>NC_133830.1:2585000-3970000 GCF_047830755.1 Zonotrichia albicollis | reverse complement strand
GCAGTGAAGCATTTATGGGCTCCAAACAACCTAGCTAGCACGACTGGAAAAGACAAGGAGCTGGGATAAGGCACCCATGTCCCTTGCTGTGCCTCTGAGCCACTCGCCCACCCGCGGCAAGGGAACAGGATGAGGAAGCTATTTTCATCCCAAGTATCTGGAGCTTACAAACACCCGCTGAAAACGCTGTGCCTTATCAAAACAGGTGAGAGCCAATGCCAGCTGACGTTCCCATTTCTCTGAAGAACTCAGCCACAAGATTGTTTTTTTTAATTATTATTTTTGAGCAGAGTATTTACATGTCTGACTCTAAATAGGCTTTGGCATTTCTGCAAGGGGACCAAATGCGTGACCTCACGGTCTTGAAGAGTGATGGGATCAGTCCAGCTGCCCTTGCCTTTCCTCTGGAGAGGCCTCTTTAGCGAGGCAGGCAGACCCCTGGGAATGGGCTCAGGAGGGACAGGCCCTTACAAACACTGTATTTTCTCCAAGGAACCAGGAAGGAAGAAAATAGCTATGGCAAAAAGGCCGAGGAACAGAAGAAGTGCCCGGGCAAGACCTGGCGAGGGGAAGCGAGGGTGAGCCCAGCCTGCAGAAGAGTTTACATTCCCTTTGAAGAGAAATATTCAGCCTGTCAGGTAAAACAGAGAATCTAACCCGTGGGAGGACATAAGATGCTGCCTTGAAGAATCTGACTATTACAGGATTAGCAGCTACAATCCCTCCCCTCTGAGGACACCAAATGCCAAAACCTGGCCTGAGGGTTTTAGGTGGTGAGGTTTGTCCAGGCGTGTCGGTAGGAACTCTACAACATACAGAGGAGAAATACTGTCCAAACCTGTATTATCTAAACATAGGTGCCCTTAAAATACTAAATATTTCTTTTAGAGGACAGGAAAATAGACAGAGAAATACAAAGCCAAAATACACACATTTCTTTTAGGAGTAAAACGTGCCCCTCAAACACTTGAATTCTACTGTACAATGTATTTATACCATGTTTAAGAAACATTTGTCAAGCATATAAAAACCCCCAGAAGTTCACTGTCACACAGCTTAATTCCCTATATTCTGCCTACATGCACATATAGGGCCAGTTTGTTAGGGGGTGGAGGTGTGTAGCAAAGCACAATCTAGCGAGACATGACACCATAACGGTGAACAATAAAAGCAAGCGTAGCATATGTGCTGGACATTTGGTGAAAATAACCCAGCCACAGCTCCAACTTCGGTACATTTTCCTGTGTGGAAGTCGGTAATTCAGTTTCTGCTCTAATTCAGCTCAGCCAACAGTTAAGTTGCTCACAACTCTCCCCTGATAATTATTTGGGAATTCTGAGATTCTAGGAAATCTATCTTTACTTTTCAGCCCTCTTCTTATAGAGCCCAACAAACTGAAATTTAGAGGTTCTCTTCTTTTCTTCTCTTCATTTTATGGTTTTTTCTCCATCTAGGAGCTAGGATTCTCCCTGGCTATAAGATCTGAAATGGTAGCAATAATTATATTTTCTATTTTATTACTTGTAATTGCCCCTTTGATCAGAATCCTATGCCATTTAACCACATTTATATGGTCATCCTGCACATAGGTTCTAAATACAGAACAAATTATTTTCCAAGGGAAAACTACAGGAGCTGGGTTTCCCTTTACTGCACACACATGGAATCCCATACATTTGGCACCAATTTAGGTTATTATAATTTCATTCTTCCTTTTTATATTTGTTTCACTGTAAAAACAATATAAAGCTCCCCATTCACTGGGAGCTGCTCATTCCTTAGTACTGCCTTCCCTCATCAAGCCTGTAGCACACCCACCCTGATTCAATCTCCTTTGCCAAAGGAGATACCAACAAACACATGAAATATCCCACAGCTGGAAAGGCTGCACTGCGGGTCTCAAAGCTTTGCTGATCACACACTGCACGCCTTACCCCAATGTGAAGCCCAGGAAACTCTTCATGCACAGCTCTGTTGTCCGTCCCAAAGTTTGCAGAGACAGGTGAGTCTCCCCAGCTGGCAGACTGCCGCCAGGTCAGGCTCTCTCACACAGGACCAGAGTGGCTGCCCCATCTCCAACAGCTCTGGCCATGTCACCAAGCTGCTGGATCTCTCCTTGCTCATGGCTGCCCCTTGCACACTGTTACCCTGCAGCAGGGAAGCACAAGGCCAGAATACACTGTTCTCTCCCCCTGTAAAACAGAGGACCATTGCCTGGGGCTATATATGGCTCTTAATTGTGGTAAAACCCTAACAGACTTCAGAGAACTCAAACAGAGCTGCTTTTGATTTAGGCCACGCACCTGAAAGCAGAATTTTTTCATTCATCTTCCTCAAAGTGATAGTGATGGGAAACTACCTAAATAGCCCAGCTCAAGAATTAGCAGTTATCTGGAAAAAAGAACACGGTCTTTTCAAAGACTATCCTTAGATTAAGTGTTTCATTTGGAGGAAAAGCCAATGTGAAGTCTAATTCAAGACAGCCAGAAGCAGGCACATGTCACAGGGAAGAGCTGGTGACACACCAGGGTGTTCCTACCTACACTGCTGTTCCCTATAGCTCCCAGTTGGTACAGGGATAACAGGAGCAAAGGAAGGGGTTGAACTGTGTGCCTTATCTCTAACAGCTCTGCTTGAGAACCTTCACTGTCCTGCTTGAAGCATGTTTGTTCTATGTGTTTCCATCACATTGCTCTGTCCATTCAGCCAGCTTAGAGAGACATTCACATCCTCCAGCCACAGGAAAAAAATGCTGCTGGAGGAGTGTGCATACAGCCAGAACTAAAGGCTCACAGATTAAAGAAACCCCAACAGCTACCTGACTTTCACTACTAGACTTTTGTGTACACTCAGGACCAGCAGCAACAGGTAGATTCACCTGGACTTCCAAAACATCCCTCTTTTCAGGATGCTCTCCAGGTGAGCCAGCTGCCTGCTGTTGGGAACAGCTCTAGGAGGCTCCCTCATATGCTGGAAAAGCAAAGCATCTGTAGGTGCTTCCCAAGCTTCTCATCACAGATACCTATGCAACCATCTACAGCCATGATAAGATGTGTTTACAAATAAGAACAAACTGACAAGTGTGGGAACAGGAAATCTTCACACTTCGAAACTTGGAAGTCAACTTGGTTCAGTCAAACATGGAAAAGGCAGCAGCTCTGGCACTTGGGGTAATTTCAGTGATAGACAACGGTTCTCCTTAGCTACTGGTAAACACAATCACAAATTCCTAGAGCTTTTTCTCCAGATACTAATATAAGAGTCGATGCTGAAAAACACTACAGAGATAGAGATCAGAGGTCTATTTCTGTTTTTATGTCTTGACGCCCATGACTTTGATGGGGTAAGGAAATTAACATATGATAAATTACTCTTTAATCTGTTGTAGTTATAGTTTTAGAGACAGGTTCAGTGGCTTTGCTCTCAACCACAAATATTTCTATAAAGAAACGCTTGTTTTGCTGGAAAAGGGTAAGAACAAAGCAGTTTGTAAACAAAGCTGGAAAAAGAGAAATCCATCTCCCACAAAGCTCAAAACTCCTCGAAATAACTTTCTGCTGAGAGCTACCATTACCCAGGGTGAAAAACTTCTTTAAACCCAGCAATCCTGAATTACACAGAAATGCTCAAACAGGGCTGCACAGTACATCATCAGAACTGGTATAGCTTTTAATTTCCCACCTGATTGGGTTGAAAAGGTTCATATGTTGGAAAGTGTGGCAGGAGAAACTTACTGAAAATTGCAATCCAGGATCAGATTAAAGAGGGAGGATGATAAAGGTAAAATCTTCATAAATGAATTTCTTTATCCAGAATAAACTCAAAAGGTCCTGTGAGGGGAGGAAGGATATGTGTTTCATTAGGACGAAGAGCGTAGGAAAAACTATGCCTGAAACCTCCTTTGTGAAGAAGACAGCTCTTACACATGATTTCTTTAAGGGAAAGGTATTGAAATTATTTTGGAAGAAATATTTTTATCTCCCAAGAAGATTAACGCTGAAGTTTTCCACAGCACACTGCAGCACTGCTGCATCCATAAAACACTAACAAGCACCAGAAGAGAGTCTCTTAGCCCAACTCTCAGTCCATCCTACTGGCATTGTCTGCCTGGGACAGAAATCCCTCCGTGACACGAGAGAGAGATGCTCAGCATACTGATTCCTGCAGAACCTGAAGACATGACACATCCTTTGCAGCCAATGACATCCTAAAGCAACACATACATTAACTTCAGAGGGAAAACAAAGGGTTGAGCCATAGGGGTACCACTAAAATAGACAAAATCACTAACTCTCTTCCATGAGCTTTAGGGACCAAATTTTTCCAGCATTATTCTGGAGAATTTCTGACATTATGGAGTTTCTGGGGAGAGTCTGCATTACCCTGTGCTGTGAGGAACCCTTTCTCTACCTGCGCCCTGGGTGGAGTCAGCTTGTACCCAGTTTTGTCAGCAACCTGAGTAGCTCTGGGCTGTGAGCACAAAGAGAACAGCTGCTGGGTATTGTCTCCCGGCTGTGCTCGTGTATGAACCCATGTCTACAACAACAGCCTCAGAAAAGGCACTGGAGGAGGCCTTTCCTGTTCAGGACACATTTTGCTTCAGAAGCAGACCCCAAGATGTGACACTGCACACTGATGTAGTCCACCCTGCAGATGTAGCTGGCAGATGTCACCTTCTTAGCTTTGGTGTTATGGGTGAAAAGTAAAGGCTTTGTGAAAGCCAAGGTGCTCCACCATGCTCCATGTTCACACACATCTTCAGTGGTTTTCTTCACACCAGCCATGTGTGGATGTGTACAAGGAGAACTGAAAAGCTGCATTGTCAGGGCAATTGGTGGCTGGAGCAGTGGGCTTGTTGGGAATGATTCTTGGGGTTTTGAACCAGAAACAGGGGGTTCAACAGGCAAGTCAGATCGCCATCAGGCAGCACTTCACCATAGCACACCCCCAGCCTGCGCTCATGCATGGCCTGGCTGCCATGGAAGGGCTGCTGGAAAACAGGATGGCATGTGAGAAACGCAGAACTGAAACCAAGAGTAGGTGACAGCCATAAAAACTGAAATCTCATTAAGTGCTGGCCAGGCAGTGAGCATGGACCCTCCCATCTGTTTGCTGTGTACCCTGAAAGGGTGGAGGCCAGGGTGACATGCATGCCTTGGAAATCAGCAGCTTTTACACTGTTCACCCAGGAAGTTATTAACTTGCATGTTTGTGGGCAACTGCACGAGCTATTTTTGGTCATGAGACCCTGTGTAAGGAAAGGATTGCGAGGTTTTAATAATGATCTTCAGTTAACTTGGTTACCCACACAACAATGGCTTTCTGAGAGGCCAACTGCTGCAAAAAACTTGAGACGGGCTTTACTTCCAGAGGTATTAAACTATGAAAATATCTAACCATAATAGTAAGAAGCTATAAAAAGAGCCCTGTTTATTTCACATGATTTCTTTGTACACCACAATGTTATGAGAATACTTCAGCTCAATGACAACATGGTAAATTGGAAAAGATTAACTATTGAAGTCAGCACTTACGCACTTTATTTTTGTTTGGTGCTGGTGATTTTTATTCTTCCAAAACCAAGTTTTCACTAATATCAGCAGGTGCAACATTTTTTTTTAAATTTGAATCTGCAATTAACCTGATATTAAGGTCAACTGATCTAAGGGCCATGAAAGGAGAAACTGACAAATAAACAGAAAGAAAAAACTAATGTAGATTTCAATTCTGCACTGCTGTACGTCACACAGGTAGATCTGGAGCCCACATACCCAATATGAGAAATAATCCGGTATCTCACATCTCTATTATATTGCAAATTGTATCCAATAACTTTTCTGCAACAGTGGAGCATCACAGAATACCCTACAGAGAAGGTCAAATGTTGTACTATAGAGCTCTGATAGTGTCTTAGTTCATTCCTGAGAAATACCATGGGGCCTTACTGAAACCCTTTCACTGTTAGGGTACACCAAGAGAAAAGGGAAAAAAAATAAAGATTGCATTTGTTTCTGGGAGGACCCGCATGGCTCCACGGAGAGGACACTTCCACCCTTGTTAATCCCAGCTTCTTAAAGCAACACTCAGTAAGATAATGAATCCTTTAAATGTTACATCTTGTGTCTTGCATTATTGTGGTGCAGCAACTCTCCACATCAAACAGTCATCAGCACTATTACAAAGTGGGCTTATAAGAGACTGGCTGAAAAGGCGCTGTGTGAAAAGAAGTGGAAAATTAAAGCTGAAGCAGTCGAAGAAAGGGCTTAATTTACTGGCATGTACAGTATGCAAATGAGATTACTCTCAGCTTAACTGCATCATTTATGTCCATAATAACGGCATCATCATTACAGGGCTCAAATTAAATTACACCATAATTAGCATATCAAAGTGATTGGTTAAAGTTTAAAACAAATACCCAATTTTGTTAATGAACAGCTGTAATTGTCATGTACACTTCAATGAAAACTCCCTAAACAAATATATGTTTTAGAACAGAGAAAGATTTTGAAGCAGACAGGTCTGTGGCGGAGGTAAATTGCCTAAAAAAGAATGACACAGACTATTCTATTAATGTTAATATATGCTCATCGTTTTCAGGTAATAAAACATTCTATCAAAACAAGCCTTCGCTTCGTATTTTTCGCCTCTCAACTCCACCACCACATAGCAGGTGTCAGTGGGGAGAGGGGCAGGCCATGCCCAGCCTGCCCCATGCACAGGACATGCAGAGCCCCCACCGACACACCAGGGAGGAGGAGGAAGAAGACGATGAGGACGTCTCGCTAACTCTACCCTGTAGACCAGGGCTGGAGTAAGCTGATGACATGATAACACATCAGGCAGCCTACAATTCAATTTACTCTAATCTAATCACATCTACGCAGCAGTTCCAGAGGTGGAACTGCACCAGAGAAGTTTTTTGCTGTTCTCGTCTCATTAAAATAAATAGGGAGGTGGGACCGGAGGGTTTGTCACTGTCAGCCTGGCAGCCAGCAACACATTTCCAAAGATCCATCACTGCAAATGTACACAGCAAACACACAGTTAAAACACTCCTCAGGCAGAACGAGCTTTAACAGGGGAGCAGTCTGCTCTGTGATATTTTAACAGTGCAGGTGAGCTCTACTATGCTTGGAGACCAGGCCAAAGGAGCCCGGTGTCACCTCACACACGGCATAAAATAATCCCTCTACATCCCCAAAAATGTTTACAGTGGTATATATTTGCTTATGTATTACCTAATATTACAGGAAGCAACACAGGGAAGTATATTTTGTGCTAAAATTGGGAATGCACTTTCAAATATACTTAACAAGGAAATTGAATGTCTTATTAAATCCGTATTATCAAAACACTGTTCAAAAATTTAAAGAAAGTAGCTTTTCATTTTATTCATCGAGGAATCCATTAAAGCCTAAGCTCTGAAGTAGTATGTAAATTATGTGCCTTTCAAGGTAGAGCTAGGGCAAATTCACTCCATCAACTAATGATGAACCTCATTATGTGCAGGGAGTATTCATAATGAGGAAACAAGCCACCCGCCATTCCATGTTCTAACATAAATCCCTGTAAAATGTGAATATCTCCACGTCTAATTAAAGGCTACTAATTCCTATCATCCCCTACAAGGCCCAAAAAGCAAAAACTAGAAATGTGTTTAGAAAGACACCCTTTCGTTTTACAAAACACATTTATTTGTGTTTACCATTAGTGAGTTGCAATGTCTTTTTTTTAAAGAAAAATCAATCCCAGTTTTATAGGATAAAAGTTTGTGGGTACAAATCTGACCTAGTATCATATTTTAAAAAGAGTTTCTGATTAGCACAGGTCAGGCTGCACAGCTTAAGAGAAAAATAAATAAAAAGGAAGAGAAAAGAATTCTCCAGTAATATGTAAGAAATAATATTTTAGCGGGGGAGGAAAGGAAAAAAAAATAACAGCTTTGCTATCCAGGTTTGCTCTGGAACTGAGACTTCCTAAAAAAAAAATAAATCTAGAGCTCCCATAATAACTGGGGAAAGCAGGCAGTAGAGACAGGAAGAAGGAGAGCCAATTAAGCAACCAAGTACACAACAGGTATTTAAAAGATTTTTTGAATGATACTCAATCTAGGAAGAAGCTGCTTCCCCCCCAAAATCCCATAAGAATTAGGGATTGAAGACAACGCTGCTTAATGCAGGCTGGAAGAAAAGTGCTCTTCCACAGACTTACCTAGATTTGATATTTATACCTACAAGCGCAGCGTCCGCTCCTACGATCAAAACCACATTTCTTATTAAGTTACATAATACCCATCCTATGCATCGCCGTGGATTCATCTGCTCCTGCACTGAATTATGGATTTGCTCTCTGTACTTCCCGGCATAGAAGTGGACAGGTTTGCCGACTCCCCTGAACGGAAGACGCATCACTGTTTCTTTTTCACTGCTCTGTATTAATATTTTCCTACGTGTTCAAAACAAACCGAGAAACACAGCAAAACCTGAGAGCATTTCAGTTTGGAGGAGAAGAAAAGCATCCAATGAAGCTGAGCGACATACAGGCTTAAAAAAGAATAAAAAAAAAGAAAAATGATGGCATAAAGGGCTGGTTTAAGCAATGTGATAACTCCTTGCAGGGCAGGGAAGCACTTGAACAGTCGCAGAAAAGGCTGTGGTACCTTCAGATTATGTCAACCGAAAAGTTGAAATCCTCGTGTAAAAATACCCCGCACGTTTCATCCCTAGAAAAGCTTATTTAGAATTCATAGAAATTCATAGCCGCTAAGAGGAATATGTGCTCATAAAATCACAAACGCAAAAAAAAAAAAAAAAAAAGGGAGAAAAAAACAATATTTAAAAGAATAAAATAGAGCACACAGATTAAAGTATTTCAGCAACGCAAATTTTCTAGAAATAGCTGGGCATTTTACAGGGGGAGGGAAGGGAGGTGGGGGGGAATCCGGCTTCTTTAAGTTGCATAAAAATAAAACTACGCCGCGCCGCGCTGCTCCCCTGCCCGCCCCGCGCTGTGCCGGTGGGGTGGCGGTGCCGGGCTTCTTTTTTTTTTTTTTTTTTTTTTTCCGCCTGTTTTTTTTTTTCCCCTCTCCCTTCTCCTTTTAGGTCAACCAGTCATGCACTGGGAAGACAACCCTCCAAAAATAACTTGTCCCTCCCCCGGAGCGCGGAGTTGAACAACCTACCTTTGTTCTGGCGCTGCAGATAAGAAGCGGCTCCGCGGCGGGAGCCGCGGCCGCGGCTCGGGGCGGCCCGGGGGGCTCGGCCGGCGGCACCACCTGGCAGCGCTGCGCGGCCGCGGAGCGCGCCCGCCGCGCCCCGTCCGGCCCCGGCCGCGGGGGGATCCGCGGGAGCCGCCCCCCAGCCCCGCCGGGCACCGCGCAGGTTACACGCGGCGGGGGCCGGGTGCCGGGAAAGGAAGAGTTCGGCAGGATTTATTTGACACTTATTTTCCGGGCAGCCCTTTTGTGGAGTTGCGCCGTTTGTTTCTTATTGTCTGAGCAGCAGTTGGAAGCGTCTCCCCGAGGGGGCCCCTCAGCCCGGCTCGGCCGCTTTGACAGGGAGGTAACCATATTAGGATGTGTATGGCAAAGTAAACAATAACAGAGTTGCAATGAAATGGAATTTTTTTTTTTTTCTTCCCCCCCTCTAATGGTGCTGGTGTCAGTCCTGTTTTTAGCCTTTTCTCACCAGTTTTGTTTTCTGGCTTAAACAGCCCATCTCTTAAAAATTAAAAAAATATATATTAAAAAAAAAATAAAAAGAATGGAGAGGCAAAGGGGGGTGAAGGGGAGAGGCAAGTGGTACCACCTTCCCAATTGCTCACCGTGAGGCTGCTGGAAATGCTTTGGGTCACAGTAGGGAAAGGGGGGGAGCACTTTTAATATCCAAATAAAGACATGTCAGTTTCATAACTGAGGAAAGAAATACAATAACGCTTGCATGCATTGCCGAGACCCACAGCAGGAAAAGGGGGTTAGCGGGGACGGGAAGGACAGACACTAAAATCGCAATTTTGAAAGCAGGGGTCAAGCAGAGTAGAAAAGTCCAGTCATGTTTTGCACAATCACAGCGAACTGGTGGGATGAGCTAAGTTGTGCAAAGCCTTGCAAGTCTGCTGGCTTTAAAGCTTTGAAATTGCTGTTTTTACAGGATAAAGCACTTTAAGCAAATTGTAAAATGCAGGTGTCAAGTTAGTCAGTTTAATCAGAAACAGAGCTCAGAACAGCCGCCATGCAAAGGGTCCCCTACCAGCAGTTGAGAGAAAAGTTCTGCAGCAAGAAAACACTATTATTTCAATGCCTGAATTCCACATCCTAAGCAAATCACCAAGAACAACAAGTGTAGCATCTCCTCGCACTAAGGGATGAGGCAGCCACTGGCGAGCGCTGCCTGCCGAGGCTCAGCACTGCAGCCAGCCTTGGAGGGGATCACAGCTAGAAGATGAAACAAGTTTACACGTCTGGGTGACTGCGGATGGGGCAGCTCTGTGGTACAACAGTCCAACAGGAGCCGTTGAGCTGTTCACATCACCAGCCAGCATCCTCCATCGAGCAACAGCCAGCAGCGTGGAGCGCGCCTCTGGGCAGGGCTGACAGGAGAGCGCAGATGCTCTGCCCGTACCAGGCACCGCCGTGATAACACACAGTACGAGGAGAGGTTGAAGGTAGATAGGCAAACAAAGTTGCTATGAGATCACGCACTTAATTTAGAACAAAGGCAACATTTCTCTGACAAATAGGATGCACACTTACCCTGCCAAGTTCGCTTGTATTCGGCTAATCTGCAGCAATCAGAACATCAGTGTTGACATCTAATGGTACCTACAAGCATCTCTCTGCCTTTCCACATGGCGTAACCCTGCTCCGTTAGCACGCTTTAAATTTTTCAACCATCTTGTTTAACCTAAACATCTATGAAACTATGCAGTGCGTTACTCATCTGTGCTGCGTGTGCAATCCCCCCAACAAAAATAAAAAGTTAACGCGCTGATACCAAAATCAATAAATCACACGACCAAGTAGCAGTTCAAAAGTTCAAAGACATGATGGCCAGTTCACTACGTTGCAGCACTCAACCAATAATAACTTGACTCCATCACTCCTCATAGTATAGACAATTTCATGGCATCATTTTCATTAGCCTGTCTCACTGAAAATTGCTAGCTATTTATGTATACGCTAAAATAAATTAGCCATTTCATCGAGCACCGTGATTCTTATAAAATACATTAACACAATACTCAATTTTCCAGTTGGAGTAAATAAATAAATCAATAAATTCAATACAGAGTAATTTTTATTTTTTTCTCTTGTGGAGCTTCAGCTCTCAGCATAAGTGTTTTTATTGGGTTTATTTGTTTCAATAAAAATTGAAATGGGCCAGTGATCTTAGCAGTAAGATCTGGGGGAAAAAAAACAACCCAGCCCTATCTAATATTATGAAAGTATGCTGTGCAGTTCAGCCAACTGGTAATACATAATTTTTGGTCAAAAATAATTTTCATTACAGTTATTAACTGCCTCTTAATTTTGAAAGGTTCTTCTCTCGCCTCATGCATTCTCCAGCCCAGCAAGAAGCCCCTGGGCTCCCTTGGAGCAGGTTCTGATCCTGCACCGCCCATCCTGCTGGGCTGGGGGCAACCCCATGCCACCTTGGAGCTTCCATGGGGAAAACTGGGATGGAAAAGTTACCAGCACTCATGTTCACTATTTTTAAGCACTCACAGAGTATAAGATTCAACATGACCTTTCATATCAAGGATAAGGCAAGACAGAAGGAGGATGAGGAAATGTGGGAGAGGAGTTCATGGACACCCCAAGAACGTGATCCTTTAAGGGGGTTTTGTGTCTGGCCCTTTAGGGCTGTGTTGCCCTGTAAGCCACGGCCAGTAGATCACAGGCTGTTGGGTGGTGACATCCTACAGTGCAACTCAGGGCGTCCTTTGGGGACCTCATTTGTCCAATGACCAATGTCTCATTTGACCTCAAGGAGTCCATTCCCCTGCCTTGGGTCAAACACCCATCACATCAGGGGCTGGCAATGGCATGATTCAGAGTTTGGCCCTACAAAGCACTCACACATAGACAGGAACCTGGACTGCCTTGGACCTCCTGCTACTGTAACCTCAGAGCAAAGGAAGAGACCCACCAAGCCCCCCAGCAGTCTTCTCATCCTTTAAAACAGCATTTCTCTACAAGTCTAACACTTCACGGCAAACCGCAGGCTCCAGCTGCTCTGCAGTGAGGACAAGAACCTGTAAGGACAAAACCAAATAAAATATACCCCTTGTGACATGAATTCAGTCTTAGCAGTGAAAAGACCAAATGCATTAACCAACACACACCATCTAAGCCCATAATGGTTCAACATAATTCCTTTAGAAAGGCTGATGTGAATAGCACACTTTGCAAACTGCTTGGAGCTAACAGGAGGGTACTTTTTGGTCATATTCACTCTTTAACCTAATCAGAAGAAAAGTAAATATCAGGTCCAATTTTAATGACTGACTATAAATAAAAGCTTTTATGCAAAATGCACGGTTTGCAAAGATAATGATTTTAAGGATGATGTCACTGGTGACCTACTGAACTACATGGCACATGTCAGACAGACGTCTGTTTCTTAAATTGCAGTAATAAATTAGTAGCCACAGAATCTGTTCTGTTAAGAAGACGTGAAGCTTTCCTATTCAGATAAAAGTTTAGCAATTGTTTCAATTTAGGTTCATGAGTTAAGGTTACTATTGATGGAGGGACCAGTGCAGGCCCAGCTTCATCTGCCTCCTCTTCCTCCAACCCCTTTGCAGTATTACTTTACCCCAACAGGATCCAAGACTAACACACACTGAATGCTTTCCTCTAACTTTACATTGATTGCACTATAAGTATTTTTTATGGTATGATACTTGCACAGGTGTCGCCACTAACATCACCCAACATCCCACGTCCCATCCAATTACCTTGTTTTCAGTGAATTTGTCAAACTTTAGCCATTTTGTACTGAAGTCTGCCCTTGCTGAGCATTCTGCCACAGTCCAAATTCTGGCAAAAAAAGAAAGAATCCAAAACTCCTGGGGGTATTCCTGAAAACAAGGAACATCACTGATCTACCACAGCGAGCAACCCCAATCACCACTTCTGTGAGAAGTCACCAAGCTCCCACGTGCTGGGGCACAGACATGAGAACAGGCAGGTACAAGACTTTGTGGGAGGCAGGTGGATGGCACCATTCCCCACCTACTGCCTCGTCCTCTTCCTCTGTGCCCCCCAGCAGAGGGACAGGCAGGGCTACAGGAAGCCACCTGATTTGAATAGAGAGGAGACACGGCCAGCTCGGAAGCAGGAAAATGAGCAGACAGGGACAAGAAAGCCAGAGAAATGAACCATGACTGCCTAAGCACGTCACTTATCTCATACCAAGGGTTGCTGACATTTTTTGGCCATTACAGGGATCTACAGAGTCTAGTTCAGTTTGGAGCACCTTTGGAGACCTGTAGCTTGGCCAATCTGAGATCAGGATGTGCAAGTATATCCAAAGCGAAATCCTGGACTTGAGTGTGACCTCCCTCCCCATCTCCACATTTTAGCCTTAAACATGGAAAATCCTAAGGCTGCTTGGCTAACTGGTGTTTTGTGTTCTCACTCAGCCAAGCAACATCTATTTCACTAATCCTTTTCTGAGAAAGAGCTGCCAAGGCCTTCGTGGAAAGTTCTGGACATAGAAAACTTCAGCCCAACTGGATTGGCTTTTAATCATACTGTGAATACAGGGAAGTGTATTCACGGTATGATTTTCAATGGGAAGTGTGGGTCTCTGCTCTGGAAGTGCTTTTCTTTTTAATAGAAAAAACATAAGCCACTTCTTTGTGTGAGTAAAAAAGTAGAAATTATTTTTTTCCTTAATGCTATTTTGCTGGTTACCCATGAAACATCAACTTTGTTTTTCTCATCTATCATCCCATGCCCAGCGCTGGTAAAAAAAGCTTTATGAAAAAAAAAAAAAAAAGGCAACACAACTATGTAATGAGCCCCATGCAGGAGGGAGTAATTCATTGCCAAGGCTTCCCAAAGACATGTTGCCTTTTTTTCCTTTCAAACCCCAAAAATCAACTGCCCTGTTGGGAAGGGAAGGGAAGGGAAGGGAAGGGAAGGGAAGGGAAGGGAAGGGAAGGGAAGGGAAGGGAAGGGAAGGGAAGGGAAGGGAAGGGAAGGGAAGGGAAGGGAAGGGAAGGGCCTGTACACTGCCAGGCTGTGTGGAGACTCTCTGCTCCAATGCTCACAAAGATTTCTCGCCGGGTAGAGCTCCAGAGGAGCCTGAGCTTATGATAAGCAACGGCATACTTAACAGTTACATGTTACCGTTCATGATAATGCAATATTTCATTTGGGTGATTTAGAAGTCCCTCTTGACCAACTTACAGTGAGACACCAAACGCTTCATCAATCACAACCATTTTTATTCACAATCCAGAGCAAAAACTACAGGGAGAGTTGAATTTTCAGCAACTCATTGGGGAGGGGATTGCTACTAGCTCTGAAAATCCTCCTATCTCACCAATTTTTATGTTAGATTCAAATATATTTTCTTTCTAAGCAGCATTCCATTTTCCTGCCTCTCTCTGCCGCGTTTCTTATCGTGGCAGGGTGAAAGAGTATCCAATTTAATATCTGTTTTGCAGGACAGGAGATTTTTTCATATCTTATGCACTAAGGAAAGCTGCAGGGGATGGCTTAGCAGGCTGAGCATCACGTTTTAAATACCTAGACTCCCTGGAACCACAGATCCCATCAGGTTGACTGAGCCCTTCATGTTTCTGGGGTAGATAAATTAGGTGTCACACTGTTTACTTTGTCGGGGTCTGTAGGATGAGGCCTCTGCAGTAAAGGTCCTGTCTGTTCTGCATGGAGCTGAAGGTTAAAGTCTCATGGTTAAGACACAGCACCAGGTGCCACCTTGATCTCACTAACTCTAATGACAATTCTGCTATTTCTGTAAAGAAAGACAATCCAGGGATCTGCTCCCAAAACTTGCTGTAACGTTACTGGATGACTGAAAATTATTCAGCGGCTTATCGGCCTCGGTTTTGGTGACTGTTAAATGAAAAAAATACATCTACACCTCCCAGATGTTTAATTCATAAGTTATACAAAACTGTCAGATCTATGGATGACAGAAGAGAGATATTCATCATTTTTACAGCCTGATTTCTATGGTTGGAGGTAACCCTATGTTTCTGCAAAGTCATACCCTGTTCCCACTCCTCTGCACCACACGATAGCAGTGGCTGAGCCCATTGACATTAATGGCTCACAAAAGAAGCTTTTTAGAAAGAAATCACTGGAGAGGAGTAGTACAAAATAATCAGAAAAGACAAAACAATGATAATAAGAATCACAAAAGTGAGACCTTTCATGGCCATTTGTGTACAGACACACATCCATCCTCACAAACACAAAAACCTCCTCAAACCCAGACACTTAAGAGAGGTCCCTGTATCTCCAAAAGGTCTGATTCATGGAGAACAGACTCAGTGTAGAAGAAAACAGGATGCTTTGAGAAGGGCAGCTGTAAATATGCACTTGGAACCTATTCCTGGCCTTACTCTTAGCTTTGCAGCTGCCGCTATTTTACTGGACACAGAAAATTCTGGGAAAGGTGGGTGAAGGGAAATAAAATGTAATGATAGAAGAAAAATGACAGTTCTTCAAAATAATTTTCCTTTTAAGTAGAAATTATGCAGAAAAAAATATTTCCTTTTGGTTAGGAAAAGGACTGTCTTTGATTTGTTTCCACAACAGCTGACAGTACACATTCCCTGCTTAGGGTACCAGAAATAATCGTTATCACTCTTAGAATGTGTGTTACAGTGACGTACCAGAGGTTAAATGTGGCTGTTGGCTTTACTGGCTGCAATTCCTTCTCAGGTGGCTTAGCACAACTCCCACATTTTTCTTCTCAAACTACCCAAAAACCTGCTGGTGCTCCAGCCTACAGACATTACTAGGATTAAGTAAAAGAGGTAGGAAAGACTCTTTCAGCTTTATTTACACATAGCTACATTCAAACTGGTTTTTAATAGAGTTGGGCTACTAGAGGACATGATATCAAACTGATTTTTGAAAACATCTCATACTGAATCTAAGACATCCAAAGATACTGTTTGTATTGCAGAAGGGAAAACTCCACCAAGGAAAGGTACCAGACAAATAACACTGGGTAAGGCCTGTTTTTATTGCTGTGTTTGGTATTTATTTTTAGAGGCAGGACAGATGTCCTTAGAAATGGTGATCAAGATATTCCCTGTCAAACCAAACCAAACCAAACCAAATTCAACCCAGCCAGCAGAATCTGCTACAAAGAACAAGGACTTTGCCCCAAATCCACCTATTGTTCCTTGAATCTCAGTGTCCGTAAGTTTTCACTGCCTCAGCTAAGGATGTGCAGGTCTGCCCTACATACTCCAGCTCTAGCAGGGGACAGAGCTAAAGGAGAAAAATTAAGGAAGGTCAGGAGATGGCTGTGCAGTAAAACTAAGCCAATTAGCACAGTTTTCCTCCAAAACTACTTTGAAATAATTATTACAGCACCTCATTAGCTTGCACTTTCACAAGAACATAAACTCCTGACTAAAGTTGTGTCCCCAACAAACGCCTTGTAGGCGGCTGGCTGGCAGGTGTGTCTCCAGACTCACAGAGAATCATAAATTCCTTAAGGAAAAGGGGTAGGAGTAAGAAGGTGGAGGTGCACTTCTGTCCCACATGCTCGCCTCTTGGCCCCAGGGGGACAGAGTCAGCCCTGGAGCTCAGCCCTTCCATCTTCCTTGGCTCAGTCTAAGATTCCCTCCATATTCCCCTCTGCCCTCGTTGTGCTCTTCTCTGAGCAGAACACAAGTGGCCCAAAGAGGTGCCAGCTGCCCGAGGCACTGGCAGCTCTTTTCTCAAACAGGCAAATCCTTCATGTCCAGCACATCCCCGAATGCACTGAACCATGTCCAGAGACCCTGGCCACAGGTCCCAGCTCAGGGAGTGAAGCAGAAGAGATAATCATTGGCCTTGACTGCAAGCTCCTGTTCCAGTGCTTCGAGTCACTAGTGGTCAGCAAGGAGACTTTTGGTGTGCTCAAATGGAAAAAGCTGGAATGAAAAGGGCTGTGCCTCCTGCTATCCCTGGGGTGACCAGGGCGCTCTCCCCGGCTCTGGGCTCCCAACAGGGCTCTTTGATGGCTGGTCACACCCGCTACTTCAAATCAACAAGCAAACCAAAGTGAGAAATGGAAAGGACAAGGTGAATTGTAGATGAAAGTGAAATATCCCTCCTCTCTATCAGCTCTGAGGGGTAAAGGATGAAACAGGATGAAACTGGTTTTGGTTAAAGCTGTAAAAGAATCACAGGGAGAGAGCACTTACAGAGAAATGTATTTTCATGTAAACTTTTATGCGCCCATCCCTTGTAGCTGGACATCAGGGAGGATGTTAATAAACATCATCAGGGGGAGAAAAACACAGTAAAAAAAGAAAATCAGACTACAAACCCATCTTTTCCAAGATGTTCAAAATAGCTTTGCAGCTATATACTGCGGGGAGCCGAACACACTCAGATACAAGTTTGCATCTTAAACGTAAGCGCACATACATACAAACAAGGTTTTGCAGATATTTGTTAGCTGTACTACAAGATTTTCCAGGGCTGGTGCTGCAGCTTATGTTACCGTGCTTTTATATAGCTGCAGATCAGCCCCCTAAGAAGCAGCCTTGGAGAGAAGCTGAAATAGTGACAGTTTGTGTTGCTGGGGATATTTCTGAGACGCAGTTGCTGTTTACTGTGTTTCTATTTCCAATCAAGCTGCAAAGTCCACCCATAAAACATGAGGAGGCATTTCTCTGGGTGTGGGACAGAGCAACACGCACACAAGGAGGACCAGCTCTTCAGCTGCTCCACCAAAATACTCTTAGCCCTACCTGCAGCAGAGCATTTGGCCCATGAAGAAGAAAACTACAGCCGAAGTCCCCAGCTACAGAGCTTCTCTCAGTATATATTTATGCACAAAGCTCAAATAATTTAATACCACGCCTCACTAATCATGTGAATGCACAATTCTTGCAGGGGCAAATGGTTCTTTTATCTCGTGCACCTCTTGCTCTTGGCTGGAAAAGGTGCCTCAGAATGTTACTGGCACTTTTAAAGGCGACACCTACCTATCTGTGGCATACAGAGTCCAGTGTGATTCATTGTAGGCTCCCCAGAACAGATTAACACCCCCACAAGGAGGCAAAAACTAGTTCTAATGATGGTAAATCACAGCACATGGCCAATTGGACAACTTCCTTCCACTTCAGAGGGCAAATTAGGTGATACACTCTGGAGTACGCTCTCTTTGGTACACTCCTGTTACCGTTATTGCTAATGGCTGTACAAAGTGTGAGAAAAGTGCAACAGACACCTAAAACAAAGGAAGATTGGTCAAGAATATGCAAAAGCATATGCAAAGGGATCTAAAGAGTATTTCAACGTAACAGTTTTCTTCCTCATTCCCTTCTTTACTTAAAAGCAAGAGGCGTGCAGGATTGCAAAAACATATAATGTGCCAACAAATGTACAAACTACATGAAAAATAGCGAAATGGAGACCCAAAATCTGAGGCCAGTACAAGTTCATAATATGAACTGGAGATCAGAAAACTGGCTCCTAAAGTAAGAAAAAAAGAACACCAATTCCATTTTTTTCTAAGAAAACCATTTCCTACCAACTTTGAAAACAAGAATGCCTACAGTGATCTGGGCTCTCTGTGATGGTTTTGGCTTGGCTCCCTTGCCCCTCCTCAGCTGCGTGGCCAAATGTGAGTCTAACCATGAGATTAAGAGAGTTGTGTTCTTCTTAACCTTCCACTTCATGCTTCCAAGTTTAGACTGCAGTACAACGCCCTTTCAGAAGTTTCCCTTATTCTTCATTACTTCTAAGGTGAGAGTTTACATTTCAGCCTATATCTGCGATCCCAGACTACTTCAGAAGCACAACACTGAGTTACTGGGGTTTAGTCTTAGTCTACTTTTCCTTGGATTTTTAATTTGTATTTTAGAACCATTACAAGAGCAGCTCAGTGGCTCTGAAAGTGCCATAAGCTCTTGCCTGAATTTTGACGCCTTGACACAAAATTAAATACAGAGGTGATCTCTTGGATGCAAGATTTGCAACGGCAACTTGCAACCGTCCGTTGTGGTGGGGCAGCATCATGACTAATTATTACCTTCATTAAACAGCCAGCGACAAGTCCATGCTGTCACCACATCCCACCAACGCTCGTGAGTATGAAGAGAGATGGGGTGAGAACTGAAAGCGCCCTGACTGCTCCTGAAAAACTGTTCTCCTTCCAACCAGCTGCTCTTCCAAGCCACAGGACACTTTCCAGCGTGGTTATGAGCTCCACCTCAGTCTGGCCTGGTCAAGATGAATCTTGCCTTTCAGCAAGCAAGAAAAATTCACAAGGGAGAAAATCAGATTTGGAAACTAAACGTTTTGTAATCTCCTGCCATGCAATTTGGCTTGCAGGCAAACTTCCAACCCTTTCAATAGCAAAAAAACAGACAAATACACTGTCTTCTACCATCTCCTGGAATATTAAGGCCAGAGTGTGATGTGATACCACACACACTTAAAAAGCTGTACGAGCAGAAGGGAGTGATGCACCCATGCACAGTGGTAGAGGAGACAGCAAACACAGCCCACAGAATCAAACAGAGCCAAAAGAACCACTTCTGTTACGCAAATTTATCTTCTCATGCTCCCTTGCCAAGCTGGACACGGCTTTCCTGGCACAAGGAGCACCTCAGTGATCTGTGGTACTGCTGCTGCTGAGGTGACTCTCTGCATCAGGAGAACCTGGAGCATCCAACCTTTGGCCAAAGAAGGGCACGAGACAAGGGAAAAAGAAAGAGCAAAGCCAAGCAGCAGTGCTGAGCATATGACCAGCTCTGGCTATGACTGGGTTATTGCACTGCTCTTATCAGCACACACGAGTTCAAGGTCAGCCTTGATGCACTCACTGAAAACTGACACTGCCTGTGTCCTGCAGTCAGCATGGCTTCCAACCAAGGCTTCCAATTATTAGCAGTTGTTTTGTTTATTATTGTGGGGCCTCAGGACAAACAAAAAAGGAGCCCCATTGTGCTCAGCATCGTACAGAAATGCTTAATTAGCCTCTTCATAGGTTGCTCCCTTTGGCTTCTTTGAAACAAGATATTTTCAAATATAAATAAATTCAAATTTCAGAATTCCAAAAATCAGTTCCCTGGAATTTGCATCCATAAACAATTAACATGAATTTGCCTTCTCAAATTTCAGCTGTGCACCAAACACTTCACTCTTTTACTTTAAGAAAACATTATATTCTAAAATATTGGTCCTTGGCATGTAAACAGACTTTTCTTTCTCAGTTAAAGCCTGGATTTAAGCTCAAATTTTCTCTGAACTATGAGAAAGTTGCAAAATCCTTGGTCTTCTGTTGTTTCTTTCCTCAAACTACAGTATTTATGTATCAACAACATAAATGACAAATGTACAGGAATATTCACAAATTGGAAAAACAAATTAAAGAGCTGAGTTTTTACTCAGTGAAAACTGATCAGTGAAATGTGATGCCATGCTGCAATCTTGTGAGTTCAGCAGAATAATGAAACCAGCTCATAGAAAGATGAGTACCAACATTGTCGCAGAAGTAAATGCAGGAAAACATGAATGAAATTCGTGAAGAAAAAGTAAAACCTCAGACTTTGCCCTTTCTCTGGAGGTATCTGGTCATGTACTTTCTTAGAGATGCCAAGGTAGCTGTACCAATGGTCCAGCCTCCCAAACCAGCACTTGAGAGTGCTCCTAAAACTTGCTGAATTCAGAAGGGGAAAGAAGAAAGGGAGGCAAGAGGAAGGCAGCTCATCCTCCCAAGAGCCATTCACCCACAGTATCCAATCGCCCCAACTTGTCAGCAGATAGATCCTGAGGATCAGACCATCACTTGAAAGCATTTCATGACCATTTTCAAATGCAAATACTTTCTGCTGAGTCTCCGCCTCGCTCAGATTTGTACCAATAATTTAGAGGTCACCAGCTATTACATCTTATTATCTAACCCTTCAGACTCTGCTTTCTTTCTTTTTGCTCTTACTGCTCACTGATGTTTCCATTCACCTTTGAAGATGCCTGTTTAATTTAGCTGGGTTTTCAGACCACACTGTGGATTACATTTCCCACAAGCTTATGCCAGCAATTTCTTGGCAATAAATGATATTTGGATACCCCACAGAAACCCCACATCAAATATTGATTACTGTTATTTCCATTACCAGAGGCTAAACCAGTTAGGTCCTAAGGACAAATTAAAGAGCTTGCTTCCAAGTTCTGGTCCTTTAGAGGAAGGATGTAACTATTCTCCATAACAAGGAAGATGCTGACACAAAAGCAAATAATGGCCCTAAAAATGGTTCATTCTCTGGCATGGTTAAATAAAGAAAATATAGTAAACTACTTTGCATGCAAAGGATAAAATCAATATCATTTCCATTCAGGCAATAAAAATTATAGCATATTGCTTTAGATACATAGATACTCTTCATTTAAGGTGGAGCTTCCACAATTCCCTGCTGAATACCCAGCTCTGCAGCATGCACCTCTCTATAGCACTCAGCAATCCCTGCTTGACATTAGTACTAAACAATATTCATTAAGAGCATAACACTAAAGTGCAACATGTAAGTAAATCAAACTCTCAATGCTCTATTTTACAAATTTCATGGGCCACTGGGGATAATTAAAAGGGTAATTATACAAAGTTGGTGCAGTTTTGAGACTCAAATGACATTTTCTGCTTTAAAGCACTTGATAATCTGGTATTTTTCTACTAAGACAGTCTTTTTGTACTTCGATGGTCAAACAGCATAAACAAACAAGAATTGTTTTAAAGGTATTTCAATTCTTTTTTCTCTCCCTACACTATTTTTCTTGATCAATACCACTCACTAGTTATTCCTAAAAGCCCCATATTGTTAAGAAAAGCGAGACCTTTGGAAAAAAAAAAAATCCCCGATCACCATAAAATGCCACTGAGTCTCAAGCCTGGTTTAAACCATAGCTCTGAACAAAAATGGCATTGCTTTGGGTGTTTACAGCACTGGAGCACTCCTTGGTTTGTCACTGTGTTTAACCACTGCTCTAAAGCCAGCAAAGTACATTACTGGTAGTAACAGCTCATGAAAAATACAGCGAAGAAACTGCTAGTGGCAGAAGCATTTAACTTTCTTGTTAGCAGCCTCCCCCATGTGGCACTTTAGCACCAGCAAGTTGTTTATTATGTTCTGTGCCAGGCAAAACTGATTAAATGGGGCTCTTAAGAATCAAAGCGTTATAAATTCATGGAAATACAGCAAGCAATAAATTCCATGGAATTAAAAGCTTACTAGTGCTATTAGCATTTCAGGGTGTTTGCATTGTTAATAGTGATGTGCAAAAATGATGTTCCTATAAGACAAGGCAAACCAACAGAACATATGCTTTAGCTGCTACATTTTTATACCATGTCATCATCAATGGCAATTATTTTTTCCCAAAAAAACTAAAAAGCTCATTAATGTTTTGAGGAAAAAACTGAACCAAGGGTCTGTAGACCAAGGATTTACATCCCTAAAGAAAAGTATTATGTAGGAAACAACGTTGTTGTGACTCTGTGGAGGAGCAGGAGATGGATTTCCTGGAACAGAGCTGGGGAGGAGGGAGAAGGGGTGAGGCAGGGTGACTTTGGTGACACCACAGGGACATGGCACAACACAACTTGCTAACAATTTAATAAGTAAACTCGATGCATAGTAATTCATAATACCAAAAAGAAAGGGCAATGTAGTCTGACCTGGTGGTCAGTAAATCTGTCAGCAGCTCTCCAAAGAGACATCTTTACTCCGGGTCACTCTATCATCATTCCATGGGAATGACTCTGCTGGCAGGTGACTAACTTCTCCATCATTCCTGCAGAGCTCCATGTGACACACCAGCCCAAGCTGGGATGAGGCCTTCCCTTATGCCCATCTGTTTGCAGGTAGCTGATAACTCTGTAAATGGAATTTCTTTCAAGCGGAAACTTGGTAAAGAAACCATGTCAGGTGTGTGACTGAGCCAGAGAGGAATGGGACACCTTTCCAAAACTGCAAAAAAATAGGCTTTGTAGGGTTTGTTTGATTTGTTGTTGGGTTTTTGGGGAGTCTTTTTGCTTTGGGTTTGTTGTTTTCTTTTTTAAAAGGAACAATTTTTACCTTTCTGAGTTGCCCGAGCACACAGCAGCCAGATAATCTAACCTGCACTGTCCCTCTGGAGGGCAAGGGGAAAATCTGGCTCTCGTTGCAGACAGGAAAATCAAATCACCGCCTTGTTGCCACAGTTAAGGTCTGACATAGGATAAAGAGCATATTCTGGATGGTACATCATGCACAGCTGGCAACATGCAAAGTCAAAAAAAAAAAACCCCAAGAAAGCTTTGTCCAGAACAAACAGTCCCCATGCCATGGAGTGAGTCAGCTGCAGGGGTAGGAAACGAACCCCGAATCCTGTCCTGTGGGCTCAAGCTCTGTGCAAAGGACACATTAACAGTGCAAACCCTCTCCCAAGACTGAAGGCCTTGACATTCTGTTTGCCTCAAGCAAAACAAAACAAAGCAGTAGGTTTTTAACTGCTCAGAGGCACGTTATCCTTTTGATGTATGCATGTCCTGGCAGTCACACATCTGCATCAGGAGAGAAATAGCCCATTTTTTTGGCAGTTATTTAGTCCTTTTCATCTGAAAGTTGAAAATGCACCACCGGTGAACCTTTGCAGCTCTGGGTTCTGCATATAAAAAGCAGCTGCTGAATACATGCAGGGAGTGAGGGCTTTTTCTTAATGTTTGAACAGTTCCAAGTTCAAACCCATTAAAGTCCAGGTCACACCGGGATCATGTCACTGTTAATGCATCCAGTTACACGCTGAGGGAAACCCAATATAAAACTATGATAAACTCTAGTTCTCCTGCAGAGATACTCTAAGGTCTTGCCCAGATGATGCCACAGATCGCTGTTCATGGGCAGTGACCAGACAGGATGTCAATGTCAGAGGACGAGTCTCTTTAGAGCTGTTTTTAAAGAATTCCCCTCAAATGTCCACCAAGCTCGTTGGGACCTTTTCCCTTCCCTCCTCCTGGGGGGGGGAGAACTTACTGTCCCGCTGATGTTTTCTCCTGCACATCACAGGTTCCCACATAACCTTCTCCCACAGCACCAGCAGCCCACCCACTGCTGCGCTTCACAGTGAGCACCCCTAACTCCATGCTCCTTCTTTTGGGGGCCAGTCCTCTGCAAGTCCTCCACTTGTTCTTGGGGGACTGCACACCTGGCCAGCTATGTGCTGCCCCAGGCATGAGAGGGCAGATACCTGGTACCTCATCACACCCCTGGTGCAGCCCTACTCTCTAGCTAAGAGGGCACCTGGCAGCTTCTGGCAGGGCAACTTCAAAGACAGGTTCCTCAAGTGATGAAGTACAAGTGACACTTGTAGGGGATGCGGCACAGCACCACAGCACAGCCCTGCCCACCCAGGAACCACTGCAGGACTTCAGCATCAGCTTCAAACACAGCCAGGCATAATGAACCAAACAATTTACCCAGCTCCTCCCTGAGCTTTCCACCCTAACTGTGCTGGGAAAGGAGGAAAAGGACTTTACTGGACTTATCAAATATCTAGAAAATCCAGTGGCTGATCTGGATGCATTTCAAGATGAGTTAACCATGCCACCTTATGGAGCAGCACTGCTGCAGATCATGAACACAGGACACAAATTTTGGGGAGATTTAGCGTGCACACACTATACACAAGGGATTTACACCATCCACACGTTGGGTTTGCACTTCTCTCAATTTTCTGAAACTTATTGCAAGGTTAAGAACCTGGAAAGAATCATGAATGGCCTCAGAGATGCAAAATGTGTAATTTAAAAAAAAATTAATAACTTATTAGTAAAATTCAAATTGTCTTTAAAAAGAACTGCCTTGTGCAGTTGAGTCTCATTGAGGAGAAACTTAAAAAAGCCAGTCTGCGTTTTTTAACTATTGTCTTTCAGATATTCACCATTCTAAAGAACAGGCCAGACTCTCCTTTTAATTACATGAATAAAAATCCACGTAATTCTTTCAATTTTAACTAATATTTTGTCTAATTAGTAACTCTTTTCCCTCACAAAACATGTGTTTATCTGCTGTGAAATCAAAGGCAGAAATAAATTGGTTTAAAGATAGCAGAGAGTAAATAGCAAGTTTGGAACCTTTCAGCCTTACCCTGGCAATTTGTCTCATATAATTGACTCAGCAGACATGCTTACAATTTCTTACAACTTTTACAAGACCTCCTGTGGGCTTATTCTAACGTTCTCCAAAACTGAGCTCAAAGCTTTGGACTCTCTAAGCAAGCAACAGCAAAAGCAATCATCTTTCCCTCCTTTAAAAAAAAAAAAACCAAAACAAACAATAAAACCACATTTTTCTTCCTGGATATTGGGTCTTAAAGAGGAACAAAGATGCAAACGAATTGCAAACGAATTTGCACTGTTTCAGAGATAATTTTTATGTTCCTTTTCAATAACAACATTTTTAATAATGTTCAATTTGCATTCACTAAATCTTTAGCAGCAAAATTTTCCCAATAAAATTCCCTTCCCCAATTACTGGAATAAAATTTCAGTGAGTAAGTATGACAGCAATTAAACAAACACAAACCACAAAGAAAGGGTTAAAAAGTACCCCACCCCCCCCAAAAAAGGAAATGCTCTCATTGCCCATATTATTGATTTATGCTGTTGTTGGCTTTTAAATGCAGCACTTTCTATTTCTAAGATCTTTACAGACAATTACTAATGTCACAACTCTGTGGCCTTGCTCCATTGGTGGAAGTGCCCCAGGAGCAGGAAATGCTGTGCCCTTCCACAGACATTTCCTTCCAGTGCTGGGATCCACTAACCCTTAATAAGTCAGAGGATTAGGTGGAACACTTGTATTACAACTAATAAAGATAAATACAGGAGCTATCAAAACTAACAAAAAGGTTATGACTGGAGAAGGAAAGTGGACCTATTATTCAAAAAATGCCAATTTATCTTTTTTTTTTTAAAGCAGGGGTAACAATTTTACCCTTAAAAAAAACCCATCATATTTCAACAAAAATCTATTTTGAAAAGCAATATTATAAACTTGGATATTAATGGTTTGCAATGGAAATGACGTCAGAGTCTTAGTTACAAATGTCCAAATGTTTGTGCTACCCTACTAAAAAAATAAACAGTGAGCTCAGAGTCAGAAAGAACTCGTTTGAGCAATTAAGCAATATTACGCAAAACACACTGAAAAGTATAGGGCCAGCAGAGGTGGGAGAGGCAGAAATTAAAATTCACAGATTGCACTGGGAGAAACTCTGAACAATTAAACATCTCAGAGGTGGTGTCTGAAGTTCCTGCCATTATCTGAGTGAAAAATGCTTTCATATGTCACAACGAGAAATACGGGCAGGCAATCAGGAACAAAAAAATAAGGTTTTTTTCTTCTTTTTTTTTTTAATGCCTTAGCTCTAGGATGAGCTACCAGATAAAAAGGGTCGCCTCCTATAATACCCACTGACATCACTGGTCTTGTAACACTTGTAAAACACAGCTGCCATCATTGAACAACAATAACTTAAGCATCATGGAAGATATACTTCTGGTGCAGGAGCAGGCAACAGGCAGTGACCTTACAGATGACCAAATAAAATTTGCAACAAGAATCTATTTCTGGAGTAATTTTCTCACATCTCTAGATTTTATAACACAGGAATGTGCACTGTCTGCAATGTGAGTGTTCCAAAGGCAGGTTCCAAGCCTGCAAGGAGCTCTTGTCCTTTGTGCTGAGACACAGGCAGACAGCCCTGGTGTGTCTGGAGGCCCACCAAGCCTATTACAAGGAAGTGAAAAACATCACTGTATCCACTGGCAGAGCAGGATGACTTGTAAAAAGTGTTAGCACAGCTCTGAATTCAGGGTTCACTTCACTGCCTGCTCCAGAAGGAAACCTTGAAACTGGGTATTTTCCATCACATTCTATGTTTGAGACCAAGCAGGAGTTCAGGCTATCTGAGCTGGAGCTCATGCTCTGGTTCTGGAATAACAGACCAATGCTGTTCCTGCCTTTGCCATTTCCATTTCTTTCCTTGGCCAAGCTGTGATAAAATGCAGCACATCCTGACATATTATCCAGCTTGATTTTGAAGAACCAGGCCAGAAATTTCACAGTCTGCATTACATAGTATATTATGAGCTGTTTCCTTGGTGCACCTGTACTGGCAAACATTAGTGCATCCTTTTTGGCTGCTTAATTTGCAGTCACAACTTTTACATGTCAGGCCATTTTCAATATAAGCATTTGTTTCAATACCTGCACCTGTCTAACATCTGGGTGCAGATGAGGCTAATCTGGAGGTTTGCATGAATCTCTGAACCTTGTGCTCCACGTTCTTTAGGGATTCAGAATGGGTGATGGTGCTAACAGGAGAAACCCCATGGGATTATGCAAAATACTGGCCAATTCTCGCTCACTTTAGCAGTCTTCATGAAGACCAGAAAGATTTGGTCCAAAAGCATCAGATAAGAGGATCAAAACCTGCTACTGACTGTCTTAAAGCAGAGAAACATATTTTCCTATCAACCCACTTGAAGATTTATAAGATATTAAGGAATATTAAGAAGAAGAAAAAAAAGAAGAAAAGCTAAATGGGCCAAAAGAAAACAAAAGAAACATGTTCTCTCGAGATTGCTAATGCTGGCAGACAATAGCACAGAAAGAACTCCTCTGACAGATCTTTGAAGTCTTCAATACAGCAAGCTAGTGGGCCATGTTAATGAGATTTGCTCAGATACTTCTTAAATTATCCCAAAATGTCTTAATCTATTTTCTACATCTTCTTGACCCGATTGCTTGAGAAAAGTTACAGCTTCTCACATGTGTCTGGACTGAACTTTTCATTCAAATAGGTAAGGTCTTCAAACACTTTGTTTTTCCAATGACCCCCACACAGTCTCTTTAGGGTTTACCCCAAAACATGCAGACAACGTTGTATTTTCTGTTACTAACGAATACAGAAACACTTTGCACCACACTGTATCTTTGAATCTTAAGAAAAGGACCTTCCAATAACTCAAAGTTCTTAACAATTAAGACATTACAACTTCTCCCAGTCATGCAGAAGTAAATAAATCCAGTCTTAGATAAGGCCTGACAGACACTGATCACTCCAGCTACACTACCACCCAGCAGCAAGGGAGCAGCAGGCATCAATGAGGTTTATCTTTCCTGCTGAGGGTGACACAAGCACTCATGCAAAATGCTTCCAGTACAGCTCGGTGTAATTTGGGCACACTGCAGGGAAAACAACGGAGAAAATGCCCAAGAACCAGGTTGTCTGCTCTGTCACAGAACTCCTTGTGACTGAAACCCAGTCCATACTCAGGACCCACATTCAGAAGCAGCTGCACATCACATGTTCTAGGGCCAGGAGCTGTTTCTGCTCCCTAATATGCTTTAAGGCCTTGAGGTCAAAAGCAGGAAGAGTCAAGGTGCCAAATTCACTAAGGAAAACATCATCCCATCAACTTCCCACTGCCTGATGTGCAAACACTCCTGCCACTCAAGCCAGCACATAAAACAGGACTAAGGCTATCCCCAGCACATCTTCTGGAAGTCACCAGTGAGGAAGAGTGCTGGGGAGAAACTGCACACACTGCTGAGCCTGTCATAAGCAGAAATGCGTCTAAAAGAGTTTGTTTCGGGGTTTTGACTTTTGCCTGCAATGGCCAGCAAAGACATGGCACAGCAACTTGACAACCTGGTTTGAGAACCATTTCTCTTCCTGATAAAACAAAGTTGGAAAAAAGTAATTTTTTTGGTCCACTTTTTTTTTCCACATAGACCAACTACACAAACCATTTTTTGTATTGAGCTTAGGAGAAAAAGTCCTTCTGACCTTTCTCCTGGATTGAAGGGAAGGAAAGAGAAAATATACCTATGTAAGAAAGTTATAGCTCAAACCCACAGATTTATCTGTTGATCATCTCATTCAGCTCTGAGTTTCAGCAGGCAGCTTCTGGTTTATTATCAATATTTAATCAGCATTTAACTCTGACAAGCATTAAGATTTGAAATTTTAAACTAAGTGCAACTTGGCTAAATCCTTTGTGTTGTTTTTTTGCTGTTAAAGGTTTTCTAAAGGATTCTATCTTTGCTATCTTAAAAGTCTACACGTGCCTTTTGTTATCAATAATGTACAATTTTAGTAGCATGTTTTGTACTTTTCAAATTTTCAGCATGCAAGCTACCCCTGATTTACAATGCTCACTGAATGCTGTTTGATTATTGAAAATGCTTTTACTACATTTAAACAAATGACTGCTCCTGGAAAACTAAGACTATTGCCCATGATTCTGTAAAAATACATTTCTTCTCCCTTCTCCCCAAATCAAACATTTCTAATTCTTACTGTGAGGAAAAACTGGCATATAATTAGGCATTATGCCTAACAGTGCTAAATAAAGGAGAATGTAAACATCTTAATTCTGAAGGTTTAACCATCAAAGACCCTTGCTGTATCTCTTCTGTTATTTCTGCTTCTGTTCAGAGCTCCTTGGAGCTCACAGGGAAAGAAAAAAAAGAAAGAGAGAGAAAAAAAAAAAGAAAGCAAACAAACCACGCAGAATAAAAATCTATTTTGCCAGCTCTGAGCTGCTCCCAGCCCGCGTGCCCGAGGCCAGGCTGGCGCGCAGGGCTGGGACGCCCGGGGCCACACGGCTGCTCCTCCAGGAGTAGAGTCCTGCTCTGCAACCGCTCTGAGCGGCTTAACCGCTAACTCGGGAGATGGGATTTCACCTGAAATTAAGCTATCAAGCAATTGAGCTCAAACTCAATCAACCAAACCCTTAACCTTCCCTGTTTCAGTGGCACTGCTCTAATTAGGACTCTATCACTATTTCCATTACTATCTCCTGTTCTCATGGTTTATTATCTCAGCGGTTTCAATTCTCGCCCAGTTTAAATTTGACATCCAGTTTCTTGGACCACATATCATTCATTATGTTTTTTCTTTATGAAATATGTTGCAAGACTACAGACCAATCCTACAATAAATACTTTTTGTTGAAAACTGCACCCCTCACCGCAGGACAGAGCCAAACCTTCTCTGAGAAACAATCCTGACATTGAAGGACACGTTGAACAGCTTGTTCTCCATTAAGTTTTAAATTTTGTTGAACAGTTTGATAACATATCCTTGAACACAGATCCACCTGCACACACCACGGCTGCCCCATGCTTCCCCAGTCCTCACTGTCTTCCCCCTGAGCCTGGATCAGCTTCTAGGAAACAGAGTTTGGCTGAACTCTGCTTACCAGCTCTGCTCAGGGGTGAGAATCAATAACCTATGATACACAGGAGATCAGGCTGAAAAATCTAATGGTCTTTTCCAGTAAATCACCCAAACTGCTTCCTGCTGAAGGATGAGTGACTGAGGGAATGTGTGCCTGAGTGGTGCACTAATGGTAGTAGCACAAAATAGATCTGCTTTTGGAGACACAGCCTACAAACTTCAAGGAGTCTAAAGGTAGTGTCCTGCATTTAACACCACCACCAAAATTCCAAATTTTCCTGGGTCGCATAGGACACTGCCACACATGAACCAGGAACAAGAGACCCATTAATTATGAGGCACTCTGATGAACGTGGGACTTGAAATTCTTCCCTTCTTCAAAAAGCTCAAGGGAGGAACAACACTGCAGAGCAAGGAAGCACTAGCTCCTTAAACTGCAGGATCTGCTTCTCCTCCAGTAGCTGAAATACACCTAATACTTCATGGGCTCCACCATAAGAAAACAAACCAGTAAGATTCAAGTCTTGAAGAGAGGGATATATCATATAGCTGACATACACCACTGGCATGGCCAAGGATTGCAATATTCACTTGAACTTCATGAATTTCATCCTAACTAAATAGATATTTTTGGCAACAAAGAACTGAAAAAAAAATTCCCAGATCGTCCTCAGATCTATTTTAATTTAAAACAGAAGAGAACAGGGACATTTTTTCCCCCTTCAAGTACATTTTAATAAAATTTAAAATAAAAATAGCTCTAATTCACTCCAATGCATTTAGTCATTCTGTAAAATTCTAAGTTTAAAATGAAATCACCATTTTATATTCAAACAAGGTCAAGAGAACAGCACTAATGAGCACTGACATCACAGCGAACAGCAGCCACTGCTCAGCGCTTACATCAGTGTTGCTTGTTGCTATGGTGCTTAACCGACTATTAATTTCTGAAAGAAGGTGATTATAAAGCAGCCATATGAACCTCAGTCAGATGACACCCTTCAGTACCAAACACTGATCTGCGTTACTCTTCTCCTCTGCAAGTTAATTTTGTGAATCACCACTTTTGTGATGTTAATATTCCTTCCCAACTTGAAACTTTGGACCAGAAGAGAGGCAAGGAGTTAATTTAGAAGCAAAGGACTTTCACACTGCTTTAAATAAAAATCATTTTGCAGAGAGTGATATTTCTTTCCTTTTTGCTGCGCTCCAAAGTCTAAAAAGCATGTGTTTTAACTTTTGCAGTGATAATAAGCAATCAAATTAACAGCTAAATTTTGCTCTCCTGCTCTGCTCGACGTGCTGCTGGAAACCCAGGAGTGTCTCAGCCTGGGATGAAGTAGCACTGAGCTGACTTGACCACTCCCCAGGGATTTGCCTCGTAAGGGGACCTTGCCACAGGCTGTGCCACTGCATCTCCCACCCCAGATGGACCATGGAGCTGCCACGAAGACCAGCCAGAGCAGGGCCTTCCATTCCCACACAGGCTCTGCCCAGGTACCAAGCAGGCTTCTTGGAACACGGCTGAAAGACAAAAAGTGCATCTTTTTGGCCTTGCTCCTCAAATGCAACTGAACACCTAAATCAGTGTCTTCCCTGGCAAAATGAGGATTTTTAAGGCACAGCATCTACTCCAAAAGCTCCAAGCCCAACGCTGCAAACTTTATCCATGTTGCCAGAAAAGCCTTTACTTGTGCAACTAAGGTACGGTCCTAGAGTTCTCAGGATAAAATTCTTTGTTCAGACATACTTCAAAAATAGCGTGAAAGACAGTATATTTGCATTTACCTTCTTCAGTTGCTCCTGTAAAGCAATCTTCAGTTACAGCCACCCAAAAAGGTCACTCTTCTTACCCTGCAGAGAAAGGAGGTAACACACGTGACTCTGGGTCAGTGTCAGCAGCAACACCCAAAGCATTTTCATTGGCACCACATTTGCAAGTACAAACATAAATAAAGCAACAAATGAATCTAATCGTGTTTAATGGTGAATGACTTTCAGAGAGAGTTAATAAAAACAATCAAGTCACAGGACTGCTGCTTATCAGTACCAGCTAGTGTGAGGTTCTTCAGTTCAGCATAAACAACTTGGTCTTTGGGAGAAGAAAAAGAGAAGCAAAAAACCCCATGGAGATGAGACATCTTTGTTCTCTAACATAAACTTTCTTAATCTTGATGTCTATCAATCTATTTTCAGTTTGAATAATAAATGAGTTCAGTTCTTTGTTTCAGAAATCTGACTATAGTCTGCATGGATTCTCCTTATTTAAGGCATTTTAAGACCATTTGCAACCGCTGCTATTTTATCTTCTGGATCCTTTCTTTTTTCTCATCTTTTTCCATAGAGACACAGTCCTAGATGAGATTTTAGAACTAGCTGCATCTTCCTAATTCAGAAAGTTGTTTACTGTCTTGGGATATCTTCTCATTAAGCATTACCAAGAGCACGCCAAGCACGCCAAGGTGGTGAGAGCAGTGGGTATTAAAAGGAGGAATAATTAAAGTGTATCTTTATAAAAAGTAGGAGGGAGAAAACAGCACGTGTAGGTTTTTTTTACCCTGTATATTACTGCATCTTGTGTACTCTCTCTTATGCAAAAGAGTATGTAATCTTTTAAGAAACATGACAATCTGCCACTTTCTGTTCATGTAATTGGGATCAACATATGGTACAAGAGAAAAGAAAAACATTTGTTTATTAATTTAGATCAAGTTACTAACTCAAACCACTAACAGCATTTAGAATTAATTCCACATCAATTGAACAAATACCTTAACAGAGTAAAATTATAACATAATTTCACTGAAATGTTGATCTTCTGCTGCAGGGATACAGAGTACTATGTTAATACAGATAGAAAGAAATATGTGATAACTTGGTGACACTGATGACTTCATACGAAACGGAAAGTCAGTGACATGTGGACGTGTAAGACAGAGCTACGTGAAACTCCATTTCATAAAATTCACATAGTGATGTGGAGTTTTGGGGGTGTTTGTGAAACTCGCCAAATGGTAAGCTGTGCTATTTACATCACTAGGTGAAGCTTTTTACTGGAGCAGTAAAATACCAACCTCTGGGAAAAAAATCAGAATCTTCACTAAGTTCACTCAAAAGAATATGAACTCATTCACCATTTATTTTGGAAGGAAAAATGTTTTCACAGTGAGAATGAGGCATTACTTCTTTACTATTGAAACCTTTACCATTATTTTTAGCTGGGAGGAAAAAGGTTAGCTTGATATGAAATCAATATTGGTTTTATCTGTTGCTCACTGGCACTTGATTTCATTTTTATTTTTTATGTTTTGTGTGAGAAACAGTTCTTGTAATGCAGTACCAGAACATGAGGGGCCAAAATTTGAGCATGTTTGCTGTATAGGAAGCCCTGATTTCCTTGCTGAGGTACACATATAAGAAATTCCTGATTCTGCACTGTAAAGGACATAACACTACTCCATCATAATAGGTCAGGGCTCACCTTCCTGAGAGTATGTAAAACAATACATCTTTTATGTAAAATACATGACCTCCGACATGTGATGTGCTCTTAGATTAGCAACAATAAAGGCTTTTATCCTGCTTTGCTGCAGGGGTTATCTTGGGTTTGACACTTTAAACCTCTTTTCATATTTATCTGTTTTATAAATTTTCTGGGTATTTGGCAGTCAGATCCTTATTTTGGCAGTATTTTGGCAAGCAGGCTTCATTTCTACCCTGAGTCTTCACGATAGCAAATGAACCATCTTAAAATGTACTTTTTAAGGAAGCTGCTGAAAACTATATGTTTGCATAAAATGTGCATTCAGTATCTCTTTGGGCAGTGCTGAAAAAGGCAGGTATCATTTTCTAAACACATTTTGTCTTGCATGAACCACACTCCAAGGAAATCCGGCTCAACAATCAGCTGCTGGGAGACCAAGAGGGTCTACAGGGGGCTGAGGAGGACTCAGCTCTCCTCACAAATTACTCCCTGATTGAAATCCAGACTGCTTTAATTTCTGGTTATCAAACTCCTGCTATATGTTACCTGGCTTTCAAAAATATGGAAAATGCACCATTAAAGTTAAAATGAGCAGCAGAAACAGCTGTTCCCACCTGTGAAAATTTCTCATTAATAGTCTAAAAGTTGAGTATCTCAAAACATAGAAACACAAATACAGACTTTCCTCCTGAAACTGTTTATATGGGTGAGTGAATTGATGTAGGCAACACACATTCCTTCCATCATGCTGTCTTTAAGATAAACACAAAGTACCATCAACACTGTAAGTGTGTGTGTGGAGCAAACAAAGAAAAAAATCCCATCCTACCAAAGCAAGACATTTTGCTACACTCATATTTTCCCCCCAAGGAGATGATTAAAATAGAAACCAAACCACAAACAAAAATCCACTTTGCAAGCAAGCAGCAGTGGTCCTGCTGCCTGATGGGCAGAGAGAAGGTCCCAAAGCACCCTCAACGCCACCTCCAAGGCTCAACTGATGCCATACACAAGGAAGAGTCCACACAAAACTCTGTGCTCTGAACAGATTTTACCAGATATTTCTGAAAATGTCAGGTTTGTTCACCATGTGCCTCAGTTTACCCACTAACGAGACACGTAATTGTAACAGAGTTTGAAGTCCTTGGATATAAAGGTACTTTTTAAAACAGTGTTTTGGGCAGGATTTTGGAAAGACAACAACAATCTCAACCTGAGCCAGCACCATAACCTCTTCCAACAGAAAGGCCACTCTTGTCCTGGATCAGGCACTACCTATTCCCCTGGTACCAAGGGAGCAGGCAAAGATCAGAAGCTTTGACATTACACCTGCTGTTGGGCTGGACCTTGTAACTCTTCTGATCCAACAACATTTATTTGATTTAGTGATCTCCTCCCTCCAGGGCAGCAAGGTCATTCCAGGGAGGCTGCAGGATGGAGCCCTAACTCCAAGGGATCACTGCAAAGCCAAATTTAACCAATAACACAGAGACTACTCAGAAACAGAGACCATTGCAGAATGAAAGTCTACTTAAAACTCTAACATTTTACTAATATCTAAATGAGAACAGCCTTGGGTATAGCCAAAAATAGATTAACAAGGACCTTGATCCCACACAAACTGGCTCTGAGTAATTTTACACAGGAAAGTAGAACACCAGTTGAGCTGCTCCTCTGCTCAGAATTACGCATGTACATTTTTTTGTCAGTGTCCCAGCCCTCAGAAGCTTACAATTTATTACAGGAAACCTAAAGCAGCAAAGGAATCTCCCCTTTACTACCTAGAAAGCACACTTTTAAAAAAAAAATTAAAAAAATAAAATAGACGCATGCACCTGATAGCACAAGAAAAAAAATGGGTTTGAAATTAGATTTTGATTTATTTTTCTTATATAAAACCAGCTGAAATGTATTTAATGTGCCTGATTAAAATATTTACTAAAAAGCTTCCTGAAAGTTTTAAAATACCAAAACCTGATCACCAAAATAAGCACTTCTGTGTAGCAATTTCTTCTAAATAAAGTGAACTGTAACTACCTAATACAGCTGTTCTTTCCCCTCAAAAGTCCCTGAGTCACATTCAACTGCACACAGGCTGAAATATTAGATCTGTACTATTTATAATATGTCCTATTCTTATAATCATTATTTTCTTGTCCTATGCAGGAAAAGAGGCAGTCTGTGATTTTTATCAAGTGCATATTTGTAAGAGAAAAACAAAAATATTTTTATTTGGTATTTTGCTGGTTCTGAAAATACAGAATGTACACTGATTGAGGAGAAAACATCTGGTATAGGCAGACTTGTGGACCAGTCCTGCACACAGGGTATTTCCTCACCCAGCCCACTCAATTGGGTTACTTGCACTAACACAAATCATGTGTAGAACTGTTTTGAGGATGGTCAGTAGTTGTCTCTTCAGTTCTGTTGTACCTATTTTATTTTTAAAGATAAATTATATTTTAAACTAAACACGTCAAATAATCTGGGAGAGATTTTTTTTTTTTCTGACCACTGTCAATGTGGTCACTTTTTATTGTGCAGCATATACAAAATCTCAGGAGGCATGGCACAGGAGATTTTCTATAGCAGCAGTCCTTACCACCTCCTCAGAAAGTGAAATGCAGGTGAACAGTGAAACTGTGAGAGTCTAAGCGCACTTCTTCCACCTCTCTTTGAAGAGGGGGAAGTGGATTTGGTACAGGCCAAAACACAGGGATATCAATGCTCACTACCTTGCTGCTTCTCAGTGGAAGGAGGGAGCAAATCATACTGTATTTTCCCTTTCAGTCATTAGCAGGCTGTTCAGAATCTCCGGCTGGTGCTTATTATTTATTCCGAACAGAAATAAAATAAAATAAAAATAAATAACGGCATGAGGACAAAGCTATGCACAGCACATTCGCTCTTTCAAATTAATATTACCTTTCAAGTCCACCGTAACCTTGGAAAAGAATAACTCGGCGTAAGCCAAATCTACAAAACTAATCACGATCCGTTCCTCCCCCGCTTTTTAACAGCTCTTACAGGGAACACACGGGTGCAGTTCGCAGGCAAGTTGGGAACAGCTCGCTTCCAACGCGGGATCTGCACCGCGATCGCTCAGTCCTGCATCTCTGACTGATGGATTGCTTGTTTGCCTCTCGTGTGTGACAGCGCTGGCCCTCACCGAATCCATCCCAGGTGAAGGGAACGCGCTCCCGGGAGCCACCCAGCCTGCCAGGTGAGGAGAGGCCATCTCCGAGGCAGACCCCGTCCCCTCGGCCAGATCCCAGCTCCCCGAGCCAGGGGCCACCATCTCCCGGAGCCAGAGCCAGCCATCAAACGCCGCCGCCTGGCTCCTATCGCCAGATCTTCCCCGTTTCTTAAAATAACTCCCCGTGCCTCAGTACCAGCCTTAACCATTTTATGCCTGCGCTACAACTCTCCTCCTGAAACTTGACCTGTCCGGGTGGCAGCAGGCGGAGGGAGGATGCCCGTGCCCGGCGGCGGCACCGCGGCGGCTGCGGGCACCGGGGCCGGTCCCGCCGCTGCCCGGCCGGCAGCACCGCGGGGCCTCGGGCAGGGCTGGCGCTGTCCCCACGCCGCTTTCCGCACACACACACACACAGAGGGGACAGGGGACACACCGCTCCCCCCGTGCCCTGACCCCGGCGCTGCTCGGGGCCACTTCCCCGCCTCTGCCCCCCCCCCTTTGCCCGCCGCCCCTGTCCCGTCCCTTACCTGGCAGGCGAGTGACACTCCTGGTCGTGGTCATGTGAAAATATTTTCGAGGTATCCTTTAACAGCCTTTAAATATTGAAGCCTAAAAACAATATTTGCTGTTTTACCTTTTGAAGCTTTAACAAAAGCTTTGTTTTAGCATTTACCTCGGTGTGCAATAAGAGTTAATAATCAAATCCGTCCCAACCCCCACAAATGTTAAACAAAAAGATAAAAGAAATGCAAATAGCTATTGTCATGGAAAGTTAAAGTACCTGTCTGTATTTTTAAGTGAAAACTATTATCTCTATCAATCAAAATTTAAGAATACAATAGCACTAATCACACGAGGTGCTTTGACTGAGGTACTTTTCCTCATAAAAAGTTTTTTTTTGTTTTTTTTTTAACTGGTGCATAAAAGTAATACACTTACAATTAGACACGGTATTTGTAATTTTGTTATTAAAAAAACCTCAGCAGTCTTATTGTTAATAAATGCCTCTGAGTCTGTAGGCTGATTCGTACCCAAGAAGACCAAAGTCCCTACATATTTTAATAAGGTTGATGAAATTTTATTCAGATTCTCACACTTTCCAACATGTGGTGGAACAGCACACTCTTCTGTTTGAGAGGAGTTACTCAAACGAAGGAAATAGTTAATTGGGAACCAAAACTACTACTTCTGGCCTCGCCGCACATTTTCCACATTTCTCCAAGCGCTGTCTGTGCTTCAACCCTCAGCCTCCAAGACGTGCCCTTTGTCGTCTTTTCTTTAATTTTTGATGCCAATTCCCTCCCGTCGGACCCCGACGCTCTCCCAGCCCAGCACACATTACGTATACACTGTGTACATTGTGCAGGCACACCGCACGGATTCTCTCCAAAGTCATTTTTAAAACTAATTTGTCCAGACGGAATCAGAAACCGAGCTGCGCAGTTAATAAGTGCAGGAGCGAGCGGCAGTAATTACGCCTGTACTAAAAGAAAGAGCCCGAGATTAAAATACCTATAAGTAAATAGTTGAGGCAGGATGCCATTATGCAAACTCTGCTCTCGGGGAGGGATGTCTCCCACACTGAGGAGCAATAGGACTGTCATTTTTTTCCCCCTGCAATATCAGGTTTCCTACTCCACAGCTCTGGTACTCTGCATCATGGCTAACATCTCTAGTGTGCTATTAATATCAATGAAGAGACGATTCAATTTCCACATAAGAAAAACCTCCCTATTACAGCGCAGACATTCGAGTGAGGACCCTTGCAAAGGAAACAATAAAGACCAGGGGGTTGCTTTTTTTTTTTCCTCCCCCCTCTCCTCCTCCTTTTTTTTTTTTTTTTTTTGCTGCTTCTTTTGCAGTTCTGCGTTGCTCACTGTTTGAAAGCTTTTAGCTAACAATGGAAGCATTATCTTCAGGACAGTTACAAAACAGGATTTGTTAGTACAAAGAATAATAACACCAAACTCATCCCCCCCCCTCATTTCCCCACCCCACAAATACCTGTCTATTGCAATATGGCATTTAATACTTAATTCAGAAGTATATGCCAGAAACACCTGTATTCTTGATCTAATTCCCTGCAACAAACTCCCTCAGCAAACCAGTTTTGCTCAAGGAGGATAGGACAACTACAAACAAACAAATATTTTGTGCATTTATAAAATGGAACAGAAAAAAAGTATCTTATTCTACAGAGTGCAAACTTACCCATTAATGAGGAAGAAAAAGGCTTAGAGGTGTACAGTAATTCCCAAACAACTGCAGAAAGTTGAGAGTTTGAAAACACTAAAGCACTTTTGACTATCAAGCCTTTCTGAGCTTCAACACTGGCTGCAGTGTAAGGAAGGACTGAAGGTATGTGGTCTAAACACAACAAAAGCCACTGCCTTACTCTAGATTAAATATGCAGGAAGAGGCCCCTTTGCATAAACACAAACACTCAGCAAATGAGTAACTGGCTCAAATCAGACGCCTGCTGTGCATTCTACCTGTCCTGATCTCTGACAAGCTACACAGCTTGTTTAAGGGGATAGGAGCTGCAAAATCAAATCATAGCGCTAAACGCTCTGCTCCTCTGATAGTAAATAACAACAGCACCAACAACTCCTCGCCAAACGCTCATTCCTAATCTAAGCATTGCTCTGGCACACAGCTGAATCCTGTGCTGTGCCCACTTTGGCTCAGCCACCCATCTCACCACAGCAGAAGAAACACAACCAAACACCACCTGTAAAATTAATTTTCATTAACTGTACTGCAATCCAATACATTCCTGGCCCAGCCTTTTCTTAACAAGGATTTAAAATTTATACAGGGACTTTTGGTTGGGTTGACAGATTAAATCTGCAGTTTCTCTTACTGTCCCTGTTTTGTTTACTATATAAAAGACATTCCAGGCACAGATCTATTTTAGCTGTTATGAATCACCACATAATGCACACCTATTTACTAGTTTATTTGGGCAAAAGGAAGAAACTTCTGAAGTGTTCCTTAAAAACATTATTTTCAAAATATTGCTCTCATGAAATGAGCCCTCCAAACTATATTTACTTCAAAAAACAACTAAATTAGAGACTGTGATAACCACCAAACATATCTAAACATTTATTATTATAATTGAATATACATAATTATATACTATGATTTACTCTTCCTTCTAGAGAAATAAATTATTTTTCAGTCTCGTTTATCCTTCCAGTCCAGAAATAGAATGAAGCAGCACGATTTTAATGCAATTGGAATTCACCAGTGTCCCTTCCTAACTTAAGGAGTCAAATCACATTGACCTTTTATTGTAAGTCCTAGCTACATGTTGGTTTTGGTAATTTAATTATTTTTTAATAACTTGCAGTATTAAATGATTGCCATTGAAACACAAATAAGATTATACTCCTCTGCCTTACTCTCTGGTGCTCCAGACTACAGCGTAGCATGGACGGCACGACCGCGTCCGGCCCCGAAATTTCATTCTGAAAGAGCACTTACACACAGGCAGGCACGAGAAAATTCAGCCTTTCAAGATGCAACACACATTTACTGGATTCTCAAGCATGTGTCACAGATTATTTCAAAGGACACTGGATATAACTCACAGTTTTAATAGGCATCTAGCATGTTCAGTTCCACGGAGCACTTGTATGGTATGGAGGGAGTTTTCACACCTCCTTGAATAAACTCACCAGGTTAACGCACAAATACATTGATAACATGAGCCAGTCAAGCCTAGCAGGAGAAAAATCCTCCAAGAAAGAATCCTGCGAGAAATTTTAGAGCCCCTGTGTCGTTCACCATTTTTGCATTGAAATGACCTTCCAAATAAGGCGTCAGATAATACGTTCACACAGATGATACCGATCTAACCTTGATGCAAATAAACCATAGAACAAAATTTAATCAGTATATCACTGTGTAAAAGCCTTTGTCCATCCCAATGGAGCTTCTAATGACTGTTTTGGCAGTTCTGGCTGGTAGTTATGCCTCCCTGCTCATATATATCTCATACTGGTTGAGCAAGCTAATGGAACTGCTGTTAGTGGAATCCAATATTAATACCCTGCATTGTGCAAAACTGGATGCAACTGAATATATTACACAATTACAGGTAGTATCTAATTCCATAGGTATTAGATACTGGTCTCTAAATTAATATTTTAATAGAGAAAGTGATATAAATACTACATTTCAGGTAAGATATCTATGAACTCTGGATCTGCCAGTCTTCCTGCTGTAAGCGTGCTCTACACTCACACAGCACAGACACAGGACCCTGACAAAAATTGGCAGGCATGCTTTAGATGGTGAGTGACACATACTGATACACAGAGTCAAAGATGTCATCTTCATAGAAGCTCAACTAGTTATGAGCTTGAGAGAAAAATGAAACCAAAAAAAAAAAAACCCCAAAATAAAATAAACAAAAAAAAGGGGAAAAAAAAAGGAAAAGAAAAAAAAAAAAGCAGGCGGGAGAGCAGAGCAAGACCTCCAGAAAATAAACAGGGTGTACAGTTTCAAAGGCTACAGACACAGACATTTCATTGTTCAAGCCAATTATCAGTGGAAAATAATAACAACAGATGGATTCAGAGTCACTGACTTTTCATATGCACTTCATCTCTGCACAACAGATGATGAAATGCGAGAGCTATCTCAGAAAGGCAAAACATCTTTCAGTAAAAGAACTCTATACTCCAGATGGGGACCTTCTAAGGCAGCTGATTATCTTCTTATAGTGTTGTAAGATAGACTTACTAAAACATTTCCAGAACTGATCAGATTGGATGAGCACAATGGCAGCATTATGAGGAGTAAGTTGCTCCGGTCTCAGACTTGTTACTGGACTACTCAGAGATTTCAATGGGCTCAGAGCTGCCCATCCCATTTCCACATCAAGTACTGGTTCTAAAAAATGGGCCCAAAGCTGCTGCTCCCAGTCTGGGCAAAACATGGGCTCGGCTTTGTGTGGAGAGGGGATGCAGATACGGAGCCACAGAATCAGTGTCAGCATGAATTGGTCCCCAGTAAAAGTCCCACCATCACGAGCAAGGTGAGTCTCCTCACCTTCTGCAAACACACATTTCACACAGGGACACAGGCAGAGGACAAAAATGTTTACATGTTTACAAGTGGGACTGTTTCCACTATAATTGCCAGATGTAGAGGGAACTCATCATCCAAGCTAGGAGTAACCTCATCCAAGTCAATGGAGTTACACACCCACAAAAACTGGTGCGAGGCACAAGAAAGACCTAAATTCTTTCCTATAAAGCCTTTACAAAAACCCATCTTTTTATGGGAAATAAAAAATTGCTTTCAAAGGGAAATAACAAACACATGTAAATTTTGGTGGTTCCGGTGATAAGCAGTTCCAACAAATGTCACAAACACCTACCTAGCACAACCTTCTCCCACTCAACCTGAATACCACAAAGTATGTGTTTTTGATCACATGAATCAGGTATGCCACAACCTCAAAACTTAAAATAAAAAAGGAGTAGTGGAAAAATTAGCTCATTAATCTTTAAGACAACATTTCTTTAATGGAAGAACTCTACATAAGTAGTGCATTAAACTGAACTGGTTGCCATTTCCACAGTTTCTTCTTCACAACACCGCAAGAAAAATCTGAAGAACGGCATTCTCCATAAATCAATACCGCACACCAAGAGGGAGCAATACACAGCACACACACACTCTGAACTTGCACCTACTGCTAATTTATTTCACAAGTTACAAAATATTTCTGAAGTAGGGGGCTGTTGGCTTCACAAACGTGAAGGGAAGAGATGGGTTTGTGGGCACAGCGTTTCCCCTCTTTGTGAACTACTTTGTCAAAAGTAAATTCACAGGGGAACATACGAGCAAAGAGTAAATTTTGCCCTGGGCAAAATTCTGCAACTGCTTTAAGAAGCAAACAAGAACACAAAAGATGTGTAATACAACCATCTGGCTCTACTCATGCTATATCAATAATCCCCAAAATTTATCCCCACCCCCTTAATCAACCCACACTGATGCCACAAAACCAAATGGCATCACTTATGCTTCCTGCCCATCACATTTTGAAATGATATTTAATATGCATACAGTACATATTTGCATGTTAATCAATTTCTTTAAGAAAAAAATATTTTTGCTTCTTAAGCTATTAGTTCTGCTTTTTTCTACTTATTCACACTGGGATTTCTAAAACCACCAAGAAAGTCCTTGTGGTAAAGATACTCTCATATCAACACAGCATCTCAGGTATCAGGATAACGTACCGGTCAAAATTTCAATCTCTTCTTCTCTCTAGTTTTGTGTCACAGTTTGAAAATAGCAGAGGGTGAATAATAACATGCCAGCAAAATTAGCTGTTCAAGAAACACGGGTAAGCAATCCGTTTTGAACTCGAGGTTGGATGCATTTCTAAGCATTACCCTATTTGGGATGCAGGGAAGGAATGACAGAGGGAAAGCAGGGTATCCTATATGTCTTTTATTTTGAAGATTTGCACAAATTTTTCAGGCCTCCCCCATCCAGGAGCCAGTCTGCTCATGAAGGAGGAAAATGGGAAACTCCTGGCCACAGATGGAGGACGAGCCTCTGCTGTGCTTTGGCTGAGCGCTGCTCTCCCTTCCCACTCCAAGCCTGCAGTGGAAGACCACCTCAGGACAGACAGACAGAAAGCCATCCATGCAAAATGTCCAAAAGGGTGGCTCTGCGATTGTTTGGGGGAGGGATTGTTTTCTTGAGGGAAAATCACCCTTGTAACCATCATGAATCATACCAGGAGCGCGCAACGTGAAACCGGTACCAAAAACAACACTACAAAGACGGCCTCTCTCTGGCGCTCCACCGACCGGCGGCCACGGCCCCGGGGGCTGACTCAGATCTCTTCTTCTTAATCGACTTTTCTGCAACAACATACCCCAGCCCCAGGCCTGCCTCTCCCCGTGGCTGGCTGGCACACTCCCCGTGCCTGGTGCCGCCCGGGGGACACGGCACGGCGGGGACGGTGCCCCACGGCCCTGCCGTAACACGAACAGATGGCTCTTACACAGAGCGGGAGAAATACAAGCCCTGAGCACTCATGGCATAGGTGGAAATGTTTTGCAGTTATTTTCTTTGGAAATAGGCATACGTATAGCGGTTATGTCTGCTCCCTCATCCAGACTACCAAGCTGAGATCGCAAACACTTTGTTAATTTTTTTTTTTTTTTAATCCACTTTTGGATTGCTTCTGTTGTTTGTACGGCTGGACTTGTACAGCCTCTTTGTAAGAATTGAAAACAGTCTCCCACAAACACGGGAATGGGCAAATGGTTTGGAGAGCTAATCCCCACCTGGGCTACGTGAAAAGGCCTCATATTTTCCAAACAGAAACACAACCCCTTTTATATATGAACCAGATTTGGATCCAAATGCTAAACCCTTCACCACATCCTACGTGGGGCTGTGTGATGGTCACAGGCAGTGGTGGTGGGTGGCGGCTGGGCTGATGGCAGCCACGGCCGAGGAGCTGCCATGCCCTTGGACTTGGATGAGAAGGGCAGACCCGTCCTTGGTTACACCACAGTGAATGCAGGGTAATCCCCATCCTGCACACGCCTCTTACAGAAGAATCTGGCCCTGTCTCGTTACTCTTGTTAGAAAAATGAAGGCTGTGACAAAAAATAGCTGAGAACTACATCTTGCCGATGCCAAAATACAATAATAACATGTTCAAAGATTTAATTTAGAAGACTACAAAGTCTAGCTCATACATCATAACACCTTGAAATAACACTTTAAGGTCAAATCCTGTGCATTTTTGGAAACCACCAAAACATAATGAAGTTTTACTTAAACACAGCATTTACATTTATAACGCATTTCAGATTCTTCAAGTAAGCTAGACCACATGCTAGGAAAATGTACTTCCCACAACATACAAATTAAGTCATGTACAGCCTTCCCTCCGCAGGCTGAACAGCCACCGGCACAAATGGAAGTCCTGTGTATGGATCAAAGGCAGCATGTGGACCTCAGAACATGATTTTTTATATTTTGTTTTTAATTGGCAAAACATCAAATCCCACCAGCAGTTTATTTTTGTTGCCTTCCTTGCCCCTTTTCTACCTCTCCCACTTATTTCACAACGGAACATTTTTAAACCACCAGAAGTCTTTGTGGCAAAGATGATGTCATACTGACACAAGATCAGGTGTGAGGTATGGTATGAATAAATACTTATCCGCAAACACATTTAATTTTCAATGGTTGGGCACTGAGAGACAAAGAAGTTCTTATACAGACATACTAGCTGAGGATTTCATTTCAAATGGTCTATATTTAAAGAGCAGAACAACACACAGTGCAAGCCTAGAAGAAAGAGGAAAAAGAAGAACCAAAACCCCTGTACCTTCCTTCTTGTTTTTGGGAAAGCAATGCACAGCTCTGCTCTTCACAGTAATAAATATATGGTGCCTGATTACTTTGCCTTTTAAGTCACCGATATCATACAGGACAATTGTCCTTTATACACTGGCAATAAAAACTCTCCCTAGGAAAATAAATATGTATTTTAGAGTAATCAAGCAGGAACTAATTTTATACTTTTTCACAAGTAGCCATTTACTTTGGCACCAAATGGTAATGTGTAGCAGAGAATGCAGTATATGCTTTAACCCAAGAAAAATTAGACTTGAAAATTAATACACAGTGAAAGACAAATTTAAAGCAGCTTTCTTGTGTTCTGACATAAGAATATAAAAATGACATGAGCAACTAAAGATTAGTTTACATACTTTTCAATCACAGCTGCCGCTCAGTAACCACAATACCTTTAAAATGACATTCCACCGAAACAGATACAGTTTGGCTGCAACAGCAGCAAGACACAGTTAACATGGAATTAAAAGGGCATTTTTTTATTTACACACATCGTACAGCACTGAGCCCCAGCACAATTACAATGGAAAGATTTTTAGTGTGATTAATTTGGAAATAATCTAGTGATAAATAGAGTGCATTGCAAGTGATTCTGCCGAGCAAATTTTTATCACCAGCCTTAGATGTCAAAACACAGTTTCAGGGACAGAGAAAGAACAAGTCACATCTTCTTGGTTAATATTTAATTGGGTGCTAAAGATTCCTCCTAAGGACCTCTGAACCATCACTGACAGCCCCACAAGATGTCCCTGTCTGTGAAATAGATACCAACCCTTTCTGTATAAACTAAAATAACATTAAATTTAATCAAACCATTCAATTAATAAATCACTTCAGTGGACATTGCAGCCCAATCCCTGTTTAATTACATAATTTTAAAAATATTTGCACACTGCAACCACTAAGATTGGCTCTGAGGTTTCATAATACACACTTAACACTTGAGTTGGAGAACAAATTTATTTAATAAATGCAGAGCTAAGTACAATAATGCCACTCCACTCAAACTGCAAAAATCACTTAGCATCTCCTGTGAGAAAAAGCAAATAAACTTTTTCCCTATTTAAATGCACGTCCCTGGTATCACCAGCTCTGCCAGAAGCCACCTCCTTTCTGCCCTTGTCCCTGCAGTCACTGGGATGCCCAGGCATGGGAAGGGGTGGCAGAGCTGGTGTACCCCCCCATTGCACAGAGCATCCCTCTGCTTCACCTTCACACAGATTCCCTGGCTTCCCTTCTTCCTTGCCCTCTGCCTCCATCCTTTCCTCCTCACTTCTCCCTCTACTTCTCCCCATGTTGCTTCTCTGCCCCTTGTTCTCTGCTGTTTATTGGTGTTCCAGCTCCCCCCATTTCCATCTCAAGCTCCTGCCCTGAGCTTCCTACACCTGCTCTCTTCCTCACTGCCATCTGAGATAGCTGAGGTGAAAAAATCTAGTTGGGAAAAAGCCCACAACAAACAGGACAGAGGGAAGAGGCTGGGGAGGAGAGCAGGGAAAGAAAACAGTTTAGTAAGGCCAAACAGAACTGCACCTTTTCCAACAACAGCAAGAGATGCTGCAGAGCACTGGGATGAAAAATAAAAGCCATGGACCAAGTGTATTAGGTGAAGCAGGATTCAGGTTCCGGGGTGGGTGTAATGCCTGTATTCACAGAAAAACTCCAAGTCTCCCAAGAAACCCATGATACTGCCATATATAACTAGGTGTGACAACTTGGGAGAGGTTGAAATACATATGGACCAAGCGGTGGCCTTAAATGAAGGGGAAAAAAAGCAAAGCTAAGGGTTTGTCACAGCTTGGAGGCACAGCTGTGTGCACTCATACAGACTTTGCATTCATTCATATAGAGCACAGCTTTCAGGTCCTGTGGTTCCAGCACGATTTTTGGACGAAAGTTGAGACTCAAAAATAAATAAGTCTATATTTGGCCTGCCCTGGATTCGAGACACTTTCAATAGTACTTTGCATAGAAACAATCTGAATTAATACAGACTAAGTTCTCCAGATTATAATATTCTTTACCAAGCCAATGGATGCACCTCTAAAATTCACTGCCCTGACAAATAGTAGAGCTCTTGAAAGTCTGCTTGTATTAGTTTTATGGATCTATTCTACTGCTTAAATCAGGTCTCATTAAAATTACCATCCACACAAGTTCTCCCACTGGGAAATCTACATGCCAGAGCTACTCCAGTTCCGCAGGCAGTGCTCGGAGGGGGTTGCATATTGCAAAATAACTGCGGACACGGCGGGGGGAGGACGGGGGAAGAACAAGAGGACTTCAGGACAGCAAACAAGTGACTCCTTACCCTCCTCTGATTTTAACCACTGCAACTTTTGCTCAGGTGGTGCAACTGCATCCATGAAAAGAAATGCCATTGCCAGAAATGGTGGTGTAAAAAGTGCCCCTCAGAAAGGCAGATGTGGCCTCAAACGTCCGTTTTAGTGCTGGAATGGCAGGCTAAATATGCAAACACTGCACCTGACAACTTACACTAAAGCATATGATCTGCACACTGCCCCTCCAGTTTAATTTTTAATAGTAACAGTACTTAAATCTCAGCATTAATGTATTAATGTTCAGATGAATACAATTAAAGGCATCTCTGTTTTCTTCAGTGCTAACGACCTGGAAGATCTTTCTGCCCTTCATATTTGCGGGGATTGTTACAAATACATTCTGTAGCCGTTGTTTTGGCAAAGAAGCAAAAACCTTTGCCTTTTAAATATGAAGTAACAGGAATAATGAATAATATATCTTCTGATCTTTGTTCTGCCATGATATATATATAATGATATATAAAATGTTCATTTATTATTATCACACATCCTTGGGAGCAGACATGCAAAATTACTTTTTTTTTTTTTGTCTTATAAGGTCATTTATCATACAGAACATCCTCCAAATAGGTAGTCCTAAAATCTCAATTTACAAAGACATTTTTTAAAGCTGAATTCTTCAAACAGGGCTTCTCTCCTGATGGTTAAAATAAAAACTTTATGATATTAACATAGTTGGATTTAAGGAGGCAGAAATGCCCTGCATTTTGTTTTAGAATATCCTGCCCCAACAAATGAGTGTCTGCCTATTTTTTTAACCTAAATTCTGCCACATTTATTAGTAACAAAAGCACTGCACAATCCTCTTTAGGTCAAATTCAGAAAAGAAAAGCATTTACTAAAAGAGCATTAATTTTTATCATAGCATCTGTGATCTTTGGGTGGGGAAAGGAAACACCAAAAAGAACGAAGTCTGTATATACAAACTATCAGTCAGATTTTAACACTTATGCAGAATAATGCAAAGCTTTATTTCTTTTTGATGTTAGCAGGCTTTTCCTTTTTCTTTTTGCATTCCATTTTTCAATATGTAAAATGACAAAATGCAAAAAAACAACAAAAACACGAAAATGTGCTTGTTAGGGCTGGCCTAGTTTTTTGAAACACGCACAAAAAGAAAACCCACTCATACGATCTTATTTTAATATGTAATAGAAGAATCTGGCAAACATTAGCCAGAATAAGTCTAGCCAGCGAATGCACACTAACAAACCAGTCTGCTGCTGCAAGGCAAAAGGAAAATTTGATCTTGTTCTTCCTATACAGAAAAATAGCATCTTCCACATGAAGAGCATCGGTGCAGGAGCACAAAGATCTCCTTGCTGCTCACACCAACACTTCACCATCTTCTTGGCTGGCAATTTCCAAACAAACCCATCTCAGCTGCCCCATCTCCAGTCTCTCCTCAAGTCAAGAGTAAATCAGTCTCCTCCCCCCAGAGCAATGTGCTCAGCACTGGCCATTGCCATCCTTGCTTGGGAACCAAGACCCTAAGCACCGGCAGAATGCTCTTTTTGCAAAATTTCTTTGTGCCCAAAAATCTGCTCCAAGCCATGCAGCTTTGAAGCAGTACCCAGAGAAAGAGCCAGACATAAAACTACCTCCAGGGGAAAAGAAAAGAAATAAAGAGATAATCAAGAAAGAAAAAGGGAATGGGAGAGCTGGAGTCAGCACAGCTAAAGACTCCAATGAGGAGAGAGGTGGAGGTGGAGGACAACTACAAAGCGCTTAATTATAAACCTAAAAACGTTCAAAAACCAATCTCACGCTAACAATTTGCGTATTTTGGGATTACCTACGGATGAGGAAGGTTCAGCTTAATCAGCTATCTGTGCAAATGGATCCCCAATGTGCCAGAACTGAACTCAATGGACAATCCCGTTAGAGTGGAAAGAGCACATGAAACGCCCTTGAGAAACGTGGCTAATGCCACAAACACTGAGGAAACAACCATTAATAAATTCTTCCATTTTCAGGCTTAGAAGGCAAAGGGCAAACACTGAAAGGAGTAGAAGATGGGAAAGGCATACCTAGGCTTTATAAGAAGTCCATTTAATGTGTGACATACGCAGACAAAGGCAGGTCTCACTCAGATTAAAACCAGTATTTTTAACCCACTAAAAAAACACCTCCCAAGAGAGAAACAACTACATCTCTTCTTTAAGTCACCTGAATTTAAGATGCCTCTCCATCTTCCATGACAGGAGACAACAGAAGAAAAGTCTATAAATACAGAGAATAGAGAGTATTCATAAAAAGAAAAACAGTGCAAAAAGTGTGAATTCAGGTATCAGAGGCGCTCTGTAAAATACAAGTTAGGACTTTCCTTTTTGATCAACGCCATCCCACAGGACAGAAGCTTCTCCCATGTCCAACCACTCCAATCATGTTGGAGATTCACTTGCTCTCTCCCTCGCCTGTGTTTACCCAGGAGACACACTGTAGACCACTGTGTATGGAGAATCACTAGCAGAAGTAAATTGGGGGTGGAGAATTCCCTCCACCCTCAGGTTACACACTGAGACAGATGAATTTGACAACTGCTGTAAGAGCAGATCTGCCACCTGTTAGGCACAGCCTACACTGGGCACTGCTGGGGTGCAGGGTCAGGACAAGGTCCATGTGGTGGGACCAGACTTGAGGAGTTCTGCTCTGCTGTTGCTTTCAGCTCCAAGCAGCCACTCAGACTTCAAATGATACTGCAGAGCCCAATCCTAACAGCATCCCATCCATCCTCACCACTTTAAAACACATTTGCCACCCCTGGCAGAGGACTCTGGTGCATCCCTGCTGTCCCCCAAGGACCAGACCTGGCTTCAGGGGCCACCCTGCTCCAACTCCTCTCCTACTTGGGTCTGATCCAGGCACTCACACAGTGCACTCGTACATTTTATTCTCTCCCCGAAGCTTTGGCAAATGAAATCTATTATGATATCAAAAGGTAGCTGACAACATAAAATGTATCCCGCTGAGTTGATGCCGCACGCTGCTAAATTTACAACAACATAAGTATCATAAAAATTATAAGAACTGCAAATTAACCACTGATTTTTTAGTTCAGTGACATAAATAACAGTAAAGATCTGGAAAACTTCCAAACATCTTTACAACTGTTTAATTTGTCAAAATCTATCAAGTGTATTTCAACCACAAACCTGTCCTCTGCAGTGCATTAGTTTTCACGCACTTATGCTAGCATCAAAGGCAGCAAAAATAACGCTTCTGTAATTACTGAATTCTGATCCACCTTTCCAGTCACACTTTTATTTCTGCTTTTCTTCTTCTGTACTTCTCTGTTGACACTGACAGTCAACAATGTTTTAAAAACATTCACACTGAAACAGACAAGAAATCCCTACTGCTTTCCACTCCCCCCAGGTTTGCCCGGGATACTCAAGGCAGCACATCACTTTGTTTGCCCACTGGAGTGGTTTTCCACTCACGTGCTGTGCCTTCCTTGCGATGCTTGCGTCAGCAAACCCTTTATTTACTCCTTTATTTGTGCACCAAGTTCTGCAAATGCAAAGCCACCTTTCCGGCAGCTGCAGGAGAGCAGGCAAAGATCAACAAAAATAATAAATTTTATAGGCTCTATTTCTTTTCCTAGGGGAGGAGCTTGTTTTTATGTAGCTATTTATTTTGTATGGCTAAATAGCAATTACTGTATTTTCTAAGACATAGGTTTACTAAAAAGAGTCCATTTCTTTCACAATCATTGCAAGACAAACCATAGTCCAAATGTGTTGAACTGCTGATGCACAAAGTTAGGGTCTTTCTGAAAAAATAATACAAAATGTATTTCTATTAGTTAACTGCTCAGGAGATGTGAAGCTTCTAAGTCCCCAATGCCTGGTAAGAGAGCTTTGACCACAGCACCAACGCAGCAGTGGAGAGGTTGCCAGTGCTGGCCCCAGCACAAGAAGATAGTTTTGTCTTTTGCAGAAAAACTGGCCAACACCTTTTCATGTGATATTTGTTGCCCTACACACGGGTTTGCACCAAGAAAATTCATATACAACTCCAGCTGCTTCGAGGTAGTTGCTCTATAAAAAATAATAAATCAAGTAGGTGCTGAGAATTGACAAGACTTTTCTATCACATTTTTGCTTTTACAAAAGCTTCCCAAGGTTGGGGCTTGGAGAAGGGCTTTTTTTCCCCTTGAGCTGGCTCTGTTTTCCTCAGGAGCCATTTTGTATCTTTCCTGTACGTAAAATATGAAATATTACAGGAACTAATTAAACCTTTTTAAATGGAAGAAACTAATAAATCCCTCCCTCTAATGATACTGAAGTGCACTTATGAGTGACTGCACAGAAGAAACACACTCACTGCAGCTCCACAGGCGTGAAAGGCCACTGCAGAGGCTGGCAGGGCGTGGGTTCATAAAGAACTGGTTACCCAAATAGTCCCATGTTCTCCCACCAACCCCAAAGGTTCATCTGCTCTCCAGAGCTGACAACCCCATCATCCCAACCAGCCAAGGTTTGGTGACTCCATCACTTGTGGACCGTAAGGGTGACGTGGCTCTCACCCCTGGGCTGAGAGCATTTTTTAGAGGGGAGTATCTGCTGGGATCTGTAATTCCCCACAAGACAAAATCTCCACATGCTGCCTTATCCATATGGAAGCAGGAAAGGGAGGTTAAGGACTGACTTTGACACAATAGGTTAAACTCAGCCCCCATTCCCAGTATATTATACAGTAAATCTCTTTATTCTGTAAGGGCAAAATAGAATTGCTTACAGTTTGTCTTAAAAATGGGATTTATGCTTCAAATACAGAAAACCAACACAGAACATAGTGCAGCTCTAAAAATTAAGCATCCATATATAAAAGGAAATTTTAAATTAATTTTCCCACTGTGTTGTTTGCAAGAGCAATACATTTAAATGGCCACAACTCATTCAGTGACACCCAGAGGTACCATGCAAGCGCTATGGAGCAATGCAAGTAATTCAAAGTTCTTTGATTAAATCTCACATAATTGCACATAACTGGAAAAAATCACAGCAAGTTGGCTTGGCATATTGTATTGCATAAATCAGAAGCTATTCCCACAAAATCTCTCCTTTCCAGACTATTTTATCTAAGCAACATATAGCTGTTACAACAGTTTTTGAGTGATTTTGATTCCCATTGTGGTATAATGAGTAATGAAGAAAGCACGTTTTTTTATTCTGGTTTACGGTGATGTGTAAACCCTTGGTGACTCAGTTCTGCCGCTTCACAACAAGGAGTTCTCATGTTTCCCTCTACACAAGAAAAAAGAAAATAAGTCTTCAGCTATTCTGTTCTCAGCTCAAACCAAAGGGAAGAGCTCCTTCCTTGGGAGCTCCTATAATTTCTGCTGCCCATTGCAGGAAGACCCTAGGCTCTGCTAACCCCCACTCAGCAAACAGACAACATCCTCTGAAGACAAAAGTGCCCCAAAACTGAGTTCTCTGCAGCAAAAAGGGGATCTTCAACATGAGCCTGAGGAACGTTTCTTACTCCACTTGGCCAGAGTGACTTGCCTCAAAACTAAAAGGCTGGCACAACAGCCTTCTGCAATCATCTTTCTCTGGCATTCCCAGAAAGGGTGACCACAAAAACTGCTGCTTGCACAGCAGAGAGAACTGGCCTTTTTCTGTGCTCAGCACCAGCTTGCCAGACTAAAGTTTCTCTTTCCAGTAATGTGCAGTGCTAACGCTTTGTGCTTCGTGGGGCCTAATATTTTCAGACCTGGAGACTTAATTACAATCTACTCTAATTGGCACATGGCACTAAAGTATAAGTATTAATAACATTAACAAAAAAAAAATGCCCTGATTGAGATGGCAAGCTGAGGACTGAATAAATAAATCAACAGTAATCTTTTTCCTTAATCACAGCTGCTCCTCCACCCTTTTTATTGATTTTTTTTTTTTATTTCACTATAAATCTCCTGATTCATGATTGAATTAGTTCAAAACAATTGCACACCTAGCCAGGATAAGCAACACTTTGGTTTTAAAGCCCTTCTCACAGTAGCAGCTGCACAGTGAGTTGTATGATGTTGAGACCCCCCCCTTTCACTCTGCAGCTTCTCCTCCTCCTGGAGCTCATCCCTGAGTTCCCAATCCAGGGGAGATTGGTGGTTAATCAAGGTTTTTTCTGTCTAAGAAAGAGGTAACCATGCTAGACCTGACCTCCCCCCCTCAGCCACGATGATGTTTTCATGCACATATTTAAAGGAACTTTTCATTTAACTGTCCTGTAATCTGAAAGCCAGACAGAAATTCAAACCATGTATTTTCTTTAGGTGTATCTTTTGATCAAATATTTTACTCCAATGTTCTCTACAGCATCATTATGGTACTCACACGTGTTCACCCCAAGTATAAATCTTCAGCATATCCTACCTATCCTATCCTCTGCAGCAGCTTTCCTGGAAATAGCTTTGTTGTGTTCTAGTAAACTTCACTCGTGTTATTTATTCTCCTTTAAAAAAGAAGCTACACTACACTGTACTCATTCTTAGCAAAGACAAGTTTCTGCCCATCAAAAGACAAGTTTACTGCAAGGACTCTTACAATAATACTGATAATGGGTAGAAATTACACATTTTTATAAGGGAGAAGACAAAGGACTTCATGTTTTATAATAGTTGTGCTGATATCATAGTTTCACCAAACTGTGCTTTCAGACAAAATTATAGCCTTCCCTCCTGAGTGACCTAACCTGTAACTATTTAGGATAAATATAATGGGGCAAACTGTCAACAACAAATCAAGAGATGTACTGGCTTCAATGGAGATTTTGCAATTGGCTTCCAAAGACTTGTGACACTCTACCCCACATATTGTCAGTAAAGGACTAAGTACTCCTGAGAGGAAACTAATCAAGCTGGAAAAATCACCAAATAAAACTTTAAAAACTGGCAAAAAATGAAAAAAATAGCCTTCAGGTTGCAAGCTGCAAAGGAGCTAGCATTTTAATAAAGACAATAATCACAAATATTACTGAACAAAGGAAAAGGAAACCGAAACATGCCAAGAAAGATAATCAAGAAATGTGCTTATAGGATGCCAGTCCAACTGATTAAAGATCTTTAGAAAGCAGGATATCCCACCTAGAGCCGTTAAGTCTTATCTGGATCCTTACACACCCACACCCCTGTCAACAGCAGATCTGAGGATGGAGAAGAGGAGCCCATCCTTCTTCCTTATTACTTCTGCCCCTCCTTTTGCCTATGCCCACTGTCGCTGCTAAATGTTCGTTACACAACCTTTGCTTAGCTTAAAGCAAGACAGAAGCTGCACCCAGTAATTTTTTCCCCCCATGGAAAAGGAAGCAAGGGAAGAGATGCCAGGCAGGGTGTGCTTTTGGAAGCAGCAGGTCCCTAAAGTGGTTGAGGTGTATAAATGATCCAGTGTTCCCAATGAACACCGTGCAGCAGGTAACGGCAAACAAACAGCAGTGGCTGGTTAATGATGATCTGCAGTAACGTCAGGGAGACTTGTTCCCATGTAAGTAACCTGCCACGCCGGGGATACAAATTGTCTGGGATTTGATGGCACCTACTGCAGAGAGCAGCGTTATCAATGTGCTCGCGTGCTCAGATAAATGGAGCACTATTTCCCTGCGCTGCCGCTGTCACTTTCTCCGGTCCGTCAGCCCCTTTCTTAAACCGATTGCTATTTTTATTACACTCCTTAAAATATGAAGTGGGAGACTCCTTTTCCTGAAATACACTGGGCTAGATAGATGACGCCTTTTGAATAATATTCTTTTCTCGCTGGCCCTGCTCCTTGCCGTGTTGTTGCTTACTTTGGAGGGGGAAACAAAATAAAAGTGGCAAGCCATATCTCTCCATTCCAAAGGGAGTGGTTTCCCAAGAAAAGCATAGTTTTGTTCCCTTGCTATTTCCTTTCAGCACTGCAGACAAGCAGGCAGCAGACCCGCTACTAAAACTGACCCCAGCAGTTATGAACCAACGCTCAGAAAATAGTTTGAGGGCAGCAGGTGGCATTTGAGGGGATGTAAATGGGATTTGTCCCCTCTAAATTCTGGATTTGGTAGGAGAAAAGGAAAATTATCAGCAAACTTTGGACTTTTTCAAGTCTAAAATTAGGTGAGATGCTATTGAAAAGGAACATAACTTCCAGCTTTATTTTAAGAACTGGAATTGTGCTTCCTGCTTCTATTGCTGCAGTTTTTCTGGAAAGGAAGTTGCCCGCAAGTAATGGATAAAGTACAGAAAACCTTGTGGATTCAAAAATGCTCTCCTCACCCTTCTGTAAAAATAAAATCCAGAGGCTGGTGGAGCACACTGGTTCCACTGTAGCAGATACAATGCCAAAGAGAGGGGGAAAAGCACTCCCTGATACAATAGGTCATTGTACTCCCGGATCTACCACATATGTTACTCCAAGGGCTCTCAACCTTAAACTTGGAAAGTCTAAGACACTGGAGCCATGATATATAAAGTAAGACCCAAGTTCCAAATATTTGATTTAGCAAAGTAAATATGGTTGTTTTTATTGGGTGCAACAAGCATTTTTCACAGAGTGAAGAATTATGGTAAACATCTGCTAATCATACTCACAAAAGAGGTCATTGTGTTTAAATCCAAGGTCATATTAATAGCTATATTTAATTAATAAAACCCAACAGTAATATTACACAAGTTTCCAACAACGTCTGCTTCCTGACACTCAAGGACCTATTCATTAATGGACCACTTATATTGGTTTTTCTTGATATTGCTCCTAAACTCTTACAAAGCTTTTAGGCCATACAACAGAGGCCTGACTTAGAAGTAAACTGCATCATGTTATACTATATGTCTCTGGGGTATTATACCATGTGGATGTAGTTTGTGAACACATGAGCTAACAAAAATACTGGAATATGTGATATTCCATGAAGGTGGTCTTGCACTTCTAGGTTCCTATGTCTTCTCTCATGCAATGGAATAGGTAAGGGCACCACATCTGTTTCTGAACAAGGAGATAATGTTCTTTGTTGAGTCATTCATTGCCTAGGTGGAAGTCAGAGCTGCACCTGCATTTAATGAGATTTTTCTGGTTCAAAACAATAAAAGGACAGCAATCCCAGCTTTTCAAGAACTGTTGGATTTCTTTCCTACTTGCAACCAGCCCCTGGTTAAATCTGGAAGGAATGATTTCTCAACGTCTTTACAAGTCGCCCAGCCCTGGTGAATTATTGCCTAAAGTGAATCGAGTGTTTTCACAGTTCTAGTCCATTTTGCCTGTTAAGAAACAAGCTGTTGAAATGTTGTTGAGCTCAAACAGAAAAATGAAGAAATGAAGCTGGTTTTCGCTTACTCAGGTGTTAAACAGCACAGCTTTTTTCAAATCTCAGGAGGTGTCCTGGATGAAACTGATACAAATGAGAAATGAATCAGATCTTAGAACTTCTAATGTTTGATTGTTTAAATTTAAGGAAATTGAGATCTTTTGAAAAGTAGGTTTTCTTGCACACCCAGACTTTCTCATCTAACTGCAGTCATTGATGTTTATAGATTTTTTTCTGTGAAAGATAAATCTAGCTTGTTGCATGAAAAATCCTCGAATGCACTGATGTTTATTCACTGAATTTCCATATCCTTTACACTTGAAGTTATTTTCTCTTTTCCACAATGTATGCGAAAACCATGACATTTTCTATCTTCTACACAAGTTCCCCACACCATACTGCACCATCTCCATGTTATTATATATATTGCAGTAATGCCATTTCCAATTCATTACAAAACACTTTCATGTACCAGATGTCCCAGCTTTGGTAGGACCGAGTTATTTTCTGCCCAACAAATCCTGAAGGCAAAAATAGTTGTTCTTGTATCTTTGTACACAGCCAGGCCATTTCACCTACTTGTGTCAAACTTCCACCCTAACAGACATAGGTGCTTATCCTATTTTTAGACAAATTGCAACTGAAGACAACTGTGGAAGTCTGTGTTATGTACGTGGCCACACCACAGGCTAGGGCATCCTGGTATAAAGAAAGCTGGAAACGAGAAGTTCCGTTAACTCGGTTCTCACATGGCCCTCCTATTTTTTATGGCTCCATGTCAAGCCAGGTGGATTCTCTTAACATCTCCAACCCTTAAATCCACAGCCTAAACATTTTCCAGAAGCCTAGATTTGTTCATGCATAATATAACCCTGGCACAGAAGCAACAAAAGCAGCAAAAAAATCACCCTACTCACAGCTTAGTTCATATCATGGCCTGCAGTCCCCAAAACCTCTTTTCAAAAGTAGAGAAAGAGAGTCACAAGCTGTTCAGCAAGCTCTGTAATGATCCTCAGTGCCTTCTCATTATCCTGAGGTCACATGGAGACCTTCTGACAAGCAAAAATGAACTAGAAGTATTTTGGGAGAGGTCCTTGACATGGGAAGGTAGAGAAGGAGGTGGCTGTAGAAGGGCAGAGCAGGGGAGGGGAGTAAAGGTGAGAGTGAGACATTATCTGTTACCCTCCTGTGCAAACATACATGGGGCCAGCAGCTCTGGACACAGCCAGGGAAATACAGACTCTCTGGACCACAGCCCTCATGTTCAGTCCCACCCCAAGAATAAACTTCTACCAAGTTCAGAATTTAAGGAAGGACTACACCAGGCTGAACTAAATTCAAAGTTGGACACTCACAGAGGAACCTCTTGGTGAAACAAACGTAAACCAGCAGGTTAGTTTAAACATAAACTCATGGCTTTGGATAGTACCATTCAAGAGCATCAGTAAGTGGTAGGCAATAAATCTTAGACTAAGTAATTCATTAGCCATTTTGGCATCATGCAGGAAGTGCATCACTATGATCTGATGCATCTCAGTGCACTCTGCTATCAGCTGCAACTGGCTGTGCTTTGTTGAGATGAAGGGCTTTTTAATCCAAATCAGAAAGTGATGCTTCTGCACTGCTGCTCTAATTTAGAAGTTATAATTAACAGACTTACTGCTAATCAGATCTCATCATACCTCCCCCTAAGGCCGCAAATGGAGGAAACAACAGAAGAAAGGACCAAAGGTGCCTCAAGACAGCATCTGAGCCTGTGTCTCTGATTTCGTGTGTTCAAACCCATACATTCATATGTGTGAAATTGGTGGGAAATATAATCTTGTGGTTGAAATAAACACAGAGAAACAGGAGGCCTGAGGTCTGCTTCCATCCTTCCATCTCTTTGGGCAAATTACACAGGACTTGATTTTTAGAGCTGGCAATTGTAAACAGCCTGCAGAAAAGTCCTGCTATCCCACACAGCTGACATTAAATTGCACTTGCCTCCTGCACAGATTGCCTCTAACCTTTGTTCAGAACACTATTTCCACTGCAGAAAGTGAGCTGTGCTCCCAGCACTGCTGCACAGCCCAGTCTGCAGTCGTCTGCAAAGTCAAGGCACTTGGGACTACCTCAAAACATGGGAGTACCTATCCCTGCCTCTTCACACCCACACAATGCACAAAGGCAGACGTGGTGCCCACAAACACATAGGACAGTTTGCTCTGTGCTACGTTTGCACTGTAAGAAAAGAAAAGCAAGTTAGAAACCATTTTTACTAGGGTCAGGACAGCCTTGAGCACACACTTCAGCTCCTCCCCAGCAGCCACACGGCCTGTGCCAAGCTCCAGTCCCTGGGTCGGCAGCTGCTGGGGCAGCCACGTCTGAGGGACATCCAGCCCGAGGCAGCTGAGCCCACACAATTAACATTTCAACATTTGTGCAATTGCTGCATCACAAAACCTCAGCATTCATCATTCTGTCATACCAGTTAACCCAAAGTAAGTTAGCCTGAAACATTTTGTGCAGGCTGTCTCCCTGCTGACTGTCAGGGTCCCAACATGCCCACTGAAGGATCATTCAGTTGAGACATTCAGTTCAGCACAGGATTTGCTTCTTCATAATCTCTGTGCTTGTTTTGTGGAGCCCATCAAAGGTCACACTGATTCTTTGGCTTGGAAAACCCATTCCCTGTGTTAAAGTAGGTACAGTCACACTCAGGGTGCTTTCAAAGCCGAGGAACTCACAAATCATGGGCAGCACGCTCCTGCCCATGGTTACAGAAGGATTACCCAAGGTTCCTCCGGCCGTTGGCTCATGCCTGACACCCATTTTCTTCATGCCTGTGGTCAGACCAAAGCCAGTGGTGAAGGCAGCAAACTCACCAGCAGCTGAAGGTTTGCCACCAGCTCTCTGGAAAACGTGTAACTGTCAGCATCAGGAGCTGGGCAGGGCCTGCTCAGGCACCTCGGATCCAGCCCACTCCCTGGGGATGCCACTAAGCACCACCCTGTGCCCACCTGCAGCCTTGCTGCTGCCCCACCCAAACACAGCTGGAGCACAGAGACTAAAGGGTTCAGCCCAGAATGTGCCCTTCCTTCACCCTTTAACAGCAGCTGGTCCCAGCCAGCCCTGACCCAGACCTGGATGAGCTGTGCCACACCAGCAGAGTCTCTTCACAGGGCTCACCACCCCAGCAGCCATCAAACCTGAAACACCACTGAGCTTCCCTTAACCCTGCTTGTTGTTCACACAGAAATAGTATTTTCAAACAAGAGGATGAATCATGCCACATCCCTGGAAGTTCAAGCCCAGGTTTGATGGGGTTCAGAGAAACCTGATCTAGTGGAAAGTGTCCCTGCCCATGGCCAAGGGTTGGAACAAACTGAGCTTCCAACTTAAACCATTCTATGATTTGAAAATTCTCATTTTCCGCTAGCAGGCTTTGCAGTCCCAACATGTGCTGCATCTTTTAACTTTCCAAAAACAGAGTTATAAGTGGTCTAAAAATATCAAAAGGACAGCACAGGAAAATGCCCAGTGGTCACACTGTAACCTCTCTGAATGAGATATCATCTCTGAATGAGATATCCCTAAACAGGGATTCTCACCAGAGAGCTTTCCAGGTTTAAAGAGTTTATTCTTTGTGCCAGTTTGTATTTTCTATGTAAATTCATGCAGCTGCCTTGAAAGAAACTGCAGGTTTCTGCTAAGCAAAACTTTCTTTGTGAACCAGGAGTAAAATGCATAAACCCTCTCCTTAAGAATTAAATGTATGTATTTTTATTGCAGCATGAACAGCTTTTTTTGTAAAGGGAACAAGAGCTTGTAGAGCCAGGGAAGTGTTTATAAATATAACACTTATCCTTGTACAATATATATATTTTGCTTTAATAAAAACAGAACCTGATCATTCAGTATAAAAAACCCAGCACAAAATTCATATGTTTTTCCCAAGACAGAAATTCTCACTCATTTTCCATGCTGTACCCTCAAGCTCTTGTTCACTGCAAGCAGGACATTGTTTTCTTGGTTTTTCTTCTTAAACAGCATGAAAGAAAAATCAGTAGAGAGTGTCACTGCAAACACATCAACATGTACCATAAAAATGAAAACAACCATGATTAACTCAGTTTAACTAAAGCTTCCAAGTTCCTTATCAGTACCTGGGACGTATCTGGAAGCCAGCTTTCCCACCCTTAAAAGGAAGTGCCAGGGGTGTTCCCCACTCCCAAGGGTACACAAGGTTGGGTGGTTTGTCCTGTTGTGATTTAAATACGATGTGATCCTTATTCAGTGCTATAAAGTCTGCTCCAAGCATGCCAGTACATGTCAGCTTTGCCTTCACTCTGTAAGACAACAGCCGCCTCCATGCAGAGTTCAAAAATATTTGATGATTTAAGCCAGCTTGCTCCACTTAGGTTAGAACACAAAGCAGACTGCAGTGTTCAATATCAGAATCAGCATTTTTCCCCCCACACTTGTGAATACATGTATTTAGATCAAATAGGCTTTTGGCATCATTTTCACATGCCTACATGCAAGCCTACTGGTACTAGAAATCCTCTCTTCAGTATCATCATCCGAGGATAAAGATATGAGACTTCCCATTCTCCAAGGACTGCCAGTCTCCTTAAACATAAATCTGCTATTGTGCAAAAGGCACAATCTCTTAGGATTTCTATCGCAAAAGAACAAGGAAAATAGCCCAATAACTGAGAAAATGGAGCAGTTTCACAGATTGGCGTGTTAAAGCAATATAAAGCAATTATGTGGTTGGGTGAAGGTAAGGAAGGGAGCAAAGACATAAGAAGTCAAGGGGGGCTGGAAGTGAAGAAAAAGTCTGATTTGGGACTACAGCAGCTTCCTCAGAAATTGCAGACTAAAGAGGGCTGCTCGGGACAGTTCAACAGCCACGATGTGATGGAGGCAACCCCACTGCGCTCCAGATCAACCCAGTTATCACAGATCCACAGAAGCACCCAGCAGTGTTTCTCACCAGGTACCAACTGTGCTGAGGTGGGGGAAAGAAAAGCAGTCAGTATTTTGAGAAGTACCGTAAGTTTGATTTTGACAAAGGCCAAAGATGTGGAAAAAACCTCCCATGTTTTTCTCAACAATTAGGCAATTCATAGTATATTTAATTTCCACATTTTTTTTCACAACCAGGAGTGTAATTTTGTCTTGCTAACTAGGCACCAAGTAGCACTATCCCACAGGTATAATTTCATTATTCCCCTAAATGCCACATGTAGGACAGCAGCATGAACAGCATGTGTGAGGTGGTGGGTGGTCTTATTTCCAGTGAAGTAATATTTAAACCACAATAAGGTGGCTAGTCAAACACAAAGTCCCACCTTTAACTCTGCTTCTAGAAGCTCAGAGGTTTAAGCTTTTCAAGGTGATGTGAACCAGATCCCCCTGCCCATGGCAGATCTGGGGCAGCCCTGCTGATTTAGAGCTGCTGCTGGGCATCTGCTACAATGCTTTGGGGATATATCACGTTTATTAACTGCTCAGCTATGAGCTACCAGCTCACTGCAGGCACTTTGCATGTAAGAAAGTGATGAGAAACATTAAGGCAGGATTGAACTGGGGATGCAGTTCCCAGCTGGTTTATCATATTAGCAAATATCCTTGTCGTTTCCTAAGAGGGGTTGGGAAACCATCCAGGGGAAATGCATTGCCCAGGGCCTGACTTCACAGAGAAAGGCAAAGTGACAGGGAAATATCAGGCTGTAAAAACCCCTAGGTGTTGCCACCCTGCCCGTGGGGTTCTGCTACAGCACTGCTGCTTCTGGAAGCTGGGGCATCATCAGGGAGAGGGCTCTGTGCCAGGAGCAGGTCTGCAGGCGGGTGGCAACAAGGAATTCACAGCAACGAGCTCTAGTGTGTGAAATCACTCCTGCCTCTTCCTTCAGTTTCATCTAAAGGACAGCAACGAGCACACTGGAGGGAGAAGAGGAAGACCCAGGAAAGAGGCACTGAAACTTCAGAAAAAAGTACATCACAGGATTATCCCTGATAAAGTCCACAGATCTACACTAGTATTACTCAGAACAGGATGTGCCCAGGTACACTGGATATATAAGCAACAACAAGTTCTCTTTCCCAGGATTAACTAAAGAGCACGATTTTCTCTCCTGTTTTCACTATGACTGTACAAAAGCAAACCCTCCTGCAGAAATTACTTGTGTTTTAAATGTTATTGCTAATCTGCAGTACAGTGTGTTTCCCTAGCAGAGTGATTAAAACGTGCACGGGTCAGGATGCTGAGACTGCACTCATGGTTCTTTATAGTTACAGTATTAGTAAAGTATTTACTAAATTGACTACCACCTACTTTAAGTTAAACTTGCTGACAGATAAACTGAGCATAACCTCTGGCATTTTCAGACGTTTTTCTTATGAACAGATATATTTTGCACGTTTTTGCATGCTTGGCCCTTTCCAAAATGCTGATTTGATCTCTGACATCAAGGCTTACTCACCTCCTTGAAGGTACAAAAGAAAGGTAACAGTAGCTTGCATGTGGGGGAATGAGACTTTAATATATAGAAAGCACAAAACTTAGTCTTTTCAGTTTTAGATTCAAAAGCTATAAAAGAGCACTAAAAATTCAGTACTATTTCTGCATTGGTTAAAAAACGCAGCTGAGAAGAGATTTAAAAAGGGGGAGATATAAAAAGAATATTATTTGCATAGTCATAAATCATTATAAAACAATTATTCTGCAGCAAAAAAGCACTCGTTTCACAAGGGCAATCCAGCTTCAAGAGAGTGCACTATCTGTTAGCATCCTATTCTCAAAACAGACATCTCTGGACAGATTTGTTACAGTTTTGTAGATGCTAATGTGTAAACAGATTGTAAAATTATTTTTGGGCCTGTAATAGGATTTAATGTGTTTAAGAGGTAGTCTTATACCTCTTTAACAAAGAGGCTTACAATATGGTAAGAATGTATCACAAAAAATATAATGCTTTTAAACAGATAAATCCTCTTGGCAAAGGCTGTAATCTTTCAAACTTAATTGGTGAACTCATTAACGAACAACTGCCACTACAAGAAGAAAGACTATTGTCAGCGACTTATCAGGCAATGAGATAACAAACTTAATTATATTGTTTTCAGTGGATTTACATTTGCTTCCTTTAGGACACTAGATTTTCTAAACATTATTTCCTTGGCTGTATACAATTTTTTTATCCCCTAAGAGAAAAGCAAACCTATCTACAACAAATAGGCAAAGGAAAAAAAAAAAAAAACAAAAAACAAAACCAGAATACATCCCAGCTTTGAAGTAAACACAACACAGTCCTAAAAATTCTGTCTTTATTATCTACTTGTAAAAAGTTATAAGCCTGTAAAGTAGTTAATTTATGAGCCATGTTAATCATTTGTTCCCATTTGATCTGAGGTTTAGCAAACACGGTTTCCTGGGATGTAGGAGGATAATTTGCAGGTCCAGCTTGGCTCCGGAGGGGGCACTAACTAATTTGACACCGTAACATGACATTGATGGCAGACACACACTAATGACTGCACTGCTCGATGCTCCTGTCAGTCTGTCGCTGCACTGAACGGAGAGTTTCTTCTTATTGCCAAAAAAAAGTGCAGAGTGGTCCTACTAATTATTCAGACATGCACTATAATGAGAATCTTAGTGCTCCCTCCCAACATACGAACCTCTCACTAAAGCTCCCATTTGTCTGATACGGTGGCGGATTAGAATTTGTTTCTTGAATAGTAAAACCATGGCTTAAAATAAAGTGGAAAGGATAAACAGCCTTTTATTCTGCCTAAAACTCAGAAAGTGGCCATTTTGATTTCAAGCTGGGTTTTTTTGTCATTTATTTACACCAGAAGAATAGAAAATTGGATTAATTTTTAATAGCATTTCTCAAATAACATAGATCTTCATAGAGTTTTACTGTCTGGATCACTCAGGACATAAATTTTGTGGACAAAGGGAGGCTCTGAAGGTATTTTCTTTCTCCTAGAAGAAAGAAATTTCCTAGAACACAAACTTGTACTAGACAAATCACAGGTTAAGAATAAAAGGGCCTCTTTTTCTTAGATTATATTGTTAAAACTGACTCCTCACTATGAACTCATATGAAGTTCATAAGGGCTTTATGTATCTCCGAATGATCTGAATATAAAAACAAAGAATAAGAAAAGTTGAATGGTGCTTCCTAGAATCAACTTGTATTCCTCACTTTGGGTCCTGATCTAGCACAGCTATGGAGCATACTTCGACTGCACATCTTCACCATATTTACAATTCTATACTTTTCTAATGTCTCTCTGCAGCAATGCAGAATTGCAATCCTGGAAAAGGCCAATGGACCGACCAGCACGTGTCATGTTAAGCACACAGACTGAAGACACGTTACTACCCTGAAAAAGAGCCTGAATTTCTAAGGATAACACTTAGCTTTTTCTGAAAAGAAAACCCTTCTAAGAGCGTTTCAAGTGGGCCACCAAAAGCCGAGCACACGCTACTGAGTCATTTAGAAAAACGTTATAAACTTGAAAGTGTTACACACAAAGGTGAGGGAGACACACGCTCCACCACCACCCCAGGACAGTTTGAAAGCCATTACCAGCTAATGGCTCTCTAGTGGTCTCCAGGAATTCAATCAGTGGTCTCCCTTCACATGCTGTATCTGCTCTGGAAAAGCCACAACTCTATTAGGAACATATTAGGAAATCTGAGGTCGAGGGGGATCCCTGGCCCCAGCCAGGGCTCTGCAATCCCCACCTGTGCCCTCCTGGCTGCTCACTTTCACTGAGCTATATATTTAGGAGGGGTTTTATTTGCATGGAGCCTGATACCTACATCACCTCACATTATGGTTCATCACCCTTTTTTGGCAAGGTAGGAATAGCAAAGAAGCTACAGTGCAGCAATAGAGCTCAGAGCCAAGTGCCAGACCATCTCACGTGCTCACCACCAGGGTCCCTTTGCAGAGTTCCACATGCCATCTTTAGAAACCATGACGCAGCAGAGCACTGGGCACTTCACCAGCGGCCCCAAATACTCCAAAAATTAATGTTTGAATAACTTCTACCAACAGCAGCACCACAAATCTATTGGAGCGGCACAACTTCCGAGATGAAAGCAAAAGTACACGTTTGGAGAGCCAAGCCAATGTAACGTAAATACTGGGTACACGCTGTTACATGTCATTTTGCAGAGCAACATGCGAAGGGCACATGAATCATTAGTGAGAGAACAACCCTGGCACCTACCCCAGAAATACCTCAGTCAGCACTCAGCAGGAAAGAAAAGACAGAAAAAGAGATCCCAGAATCCTAAACGGAGGCTCAGCTCCTGCAGAAAGATACACTTAACAGTGTTCATCTCTTTGGAAAATAGAGGTGCTGTATCCAAGTTACAGCACCGCTAACATTTTCCACATGGCTGGGGATGGATTGGTGAGTGGCCTTCTCCTAAACAACGGCATCTCTATGTGTCAGCTGTCAGAAAAATGAGGACATGATGCATTTTGCCCTCTGTTCTCATAAACCCCCAATATTAATTCAGACAGAGGAGAAGAAAAAGTCAACAAGTTTATTTCAAACCAAATTATGCCACATTCAGCCACGTTGTGTGGACACACCACAGTAGCCTCCTCGCCAGCATGCCAGAGTGTGAAGAACAATCCTTTTATATCCACAGCATGACTTGGCCAACTTTAAAACGCAACAACTAAAAACTCCAACGTCCTTCTGTCAGTTTAACTGCTAATTTGCAATGGATTTGGTTATACTTCCCGTTTAAGGCAAGTTCTCCCTGAGCACTGGCTAAGAAATCTTGGGCAAGAGGAAGTAGCAACCACTAAAGAATTAAAAAAAAAAAAAAAAAAAAACAAACCAAAAACAACCAAATTTAAAAAAATCTCAACCACAGCTTCAGAGATGGAGGCAGGAGCTCTCCTGCTGGCCCCTGGCTCTGCGCTGGAGGGTGGCAGCAGCCCTGCAATATCAGGGTGTCCCCTTGCAGATACCTGGGGTTCACCCAAGGCTAGAGAGAAGCTGGGGTGAGGCTAGCAGGCCAACCCGGGCAGCAAGGAGTAACAGCAAGGCAGTTCCCTCCTTTCCCTGCCATCTCTGCCTCTGAGAATGACTCAGATGCTGGCGAGGCACAAAGGATGCCATTCCCCAAAAGAGCACAAAGAGAGGACAGGCTCACTCTCTACCAGGATGAGGAGCAGCTCTCAATACAGAGTCAGATCACAAACTCCCTGACCCTGATGATCTGCCAAGATTTCCACAAGAGATGGCTGGATCACTGCAGTTTTGCTCCTTGGGCCATGGGCAGGGGCTCTCTGGGGCCAGCTTGCCCCATCAACCTGCCTTACAAACCTTTCACAGGTCCCAAAGAAGACAAAGGGAAGAAGATATAAAGTTTTAGAAGTTTTCTGCAAAGCAATCTGCTAACTGAGCTTTATGAAACACATGGCAACAGATTTAGAACTTATGCAGGTCTTTGAAACTGGTGAAGTTGTGTGGCTTGCTAAAAGCAATGTCTGGACCATAATTAATCAGGATACAAGTACACTCATGGTTTGGGAAGAGTTCTCTCATTCAGTCCCCACTAGCTCACCCCTTCATGTCTCCCCACTCACCCCCAACTGCACTTCAAAGCTGTCTTTCCCTCACCTCTCTTGGCTGCTGCAGCAAGACAAGGACTTAACCACCAAGGAAAATTAGGAATTAACCACCAGGTAAAATAAAATCAGGAATGGCTTCACTGCACTGATCCAAACAACCAACAATGATTCCCAACCTTCTGCTCATCTTTCCAGGCCCTGACTGCAGGCTCATGGCCTGAGGAAGGACACAAGGTACAACTGCAAAGTGACAGAAGGTGAGAGGGCAGGAAGGGCTTGTTTTATCTGAACAAACAAGCCAGAGAGAAGAGAATGGGAAATCACCAGTCCTGTGAAATCCAGCAGAGATATTACCAAAAAAAGAATTAAGCATGAGAAGTAAGAGGGAGAGATACTGGCAGAAGCACCAGCCCAGAGGGATGGCCTGCAGCAACAGAGCTCCAAGGGCACCATGAGGTGCCACCAAGTGAACCATGTGGCCATGCATGCCCAGAGACATCAGTGATCAACCACTCTCTGGGCAAAAACCATTTTTCCTGATATCCAACCTAAACCTCCCCCACAGCTTCACATAATTTCCTTGAGTCCTGCTACTGATCACAAGAATGAAGAGATCAGTACCTGCCCTTTTGCCTCTCCTCATAAAAATGTTGAAAATCACAAAGAAGTCTTGCCTCAGTCTTCTCAAGGCTGAATAGTTATACATAGTTATGTGTGTATATATACAGATAGATTGATAGATAGAATGTAACATATTCTAACAGTTTTCAAAATAAATGAATTTTTCTTCCAAAAACTGGATATTGGAGTCTTTTCTAGGCACATGTAATGCATGTATGAAAGTACAAACAGAAGCATTTGCCATCTCTTTTCATCCTTCTTTCACCACTGGACAAAAGACAGCACACATATTTAAACAAAGACACAACATATCAATATACAGGAGGATCTCCCCTCCTGGACAGAATCCCTTTGCTCTTTATTTCTCCCAGAGCTATGTAGTGCACCAAGCAGCCTCTACCAAAACACTTGAGGACACTAAGTAGACCTCCAAAAAGTCAAAATAAGGAGGATCTAAGGCAATAGTACTTATCTGTAAAGCAACCTGGTAACTGAGCTTTACAGGCTGGTCTCTACTCACAGCTGCACTTCAAAGCAGCCTTTCCCCCACACCCCTTTTCTGCTATGGTAAGACAAGACAAAGATTTGCATCACTCAGCTCCTGGTCCCTGTGGGTACCACTGTGGCACGTGCACCCTGCACATTAAAGCACTAACTAGTTTCACACCATTGTTGCCATTTAGGTACCTATCAGATAGGAAAGAATAACCAAAATTTATTGGTTTTCTTCCTCTGTGTACTACAGTTAGTTGCATCAGAGAAGTGCTCCTTCCAGCACAGCCTAGACTGGGCACAAATCTGTTCACGGATTCACTGAAAAGACCAGCTTCAGACTAGGAACAAAAAATCAGACAAAATAAAATCAGAGTATTTTATTTAAAATCAGAGAATGGACATACGTGGCGTTGGGAGACAGAGTAGCCAGTGCCATACCTCAAAGCCAACCCTGGCTGAAGTTAGTGAGGTTCCTGCCTTCACATACATCAGTGGGTTATTTTAAAAGAGAAAGAGACAGATTTGTGATGATGTTGCCCTTGGGCTTCCAGGATGTTGTTTGTTTGTTTTTTTAAATAATTCAGCAAGTTATGCCTCCATGTAACATATGAAGGTGATTTGATGTGGTAATTACCTATTACATTTGACAAGGTAATTAATGTAGCAAAATAGCAAACTACATTTACACATTGTACAGTGGTATCATTAAAATATGTGGCTGCTTAGCAAAACTGTTCTGCTCATAAAAAGAAGAAAGGGGTAGAAACCTCTCAATGGTGCACATTCTGTTATCTCAAGAGTATAGAGACTGACCTTCATCTTCAACTATGCTCCTGCTCAAATAGCAGGACCAGAAAACTCTAAAAACTAATAAAATTGGCAGCATCTTCCAGGAGCAGCAGAGAGCTACACAGATATCTTTAACACCTTAGCTAGAAATGCCTGAGACTTTGATGTCAACGTTTGCTTACAGCTCAAGAATAAAATATCCTTGAAAACTTTTCTTTTCAAAAATTCCCCTCTAACGTGTCAGGTATATCAACCTGCAATGAAGGGTTGCATTGCTCTTGGAAAATGAAAACCAACAGCATTACTGAGATGCTCAGAATTTTTTCAATCATTTTCAATGCTCTGATGACTTTGTCTCTACATGAAGCCATCTGAGCATGCAATGACGTACAGGAGAAGTCAAAGACGCATTTACAGAGCTAAAGACAACCTAACAGGAACAAAGCAAATATCGTAAATATTATTAGCATTAAATAGCAAAAAATACTCCCAAGTACAGAATATATTCAGATCATGTACTTGGGTCTATGGAAAATAAAAATACATTCTTGACTGAAATGCCCAAAACCAAACAAAAAAGCTTCACTGGTTACACCCAAACCTTCCCTGAGTTACCAAGCAGCAGGATTAGCACCTGCTTCCAGTTTGAATTTCTAATACTGTTGTTTTCACATTAAAATGTCTTAAATAGTTTATGGTTTGAAATAATCCTGAAGACAATGTACATCTGTTTGCACAGACAGACTAACAAAGAATGAGAATACAACACAAGCACCCACATATCAAACACAAGTGATTTAGAAGCAAAGGTATCCAATCTGTGATGCCATATTTAAGAGTTTCCTATCCTTATTTTAGGGACAGTATCCTTAGTAACCTTTTAAGAAGAAAAAATATACTCTTTCCTGAAATCATCTTCATTGCTCAAAGGAACCCTTGCAAACACAGCAAGGATTTGCTGTCTGAAAGTATTTTTAAGTAGCTCTGCCTCTGCACTAGAGGTATTTCCATGGCAGTAACCACTACATACACCAGGAAAACTCTTCATTCCTCCCAAACAAAAGTGAAGGCTTTCATGATGAGTACTAAGGAATACCCAAGCTAATCAAATCTCCTCCCACCCTTAATTCACAGAAATTTAGAAAAGTACTTTCAGAGGAAGAAGGTCCCCAAAGAAGCCCTTAGGAGAACATGAATTAACCAGATGCAACCCACTTCATCTTGTTCCTCTGCTACAGGAGACAAGGCTCACGTTGGGGCATACATTGTCCTGAGAGCCTGGGCTAAAAACAATCCACAAGGATGTTTTTCCAGCAGTTTCCTTACCCATTTCACAAGAGAATACTTGTTTAGCATATATCTAAATGGCTTGTGACCCAGGTCCTGGGTGCAGCTTGTGACAATAGATCTCCCTGCCCAGCAAAACAATGGATGGCACCAGAGGTTTCATTAATGTGGCCAAGCCACAGTCAGGGTGCCCCTCCTCACCCTCGTGCACCTTCCCCAGCCTCCCCACATCCAGGATGCCAGCGAGACAACTGCCAGGAGAAACATGATCCTGGCTCCTTTCACACCCAAGCATGAAGTACCAGACGGGAGAAAAACCTCCCCTTTTTACAGGTTCTTCTATTACTAATAGTTTTGATTTTATTACGTGGAGGTGAGAAACAAAACCAGACATTTGACTGCACTGAGGGGGAAAAAAAAAAGAATAAGGAAAGAAAAAGAGTGCCTTCTGTGGGAGACACACATTTGAATGATTCAACAGGCTACAAAAGTCTTGAACAGAGCAGCTGCCAACCTCTTACTTGGAGAGGGAAAGCCATCCAGGTGCAGCAGCACTGGAGACAGGAGCACAGCTAAGGGCTGAGACTGGATGAGTTAAAGGACCCTTCCCAGCTGGTATTTCTCTTGTGAGAGAAAGAAACACCCAATAACTGCAGAACACCTGTAAAATCACCATGCTGGGGAACATGAGCTCCCCACAACTGCCCAGCACAAACACACTGGTCACTTGGAGTGATCTGAACTCCAGGTTGCTGGAAATAATGTCAGTATCTCTGATCCAGATGTATTTGCACTGATGGTGCAAGAGCCTCAAGAACATCATGAGTTTGGTGGACAGTGAGTGCAAAACAGCTTGAAGGTGAAAGTTGGAAAAGTGTCTGACTTAGCAATATTTAGAAAAAATTAAACCATGTTCATTTAATAGAGTAAGGAAGAAAATAATACTTTAGAGTGGCTGCAACTTTATCTAAGAGTTCACATGCACTCACAAAAATCTATAAATTAATACTATTTTCTCATTATTGAAATACTGAGCTCTTAATTCTCTTTCTCACAAACCCTGCTTTGTATACACAAGGAAGCAGTGCTACCATTTGCACTCTCTCCTCTTCTTACATGTTTTTACCCATTGCTATAGACAAAAAAAAGCCACCCTGAAAACACCACCACACTTGAATCTATCACCAACACTTTAAGGGTCACGTAGGACAATCCCAGAAAGCCACTGAGAAGTTCACAGAGCTCCACAACACTTCATATTTTACAGAAAGAGCCTCTCGTATAATGAACGGAGATGAAAACAAAAGTCATTCCTTACATTTTTTTCATGAGGGTAAAAATGCTTCACACATATAATTAAGTTACACATGGAAAGATGTTTTTCTTCAGTACTTTAATTATTCATCAGGTATAGCATTGTTTTACTGTATGAAATTTTTGATATACAGAAAAGCTTATTCTTTCAGAAGTATAATTTCAGCCTCTGTTCAATTATATTCTTCCTAGCAGTAGCTAAAGAGAGCCTTGAAAATGTTGTTTTCAGGCAGTGAGAAAATTCAGTATTGCACCTCTCCCCTTTGCTCCCCTCCTGAGCCTTAACTATGTTGTTTTCTTACAATTAATTATTTAGGTGGTTCCAGTAACAATATATGATTACTGCTGTACAGTCACACAGACATGAGCTGAGCAGTGATACAATTCATTGCTGTTTGTTTCATCTAGGACTTGTACTGTGTGAGAAAAGAAATTTTCCTTCAACATAAAACTTGCTTAAACTTAGCAATTCAGCATTTCAATGTTATTTTTTTAGGACGTAACCAGCAATAAAACATTGCTATAAATATGTTCCCCCTATATTCGTGCACTGCGTAAATATGCTTTAATGGTGGTAATTGAAATTTGAATAGGATGCCAACACCTGAGGCAGACTGACGCGACATTTAATTTTTACAATTAAACATGAGGGTGGGGAAGCACTAAACAAACAATGTTTGTTACTTGTATGTTTCACATGAGACATGTTTTCTCGGTTTATCTGTCCTGGGTTGGGTTTGGCAGGGCAACATCTAATGGAACAGAGAATCAGTCCCTGGCAGGGTCTGGCACAAGGGGAATGGAGAGATGCTTCCCATGAGCAGGAGCCAACTACCCAAGCAAGGGACCTGGATGCCCAGACAGAGCTCAGGGCAGGGAATCATCCCTTCATGGATTCACAGCAAAAAGCCATTTTAGACTGTGCAAGTTTGACCACCAGCTCACCAAGTGCAAGGTGCTGCTTCAATTCTCTCCATTCAACGGGCCCCACGTCAGACCCTATACAAGTCCTGTTCTTAAAAGTACCTTCCTTCCCACATAAATCATGGAATTAAACATGGAAGAAGCCAGGTTTGTGACACGTTACCTACACATAAAATATAGCTGAATTGGGGAAGCAATTGCAGCATTTTCTAAGTGCATTTTTCTACTGCAACACACACCAGCAAAGAACAAAGTCAGGCCCTTCTTTTCTGGCAGAGGGGACAGAGAGGGAAACCTTACAGCCCCACATGCTAAAGCTGAGCAGATTCAGATCCTCTCATCCCACCAGGAACATCCCCTCTTTAAATAAACTATTCCTGGTAATCTGTTTAGTCAATGCTTTGTGTTTCTGTCTGCATGCTGATTCATCAGAGCACACCAAAGGATCTCTGCCATATGAAAAATGCAGAACACAGAGTGAATAGTGCCTAACTAGAGCTTGTCATTAACTAACTCACAACTATTGCATAAAGGAAATGTGACAAAAAAAAAAAAAAAAGAAAAGCAAGAAAGGAGGAAAAAAGTCTGTTTTCTATATTGTGATGGACGGATTCCACCCTTCATATGTGAGTGCAGAGAACTCAAAGTAAGACAGAGGGCATGTGTGCACACACACATGCACACCAGTGCAAATGCAGATATTAGCAATATGGGATTGTTTTAATGCATATCAAATCACTCAGTGAGGGGTTTTTCTCTTTCTGAATCTGCACTCTATGGCCCATCAGTATTACACAGGCTTTTAATATAACCAGGATTACAAATCAGGTGTCTCCCTAGGTAGTACTGTGACTCTAGAAAAAGCAGGTGCTATTTCCAAGCACGCATATGGGCAACCATTACAGTATGAAATATGCACATGGTGATGGGCAAGGTGGAACGGGAGGGGAATGTAATAATCTGAACAAACAGGGGCAGAGCTCGCAGGACCCAGTTCCCACCTACGAGACAAGTGGAACAAACTCTGGGCTTGCCTTGTAAGCCACCATTGAGCAAACCAGCCTTTAGACATGAAGAGTGAAAACAGACAGGTTTTATCAATGCCAAAAGCAAAACTTGCATGACCTTTCCAGGTAGGAGGATTTTGATGCAGGGCTCTTGCAGGACAAGATACAATCTGCAGGTTTGAAGAGATGCTGTGGCACCACTCACTACAACTGTGCGGTGTTCCTATGTGACTTATTCTGGCTCATAAGGGCTTTCAGAAATGTTTAAATTCAGCCATTTTGCAAACCTGATGCCACCAAAGCACAATGCTCCACAGAAAGCACTCTCAAAGCCAGAAGGATCTCCTGCCTCCTAAGAGCACCCCTCCTTGAGGGTGACATATCACCCACCCATCATTCTCTATCTTGGGCTGGGGAACCACACCCTCACAGTAAAAAAACCCAGCAGTTCCCATCCATTTGAAGGACCCTTGCTCCTTCTCCAGAGCACACTTCCACCTCGTTATCGAGGAAGTTAATAACATAGCTGACCTCATGGAATTGGCATGATCAGTGAGATTCATCAGCAGGCAATAAACTCAAATAAATTAAACAGAATGAAAATGAAATGTATCAACTCCAGCCATTATTTTACCACAAAACACCTTTAATCCGCAGTTTTAATTCTACCTCCAGTTGTGCCACAAATATATATATCCACAGCACATTATTTTTCTTAGGATTATTTTTATCTTTGCATCTTTCCCAAAAAAATAAAGTCTCATCTTGTTTAATCCTTATCATATAAACACATTCAGTTTTATTACCAATAACTACACACTAATCCTGTTTGGGTAATTTATCGATGTTTCCGGGCTTCAACAATATAAAAAGGTATCATCTCATTTTTCACTATTAGCATCATATTTAAAAGACATTTTATATTTGATTTTAAAACCCAGTTGACCTGTTTACTTAAAAGAAGCCTGAGATTTTTTCCTTTTACTTTCTTCGCCATAAACTAAAGTAATAGTATCCATAAGCTAGGGTTGGGTTATTTATTTAAAATAAATATTAAAAAAAAAAAAGGACAGACAGTGCTTTCCCTTAAAACACGTGCTGCAGGACTGAGCGTGTGTTCCAGCAACTTTCTTCAGCTAAAGCACAGTCAAAAGCTCCCCATGAACACAACACAGAACAACCAAACTTGAGAAATAGCTCAAGTTTATTAAACTGGAAGGTAACTGTTGACACATACTTGCTTTCAAGGGGTCCTTGGCAAGAAAGTGGCAGCAGTTACAACAAATTAACAGCGTACAATAAAAGCGCCATAAACATGCAGCATACATAATAAATCCAATCAAGTCTACAAGTCGCAGAGATAAAAATGACAAATAGCCACTGTCTGGGAAAATAAAAAAATATACATTTCTCAAACACTGCTGTTCATCATTACAACATGTTTTTTCCCCTAAATCTAAAATACAAATTAAGTGATTTTAATATGAACAGTATTGTACATAATATATTTACTTTCCAGCCTCTCCTTCCCCCTCCCTTCTTTTCCAGCTTGCAAAACCAGGGAAACTCCTTCAGCAAAGCTTTCTTTGGGCTGATTTGCTTTTTAAAGATCTGTGCTGCGTTCCCAGTGTTTATACAGATGTGAGCTGAGTGATGCTCAGCAAAACACAACGAGCATCCCTGAACTGACAGAACACAAATACCACCACACTGACAGCGGCTGTTGCTCCATAATTTACTGGCTGGCTGCATTAATTTCCTGCATCTAATCTGTTTCTAATTCTAGCTGCTGAGTTTGGGATCTGAAATTTGTAGCCAATACGAGACATTTCAAAGTTTGAGCAGCGTGCACCAAATTTCGGCTCGGAAGAAGAGGCCATCCCAAAAGGGAGCAAACGGAGGTGAATCGGGGTCCGTTCAACATCTGGATATCTTTAGTGCCAGATTTAAGAGCCCTTCTTGCTAGCAAGTAGCAACTTGGCAAGGTGCAGCTCGGAAGCCTCTGCCTGCTCTACCTGCATCAATATTCCAAAAGGAGCTGCCACAGTGGGAGGACTCTCATAGGAGAGGGAAGATTAACAAGCTCTCATGCAAGAATAATTAAAAAACTAAATATATAAAGTGCTTCAACTGCACAAACTCCTCCTTGCTAATCAAAGGGGGGAAACAAAAGACTTCCTTAAATATCACGTATATGGTAAGTGCAATAACAGAAGTAAATTATAACAATTACATGTCATTAAGGAGAGTAATTAAAAATAACTGTTTAGATAACAATGACTTTCTTGAAATCCTCATAACAGAGGTTCAACTTTTTAATCACTTTTCTGCAATAACTCGCACAACTTCAGAATAATTGCAGATTTTTAATTTTTATATACTGAAAGAGCATAAAAGTGAAACCTATAAATTATATGCTAGCTCCAGCTGTTAAATGTTGGCATTTTGTCTTAAAAAAAAAAAAAAAAGTTCAAAATCTGTTTCCTTAAACCAAGGAAATGTGGAAAAAGGCCATCCTGCCAGTGGAAACATTCAACAGCAGAAAGCTCATGCTGCGGTTTCTTGCCGAGGCAGCAAACTTCTCTAAAAGGGAAGTTACTGCCAACTCAAATACTGTTTGCTTTCACACCCAAGAACAAACTGTGTGCATGGTGAAGGCTTCCTGAGGGCTCAATGCAGCTGGAGCATGCTGAATAAAGGTAACTAATGTCAAAGCTACTGTAAACTTGTTCTCATTTTTCTATCAGCAAGTCCTCATCAATGAAAACAAGGCTATTATTCCCCCATTCTTCCTTTAAACAAAAAAACCAACCAAAAACAAAACTAAAACCAAGAGAGAAATTAACTTTTATTTTTATTTACCCTCATTTTATTCCTCCAATTTGTGGCTCAGGGCATTTTCTTACCGCTGTTTCCAAGTGAAAAAACTTGTTTGCAAAACTTTCCCCTGCCCTTTCAGAGGACAGGTCAAGCTCAACTTCATGAGCACAATAAAGATGAATTTCCAGGGCCGAACACAATATGCAACAAGGTTCCTCTCCCTGAGCAGGAAATGCAGAGGGAGGGTTTCAGCGCAACTTGACAAATTAGAGCCAGAAAGCCGTGCCAAAGCAAACATCATTACTGGGAGGGCCCTGCTGGAGCACAGATGACAGTTGGACGGGTGTCCTGTCCTGGCCGGCCACAGTCACGCTACCGTTACGCAAGGCGGGCGGGCAGCTCCTCACCCCGGCTGGAGCTGGGCAGCAACTGCTGCCTGGGGCAGGTCCAGCTCTGCCCCCCCAGCACAAGGGCTATCCTTCTCAAAAACATGCCTGGGAGAGATTTTTTTCCCTCCTCGAGAGCACGCCTGGAAGTTGAAAGCCCAAACGACTGCATTTAAAGAAAAGGGATTTTTCCCCTTGCTCATCAAAGGAACCTGAGAAAGTGCGGCTATTGTGACAGCGTGAGATAATAGCAGTTTCATCGACGGTTCCACTTTGAAATCAATAGTTATATTATTTTGAAATACAATGAAGGAAGGAATTAAGATTCTTGTAACATCTAAGAGAAAACTAAACATTATCAAATCCTGCCTTCCCTCTTCTAGCCAGCTGGCATACCCAGAATCAAACACAGTTAATCATTTAAAGGAAGAATCCTTTTCAAAGTAGAAAATCACACCGTTTATTCCAGAACTCCTACTCAATACTATTTTTTTCTGTGTACTAGTGCCTAACACAACACACTGAAATGGCATAAGGCATAAATGCATCTTTATGAAAGAAACCATGAGATTGAGTGAGCAGCCGAGTCTACTCAGGAGTCAACTCTCTTCCTTCAGCTGAGCTCAAGACGGGGCTGAGGTGGAGTTACCACCACCCTGACCTTACCCACCTCAATGCACCCACACAGCTGTGCGAAGCTCCCAGTCACCTGTCTTCTGATCATTTCGCCACAAGAAAAAGGGTAAGAAACCAAAGTTATGACACACAACATTAAGCATTAACCCCACCCTGCACACAGACTGAAAAAGCTAATCTTTCCTCTCAAAGATGGGAAGATAAAAATTGGTCAGCCCTCCTCCGATGGCAGAGCTGCAAAATAAAGCTGCTTCTCGCCAGGCCCCTGCGATGATTGATGCTGCAGCCTCTCCCTCCTCCATCACTCCCTACCTTGTCTGGTCACTGGTGGAAAACCAGGCAGCCACAGACAGATCTTGCCCCTTCTCAGGCCGCAATCCTCCCGTGCCAGGCTGCTGCCAATGTCCTTGCAGCCGCCGGAAAACAGGCCACAAGGTTCAAGTTAACTGCAGAGTGTTACTACACTGAACATCTGGTCATGAATGAACGGATTGCCCACTAACTCTCAGCGTTGGGCAGCTGATGAAAAATTCAACATTTTCCTTGTTGGCACAGTTGTTTTGGAGAATTCTCTAGAGCTTCCTGAATTATATTAAGAAAATTTCACTGCAGCAATCTATATCTGTGAGAACAGCTGGTGTTGAAAGGGATCTGCTGCACTCGGTGTGCTGGGGGACCTCCTGTTGGATCATGCTACTCTTACAACATTTGTCCTTGAAAACTTAGCTCTGCCGCGAGGTCCTACAGACAGGACTGTTAAACTTAAAAACAAGCAAAGAAAAATAATGTTAAATTAGGAAAGGGCATCTGGGTGAGAGAAACAAGCTCTCCAGGTCAGCCAAAGACACTCAGCATCTCCACTTGCTCACGAGGCTTGGCTAAGCCAGGACAGGCTCTATTCTCCAAAACACAATGTTATTATTTCTCACCACTTTATTCCCTCTCCCAGCATTGTTTTAGCTCAGTAACAGAAATCTCCATTCTGATAAACTCTGGGTCAAACAGCTGAAATGCCTCAATAAATTCTGTAACACAGATTTCCCTCCTGCGAAGTCCCTTGCTGAACTGCCACACGCCAGTTGCACAGACAAAAACCAGCTCCACACCATGCACTGAACTTGTCTAAAACTCAGACATGAGAAATCAACCAAAAAATCAAAGGGGGGGGGAATAAATTCGAGCTTGAGCTCAAAAAAAAAAAAAAAAAAAAAAGTGTGTTTATTTCAGGACAACAAAATTTGAATTTTAAATCTTATAATATTTTTAAAAAATTAACTTCTTGGTTGTGTGATAGTATAATAATAAAACATGTATATCTTTTTTCTTAAGGAAGTGGTAAACTTAAGTCATGCTAAATTTAGGCTATTATCTATGCAGCATAAATTTCACTTCTGTGTATAAATGCTAACTTGCATATTTCTCCATGGTAACTAAACTATGATTAAAACAACAGTGAAACCAGCCTTTAAAGCCACCTGTTTAACTAGGAACAACCTAATTTACAAAAATACTTAAACTTAGAAATTTCATGGGAATCTAGATCACGTTTTTCCCAGTAGAAAGCTCACTTTTCCATGATCACATAATTGTAATATACTTGACTTTGGTTGGTAATAATTTTTTTCTCTTTTTTTTTTTTTAAACTAGTGTAATTTTTTCCTTCATTGTTCAGCCTAACACAAGTGGTATTTAAGATTATAAAGAATAAGTCTCTAATAACCCTTTCCGAAAAGGAAGTTATTTTGCTCCTTTGAAGGGATTAATTTACCTAGAAAGTATCTTCATGTTTTACAAAAGGAACAAATGAAAGAAATGAGAAAATCCTAAACTGAAATTCCCATTAGATATGGTAAGACACCTTCAAAACTCATTTTTCTGTTGCGATATCCTTGTAATTTACTAATGAAGAAATGGACTGGTTTTATGGGTCAAATTAAAGAAATAATTATAATACAACCCAGAATAGTAAAAGTGTAGGTACAAGCAATATTTTCTTATTTAATTATAAAGCATAAAAATAGATTTGAATATGAATCATTTTTAACCATAGAATTAAATTTAGTATTTAAATACTGAAAACCCCTTGAAGTAGAAATATCATCATAATGGGTTTAGTTTGGTGTGAAATACATGACTCATATATTCATGACACATATCTAAAAATGCCTCATATTAAAACTTTATTATAATAAAAAATTGATCACCATTTTTGTCTACTGGTTTTCACATGATGTAATACCTAAGGCCAAATCTCTAGCTTTTAAGTAATGATGAGTGAAGTAGTTTCACAGCAGCACCTCATAAAATGTTCAAAGTCCACTGCATTTACACTTGCCCATCCAATGCCATATACAAATGTATGACGGATGCTAATTAGCTAACGATGGTTTTAACATAATACCTACAAAAATCGACATTAAAACCTTTCCCTGCTATTAACAGCCCTGAAAGGATGAGAGAATACAGCTCCCAAGTCAGAACCAACACAGTGAGAGGAGAAGACCCACAGACGAAATAAAGCCCCAGATCTGCAGAAATTTATGAACAGGCTGGACTTTACACCTGGAGATCATGTCATGGAGCTCAACTGGACAAATACAGCAAAAATTAAAGCAAGCACAGAGATGGGACTTCCAAGCTGCAGCAAACAAATTGTAGAAATGTGAGCCCAAGAGCCACGTGTCATTTGGACTGACAGTGATCCTCACACCAGCTCGAGCATTTTCTAAGGTTTAGTGTTCTCTCACCAGTTTTACACCTGTTAATTTACCTACAGACTTTAAAAAAAAACCCAAAATAATTTTGTTCTAAAAGATCTATACTCTTTTTTTAAGAGAAAAAGTATTTCAGAACTCAATGTAAAGTTCACCAGATTCTCATTTGTTTCAGATGCTGTCCAAGACCACAAGAACTGAAGCCCATCCAACCAAGAAAGGCAAAATCATTTTGTTCTTACCCCAAGTTTTTTTGTTTTCTAGATCTGTCAAAATTTTGTGAAGTGAACAGTTTTGGTGCCTTTATGTAACCAGGGTCTCCTCTTCATTTTGTTGCTGAGGTCTCTCCATAAATTAACCAAAAACCACTTAAAACTAAGTAAAACCACAAGTACGAAGCAAGTGATCTGGAGTTTAAAGGCAGGCATCACAAATAACACGTTAAAAATTGATCAAATTTGCAATTCTGTATGCAAATCAGTACACTTTTCACAGCCAGATCACTGCATATCAACAGTCACCAGTCCTTCAGAATAGAAATAATTTACAGAGAGCAAGAGAAACATCTCCAAGTTGGGGTACACAAGTGGAGATGGGACCAGGGCAGGTGGGGGAACATCCTCCAACCCCTCAATCAATGGTAAGCTACAGAAGCAACCAGAGACATCTATAACATTTTCAGTGCTTCCCTAAGCACAAGCAATATTTGGGGAAGGTGGGTCAAGTGATGGATGAAAAGGGCTGGTTACAGATAACTCTGCTGGTTCTATTCATCTCGAGCCCATTGGGGCCCTACACTAACATTTTAGTGCTCTAATCTGTTGTTACAGTTCTCTTCCACACTCAGAAATCAATCACTTGGAAAGCTGATGTGGCTCTGTTATACTAATTAAACTTTGTTTTGCACCAGAGTCCTGCATTTGCAGTGTGTGTACAGTATGTAAATTATACAAATTACAAGAAAAGTTGATTAGTGTAATTCAAATCTCAGCACAGTTACTAAAATTAACAGTGAATACAAATTATACAGAATCACTTCAGTGCTGCTGAGAAGCGCCTTGCACAAAGCATGTTACCAAATTCACAGAAGTGGACACCAAAACAAGGAAAAACAAGCTTGAGAATATTACAGACAGCCGTTTCCAGGGAAATTTTGCCCAAAAAACTAACTCTCACCCAACCTTATTAATTCTTCATGGCTATTATTTAGGGTTAAACATTTCTGTGGTGTCTGCCTTGCTCTGTTTCATCTGCGACAGCCCCACTTGCAGCATTTTCTTACCATCTCACATTAGATGAAATAAGAAAGGTAAATGTTCTGTAACAGCGGCAGCAGCCGTTTTTTTGAGGTTTGTCCTGCAGGTCTGGGTGTCTCACCTGGACACATCAGAGACAAAACAGGGCACTATACAAGAGGGAGCATTTCTGTCCCATTGGGAAAGTCCTGTTGAAGAGACCAAGATGTCCAGCTCCCTTTGTCCTGCCCAGTGACCTCTTCCTACATTGCTCATCCTTTGACCCGCTTCCCCTTTGAATCCTTGGCCTGAGGAGCCTCCAGCTGACTGTGCTTCTGCAACAGCCAGGACACCCATGGGAACACAAAAAGCCACCAAAGACCTTACACAACTCTGCCTTGACCTCCACGTCTTTAAATCAGTCACTGACTGCCCATGAACCTGAGCACAACCAAAGTCAAGGAGGCAGAAGTCACACAGGTAATGAAGAAATATTAGCTGTAGTCTCTTAGACTTCGCACTAACCAGTCTGCCTGCCATTGCTCAACAGTGCAAAACAATCCAGAACTGGTATTTCAACTTGATTTCTATCACTAAAATGCCAAGCATGAAGTTTTGACAATGGATCTGTGATGTTTGTAGCAATAAGATTTATTTCTATAGGAGAGAACAGCAAAAAGGGCTTAAAAGAGGACAGAGGTAAGAAAAAAAAAAAGAAAAGCAGAAAGGCATTTCATTTGAAAGGCAACAACATTCTAATTGTGTTGGGAGCAGGGAAAAATAACCCAAACACAAAGGACAGCAGAAAACAAAAATTCATTTGAAAAATGCTTCTGTAAAGTCATTAGATTGAATGTGTCCAAACCGGACCTTTGGTTATCCCAGATTCTGAGACAATAGTATTTTTCCTAGCCTGCTAGCAATGATAAAGGTCTGGATTAAACAGGAAGACAGGAAATTCAAAGTTAGCTTAAACTCTATTCATAAAAGGGGATGGGCTTACCAGTTCAGATAAAATAATGATTAAAAAAGTATTAAGAAAAATCTTAAGTCGAAATCTGATGAGAGTCATTAAAATGCTGCAGTATACTTTATTCTATTTTAATATTCTTTTCAAACTTCCTGTGCTTCAGTGAAAACCAGTAAGCTGCAAAACCAGGAAAGTGCCTAACCTAGAGCAACAGCAGACTCTTCAAATAAAACCAGTTTCATGACATTTCAGCAGAATTCCCAGACCACAAGGCACGTATATAAGAATTTCAGATGCTTATCAGAAGCTGTTTCTCTGAACATTTCTCTTGCTCCCTCCCCACCACCTATCAGCCACCTGCCACATCAAGCAAGACACAAGACATGTCTAAGCAAGACACAAAGAGACAATGTGAAGTGTAAAGACCCCTAAAATAAATAAGGGCAAAAGAAGTATTGAAGCTATCATTCCATCTCCCCGACTGAACATCGTGACTTTTGCAAGTTTAGATCACAGTAACAGCTGAGAGCAACAAAAGACAAGGAAGATGTAAATGGGGCTCCCAGTAACCTGGTCTCGTGGAATGTTTTACTGCCCATAGCAGAGTTTGGGAAGTGGATGATCTTTAAGGTCCCTTCCAACCCAAACCATTCCATGGTTCTATGCTGTCTTCAGAATTCACACTTCGCTACTGATCACTTCACAACTATTGATGTCAATAGCTATCAATAACTACCAACAGAAAAACAGATGCATGTTTCAATTTCAGCTGAAGCTTAACCAAAACTAGTCCTGCCTCAAAACACATCAGCAGCTGGCACAGACAACTGACCATGGGCAGCACATGGCCCAACACAACGGTGTGAGCAGTTGGAAAATGCTCTGGCAAGCACCAGAAGGATGTGGTGGTGGGAGGTCTGCACTGAGAGGTGGTGGGGGAAAGCAGCCAGAGCCACACAACAAGACATGGAGATGAAAAAAGCCGAGAGACAGCACTGTGTGAGGACCGGGAAAAGCATTGTACCAGCGTTCCCATGGGAGAGGGGCTGGCCACAGCTCCTCGGCAAGCACAGCCAAGCTGGTCAGTGCAAAAGTTCAGAGCTACACAACAAATTATTTCCTCCTTAATTGCCCTTTCTTAGGCTTTGCCCCTCACTTCCCCACTGCCAGCACATGATGCTAGGGCCACGCTCTGTGCATTCTGCTCTGCCTCTGCAGCCTCCACCTGTTCTGGAAGGATGTGTGAGGACCAGCCTCTGTGGGGGGATACAGGCAACCCACTCCCCAGCTTGGTTCTGATGGAGTTATGCTGATTTACACTGATATTCTGCCTGCATCAAAACAATTAATATTCCAGCACATTTGCTTTTGCTGTTGTCAATCGTCTCAGTAAACCCTCTTCTAAGACCTGAGATCCTTTGAACTTAACATGATCTTGAACTATTTTCATAGAATTCGAGCTTTTCAAGTTATCCACTCCATTTCAGCATAATTATTTCCTTTAAACATCCACTTTAATAGCACGAGCAATTTTGAACTTTTTATGCTGTTTAAATTCAAACATAAATTTGTACACAACAATAAAACACGCCGCTAATTTGTCATGCTCCTCTGAGCAACTGTGTCACTCACACCAAGAACCACTGACTGTGGTGTTTGGAGCTTTCGTTCCTATTTCACATCACTCAATTGAGCCTTCTGTAGAAAAGCTTTTAACAACCACATCTGGTCTTTAATAAATCACTGCACTTTGTCTTCCTGCCAAAACTCCTCCTTTATCTAACTTACATCTTCATGATGAGATAGGAAATCACACATTATGGTGGTGACAAACAATTGTAATTATGTCATTAGTAGCCATTTAGTCTACAAAGGTTCTCAAAAAGGAAATATAATGCACAATAAGAAATATAGGATAATACATTGATCACAGTTCTAATCCGCTTTTTACTTCCCAAGTGTAAAAAGCTGGCATAATTCATGGGCACAGCAGGCAGTAATAGTATACCACTTTATGAACTATGCAGCTATTTTATTCCCCTATCTACTTAAAAATAAAAAAGCTTTTAATAGCTTGATTTAGACATAAAAGTTATTTATGATGCTTCACTGATTATAATATTTATTTATTTAACTTTCCATGAAAGTGATTCTTTCTGAAATGTAAGCACATATTATGGTATCGAAGATATCAGAGAAGATCCATTACACTAGCAAAGAAAAAGTAAGAAAGAAATTTTGGTGTTGGAAAGAATTCAGAAAGCTCATCTCTGTACCCTGTATGGCTTGGAAACCAGCACACCACAAATAGAAACAGCTCTTCTACCATTTAGGAATTTTCTAAAAGCAATTAAAATATAAACAAGGGAAGTTTAAGAGTTCACTTAGAACAAAGGTGTCATTTAAACCAGCTCATATGCTGGAATATTCACACGTAAAGAGCGACTGGAGTCTGGCTGCACTGACAGGCTCCAATGTTGCCTTTACCATTTCAGTTCAAATCCAGAGTGCTTTTGGGACAAAGTGCATCAGGCTTCACTCAGTGCATTGTAATTCACATAATAGAGCAGGCTGAGCAAACATCAGCTGGATTCCTCTCCAATGAAACTACACCAGCTCCAGGAGCACCCCTTTGAACCCATGCTCAGCACCAAACTCTCAAACCACAGGACTGGATCCAATCTGGGACAGTGTACAACCTCTGGAAAGCCCCCAGGTCTATGGCACCAGCTGCTTCTCTCCACTGAGCCATGCAGAACAATGCAGACATAGCTCCAGAAAGCTGCAAAGCACCCAGAACATTTGTTTCTATTGCCAATTGTTTCATATTTTTCATTTAGGTTTCCAAAATAATCCTCATTTTCAAGACTAGAATTATGACCCTCTCCATCACTAAGTGAGTTTGTCCCCCATAGAACCTAACACAAGTGTGGATATTTTGTAGAGAGACCTGGACTCTAACACCTTGACATATTTTGGCCACCAGCTCTCTGCATCTCTGTGGTGTAAAATAAACATACAGCTCCTTAAAGCACCCATAACACACAAAACCATCATATCAGGAAGCATTATTGTATTACCCAAAAGAGTGGTCCAATTTACTTTCCACATTTGTGAAAACCAATTGCACAAAGGACCCCAAAGAACTTCAGGGAACCAACACACAGCACCATCATATCAGCTCTTCTACTCCACTCTGAGCTACAGTGCCCCAAATTACAGCAGGTGCTATTCTGGAAAGTTTATCTCTCAATCTCTGAACCTTCTTCTGCCTGGTGTATTCCCCACCCCCTCATCCCGCCAAAGGAAAACCATCTCTCAAGATATCCAAACACCCACTCCTGCTTTCATGCTTGGTTTGTTACAGTCTCCACTGCTTCCTGTTAACCGTGACTACAAACCTTCCCCTACATTCAGGTGAGCATCACTCTGTATCAGCCAAGGTACCTCCAGCAAGGCAAAATCCACACTAGAAGGACCAAGTAGGTCAAATCTAGTTGGTAGCACAATCTGGAGGAAATAAAATCTCCACCAAAAGCACCCCTCATACAGTGAGGCATCAGGCAGCAGAGATGCTATGAATTATTGCAGATGCACACCACTTTGAAATGCCTGTTCCTGTACAGGGTGGGAGAGCTACAGCCAGGCCTGAAAACACTCAAATCAAAAGTCCACACAAGTTAAATTCCTGTACTTCCAAAAAACTCTGAGTCAGTGTTTTAGGTGATGCATCACCCATCTTTTTTTGTTCACACCAAAAGCTGTGCAGTGCAAACACATTGAGTACTGCAATTTTGCAGAGTCCCACGGAGAAAAATGACGCCTCGACCCAAAGGAAGAGGAGTATGTGACATTGCATGGTGCTTACCTAGACAAAAATAATTACTTTTATTGGGAGAGAAACTTCAAATCGTGCAAGTTGTATATTTCAAGTTGTATGTTTCCAGCCAAAGGCCCACAGAACTGAGCAGCACTGGCCAAGCACCGTGGGGAAACTTTGGACAAGAGCTGTTATGAGGAGCTTTTGTGTGAACTTCTTTGTGTAACAATGGAGACAAGCCTTCGAGTGAAAATTATACACTAACTCCTGGGAAACTCTTCCACACCAAAACCACAGGATAAGCCCTTGCCCTTGGGCTTGCTACCTTGCAGCAGCATGGAACTCGGAGCCAGTCAAGTGGGTCACAAGGCTAAAAAAGCATTTCTACCTTCCCCAGCCAAGAAAACCACTTCCCGGTGGTACCTTTCATCTCAGCCTCGCTGCAGCACTCCCCACCCTCCTCCTGCAAACAAACAACATTAACCCTTGCCTCCTAGAGATCCCACTGTCCCAGGGCTCAGCAGTAAGGAACCCGAAGGCTTAGATGAAAGGATCGAGGCAAGATGGGAGAAAAGGGAAAGAGAAATTAAAAAGGAATAAGAGAGAAATTCACTAGTCTGACATCCGCAGAGCTCATCGCTGTCTACCTGGGAGCAGCACTTAGCTGCAGGGGAGCATCTTGCGCTTCTGCAACTCACACTACCAATGGGGAGATCATGAAGGTAGGACACATCTTCCATAGGTCTGCAAGAATAGAGAAAGGCACACAGGAATTGCACTTTGAAAGCCTTTCGCCTAAATCATGAAGGCAAAAAAAAAGGGAGGAATGCTTCAATGCCATTTTGTCCTCCATTTGCTTCTTAAAGTCCTTCCTTTTTTGCAAACCTAATTAAAATTAGGTGAGTACAAGAGCAGCTGAGAATTAATCAGACTGCCCGTTCTGCTCTGAACCACCTACAAACACCTTGTCTGGGAAAATATGAACTGAGCAATCAGTCACTACTGGACAAAACAGGAAGATTTCAAGACAACCAGCTTCAGGTTACTAGAAAAGTGGTTAGAATCGTGCCTCCACAGGTACACGCAGGCTGGATTTTTATCCTTGACAAGGTTGCAGGGACCTTTTGCTTACATTTAGGCAGTTTCAAAAAGTCAAGAGACAGACTTTCATTCGACCTGGCGTGACAGCCGGGCTGATCTGGAGTGCAAAGCTGTAGATGATTTCCAAAAATGTCACAGCCGTTGATTAAAACACATCACAGCCAAGGAAACCCTCATGAAAATTACCCAGAGCCTTCAAAAAAACAAATATCTACATTTCCCAGTACTAATAGTTTAATACAAGCCCTCTGAGGGTTCTTTCCTTGGTTGTACCTTAGATACACACCAGACCTAGAGGGGCTGTACTGGAGTGAGGAGCACGGTCAGCTCCATGGTGTTGCTTGGATTGAACTTCAAGCTTTAAATACTTTATTTTATCTTGCACACTCTTATAGGAAGAGAAGGAGAACCACACTGACCCACTCTGCTCTTCCAAGGCCCTGGAGCTTCTCAAACAGAACTAAATAAAAAAAGTGAAGGTTTTTATGGACCTAGAGGAACTCCGGGTATCTTGCAAGAGAAACCTCGACTGAGGGAAACTCCAGAAGGGCCCGTCCAAGCTCCAGACTCGAACCTCTAGGAACCATCTCTTGTTTTCTGCAGAAGCAGCCAGGAGAAACACTGACACCCGTAACACTTGCCAAGCTTCACTGAAGAATTCAAATGAAGGTCTCGTTCTCACAGAAAAAATCTGTTCCCTGTTTAGCTAGTCCCACCTCGCAACTGAAACTGCCAGTGAACCAGACTGATGGGTCAGATACACTGCATTATGCCCAGCACAGTACCCTCCATGCTTCTTTGAATATCTTATCACCACTGGTTTCCAATTTACTTGCTGATATAGGTGACTGCTCTGACGTTTTTCAACCTTGCATGTACTGCTTTACCTTCAAAAGGGAACCGAAACCCAAGGACTTTCAAGGCAGCACTTATTTCTTACTTGTTTTGCAACACACCTTTTTCAAGGCTCCTGGACCATCCAACTTTCCACCCCCTGCCTTGAGAACCACTTTCTGACACATGAGTCAAGTCTCCAGGTAGAAAAGATTTCTCTCACCAAGCCTTGTTTTGCAGTTCTGCATAAACACAGTTTTCTGCTTATCAGGAGAAGAGTTTGCATTGAAAGGAAACCTTTTTGCAGGAAGGAATCTGCAATTGTAATTGTATAACTGTAATCAAGAAATAAAGACAAGACTATCTCAAGGTTTGCCTGTCTAATCCAATATAATAAATCAAGGACATTCGCTCCTCCAATTAATGCATTTAACAAAAGCCTAAATGAACTAGCAGTTAAGTGACCATGGGGATGGTCTATACTAAGCAGATAAATCACCCACTATAATGCACATACCTACTTTAAAACCCTCTCTAGCACATTCTTTGTCTTGAAAGCTGGTGACAGATTCTCACCCTGACAGCAACACTAAAATGCAACCAGGGTTTTTCAGGGAAATTCAGTACAGCAAAGACTAATGCTGTCCCCAGAGAGGTCATGGTGATGTCTAACCAGAGGTGGTCACCACTGCAGCTCAAAGATACATGGGGCAGGCAGGTGCCATGCAGATCCAAAGACATCTAAGATTGGAAAATCACATATAGTAGAATGGCAGAAGAAAACACAAGGACCCATCTGCATCAGCTTGTTTTATCCACACAATAAACAACATTCCATCGCTGGAAGACCATCCAACTGGTGACACCCAATGAAAATGGGAAGGAAAAGGGGGCCCAAGAAAGCAGCAGACCTGCTGAGAGCTCGGGATTTTCTTTGTGCATTTGTGGATAGGGGGCACATCACTGCCTTCACTGGGATTTGTAGCAGATTGCTTGCAGGGCTGGCTGTGCCACAGGTGGAAACCTCATTCTCCTCCAGGAGTGGTGCCTATCCCATGGGATGCAGCCATGGAGGACAGAGCAAACACCACCAAATCACTCATATGAGCCACCACTGACCTATCCAGCTGCAGCAACTACCCCACAACAGACCCTCATCCCTGGTGAGGACTCTGCAATCCATGTCCCCACCAAATCTATCAACACTTTAGACTCAATATAATAGTCATTGACACAGCAAAGTAACAGCATTCTGAAGTTATGCCATGTGCTACTTAATGCTTTCTGAAGATCAGCATTAGGGCCACCAGCTCTGAGAAAGAATTGGGCAGGTTTCTCAAAATAAAAAGCCATTTAGAACCAAAAGGAAGCATAATTGTTGACTTTTAATATCCAGGCAAAATCCACAGTAAATAACAATAATTTGCTTGAAATATTGTTCCATTCAGCGTGTTCGCAGAAATCCAGCATACAATTTTCAGGAAACTGCAGGCAAATTAATTGTATACTTTCACCTTCTGTGCTCTACTCACACAAGAAAAGAATAACGTTTTGCCACACATTGAGTAACCCATACCTGTTTGAAAGGAATTGTCCTAATCAATAACATTCATTTAATTTGAGATTAGATTAAATATAGACAAGGGGATCAAAGAAGCATGTAACACCTGGAGTATTTATCCCAATTTCGAACCCACTTGTGCCAGCAGATTGTCAACAAGGCAGAGAAGTGGGGGGGGGGGGGGGGGGGGGAACAAACCAGTTACCACATTCACAGCCATGCCAACAAAAAGTTAAGGTATCTCTGCATAAGAACTTCAGAAACTGAAAAACATTTATCTCTCCCCAACCCATCATTACAGAGGTTACTGCAAAATTTAATACACGTAGTTAAGACCACGAAAGGTTTTTTTCCCCTCATTTTACTCCTAAAAATGAAATAATAGCAGATCATCTTACTTGCCAAGGTTTTTAAAAGCAGGTACATTCTGTGAGCCAAATTTCACAGCATTAACCATACAGCACCTTTATTTGTGTTGCCATACACAGCATCAGTCCACAACATTTGGTATAGAAAATTTTTTTTCCCTTTCCTGACCACAACTTTGATACAGTGACTCATTTCTGCTGTCAGATCATAAACACTGGGGAAACAGCTCCAGAAATAAATATAATAAAGGAAAATCTCCATGTGAGCATTCCCCATTGGCTTATTGCACCATCACACTGGTTAAAGGATTTTGGTTTTCCACAAGGAAAAGCCACTTGCAAGGATTACCTGTACCACTCCACCCTCTTTGTTAAATGCTGTCCCCACTGCCTATGTGCATTTCGTCCCTCCTGTCACCCCATGATTTAAATTCTGTCCTCAGTTTAGTTCACACTCAAGCACTCAAAACCATTTGTTTTCTGCATTTCTGTTGTGAAGAATGATTTACATGCTCTTCTTTTTCACATCCTTAGTATCCACACCTTCAGCAGAGAAGTGATACACAAAAGATGCACAATGACTATATAAGGGGCAAGAAAAAGGGAAAACAGATCTTTTTCCACCTGAATTCCCTGGGCCTTGTAGCTCCCCGGAGGAGAAGATGATGAGCTCTTCTCCAGTGGAACAGCACTGACTGAGACTGAATTGGTCTCTGTTGCCAGGCTCTGCCATGGGGTTTGTGCAGAACTCACTTCATCTATCAAAACACCACTTCACTGGTACAGGGGCTTTATTCTGCCTGGAGAGCCACATAAGGGGCTTAGGGGTTAGGAATCAAGTCTTCTTTGCCTTCTGCTAAATTTTCTTTGTGCAGATTTGAGCTGACACACACGGGATGGAGAAGCACTGGTGTGCATCCTCCCAGGACCAGTGATCCCTCCTGTGCACTGCTGCCAGGAACACAGCAAGGAGCAACCCACCTGAGCCCTGGGACAACAACCAGACAAAGGAACAGCAGCACAGAGAGGAGCACAGGGGACTGGTCAGACTCCAGAAATGCTGGAAACATGGATTTGATGGCTAAGCTAAACCAAAGCTCTCACGACAGGACAGGTTTCAAAGACAGACCATGCCTACGTACTTGGGTTACAATCTCCCCTTCATCCCTCCACAGAGACAGCCTAGCAAAGCTATCTGTTCTGCAGCTATTCTGAAGAATATCTTGTAGATGACTGTCTCTTCATCAGCTTCTCATGTTGAGCAACCAAAGGAGATACTGTGATTCTTATCACATTTCACATAAGACTTCACATAGTCTTAGAGAAGATAAACAGACAAGCTGCATGTTCTGTAACATTTGCTTTAGAGGTTTCAGTGGTGAAATGTTTGAAGCTGTTTCAAAACTAGACTGATGAATTGTCTGAACATTTTCCCAAAATAACCAAGATGCTCAAAGATCATTGCTTTTACTGTAGATACAAGGCCCTGTACTTCTGCCAAGGGGCTTTGTCCTGGCTACAGAACCTGGAATTTTGTCACCACAACCCTTCTCTTGAAGCCACCAAAGACTCCTTAAATGTTAAAACATACTTATTCCTTCTTGGGGTTCATTATTCAGGATGCAGCCTCTCAGCTTTCCAACATCCAAAGTCCACAGTCAACTGCAAAGCTCCAAAAGGCAATTCCAGTCCAGCTGCAGGCTTGGCTGATGTGCAATACTTAGGGAACTGCTACAGAAAATAAGCATATTTGGAAAACATATGCAGCTCATGTTACCAGCCTCATTTATGTTACTAAACCACCCAAAGTCAAGACATACCAATATTGCAACGTGTCTCTGTCAGTGATTACACAGATCAGAAGGTCAAATGATTTCCCAACTTCACTGCTATCCAGTTTGTGCATACAAACAAGCTCAGCCGAAACCACTCTCCAACAAACAAAGTGAAACAAAGCATTTACAGGAGAAAAATAACACAGTGAAGTTGTTCACTTCATCACTGATCTGTGCTTAACACCGCTGTTCGCTGCAGGGTTATTTTCAGACACGCGACAAATAACAATCAAGGCTATTTTTCCTTGTATAGATTCTTCCACGAAAAACCATTGTCAGTTCTTCATCCAAAAACACTTCATGTTCTGACATTAACACTAAAGAAAGGTTCTCAAAAACCTTTAATTGACTTGTAAACTAATTCTTCTGGGGAATCTGGAGCACTTGGTTCCCAGTGCATTCTATTTTTTAAGACCACCCTTCTCTCAGGTGTTCAGTACCCCAAAAAGAGCCCTGATGCCACCACCAGTGCCTGGCAGTGGTTCACTTTAAAGTTTTTTGTGCATATTTTTCCATTCAGAAACATTTAGTAATGCAGAAAGACAATGACTGAGTGTCATGGATCTCCAGGTGCCCAGATGCTCCTGGCACCTTCTGGGCGCCCATCCCTCAGGCAGCTGCTGCCTTCTCCCCCACAATTCAGGATTTCCCATAACTACTGAGTTCATTATTAAGATCACTGAAACAGCATCATCCCATGCTCCCTGTGCTGTGCCAGTCCAGGCAGAACTTAAATGGGCTGTGAGGGTACCACCCCCTAGAAAGGGACGATGCTGTCCCACACTGCTCCCCGGAACCAGCTACTGCCCTGTATTTCTATCTCTGCTCATATCTGAAACATTAATAAATACCATGCTTCATTTTTTTTCACATTTGAAACTTCTATTATTGTTTAGGCTTTTGGAGAGGTTGGGGGAAAATTGGGCACTGTCCACAAGTGAAAGTAATACCTTGTAGTTTCATTATTTACTCATCTGACAACCGCATGGAGTCAGCGAGGCTTTGGCTAACACAACCCCTAAAAAAACCACACTTTACAGGCATTTTTTATTTTGTTTTTTGAATGCAGATGACATTTAGTCAAAACTCTTTAAATCAAAGTGGTGTGATCTATGTATGTTTAATTTTCTCTCCTCGGCTCTGCAAATAAGAATATTCATGTCAGCACTGCTCTCGGAGGGTGATACAGGTACACTCCAGGTTTTCCAAATCCCTTCCTTCCTTCTTCCCCTTCTTTTCTTTTTTTCCCCTTGACCACAACAAAAAGTTTCTGGCCTGAAGGACTGTACAGGGCTCCACATTAATAAATACACCAGCAGGAGTGCTTGCAAAGACTCTCCAAATCATACAAAGGCTGTGGAGGAGAAATACAACTCAGTGCACTCTTCCCACTCCCTGCTTCCAGGCAATTTAAAGTACTCTTTATTTATTTAAAGCACACCTATTTAAACAGGAAAAAAAAAAAAAAAGCCAATTCTCATGACCTTTCCTCCATTTCCACTAATCTTCAACTCAGGTGAGCACCTGCAGATCATGGACATCAGCATAAATTCTGCCTCATGAATGAGCAAAAAAAAGAAATTAAAATAAACACACAGGGTTTGATTGTGTATACATGAATCATCATGATTAAAACCAAGCTTGTTTAAAGAAAAGTCCTCCACAAGCACTTATTTTGCCACACTGAACATATGTAATAAACTTCTTAGATTTGTTTGTCCCCATTAAGTGTGAAATTTAATATTTCCATACACTAACAAGTGTATATAATTAAATATACAAGATACCCAGTACAGCCAACTTCAGCACTACAAACCACGCCAACTTGTGCACTTCCCCTTCACTGTTACTGTTCCAACCACGGCATTTTTAGTGAAAATTTAATTTCCTTTTTCCCTCAGAAAAAGAAAAAAAAAAAAGGAAAAAAAAAAAAGAGGCATGTGTTAAAAACATTATTTTTAAACTCCTCAATTAGACTTTGAGTCTCCACTGTGGGTGGGTGAGCAGCACGAGGGATGCTGGGGTGAGGGGGTAACTCCTGCTGCAGCTCCCCTTGGCTTCCACTGCAATCCCTGCAGCCCACCAGGGACACAACTGACCTGGGTTATTATTTTGCAGGACCCCTTGAATTAACAGCATGCAAATGTTACGCCGGCTCTGAAGTCGGCTAATTTGAAAACAGTATTTCTCATTTCCCCAATTTTCTTCTTTCGCTCATTTGGTTGGGTTTTTGGTTTTTTTTTTTTTTTTCCGAATTAAAATGTTCACTGGGAAAATATCTTAAACATATTTTCTTCTTTTTATAATAAAAGTCTTGCTCTTCAGAAACTACAGTTAAGTGTCTCTAAAGAGAGGCAAATTAAGTTTTTTAGGCTCTCATTAATATAATTTAATAAATTATGCAAGTACCATCTTAGGCAAAAGATTCATTGAGAACAATAAGTCTGATCCAAACACAAGTCAAAAGAAAACTTTTTCTAGGAAGTTTAGTGGTTTCTGGGTCAGGTATTTTGCATGTCAAGCACCAAAGCTGACAAATTTCCGACTCTTTTACTAGGAAATAATCATGGAGAGAAGTTGCTTTCTAGATTAAACAACTGAAATAGCTGAATATTTTTAACCGAAATAACTAGAAAAAGAATAAGGTATTTTGCAGCAGACCAAGTCTGGAAAACACCAATCCAAGCCATGAATACCCAGCACAAACATAACCGTGCAAATAAACCAGTTAGAACCAGCAGCAATCACTGTGGCCATGCTGAATGAAAAATAACATTTTCCAACTCCTCACCTTTGAAGGGCAAACAAAATTTCTGAAACCACTTCAGCCCTAAGATTTCTAAGGCGACGGCAGTTTTGCTCACCTTAAATCCAAATTTAAAGACATTTTGTGTTGTTACAGGCACCCTGAGGATGATTTTGCATGGTAGTGAGATGAAGGCATACGCACATATTCTCTTAAGCACAAATGGAACACGAAACATGGCAGAGTAAAGGTTAAGTAGCATTTGACTGATTTTTACCTCATGGGAACTATAATTTACACACCGCATTCATCCAAGGTAAGAGGGTTCAAATGGCACAAATTAAAAGCCTGCAGTTTCCTACTTCTGTTTTTAACATATCATATTGATACACGGCCAGTTTTTAAAGTGATAAAAGGTTTCTATCAAAATATCAAACAGCAAGAAGATGCACTATTTTTACACTGTCAGCATCGCTGTGTTTTACTGCATCCTTCCTCACTCCTTACAGCCACTGTCGATGATTATAAAATAGTAACAGCCCAAGTGCCGTCCAAAAGGACAAATTAATCTTCCAGACACCCAACTCTTACAATCAAATCCTGGACAGAAATTTCCAGGAACAGAAACAATTAAATTAATGCAGGTTAATAAAAAAAAAAAAGTAACACAATAAAAAGCAACAAACAAAAAAAGCAGCACAGAGCACCAACAGAGAACTCTGTCTCTATCAAAGATCTTTCTGGAGGCAGGACTAGGATGCTCTTATAAACATTCCCCAGCATCTCTTAAGCACCCAGCAAGCATTTACTTGGAAAACCCCACCAGCTTTTATACATCTTATTTTTTTACAAGTAGTCATCAATGGACTCGGGGCATCACAAAACCAGCTAGAGATACTATTGCCAAAAAAAGCATGAATGATTTTTATCAGCGAGGCAGAGATGCTCAGCAGAGCTTTGGCAAGACGCCTGCTTCCCATGGCTACTACCCTCAGGACTCTGCAACCCCTCTCTAACATGCACATCAACGTGCCTGCAGTGCCTCTGGGATTCCAAACACTGTGCTACCACCAGTCCTGACTCCGGCCACCTTTCCTTGACAACCGGAGCGGGGACCTGCAAAAATTGGGAAATACAGCTTTTTCTGGGTCAGTAAGTCAGTGTTTTTCCCATGTCTGATTGGCTGGGGCAATTCCACTTCAGCGTTAGTGTTGACAGAAAATATGTGCTGAGAATTTTCAGAGTTCAGGATGTTCTTTAGTCATTTTGGTGATTTGATGTGGCACAGGAAATATTAGTGCATATTCTGTATTTTCAGTCACACTGACTTCACCATTCTTATTAAAAAAAAAAAAAGACAACAGAGTCAGATCACTGAGACTGAAATTATGAGCAATCTGACAAAAGTCAGAGATGGGGGAGGAAGGTGATAAAGACTCAGCCAAATGTTAAACTACTAGTTCAGTTTGATATTTTAATTTCTATTCAGCTTTTATTAAACCTGTCTCCAAATTAGGTGGTTGATGAAGAACAAGCCTTGCAGTGATGCTGCCTGTGCTCCCCAGTCCCTCACCCCAGGCTGTGGGTCCTGACTAATCTCAGCACTATTGATATTAGAGACTTTCGATACCTTGGCCGTGAATTTAATATAAAACTAGATAAAGATAAGATACCTTTCACCAGCTAGGACAAATCAAGATTTCACTGCTCCTTTCAGCAGGCCTGTGAGTTTTGGACTTGATCAAAGTGTACTTGCAACTAATTATGTACTAAGATCACTGTATCAGCTGCACTGGGCAGTGTTCCCCATCCCTACTAATCAACACATCTCTGGCATTCTCATCCCAATGCAGAATAAAGCTGCTCTTCCTCTGGCAAAAGCCCCAAAGTACAGCTGTTGCCACTAGTATATAATTTACACTCCTCTGAACCACCAGAAGGGAACGGAGCAAATCCCAGATGCAGGATCTACCCCAGCTGATTTCTGCAATACAAATTACTGAGGACGAGCTTCACTTTTATTTCTGTTGAGCTGGCAGGGTGCTTCACATCCTTAGGTGCCTGTTTTTGTTACAGCACGCAAGGCTCCAGATAAAGGAGTTCATCGGAGTCAACACCCGAAAATACCATGAAGTTTAGTGCACTTCTTTCCTTTAATAGAATCACAGGGCAGTTTAGGCAGGAAGGGACTTTAAATATCATCCAGTTCAACCCTCTGCCACAGGCAGAGACACCTTCCACTAACCCAAGCTGCTCCAAGCCCCGTCCAACACAGCCTTGGACACTTCCAGGGATCCAGGGGCACCCACAGCTGCTCTGGGCACCCTATGCCAGGGCCTCAGCACCCTCACAGAGTTAAGTTTCTTCCTAATATCAAATCTTAATCTCTTCTTGCTTAGTTTAAAACCACTGGCTCTTTCCTATCACTATCTGCCTGAGTAAACAGTTGCTCTCCCTCTTTTCTACAAGCACCCTTTAAGCACTGAAAGGCCCAATGAGGTCTTATCAGACCCCACTCTTCTTCAAACAGTACTTGAAAAATCTACTAAAAATCCAGTACAGGACAGAACTGCACTGGTTTCTCCCAGAAAATTGTGTTTAAAGAGCACTGAATTTAAAAAGCAAGATTTTTAATTATGGCTATAAATAAGTGCAGTGGAAACCCCAAGATCACGGTTTATTTCACAAACCACTGGCATCTGCTGGTAGCCTGTGGAGCACCAGCTCCAGCTGGGTGCTCTTGGGTATGCTGCCATCCTCCCATCCCCAGCACATCCCATCCCCAGATTTTTTCTCTTTTTATCCTGAAACTGTGAAACCCAATTAAACTTACAGTCCTCCTCAGTGATGCTGACTGGACTCTGCTTCCTCCTGCACTGCTCTTCTACCCCTGGGTTTTGCGGGCTCTGCCCTGGGGATGAAGCACTGCTCTTTGCAGGATGCCCAGCTCTAGTTGGCTAACAGAAATAATAGAGAATAATTGGAACAGAAACCCTGGGCACCCACGTATCAAGTCAAGAGAGTGCATTTTAATTTTTTCCCCTCAGTTTCTGCATTGCTGTAGGTTAGCCTAATTGATTCGTGTTCTCACCAAATTAAAGACACAGCACGCAGACAGCATGCCAGTGAAAAAATATGGCAACAGCAAAAGTTTACAAATTTAATTTGCAATTGTTTTAGTAAAACAGCTCAGTCCACTCCTTCAGTTTTGGAAAGTAATCAGCTTGTGCTAGAGGAAGTTACCAGCTCCCAGGCAGGAGCACTATAACGCAGATGTATTTCATCAGAGATTAAGACCAGTTTTTCAGTTAAGAAGTGGATTTTGCAAGTGAGGCAACACTGCAAGTTACAATTCTGTGGGCTCAGGATCCCAGAGGAGGGGAATAATTGGAGAGTAACGCCAGGGAAGAGATCATGTGCCAATTTCCTTTTAAAAGCAATGCTGGTCTAAATCCCAGCAGAGCCCCGAATTGTCACTTTGGTGCTAGAAGGGATCCCCAAATCAGCTCTTTTTCCCAGGCTGCCATCAGAAGGCACAACTGGAGCCCCCAGTGCCTCCAGTGAAAGGGTTAAGCCAAGCTTTCAGTCCCCTGGTTCAAACCGCCCTGCCCAAATTACAGCAGTGCACACATCCAACAGATGCTGTTCAGACAGGGGCTTTCCTTGCCCTGAGGTACAGTTCAGTTTGTCCATTCTACTGTGCAATTACAGAATCAATAAAACATCCCTTTGAAACTCCCTGGACTAGTGCCGACACGCAGACAGTAGTCAAGCTGACATTTTTTGCTGTTTCCGTTATTACCGCCGTCAAGCCTTCTGAGAAGCAACACATCAAAACCCGGGCACCGCAGAGCAAAGGAGGAAAAGCAAATGTAGAGCTGAGGTTTTGTTCCCCGTATCACTCCCCAGGCAGTCGCACGGGGCCGGGCATACCTGCAAACAAAACCTGCTCAAAGCCAGCAAAACAGGCAATGGGAAACGCGGCGCTTCCGAAAAGCACGCCTGCCCCACCCTCCTCCTCTTCCATTCCAATATCCCTATATTGCCATTTTCCTGGGGAGAGGAGGGAATTCCTCTGATTCAGATTGCCTGGCCTACACAGGGAAGCTCTGATTTGGGGATGAAGTTATCAGGAAAGCAAACAGCAAACGTCCTGTTGCTGTGTGCGCTCATGAACGCGGCGCGAGATGTGGACTGTGTGTGGAAGTTGGGAGGTGGGGTTGAAATCTCGCCATCCATCTGTTTCTGAGCAGTGCCTGAAACACTGAAATAGAAATGGGAAGCTGCAGAGTGCCAGGAGTGGAACCTGGGAAGGGAAAATGCAGGAGCAGGACAACAAAGAGGAGGATATTGAATTAGCATGGTCAGAATGATTCAAAGGACAACTGGATGGCCAAGGACAGGCCCAGCAGAGATGTATACACCATCCATGAAAATGCAACCTTTTCTCCTATAAAAATTAGCAAAATCTGCCCAAATAGAAGGAAAATGTAAAGCTGACGGTCTTAGAAGTACTTCTGAAAATTACCATCTTCAGATGTTTATTTTCATTCTCACTACATAAATCACAAATGCTTTTATCATTCATATTTGAGCTTTAAAGCCTGGTATGTATGATCAGTATTCCACATACGTACATTTCCAAGGGAAAAAATGGAAAATTCCTCCAAAGTACTACTTCTGTACTTGATAAATCATAAAACTTGTTTCTGAGGGCAGAGCATTCCCTCAGTTCTCCTCCTCACCAGGCAGAGCATGGGAAGCAGAGCCACAGACTCTCGCAAACAGCCCTGCCACAACAACCACTGATAAGGAAAGCCCATCCTCGGGATAATGAGCTTTTCCAATTTCACGGCAGATTCCTGAATCTCCCTTAAACACAGGCATTACAAATCATACAAATCTCACACCCAGAAATAACCCATGTGTAAGAGTTAGTCAGTTCAAAAAAGGCAGCACAGCAGAGTTATAGGGATGCTCAGCACCAAGCCTGGGCAATGTACAACTCTTAAAAACCTTCAGCATTTACAAAGTTTCTTAAAACTGCTTATTTGAATCAATCCTTGCCCCCTCAAAGGTTATGGGCAGATTCAACTGTTCCCAAATAATAATAAAATCACCTCTAACAGAGTGTTAATTCTCATGGTTCTTCACACAGTGATGCCCCAGGCCTCCTGACAGAAGGAATATGCTTGCAAGGCAGTGGTGGGGGTAAGGAGCTCTGCACCCATTTCCCAGACCTGAAAAAGGCAGGTTAAATAACCTCCCAGTGCCCTACAAAGCAGCTGTATAAAAACCACAATCCAACTCTCCCAAGTTCAAAGGTTAATTTATAAGATTATATTTCCTCCCAGAGGATGCTCACGTGTCTTCTATACCGACATAGGCCAAATAATAACTCATTTGGAGAGCAGCTTATTTTGAAGAGGTTTCACATTTAGTGATGAGCACAAGGAGGAGAGAGGGAGGATGTCTCACGTTCAGACTCTGTCTCAGGATATATCATATCTTTTTGCCAGACCAGTTCTCTTTGTGGTGTAAGATCACGGGTGTGTTAACTGTAAAAACTCCTTTTAAAGCGACCCAAGCTGAAGATAATAAGGTTGTGTCATCTGTACAAATACTCTGTACTGGAATGAGCATGCTGGTGCACCAGAGGAAGAGCTGGCTGAACACAAAACAGGCAGAGCAACAGAAACTGAGAAGATCCTCGAGGCTGGCTTGTTAGGAGTGACCTAAAATGGCCCATTTTGACTCACTCCTCTCTACCTCCTCCATCAGAGGATTCAAAGGGAAACTGCAATTCAACCTTCGTGGCTGTAGCACGACTGCAACAAAACTATTTTTTGTCATGAAAGAAAAAACAAGTTGCGGGTGCCTGAATGCTGATAGATCACTTTTGCTTTAAGAGAACATCATGTCAATCAAAACTAAATTCCTTATGCTCATCACAGGAGCTTGCAACCAAGCAATACAAAAATCTCATTCGAGTTCAACCAGTAATGTGTTCAAAGGCTTCCCAATCTGCTCTGTCTCTGGCATCAGCAGCAGACAGAGAAGAGGCAGAAGAGATTGCAAAAAAAAAAAAAATTAAAAAAATTTAGAAAAAAAATTTGCTTGCTGTGCAAAGTAGAAAGGCCTCTAAACCAAAATAAAAATAAGCATTGAAATGTGTGTGTTGGACTAAAAGAATATACAGCACGCTGAAATGTGCTATATCTTCCTCACTGGTGAGGAAAGACCTCTATAACTCACCACGGGCTTTGATCACTCGTGAGCTATCAGCTATTTCTTTGCTGCTTGAGTAAATATAAGTCATTCACAGCTGAAACATAATTTCTCTCTCTTTCCCCTGCCACTATATGTTGTGTGCGAATATGTCTTGTATATAGGCACACTAACACAGCGTGCTGTTCAAATACACATCAGAGTTCACCAGATGGTGGGGATTGCCAGACACTCGTCGTTGCCATGAGCTCGGAGCCATGGTGTAACTCATGAATGATGTGTCTAAGCTGTAAGTGGGTTTTGCATAGTTACATTCCCCTCACCGACACAAAACCCGACATAAAACTCTGTTTTCTGATTATGTCCAACCTGCAACAGTTTAGAATTGTGAGAAGGCGTAAGGGAGTGTTTGGTATCACGTTGGGGTTTTTTTTTTTTCCCTCCTCCCAGAGACACAGCTCTGAAGGAGCTATTTTCATCTGGGGGTTATGATTCACACCCGTACACGCAAAATTATACAGTTTAATAAAGCTGTGGCCACAGTCAGTGCCCATGTTTGGGCACAATCTAAAAAACCCAACCTCAGAAAAACAAAGGTGTTTTACCAAAAATAAGCAAGGTTTTAAGAGGCAATCATCTTAATTATGCATAGGAAAAATATACGAGATTGGAGTTTAAGTTCTGTGCACGGGCCTCAGCACGTACTTGGGCATTAAGATATTTGGGCAATAAATTATGTGAGCACAGTCTGGTAAGGATGTGAATGTTGGGTGAATTGGCAATTTCCTAGTCTTTAATTAATGATGGTGTTGAGAAGGAATGTGGCCTTCCTTCTAAATTAACAATGCTTTTTAATCAGCAAGTGAATCTGCCTATTTGAAGCAGAAGGTAGCTCTAGGCTTGCAAAAAAAGGAACAGAGGCTCCAGGAAAAGAAAAAAAGCTGGAAACCTGGCAATGCACACAGGGTCCTACCAGACCCTCTTTGCTGCCTCCAGCAGCACCTGTATCTTATCCAAGGTCTCTAACAACCAGTGGTGAAATAAAACCCAAGGGAAAAGCAGAAAGCTAAGAGCTAGGAAGAGTTTCCATCTGATTTGGCAGGGTGGGAGATGGACAACTTATGTCTGCTGAGCAGAGCCAAGGAGAAACTCTGACCCAACAGCAGCCAGGTGCCAGGGCAAATCTAACTCCAAGGTGAAGGGCCTGTGTCCTTTAGACATTTCCACCTACAACACAACCATGGCGTGCAGAGAGGTCATGAGGACACAGCATTACACTATCTGGTAATCCAATAAAGCATGGTGGAAAACAGTCCTTTTACTACTGCCTTCCTTCCTAATTTATTCCAACAAAACACATTCTGCCCATCTAGTCACTGGATATAACTCACCTTTCTTATTTTTAGCCCCTCACAGACTGAAGTCTGTTGGACAAAAGCGGTTTCTGTGCCATCAATGCTCAGGAGAGACAATTAATTTTAAAGATCAGGGACGTATTCTTACCTATGTATTAAATTTCAGAATGGCCTAATGGTTTAAAACATTAAGAAAAAAAAAGTAGGAAAAAAGATTCTTACTAGCAGCATTTGTTATTTTAAGGTTTTAGTAAGGATTGGATGCCTCCAAGGGTTGGGGCTTCAGCTCCACTTAAGCACACAAGTTCACTATCCAAAATTTCTTTGAACTAATAAAATCCCTGGAGGTTATCAGATTGGGCTGAGCATGGACTACAGTTCTCAACTCCTCCCCTTTTATCTGTAAATACCATGAGAGGAGCTCTCTAGCACCCCAAGTCAAATAGTTTCCTGTCTTGGCTGGGAACCACGGCGGCAAGCACTCGAGGCCATGAGCAGCAGTTGGGCGCAGGCTCTGGGCAGGAGAGGCTGTGTCAGTCACTGCCGGCTCACCCCGCTGCAAGGAGCGTGTTCCAGCACGACCTGCTGGGCGAAGCACAAACCCTGCACAGTTCTGACTCCCAGACAACTCTCTGAGGCCACGGGGAACGCTGTCTCTCTTCTTGCAAGACAGCATCTTCCCCCCATGGGGCTGATATGCCCCTAGCACTTCATCCCCTCAAATTCAACCCTCACAGAGACAAACATTCCCCCCATCCTCATCAAACCATCCTATCCTCCCCTGGAGTATCAGAAAAGCCTGAGCCCTCTGGATATTCAGCTCCCCTTGTCCAACAACAGACATCTCACCCCCAGCCACAGCCTATTCAGATGGAGGAAGAAAGCAGGGAATCAAAAACTCCTCTGTCTGGCACAAACGTTCCTGCTGGGAGCTGAGCACACACTGAATAGCCTGTTCATGGTGTCTGTGCTAAAAGTAAGGACCTGGCTTTATTTCTTTGTTGATGTTGATATAACTTAAGAAGCTGAAATAGCTGAAACTGGGAAATCTTGGGAATGGAAGGCTTGCACAGGGGGCATCCCACACACTCCGCACCATCCTTACTGTTATGTCCCACTCAAGGAGCAGAGCAGCACTTTATTCTTCCAAATGGACAGAATATATGGTGGTGGGGAAGCACAAGTGTACAAAGGAATAATGAAAAAACTATGTTGTGCCCCTGACTGGAGAGACTGGCAGTCTGATAGGTACACACGTGTGACAGTAAAATAAAAATGCACGTAAGTTCTGTTGGAGTGAGAAGTCCAAGTTTAATTCAGGCTAGTTACTACTAGTAGCCTCAACCCCTCCCAAAAAATCAGACTCAATTCAATTAAAATGTGTTTTTGCTCTTTTTGTTTTTTTAGGTGAATATTCCTGATTTTTAAACTACTTTTTAAACAACTCTTTTCTGGCTGCTGAATGCTCCAAGGCCCTGTATCTCATGGCCTCACAGCTCACTGAGAATAGACAGCTCTTTCTTGCTAAGAAATTACTTACAATTTTTACACAATACCAAACCACAGCCATCCTATCACCTTTAAAAAAGATGATGTTTTCTTCCTTCAGAAGCATCTTAGCCTTTTTTGTTCAGTTAGACCAGCCATGAGCAGGATCTTCCACAGTGACATTTTCAGAGCTACTTAAGATGTTTTGATTACCCAAATTCAAACAGCTCTTCAGAAAAAAAAAAAAAAAAATCACTTTGGCAATTTTGCAAATCTCATCCTAAACCTTAACATATTTCTGCAACACGAGGCCCTCGTTAGCCTCGGAAACCGATGGTTTCCAAAAGCTGTGGATGCGTGGGAGTCCTTGATGCCCCGTGTCAGCTCAGCCATCACCCGCAGCAAGAACCATTTCACAGGACTGCCAGGCAGCATCCTGCACCAAGAACAGCCCCACTCACTGCAGGTTCAACTGCACCAGGTATCCAAGGGAGCCCAAGTCCAAAATGAAGCACAGATCACAGCCCCGAGGCACAAAAGCTGGGGGGAGAGGCTGGGGAAAGCCAGCACAGAGCTGGGGAAGGAGGCAGGCTGGCTCCGGCTCAGCTCCCTGGCACAATGGATCTTTGGGGAGCTGGATTCCCAGTTTGCAGCCCTAACAACTTCATTAGTTAATTAAATGTACTCGCAGAGCAATCCGTGCAGGAGCGCGGGCAGGCAGCAGCCCCGCTCCACAATGCAGCACATGTCCTGGCCATAAAGTTACCCAGGCAGTTGCTTCCTTGCCTGAATGCTGACTACAGCCATGGCCTCTGGATGCAAATTACTGGCTTTTATAGGTTCCTAAAAACATTTCACCGTGTCTGCTGAACAATGTGGGAGTTGTAGAAAGGGCCCGATGATGGCAATGGTGCAATTAAAAGCTGTGAGTGGAAAAAAAAAAAACCATCAGATTCCTTCTTCCAGACAGAAAAACTGGTAAAAATGTACTTCTTGGAAATAGTTTAAAAGAAAATGTCAAAGTAAATAAATAAAAAATAAAACATATTCACCCCTCCCTGTAATCCCTCAAGTTTCCAATAGCTTCCCCGCTCAGTGCCCGTGAAGGAAACCATATATGCTAGAGCACGTCCCTAAGCCCTGTGCTCTATCTCGGAAAGAAACGAGATAGAGAAACTCTCCCTATCTAATCACCAGTCCTGTCTGGGACTAACAGAAGTTACTATCTCTGCCTGCCTGTCAGGAGCTGCACAAAACCCATCGGTGCTGGGGCTGATACGGCAGCAAGAGGTGTGAGGGCTGTAAAATCATCCTGCAGCTTCAGGATGGGCACCCAACCCACACCAACATCCCTGGGAACAGTGTGATCCCAGCGAGCCAGAGCCCTTCTCCTGTGCTGGAGAGACTTCAGATAAACCCTGCCCTTCTGGGTCCTTGGACCAGCACAACACTTGTTATTTAGGGGCATTCTGTTATTTCATCTGCTGCAAAATTCAAATCTTGATCTACTGTAAGGACAGGCACAGGTCATCCGGAGAAGCTGTGTATGGCCATCTCTGGAAGTGTCTAAGACCAAGCTGGATGAGGCTTTTAGCAACCTGAGCTAGTGGAAGGTGATGCAGCAGGGGGGTTAAAATTAGATTATCTTTAAAAGCTCCCCTTCCAACCCAAACCATTCAAACCCAAATGATTCACTGAGTCCAAGATCAGAGCAGCAAAAGAATGAGGAGAACCCCCTCATCCAAATGCTGAAGTATCCCAAACCTTCTGCACACTGATATCTCCATTACCATTTATTTGATGTACTAAAACATACAGAGAATGGATAACTCCTGCTGCTTCCTCCCTCTCCAAAAAGATAAATTTACAGCCACACCAGCCGGCAGCGCTGCTGACATCCAAGTGGGTGGCCTGCATTAACCACCACTGGCAGCATGGGGACCCACCCAGCCCATTCCCAGTTTAAATGTGTAGGGCCAACACTGGGTTTTGAGCACATCTGGGCAGGAGTCAGTCCCAAGCAGCCTCTGTGCCTAATACAGGAACTTCCTCCGACAGCAGATTACAGCACACTCCAAGTACAGGCATGCTGCTCACTGTTTCTCCAAGCATTAGCTGTGGCCTCAAACAATCAAGAAGCTTTTTATTTTTTTTCTTTAAACCCCCCCCCTTCCTTTTTTTTTTTTTTTTTTTTGGAGAAATGATCAAACCGGGGGTGGGGACAGAACATCCTGCGTGAAACCGCATCCTGAACAAGCATCACCACGATTCACTGTAAATAAATACTCTCTCCTTGCAGCACTTCCGTCAACTGTCACTGCCTTGGCTCCAATCACCTTTCAAGTCCAAACAGGAAAGCAGAGAAAAGCGAGTGAGATGGCAGATATGAGGTTTAATTTGCTTTTCACTGCAGTTTTCATTGGTGGTGCGCTTCCAATTCGTCGGCATTGCCAGCTGCCTGGAATCACTCCTGGACCCAGTTTTTTCCTGTTAACCTTCATAATTGTATTATTATGGGCAAGCCCACAAACCGTGCTACAAAAAGCTGTAAAAAGTGCAGCTTCCACCCTTTATTAGATAAGCAGCCAGATCCAAACCCAGCTGCTGCAGACAGAAAGGCAACGCAGATTTACTGAACATGTTTCTTCACCTATGTTTTACATAATGCAAGATGTGCCTGCTAAAAAAAAAAAATAATAAAGCTGACAGGGGGGTGCAAAGGGATTACAGGAGGAAATAAGTTTGACCTCAATTTTCTTGAAAACTTACAAAAATATATATATATATAAATTTGGGAAGATCACAGACTTGAGGGAATAGCAGTGCTGGGCAGGAGAACCAAGGCAGGAGCTGCCTCTGTGCACGTGAGTGGGGTGGGACAGCTGCACACCCCACAGGGTTCTGTATGAGCTCATGATGAGGAAGAAGAAGAGGAGCTGCCTCTCGTGCGCACCCCCTCGTGGGCACAGCAACGGGCACCAAGGCTGGAGGGATGGGGAGACTGCACAGATGTGCTTGTGCAGGGGATGAAAACTGGAGGAAAACTCTCCTGAATCTCCATCAGACCAGAGCAGAGTGCAGCCCCCTCACCTTCAGGAGGGGAGCAAATCCCTCCTGGCAGCCACATCCCTCCTGGGTGTGCCGGGATGGACGGGATCCCCTCCCTGCTGCACACGCACCCAACGAGCAATTTAATTAATAAAAGTAAAACTGAAGTACTACATGTAGCAGCAAAGCATTATTAAAAGCCATAATGTCTCAAAGGTTCCTATGAAGTCATGTTCTTACAATTCACTCCAAAGAATTTAAAGACAAAATTACATGCTTGGTAATACTCCGGGGAGCACGCTTTTCTATGTGGCCCATTGTTTGTGTATGATGCATGGCTTTGAGAAAGTGGCATTGTTAAAGGGATCATAAATCACAAAGGGGAAGTTGGATTTTTTTTTTTTTTTGTATTTTAAAGAAATCTTATTCCAGACAGGGCTTTCCTCTGCTGTGGAATTTTCAGCTTATTTCAGCAAATGAACTGACATCAGACCAACATAGGCTGTGGAGGTCTCAAGCTGCTCAAATGAACCTCACCTTCCTCCCTACACTCTCTCCAGAGAAATAAGCATTCCACAGTCAGTATCACAGGATTAGTATACCTGATTCCAAGGGAACGTTTATTTTTCTAAAGATAACTCTCCAAGATAAAATCTTGAATATTAAAGAGCAGCACAAAAACTTCTGCACTGCCTTTTGCAAAGATTTCTTGGTGCGGTTTGCCACCTTACTCTTCAAATGATCTCTGGCTTTAGTGTGGTTATTTATTTTTAGGTGTATTAGTTCTGAATTTGGGGACCAGTGGGCTCTGTGTACTTCAACAGCAAGCAGCAAATGCCAAAATCACTTACTGCCCACAGGCACCCACCCCATCCTTCTCTGTGCACATGAATTAGCCAGTAGCCTCCTCCTAGGGCAACCACAATGAAGTTACAGCTCAGATAAGGCTGATGTGCTACACCTCTCACTGGAGCTGAAAATGCAGAACAGTCTCCATGAACTGCCCAGCCTCAGTCCAAACTCCACCAACCAACCAAAAACCAACCCAGATGAAAACCAACAAAAATTTAAGGGTGTCACCATAAGCCTGTCCCAATATTTGGCAGTAACTCCCTGCAATGAACAAACAACACAGAGCAATTTGCAAGGGAAGAACCAACACATTCAAGAATGAATCAACAGGGATCAGCCAAGCCAGAAAGGCAGGAGTGGCTCCAGAAGCCCAACCAGGCACCACTGGAGGGTGGCTTTCAGACACACACAAGAATTTACCAAAGCACCTCTTCTTTAAAGGGGTACCCCAGAGCATACAGCAACCAGGCATCTTCCTCCCCAGGGGCCAGATCCCAAAACACAGATCACATGGGTTCACCCCCTGATTAAGTGAAATTCCTCTGTCACACCATCTCTTATGGCCTGCTCCATGTGTCTGCAATTTGTGTTCTGTGTATGTATTTCACGTGTCTATTCACATGCAGAGGAAAACCTCCAGCAGCATTCTTTCCTACTGTGAAGAAATATTAAACTTTTCAAAGCAAATCTTAAATACTGGCTGTTACCTTTATGGATGCACCAGCACTTCCAGCAGTGCAAGATTTCCAGCTACAAATCATCTCTATAAATCACATTTCCCTGGGAATCAGTGCTACATCTCTGCATCCTATTGTCCATATAGCTCCTGTATTACAGACAATGAGCCCTCCTCCTATCCCATTTTTAACTATTTTCCTGGATGTTTTCCTGTTGCAGGACACAAGTACAAGGTATTTGGTTTATTTTCAAACTTAGTCACCAGACAGTATCAGGTTAATCTAAGTGGCCTTTACTCCTGGCTGGCATAAATCAGCACAGCTACAGAAAATGCAGAAGAATTAAGGAACTGTGTCAGTTTATGCCAGCTAAAAATCTGACCCCATTCATCTGATTTGCCTCGAGATAGTCACTACAGTCAGAATATAAGAATAAATTAGCATGGATTAAAACAAGGAAAACCTGCTGAGGAAACTTGACTGTGCTCAAATACACAGAACTGGAGTTAACTTCACTCCTAATTGTGCAGCTTAACTCATGTGACCTAAATACCATTAAGTAATAGGATCAGTCCACTACTAGTTATCCCTAAATATAAGAGAAAAAAACCCCAACCTTCCTATTTAAGGACCAACTGCTCACAAATTTACAGTGGTTGACTCAAGAAACACATGGCACCTTCCTCTGCCAAAACATCTGCCTCCTTCAGGAGAGCTGACTTCATCCAGCACTGGTGGAAGGTCTCTGTCTGCATTATTCTTACAGTATTGAGCATTCAGCTGCCAACACTACATGAAGGAACTATTTATGCTCCATAAAAGGCTTGGATGTAGTCTGGAACACAGGCAGAAATGAGACCGCTAAATCAAGCTAATTATTTTGAGACCTTCCAACTAGAAGCATTATGACAATAAAATCCACGTGTTTCTCAACTTGTGCACCTTGCAAAGGATTTCTACTCTGTGTGTTCAAAAAGGTCATCATATGGAAACAATTACAGCACACAAGCTTAAACTGACTTCTACCAATGCAAGGACCCTTGACCCATCTTTATGAGCGTTTTAAATAATTTATGTGCAACTTGAATGCAATCTGCTCTACTTGACATCTCTGACCCAGAGCATATCGAGGTTTATGTTGGGTTTCTTTAACACTGAGACCCTGTCAAGGGAAGATGTGATCTATGCTGTTACAACAGGAGCTCTCCTCCACCAGCCACTGAAGCAGGGCTCTACCAATCCCCACTGCTGCCCCCCTGCCAAAATGTTCTGGCCAAAAAAAAAAAACCTTAGGGTTTGCTGTAGGGAAGCTCTCTCTTTTCCTAACTCTCCTGCAGGATGCCCAGAAAAGAACCAGAAAGAGCTGGTGGAAAGGGGAGAGCTACACCATGGTATGAACCAGAGCAGGGCCACAGCTCCAATGGAAGGAAGAGTTCACAGCAAGGGACCCAGCCCTGCTCCTCCTGGAAGGGAACACAGGTTTTGAGGAAAGGATGAAAGAAGCCTCAATACTCGCTCTCTGCCTGGGAGAACTGATTAGCCAAAAACACTTTCTGGGAGCTCATGGAACTCAGTGCCTGTGCCACATCCTCCATGAGGAACACAGGGAGAGCAGTAAAATCCCTGCAGGAGAAGCAGGGAGGGCAGGGAGCAGGGGGGATGCTGCCTGCAGGGAGGGGAGGATGCAAGGCACAGGGAAAGCGCCTGAGCCCCTCTGCTTGCACAGCTGATGGCTGAGGCCACCCCAGGAGGGAACTCAGTCCCACCTGACCTGCCACAAACTCGGATGGATCCTCTCAGAAAGGAGCTGAGGGGTGACCACAGGAACCCTGCACGTGTAATTTTAATATTTGATGCCAAGTGAATGAGGAGGCATTTTGGTACGTGGAATGGTTTGGTTGGAAGGGACCTTGAAGACCATCCCCTGTCACAGGCAGCTCACTCTCCACTCTGGACTCCCTGCCTTTACCTGCAGAGGGTTCCCGTTGGTAACCACAAACTAATCCATCCCAAGCATGAGCCTGATTTAAATCAAACTGATTTGAATCACTGATTCTTATCATGGTTTATATCAAAAGCAGGAAACATGATTTAAATCATTGATTTCAATCTTGTTTTGCATTTTTTGTACGTTTATATTTGTTTTCCTAAAGAAGCATCCATTCTAATTGGTTAGCAACTTAATAAATATGGCCTTTTCATTACTGTAATTTTTCTGTCTGCTAAAGATAACAGGTTATTTTCATTAATTTGCATCCCTAAGTTTTAGGCTATGACTATGTTAGAAATCATGACAGTTTTTATTAGTTGGCAATTTCAGGATTCATATTGATCTTCATTTGGTTGAAAAATAAAACTGAAAGAAAATGAAAATAACATTTTTATTTATTAAATGAAGATTGTTTAAATATGCTGGATACATAATGAGTTTATTCATTTATGCATGTAAAACATTTACCGAACAAGATCTGTGGTAAGAAAATGGAATATATCACAATCACAGCAGTATTAGATCCCAATCTTCCATACCTTTATTTATTTCTAGATTGGAAAAGGAGAGCAAGGTCTCCTTTTCACAGTTTTTACTGAATCGTCAAAGGAATTACTGAAACTAATCATTCAACCCTATCTCAATGAACGCTGAAACCAAACTTCATCTACAGAAGGTCATCTAAGCTTATCAATATTCACATACTCTAACATAACTGACAGAGCCAACTTCAGCTAGGTCTCTGGGCTATTTTTTAAATTTTATTTTTATTTTCTTTTTAATCATTTATGCACGAAAACTTTATTTCAAATTTCAGCTAGGTCTTTGGGCTTTTCTTTTTAATTTAATTTTTATTTTGTATTTAATCATTTACGCACAAAAATTTTGTTTCAAATTTCAGTATCATTTAAAAATAGTACTTTTAAATATTTTAAAAACTAAACATCATAGAATTTAAATAAAAGTAATATTTAAAAACTGCCAAAAGCTAAATCATTTTGTCTGCCTACTAAACCTGCACTTCTAAATAACTTAATGTCTAAATATAAATAACTTAAAAATGTCTAAATATTAAGCAGGTCATAATTAGTACAAGTTAATAAAATTAAAGTTTTAAAAACTTTAAAAATTTTAAAAGTTTTAAAAATTCAAGTTAATAAAATTAAAAAACCCTAACAAAATAGAAATAAATAAAAGAAAACAACAACAAAGCTCACTTTTCTTTAACTTGAATATCTCAAGTTCAGGAGGTATTAAAAAAAAAAAAAAAAAAGGCAGCCAGAGGGGGGAAGTGAGGGGGAGGAAGAAAAGAAAAGTCGCTCTATTGAGTACAGCATCTCTACCACACATAATTCAAGGACTATAGCTGGTATGAGTTGGGGGGTAGGGGGGGGAGAAGGGAGCTTTTTTTATCCTTTTCCTTCAAAGAAACACATCAGAAATAAACTGCTATTCATTTAGGTAAATCCCCATCACATTTACTTTCCGCAAACCTAAATAATAATACAAAATAACCCAAAATGCCACAAAAGAATGATATATATAACATGTGGTAAATAAAAGTTTAACAAATCCCTGGAGAGTTACCACCAGCACTGAATGTGGCATTTCTTTCCTAAAGAATTTACAAATCCAAGCTCACAATGGAAGATTTCAAAAATAATAATTACAATCCGCACAGTTACAACAATTTGGGTGTTTCTTTTGGACTTAAAATAAAAACAATTACACATAAATACTACCTAAACATACATGCCATCTCAATCAGGAGGGACTGAAATGGAAGAACACATAGCTTACAGGCAACTAGTTCTGAAAAAATAAATGTATGCTGTTCTTTAAATACAATTTCGTAAGTTTAGATTTTATGGCAATCTGAGATCCCATTTTGACAGTCTTGTATGCACCACACACCACCTCCCTATAAAAAACACATATAGAAAGGTATTCGTGTTCTTGGTTAAGGCAAGACTAACACAACAAGCCCTTTTCCAAAAAAAAAAAAAAAAGGCAATTTAAACCAGAAAAAAGGTCTTGCAATAAGAAGGCTGTTTTACTGTTTATGTTATAATTCTGAGTGACTGGATGTAGCATAAAGCTATGATTATTTTCCTGTGGTCATATAATATGCGATTTAGAGTATGTTTAGGGAAAATGTTAACTGAGACACGGGGCTGTAAACAGACGCAGAATTTGGGCACAGAAATGCATCCCCTTGTGCTAACCCACATCCAACCCATGTGCGACTTTATTTATTGTTCAGAGTCACTGCAAAGGAGTGAAGCTGTCTCTAATGCCATACAAATTTGGCTATCAGCTGTCCTATGCAAATTTGCCTCTAATTACATATGCATTACTGAGCTATGAAATAAGTCAGTGTGTTGTGGTATGTGAATACACATCCCGCTCTTGTTTTTGAGCATAATAGTTTTCAGTGTCTGCAGAGTGTTCATATCCTGTGGACTTGTCTTTTTTTTTTTTCCCTTTTCCTTTCTATCCTGTGGACTTCTCCTCCCCCACATCTTTTTTTTAATGAGACACCTTTTTTCCTAATAAAAAAATAAATTAAGACAGAATTCGTTTTTTAAACCTGTTCTTAAAAGAATATGAATTCCAGAGAAAGATGAAGCAAAACCCAAGGATTGTTTTTTTTATTTTGTGGAACGAATTAGCTCTAAAAAAGGTTGAACAATAAACAAACAACTACCCAAAAACATTTTTGTGAGCTAATTATGTACTAAGCAAGAAGTAATTTTATCCTTATACCCACATTTTATGTTTTGGGCACTTCTATTTCATGTCCCTTGACACCTTCTCCAATAATCCATCTACTTTATATTGGAAAGCCTCACATGAATAAAACTTTATGGCACTACAGGCATTTAGCCTTCCACTGACATTCCTGGCCTGTTCAATTCTGCAATTCAATCAAAATCAAATCTCAAAATCCTCTTGTCAGCCAGCGCTGCTTTCATATGCCCGAGCCCTGTGTAAGGATAACTGCATCCAATCTTTCCCCCAAGCAGTGCTTATATTGTTTTATTACAGTTCAATGAGTGGAGTTCAAAATTACATGCAGCTGCCTACTACTGTGGTCTGTCTGTGCTACGCATGGACACAAGTATTGCCCACCAGGCTTGAAATCATTCACTTACTGGTCTGGCAAGAGAGACTGCGAGCACTTCACTGTGTGCAGGAACGTCCTGCCTGCTGGATCTAAAGAGGGTGATGTTAGCAGATCAGTCCCTTTATAAAGGGATTGTGAAAGCCCTGTGAAATGCAACTCAAACGTGCTCGATGTTAAGCATGTGGCTACTGCACATAAAAGCAAAGATAAACCTCAACATGCACTACTCATTCGCAGAAAGCTTGTGAGGGAAGATAAAGGACACGGGAATAAAAGGCATCTCACTGAGTTTTATATGTGTTTTAAATGACAAAGCTTCATTTAGACAATTTTTATCTTTTCCTTTCCCCCCCTCCCCAATCTTCACACTGAAGCAAAAGGACAAAACAAAGCCAATTAAATACTAATAATCAGATGAACAATGAAGCCACTTCAGATCAAATTGCTTAAAAACTCCTGCAGCACCAGCTCCTGTACAGCCTGTCTGCAGGGAGAGAGCACCAAAACTGGGCGGGATTCCCACCCCACACTCACTGGGGGCTGGAGGTAAAGAGTGTCACGAGATTGCCTCCTGTGCTATACCAGGGATGGGAAACAGCAACAGCCATGAGCTGCTGGAAAAGGGCTCATCCACAGGCTGCCCAGCCAGGTACCAGCACAACACCCCACATCCAGCAGCAGCATCCTCCCGGCACACAGGGAATTCCATGACACTCCTACAGGTTAACCTGTGCCCCATCACATTAACGTGTAGTGATCATTTTTACTCAGCTTTCCATCAGCATTTCACGGTACTACAACAGTGACCAAAATAATAAAAAAAAAAAAACTAAAAAAAAAAACAGAAAAAAGAAGAAAGAATAAAAGCCTTTTATCAAAGGCTATTCATCAAATATTGTACCATGACTAAATTCTGTAAGAGTAGCAAGTGAGAAAACAGAGGCAACGCATTGTTAGACATCCTGCCGAGAAAAAGCTCTCTCTGAGATGAACCCCATTACCTTCCAGCACACAGGTCTGAGAACCAAGCTAACCACACAACAAACCACCAACCTATGACAGCAGCACTAAACTGCTCGTCCATGAATCAAGGCTTCATTTCTTTTTCAAAAAAAATGGAGATAAGAGGAAAAAAGAGCCCGCTCAGCAGCTGTGCAACTGCTCACACGTTGGCTATGTAGAACCAAACCCAGTCGTAAGGCTGGCCAGCTTTTGGGATTTTCACTGCCTTCATTCAAGAGTAGTGTGGATGACTGTGTGCACATCACACGTATGCCTGTTAATCTGTTTCTACATCTATTTGTAAAAAGCCAGGACAGGGAAATCTGGAAAAGTGACAGCAGTGACCGATCCTGGAGGCACCGACTGTGAACTGCAGGACAGAGGCACAGCCCCCAGCTCAGGCACTGGGACACTGCCCACACAGTGCAGCTGCAACATCCCACCCTGACAAGGGTTTGTGGCCAGGCAGTCACATCTCCTTCACGTCTACTTATGGTACAATGACAGGTTTGGGAGCACTTGCACCAAATCTCAGAGTGCCATGATCACGGCCGTTTCAGTCATCTCCTTCCCATCTGAAACCACCAACAGCATCTTCCTGTACAAGACTAAAGCTTCTCTGGTAGAGATGGACTGAGTTATGGAGCACCGAAGCCCTGGGGCAGTTCCTGCTCAGCTCCCCACAGCAGCCCTGTCCCCACACGCCTCACACACTCAGGGCCAACACGGAAAACCCTCAGAGGAAATACAACTTCCCTTTGTTAAAGCAACTGAGGGCAATGAGGGTGAGGGAAGGAGTAATAAGCCCTCCATCAGCCTGCAGATCAGGCTTTGCAGCTCCACACACAGCTGAAACTTTCAGTTTGGGGGTGTTCTGTAGCCTGACCCACAATTCCCCTGGGTGCTGCACATGTACAGCACATCACCCCCAGGACAGGGGTACCTGAGCCCTCCAGGGACCAACCTGGCCAGTAAAGTGCTAACCAAACATCAGCAGAGGAACCCTGCTCAGAAACAGAGGATCTGGTCCCTGTCAATGCACGATGACATATCAACATCACAGAACCCAAAACTGGAGGCAAACCACTTGGGCGTGCACTGGGGCTAAGGAGGGGAAAAACCGTCTCGCTCCACATGCACGCTTGTAGGAAGTGACAAAGCACCACGTCTGCCTGCCACCCAAAACACATTTAGCAGCCTATAGATAGCAGCCCCGGGTGACTCTGCACCTGTGGCTCCGCCGTGAATCTGCAGGGACGAGAGGCAAACCAGGAGCTGCAGCTCCCAACCAACCGCCTCCTTTATCGCCACCATCGCAGTATTTACTGTAACACATGTGACTTAGTGAAGCCCCAGATTAATTAAATGAACTCCTCCATTAATCAATCAATCAATCCGGCACAGAGCAGTTGAAATATTGAATTACTTAAGAGCAGCATCTTTATATAGGACTTTTAAAGGTCTGCTCTGGAGGACCTTATCCCCCATAATTAAATTCAGCCTCACGAGCAGAGGAGCATAAGAAACCCAGAGGAGGCCGTGGGGTTGGGAGAGCAGGAGCATGGGCAGCTCCTGCCTTGGGAAACTGCCCCATGCCAAGGGGTCAGTGAGCTGCTCCCAAAACAAACATTCCTCTGGAACTCCTTTGGAAACAACTCCCCACACACTGACAGTGAGGGTTCCTCCTGGTTCAATCAGGATCACCAATCAATTCAGTAAGAAAACCAATTTTAGGATTGCCCAAGCCTAAGGAACACCTCACTTCCAGCTGGCAGAGCAGGAACAGGGGAAAGGAGGAGAGCAGAGCCATGTGCTGGAACTCTGGGAATACCTGAATGCATACATAATAGTTGCAAAACCTGTAAAGTCAGTAAAGGTTATCTAATTTTATATATGGTGAAATTTAGGCAGAGAGAGTTGAAACACGTTGTTCTGAGATGTGCAGAGCACCGGTGAGAATGTCAGTAATAGGAACACCAATCTCCCATCATCCTGAAAGCCAGGCACACAAACTGCTAATACGATCAATTTTGTCATCTGTGGGTCCACTTGAACCACTGTATTTGGACAGCGAAATAGGAGGAATGAATTCTACACTTCTTGCCATCTTCATTTCAGTCTGGATGAGACTGGTGTAGCTATGGTTATAAGTGGGGGAAAGAACAACGGGGGGGGGGGGGGGGGGGGGGAAATCTCCTAGTCCATGCATATAATCATTCCAATTACTGAAAATTCCCCATCATCGGAAACTTCTCTCATAGCATGCAAATTGCTGTTTCCCTTAGGCAACAAAAAATTAAGTTTCACAAGGCTCCCCCTCAAAAAACAGACCTATAACATCTAGGCAAAAATAACTAATCCTGGTATGTCTTCCCCACCCCCAGCAAATATAAATATTTTAGCTATTTCAGCTGCAAGAGTCTGATTTAAGTGGCTATAACTTCTTTTGTGCACGCTCTTCTGCCTCCAGCCCTTCCCACCACCACCAGTTATCCTGCCCTAGGCAGGGGTCTCAGTGCAGCACATGGACTGCCCTGACTGCTTCTCCCAAACGCAAAGAGAACAGAGTACCAGCCTTGAGACCCTGGGACAAGATGCAGGACCCAGAATCAAATAAAAATGCAGCAATGTGAACACATACTTCACTGCTCAACAGTCACTATTTTTTTGGCAAAGACAATACCAAAAAAAAATAGAAAAGGCTTATTACAAGCCCTAAATGTAGGATGGCACAGCATGTTAACATATTGCTGTACATCCTTTATAGAATTGCCTCCAAAGCTATATTAAAATAACGTTAAGGTTGCAAAAACTAAGCAACAAAGTTGGCAACATCAACGTGCAATCCCGATTTACACCTTTGAAATGAGTATTACAATCAACTCTTCACTTACGCAATCTTTTTTTTTTTTCCTGTGGGACTCCCATCTAATGCACAGCTATTGAACATTGCTTTTCTCCTTATAAAACCTCTCCTCACAGTGGCACACACTACTTATTCAGCACACGCTATGCAATCCAAAATGAATACAGAATTACCAAACTCCTCCTGACCATGTCTCTGGTTTTCTCATTAATGTACCAGAATGTTAAGAAAAAGCTTCTCACCTTCACTTGCAAAGATGTTTGATGGCATCACAACCACCTCAAGGCTGGGAAACCAAGACAAAGCAAAAGGGAGGCTCTTGGTGGCTGCTGGTTTGGGTCACCCAAACTCCAGGTACCAACCTGAGCCCACCCTGACTCACAGTCTTTATGGATCCTAACAGCCCCATTTGCTGCAGACAACCCCAAATGGCCTCGTTTGTGGCTGCCCTGCCCAGATCACTTCTGTAAATTGGCCCCAGGTGGCCCTTGGTGGGCATGCAGAAATGAGGAACAGGGAACCATGTGGCAGATTTGGAATAACTGGGCTTGCATGACATGCCAAAGACCAAAGCAAGCTCTTTGGGAAGAAAAAAAAAAACAACCACCAAAATGAGCTCCAAAACTACATGAACAGGTCAGAGTTTCACAGGTCTAACAGCCCAGAGGCTTAAGGCCTGTGCCACTTTAGCTCTGTTGTTTCCCAAATCTCAGGTGCCAGACTATGCCATCTTGAAGGTTGTTTTCACACACACCTGTTTTTAATGTATGTCATTTGTTTGGAACTTTTTACTCTGTCTTTAAGGAGTGAGGACTGACAGAGAAGCAAGAAGCAGATACAACCAGAGAGCAGAGTGGCCAAGCAGAGGCACGCCACCAGAGCCACCAGCATACCCAGACACTGCTGGGTGGCACTGGGAGCTGCTGGTGTCAGGGCAGGATGGAGGCACCAACCCCTCCTTCTGAGCATCACTCCAACAGCCATAAGTGTGAGGTCCCCACAAGGAGCTCTCCAATACCCTCCAACAACTTGAATTGCCTTGGCAGCTCCAGTGACTCCGGAGCAGTGTGAGAAACCAGGAGCTCCCACTGCTTCTCAGGGTACCCTGACACCCTGAGGCCATGGAACCCTGCGTGGCACCACACGAGGAGGATGATGAGGCACTGTGGGACTCGTCCTCCCCCAAGGCACCTGGGCAGGACCCTCATGTTCAGCAAAATGCTGCGTGGCTGCCCTGGCTTCCCCTCACCAGTGACAGCTCCTGCACAGAGACACTGCAGCTCTGTTAAAAATACACACACACACATACACATGCACCCATACGTTAAAAAAGAACAATTCTTTATATGGCAATGAGCTGTGCTGTCATTCCTGTCCATTATGCACCCGTTTGGGCAGCTAAAGAGACTTGGTGAGGTCGGTGGGTGCTCTCAGAAGAACCTGCCACGCTCCCTGCAGCTTAATTTCTGGCCCTGTATATGCTGGAAAAAGTCACAGGTGCTGTTCAGAAGTGGCAAATCTCAGTTTTGTTCAATACTTACATGGTATTATATGCTGGGGAAGGGGCTGCACTAATACACAGAAACTGCCAAGTATCACATTTTTCCCCTGATCTATGGCATTCTCCATCCTCCCCAGTAATTTGCACTTTCTTCTCTTTCAAAGACTCCCATAAAAGCCATTTACAGTCAATACAGTCTTATTAGCACCTGGTGTATGTTCTCTTCTCAAAGTACGTGTTTACTTTGACTTCCCCCTCACAGAAACAACAGGAGACTGTTGCCATTTTATATCACAGACTCTCAGAGTCCAGAGCATTTCCGAACACAGGTTAATAAAACAAAAATGAAATTTAAATAAATCAGCAAAAAAACAGTTGAGAAAAGCTTGCCCTGCAGTTGCTGTGACTAAAGAGAAGAGCGAAAGCCAAAAGGAAGGAGTTAACCTTTGTGGGAGCAGCATCAAACACTGCTGCTGCTGCTGCTGCTGCTGCTGCTGCTTCAGTGATCGCTGCACCGGGCTGGCTGCAGCAAACTGCATCCCTTGCTAAGGCAAGAGCATCACCTGCACACTCACAGTTCCCCAAGGGTCACAGCTAAAGCACTGCCCTTTCCGTGTGGGGAACAACCAGCATCAGGTACACAAGAAAAATCTGGTGGATTGAACAGGAAACTACCGAGAACTATTTCTGAAATGTAAATGAGACTCTGCTACTTTCATTTCATTCTTGCCGTAGCACTGTGCTGAGATGAAGTTTCCATCTGTGATTTCCAGGACAGGATATCAGCCATTTCAGATGGCATCCGTCGGAAGGCAGAGAGACACATTACTCACAATTTTTTGTTTTATAAAACTATTTAAACACAATTTGATCTTTGCCCAGACGGATCTTATGGGGGATTAATTCAGTGCTTTGAGGAACAACCTTGCAGCGAATACACAGCTTTACCCCCACCATCCCTTTTTAAAATTACTATTTTTTAAAAACAACTTGTCTAAAGTTACAATTTGAAATGGACTTCATATTTTAAAAGACAGTTTTGATAAGGCCATACTGATCTGTTATTCCTACCTTGACTTCAACAAGTTAAACAGTTTGTGGTATCAAACCTCAAGGTTTTGAACACAGGAAAACATTTTCCCATCTCTCACTGAAATTCAAGGACTCTTGGACTACCTGTGAAATTTAGTGTCCATATGTGCAAGAGACAGCACATCCAGCAAAATTATTTCAAACACTTGTTGTTTCTCTTTTCACAACATTTTCACCATCAGTCGCACAAATTTATCAGCAAAAAATGCTGAAGTCAATGATGATGCAATTAAGGCTTTGATTACACGATGACAGCAAATCGATTTTAAAGCAGATTATATCAACAGTTGGGCAAAAGGAGAGGCAGACATTATGGAAATCAGACCTTTTAATATCTTTAAGATTCCATAACCCCAGAGAGCATCTTTAATTCACCCTCTTTTATTCCAGATGGTCTCATAAAAAAACCCCTAAGTTATCACATTCTGGTAGCCCATGCTAACACACTTCCTATGACATGATGCTAATACGTGTTAAAAACCAACATTAAAAAAAAAAAAAATTAAAAACCCGAATTGCAGCTATTTCCCCACCAAGGTGACATTTGCAACCACGTACATTTTTTAAAGACCCCCGGGATACAACCCATCACTTACTTCCAGCGGGCAGGCATGGCAGTGCCTGGTGAAGGCACGCTGAGTTACACATAAGTATTTAAGAGCAGGATTTGGCTTCAGACTCCGCATGAAGGCAGGAATAGGGAACTATTGTGCTGCCTGTTTTCTCACAGCAGATCCCAACTAGCTTTGGCTATGGATCCAGCACCGCCAGCCAATTTCAAGGATAAAAAAAAAGAGCCTCCGACCCTTTCCTTTCTCTCCCTTTTTGTAATCTCTTGCAGGCACAGCGGCTCCAGCAAGCAGCTCCCCTACCAGCCCAATATTTACACTAAACCACTAAAGGACTTTCTATTATAATGCTATCTCATTGATACAAGATTACTCCTGAACCACATCAAACCCCGTAACACTGTGAAAGGCACAAACGCCGTCTCAAGAAAGAGGCGCAGAGTGGATTATTTTAGTCTCGTTATTTCAACGGCACTTTTTAGATTTATGTAAAAAGTAATGCAATGCTACAGTAAGTGTTTCTCCCCTGGGGGCAACTGAGTGTCTATATGGATTAAATGTACACGCGTAAACACTTGCGAGAGCTAATTATGTTCCTGAAAGTACCCAATTCTTCCCATCTCTTAATCCTACAAAATAAAAACACTTCAAAAAAAAAATTTTTCAGATAATCATCAATTTTATCTACTGTCTTTGAAACTCTACAGAGATTTTTCACCTGAGAATCAAAAAGTGTTAAAACTCCTGGCTCTTTTAACTCTCTTTTACAAAAGCTGCATGGATGTAAAAACCCCAACAGAACACAGCACTTGCCGTCTCCTCTGGTTGCACAGAACATGAAAGAGTAACCAGACATTTTTATTCAAATGAAATTATACAAATTTTTTTTGTCTTTTTTTTTTTTCCTTCAGCATGCAAAAAACCCCACCCTGTAGTGAACACAAGCTTAAAGCAATCTTTTCCAATGGACCATTTTACTTATTCTACAATTTCTTACCCAAATTACACAGGTATAATTATTTTGACACTGTAATGAAAAGAAAATGGGATTTGGGCACTGTGGGTTTATCTAATAACACTATTTCTTGCCAGACTTCACAGCACTGACAATCACAAAGAGCCCTGTCCATTCCAATAGGAAATATTTGATTTTACTGTAGGAACATTATTTATTTTCACCAAGTTGCTATTATCAGAAAGGATATGATAGCTGAATAATAAAAATGAAATCAAGAAATTCTGGTGTTTCAAGGCTTTATTTTTTTCTGCTCTCACTTTTGACATTTTCTTCCCCTGGAGAGACAAGATAAAGTGCTGTCATAAATGGGTGACTTTTCTTGTCAAATGACAGATTTGATTCTCCATGGCAACCACAAATCAAGGTGCTAGTCTGAATTAAAGCTTCTCTTAAAAGGCGTCTTTATGTTTATAAAATGAATTTAAATTAAATGGGTATTAGGTACAGTTTTTTACCTCCATTTATTTATTGACTAAGGAGCTCTGTGCTGCGTGGAGCATATTTGCATTTTAAGGAAAGACAACATATTGTACTGGCAGATGCACAAACAAAGCAAGTTACAAGGTCATGCTACATATACTAGTTTACAGTACTATGAATGGTATACAGATGGACAGCAAGCAGTTAAGAGGTACTTAAATACTGGAAAAAGCACAAAAATTACCTAGAGAGTAACAGATGAAGGAAATCTCTCCTCATTTCATAACACTGCTTTCTTCCACACACAGTTAATAGAGAGTCATGTAATTGTCACAAACAGAATGCCAAAAGGGAAAAAAAAATGTAAAAAATCAGATGCTTCCTCCTGTGCCCTTATGCAATCTTACTATAGAGCATGATACGCTCTTACAAATGGTTGTTACCATGACTTTCAAATACCCGAATTTATCCCAGATTTCTAACTTCAACTGCTCTAAAAATTCACTTTCTTGAGGTCACAACACATCTGAATTTCTTTATTCAGAAGATGAGTCAGTGGAGCCTCCTAGTTCCACAATTAACCTCCCTTATTACCTCTTTTTTTTTTTAAAAAACCTGAAACCCAGGGAACCTAAATTGCACTGTGATACTCTCCTCATTCCATTTCCCCAAAGAAATGGGAAAAATCTTTGCACAGACGTACGACTTAAATTTTAACATATAGGTAAAGTCGAATACGCATTTTTACACACAAGTAAATACTTTCAAAAATGCAGAGAGCATTATAAAAAAAAATTCAAAATACTGCAGGTTTGTCAGCCAATTCTCTCGGTTGCCGGAGTCAAGTGGCTCCATATTCACTGCCCTTGTAAGCTCTGCCAAATTTGATTTTAAGCTTCCTGAAGTTAAAGAAGGTTTATACAGTATTAACACGAGATCTTCTCACACATTTCTCAAGTTATTACACAGCCTTTTATCCAAAATCACAATTTTAAGCGGCGCAGGGAGGCTTCAGTTCAGCTTCAGAGGCAGAGATGGACAGAGGATGTCTTCATCCCGCCGCGGTTTCTGCTCCGCTTCCCCGCCGGCTCTCCCCGAGAAGGCGCAATAAAAGGGAGCCACAAACTTGGAAAATCTCTTTATTCCCCGGGTCTGTGCAGGATTTGGCCCCTGCACCCAGCAGCTTGGGGGCAGCCCCCACCTTGCTGCTGTGGAGCAGCTCACACATAGATTTTGGGGAGCCTGGACTCATTCCCCAAATTACTGGCACCTGTGTGCAACCCAGAAATGTCCCAGTCTCATATTGACAGCTTTTCAAGCCAAATATCCCATCTTAGGAGTTAGGCAGGAATAACAGTCAGGCCTCTCTGAAGCAGTGCATAAACACTGGCTACATAAAAATCAAAGGACACTTTGCTAATGTACTACTGTATAAGTAACAGCCTCATTAAAATATGACTAATCTGTAGCAGAAATGTGCATTTTATGGGGTAAGCAATTGAATTTCTTACATTTTTATAGTGAGAAAAGAAAAAGAAAATGAGTCTACCTATTTCACTCATACTGTAACCTGATCACAATGTTTATACATGCCCATCACAGTGCTATATAAATTAAGTCCCAAGAAAGGGTTTGAGAAAATAAAATATGGTTAACTTCAAACAACACCTCCAGCTCAACTCCTGAAAATCCTTGGCACTTCTTGCTAGGCACTTCTGGACATTCTTGAGGTTAAGAGCCTGTCTCCTCAAGGTCTAAATACTGAACTTTTAGGGAAAATTCCCTGAATTACCACCATGCAGAGGGATAGCCGCACATGGAACATATTCTGCAGGCTGCTACACAAGCTGGATGCTGTGTGGTAGGAACTGGAGTATTGTCTACTAATTAGGGGGATGGAGAGTGATGTCCACACCTCATGCTTAGGTCTTGTCTCCATCAGCAGCATCAAGGTGAAGCAAACCTGGCTAAAGTTGCTGGTCTGCTGTGTATCTGCGAAAAACTGGGTGGTTTTCTGGGTCCTTGGGGCCAGCTGACAGCATGGGTTTGCTGAATGAGCTCTGGGCCCTGCAGCTGCTAAAGCTGTTGTTCAAATTGTGTTTCAGAAATGGGCAGCCACAGAACCTCGTGTCACGGTGGTGTTTGGGACACGCTGCAGCAAAACCAGCAGCAGTTCTCCACTTCAGCTCCAAGTGTTGCAAAAGCAAATATGGCACAGGCAGGAAAACATGGGAAATGCACAAATTTGGGGTTCTTAACCTTTTTGGGGGTCATGGTATTGGTGGGGCGGCACCAAACCACTTGAAAACTGTGATGCTTTCCAGCGTAGAATAACTCCAGATACAAACATGGATTTGTTACAGCAGCGATGCAAAAGAAGACAGCTTGGCTTAAGTGCAGTAGATAAAAGATATTTTTTCTTCTCTCTCCTCAAGGTCTCAGCCACTTAGTGGAAATTAGTAGGGCTTTGATTAACCAACACCTAAAATTTAAAGTGGGGTGAGCTGATGATGCTTAGCCCTCTTTGTGCACTCCATGGGCATTTCTGAGGTGGCTTTTGGCAATTACATGAAATCCTCTGCTTAATTGTTGTGAAGCAGAACAGCTCACCTTTTATATTATTTCTAATACCTGGCATTTAGTTTTATTGAGCACAAGCCCAGAGCTGGTGATAGTCATAAATTTTACTACTTTATTAGTATATTTTATCTGACATTTCCTAACACTGAGCTTTGGGGCTTGAGACTGACCAGTCTTGACAGAGATGGATACTTAGCATAAGAGTTATAAAGGCAACAGCAGAGGCTGCAGTGATATTTTAAGCAGGGAAACTATGCAACATAGTTTAAAAAGTGAAAAGACAACCAGGAAAGTCTTTGGTTGGTAATCATAGTCAGGAAATGCCAGCAAATGTTTTGAGATGCAAGCTCAAAATGGGAAAGATGTTTAAAGCCAGCTTTGCTACCTTTAGCAGTGAACTATAAAGCTAATCACATATATTTTTGGGGTCCTTAACGTGGACCAGATGGAACTGCACTGCACATAAATAAAAAACATTCTCTGGCTTGTGGGCTGGTTTGAATTTTGTTTCATTGGATAAATGTGGAAGACAAAGTCACCAAGTAGGTTTTAGTCTGAGTAAACCGTGAAGCAATTATCAGAGTTCCAAAATGCATTTTCCATCAGAATCCCTACCGCCTTCTAGTTTTCACATGGAAGTTATTTCAAATCAATTTGAGACCTCACCACGTCCACACCAACTAGGTTAGAGCAAGTTCAGGTGCAGCACCTGCTCCTGAGCTCCTGGGCCCATCTTGGGGGGCTCCACCTACATCCTACTGAATCCTAAAAAATAAAAAGGCATCTTCTCATCAGTTATTTTGTCAGAAATAATACTAATTAATTTGGGGAAATTTGATAACAAGCTGTGGAAATACTTGATGCAAACTTGCAAGGTAAATAAACTGAGTAGAATAATCTCGAATCTCTTTTTAAGTTACAAAATTATTTACTTGTTCTGATCTGAGCAAACATAAAAGAATACCTCTCCCAGGCTCCAGGCATTGTTACCATCAATTAACTAACAATTCCATAAACAATAAAAGTATTACAAAAACAGCAGCACATCCACACCTACACATTAGCACCAGTCAGCAAAAACCCCAACAAAAAACTACAAACAACACTTCCTACTCCTTAATTCCCAAAGGAAACTCCACCCCAGCTGCTGCAATCAAAAATACAGACTTAACAAAGTGCCTGCAAGGTTAAGTGGCAATTTTAGGTGTTACTTGGAACAGAAGTAAAACAATTTCAGACACAAGGGTGAGTGTAAGCTGAGAACTCCTCAAATAGAGACTTTTCCCTAAATGACAATTTCTTGCAGAGCATGTGTTCTCAGCTTCAGGATGCTGAAAGGTGAATGGGTCTAGATGAAAAAAAGAAAAGAAAAAAATCCAACCAGACAATGCATCACCGGCTGACCCCAGAAGCAGCACAGCTTCCTTGCAGCAGCACAGATGTTTTCGGGAGAGGGCTGTACGGCCTCTGCTCCATCACACAGTGGAAGTGGAGGGACAGCAGGAAAAAGGGATTCCAGGCTGCTTCCTCTCTGCCTCTTCTCCCTTCTGCAAGCCCACACTTGCCTCTTCCCACTGGTTTCTCACCTGTTCCCAGATTTCTGTGGGTCAACACAGCACTGCCTTGGCTCTCACACAACGCCTGTGAAATCCAGGGAGTCATGCAAACACACCTGAATATGCAACATCTTCTTTTCTGATTCATTATGAATAGGTAGGAGCCATTTTAACCAGGATGGTGAACATTTCCATTCCTCATTTTGGAAAGCATTCTTTAAAAAAAAAAATCATCCTGACTTCTTGTTGCTCCTCATCTCTCCCAGTGATGGTCCAGAAATCCCTAAGCCCATGCAGACCATCACTGCAGGCAGTCTTTGCTCCTGCCACAAAGTCAGGCAGGCACTGAAGGGGGACAGTGCCAACAACCTGCACAAATGCAGGCTGAGATGAATCATGAAAATATGTCATGCATCTGGAAAAGGGTGCTTTAAAGCACAGCTTCACTGCTCAGCTGACAGCAACCAGGCCCCTACCTGGTAGTTCTCCTGGGTATCTTTCCTCTGTCAAGTTAATATTCTTTGCCCCCAAAACACATTACGGAAAAATTCAACTGTCCCCTGGGAATAAATGTACACTGTTACAATAAGAGAACCAATTCAGTCTTTAAAACTGTGAAATACAAAGATTTTCATGCTGGTTTAAGTCCAAGTTTCAATACAAACTGAGCTTTGAACCCTCCAAGATTTCTTTCCAACAGCAAGTGATCCAGGGGAGGATCTCCTTCAACATACATGCAATAACAAAATAAAAAGTACTGACTATGACAGAGGAGGGTGATTTATGAAACACAAGTGTGGGGAAATAATTATTTACCTTCATAACAAGCAGTTTCTTCTTGGGTTTTCTGCCATAAATGTAACTTTCTCCTAACAGCAACTTCTTAAAAGATGTTTGTCAACTTCTGTCATTCACAGATACACAACAAAGAAAAATGTATCTCTCTCTAATGAGATGCACAGCCAAGGACGGTTGTCAGCATCACAGCACCGCTGTTGTGACATGCATTTCATTTTATTCAATACATAACGGGGAAGCTGCTAAACCCAGCAGTCCAAGCAACGTCCAAATAAGCATTAATAATGTGGTGAATAACTGATCATCACTAGATGGTTTTCAGCAGGATAAAGGGTTCTCCCTCCCCTTTTTAAAAATATCCTCGGAGTTGGAAAACAAAGAGGCAGAAGTTAGGACTGCTGCCTGCTGCCTCCCACGATGGGCACACATCTGCAAGTGCCAACCTGCCCGTCCTCGTGCTCCAGGGATTTCAGCACTGCACCAGGAGATTGCAGCAGCACAGCAGGTGGAGCGGGGGGCTCAGGGAGCAGCAATTAACGTGGATTGTGGCCCCCATTTTTCAAGGTAGATGGCAAATTCGGTTTCGCAGACATGGACGAATTCGCGTACAAAACCCACCCCGTAATACAAGGACATCTGTGTTTACCAAAGTAATCATTATTGTTTAATGCGTATTTTTTAGGCCATTAAACAAATAACTTTAGCTCTGATGAACATGGTGATTTTCATGATAGACTTAAAAGGAAAAAAAAAAAAGTTCACAAGAAATGTGGAGCTGCTAACATGTGCTAAGTATTAGGACAAGAACCACAGATTAAGGGCACTGCTTTGACCTCACGTACTCTCACCCCCTGCACGCTCAGCCAGCACGGTCCAACAGGGAATTGTGGTTTGCTGCCTTGCATCAGAACCTGAAGTCATCCCTGTGCTGCCTCCTGCCCCAAACTTGGTGGACACACGCAAGCAGGGAGGGCAGTGCCCCATCAAACACCATGAGCAACCACAGGATTAAAACTCCATTATTCTGGGACTGACCCCACAGTCGGGCTGCACCCACACACAGAGCTCAGTGCAGTGCACACACAGGTCCCCAAACCAACCCCAGCACCCTCACAGCCATGGGGAGGTGGCTTCCACCTCCATCTCTATCCCTGCTTTACAACTGACATCCCTGCCTTACAACCACCACATCTGCATCTCCCCAGATGTGGGGTCCAGCCCAAAGGAAAGAACATTCCCAACCCTCAGGGGCTCCATGGGGAGCTGGAGGCAGGCAGGGCTGGCAGGCAGGGCTGGGGGAGCTCAGGGGAGGAGTGAGCCGAGCCCAGACCCCGCTGCATGTTCAGTGATTATAAGATTAGTGTGTTTTTATTTAAAGTATTACCCGTTAACATCCCGTATTACAAAAGTAGCACAACAGTATCGACAGACTGTCAATATTAATAGGAGTGTCTAATGTTTTATCAATACTAATTTAATTTCTGTTATCTGCAGGCTGCAGGGCCTTTCTGAAGAAACAGAGGGACAAGAATGAGAAAGCCAAAGCAGTGACATAACAGGAAAACGAGCCATTCCTTCAGCGTCTTGATCATTCAGTGGCACCCTGCAGTTAACACAGGTATCCTTGCTGCTTCTTTTGAGCAAAAACACCAAGAACAAAACCCACTGAGGTGGTTTTTTTTCCAATATCACCAGAACCTCCACAACTCTCTTTTTCTTTTTGGCCAGAAACCATCTTTGCAGAGCAGTATTTTTCCTAACTATGTACACCCAAAATCTGTAAAATAGATGTGTCAGACAACAGCAATTACTGGTTGGATGAACAACTCATCTTTACAACACAGAGGTGATTCACAAAGGAGAATTTCTAGACCAGTGAATGACCCAGTCTTGTACAGACTTTAAAGGGCCATAGGGAAGACTCATCTTTTTTATTTTACAAGCAAAATATGTAATTTTAGGATAAAACTTCTCAAAGACTTGTATTTTAATGAGGTTCAAATAAGTGTCCCTAACACTCCAGGGCAAGGAGACGTGTTGGCAAGTCAGCCTGAAGTGGCAGGTGCTGTAAGGGGTAAGAATCCCTGTTCCTTCCAGGGAGATGCTCAGCAAGACCCAGATCACAGCCCCACCCCTGCTCTTCCCATCACTACTAATGCACTTTAAAAGAGAGAGGAAGACAGGTCCACAATGACAAAATGTCAAACTGAACAAAGTAATTGAGCTAATCATGTAAACATTCATTATTACTAATATTAAAATATCCTGTTTTGCATTTTCTTTTTGTGACAGAATGAGCAGCATCTAAGGACTCAGAATTATCATGTAAGAACTGAGTAAAAGAGGAAACTGTCTAAAATGAAGACACAGTATCAAAGAGGAATTTTTCTCTTGCTTTAGCACATGAATGATCCCAACTGCACTTGCTACAAAGCATTAAGTGGGAATGCAGGGGAAAATATTCTTGTCCTTAAATATATTTCAATTAGGTGATTTATGGTTTTCAAACTGCGAAGGAGAGAAGTGGAAAAGAAGGTATTGGGGTAGGAAATTGGCTTACCTCGTGATACTCCATGATGTGTGACCAGTTCCCACAAATGGGTGAATCCTCTTTCCCTCATTAATGAAGCTGCAGATTTCCTGATTCCCTCTGATCACCTGGAGCTCCCCCACCCCACCACCAGCCATACCCTGAGGATTTTACATCACTGTGACGAATTTCAAAGGTTAATGATACCCAAAACTCCCCTGAGAATGGGCTGGGTGGGTGACAGAGCTCCCCACCATGGTCCCTCATGCTGGGCCACACCATGGATGGTGCACCATCCAAATCCCACATTAGAATAAGACGAAGCAACGTTTAAAATGGAGATGGGGGATAAAAATCAACTTCTGTTGCAATCAAAATGCTGAATTCCCTCCCCTAGACTGTCTGTGCCCTTCTGAGCTCTCCTTGAAATTTCCACACAAAATTCTGCCTTCGAGCAGATTTTGGTGCTGCTCACATGTGCAGTCACACAGAGTAACATCAACCAGTGGTTGTGAGGAAGCTGTGTCTGCCAGACTGCTCCCCAGAACCACAGGAAATATAAAAAAGGAGGAAGGCAGAAAACAAGAGAAAACAGTTTGTGGCCTCTGAAAACCAGGGAACAGAGCTGCTCAACAAGTCACTTCCAGGCAGCTGGGGATGGAGTCAGAAAAGTATCTTAGAAAGAAAAAGGAACCCCTTGAGGAAGGAACAAGCAAACGGTGCAAGGTGGGGGGCACTGTGCCATAGGGAAACCAATCCAAGAGGAGTCCCATAAGCTGGAAAAAGCTAAGAATCAAAATAAGAAGTTTTTGGACAAGGATTAGTGTAAGAGAGGTATTTCCTACTAGGAAATGGGATTTGAGCACCTCATGCACAGCCCAGCCAAGGACTTCAGAGGAGGCAACAGGAACAAATTGCAAGGCACAGAGTTGTAAGTTAGCCTGAGACTAAGAAGGCACATTGAAGATGAGCTTCTGGGTCTGAGCACCCAGCAGGGCAGCTTGAGGAATCTTCAGAAGAGAATAGACCTCTCCATCCTGCCCATGGAGTTTTGCCTTTGTGTTTCAAGGCTCCAAACCCAGCTGCTTTGGAGTTACACATGGAGCAGCAAAAACATCAGCAGAGCCACTGATTCCCATCTCCAGCTCAAGAAAAGGACCTGGCACACAGGAATCCTCCTTGCCAGTTAGGTCTCCTACCTCACTCAGCTCTTTCTGCTCACCTTGTCTACAGCCACCATTCCTGCAGCCCTCCTCCCTCCTCCTCCTCCTCCTCCTCCTCTTCCCAAAGCTGCAGCCCCTCTCCTCCCTGCTCAGGAGGCAGCTCCAGAGGGAGCAGCAGCAGCCACAGCTCATAACTCGCCTAACGAGTGCCAGCCAGCAGTGATTTGTAGGCATCAAGTAGATTATTGTTTTTTGAGAGAGTGGAAAAGAAAAAGAGGGGCATGAGCTTAAGGTGTTGTTGATGAATGAAGATGAAAAGAAGGTTTTAGGGTGAGAAGTGTTTGTCTAGTGTGACCTAAACCGTTCAAACCTCATTTGATAGATGATGGACATTTATTCCCTGCTATGTGTCACTTCAAAGTCTGAGGTTTATATTAAACAAGAAGTCTTCTCCTTCTAAGTTGTTCGTCAGTTTTTTTCCCTGGAGTTTATCATACAGAGCAATACTTGGAAATGCAATTACATTTGGTTTTTTAATAAAGTTATCTGGTCACTAGTAGTACATATTAGAAAACGCACTTTATTGTTTTTCATTATGTAATTGTGTGCTTCATTGCTTTTCATCTGTTTTCCCCTGCCGTGGGAGGAGGCATGGCCCAGAACACCATTTTTCTGGGGATGATGTTCTACATCAGAATGAAACCACAGCTCCCCACTGCCACTGCCCTTCCCTCCTCTCTCTCCCCACAGGCAAGAACCAGGTTCCCAATAAAGCTGAGCTATTTTCTGCTCTGAGGTAAGGCAAATCCAGCTTTTCCACCCCTCAAGGCCCTACCTGGAGAGGCCAGCAGCAGCAAATACTTAAAAGTAAGCAAGGACACGAGGCCCAGCCACAGCTTTAATCACAAATAAGAGATTTTTGGAGTCTTGCATTCAAGTCACCCGTGATACTTTCTCCCATGCCTTTCTCTGGATCTGGATTTGCAACCTTATCCTTATGAGAGTTGATGTTTGGAAAGAAATCATCCGTATCATGAAATAACTTTTCCCCAAACTAAGCTAATGGCACTAATAGTTTTGAACAGTTTTTTCTGCTAAAAGGCATGATCATTCCATTATATATATGTTTACATTCCCATGCATTTAAAACAAACATATTATGCTAATAAATTATGGAGAAACTGTACTTGATGGGACATGTTCCTGATTAGTATTCACACAAAGCACTGCAGCATTTAACCACGGGGCAAATCTACTCGTTTACTACATCTATTTCTTTAAATGTGCCCCAAAAGTTGTTTTCTCAGCACATGCTCACTAAGATTGCTTTGAATATTGATTTTTGAGGAGTTCATTTTACTTAGCTCCTCTATTAAGAAGAAAACACCATGGATTTACTGAAACCATATTTCTCCGCCGGAGTGTTGATTCCCACAGGAGCAAAAAGCATTTCATGCTAGTCCTGGCTCCAAGCAAGGAAATCTCCTCTTCTCTTTGTCCTATCCAGAAAAAAGAGGTTTTTCATTTGAGATGCTCTGGTCTACCACACCCCAAACCTCCCCCATCAGCAGCAAATTTCCACTGCAGCCCTGCTAAGCCCTTGGAGACCCCACAATTTGTGCACCCAACATCCAAGTCAGAAGTTTGAGTTATGCTCCATCAAAGTTGCTCCATCTCACTACGCTTTCAGAGCTTAAAAAAATGATCAGATTCCACTGAATTTCTCTCTACACAGCTGCATCTCTAATGAAGCCCCATAAAAGTTAAAACTTATATTCAGTAATCATATGCAATTGAAACATCATAAAATGAGAAGTCAAGGAACTGTATGTGGGCTGCAATGACTTGTCTTATTGTATTCATTCCCTTAATAAATATATCTTAAAAATAACCTCACAGTCACACATTTGCAATATAATACAAAAATAACACTGGATTCAAATTATTAAACAGGTAATTTAATAGAACAAGAATTGAAATGTAGGACAGTGTGCAACTTTATGCTATAGGAATAAGATGATTTTTAGCCAACACAACTATTTTTCTTTTTTGCATTATTTCTGCATTTATAATAGTACAACATCCACATAACCTTGACACTGTAGTCACCTTAGTAACAAACAAGTGTAACATTCACTTATAATTGAAATCCCAATAGGGTGTTTGATTCAAGTAAAACAAAAATCAGAGGCCCCTACTCTGCTGCTTTCTTCTTAGTCACATAGACATGGGCTAAAAGGATTTAAAAATAGATATATTTGTACACTATTACATCTACAAAGCAGAGCTATTTAATTTTAATTTAACGCTAAATGGAAACAAATATAACACCTTTAAAAGACATGATGCTAAAAAGAGAACAAATTATTTAAGTTCTGGACCAGCACAGCTTGGAGAATTCACACCAAGTAAAGGCCAGATTTAAACCAGTCTTACAGCTAAGAGAAGAAGCTGTTCTGGGGACATTGGACCAGCACCCTTCACTGTGCCACCACAGCCCAGAACTGATGGGGATGAGTATCCCCACCATGTGAAGCTTCTGCTTTGCAGAGCTGGTTTAATTTAAATTGGGCTGTTTTGCATGAAGGAAAAAGGGCAAAAGTCCCCGCAGCGCTCAGAATGGAACATTAACATGCTTGGTCATTGCTTAGCAATGGCCAGGACCAGACACTTCAGAGAAAGGTACAAGAAACACCTGAACTGAGAGTTTTCACCTCTGGAAAACAGGACTTTCTGCCTAACCCTTTGTTAGCTTTGTCCTAAACCAAGAGAACTTATACTCTTCCTAACTTGTAAGATTAAATAAAACTGCTCCTACTCAAGGTACCTGCAGATGTTTGCAATTACCGATAAACTTAAATTCTCTTGCTGTTTCGCACCTAGCCCTTCGTAGCTAGAGTTTACAGTTTTACTGAATCTGAGGGACAAAACCCAGCCTCAATCCCTTTGTTCATATTGGCCTGTGTCGCAGACATCTTTTTGTGAAAATCTTTTCTTGAGATTTTTTTCCCTTCTGAGAAGCTGAAGCCTCAGAAACAAAATGTAAACAATGGTTGTCTGCTGCTGTGGAATGCATCAGGTGTGTCTGTGACTGGGCTATCTTGAATGTTTACAATTAACGGCCAACCACAGACCAGATAGCTTGGACTCTCTGTGCGAGCCACAGACCCTTGTTATTCATTCTTTTCTATTCTTAGCTAGCCTTCTGAAGAAACCTTTCCTTCTATTCTTTTTAGTATAGTTATAATGTAATATATATATCATAAAATAATAAATCAAGCCTTCTGAACATGGAGTCAACATTCTCGTCTCTTCCCTCGTCCAAGAACCCCTGTGAACACTGTCACAGGCCTGTTCTTTTCACAGCCCCAGAAGAAGGAACTTTGTGGTTCAGCAGAATCTCCAGCCCATCACCAGCCCAGCCCAGGCACCAGAAGAAGGAACTCTGTGCTGCTGCAGAGGCTCCAGCCCATCACCAGCCCATCACCAGCCCATCCCTCTCCTCAAGGGCTGCCATCTGCCGGGCCTCCGTCCCGCCCGTCACGCCTTTACGGAGTCCCTGATGAGCATGATTCAATTAACGTCGCCTCAGAAGCCACTCCACAGCAAATGAGAGGTGACAAGGGGCTGAGAGAGGAGCAGGGGGACACGGGGAGGAGCAGCTGGGCTGGGGGACACGGCAGAACTGCTGCAGCACGTGGCAAAGTGGGGCTGAGCCGCCTGTGTCCGAGGGGCGATGGGGAGCGGTACAGGGAACAGAGAATCTGGACAAATGGCATTCTTAGAAAGCTCTTCCCACCCTACCACTGGAAAGACAAGCTGGAGGCTAAACCATGACTTTTACTGGGTTATTCTGTCACCAAGTGCTTTGCCTACACGTCACCCAGGGCACACATCACCTTGCTGGGGTTAGGGGGATGCCCACAGGCCGCAACAGGAGATGTGTGCCCAAAACAGCTGCAGGAGTGGGCTCCTTCTGCTGGTGGAAACAAGGACTCAGCTAAATGTGGAGGGCTACAAGTTTCTGCAACAACATGCAAGTCTCCAACATGTGGCCCGTAACGTAGCTGTTGCCATGGTAAAAAATTCATGTTTAGTGAAAAGTGTTAAATCTTGTATCATAAGTTAAATCAGCTGCCAAGACACATTTTCACAAGTAGGGGAATTTTTGTCTTTTCAGAATGGAATGTTTTTCAGTTGACATTGATTTTTCCCTAAAATAAGTCCCCCAGAAAGGAAGCCAATCACACGTGAGGCAGTCCAAGAGCTGAATTACTCTACTCCTTCTCTGAATCATCAACAAGTGTTGTGTGCTAGTGCATGTGTGTGTACAAATGCACTGTAGCTTCATAAATTCCACCCTCTTAAACAAATCGGCAGTTACACAATTTATTCAGAATATTAAAGTAATGATCCCAGCAGAAACACCAATATTTCATGTTCTGGGTGATGAGACTTCAATAAGTAACTTTTCTAACCAGGAACCAACTCAAAAATTATGTTGCCCCAGACTTTTCACAAATACAAGACTGAGTCTGACTATACAGCTGTTTATGTAGGTCAAGGACAGAAATACTAAGAGTGCATTTATTTGTATTTATGTTTCTTGCTCAATATTTCAAAAGAGAACAACTTTAATACAATTTCAGAAAGAGAGCCAAGGTTAAAATTACTGCAGAATTAGCAAAAACCCCAACAACAACAGAAACTCAAATAAACAAAAAAAAATCCCCAAAAATAACACCCCTCAAAAAAACCCCCAAAAAACTTGTTAATTTTATTCATTTAAAAACTATAGCAAGGAAATCTGGTTGTTACTAGTTCAAGACTGTATGTCCTTCTTGTCCTGAACTACTCAAATTTGGCTCACTCTAGCATCTTATGGTTAATCTTCTGTATTTGCAGCAAAATGCATTTCCAGTGGGAGGTTTTCCCACTGGCACACCCAGGGAGGACTCAGCACCAGAACAGCTCCTGCAGAGGGGTCACTGCCCTGCTGGACAATGCAAACCTCTTGGACAACACTGGATTTTCCTTTCCCACATCTCTCTTCAACAACCACAGCTGGATTTCACCCTCATTGTGTCTTCTGCGGCAAGGACTTTGCCCAACAGATTCCTTTCCTTTTTACCTGCTTCCAAGTAGCAACAGCCAGCAGCCAGTCACATCCTTGTTTCTAAGTTAAGAAACACTTCTGATTCCTCCTCCTCTCTCTAATTATTGCTCCGCGATCGATTTGCCGTGCGCCATGCCAAATTTGCACCTTAGCTCCTCACCTCCAGTCACTAAAACTCAAACTCTCCTCCCATCCTCTCCACAAAAGACATTTTCTAGCAAGCAAGCTCTTGCTTACGCTCTCTTGCCTCCCTCCCTTTCTCTCTCTCTCTCTCTCTCTCTCCTGAAACCAGCTCTTCAGAAAGGCTGGAGCATATTTAGCCCTCCCAGCTCTCTGCTTGTCTCTTTCTTTTATTTTACATGGTTCAGTGTTCACATTCTGCTCTCATTCTGCCTTCTCTCCTCCTCTCTCTGCTCCGGTGCTACAAAAAGACATCTTCTGTGACACCTTAAAGAAAAAAGGTCCCTGAATTAACGTGACTTGCACTGCGTGGTATTTTCAGACCGCCCATTTGCTAATGCTGCAAACACAATTAGGAAGTCAGGGAAAGAGCTTGCAGGAGCAGATGAAAGCTGCAGAGATAAAATGGAAAGCTTTTACCTGCCAGGCTCTCAGGTTAGGGTTCTAGGTTGCCCTCACATCTAACAAAGCTATAAAAGAGCCATATTAAGGAGATGCACAGTTGCATTGCTGTAAATCTCAAGCATGGCTTTTTCCATCCTCCTAAAGACATGGATTTTTGCTTCCACAATTTGCAAGCTGGTAGCCATAGGTGGTTTAAATTCTTGGTATTAAAAAAAGCTCAGAGCATTGCTGACAATTAAAAACAGCTTTTAGACATGCACAATAACGCTTCTCATGCTTAAAAAAAAAATAATATGCATATCCATATTACCATCATAATAAGTGCCACAGAGTGACATGATATGATTGAGTATAATGGTTCCTTTGGAGCCATTATGGTCGATCAGTAAATAATACACTTTTGAAATTGTCTAACTACATATTTACACTTGTCAACTCTCATACACTTCAGTGACAGAATTTAAAAGAAACACTGTAAAAAACTGTAAGAACATTAAACCACAAAAACATTATGCTGAAGTAGCATTAAGGTTTGACTAAAACCCACAAAAACATGGAAATTTCAGGTTCAGGCCAAATCTCCCAAAATGACAGTGTCTTCAGCTCCCAAGCTGTGCTCAAGTGCCTGCAGTGATCCAGGAAAAGCAAAGGATGAGGCAGGAAGACCATGGGGTCGTAGTGGTCCATGTGAGAACTGAGCCATTGTGGAGAGCTCTGGCCACCAATTTAATGAGAAATCTCATGGGTGAGAACCAGCCTGCCAGCAGCAATTCAGCTGCTCAGCAGAACAGCACTTCATGATATTTTTACATAAACAAAGCCCAGGCCTTTCTCTGTTTATTCAGATGAAATTCCCAATTACGTTGAGAAAAATTAGCCTTCATTTGTTTCAGAAGAGGCCCCATTGAGACACTGGGAGTTTTCCCTAGCTGAAACACATGGAGAAAAACTTCAGGCTTCGACCCTAAAAAGGCATTGCCAAAAAAATATGTTAAACAAACATGACAGTGGATCATTAATATCCCAAAGATTCACTCCATGTGGGGAAAAAACAAGACCGGGAAGGAGGATGTTTTCTCAACAGTAAAATAATGGGCTTGGCGATGTCTTTTTTAATTGATAATTTTGTGTCTCTTGTTCAGCTGCAGCCACTTTTGCTCCGAGCAGTGGTGGCGGCAACTTTATTGGTTCCAGTAGAGCTCTGCTGAAAACAATAAACATCAAGCTCCCCAGTGCCATCTGTCTTTCTGTGAGGGTCACATCCTGCTGCCCTGGAATCAAGGGGATATTGAATGCTTGGGAGCTGTCAAGAGCAGCCCCAGGCCCACGGCGCCTCCTTTGCAACAAAAGGACCCCAAACACTTCAGATGCTCTGCCCTGAAATCCTGAACCACACTTTAAAAAGCAATGATGGATATTTTCCTAGAGCAAAGGTCTTCCTTTCATATATATCTCCATCTGTATCTATCTCCTTGCTCAGACTTATCTATTACCTGGCTTGTGAGAACAAAATCCATAAAGGCTTGGCAGGGCAGGCTCTTGAAGTTGTTTGAAGACAGAACCACCACACCCCTGTCAAGAGGGAATTACAGCCCAGTTTTACAGTCAACTCTCCCCTGGACTGGCTGATGACAGAGCAGCGTCTGGGCTTTTACAGCCGCTGTATATAAATGGGATTTTCACGACAAACAACTCTATATTCGGTTTCCTTGTATATCTGGATGTGAGAACGATCTCCTAAGGCTCTGCTGGGAAGAAGTATTAATGAAGACAAAGAGCATTTCAGGCTGTTCCCCACTGGAGCACTGTCATGATGACAGTATAAAGACTTTATCCTACACAAGTACTTTAAGTCCACATCCTCCTCCTCCTGCATCAATCCAGGACCCTCCTGTGTGCCTGACCCTCACAGCCCCTTCCTCAGCATCCCACCACCCAACCCCACCGGATGAGGACAGAATCTGCCATCAGCTCACAGAGCTTCCTCTGGTCTCTCATTTCACAAGGCCTCCCTGGAGATATTTGCTTTTGTCTAAATATTATAAACCAGGGAAAGACAAAAACTTCATAAACCCTGTTGCCTTTTCCCTTTGCACAGCGTCTGTCTCCTCTCACCCAACCTCACAGCTCATGCAAATGTCAGAGCCAGAACAGTTCCTGCATCTCCTCGGGTCGCCACACAGTGAAACCAGCAAAGGTAAACAAACTACTGAAGTCTGGGTATTTTTATTTCAGATGGCATGTAAATCAGTGGATGAAAGCTGGGAATAAACTGGCAATGTGAGGGCAGCTTATTTAAGCTTCCTCCCCCAGCTCAGTGTTCCCTCAACGTAATACAGCTGACATAACCCTACACTAAGGGAGAAAAAGGAAAAACCCAAAGAGATATAAATATTTTCTCCAAAGTCAAAGACTCTTCCTTCAAGATGTTTGGCCAACTCTTACAGAAACAGAGAAGCATTTCTCTACCAAAGGCAAAATTTTCACCTGTAGGAAATCTGGAGGAGATCAGACACCACCTCAAGTGCTCAGGATGGGCACAGAGCTCATTGTGGGACACCCCAAGGAGGAGCTCACATACCAAGAGTGCTCAGGATGGGCACAAGCTCCTCATGGGAGCAGCAGAACCTGGGATACAGAAGGTGCTCTCTTCCTGCAGTGCAGTATTACCTCTTCTCAAACAACAGCCAGAGCAAGAGCTTCCTCCAGGGACTCGAATCAGAAAATGACTGGTCCTGTGCAGAGCTGAAAGCCCCTGCAAAGATGGGTTTTTAAGAGCAGGAGCTCCAGCTGCCACCTAATTGTCTGAGCAGTGGGTGCCCCAAACCCACAAGCTCCTCACACCATTATCTCCTGGCAGAAAGGTGTTATGTGCTCCCACTCTTCCCCTCTGCCTCCCTGTTTAAAGCTTTCTGGCTGCTGGTGAGGAAATGATTCTGCCTTGCTCTAACTTCCTCTCCATCACCTTTCTGTCTGTGAGGACTGGTGAGAGAATGTTTCCACTGCTCTTACACTTCCACATCATCCATTTCTGAGGCCCTTACAGGGAAAAAAAAAGGCTGTCTCCCATCTCCTGCTGGTGATAGTTTTATCAGATAATAGCACAAAGCAGTTATGATCCTGTAAAGCTGTTACCAATACCCAGAGGTACCTGAATTGCAGCAGAGAGACAGATCATGCCTGCTGCATTCCCCCACCAATGGGCAAAGCCTGAGCACCATCTAAGGGACCTGTCTACTGAAGAGAATATCACTACTTCAACCTGCCATGAGCACTTGTTTGGCTTCTCTGATTTTCTGCATGCACACTGTATTTTTCTATATTTTAAGTTAAAACCTGCTGAAATTTGATAGCTCCAGACACAACAGTGCCAAGGAAAAGGAGCCTCTGGTCCCTGAGAGGGACCTCTTTCCATGCTGGCTTGACACATAAAATCTGCTCCTTCAATTATGTCTTCCCTCTTACCTAGACGTGACGGTGTGAAAACATAATAAAAAGCTCTCAGAAAAGAAGTTTGAGGAAGCTGATAAAGTATTTTTCAGATCTCATAAATACCTTAATACCAGGAAAGCCACTTGCACAGCACAGCTCTGCCCCTGTGCCATGCTGGTCACTGCGGGCACTCATTCCTTCCCAAAGCATCCATCTCCATCAGCCCAAAAACTGCCCTGAGCAATAAAAACAAAGCTGCTGCCACACAGAATTTCAGCAAGAGGTCCCACTTTGCTCTGTTAGCACTCTGCATCCAAACAGGTACAGGTGCTTTACAAGAGTTTGTGGCACACACACCTGCAAACTTCACACACCCCACAACTCTTCTGCTGGTTCAAAATATCCCTTCAAGTATCTCAAGTTTGAATAAGGAGATTTTAATTATCCATTCACAACCTCTACCCAGCCAGGGCAAAGCCTTGCAGATAAAAGCACTGCTCAGGATTTTAAGTTTACCACCTTCCCAAAGCAAAATCTCTTCCTGTTATGTGATTTATTGGGATAATAGGTACTGTTTGTATGATAAAATAGATGACTTGAAAAACCATCCCAAGAAATCATTATACACATAGAAAAGTCAAGGCTTGCTCTATTGCCACAAAAATATTCTATTTGTTTTTCTAAATATAAAGCCCTGAAAAATACCACAAATTTGGTCAGGACAGAATTCTGCATTTAAGCCTTCATTTTAGGTGTGAGAAATTTTTTTTACTGTGAAGGCGTGAAATTCCCCCTTCTCCTGGTGATGAGAAATGCCCTCTGATGCCCCAGCTCCTCCAGGACATAGCCAAAGTCGAAATAATTTTCAAAACTAATATGTACACTGAGTAACATGGTTAACATCATCCAATGAATTTAGATCCACCTACACGGTATAAATATATCTAGATAAACTGTCACCTTCAGCAGAATTCATTAAAATAATGTTGTATCTTCCTTGTTAAATGTAATTTTTTTAATTGAAATTTAATCTTACTGCATTATTTGGTAGATTTTTAATTGACATTTGTAGTAATTAATTGGTAAGCATTACAGCTTTGTCTGAAGAATTTAAAACTAAATTTGACATCGAGATTGGCCAGCCACTGCTGTGAGGTGCCTGCTGGGAGCATTTCATCATCCTCCCAGCCCCTCCTGCTGATCAGAGGTGGGAGATGATGGTCTCTTTCTTACAGTCATGAATTACATTACTAATGTATTCCATTACCACCACGCAAATGTCATGTTAATTCCTGATCATCATCAAGTCATACAATGGTTTCCACGCTGGCACCCAGCCAATTAGCGGTGTGGAAAAATATTCCGCCAATTATATAACTTGAATTAGGTTAAGGACTCAAGAGAAAGCAAAATAAATGCTTTGAAAATACTTCTGAGATAAAATGTAAGTTGACACTGTCTTCATGTGCTATAGCCGATGTTATACAATCTGATAGGCAGCTGCCAACATTCATAACTGTTTATTAAATCTAGCCTCTCTTTATGGTGGCAGCTAAGATCTGTATTTTTACCAATATTAGGTTCATTGTGTTATGAAAAAAGACCAAAATACTTAGGAGCATTCACACCAGCTTATAAAACTTACATTATGTACTTTATTAAATTGTTAAAATTACTTCTTCTCTCCTCCCCCTGCCACAGAGAAAGTTCCACGGACAGAAAAGTTTCAGAAAAACAAAGTCTTTCTGGAGCCACTGATGCCACAAGGAGCAAGGGAGATCCTGCAAGGACACAAGTGAGATCTCAGGGCTGCTGCCACCTCTCCCTCTGAGCAGCTGTGCCAGGGGATGCCAGGCTGGGCTCCTGGAGCTGCCCCCATCCCACTGATACCCATCAGGGTTAGCACAACCTGGGGAACCCACCCCTGCTCACAGACAAACTGGCTCTTGCTCCCTGGGTATCAACCAGGGCAAATCCAGCCCTGTTTGTACCCAGGAGCCAGAGGGGAAGGCTGAGGGAGGAGAAGGGCCCTGTTAGATAGGAAAGGTGCCCACAATCCGTGTGGGAAGGGCAGGGACACAGCAGGGACACTGATGTGCCGCCTGCTCGGTGCTCAGCGCCGCCGGCAGCACCACCAGGCTTTTAGTACCACCCCATTATTTTGATTTGTTCCGTTCTTAACTCAATTTATCCTACAAGCATGGTTATCTCCAATTTAAAAACGTACACAGCACCAGCTCCTCGACTTTAAAAATTCATAACTAGGAGCAATTTGTTAAAACCTCTTAGTGTATCTTTCTCTCTCATTTTCCGAGGTGCTGCAATGAGGCAATTCCCTGTTCTGGCTGCTTACCCCAGGTGACCTTTGCCTGCCATAAAATGGTATACAACTAAACTCTCTGCCTTAAATAAAACCCTTGCCTCTTCGAAAGGCCCTACGTATTCAGTCAACACAATCAGCAGAAACCACATTTGGCTACTCAATAAGCTGGAAACCTTTAAGGCGTGCACGGCGCTGAATGAATTCCTGACATCACCAGGGACACTCGAGTGGGGAACAAGAGAGACGGCCGAGAAGTGGCTCTTGCTGCAGCTGGAGAAAGGATCACTCCTTTAAGCTGAACTCTCAAGGAAAACGAGAACAAAAACTGAATTAGCTCGACACGTACCCTCTGCAGTCAGCACATTGCTAGGCAACTTACCATCTCTTGATAGAATTATGGTGGAGGGCTGGTCGTACATCAGGGTTAAGATGAACACAAGCACCAGTTTGGGCCAACTGCTCCTTTCCAGTGGGAATGCTCAATGCTTGGTCATTTGGTATTATTATTCTGCAATATTTCCTAGGCACCTAGAGAGTCTAATGCATTCAGAAGGTATTTTAAAGCTATTATGTGACATGAAAATTTTAAGATAACTGGAAGTAAGTGAATTTTAGGAGGAGTAGCGCGAGTCTTTTTCTTTGTTCAAGCCAGCATTTGGAGGGAGTTAACAATCCTTCTTCTCATTGCTTTTATTTTTTTAACAGTGAAGGTATCCAGAGGGCACGTTACTTCAACACTTTGTCTTTGCTCCAGATGCTGGCTGGCCACAGCTCCACACCTCCATAATTCAACCTGGTATTTCAAGTGGATGCTTTGAAACCCTCTGGTCCCTTCTGTTTGCCACCCTGAGACCAGACACAAAGTGCCACTACCAGCAGTGCCACAGGGCTGTCACAGCACCCAGTGATGGCACACTTCACCCATGCCACCCTTAGAAGGGCCTCTATCTTTACCAATACCTGGATATTGAGATTCTGACCCCAGGCATTATTTACATTTACTAAAGAGGCATTAAGCTAATGCACAGGGTGCTTTAAATCGAGGCATGTACCTTGCATATAACCCCACGTTTCCCATGCATACTTTATAGGCACAAAGAAATAATTAATTACCTAACCACCGTGATTAAAATCAATTGATTCACATGTGACAGAGCAGTGAGAAATTTTTGCATGACTGGAGAAGCCTGGAATTGGTCCCCATTTGGGGATCTCAGTTGTATCAGTGAGGCTGGTAATTCAGACATGAAGGAAATGGTAAGAATCCCTCTCCTCTATGCACACTTTGAGCTGCCATATGGGTTTATTCAACTGTTTACTATACCAGTCGGTAAAAACTGAGCAGCTATTATAATCTTTGCTAAATGACATGGTAATTATGCTACCTCTGGAAAAAAAAATAAAAAATGGAAACAGAAAAAAAAATCACAATTCACTGATGTACGAATTTCTCAGGTTTTATAATCTTTGAATTGAAATGCACTTTCCAACACACAGAGGGATATTAAACATATAATAGAAACCTGAATTTATTTAAAAAAACAATTTGTGCTCCCAATTCCTACACAATTTAATTATGCAGATTTCCTGGGTTTGAAAGATTTCTTACACAGACTTCCCAGTTTTGCTGCAGAATGAGATGATTCTTGTTTTCCCAAACTAATACTGCCCCTCCTCTCACCCGAGTTATGAAGAGAGGCAATCAGAAGGAGGCAGGTCAGAGGAGTGGGCTTGGAAAACTCCCCATGCAGGTTCCTGGGGGATGGGGAGCTGGGAAAGGCACAACCACCTTTTGCATGGCACAAAAGGGACCAGGGGCTTCTTGGGGGGTTAACAGAGGAGGGGTCTCACTCCAGCATCCTCCTGAGCCTGATCCAAACAGGCTGTTGAAGGCTCTGTCCCCCATGTTGGGCGGCAGCACCAAGGTGAAGCTCACGCTGCAGGACAGCTCTCCTGTGTACCAGTGACACCATTTTGTCACTGGGATGCAAGTGCAGCAAATGCTGGAGCTAATTATGTGTTGGCAATGGCTCCTTTGAGAATCCACCATGTGACACATGATGGCAAGGAGACCTCTCCATATCCATATTTCATCACTGCATGAATTGCCCACACAAGCTTGGATTAGATGCTGTCTGTCTGCAAGGCTTGTTTTGGGCAGCAGCTTTGCCTGCATGACTGAGCTCCAGTTTCACCACCAAAGCCCTTACAGTTCACAGAATTCAGGGGGATGAAGAGAAGAAAGAAAGGAAAGGAGTATTTTTTTCTGTACAAGTAATATTTTATATTTTTGCTATTTCATGCCAACGAAAGTTGCTTGGGCTTTTTTAAGAATAGTGGTGACTACCCTGTAAATACAGACAGTACAACCCCCTCCCACCTTATTAAAAAGGGAAGAAAAAAAAAAGAGGGAAAGATAATTGGTAAGAAAGAATAAGTGAGAGTTATTGCAAACTCAGCCTTGACAACTCACCAGTTTTACTTGCAGGCATCACACATATCCATTCATGACTCAGGGCAAATACAGGAAAGGATTGGAACCCTTCTCATGGCAAATGTGTCTGGAAGCTGGAGTCACTCAGAAAAAATGTTCTCAGGAGACTGGAAGACAAAAACATGTTTTAAAACTTCACTCAGTTAGAATCATATCAAAGCCTATCGTTTTCCTTTGAAAGTAAAAGGTGGTTATAAATGCTGGAGCTGGGGGGAGCATTATAGAAGCATGTCTGTGTATCAAACTATCACACAGCAGACTCTATTTGGCTTTAAATAAAACCAAAACTTACAATATTAAGAAAGGTTTTTAGAGACAAATGCTTATTTCACATTTGCAACGTGCTCCTCCGACAGGAGAGCTTATGTTCCTTCTAAATACCAAAATGTGTCACCATCCAAATCCACATTCTGCCTGAAAACATTGTACTGAGCACAAAATCCAGATACTTTAACCTACTTTGCATTATCAAAATATAACACACTCTGAATTTCTGAACTATTTACTCTCTGTCTTCACTCACTGCATCCTGATTAAACCTTAATAAAATGTAGAACCTCTTGTTAGCATTAATCTTTCCTCTGAGATAAGGAAAAACACATATAAAAACTATTTGATGTTCAGGGTGGAAAGGCAAAACTTGCAAACATCAGTTAAGAAATACCAATTAGTATGTTTTTTTCCCCAGCTATTAGTAACACAGATTGAGCTTAAGCTTAGCTCAGAGGAAGCTGTACAAATGAAAACACCCATTTTACTAATAAGGGTATTTTTAAATAAGATGTATAATATCTTCACTGATACAGTATCTGCACTGGGTAACAACTCATGCTCAGAAATACAACCAGAGGTGCTCCCAGGGCTGTTCTGCATCACATCCATGAAACCACAGGGGATTTAAACAGCAGCTCCGGAGCCTGCCCAAAGTGGGGAAGGGCACACTCTGCCCCAATGAATGCACCAACACCTGGGAGAGCCTCAGCTCCCAGGACCTCTGCACAACAGCCAACTTTGCAATGGAGGAAAACACCTTGAAACACTTGAAAAAGAAAGCATGAAAGCAAAAATCACCTGTGGTGCTTGTGAGCCCTTCATTCCTCAATCCTCAGCCCTAACAGCGTCCCCAAGGCAGTGGCTGCTCCCAGCCCTCCCGCACCCACCAGCACTGACAGGGGCAAGCACTGCCGGCCCCAAATTAACCTCATGCAGTTAATTATTCTGGCAGTCCACTGCAGCCTTCCTCAGCAACATCTGGAAGCTTCTGTCTCAGCAACAACTGCATGAAATTTTGTAAGACAAAGTCCAGGTACTTCTCTGGCCCTGGGGCTTTGTCCCGTTCTTTGCTGAATGCGCAACGGCTCAAAGATCACAAGGGTTCAGAAATCTAAATATAGGGCCTGTGTGACCCTATTAAAAAACTGTGCTACACAATAAAAATAGATCCAAAAGGGGTTTTTAAACAGCATTTATGCTAAAAATGACTTCTTTCTCGGAGACTCTGCAATACCTGCAAACCAAAAGTGACCTGCATCTTGCACTGGTTGTATTTTATTCATGAGGGGCAGAGCACTTGAGAGAAGCAACAGAGCAGTGTCAGAAAGACACATCTGAGCCTTGCTTTATTGCTGTGCTTGATGACAGATATGCAGATGGGTTTGTAGCTGAGCAGAAAGCTGCATCTACATATGTTGGGACAAGATTTCTCCAGCTGACCTGCTGCACACACAGAATTCAACAAATCTTTATCCATGATACATCTCTAGGGCAGGAAAGCATCATGAGCCCTCTTTAGAAGATGAGGAATTGAGGCTCATTTTAGCTACTGCTTGCTCAAAAAATTAATGTTCAAGACTTTTGAAGCAAAATTATTGTCTAAATAATATATGTGGTCTGCAGAAATGAGGGCTACAGTGTACAGAAGCACTGTCCTCACCTGCAGATCACTCCTCACATCCTTCCTCCGCATAAGGAGTATCTTGGCACCCTTGTGCCAACAAGCAGATTTGGAAGCTGAGAGCTCCTACCTGAGGAATAAGAAGCAGTGCAGGGAGGAGGCAAAGACATTCCATCCAGCTTGCCCTGAACTCTGACAGTGCACCTGGAAAAACTGATGCCTCTTACGCCATCAAAAACTGACCTCACTGCACAAAACATTTCTTCAGCCAGGTTTCCCAAGGGAACAAAGCCTACATGATCACCGTGTACTTTCTGCACCCAGCCCCACCTGCATCTTTTGAATCCCTGGGATTAATGGGAGCAAAGAGCTCCCAAAGACACGAGTTCTCACGGCGTGAGCTCCGGGGCTTGCCCCACTGAATTGCCCCAAACCCAGTGGCTCCAGGCACAGCTCCAGGCTGAGCCCAGCACAGCCCAGGGGCACACAGCCAGCTCGGGCACCTCCATGGACCTCAGTGCTGGAGAACCTGGAGAAACAACCCATTCTGCTGGGGGGGAGGGTGGAGGAGCGAGAGGAACAGATTATAGATTGGTTCTGATAAACTCAAGCCTTTAATGATCTGCCCACACACTCGAGTTCGATCTGGCATTGACAAATTCAAGCTTTTAATGAGGTGCCCACACATTTGAGTTGGCCACTCCTCTTCCACAACTTTCACAAAAATAGCACGCTGGGTTGAAGGCACAGAAACTATAATACTGCTGCAATACGAGCAAAAACCTTGATCAATTTTTGGCAAACCTTCCCCAAAAGATTTTTTGACAGGGCTTCCAATACAGCCCTCTTAACACAAACCTTCTGCACTGCCCTGCTCCCATGCAGATTCTTAGAAGGCACCAGCTCGATAAGGGGCAATGAGATGCAGCAGTTTTAGCATAACTGAAGTACAGAGTCAATCAAACCTTGAAACAGGAATCTGGGCTTCATTAATTCCAGCAATCACAACGTTTTTATTATCACTGTATTAATCAGAATAGGAAACCTATTAATCTGCCCCCAACAAAAATTAATCTTTGTAATATTGAGCAGATTTGAAAGACAAGTTTTAATATTTCACTGTTTAAATCTCAAAGGCAGAGGCACACAGCTCAGACAATCGGGCGGATCACTGTGGACTTCATCTCATCAGCACGAGGTCCCTCACCTTGCCCTCTCTCTGTGCATCTCCACCCCGGGGTTCAGCTGCTCCTGGGGCTTCTGAAGGAACCCAGAGCATCATTCCTACATCAAACTGCAAACCTGGCTGCACTGAAGTTGCTGATGCACCGACGAGCTGTCAAGAGTTTATGCTGTAAAGGAACAGCACCACAGCCAGCACTCTGGGCGGCACAGGCTGGAAGTGCCCCCATGCCAAGGGCTGTCTGGGTGTGAGGGAGCTCTGCAAAGGGCACGACACACCTGAGAGGCAGCAGAGGCATCCCTGTGTGCACAGGGGAATGAGAAGAGGTGCAGTGGGAGAAAACAGCAAGCAAGAAAGTGTGTCTGAAATTCCCATGCTCCACCGGAGCGAGTCAGGGACTGCTACGCAGACCTGGCCAGGAGACCTGAACCAACCCCCCAAAGCTGCAAAACATCCCCCCAGCATCAGAACAGAGCCCAGCTTAAAGGAGAACACAGGTGGCAGAGGAAAAGTCCTTAAAAAAAGATGGCATGGAGCAGGACAAGTCAGAAAGGGGCTGAGGAAAAAAAGAGGAATGATAAATGTGACTGAAAAAGGAGGAGAACCATCCCAAGCATCTCCAGATAGCCATGCCATGCCAGGGGAGGGTGACATGGATGAGCACATGGCTGCAGTTCTTTTTGTGCTCTTCCATCATGATCCTGCTGTGGCAATGGCTGATGAACAGGTTATTTTGTTGCTTAGCCAAATTTTCATTGAAGCAGCTTTCACCAACACACAAATACATCCACACAGGCACCGACACACACCTCAGGACTGTATCTGGCACAATCCAGGCCTGATCAAAGGCAGAATTTCAATCATCTCACGCACGACTCATGTCAGGCTGTTTACTGACTGCACTGGAACCACAAAACCCTGTTTTAGCTAATGATTTCTCAAAGCCATGTTGCACAAAAGAAAACAGGTTCAACTTGTACATCAGTGCCTAAGAGACTGCTCCAAAACAGACAACTGTAAGAAAAGTTGTGCCCATGTATACATATATACAAAACTGTTTTTAAGTGACTGTTTTAAATTAGAATAAATCTGTGTTCCACCAATTAAGCTTTGAATGCACGGCTGATATCGCTCGCTATTTTAAACAAGCGGCATAATAAACGCAAAAATTCAAATATTTTAGAGAAAATACTTGGAGAGTTGAGACATTAATTTTGCCATATACAATCTGTTTCACAGGGATTTAAAAAGCTTTATTGCCACCCTGGGTACATTGGAATGAAGATGAAACACCATCCTTTCCTATTTACATATTAAAAAATACGTGCTTTTTTGATACAGATTATCAGGCTTGCTGGTACATGACTCTGTTAAAAACAATATAGCCTGTCTAGAAAACCCAAAGCCCCAAACTAGAAATGTCCTTGTACTCTAGCAGGTTCCAAATGGAAATAAAATGTACTGCTGGCTTGTTTACCCTCCCCTCTGGCGAGTGTCCTGGGGGAGGGACAGAGGAGCTCCCCAGGGCTCTGCCTAACCATGGAGCTGTTTATCAGCCCCAGAAACTGCAGCAAAATAAAGGGAGTAAGATCAGACAGGAAAACCTTGAGATTTCAGGATGTCTACATTCAGGTGGGGGAAAAAAAGAAAAAAAAAAAAAGAGAAAAGAAACAAAAAAAAAAACAACTACCAAAACCCAATCAAACAAAATATATCCCCCCCCAAAAACTCCTAACATTCCTATGCTTATTTCTACCTAATATATTTTGACTGCAGCTTGAGACGATCAGCTAAAATGCTTCAATACAGAAAATATTTTCTCAAAAATAAATAACCTTTCTCCTTTTCCCCCCTTTTTTTCTCTTTTTTCCCCCCTTTGAATAAACTGCATTAGAAACACATGTCCAAAGCATCCCTAAAAAAGACCACAAAGTCTGCTTGCAAGGGGAACCTCATTGCACCGAGTGGTAACATTTGTTCTCCCCTTTCAGCTGGGATCCACCTCAACTTTTTGATGTTGGTTGGAGCTTTTATTTGCAAATAGAGCAGAGCTGCCTGGGATGGAGGGCTCCTCTGGAGCATGCCATGTGGTCTGCACAGATGTTCCTTTTATTCCCGTGTCCCACAAGGCTCCGAGGCTCGCTGGTGTTAAACAGATTACGCAAGTAGAACACTTGATTTTGCATGTCCCCCTTTTTTCCCAACAGTTGTCTAATTTACTCAACTCATTCTGCCCCCTCCTTGTCCCTCACAATCACTATAGAAAACAGAGAAAAATGCAGCTGAAGCAAGGAAGTTTTTCCTCCAGGAGCAGAATATACAGGAATGCTCAGCATCCGCAAGCGAGGCAGAAATGCAGAAGAACAAAACTTATTGGGACAGTAAAGTAACCAGCTCATTAGTCAGGCTGTGCTAAAGGCACTTCATTATATCCCAGCAGCACCAGTCGCTACAAGTAGCATAATCTCTCACCCTTATTTATATGTCCAAATGAGAAGTGAATTTTTTCCAAAAAAAAAAAAAAATCTAACACCAATTATGGGTGCTAAGCATTTGAAAATCCTTGAAAATCTGGCCTTCAACTCGGTCACAAAGAAGGGGCTTAATTTCCCGGCTGTCAGGCATCCCAATCAACAACTGAAGTCAATGGGATCTACACAGCACCTTATTAAAAAAAAAAAAACCCAACAGAGCCTAAGAGGCCCATTAAGGAACTGCAGCTACAGGGAGAGAACCTCACTGCTGAACCCAGCAGCAATACACAGCTTTGTGCACCAGCCACTCCGCTCTCATGCTTAATTTGATTAATCATTTTGGTATTATCCCAGTTAGAAAAGTGTCTAACAGGAAAAAAAATCAATTAAAAAAAAATTGGTTTAAGCCTAAGGAACGGCAGCTACTGAACACGCAAGGACTTGGGACTTCTGGCATTTACCAAGGATACAAAATTGAAACTAAAAATTGCGGACAAATACAAAGGCATTGGTGTTTCATCCAGACTGTGGATTATGAATTTTTTTTTTTTTTTAATAAACTGAAACCGAATTCCAGATGTTGAAAGTTGGGAAGTAAAAACTGCTTTAGCTGTAAAAACACAGAAAGGTGAGACAAAAAATTCTGCTGAAATATAATGAATCTTAGGGATGAAAGCAAAGCCCATGCACCCCCTCGCCAGGAGAGGGCTGGGACAGGGATTTCTGCACTCTGTGTGCCAAGCCAGGTAGTGGCACAGGGGTTTGCCCTGAGTTTCCTTTTAATAATGGACAGAGTAGAGCAGGAATCCTTGGGAACCCTGCAGCAGAAAGAGGAACAAACCTCCCCTGCAGTTCTGCACGGGACCTCCTGGCACCCAGACCCTGCAGCCCACGGGTGGCACCTGTGCAGCATCACCAGGGCAAGGGGCACTTATGCATGCCAGGGACACAAATCAGCACATCCCAGAAAGACACATCCCAAAAACCCACCTTTTCTTCCACCAGAGTCCAAATCACCCCTGACACAGCAGAGCCACATCTGAGGCTCCACAGTCCCTTCAGCATCCAAATACGATCCAAATTTGGACCCGCATGACTAGTTCTCGGTTTATTTTATGGCCTTGATCACCACCAACACTCAGGGATTTTGAAAGCAGAATTGAAGGCAGTAATTTGAGATCACTGGTTTCGCCTCTGTTTGTTTCCACCACAGCATCCACAACGCTACAGATGAACACAGAACATTTAAAGTATCCCATAGCATCCCACCAACTCCTTCCCAGAAGTGACTGAGTCTCACCCTAAAATTCAGGAACAGCAGCAAATGTTTGGATTCTGATAAGAAGGGGAATATTCATCAGCATACTTCACAAGTGATGCAGTCACAACTTGCAAACTTAGTCACAGAAATATGACTGAACTTGTCTGCTACCACACAACAAAGTACCGTCTAGTGGTTAAAATCGGAGGACATGATTCAGGAATGCAAGCCTTTTCAAAGAAGAACTAAAACACATGATTAAGTGCTGTTGAAGTCAATAGGCTGATTCAGAGACCAACTTCTGGAGCGATGGATAATACTCCCCACATTGCCATATGGCTCTCAGTCAAACTTCCTAGAAGCATTTGCTAATACCAGGTTCCACCACAGCTTTTGGGAGGCCTGCTTTTCTTTTGCCCTTTTTTTTTTTCCCCCCCTTTCTTTTTTTAAACCTATGTCTGGGATAATTTTCACCCACTCTGAAGATCTTCCAGGCTATCACCGACTGAGAGAGAATGTGCCGTGATTACTGCAGGGTGGCGCAGATTCATGCAACAACTAATAATCTCAAATGCAAAGTTATCTATATATATAAATGAATTCAAGAGCGCATTATATAAATACATGCTATATAAAATAATAAATGCAAATCTGCTATAATCCAAAGGCACTTTTTGTGGTGTTTAGTGAAAGGCACGCAAGCCTGTTACAGTGATGAAATCCAGCACAAGCATCTTGGCCAGCTGAGGGATCTTTGCAAACAATCCCAGTCCCACCTCAGAACTCCCGGACCCGCTTCCTTTACGACTTGCAAATATTTCATTTCTCTTGCCAGCTCCCCGCTCGCTGCTGCACTGAAACATTCTGGGGCAGGTTTGCTGTTCTGATAACAGACTGTGCACAGACAGCAGCCCCTGTCACAGCCTCCTGCAGGGTGGTGACACCACCACGTCCGACCCCTCGGGCAGCACTGCCGCCCCACCAGAGGGTCCCCCAATTTCCTGACGGGAACGCCGTCCAACAGCACCTCCTGCTCCCCAGCCTTCCCCAGCCCTGCCAACACAAACACACAGCAAACCAAACCTTCCAGCAGGATAAATGGCTACCCAGCAGTGCTCAAGATACATTTACAGCAACTCGGTTACAGTTTGGATTTCTATTTATGGGATGGGAAACAAAGGGGAAGACCACTGGCAGAGCCACACACTGACTTTCATGGCCTCCCTTATGCACATGATTGAAATAATCCACTAATTTTGCACATTTCCTAATCCCTGAAAAGGTTGAAAACTTACTCTTTACCTTCAGTCACGGAAAAGAAGAAAGAAAACAAAAGCCCAAGGAATTCTTGCTGGCTTTTTGAAACACTTCACAGATAAGGCGTAACATCATTTTTAAGCAGTTTGAAAACACCCTGTTACTGCCTACAATTAAATAAATGTAATCACAGCCCAAGCTGGCCCTCCCGGCCATCTGTCTTTAAGGCAATGGGGAAAGAAGAGGCGCTACAACGTGCAGTACTTTTTCTGGCTTTTAAAGTGTTTCTCCTTATTCAATATCTAAATTAAATCAAATGGAGTATACTAAGTAAGCCCATAAGACACAGCGCATGATGCAAGAGTCTTAAAATCCTTATCTACTGAGCACTCCAGCTTAAAGGCTGATGTTTTATGTTCCCCTGCAGCGCACGGGGATCCTGCTGGCTTGGCCAGACTAGGAAAATAAGCTTCCAATGACCCAATGCAACTGCAACTCGAAAAGTAGGAACCAAACCAGACACAACAAACCACAGAGCAGCCGCCCCAGCCCGGCCTGGGCTGCCCCAGCACTGCCATTGCCTCCAGGGAGCGGCTTCACCTTCCCAGGGCTGCTGATAAGGTGCTCGGGAGCCCAAAGCCGTGAGTGGGGCTGCAATCACGAGCTTTTCAGCCCGGGATGCTCGGGGTGAGCAAGGCAGGAAGCCGGCGGAGGCGCGGATGCACGGAGTTGTGCAAATCTGCTGAATTCCAGAGTTACGAATTCCCCGAGTTTAAGCGATTCTCTGAGCCAAAATCCACAGTCCTGCCTGGATGCTTTCCCTGCAGGAACCCACCCCACCACACACCCACAGGCAGGACATTTTGGGGCATTTTGGGGCATTTTCTGCCCGTGAGCATCCTGCAGACAGCTCACAGGACAGCCATTGCCTGGTGCTTTTTCATCTTTATTCCAGTGTACCCAGGGTGGCAATAACGCTTTTTAAATCCCTGTGAAACAGATTGTATATGGGAAAATTAATGTCTAAATTAATGTCTCAACCCTCCAAGTATTTTCTCTGAAATATTTCATTTTTCGTGTTTATTATGCTGCTTGTTTAAAATAGTGAGCAGCATCAGCTGTGCATTCAAAGCTTAATTGGTGGAACAGAGATTTATTCTAATTTAGAACAGCCACTTAAAAACAGTTTGCACAACTTTTCCTGACCTCATTGATCCTGGAAAAGAAATGGGTGTTCCTCCAGGCTCATGCATCTGAATCTACCTCCGATGGCAGAACCAGGCAGCACCAAGTACTGCAGGGCCTATAAATACCAACTTCCAGTAAAATGGAAATAAAACCAGAGTTCAAGTCAAACTCCACCATCTATCCTCCAAGTTTGTACATTTCTCTCCTGAATGCACGTCATCAAAGCATAACTACATGTGAGATATCATTTTACTTGTCCAATAAAAGGGACATTTATCACAAATAAGAGTTAAGCAGCTCAAATATTAAAATGGGAATAAAACTATTGCTGATATCAATGGTATAAATTAATATTAGTAGTTGATTAAGTCCAGCTGTATTCTCAGACTTTTGTTCTATGACTGAGACTTTTCCACTACATTTGTATGACTGAATAATATAATTTATTTACGTCCTTAGCTGTACCAGATCAATCACTTTAGGTTTTATTGTTAACTCATCTGCCCCACATTTGGCACACCTGCCCACAGAAACAAACCACACATTGTGCCTTATTTCCTCCATAGAAAACCTCTGTAATTTCCACCCTATCTACTAAGCATGTTTAGAGGTCAAACTTCAGATCTCTTCCTTTGGGCTTTTTTCCCCCCTTGTTAAATTTCAACTTGTAAGTGCCAGAAAACGGCTTCAAAAATGAAAAAAAAAAAAGAAAAACCAAAACCAGCACAAAACCAACACTTTCTGAGCAGGAAAAAAAAAATTGCAGAAATTGTATTTCCTCTGGACCAGACAATGCAGCTCGAAAAGGAAAAAAGGAAGAGAAAAAGAGAGCGAGCCAGTTCATGCTGCAGAGCAGCCTCTGGGCTGGAGCTGTGACGACAGCACCGGGACATCCTCAAATCCACCCAGCATTCCAACAATGCAAAGCAAAGCACAGCCAACCCAGGGGCATCCCAGCCCTATAGACAGAAGGCATCTATTTGTGATGAGGGGATAACCTGAATTTTAAACCATGGTGGTTGTTTTTAAAATCTTCTAAAATCAACAGGAACTTGGCGCGCGGCTCTGCAGCAGCACTTGGAAAAATTGAGTTCACAGCAGCGAGGGCACAGGGGGAAGCCTGGCCTTAGCCAACATCCTTTGGCATGAAGAGATTGCCTGACATCAGCAGAAAGGATCAAACCACGCTCTGAGAAGTTCCTTAGAGACGCAATATAAAAAACCCAAGTAATATTAAAATAATAGTGACTGATTCACACTAATAAGGGCTAAGGAGGAAAGAGAGGGAGAGGAAAAAAAAAAAAGCAAAGAGACACCAGCCTACAGCAGTGGTCAAAAAAAAAGTAATTTCAGGGCTGAAACCAATGGAATTTTTTTTAAATTAAAACAATTTCATAGAACAACACCACTACAAGCCCACCCAAAGCAGCAAGAAGCCATTTTTACCATTTCAATCAAATACAAAGCTGATACACTAACTTAAAGGATCAAGACCAAATAAGATAGGTGGGACGGCAATCTTAATGCCAAGTTTTACCCATGTGAGTTCAGTTATGAATGCTTGGAAAATGTGATTCCCTAACTTAGAAATAGCAGCTGTAGCATTCAAAGGTACTCCAGTAATTACTGGAATGCTCGCTGAAAAACTAGACAGAAGCTAACATCTTACTTACATTAAATACACATTTACCACAAATTAAAAGAGCCACAGAAAAGGAAAAAAAAGAAGAAGAAAAAATAACAAACCCAGAAAATAATCAGGCGAGCAGATGTCCAAAAAAAGAAGGGGGAAAAATGACAAGGGAGGGCCAGATGCTCATTTCTGCTGGTTGTCACAGCGCAGGGAAGGTACCCCACACCACCAGCCTGGCCAAGCCACCGGAGCTCAACAGCCAAAGGGAGCCAGATTGTCACCTCTACATCTGTAAGTGGTAATTTCATCCCAGATACTGCAATAACACACTGCCTTAAAATCTCTGAAATGCTGCCTAGTCATCTGAGACAGGAGTAAAACAAGCAGCAACGCCAAGTGGAGTTGTCTGCTACTGCCTGAGGGACTCCTGGGTTTAGCAGCCGGGCTGGCATAAGGATTGTATTATCGAGGAGTGCCCTGCGCTGCTTTATTAAGTGCCAGTGAAGTGTCTATTGCGTTCAGTGCCTGGGAAATACGGTGGGAAACGTCAACCACCAAACTACAAATTAAGCTATTGGACCAATGTGCGCTCATTACCAGCCGCTGGCCCCTGGAAATAAAGCGCTCTGGAAGCAAGGGGTGGGTGAGGTGAGCAGGGACAGGGGAGATGGGGAGAGAACCTCTCTGCAGCAAACAGAGAGCCCCAGGACACGCTGGTAGGAGCAGTCAGTCCACACCCAGGCTTTGGAAGGAGGTACCCGACGAGAAGTTATCTGCAAAATGTGCATCACACTCTCCTGGCTCTCTTCACACCTCCCCCTTCGCATCCCCACTCCCATGCACCTTCGCGTCTATTCCCACACTTCTCTCGCTACCCACATCCTGAACATATTTATGTTGTAAACATCCATTTGGAAGCGCTCGGTGAGCCTGTGGCACACTGAAGGATGCTGCTCTGAGCTTCAGGAGGCAGCTGGCTCGCCATGACCCCTTTCTCCCTCTCCCAGCTGCACAGGAGGGGAAAGAATTACTTGGCCCTCACACTTATCTTTTATCCACCCTGGATCCAGATTATTGCCTAATAAAACTTCACGGCAAAGCTATTAAAAATTAAAGGGATATCTCCCTTCCTACATAATGATTTGTCACAAGCCAGACCTAAATCAGGATTGATGAGGTTCATGGTGCCTTCCTTCTTCCTTTTTTTTAAAATTTGGCAGAATTTCCTGACTTTTTTTTTTTTTTTTGCAGCCCTTCTCACTCCTTACTGACACAAAATTTCTCCTTCAGTGCTCCAGACCTTACTTCTTCATCAAGATGAAGTAAGAGGCGAAAGGCAGCTGAGCCAGCAGAAATGTTCCCACTGTCCTTCAGGAAACAGAGAAGAGTCCAAGTAGTTGGTATGATTCAGAACTAGTGGTAGAAAAAGGACAAACCAGATTACAGCAACAGAGGACTCCATCCAAAACCTGCATCCAAAGAGACTCCTGCTAACATATGGTGGAAATGTGACTTTTTGCAAATATCCTCCGCAGAAGCCAATTCCTCTCCTCCACCCAAGCCACATCCAATAGCTCTAGTAGAGCGAGCTGTTACTTACACGTATTAGTCAGGATAGGCATCAGCCACGATACCAATTTTAATCCATCTAGCTAATGAGGAATCTGCCATCTAGTTAACGTGCTCAGGCCCTCCAGAGAAATTAAAATCCACCTATTCAGGCTCCTCTCTGACTGAGCAGTGCCCATCCCAGAGCACGGTGGCTGCTTTTCCCAGGGATCGTGTCCCGCGCTCCCACCGGTACCAAGGAGAAGCACCTGAAGCAGAATTGCACTGAAAAAACAGAACTTGGAAAGAATGCGTTAGCAACTTCAATCCAAATATAAAATGCATTTAAAGGTCATAATTTGCATAACTACATCTCATGTTTTTTGTTGTGCGGGGTTTGTTTTTTCTTTTTTTTCCTTCCTTTCTAAATTGCTCTATCCTAGAAGGTGCCGAGCGCCGCTGCTTCTCATTTAAAGTTTTGACAACTCTTAGGGCTTGGCAGAAGCAGTTCTCCAAGGCATCCTAGGACCACACTAACAGGTACATAGCATTAATAAAAAATCCTTTTCAAAACGCAGACTAAGGGAAGCAGACACACAGCACCGTTATTATGTGAGGATATGGCTGGGCCGACCCAGGAGTTTCACTTTCTTGTGATGCAGTCTTGATAGTGGATTCAGAAAAGCAATAAGATGCAACCAGTTGTAGCAGGAAAAGCTCAAAGTGCCACAAAATGCCCCAACAACTGTCATAGGTTTTTTTAATCTTTTTGTTCAATCTAGATCAACAGCTGCTTCAATCTGCATCCAGCAAGGATGCTACACTGATCCCCTAAACCTTCATCTCTAAATCCAGACACAGTCCCCTGAGAAGTGTCATATTTTTCTTGAAGGGATTGTAACTGGAAGGGCAACAGGGCAGCAGGTATGAGGAATGCCCTCTTCAGCCAAAATGAAAATCGGAGGTGCTGGAACATTCAGCCTCTTGCTTCCTGCACGAAATTAATTATAACAGCCAATCTGTGCTGCTGCTTAGTCTGCAGGGGAAAAGATGAAATAGCTAAATTGATATCACAGAAAAGGAAGGGCTCATCACAGCAATGTCTGAGGCTGAAGTGGAATCCTGCCTTTGCCTGAGCTGCAGAAGGGAACTCCAGAGATGGCTGAAAACTGTGGCTACAAGCCTGCAGCTCCCCCAGCTTGTATAAATGTGCTTGCAGAGATCAGCGCTGGGTTCAGAGGCTGAATGCAGCTCTATCACCATTAGCACCTGACTGACGATTGACACAAACCACACACCACCTACAAAGGCACTGCACAGACCCAAACGTGTGGGAAATGCAGGCTTGCCCAAAACCCTCTGTAACATCTCAGATCTTTTCCCACATTTAAAAAAAACCCAAAAAAATTTTTTAAAAAAGCAAGATCAAGGTTGCAGCATCAGTGTTGAATGGTATCTTTCATTTCCACAGCATCCGCTTGCATTCCTGTTGAAAGTTAAGAAATATTCTGTTTATTCTGGATTGGGCACAAGATCTTTCTCCCAGTGTAGGATGCAGCATCCAACCATTAACCCAGCTTTGCCACGTTCACCACTAAACCATGTCCCTAGCACTACATCCACACATTTTCTGAACACTTCCAGGGATGGACACTCCATCACCTCTCCAGGCAGACTGCTCAGTGCCTGACCATCCTTTCAGGGAAGAAACTTATCATAATATTCAAACTTTCTTCCACAGCACAACCTGGCACCGTTTGCTCTTGTCCTGATACACTTTCCTTATAACCATCCACCCTAAACATGCACCTTGTAAGAAGTGCTGCCTTTCCAGCACTGACCCCACAGCCTGCCCACCCTATAGCTCGGAGGGAAGGATGCTGAAGCTCCCCACTCCTCGTCCTGCTTACCAGGGATCTTTGCAGGGCCCAGGACAAGAGATGGCTCCATCCAGTGAAGCAACATTAAGTGAGAATCGGAGCATGGACAGTCCAAACTCTCCAGAACATTCTGGCAGGAGCAGATCCACTCACAGCCTCAGGCACAGTGAGGAAAACCCACAGGTTCCCATCGCTGCAAGGCGTGCTTTGCTGTGCGCTCTTGTTTGTTTGTTTTGAAATATTCTGGCAGTGGAAACAGAGTCACTGTTTTGTTTTTCTCCCCCACATATGCTATATAATTTTGTCTCTAGCACTCGCTTCTTGCTTACTCAGTTGCCTATAGTCTGCCTCTCTCAGAGGAACGCTAGCTGTGTTTGTCCCCAAACTGTATCCTGATCCAACTGCTTTGTGTCATCCCACCAGCCCCGCTCAGGGAGTGATGATCAAAATATTTGCACTAGGATGCAGTGCAGAGAGATGGGCATGTAAGCTACTCCAGAGCAAAGCTGACCCACAAGGCTGAAGGGTGTGCAGAAGTGTTTTGGCTACTGAACTCAGGAAACACGACATGAAAAGAGGGAGTAGTGCTACAAACAATACCAAGGCTTTGTTTGTGCCAGATACACTGCTAAGAAAACACCACCTTTTAGCTACACAACACGGCCAGTCCCCCTGCAAATGACTGCACAATATGACCACACTTCCAGCAACATTTAAATATGGCAATAAATTAATACAGGACATCCCAACTGGCCACGGGTCGCAGTCATCAACAAGTAGGTCAAACTAATTCTGGAAGGCTGTGAGAGGCACATAAAATAGTCTGTGGCAGCAGTTCAAGGCAGGGATGAAGCAATCCCCACTTCAACTCATCCAAAAGCACTGACACAAGCCTAGGTGCCAAAGGGATGCAGGACGAAGCCATTCCCAGTCTACACAACACGCCTGCCATCTCTGCAAGTTACAATTAACTTCCCAGACAAAACGCAAATACATTAAAAAAATACCCAAGCCAATTAAGACACAAGTGTTTAAAGACATGAGTAGTAATTACAAATGTATTATTCATACCTAATTTACAAGATGAACTTCTTTCAGTAAAATATTAAACTGTTTACATGCATTCAGGAAGACAATTTCCCAACGCCGCGCGTCCTGCTCCGGAGCGGTGACTATTGCTATGCAACAACCCCACAGACTTACAGTGTACACTGTGGAGTAATCAGAAAATGTTTGACCTCAGATATCTACTTGACCCCACAGAAATGCAGACTCGCTCGCTATAAAATCCTAAACAATGGGGCAGACAAGGTCAGAGGGTCAAAGCAAGTATTAACAGGTCATTGTGCAACCCACTTGGGAGCAATTACTTCTGGTCACGGCTAAGTGGACACTTGATTGAATACCACTAAGACAGCTCACATCCCACAGATAACAATCCTCACAGCGATTAAGAATTAAAGCCCCCATGATTCAGCCTTTATTACTCAAATGAACCTAACTATTCCATAAAAAACTCTTGGTATATGCATGATGCAAGGTCTAAATTGAAATGCCACCTCATTAAACAATAATATCTAATTTTATCTAAATGAATTTTCATGAAAGTACGCCACACAGCTCAGGAATTTTTAAAATGAATTATCACAAGTGATACATAATTTCACCAAAACTGCTGCAGGAAAAAAAAAAAAATTAGCTTCAGGGATGAAAGGGAAACATCTATGCTGAATGAAAATTGCACTTCTTTCTGCAAGAAGAAAGGGTAAAAGGGGGCTTCAGGGCTGCTGCCAGACAATAGAGGCAGATTTTAATCAAATCAACACCTTTCTGCTATGTCAGGTATGCTCACCCTACCCCAGACAACAGCAGCACTGAACACGTGTTGAGAATCACTGCACACACAGGCCACCTTCAGAAATGGGGATGTCACCTGCACACAGCCCCCAAAATTGGGGTTTATTATCATAAACTGCTGGAAAAGCCATCCTTGACTGACTGTTAATGGCCTCTGTTACCTCAGCTGAAAACAGATTGTACATCCCCTCCTGAGGGTGAAAACCCTGTTCCAACACCTAGGAGCCATTTAGGAGCTCCTAATTATTCAACAAAAATGAGCAACATAGATAAGACTACTGCTTTAAAAGGGTTTCCATCAGGAATCACTGAAAGAAAAAGTCAAAAAGGTAAGTGGATTTCATTTTTAGCCTATTTATTTACAGATTCCATGAGCAGAGGTGGCAGGACCCACTGCCATATTGGTAAAAAGCAAAAACAGCAATGCCATCACCCAAAGGTGGTCACAGCCTCATTTCTAAAGCTACATATGGGACTTTTTCCAAAGCTTGGCTCTCCTTCAGACCTCCCTTGTCCAGCTAGTTCTTGGAATACACTCAGAATGTACTCATAAAGCCCCTGACTTCTTGCTGTGGCTATGCCTTTCATAGGAGAAGAGGACCAAAAAACCCCAAAAGAAAAAAAAAACAAAACAAAACAAAACAAAACAAAACACAATACAAAACACTAAAAACAGACACATTTTCCAAGCTAACAAGCCCAGCACAAACCCATGGAGAGGAACAGGTTGCACAGATGCTGCTGGTTGACCAGAGCACCTGGAAGGGTGGGTAAGGCCACCAGGGAAGGGATGCTAACACAAATTTGGGCCCTTCTGGGGATGAGCTCCTTTGCCCCTTCCCTGCTCCGCCCCAGCAGCAAAGCCAGAGCCTCGGGAGATTTCAGAGCACTGCATATGCAGACACTGGGATGTGCAAAATTATGCATGCATGTTTGGAGGCCATTTTAGAGCCCAGCTCATGAGTCATGCAGAAAGTAGATCAGGAGAAAAAGAAAAGTTTAAAGATGCATCTTTTTGTATTCTTGCTACTGCAGCATGGCTTTGCTCTGCATGCCCCCTTTTCTTTAAGACTCAAACTCTTTAGGTCTTCATCCTGCAGCCGTTGGAAAATTCTGAGTTAAACCAGGAAAATCTTTCACATTAGTGTTAGTACCGTGATAGTCAGCTGATAACATTTCAGATAGACAAAATCCAAGCCTGTCAGGCTGGTGTTCAGCACTGTTGATTATTGCACAGGAGCACACCAAGAATGAAAAGCTGCGTGGTTGCTTCTCCCTTGTCCTGCTGCCAGCGAGGTGTAATAATGCTATTATGAAAAGCAAACAGGGATGAACTCTGCTCAAACGGTGAAGCCTGAGCCGAGAAATCAATTCCTGCATCAGTCGTGGCCCTACAACAGAGTAATGCTATCACAAAGTTCATCAAGCCCTCAAGATCCCTCACCCTGGTTTACCATACTGCACATATTTCATTGGCACTGAATATTCATTTTGTGGCACTTTCTGGAGACCTACTAAAGCTGTCACTGTGGGGAAAAAACAGCCCTGGGGTTCAGCCACCAGCTGGAGACTCCATCCGGAAGTCCATGCTTGGTTTTCTTCTTTTCCATGAACGTTCTGCCCAGCTGCACATCCCTTGTACCTCTGCTTGGCTGGCTCTAGGATAAGGATCTCATATTCTCCTCCTTGCCCATGGGGGACAATGTGTTACAGACCCCAGTGCCCTGCTCCACTGGCAGACAGAGCTGCTGGCTGCTATAAAAGCACATGGCAGATGAAGAGTCCAAAAATAAGATGTATTCTCCAAGACAGGTCCCTTCATACCCAACAGGGTTGTAACTGGGAAACAAAAGTGCTGCCAGCAGACAGGGACTATTTGAGCTTTGTGGCACTGATGCAGTGAAGAGGTACTGATGACTTACAGGAAGATGGTTAAAACGAGGCAAAACTGAGGAGAGCTGAGAAAAACTTTGTCTCAGCAAAGTAGAACAAAGCCATGAAGGGATGCAAAAGCAGACTGAAATCAGAGTGGTGCCTTGCAGCCACAAACCCAGCGGATCTCATGATGGACAAAGCTTTGGAAACAAAGATACATATTTATTAAGAAAAAAAAAAGATGAGGCAAGAAGATACAAGAGAATTCAGTGTGAGCAGCAGCTGAGTCAGAGAAGGGCAGGATTGTGAGGCTCTGAGCAGGGAACACCAACTGGTCTCACCACCTCGGAGTCATGGGGGAATCACTCCCTGACCGTGCTGTGCAGTGTGTAGTCCCTTCCTATTTCCTGATGCTCTCCAAACCACTTAAGCATTCCATACATAAAACACAAAGCTGAGTTATTGCAGCCAGCCTGGCCAAAACCTGTGGGGTGGTTCAGTGGCTCTCTGTCATGCTTCTGATGAGGAAGGGGAATGAATTGGAGAAGACACACCTGAGCAAGGACAGCAGGGCCTCAGAGCACCAACCATTGCACAGGGGAGGATATCTGGTATGAATCTGGGCACAAAGATGATTTTCAGGGCTCTATTTTTTTTTTCTATTTGCTGTTGTTTCGTTTCTATGCCGAGGAATTTCTTCTTGAATTTTTAAGTGCTGGACTACTCCCTGATCTTTTTCTGTATGCTGCACTATAGGCCTCCTCCTGTCCACCCCATCCTCTCCCCTGCACCATCTCTTGACCAGGAATTCAGCACCTAGTAAAAATGAAACAATCAACAGAACAACCCTGACTAAAGTTTGGAAATCCACTCCCTATGTGGAGTTACTTCTGGGGTAGGGGAGAACACCACCCTGCCTGCATTCAGCTGCACTGCCCAATAAATGTCCTGTACTGAAACTGGTCTGAACAGCCCTCACACCCTGTGCTAAGGACTGCACCCAACCTGGGCTCTGTGAGCACAGCCCTACTATCAGGTAACTCACATGTGTGTTTTTTGAGAAAAAATCTGACAGTTTTGTAGAAGAACCCACATTTTACCCTCCCAAAGAGCAGATCAATACCTGCAAACCAAGACATTCACCTGCCAGTGCAGACCTGGAATTCCAGCAACTGGGCACAACAGGGGTGACATATGGGTGATGCCCAAATTCACCAGGGGTGAGCAATGACACATTTGTTCCCTCCCCCTGTTTAGCAACTGGAAAAATCACTGCAAAGGAGGCCATGTCCTGAACCCATGGCTGGAGGTGAAGGATCAGCACAGGATTGCTGCTGCAGGGGAAGGAAATCAAGAAGGAAATGGCTGGGCCAGATAAAACCCCCAGTCCTCCCTCTTGTCAAACAGGAGGTTTGTGCTTCAGGAACAGATGGGAAGAGAATCCACTGCATGGCTAAGCCAGAGGAGGTAGAGGAGCCTGAAATAAAGTCCCTTTGACTCCAGCTCTGTGTCTCTGACAGCCTGACTCAGTCATGGACCAAGCAGATAACAGGCGACCATTCATCAGCTCAGCCAACACACAAAGGCAAGAATTTCCCTTCTTAAAGAGATTTAATGATAGAGCTTTAGAAACTGGTTAAAGGAGAGAGACTGAGAGTGAGCACACTAGGGATGAGACCCAGTGGGTTGCTATTAATATTTCCCTGAAGCAGACACTCCAGTTTGCAGCACTGGAGGGACACAATTCCAACAGCTAGGCACGTTCTTCAAGCTAAACACTGCCCAGCTGCAGAATTAGAGCTGAGTTCAGAGAAAAGTTTTTTCACCAATCTAGTCAAATTGACTACTGACTTTTTCCTTTTTTTAAATCCCAAACAGAAAAGGGTGACCATGAATGCTTGTCTTCCTTGGTATACTGAAAAAAAAAACAAACCAAAAAAAAAAAACCATATACAACTAACCAGCTGGCTGGGGATGTCAGCCAATTCTCTGTCCAGGAAAAGATTTTTTTTTTTTTCACATCTTCCTTTGAAAATTAAACCATACTCCATAAGGACAGTCAGTCAGAGAGGAAGCCTGCAAGTGCTACCACACTCATCACCCAGAGCTGCATCCTCTTGTGCCAGTGGATGCTTCCAAAACACCCCTCCTTGCTGCCATCCTGCCCGCAAAGGGCTGCAGATGCTGTGCCTTTTCTAGGGTGAAGCAGTTGGGAGCAGAGAAAAGCAGCTCTCAGCTCTGCAGCTTTTTTCCTGTTCAGCTCCCTGCAACACTTGCCTTCCTTTTTGGTACAGAATCCTTCAGTTGCCTGGAGCTATTCTAGTTTATACTGGGCATTCATAGCAGAAGCCCAACATCTCTTGCTATTTTTGCTCATGGCTACCTAGGCAAGCAGCTCCTGTGCTAGAGAAGCACCTTCTTAATGAAGCAACTATGAGATCAATGTTGTATGGCTTCCAAGTGCAAAACAGTTTACAATTAGCTGAAGGTCTGGTATTTGACAGTTTTTTATGGCTCTTTTACAACTGTTTGCAAATCTTTTCTTCCTTTAAATTATTCTGAAAAGTGTTAGGGGAAAGCCAAAAGTTATTTTGTGCAAGCATGTGTCTACTTGCATGAATCCAAAAGCCTTTTTAATTTAAAACCACCATTACAAACGCCTGTATTTACATGATAGTTGTTTATGTAATGCTCTAAAGAAAATCCAAATGAAGCACAGAAGCCAATGCTAATGCAGAAGATGGTGGGAGTTAATGAACATGCTCCTGGGGCAGTCCAGGAGATGGCAAGACTTACAGCCTGTGCCAAAAGGATTCAACAAAAAGACTGCATTTCCAAAAAATCCCTCTAATACAACATCCGTGTGTGCATAACTTGTGATTTTTAGGCTCCTCATCTGGATTCCTGTGATGTTCAGGTCCTCTGTCCAGCATTAAAAAAAAAAAAAAAGTCAGTTTTATGAGGACACCACCCCCAAAATTCAATCTTTCTCTTGAGATTTGAAGCATTTCAATAAATGAAAGCAAACACAGAAATTAAACTGAGAACTCTTCAAGCAGGCCTTTTCTGACTCCACGCCTCTCTTCCTTTCATTTATGGCTTGTGAACCTTTCAGTTCTCCTGAATCCAAGTCACAAGCCTGGAACAATCTGATTTCCAAAGCAGGGCAGCAGCCCAGGTCTTGGCTCCCAACAGCACGACACAGCCCCTCACCTTCACCTCAAAGCATCACCTTCTCCAAGTGAAAGCACAAGAGAAAGCATTCACAGATAAAAAGCATGTTCTAGCCCGAGGCCTGTCAGCATGGCACATGCCTAAAGAGAAAAACGAATCTGCATGATAGAGACTTGAAACACAGGTGCCTGGATGGCAACAGAGGATTTCCAAAGGGAGGCTTATGTATGGTAAAAGAAAAGAAAAAAGGGATGCTCATTTGCAAGAGAAGGCAGGACAAAAACCAAAGCTACACCTGTAAGAAACAAGTTTCTTTGCCAGGTGCAGTGAGAAGGTTGTACCTTCACTTGAGACTCCAGCCAAAAAGATAAAAGCCATTTCCACCCTCACCCAAATCACCAAGGAGACCAAACCTTCAGCCTTTAAAAGTCAGAACTGAGGGAGGATTGAAGAGAACCCTCTCCCAAGCCCCAGATCACTATCAGGGCTCCACAGTGTCCTCCCTGCTGTGGATGCTCCCTGCGCCAAGGGAAGCAGCAGCTCCCAGCACACCACACCACACACAGCTGGGGCAGCATCTGGGTGGACAAGACACCCTGATCCACGCCAAATTTCCCTGTAATCCTGCCCATGGCTTGGCAACACCGTGCCCACAATCCAGACTGACAGCATGCAAGATCCTACATCTTCCAGGGGAAGCTGAGCTCCAGCTCACCAAGTGCCTCCAGCAATGGGGAACTCTACCAAGTTACGCACTCTTATGCAAGTTTGGGGTTTTTTAAACACCTGAAGGAAAAAAGAAGAGAGAGAAATCAATCCAGCAATCCTTGTTGATTATACTCACAGTAATTATACTTGTGTTATGCCAACAGTATCTTCAGTCTTGAGATTGGAGATAACTCGACTGCCTCACGGATGAAACAAAGCCATGGGTTTTAAGCCACTAGAAAAGGGACAGTAGGTGTGGGAGGTGTTTTGGGGACGCAGGACAAGCAGAGCAGCTGGATGCTGGGGCTGTCTGTAAAACCCCTCTGCTCCTACCTGAGGCAGAAAGCACAGCCCAAACTCTGCTCAAGCAATGCCTCCCATGAAAGCACAGCAGGGAAGGTGGAGGACACAGCAGACCAGACCAGGGGCCACAAAATGAAGATGAGGCTGTGCCAGAATGATCAGACCAGGCTCTCACGGAGCTGAGCAAAACAAAGCATTTCATGCAGCTTCAACACCTTTGCTGTGGGGACTGCTGTGTCCCCAGGGCAGCCAGTCCCTCAGAGCCCAGGCAGATGGGACCTGTCTGTGCCACCAGGGTGGGATGGACACAGCCCAGTGCCACCCAACCCTCTGCCCCTGCTTCTTCCAAGATGGGCAAAAAGGTAAGAACAACAAAACCCTCATCCTCACTTACCTCCTGTGCAGCCAGGTGTTGGTAGAGTTACTAAACTTGTAAAATCTATTTTTTTTCATCCTACATGAAGGCTTTACATTCACATCAGTAAAGAAACACCCAAGGTCTACAGGGCTTGATTCAAGAGCTACCATCCTCCAGCCCTTACAGGAAGAATGTCCAACTTCCTAAATATTTGAATATATATTTTACAATACAAGTACATTGTGTGGGATGAGAGAGAACAGTCACCACATCACAGTTTGCTCAGCTGGATCCTGCCCAGCTGTGGGATCACCAGTGAGCAACAGATAAATTTCAGTCCTGTTCTGACATTGCTTCCTCCTGTTGCTTTTGGCGTGTTGCTTAACACCCAGCATGTCCAAGTTTCATCTCTTTATATATACATACATAGAGCTATGTATACATACATACTGTAGAAATCATATTTATTCAACCTCCTACAATGTTCAAGAAAGCACTGAATTATGCTGAAGCAGTTGAAAGTGAGGAGCTCTATCAGAGACCGAGATCAGGAGCCTCAAGAGAACAAGCAGCGATTTCACATCAGCCCGCAGAGCTCTGGAGTGAGCAGCCATCTTCAGCCTTTGAAAATCAGGACCCTTCTGAGAGAGCTTAAAGACGGGTGAAAAAATACTCAAGATCATCGGAGGAAAAAAAAAAATTAAATATATATATATATATATGATCAGAAGACACCACAGCCAACCCAAAGCACTTATGGGCAAACCACTGATTTGCAATTCCAAACCACTTTTCCGCCCAAATCCTCCACTTACTATCTTATCTGATCTTCTCTGAGGGAATCCCCCAAACCATCTCAGCTTCAGAGAGGACCTCTCAAGCTGCGCTCTGAGCACTGCTCAGCACTGAAGGTTTGTGTAAAATGCTGACAAACTAACAGCACTTTTGTGCACGGTCACCTTTTTTTTTTTTTGTAGGTTATTTTCATGTTCTGGCAAGATTATCCTTACCAGGCAACCAGGCTCTGCTCTCTTCAAGGTTGCCATACCCCACACACAGACACACACTTTTACTGGCCACATGTTAATATTAGCATAAATTAATTTTAAGGTGGACATGATCTGTAGGAATACAGTGAGGAAAAAAAAAGCTGCTTTACTGACGTTCAATAAATGTTTTTAAGTCAGCAACCGTGGGCAGTTCTGCTGGGTGGCTCAAAACCAGGCATGTTCTGCCACAATGGGAAAAACATTGCTGAGAAACACCTCAGACCCACTGCATCACACCAGCAGAGAGGTCATGCTGAAGCAGACTGAAGACATTGATCCTTTTTATTAGCAAAACGCCCTACATTAGATGACCTCAGCATTTCACAAGCATTATATTTAAATCCTCCAGCAGTCTCTTAACATGGCAACCTTTTCCCATTCCCACTTTGCAGACAGAAGCACAAAGACATGGAGGACATGGTGTAGCAATAGTTATGAAATAACAAAGTCTCAAATTTCTGACAGCAAATTTAAATTTTCAGGCTTCACATTAATGCTCTTTGTCCAAACATCTTTTTGCTGAAATCAGTAGGAAAGTAAGAAGGTTGCCTCCCTCTCCCCTTGTTATTCTGTCTTCTTGGAGGGAAAAAAAAATTAAGAAAATACCTTAAATTTGGAATCAAAATCCTTTCAGCAAACAATTTTTGAGGAACATTGCATGGAAACCACACCTGTTTTAACTGGGGATGTCAAAAGCCCCCAAAAAAAGTGTCACAGAATAATGATGCTTTTTTTGAACAATCAGTATCAGTCTGTTCCTGGCATTAATTTTGGAAATGGTATAGCTAATATGACAGCTATGATTTGGAGCCTTCAAAAGGCATAAGCTATTGGCATTTTAAATACATTACACACAAACACGCACGCACCCCTACACCCACACTAACTCTGCAGATTTGTTCTGCTCCTGTCTGCTGGCTCTTCTGCGTGTACTCCACAACAGATTGTTTCCTTCCCTCATCCCAGTTTTTTCCTAAGGGGCCTTTACATCAGGCACCCAAATAAAAAGGGCTCAAAGAGACCTGCACTATCACAGCACACAGCAGAAGGGATCCTCTGCAGCTCAATGGACACAATCAAGCCTTTCAATTAAACCATTACCCAAAAAGGTGTGGGTGGCTTATTACCAAAGCCAGCATTTATTTTAAAAAATGGAGAGTACCATTAGAAACACCTAATATAACTCTTATTAACTTATTTGAATCTAGTTGTGAGCACATTGGGTTTGTAAGTGTCTGCTAACATAGCATTCTGTTTGCCTAATTAAGTTTTCAGTAGGGGAAGCTATAGCTCTCACATTAATATAGGGAACTGAAAAAAAAATCACATATAAACCAACGCTGAGCTTGATTTACCTTTATTGTGTAAGGATTTGCTACGGGCTCTTCAACAACTGCTAACTAATTTTCCATCAAAAAGCACAACTGCTGTACAAATTCCCATTCCAGCCCAAGCCATAGGGATGATGGACTCGCCCCAAATTATAAACCCTCCACACAATCCCTACAGCACTTCCAGACCCTCTGGTTTTCCTCATCACTTTTTCCCTTTGCTAGTCCACGTTCTGAACCCTGAGCTTATTCCCCCAGCCGTGCTGCTAAGCAGTAACGCTCTAGCTGGGGAGCATCAAGCGGAGGAAAATTACCATTAGCCAAAAAAAATTAATCTTAAGAGGCTTAAAAGAAATCTCAGGGAATCAACTCCGATCTCCATGACAAATAATTAGCAAAATAAAGATAAAATACTGAAGCATCTCAGCTTTCCGCTACATTCCAAAGCGGCTTATTTTCTCCCTAAATTTTACTCTTGATGCATTTAAAATGCTCGTATGCAACTTCCAAAAAAAGAAGAGGGGGGGGGAACCCAAAAAGCAAACAAAGACAGAGCGTTTTGCCGAAAAACACAAGATTTCTGCCTGGCCAGTCCCTGTACCCAGGGCCCCCAGCCCACGCCCCACGAGACCCGCTCACGGGGCGAGCACTCCTGGAACAGGCCCATATTAAAGCATTAATATAATTTACAAAATGGTTAAAAATCAGAATGTTTTTCCTCCGTGAAAAATAACACACTTAATGCTTTTCATCTGGCACATAAAATTTACAATACCTCCAGGAACATTTTCTTTGGTTAAATCAACACTATTGGTACTTTTTTAGCCTATAAGCATATTACAGCCCCAGCTTTTTATGGGTTTTTTTGGTTGTTGTTTTCACCCATTGTAATAAACTTTTCAGAACCAGAAATGATCAACAATAAAAACCATTCCCATGTCAAACAATTTTAACAACTGCTTTTAAAACAATAATAAAAAAGGCGGGGTCGGGAGCGAGGGGGGAGAAGGATTGCCTTCAAACCTGACTCGTACAGCAACTATCTCGCCGCAATTAATACAAAGTAATCGTGTGAGCGGCCAGAGCGGAGCGCAGCGCCCGGAATCGTTTCCATGCCGCTCGCACAGGCAGCCGCAGCAGATGTTGGCTGTTAAAGGGCGCAGACGACACAGTTCATGACTCCTCGGAGGCGGCTGCGCCACATCTGCAGCCCATGCAGGCTGCGGGAGCGCGGCAGACACAGCGAGCAGCGGAGGCCGGGCCAGGCCGAGCCGAGCCAAGCCGGGCCGAGCCAAGCCGGGCCCAGCCAGCCCTCTTTCCGTGCTATAAATAGAGGAGGTGTTTGCTCGCTGCGGGCCGGGCAGCGCCGCTGGAGCGGAGGGAGCATCCCGGGCTGACGGCGAGCGGCAGCCGCTGCCTCCGAGCGCCGCTCCGCACGCCCGCTCCTCATTAACTGGGCGGCGATCCAAGTTCATCTGGGCCCCGGAGAAAGGCAATGCTTGTGTTTAGACCGCACAATACTGACATAACATTAACAGATTTACATATGCAAAACTGTGAAGCAACAGGCATTCCCCCTCAATTGACCCACAGCTTGTAGTGGCTGCCGAGTTATTCCCTGCTTAGGCTCCGTAACCAAGTGGGCGTCATGCGACTACCATCTGGGTACCACTTATTTAAAGCTGGCAGTCTCTCTGTAATAGGCAAGCTGGCAATAAGCAGGAAGGGAATAAATTGCATCATTTAGTTAACATCCACTTGCTTTGCGGCTGTTAAAAACCCATGACTGAATAATAATTTGGTTATTTCTTTTGCCAGACAATGCTGTCAGCCAAAAGCGTACTACGCATGCTGCAAAACGTCAGCTTGCAAAATTTCCACTTTAAAAATAAATTAAAGAAATTTGCAGTATAATGCGAGCTAAGAAGTTTTTCTAATGCTAGCAACTCAAAAGCAATCGAGCTCTAAAAATAAATATGCATTACTGTAGTCACCAGATTCTGCTTTTCCCTAAAAAACTTCTTTGTTTTTATCAGCCAGCCACCCCAATCCATTAAATTCACCAAACATCACCAACCTGGCCCGTTACAAGCACAGGAACTGGGGTTTGCTCGCAGGAATGCTCGTTAGATCCCAACACTTCTCCATTTCATGCTACCCACTGCCCTTCTCATCCTTTGCCTTAATTCGTAGATTTTATCATTTCCTTCAGTCTGACAACTGCTTTCACACAAATCAGTATCAAAGAAAGTGGCTGAAACCAGAGACCACTGAAATACAGCTAGAACGTAGCCTTTGTTAAAAAAACAAAAAAGGAGGAAACAAAGAGCTTTTGAAGTGGGTTTCTCTTTGGGGCTCTTTAGTTTGCAGAAAATTAAGTTACCAATAGTAATCAATTTTTTTTTTGTCCTAATTTGCTCGAAATGCGGCCTATGCAGACGTATCTCAATCAGACATCCATCTCTGCTCAGGACTAAAGAAAAAGCCCATGCTGAGTGCATTTTTGTACTGCAGAGATAACAGGGCTCTGCATTATACAGTGGGAAAAGTCAGAAGAAACGTTTCCATTGGGATTAATGGCGAGGACGAGCCCAGAGCACAGTCCACAGGTAAAAGCATCTCAGCATCTCCACCTCCCACAAAACCAGGCTCGCTCCTCCCTCGTTACATTTTGAAGGGGCACCAGGGACTCTGAAGTGCAGAAACAAGACAACCAACAGAAAGTGGAAAGCTGAGTTCATTAGGAACTCACTTCCAGTGTCACTGATGGAGAAGAGGATGGCAGAGCAAGCTGGGCTGCCACACACCTCTCACATCCCTGCAGCCTCCAGCACCCACACTGGAATGGCCCAGAAACCCCACACAGGGGACATGGGGACACCACAGGAAGATGGGACACAGCTGTCCCTGTCCTCCCCATCCCTACCTTGTCTCCACACAGGGCAGAGCCCAACAGGCAGAGGTGCCAATGTCCACACTGTGCCATGCTGCTGGTGTGGATTCAATACAGGTGACCCCTTAACAATCCAGCAGCCACAGCCCTCGTGCAAGAGGACCTTCAGCACTCAATCTCAAAATCCTTCCTGAGCTAACACACGCAATTGTTCACTACAAAACAAGAACCATTTGGAAAAGCAGCTTTTAACAGACTCCCAGAGCACTGTGCAGCTCTTGCTGCTCCACCTGGGATGCTCAGGCAGGGAAACACAGGACCCACGGCCACCCACAGCACTGCACAAGGTGGGACCACCACTGGAATACAGCAGACCCAAGGGCCATTGTAACAGCTTGCAGGCTTTACAGGCAGGAATGAAAGTAAGATGGAAGAAAAGGATTTTAGTTGGCACCAACCTGACAAGACAGTGTCCAATGAAGGGTGAGAGTAAAAAAGGGAACAGAAACCGAGGGCAGAGAGAAAAATCTGTCAGAGGAAGTGTGATGCCAGAAAGTGCTCCAGGACCCCATGGCTGGATGCCAACTCAAAGCCTCCAAAAAAAAAAAAAATGGCTACAGAGCCCCTAAAACCTTCCTGATTAAAATATCTGTGCAGGCTGAGGTCTGTCAAGTCATACTTGTGCTTGCTGTGCCTGCTCCACCACTCTCTCCCAGAGGTCTCAGCTTGGAAAACTCCTCTGGAGAGGAGACCCAAGGCATCCAGTAACTTTGGCAAGGAGAGATGTGCATCCCCTGCAGCATTTGTGCAACTCAGAGAGTGTTTGAAGAGCTCTGCAGCACCAAGCCTGAGCACTGTTAATTGCATATACCATACCCCAGATCATCAACGTTGTCACCCATGTGGTACATTACTGTATGGCCAATCTCCCTAATTATTCTTGAGTTATTTTTTCCAGTAGATCTACAAAATTATCAGCATAAATCTCAAAACATTTACCAGTCAACAAACTCAGCACAACAGACATAAGCTTGGCCCTGACAAATAAAAAGACTAAGGAAAATGTATTTATTTGTAGCAAATGTCCTTTCCTATAACCATCAAATAGATTACAACTGCATTTCTTTCCTCGCACTGCACGCTGGGATCCAGGAATTTAACTAGCACACACTGCAGTGCTGGATTAATCATAAATAGAATATATTTTTAAGTGCATTAATTATGTAACAGATGCTTCCAGGATTCCAATGGAGGTAATTTTTAAAATCCCAGTGTACAGTTTTATGAATCTGTGCAGTTTCAAGGTTGTTTTTAATTTGCACTCAATACTACACTTATTTAAAACCAAGAGGTAATCAACCACTGCCTAATTTTATTTTTTTTTTCAGTTCAGGCTGGAAGACACTGCTGCTGTTGGACACCTCAATTGGCAACAGAGGTTCCTCCCATTTCTTTGCCATGATGGTGGGTCTGAGTAACAAGCTGTGTGAATGTAAGAATTCTTCATTTGCCTTCTATTAATTTCTCCTCCTCAGACTCCTTTCTGCCATTCAGAAGTCTTGGTCTCCCCCTGCACATTCCCACTCACGCAGCAGATGTGATTCAGTGCACACAGCACACCTGGAGGCCCTGACAGGGACAGTGGGGCACAGACAGGATGCTCAGGGTTTCCAAGCAGCCCTTTATTTATTGATGGGGTACCATGAACAGTTGGATTCAACAATCTTAGAGGTCTTCTCCAGCTTTAATGATCCCAATTCTATGAAATAACTCTCATTGCTTTGAAAAATGGAATTAAATTGAGCTCACTTAGAAACAAGACTTCTGCCATACTAGAGAAAAATGGGGCTTACTTTACTTACCTTGATAATAACAAAAATGGCATATCCAGCTCCTGGCTATGGAACTTCTGTGACAGGGACCTGGGTGGGACAATAGAGATCTCAGCAGCCTTTGGATGGCTGCACTGGAGCACCCTGGGGCACAAGCACCACAGCCTCCATGTGCTGGATGAGAAGTTTGCTTTCCTTTCCATCTTTGCACATCTCACAACTCTTGGATCCAAGTCACACATCTCCTCACAGAGCTTCATCTCTGCATCTGTCTGCGACGCTTAATTTGTCATGACTTGGAGGGGCATTGTTCCAGGCACTCACTGCATGTGCAGCCTGGCAAGTGGCAGAGCCCATTCCCTGATAACACTGATAACACTGATATTCCCTGATAACACTGCCTGGGACCCTCCCTGCAGCCAACCCTCCCTCTGGTCCAGGAGGTGAGGGGAAAATACAGGAGCACACAGGGCAATTAAAGTTACAATCAGATGTGGTGTTAACACATCAGAATGAGCAGTGAATAACCCTAATGAAAGGTGAGGGTTATTTAGGAGCATCCAGTAATTGCACGTGCAGAATATGGAACCTCAGCACATGGTGAAGAGAGAGGGTGAGGACAGGAAGGGTTCAGGACCACAGCTCTGCTCACCTGCACATGAGCTGCCCCCAGGGATATCCACACCTCAGGTAGGGCACAAACCAAGCAGGAACAAAGGGTGGGTAACAAGAATTTTATTCCTACTAAATATTTTATCCTGGCTGCTACTCCTTTCCTAAAATAAAGGCAATAATTAAAACTGAGGGCTAACACTTTGCTGTCTCACTTCACAGACTGCATACTCCAATTCCTCAACAAGGCAATGCAAAACCAGGCAGTGAGCAGGCTGAAGGCAGCTGGAGAAGGCAAACGACTTTGAGCAACACCAGGGAGGCCCCAGGGCAGGCAGCTGGGTGCTGGGCTGGGTCTCACTTCCCTGGGCACACACCCCAGTCTCCACCAGTGCCCAAGGACCCCAGTGACAGTGACAGCCCCGTGGGGTCAGCCCCAGCCTCTCCTCACAACTGAGGACTCTCCTTGCTCCACCCTCCCCCAGAATTATCCATTGGCTCTGATGGGACATGGAGAATGCCCAGCTCACCTCATCACCAGAGTCACACAGCAAGGCTTGGGGGCAGTCAGGGATGCCCTGCAGTGCTGCTCTGTGGTGCCAGCCCGTCCCAAAACACTCTGCTGATCCACCTGCATCGGAGCACAGGGACAGCAAGGGAAGAGAAGCTCTCAGGGACAAGACATGAGGAGGGAGAGCAGCCCTGAGCACACAGCAAGTAGAGGGACCAGGTCCCTGCCAAACTGCAGCACACCCTCACCCCCATAATCCCTGTGATACATAATCCCTGCCAGCACCAGGTTATCACAAGGTGATAAGGCTCGTGGGCTGTACCTGCTTGGCATGGCTGGAGCAAGGCTCCCTCGGGGCTGCCCCGCTTTCACTTCCTATTAATGTGCACCTGCACGCATATCAAAAGGAGGAAAAGCATAAACTGTATTCAAAGCTTTACTCAAACCCCCATTGAAGCCTGAGTTGATGCCAGGGCATGCCAGCACCTGGGCTCAGCAGCAACCCCACCAGTGACACTGCCTGTGGCTGTCCCTGTGCCGGAGCCACCACGGCCACCCACCCTCCCCAGACCCCCCCGTGCCACACACAGCCAGCACACCCATCCTGCACAGCACCCTCTGAGCACAGGGCATGGGACTGACCCTTTTTGGGGTCAGCCTGTTCCTGAGCTCTGGCCACCTCTCTCCTTATCAGCTTGGCTCTCTGACTCCACAGGCACACGGCAGGCTGGGCACAGCTTTATCTGAGTTTTATGTGCAGCTGCATTTGCTTATCACACAGATAAGTTATTATAAAAACAACAAGAAACAGCAGCAGCCTGTAACCCGGGTATCTCAGTGCCCTCATCACAAATTCCCAACCTGTGGACCAGCTCATCATCCACAGCTCACAGGGAAGAAGGAAACCCAAAGAACACACGATGCCAGGACATGCACAGCAACAACTTCAGTACCTGGCACTCAGGGAGCAGCATCACATTAACAATTAGAGGACACCCACACCTGGCAGCTTTGGCACGGTGGTCCCACCATTGGGCACTGCTGGGAGCATGCCCCAGGGCAGCTGGGCATGGAAGGATGCTCTGCCCAGACTGAGAAGAGCACATTCAGACACAAAGCCTCTGGCAGAGGGCTCACGTCACAGCAAACACTATCCAGTGGCCAACAGGACAGCCCTGACCCCTTCAGGCCCTCCTCTGATCTCCAGAATCCAATGAGGATGTTCAACTGGCAGAAAACATTTTTTCCCTGCTTAAGCCAGTTTTCTACTGATCCAGCTTCCTGTGCAGTCTCACCTCTGGTCAGCTGAAGCACAGGGGATGCAGTGGGAAGCACACCCAGGGACAAGCTGAGATATCTGAATGTACTTAACTGCAAAGTGAACCAAGCCCTCCCTCTACGGCACCGAGCGCGCTGTCAAATAGTCAAATTGAAAGTAGCTTTCATCTGAGCAAAAACAAAGGAGGCAAAGGCTTTGCAAAGAAACAATTCTCACTTGACGCATGTCATGGAGTTGTGAGCGCGCCTGAGTCACGGCACACGTGTGGACCATTGTGAGATGTGTCCTCCTCCTCAATCTGCCGAGAGCACCACCAGGCAGAGGTTGAAACATGCGGAGGTGATTCAACACCGAGGAACAGAAACACTGAGACGTGCTGTTCTTGCACAGGGGCTGTACCTGACACCGCTTTTATTTACTCAGAAAAGTTTTCTGCCCTGTATGACCTTCCCCTGCCAACTTACCCACGTGTTAAGCAGAATCTCCATCCCACCCTCGATGGATCACTACAATCCAACAAATACTTCCAAAACGGGCAGACTTTTTTTTTCTTTCAGGCCTATGAGAAATGTAAGTTGAAAACTTGAATATTACTTGTTACCTGACAAAGCGTTATACTTTCTCTGTGCTTACGGCATCAACCAGGAAATAAAGAATCCACAAAGAAATGGAAGGGGAAAAAATCTTCCTATCAGAATGTAAATATTTGAGCATAGCAAAAATGAAGTATTTCCATGAAGCTTTCAATAAAGGATAACTGCAGGCCAAATTTTACCAGCAGATACAGGCACGTAACTCCAGCTAAAGTTACTCAGAGCTGCCCAAGTTTCTGAGAGGCCAACTCAAGCAAACAGTGTTCATCTCCAGAAGGACTGTGAGCTCAGGAGCCGAGGCCACATTCCCAGCTCTTCTGAGAGAGGCAGACAAGATCTGTTTCATATCAGTGAAGAACTTCAGAGATGAGTCAAACCTGCAGGATTTGCTGCAATACTCGCTGCAAAAGAGGATGTGAGAACTGGCAAGTACGCTGTGTTTACTCACTGTGCCATCTAATTCTGGAAACCCGAGCTGAGATTCAGCGATCGAGCACGACTCCAAGGGGTGGTGGGAAGATCCTGGCCCTGTTACAAAGGCACTCGTTGGGCTGAACTGGTGGCATCTGCTCAAACAGGGCCATGGGCTGACCCAGACAGAGGTTCTGCAGCTGGCAAGAGGAGCCTCCCCTGGGCAGAGCTGCACCACATCTGCCTCCAGCCCAGGGACAGGCGCACACGAGGAGCAGAGATGCTCTAAAAATCACGCACTGCTTCAGTTAATGACACAGATTTACTCTGGGTGTTAGCCTGTTTTGCTAAAAAAAGCCAAGCAGATTTTTTTTCCTTTTTTCCTGGTGCAAACTGTCCTTTATAGAGACTATTAATATCCCTCTTCCTTCAGTTTAAGCTCTACTTCTCTTCCTTGTTCTCCCACTGACTTGAAAGATAAGTTGCAAAACGAGATCTAATTTATCTCTATCTTTTGTCCTCATCCCTTCCCTCCTGTCACTGCCTGGACAGGCAGATTGCTCTGTAGGGAATCACTGCATGGAGCACAGAGTTTATATTTGCTGCAACATTCACATTTTTAGGCAGAAAATGAAAGATTTTACCTAGTTTATACTAAACAGAACCCCTTTGGTTCTGGCCTCATGTAATTAATTCTGCACAAAGTAGTAACTTGGATAAAACACCTTGCTATAAGCAGCCACCTCAAACTGCTGTGAATATTCCTCAATACCAGACACCAGTGAAGGCAACAGCAGTGGATGGTGGCTGCCAGGAGGTTATGCTGAAACAAACGCATTTTTATTTTTCCCTTTAAATTACGAAAGATTATCATTTTACTCAGCAATGCCCCTTATTAAATTGAAACCCTCCACATCAGAATTAAACACATCCTATCTACTCAAAATGAAGTGTATTATTTATCAGTAATATTTAATGACAAAAACCTGATAACTTTTTCCGATTATACCACTGATTTCCTCCAGTCATGCATCATTGGCTCTGCTGGTCATTAGCATTATCACAGTGCATAAACTCTGGCTTAGGCAGCAAGTTTGATAACAGAGCCAGACACCTATAGCTACCATTTTTCAGTTTGTTCAGATTTACCAGTTTACCTCTCTATGAGCGTGCCTCTATCTAATGGCATCGATTAAAATCCCTAAAAATCCTAGACAGAAAATTTCCATTTCCATGCAACACGCTTCTGCACACTCAGAATCCCTCAGTAAATATAAAGCACTTGCTGAAAAATCAGATTTCCCCTTCAACTGGCTGAGGACCCTTTTCCTGAAAGACTATACTCCAGCCAATCTGAAAAATAAATAGGAAATATTTAGCCTTCTCTGACTGTTTAATGCCAGGAATACACTGGATAGGCTTAAGATATTTTAGTTTAAATCACAGGCAATGTTCCATTTTAACTTCTATGAAATAGTATTTTTGAATGCTGCAGATACTGGTTTTATAGAAGTGAAGAAAAAAAATCAGAACAGATAACATAGTATAAAATCAGCTAAAATATACCAAGATGGGTTTTCTTCCATTCTCAGTTAAATCCCATAAATAAAATGACGGATTAGAAAGGTTTCCTGAGCAAGACCATCATTCCTCACACTACTGGACGTCAGAAAACTTCAATAGGTAAAGCCAGAGAAAAACTTTAAAATACTTGTAACAAAAAATAATTTTGCTGCATACTTCTGACATTCCTCTTTCAAAGCCTTTTAGGTATCAAGTAATTTATCATTGAAAAATAAATTTGCTCTTTTCCAAACCTACAATTCAGGAGCTTTACAAACTTTAATATATATTATCTCAACACACATACATACACAGGCATATCATTAAAAACTAACAAAAACAATTTATAATGAGCTATTTCAGAGCCACCTTCTCCCAGTACTCATTTAATTCAATGACAGCAGGATAGGGCCCCTGACAACTCTCTGATTAAAATTAATTACTAAAGCTGTTAAGACATTATTACTATTGCAAAACTTACTGTGAAAAATCTCTCATCTAAATCTGCTAATGCAGGTACAGGCCATGATGTTCTGCACAAACATCCAGAGAGATACACACGTGAATATTCTAAGACTTTATTATTTAGCCAAACTGATTTTCTTTTAATTTTCTCTTTTTTTTTTTTTAACTCAGTCCATCCCATCACTGATCTCCCATGATTTCAACAGGGATATTTAGAGCCTAGGCCACATAACTGAAGCTACATCTGCCTGTGTAATGGAAATACAACTATTTATGAAATTCACCCCAGGGGGAGGAATAATTTACAGCACACTGATCAACAGTTTGCATGGTACTGTCTGAAGGAGCCCTGTTTGAGAAGGAGAGCTGTTATAAAAGCAGAAAGTATCAATACTAACACAATTGGTGCCACTGGGTTATGCTATTTGCCGGCCAGAATCCATCTCTCGCGCAGAAAATTTCAGTTTGGGTGTAGTTTCAGTATCACTAACTGCAGTATTAGAGGTTGGGGCCATTACACAAGAAACAGCAGCAATTTGATGAGGTTAATCCCAAATTCTGTGATTTGCTGAGGCCAAAACTGGATCAAACCCTGGCAGCGAGCTTGGGAGCGCGGGATGCAGGAGCGCTCACAGCCCCCTGCTCCTCTCATCCAGGGGCTTCGAGCTGATCCTTCAAAAATGAAACAGTGGAAAATTCTGTCATTGCTTTCCTCTGCTCTACCTGCACCTGCATTGTCCCCAAAAGAGACTTCTGACCTGACTGAGCATCAGCCAATGCCAAAACCCTGGCCAGGCACATCCTCCCCGGGACCGCCAGCCTTTCCCAGACAAACCCAGCGTCAATGTGCTCCAAACCCAGTGTCTGGAGCCACTCCATGATGCCCCACAGACCCCTGCACTGCACTGCTTTTAAGGGGATTTCTACCACAGACGGATTTACAAGAGGGATTTTAATGGAATTTTTCTTTCCAGCGCAAGTATAAAACGTGGGAACGGGGCTGGACGAGCTGCCCGAGCGGCTAACACAGATTCTTCATGAGGTTCATGGAAGACAGAGTTCATGACTCACTGTCAGTGAGCTCACTATTACAACATAAAAACTATTATTAAAAATAAAAATGCAAGCACCAAAAGGAGCACTTGAAGAAGGTTTTAACTTCTTAATCCCAAACAGAATACCCTTGAAATGAGGTTCGCAGCAGGCTCACTGGACAAAAGTCCATAAAAGACAATGTTGCTATCAAAAATCTATTGGAACAGCACATTTTAGTTGAAAACCTTCCTCCCTATTTCCACTCCCTTGGTATTCCCAGAAGTTCCTTAGGAAGAGGTGTCTCACTCACACTCAGCTCCCAGCTTTCCAGCAGCAGGAACACATACACTTCACATTCACTGTGCAACACCAGGAAAATGCTTTTTAAAACTGACATGGGTTCCTAAAGAAATATCAGTTAATTACTTAATCCTCCTTAATGGAATGATCAACATCCTTTCAGCAAACAAGGCTGTGATGATTTAACGTTTTACTGCACTGGGAGAATTAACCCCGCTCCTCTCCCGTCTGCTGCGACCGCTGGTTCTTCAGAATCAGTTCCATTTATTCACTTCTGCAGAGCAGCCCCTGCACCCAGGCAAGGAAAAAACCAATAGACAAAAGTCTGCCTCAGTGTTATTCTGCCAAGGCCTGACCTCCAGGCTGACAGAAAGGCAGGTGGCCTGGACACCCAGGAAATGAAGGTACAAGGCAGCACAGAACAACAAGCCCCAGCGTGAGCCTGGAACAACTTCATCAGCATCCCAGGAGCACCACTTCAAAAGGAGCCGGGGAGGGATGCTGGAATCCCAGCTCAGACAGCTCCTGAATCCCTGAGAACCCCGTTCTGGCAAGAACAAAAGTCCTTTCAGGGCTCCACTGCTCGCTGCAACCAGACCCAGGCTCAGACAGAATTCTGCAGGCAAGTGTTGTGCAAGAAAGGGAATTCAGCATCGATTTTTGTGATCAGATGTTTAGTGGCTGCTCTGAACACTCCAGCAATCCCCCCTCACCATTTTATCTTCCTTTATCACAAGCTTTTTAATAGAGACATGACATTCTGCTTACTGCTGGGCTCTCTCTATTTATCTCTCTCTTAACAACGCTTTGGCATCATCGGCTCCGCTATCTAAATCAGCAACAGTGCATGTCCGGTCACATAAAACCAGAGAGGGCTTCCCGAGATGCCTTGGGAACTCTGACTACTCCGGTTTACTGATGTGTTAATATGCCCCATCCACTAATTAATGAACAAACAGCTTAGCCAGGCAGCTGGGGGAGGGACACCAACACGAAGACTGTGGAGAGCCCAAGGAAAGACACTTGACCCTAATTGTTAGCAACAAGATGACAAGACTGATCGGGAAGTACAGCTAAAACTCAGATCCAACATGAAAGGAAATGTCTGGCGAAGAGGGGGAAACTAACGATGCCATTGGAGGCTGCAGCCAACCTGCCACACTGTGCCACCTTCTGTCGGGCTGTCAGCACTCAGTGCCCAGCACCTGGCCCGGGCTCCTCAGCACCACGCTCCCACCACATCCCTCTCTGCATGCCCAAATCCTCATCCTCCTCCTGCGACCCTGCAGCTCTAGGGTGTACGCTCCAGCCAGGAAAAACTGGAGTTTGTTCCAACCCATGACACGGTGGTGAGAAAGCGCGGCTCATGCTGCACCTTCCCAGCAAAACCACCTGCAGAATTCCAGCCAGTGGGTTTTAAAAAGGGCCAAAGGCTGGCTGAAGTTCCAGACAGACACAGTTTTACCTGGGGCAAAACATTCTTCATCTTAAAACCAGCCTGGACTACATACCACAGCAGATATGCCTGTAGATGCACCAGCAAGAGGGTGCTGTGCCCCGTGTGCACTTTGGGAAACACTTCCATATAGAGTTCAAATCCTTGGAAAAAAGGTTGTAAGCTCTTTCTACCTGAAAAATCAATTTAACTGAGAGTCAGAGCAGTGCAGGAGATGCTGCAGCACCGTGCTCTGGGACAAACACCCAGGAGAAAGTTGATTCACAGATGGCACGTCCAGTGCAGACACACCGCACAGCCCCAGTTCTCATTGCCAGTTTTTTAATTTCAGTGCCCATTTTTTAAATTCAGTGCCTCTGAATTAAACTAACTTCGCAAGGAAACAGGTTCTCCTAATAAAAACACACCAGCGAAAAGCACTGTACAGACAGCACTATTAGCAGTAAACAATACACGGGAGAATCATCCCAATAAAACATTCTGGGTATTTATTTGCATTGCTTTCCGAGACCATTGCAACCGAATGGGAAACTGGAAGGGAAAAAAGCCCACAATTATTTTCAGAATAGCACTCCCAGAAACACTGTAGCCTATCAGATCTATGTAAATATTTTACGATATGGGTTCCATTTCAGTAGATCTGTCAAGATATTTACAGGGCTTGACAGTATTTCTGCCTTTAATTAAATTTTCACACACATACTTTAATGTAATTTAAATAGATTATTAGTTGTCAGAATATAGTATAAATTTTGTTTACGATTTAGTTACTTTAAGTACTCACATTGAGGAAACTCATTTAACCCCCTGACTGAGGAGCATTAAGTGTTGAGATGAGACTTCTAAAGAGCTTCTACTGCCCTTTGCACTCTTGCAATAATCTTAAATTACTACAACTTAATTGCAATTTCAAGGCACTAAAATGGAGATGCTTTAAAAACAGCACCAGGAGGGTCAATGAGAGGAGAAAAATTATTTAGTCCTCCTCAGGTGCTTCTTAGGGAGAAACTGATTTTGCCCATGCTCTTCCCTTTTCCCATTTTCCATAGAATCCCGTCTTCATTTGCAGAATGACGTGGAACAAAAAGTCATCAGGATTATTCTGGATACTTGCCACATCCAAACAGCCATTAGACATAAGCCTGCTCACTTGCATGCATGGAAGAGACCCGTGCCAGGAGAACAGAAAGACAAAACCCTAGAGCACATTTGCAGAGAAGGCTGCACACGAACAGAGCCAGCAGCTCCTCTGACTTGGGAGCTCCAGTGCTAGAGTAAGGAAAAAGAGCACGTGTTAAACCACTCCAGAAATCCCAACCAACAAATAAATGATCTCAGCAAAACAGCACAACCGACTCCTCTACAGCACAAAATAAATCTTTTTAAAGTAAAACACTACAGCGATCCCACAATTAACTTTCTCCTCTAAGGACTGCATGGTTTATTCCACGCTGGATTTTTCCCCCCCTCTCTCTACACTGGCATCACCTTGTTACCTGCAGGAGCTGCCGTTCCCAGCACAGCGAGCTGCGGGATCGAACCGCGCAGCGAGCAGGCTGCGAGCAGCGCTTCTGTCAGCGCAAAACCAACCCCTTCCAGCAGCCACGAGATCTTCTCCGGCTCTTCTCGCCACGAGACACTCCACAAGGCTCTGGCCAACAGAAAAACAATCAGACTCACGATTTGCACACCGCTGTGCCTCAGCACGGCCGGCGCTGACGCGCGTCCTCGGTGGCACGACGTTAGGCGCTCCCAGCCTGGCCATACCTTTCGAAGCTCTGGAATAAAGTTTGCTTGCCAGGACCTCTAAGAACGGTCTCAAAGACGCTGCTGATCTCTAGCGCAGAGCGTCTCTGAATTCCACCTAGCAAATGCTTCCTGGCTTCTCCTGCATATCACATCTCTGCCGAAGCGCTCGCCGGGTGTGAAAACACGCTACTCTACGTGGAGGGAGGGGGAGAAAAAGTTTCAGTGGTACCAGTTAGTGGCACAGACCAAAAGCCAAAGGCAGCGACATCAGCAGAAGCCCCAGCTGATGCCAGCACTCTCTGGATCAGGCCCAGGGTGGCCGACTGCACCCTGAGCTCATCCCTGGGGACACAGGGACCACGCCGTGCCCACGGCCACGTTCAGAGCAGGGTGCCGCTGTGTCCCCACGCTGCTGACCACCCCCTGGGCTTCCCCTCCAGCCACCAGCCCCTTCCCACCTGCTTCCCCAGCCGAGGCTCGCAGGGAGAAGCTCTGACAGCAAGGCTCATCTGAGGAACAATTAAAATGCGCTATTTAATTCAGCTTAAATACGGACAGCAAACAAAACCCTCGTGCACCCGAGCCCTGCAGGGCCTGATCCCGCTCCCCCTGCAGTGGGAACCCCGGGAAAGCTCCCTGCCAGGCACCCTGTCCCTGCACACACGATGCTGGATGTGCTGGGAAGGGCAGGAGAGGCCTGAACAAACGCTGCTCCTCCAAAAGACACCCAGCCACCTGCAAAAACCCCACCGAGCCTTCTCCAGCCCTGGCTCAGCTGCATAAAAATATTTCAGCTCAGTGCCTTGAAGTTGCAATTAAATTGTAGTAATTTAAGATTATCACAAGAGCAAAGGGCAGCAGCAGCTCTTCAGCAGACTCCTCTCACCACTTAATGCTCCTCAGTCTTGGGGTTAAATGAGCTTCTTTAGTATAAGTACCTTAAAGCAAGTGAATCGTAAACAAAATTTATACTATTTTCTGACAGCATATAATCTATTTAAATTTATTAAAGCTTCTCGGAGAAAATTTAAGATGACAGAAGTATCATTATGCCCCATAAATAACCGGACAGCCTTGCTGAAATAACTGTATTTTACATACAAATCCTACATATGTGTGCGCATATGTTATTTCATTTGACACACAAATACATGCTCAACGGATATTTCACAAAAGGAATTGTGTTATCCAGTTCAATCTCTCAATATAAATGACCACAAGAGGTACGAATACTAAACACTAGATACGTTCCATATATTTGCCTTTTTACCACTAGCCTTTTTCGCAATTTTTTACAGTGCTATGAAACAGGAGTAATTCAGGAGCTACAAATGTTTACAGTATATCACATCAAGGATGATAATGTGAATTTTAGCTCTGGAAAAAGGTGATCCACTCCATGAGAAACGCACACTGCGGCGTATGCTGCACGCTAATGTCCGATGCACAATTCCCTGCTCAACTTCCCTGCTCCTTCTCCTACCCGGGCAAAACCCAGCTGTGTTACGGTTACTGGTGGAACTGATTTAAGCAGAAAATGTTTATAGATGTTAGAAAACATTACACATTACGCAAAATGGCTTAATAGCATACATGTGCATGTTTAATGCACGTACTTTTTATTGTCTAATTAAAATGTATACCATTAAAAAATCTTTACAGGCTTGAGAGTAAGTTATGCAGGACAGTTATGAAACCTTACCTTACAGAAAGTATAAAGTACTTATTGTGAGATCTGCACTGCTAATTAAAAAAATGCTTATGCAAAAAGATTTAGGATTTCTTAATTCTTCAGCAGATGTGCACTTGGTCTGCCTCCTGATTAATACACATTAGGGTAACAGTCTCTTGCTTGGATTTTTTTTAAAAACAGATATTTCCATTGTTTTAGAATACTTTAAAGGAATGAAAGTGACACATATTTAAAGTTTGAGTTCAAGTGTTTGAATACAAACATGAAACTGTCACACAACAAAACTAACCTCACTCCCCTGGTTCATTTCCATTAGTACCTAAATCCTAACTGTTTATTGAAGTAAAACCAAGTGGCTATTAATACTCTTTACGGGTATTTCCACTAAAAACTACACAGTAACAGTCTCTGTGATACAGCCATGAAGACACATTACACACACTCTTGTAAAAATCCCGGCGTATCAAACCAAGGTCCATCCTGACTGCTTGGCAACATGTTTGAAGGAAAGATATTACAAGTTTTCCAAACTCTAGGAATGCAGTCATCCAATATACAGTGCTTAATCAGAACCAAACTCCTCTATTATACACCAACACAAAACTTACACACAGAGAGGAAAAACCAAATCCACGTTTCTTTACAATTCAGCAATCCAGAAATAAAAGCTGAATTCCACAGAACTTTTAGGTTTTTCTGCATTGCACTAATTTAATGCCTTCTTCTCTGCAGCTCTAGGCAGCGTAAACATAATCAAATCCCAAGTCCCTCTGAAAGTGTAAAAATGCACTTCAAACCATCATCACTTTAAAAAAACAAACAAACCCCAAAACCCCAGCCCATGCACAAAAAACTAACTTTGCAATCAAAACTGTAAGCAACAGAAAGCCTTGTCTGAAATAGTAGTTATTTTTCTCAGAGTTATCCTTTGGTTTCACAACAAAGATCAGCATTTGTAATGGTCCATTTCTGCATAAGTGAACATATAGCCTTGCTGCCTGATCGAATAGTCCAGAGCTTTCAGTGAGGCAGCTCCTGACAACAGCCCAGCAGCAGCTTTGTTTGATCTCTCCTGCCTTCCTTAATCTGGGTTGTCAAGGTTCACTTGTTGGAGGCTGTTTACTTTACTTTTTCCAGAGAAAAAAAAAAAAAGTGATTTTTTTTTCCTGTCTCTCATACAATGACTAATCCAAAGACTAAGGGGGAAGAATGCTGCCAATGCAAGATGTTAAAGCTACAATACCTTTTTGCAATGAGATTTTAGCCGACACCTTTTGAATGGTAACTAGTGGAGAGCTTCCTCCCCCAGTGCCCTGGTCCATTCAGTATGGTTGGGAGATAGTTCAAACAAAATGTGCAGGGGAAAAGCTTCAGAGGAAAGAAGTTGAAACGAGTAGCCCCAAATTTCCCTGTCTTCCCCCAAATCTAGCTGCCGAGATGCACGGTACCTCCTTGTCCACACTCGCTTCTCTGGGAACTTGAGTTATTTCAGGCTCTCTCAAACTTACAGAACACAAGAGCTTCTCAGCAGTAACAAAAACTGTAAAAATAATACTCAACCGAGCAAAATGCATGTTTTCCAAAATATTAAAGTAAGCTGTGGATTACCAGCACAGGCAAAAAAGTTTCTTTGATGACATGCTTGCAACTTTGTCTAATTAAGCAGCTGTCACTAGTGACATCAACATTTGGTCAAATCAGGTAAAATCCAACTTTAGAAAAACTGTATGGAAAGCAAACACAGTTTAGAGAACTGTTTTAATATTCAGAACCATCCAGCACCCCAGAAATCAGCAGGCTATACAGTGTAGACGACAGGCTACGAGCAGTACACATCCATTACTCACTCCGAGAACAGTTACTAAAAATGAAACCTTAAACTTCTGAGCACAGAAGTTGGGCTCCAGCTTCTCTACAGAAGCGGCTCGGAGAGCGCTCGCAGGCGGCGGATGCCTCGGGTAGGGACGGGAGGGCTGCGCGCTGCCGCCGCTGCCGGGCTCAGAGGGAACCGGGGGAAAAAGGACGGGGAAAAAGGGAAAAAAACCAAAAAAAGTAATCTCGCTCGGCTCGGCTCACTCAAAGCAAAAACACGCAATTAAAATCATTACAGCGAAGTGGCAGCAGAAGAGTCGCTGAGAGCGCGGCGCTCCGCAACCCGCCCGGCGATGCTCTCCGCGCCGGGGCCGCGCGGTCACTGATAGTTACCGGCGGTGCGGAGGGGGCTGCGCTGCGCCCCGCGGAGCCCTGCCCGCGCAGCTGCCCGCGCCCCGCTCCCTCGGCTGCTTTGGGTTTTTGTTGGTTTTGTTTTTTTTTTTTTTTCCAGGAAAGAAAGGAACCCACAAACCGGCGGGGCGGGGGTGGGGAGGAGGGAGGCGCGGACACGCCGCTCGGCCGCCGGCAGCGCGCACCCCTCCGCTGCCCGGGCACGCGGCCGCGCAGCGCGGGCCGGCAGGTGCGCGGGGCGGCCCTACTTACCGGGCACCGGCGGCGGCTCCGCGGCGCGCAGCGAGCCGCGGCTCCGTCCCGAGGCTCCGCACCGCGGGGCTGCGCGGGAGGGGAACGTGCGCACACACACGCGCGTGAAGGATGCGCGGTCCGCACCCGCGCAGTGAGAAGTTGCGCCGGGCTGAGCTGGGGAGGCGCGGGTGTTTATTCAAACACTTCGTTTCAAAAAAAAAAAAAAAAAAAAGAAAAGAAATGGGGGGGATGGGCGCAACGCGTCCCAGGGACCCGCGGTGGGGGCGGATGCGCTGCGCGGAGCTCCGCGCCTGCGGAAGGGGCTGCGCAGGCGTAAAGCCGCAACAGGTGCTCGGGGTAGGGGGAACGGGCAGCCGGGCACAGCGCGGGGGGGGGGGGGGGCGCGGCCCCACCGCAACTTCTTGCCCCGAGTGCAAAAGTTGGGGCGTACGCGCCCCTTGCGCGGCGGCGCGGAGGGACCCGGCGGAAAACACGCGGAAAGCGCGAGCGGGGATGGGAGGGGGGCGGGACGCGCCGCATCCCACCACGGCGGGGAGTGCGCGCAGCGCGGGGCGGGGGGGAAGTTTCCAAAGTGGGCGGGGAGGGGGTGCGGGCGGCCCCGCAGCCCGGGGAGGGGGCTCCGCATCCGCGCACCGCCGCCCCACATCCCCCCACCCCCCCGGTACCGCGGCGGCGGTCGGGGAGGGGCGGCCGGGCACGTGGGGCCGGCGGGGGGAAAAGTGCAACAGCCCCGGAGGAGCGGGGAAAGTGTCGGGGGGCGCCGGACTCACCCGCAGGACTCGGCCCTGCCGCTGCCCAGCACGGCGCGGCCGCGGCGCGGGCGGGCGGCGGCGCGGAGCGGCGCGGGGCTGCCTCCGTCCCGTCCCTCCCTCCCGTCCCTCCGGCACGCCGAGCCCGGGCGGCGCGGCGGCGTGCTCCGCCGCTCGGTAAATAACAATAGAGCCCTCCGCCCGGCGCCGCGCCCGCGGGCCCCGCACGCCGCCCCGCCGCGCCCCCGCCCCGCGCCGCCCCGCGCCCCCTCCCCGCCCCGCGCAGCCCCGCGCGGGCGGGCCGGGGGCGGCCCGCGACACCCCCGCGGAGGGAGATGTTGTTATTTTTTGCTGTTGTCAGTCTCTGACGTCACATCCACCTGCTGGGTAAACAAGGCTCGGCGCAAGGGAAAAATAATAATAAAATAAAATAAAATAATAGAAGCGGGGGGTGAAGCGCGCAGGGGGTGAAGGGCGAGAGCCCCGCAGGCGCGGAGCTCCGCGGAGGACGGCCGGGGGGGGCGGGGGGGGCCGGGCCGGGGGAGGCGGGGCGGCCCCACGGGGAAGGGAAAGTGGCGGTGGAGCGCGGCGCGCATCCCTGCGCACCCCTCCGCGCCCCGAGGGACAGCTCAGCGCCCGGGCCGGGGCCGCTCCGTCGGCGGGGGCGCAGTGCTGCGCACCCCTACCAACTTTTCTGCAGCCGCGCGGGGGGCAGCGGGGCATCAGGCCAGCGGAGCTGAGGGATGCGGTGGATCCCGGAGTGCCCTCCGCGGGTACCCGCGGAGCCACCTTACCTGCGCGGAGCGGCGAGGCGGGCGCTGCCCGCGTTCTCCCCGCAGCGCCCGCCGCTGTGGGCGCAAACACCGCTTAGACACAGTGCGCGGGTGCGCAGCGGCGCGCACCGGCCGCTGAGCGGGACTGACCGTCCCGGGGACGGGGCTGGGTGCCCGCCCGGAGCCGCTCCGCGGGGATGGCTCCGCATCTCGGTGGGTGCGCGGAGCGGCCGCGCCGTCGGGGCTCCCGAGGAGAGGGGCGGCAGCGCCCGCGGGGCGAACGCGAGCGGGGGCAGAGCCGGGACCACCCGGCTGCTCCAGCCCCGGGGCTCCGGCACTCGCGCATCGCGAATTTTAACAGCACCGATGGCCTTAGCGCGGATTTGGAACCTCAGCGGCGCGGGGGCCCCCATTGACGGCGGCCGGAGCGGGCGAGGGGAGCGGCCCCGCCGGGCAGCCCCTCGCCCTGCCCTGCCCGGGACCCCGGCCCGCTGCCGGCGGCACCGCGGCGCCCACGGGACGGGGACGGGGCTCGGTGGTCGGGCGCCCCGCGGGGAAGGAGCGCGTCCTGCCCGGCGCTGCGGGCGGGAGTCAGCGGGCGGCCGCGAAGTTACCGAGCGACCGACTCGTTCGGGGAAAAAACTCTTTTTTTGACCCGCCCGGCTTTCTTTCCTCCCTGCTTTTGGGCGATCGCGCGTGGCTGCCCGCAGGACGGACCCGGGGCCGGGACGATAGTTTCACACACTGTCAGGAGCGGTACCGCGGGGCGAACCGCGCTGAGCTCAGCCTCTCCCCCAGTCCCGGTCCCCGGCCCCGGCCCGGCCCCGGCGGCTCCGGCAGCAGCGCCGGGCCCGCGGCGCCACCTCCCGGCAGAACGGCGGGAGCCGCGCTGGCAGCAATTAAGACCTGGAATTACCCTAATAGCGAGGTACTTATGCGTAATTCATTATATTTTAAATAATTGAGAGCGGAAAATCGCTGCAAATAAATATTTGCGGAGGTGATGCTCGCGCCGCTGCCGGAGCGGTGCGCTCAGACCGGCGGGGAGCGCTCGGGGCTGGGAACGGGCGAGAGGCGGGAGCGGAGCGTTCAGCATCCCGCTTCTGCAGCCCCGGTACCGTAGGAGGCACCGCAGGGGTTTGTGTCACCTGGCGGGACCACCAGCTTTAAAAGCGAACATCATCTCGTTAAATATTTTAGTTCATCTGTTTTTTTAGTAGGAAGAAAAAGGAGCTAAACCTGTTAAAAGAGCATTTTTTAAACACTCTTCCCCTATACCGCTAAAAAACAACGCTTGTTTTACATTTCATCCTAGAATAAACGCTTATTGGCTACTTCTTCATCTCCTGTTTTTAACTTCACACATCCAAACCAGTATATCAACTCTGTAAAACATGATTAATTCCACAGACAGTACCAGCGGTGGGACTTCTCCCTCCCCCTCTGCCTATGTAGCTGCTAATTGTGCTTGAATTGTTTACTGCTGTATTGTTTTACAAGTGCCTGGAGAAAGATGCTTGATATTCCCACCACCGGCAGAACCATCCCAAGAGCAAATGCTTCACAGATTTTGGCAGGGATGTACACAGGCTACAACTACAGCTTGTTAGCTAAGAAGAAAAAAAAAATTATGAAGGTGATGACGCCTCTGTAATTATAGGTGTTACTTGTTATAAAGTCAGAATGTTTTCCAAGCTACTGTAATGCCACACCTCCAATGTCCCAGGAGCCAGGCCTGGGAGTCCTTTCTGCCTTAGTCACTGGTTTATGAGGCTTTGCAGAGCACATCACCAGGCTGCACGGCGGGTTCCTGGCCCACTTGGCACTCCTGCGTAGGTGCAAAGCCCATGTGGGTACTCAGCTGTTATTTTACCTTTTACATCAGACATGAAAAGATGAGATACACACCATGTACTGCCCCGAAAAGTTGGCGGACATAAAATGAAATGTATATTGGATTTACAGCCTGGTTTTATGATTATCTGACTTTTGTTTCAAATAAGCACAAGCAGAAGCAGCCCTGTGAGTCTACTCATACTGCAACCTGAGGCAAAACCCCTTCTTGGCAAAATGGTGGTTGCTGCTTTCCACATTTCCGTGTTTTTGGTGTACTCAGGGCAAATCAGATCAGTCTGGCAACAAATAACCTTCAAAAAAGTAGAAAATGCAGCTCTGCCCATCACATGGTACATGTGCAAGGCAAAATAACTGGACCTTTCTTTTGCTCAGAGAACTTCAAGGGCAGGGAAGGTCAACCTACCTATGAAGGGGAGTTTTAAAAGCTGTAAACATCAGCTTAGAGACTAAGCCCCGTGCTCTTGGTAACACTTGCACCAGCTTTAGTGGAAGCTGGATCTGTTCTCCAGCTGGGGAAGTCCCACAAAGAGATAATGTGACACAGCTAAGGTCTCAAGTTGGCTTGTCTGGCAAAATGAAAATAATAACTTCTCCCAAATGAGAGCTATAACCACTCAGATATTTTTTAAATGAAATATTGTTGTTGGGGAGGGGGTTTTCCAGCATACCAAATTCTGATCCCTCAGTTGCAAACACATTTGCATCCTTCATCTGCTTTTGCTATTATACTTTCCCAGTTTCCCTGGCCACAATAAAGGCCATGTCCTGGCCTGTGCTGGGAGGACAAGCTGGAACAGAGCTGAGCTTCCCTGTGCCAGGATGTGCCTGGCAGGACAGGGCTGCCCCACAGCCACCCCGAGGGCTGCTGGGCTGGCTGTGGCAGAGCAGGCAGCCAGCTGGGTGCTGCTGGTAAGGGAGAGAAATGGCTGTGCTGCCCCACAGCATCACAATCCAGGCAGAGCAGGCACAGGGCAGTGGGAGTCAGGTACAGAATAAATGACATTTTGCTCTGTTGTGAGTCCAGAGAAGCTCCACTGCAGTCCGAGTTGGTTTGGATTTGCATGGGCAGTGCAGAGACACAAGTCTTGGATTCACCCCAGACTCCTCTGGGTTCCTGGTGGATGGGAAAGGCTCCCCACGTCCGTACCCACACTAATCCTCTCTGCTCCTGGAGGTGTCCCTCCAGCCGCCACTGTGCCAGAAGCCACCCAGAGATAACTTTTCTATAGCACATTTCCATTTGGCCTGAGCTGCCAGCCAATACATATTTCCTTTTCCTGTGGGGGCAATGAATAGCCATTGTATTTTCGTTGGACTATTAATCTGCCTGAATTTGGTCGAGATTCTTAAATGAATATTCATGGGAATTAATGTAATTTAATTCCTATTGCTTCCGGGATATAATTACATGCCGTACGTGAATTGGCAAACGCCACAACCCATCCAATCTTGCTGAAAGTCCATGGCTGATGAAACACCACGAGCTGGACACTCGTGCAGCACTGGAGATGCACAAAGCACTGCCAAGATGCAGCTTGACTTCAGCAGAAGAAACCAATAAAAGAGGGAAGATGTACACTGTAGGAAGCAAACACCACCTTGAGGGATAGAAAGTATGATTAAAAAGGTATTTTAATACAAGCTCTTCCCCAGGTATTTGTCTACATGTAGGGACTACATTAAACATTTATATTATTTTGAAAAAAGCTTTATTTCTTCCACTTTCTCACCCACAGAAAAACATCTTTCAGGGCTCCTATCCTGACCTCTCCTGAGAGACAGCATCTCCTGGAAGACCTTCAGCACATCCTACAAATAAGAAGTGCCCAAGTGCAATCCTCCTTCTCCCAGCAGCCCGCCTGCCCAAGTTCATGCTGTTCCCTGAATAATAAAGCATAATCAGCTCTGTATTAAAGCAAAACCTGTCCCCAGCATCAGTGCTACCAACCCCTGTCGTAACATAACAAGGACTCTTCCCAAAATATTTGGGCTTGCCCTGTCACAGTGAGAGGCGTTCAAGTTCAGCGCTCTGTCAACAATGCCAGGTGTCTCCTGAACCTCCGGCGCCCGAGCCAAGAGAGGGAGCTCAGAAGCACAGGAATAATCATTATTCACATTACTAAAATGTAACGGAATGTTTAAACAGATAACGTAACACAATCCCTCACAGCAGAAAAAAAAAATACTGTTTATTATTTATCCCTGTCAGATAGAAAATGAACTCAATCTCCTGGAAAGCAAAAGCAAGGCTCCTTTCTTTTTTTTTTTTTCCCTTCTTTTTGCAACTGACAGCCATGAAAAAAATATTCTATTGTGGCAGCTGCGCCCCTTCAAAGGGGCTGATGTTCGCTGTGGTTCTTGATAAACCAACTGGCAAATTTTGGGGGTGAAAAAGAAGTGACTTGAAGCCAAACACATCTAAGAAAAAAAAGCCTCGTGAAATCAAAAATCCAAGAACAATTTCATGTTGAGTCAATCCGAAGATTTCATTTCAATTTTGATTTTTTGGGGGAATAAGAAAAAAGACACACACCCCCTTGCTTGAAAATAAAATTAAAGGACATTTTGAACACAAAGTAGTTTCAAAATGAAAAATCAAAGTGTTTCATGTCAGAAGTGTCAAAACTAACAGCTTCAGCATTTGTCAGAGCTTTTTTGAGTTTTTATAAATGACAAGTTTGGCATGTGTGCACAGACCGTTTTGGTGCTGCTGAATCTGCATTTTTGCATGCAAAAAAAATTGGTCGGGTGAAATTTTCTGCGGAGAAACCGTTTGCCATTCCCTTTGTGTGGAGACCAGCAGCGCTCTCCCCCATGGCTGCAGTGTGCAGGAGCCTCACTGACACCTCCAGCTCCTCTTTGGCTTATTAATATTTTACCCTTCAGTTTGCAGGACTCCACAGGCCGGGTCTTTTCCAGAGCCAGCTCCCTGGTTAGCAGGAGGAGGTACAAAGGTTAGGAGAGACCGACTGTGCATCTCCAGCTTGATGTGCTGCTGTGTGACAGGCGGCCACAGACCCATCCTAAGGTGACATTAGGTAATTTATTAGCTTGGTTCATTACTGCTAAGCTCCCTTTCATCGGCTCGCTGCCTTCCCAAAGTGAGGATTTTCCATAAATGTTTTATTCCAAAAAAGTTGGGAGAGGTTACAGTCAGGTTTACACCTTATGTAGCAGGAGAGCAGAGGTGGAAAGTGAGGTATGTAGCACCTGAATTAAGACATTTAATTTAAAATCCTAAATTACATAAAAATCCTAAGTTACATAAATGCTATTGCTATAAAAATGTACCAGCAAGCATTTACAATATTAGCAACTGAATATATTCCTGCTAGGAAAGCAGCAGCCACCCGGATTTTGCAGGTCTGCTTCCAGCCTAGCTGACTTTGCTGCAGGTTTGGGACAGTGCCTAGTCCCCTGGGAAGGAAGCAAATAAGATCTTCTGCAGATAGCAGACACCTACCTGCCTTTTGCTACCCAATTTCTGTAACACTTTCTACATCTCTCTGATGACAGCAACACTTCTTGCTGTATCTTGACAACTTCTAATTAACCCAATCTCAGCATCTCTGAAGCTTTCAGAGGAAAACCAGCGTGCTTCTCTAGAGCAAGAGACCAAATCCAAAACACCATCTCCTCCTCTGACCTCCAGCACAGCCTTTTCTCCACGGGGGATTCAAACCCCAGGTCATGTGCAGTGTGGCTCTGCTAAAAGCCAGATCAGCTCCTTCCCTGCCTTCCTGGAAGGCAGCATAGGAAGAAGCCAGCAGAGATGGAAACAGATTTCTAACATCTTGTTGGCATTTCTGGGTCTGCTTAAACTCCCGCTGCAGGAGCACATGCAGAAATCTCCATGAGGACATGCCACACTTTCAGCTTCCAGTGGAACAAGCAGTCTCATCTCAGGGAATTGGTCTCCCCACTCCCTGCCCTGCTCTCCCCACAAGTTCAGCATTGCCTGTGAAGGAGATGCAGTAATTGCAGCTGTCCCTGTCAAGGGTTTTCTGTTGATGCTGTCTCCAAAGTGTTCTATGCTGAAGTATTATTTCATCTTAACTTTTTCCACTATTATGACTATTTTTTAATCCAAAAGTCCAACATCAACAAAGATTAAAGCTTTTAGGCTAGTTACATATCTATGAAAACAACAGTCTCCTGTGTCTTGGGAGATAAACACTACCAGATGCTCTAGTAAACACCAGAAAGGGGAGAGAAGGGGGAAAAAAGAGAGTGGCCAGGAGAAGGAAAGGGCTGAAAATAAGTTAGAAATAGCAGAACAGGAAACCAGAAAAGTAAATTCCTGCTGTTTCTGGCTCTGTGGCAGTGAAGAGGTTAAACCCCAGTACACTGCCATCTCTAGACAGAACTAGTTGTTATTGCATTGATAAAACCCCGGGTTGTGTTTTCCTTGTCCATTTTGACCCGTATCTGACGTTAGCATTGCAAATGATGTCTGTTGCCATTCAGCTACTCAGAGTGAGTGGACAGAAACAAGACAGAGAGCTTAGCAAAGACGGTACTAATGGAAGGGGTGGGGAAAAGTCTGATTTACATGTAATTAATTATTATTTATGTAAAAACCATATCGTTGTGGTGGTTCTTGACACCATTTAAAGCCTCTTTTCAAAAGAGGAGTCTCCCCTGTTAGTGCACTAATCTTTTCTGTGCTGCCAATATGAACTGTGGTAACTGATGGCCCATCACCACCACTTGCAGGGTTCTCATCAACTGCCCAAAGGAAAGAAGGACAAGAATCCTGCCTCCTTCTAAACAGGTGACTTTGCATTACCAGGGCCATGGAATGCCAGCGAATCGTTCAGTGGGAAATCATCTGACCCGAGGCCAACACCATGCAGAAAAAGACAGAGTTATGCATTGCTATTGTGAAGAAGTTTCAGATTAAATAAATGTATTTTCTTCTGAACTTGTAAAATGATTAACTTATTTATTTGATTTCAGTATCTAATCACAAAATAATTACCTAACCCAGCCCCAAGGTATCTTGGCAATGTTGTTTGAGACACACTCCAGCACAGACAAAAGCTCCCGCGGGAAGACATCAATCATCTTCCCGTACAAATGAAACTGGTCCACAAAAATGAACGGCACGGCTCCACCCCAGCTCTTTCAAAATTCAGCTGTCTCAGCCAGAGCTCCAGTCCAGCTCCCAGACACATCCCTGCCCACTGGTTTGCACAGGAGCCAGGTCAAACCTCAAGTGCATGGATTACATATGGCAGCATGACCCAATTTATTCAGGCTCTGCTGGACAAAATCTATACAGTGGGAAGTTTATTGACAGTGCCTCACTGGCTCTCTCTAATTTGTCAAAGAGGCTGCTGGGCAGGAAACTCTGTTAACCTCAATCATGGTTGGGGCAGATTAAAGGGAGCTGGACTCAAATACAGGCAGGTCTCGGGCCACTTTCTAAATAAAGAAGAAATCCCCATAGCACTAATTGGAGCAATTGGCTGGAGCCTGGGGGCGGAGGCTGGAGGGGATGGGATGGACAGGGCTCATGGGAGGGAGGGAAGGAGGGAGAGATGTCACCTGCACTCGTGCTCCCACTCACACCCTGCACTCTGCACAGCCAACGTGTCCCAGCACATCTCCCCACAGCCACCTCCAGACACAGCGCTGCCTCTGCCCATGCTGCCAGCTCACAGGGGACACCGAGTGACACTGCTGGCTGCTGAGACAGCCCTGTGCTGCCCAGCTTCATGAGGACACACAGGCAATCCAGGTTTGCCTGCCACAGGCCAGGTGTACCAAACCAGAAGCACTGCAGGCAGAAATCTGCCTGAAGGTTCCCACCTACCCTTCTGCTTTTAGACACCAGCACAACACATCCTGTTCTCCCATTGTCACCTCCTTGTCAGCTGCTGTGAGCACCAAAACATAGCTAATCCCACCTGAGAAAGGGTGGAAATCTCCCCTTAAACATATATTTTTATCCTGAGTGAATAATTTCCAAACAGCACAAAGCAGTATTTCCTTCAACCCTCGCACATCCCAGCTGTGGTGGGATTTTCATCCTGGGTGAAATGGCTTGTCCAGCCTTGCCCAGCTTGTGAATGGGCTCAGGTACCAGGCAGGCAGCTGATATCCCAGTTGGAAGAAAAAATAATTGTCCTGACAGAGAATCATCTTCCCCCATTGCCTTATTTGTTTCATCGAAAGCAGGAAAAGCCACTGTCATCAGCTTGAGACCAAGCAAGCTCAGCTCATGCAGAGCATGCTTGGCATGAGGAAGTGTTTTTGTTTCTTGAAGCAGGCTCTGAGAAGGTCAGGTTGTCTTGCCTGCAACTCCATTTCAGGCTTTAAATGGTTTTATATTTGTTTTTGCAATATTTTTTGCCTATGTCATCATGAAAACATTTAATTTTTCTGCTTGCTCTTTATTTGTTAAGTTGGTTTTTTTTTAAAGTCACCTTTACCTTAGGGACAAGTAGGCCAATATCTGTGTATTCCAACCTTCAAACTTGTAAAACTGAATGAGGTCAGAGCAGGGACTGTTTCTCCTACTGGAATTAGCACAATCATAGGGCAGAAATGTTTTCAGAGCTACTGAAAACTCTTTATCTGGTCAGTCTAGATACCAGATGTTTTCCTACAAATTCTTAGCCCTTTTTGGTTCACAACTGCTCTCTGCTGTCCTTGCACATCAAACATCTGCAAAGTCAAGACAGTGTTTTGAATCTCAGAAAAAATTCAGGCTTCCAGGAGGGTTATTTTTTTCTGCTGTGGGTTTGTTTTTTTTTTTCAGAGAGAAGATATTGTTTTAATGGGAAGCCTCACACCCAAGAACCTTGTGGCTGTTTGTTCCTACCCACGATAATTGTCTGGCCAACACATTGCAGCTTCCACCCCGATACTGTCAGAGTCAGAGGCACATTTCCTTCAACCCTCTGACTTGGTTAATCACATCAGGTAATTTGTTTATGAAGTTCAATTGTACAAAGCCCAACCTGGAAGCAGGTATTCATCCTCCCAGATACAAGCACTTCTGCTGTAATTTCTTTTAAAGTCAGAGCTGATCTTTATCTACAAAAGGCCAGAGCAATAAGTATTTGGTGTGTTTAGAAAACACCTCTCTTTCACCACACCTGCAGCTTGGCTGCCAACTTTCAGCCATGTGGACTCTCTACAGCTCTGGGAGACTCTGGTGCAGTAAACAAAGTACTTTTCTCTGGATTCCCATGTTCCAGGTACCTCTCCCAAATTCTTTATGCACTTATGCCCTATAGGTCTGCATGCAGGCCCTGTTTCCACAGCAGTTCCAAGGGTTTGGTGGGGGTGGGAGGTGATGGTAATTGGGTTTCCTTCCACTTCTCCTCCAGATTGTCCTATTAATGATTTTACAAGAGATACAAAAGAGCCTTCACTGCTGAACAAGAACAGAAAACATTTCAGGAGTTACTCCTAAGATTTTTTTGCCCCCCACCCTTGAAGTAAAAGACAAATGAAATTCCATCTTTTCAGTCTTCTGTTGAAAAATTGTTACAGGGCTCAAATCTGCAGCTGTCTCCCACAAGCTGCTTCTACCTGATGCAAGGTCCCATAAGCCTTTCCCTTGGCATCCCTGGTGTTCATGTGGGTCATAGCAATGCCAGTGCCACTGAACAAACAAACTTCAAAGTAAAAAGGAATGCCAGAGCCAGGGAGACATGCCTGGGGGTGAGAGAACTGGGATAATAAACTCACAGCATCACCCTGGTGCCAACATCCCAGTACTTTTCGTGCCTCTCATTTATGCATTTCTTGGAATGGTTTCCTAAGCCACCATTTCACTTTGGAGATGAAAGGAACAGGCAAGGGTTAAATTGGAGCCACCATCCCCCACCCCAGCCTATTCACTGCAGAAGGAAATCTGTCTCTCTCCCACCCCTCAGCATCCTGTCTCTGCTGCTTGGAAAACACACAAGTCCCTCATGGCTTCCTGAGGGGCAGAGACCTCAGCCTGCTCCCAGCCCTCCTCCGCCCTGTGCACCCGGCAGCATCCTGGTTTTCCCAGGGCACAGAACCCGTCCTGGAGGGCTCCAGCCACAGCAGCTTCTTCCCTCCCACCTGGCCTGGCCACAGGAGCTGCTCTACAGCAACATCTCTGTCTCCAGGGTTTTATCCCAGCAGCTGCTCAAACTTGGCGTTGGGTACAGTGGGTATCCCGCAGCTATCACAGCTTCTCTGTCACCAGGGACTGAATAATTCCCAAGTGGCTGCTTCTCCCCTTTGTCCCCCTTTACCAGGTGTACCCCACTGGCTCATTTCCTTTTTTTTCTGTACATTTGATGGGGACAGCCAAAAGGAAATTCAAACTGCTCCCTCAAGGTCATCCCATCCTCATGCAGTGTGCTCCCCACTGGGTGCCAAGGAGTTTCCCCATCCCTGTGACTCCAAGGAGCCAAGCCATACTCAGAGTAATCTGAAGGAACCCACAGGCAAGTTCCAGTGTTAAACCAAGTCACACCAGCCTCACAAAGCCCCCAGAGGTCACACAGGGGTCACTGCTTTCCCTGCAGGGCCCTTGGCTGCAGCTGAGCACATTTACTTTCACTGCATGGAAAGGTCAGCTCCAGAGCCTCAAGTCCTCAACAACAGGCTCAGAAAATGCACCAGTTCAGTTTCCCCTTCAGATACAGGGGATGGGTGCAGGAGGAGGAGGAGAAGCCAGCCCTGGGCACCTGAGGAGGCTCAGCATCACCTGGAGCACCCAAAGGTATCCCAGGCACTACAACCACACAGCCCAGCACATTGAGAGGTGCTCAGTACCCCCACAGCAGCATCACCTCGGGCTGTGTCCGTGCCAGGAAGGGCAGTTTGAAGCCCAGAATGGCCCTGCTGCCTTCAGTGCAGAGCTGGAGCAGGCTGGTGTGAGCTCCAGGGCTGCATGTTACAGAGACATGCCCTGAGAATGCTTCCAAAGGGCAGGAACTGCACACTGTGCATCCTCATGGGGAATCTGTGCAGCCTAACTAGGGCGCTGTGAATTCACACCCTGGAACTTGTCCGTGGAGACGAGCCCCACATGGCTTCTTCCAGCATTCCTGGTCCCGGGGAAGCAGCATGGAGAACTACAGCATTGTCTAATCTAAACATTGAAAATCATGAGTCATAGTTTCCAAAAATGATCCCAGTGGTATTTAAAAAAAAAACCAAACAAACAAAACAAACAAAAAACTGACAAAAACCAAACAAACAAAAATTTAATGAATTCCATTTTTCATCTCTCAGATGACACCCAGAAGTTTCTCCACAGTTCTCAGGGCTAAAATCTCAAGGGAAAACAAATACATGACAGAAAGCAGGAGTAGAGATTTTCATGCATTCTTATGATTCCAGAAGCTGGAGTTTTAAAGAAAAAGAAATAAACAACAAAAGGCTTATGATATAAAGATTATAATTTGGCTAGCAACAGAAGTAAAACTTCATGGTTTATGTGACAAACCTCAACTGAACAACTCAGCTCAAAAACTTGGAAAAAGGAGGTGAAACATTCCAGTATCATTTTGGCTGCCAAAATAACAGAAACAATTGTGCAAAATTTCAACACAAGGAAAAAACAAAAATCATTGAGATTTTTTCCACTTTCATGAACTCAGAGACAAACAGATGTTGACAAAAAGATGTTGCAAATAGTTCTTGCTATTGCTCAGCTGAGCTTGAGTTGCAATGCAAGTGCATCTCTCGTTCATTAAATCATCTCTCTCACTCACACACAGCAGCCAGTGCAGTGTCTCTGTACCCTTGGTGCTCCTTTACAACTTTTACCAGCATAACTTCAGCCTCTTGTACCATGTTAACAATCAGAATGAATTATTCTCATTTCTTCTGCAAGAACATACCCATACTGCCCTAAAAGGGGCACAGACCCTGTTTCAGACATATGGAAAATCCCTGCTCCTTGGTAACATCTGCACTTTTTAATATAATTCTACAATTTGGACTACAAGTATCAAAGGGCCCAGCTGGCTCCTGTGTGCTACTTTCTGTCCTCCTTCAGCAGAGAAGCGAGCCTTAATTGTATTTATTCTGGATTAGACCTGTAGGACCCAACCTAAATCATACCAAGATCCAAGAGGTGCTCTCCTGGAAAAAGCCTTCCAAAATGGATCCCATGTCCAAATTGCAGATGACGCCATCATTGGTTTCATTTCAAGGCCATCCAGATGTTCAGTAAAGTGATTAGGAAGTGGTGTGTATCAAATATAAGATACTCCACATTGAATTAATGCATTTATTTGCTCTGAATGGTTTTCCAGGTCAGGGCAGCACTTTGCCTGTCACAAGTAAAGTGCTTTGACAGAACACATGGACATTTCTGCTGCATAAACCGAGCCAGCAAACAGAATGGCCAGCAACTCCCAAGTCTCAGAAGAGTCCAAAGAACTACTGTCTCTCTGATATATTTATTTCCTGGCCCACTAAATGCATGAGTTCAGATCCCATTTGTCAGCATCCTTCATAGGAACAGCCATCTGAAAGGAAGCAAATAAACATAACAATGTTATGGTGGGGTCATCAAGTTTTCAGCCTATTACTGGCTAGCAGGTGTGCAGAGTATCACTCAAATCAGCTGATATAACCCTTTGAAGAATGAAAGCCAAGAACTTGTCTTGCCTCTCTGTGGGGCAGCACCTCTGCCCAGACAGACTTGGTTGTTCCAGTGCTGTCCCCAAGCCAGGTGTCCATGCTTGGGGCACAGGGCTCTGGTACATAACCTGGCCTTGGCTCTGTAACTGGGACAAAGACATCAGAACCTGCCCAGGAGTAGCAGGAGCTGCTAAAGCCTTGTCTCAAACCACTGCAGAGTATAAGGGCCTCCTACATCTCCCATAGGGACCTACTGGGGGTTTTTCATTCCCTTCAAAGAGGAAGAATGAGAACCAAGAACAGCTGAGAACACAACATGGGGGGATCCTCTGCTTTATTTCCACATTTAGCCATCCAAGAGAATCAGTAGTCCCCTTCTTCCTACTTGTCAGAGAAGCATTCAGTGGACATGTTGACTCTTACCCCACCTGCCAGAAGTTTCTAGGGAGAATTTCAGAAACAAAATTGTCAGGGAATCACAAAACCAATAAATCCAGAGGCATCACATCCTCTGCTAATGGAAAGCATCCATGGACATGGCCAGGATCTCCATTGTCAGGGTCTCTTCAGGCCTATGTCTCTTTTTCTCACTTGGCTTTCTCCTTACACCTTCTGCTTGTGAACAGGGGAGGACTCACAGGCACATGGGGGGAAGAAAATCCAGATAAGAGAATGCAGCTGGGTTGTAATTTGTAGTTTCACAGTCCTCTGTGGATAAGCCCCAACACAATACATCCATTTGCCTGCAAATTCTGAATTGTGTTAAACCCACAGTAGTTCTAATGTAACAATATCTTCATGCTGAGCAACTTGAAGACTACTGAGAAATACAGCACTTAAGCCGAACAAAAAGCAAATTCCCAGCAGCACCTTCCACCCCCATGTTTTTATTGAGTTTTAGTAGAAAAGAATTCAAAAATACAGAGGGCCTGCAGACCAGACTAGGCATCGTCTGCATTAATTTGGGGTTTACATTACTTTCAGCTGATACTCTGATGAAAAATTAACCCAGCATTCCTCCATGGTTTAGGATTTTGTGAACGAGTTTTATAGATACATCACTGCTCCCTGGACCTGGTGATCCCAATGATTTACACTAACATGGGCACTCAGGAATAGGAGGAACAGAGTATATGTGTATGTTTGTTTGCAAGCCAGTGTCCTGGATGAAAAGGGAACTTGCAGAAGATCAGCTCAGATCCAAGAGCTCTGGGTCACGGTAATGTGACTTTTCACCAGCTTTAGTGACATAAAAATCCGGCCACCAAGATCCCCTGTCTTTTGCCATGCTGAGACAAATACCAGAAACTGATTTAAGTGGCATCAAGATTTTTCATTAGTGCCTGAAGCAGTGGAACTCACATCTTTCTGCTCATGAGTGGTGTTGGGCTCCTCAGTGTTAGGTGTTTCTTTAAGGTTTTATCTCAAGCTTATCCCTTAAGGCAAAAATAAAAGTTTTTGATATTATGAAAGTGCTGGGCTTCCAGCTGCACTTATCCCATTAGGAAAATTGAATTCTTAAAATATATAACTTCATAGTTGTTGTTTCATTAGGTTAGGTAGTATGCAAACCAGAGAATCACATTTATAAAGATTCCTCAATGTAACACTTACAGTTCCTAGTTTATTTCTGATGGAAGGTAAGTTTTTAGCAGCCACACATAAATTCAAAACACACAAGGCCTTCCCTCATACCAGAGGTTACAAACTTGAGCCACTTCTAAGAACCTCCAAGGACCAGCCAACTCTTTCCATATGGGGGAATAATAAGCAAAAGCTCCATCTGGGAATGGGCAGGAGGAAATCCAAGATTGTGGGAGGATAACAGGGCACCAACATGCCCCAGCTGAGCACATGTTGAGAGCTCCAACCAGACACCTTCAGCAGCAATCCCACCTGCTCCACCATCCTGGAGGGATCCTGCAGCACCACTGCAGTACTGCCACCTCCCAGGGAAAGGCTGGTGGCCTTCTCCAGTAGCAACATCTCCACCTCTTGGGAAACACCACCACAAAACTCATCGAGTCCCACTGTAATGACTGTGGCCTACCACAGCACACAGATCACTCCTGACTCCACCAAAAGTGCTTCCCCCTCAGTTTTTCATGAGAGCCCCCTCCCAGCAGGCAGTAAACCCTCTGAGCAGAGCCCAAGGCAGCTCTGGGAAAACAGCTTGTGCAGATGGAGCAGGTCAGGCCCATTCCCCTCACTGTCTGCTCACAGGTGTAGGCGTTTTCCTCTCCTGAGCGGGAGCTGGAGGTTGCACAAACACAGTGTGAAGCATCTCCCTGCTCTGCTTCCTTAGGTGGGATGGCTGGCAGGGAAAAAAAGGGACCTCAGCTCCAGGATTTCTTGTCTGGATACATTCCACTTAAAGGAGCTGGACCCTCTAACTTAAAGGACTAAAAGGCATTTGTATGAGACAGGGTGGCAAAATTAGAATTAGAGCAGATCAAATATTAGGTTTTCAAAAGTTACAGTAAGAATAACATTAGTTGTAAGTGATTGGCAGGAATTAACATGGGCATCCTCACTGCAACAAGGTCTACACGCTGTAGCACAGAAATATGGGCATTTCTATCAGGCATTGCTTTATATACACCCTGCAAAAGCAAATCATTGGGTGGGAAATGAAAATCAAGGAGAAATGTATATGTTTCTGATTATTCTATCCCTAAAGTTGTGTTCTGTCATTATGGCAGATTGCTTAATTGTGCTGCTGATTACTTTTCCTGAATTCTTCCTACAGCTGTAGTTTTCGCAGTGCCGAGAAAACACTAATTAGCAGGAGAAATGTTGCCTTAATTTTTTTTTACACTATATATATGTTAAAAAAGAGAATTCCTCAGCATTTACCTATCTAGTCCTGGCTCTGTTGTTTATTTAACCCTTCTCACTCCTTGTTGATCCATCCCTGCTGTACACATGGCTGGTCTGAAGTGGGGAGGTTGCAGGAAGAAAAGTCCCATTTCCAGCTGAAGGCAGCTGTAATCCCAGGCAGCAGCAGCTCAACTCAGTCCCCCTCGCCCCTCAAAATTCACCTTGTCCAACAATCCAAATGTGCAGTCACTGTGGGATGAGTTGGTCTTTTTGCTCATTTGCTACTAGGAATTACCTCTATACTTCTCAATATGTAAAATAAGTCGCTGGTGTAGGAGCATCTGCACGATGCTGTAATTTTACCACACATTTAGACTCCACATCCTTAATGATCCATCACAGGGATGATTTGATGTTGTTTAACTCTTGTTTCTCTGTGGTATGCATTTCCCCTGATTGTCCTGTCATATATTCCTGCAATATATCCACTCAATAAAGAGAAATGCTCCTTATTTTGTGTCAATTAATGCTGTGGCACTACACTTTTACATTTTTTTGTCCTTCAGTATTAACTGCTAGTTCACACAACCCTCCTCCTCCTCCTTCCCATCATCCCCTCTTCAGCAGATGCAATGCAAAGAGTGCAGTTGCTCACTAAAAGAATGTGTGGAGCTCTCACACAAGTTATTTTAAGAGGGGTCGGAGGGGATCCCAGTCTTACACTTCCATAAACCCACCAGTATAGGAATGTTGGGATTAACAGAAAAAATTGAGGGGGAGTAAGCAACACATGGCTGCTGTTTGTAGGTTTTACCTCTCTCTGAAGTGACTGATGCATTGACCCCATCTAGCACAGCGTTTTTTCTGTTTCTCTTGCACATTTAACCATGGTCTGAGCCAGCACCTCGACTGTGACCCAGGGCCAGCCAGCTCTGTGTAATCAGCAGTTTAAGCCTCCAGCACAGGAGGTTTTTGCTGGGGTGCTTGAGGCTACAGCTATTCCGTCAGCTCAGTTTGGGTTTGACTCTCTGGGAGCTCGCACAGCCCACGCACCCCAGCACAGCCACCCTGCTTCCCAGGAAAGGAAACTTGGGTGGGATGAGAAACCTCTTCAGGCGCCCTCGCTGCCCCGCGGCGTGGCTGACTCATGAGCGATGCCCGCAGGGCTGCCACCTGTCACTCTGAAATTTCGGTGGCTTCAGTGACTTCCCCAGTCAGCCCTGCCCTCCACATGAGAGATGGGTGTTTCGGTTCAGCAGCAGCACCAAAAAGTCAAGACAAAGCAAACCAAAAGCAGGCTGGGCTGAGCTGTTTAACAGACCGAAACCCAAGGTGAGGAACAGCTCGACTCAGCAACTGTGGTGGGTGAGAAGCACCCAAAACTCACTGAAATAGGGTCTGACCACCTGAAAGCTGGGAAGGAAATTAATGAGAAATCTAGGTAAAGTCAAGGGTAACTCATTAAATCCCATTTGTAAGGAAAAAGCCAACTCTGGGGCTTAGAGCATGTGCTCAAGGAACAGCAGCTACACACTGCCACAGATCTCTCAGAGTTACCTTCATGCTTTATGTACACTCACAAAGTCCACTGGCTTCTCCCTGCATGTTTTCCCACCACTGTATTGCTTCTGAATCTCAAATGACTTGAACAAATAGTGCTGCCCGCTAGGACAAGGACTTCAGGATGCATCACAGCGACTGAAGCTGGCTGTGCTGCTGGGATGGGCTGCAGACAGAATCCCTGGCATCTCCTGGGCTCCTTCCACACTCTTCAAAGGGCCAGACACCACGTGCATGGCCAACCCGTGGTGCTGGAGGCACTGGGCTTGCTTTGAGCCTGCAGTGAAAGAGCTTCTGCATGCTTAGCAGGCGAGGTCAGCGTCTCTGGACATCTGGCAGCTCCCAACAGGCTGCCAGACATTGGGAAATCTGAGACAAACACAAAAAAAGCCTGCAAATCTGCCTGTAAACAATGTTCAGGTGGGAAACCAGCATGTACAGTAACTCTGGACCCTGCTTTGCTTTAGCTGTAACTGGAATGTAACCAGTTCTGGGTTTTGTGGAGTCAAAACTGGGACCTTCATCACTGAACCCACTCCAAAGCCACGTTCACTAAGGTATTTATGTACAAGAATTCATTGAACAACTCAATCCCATTAATTTCACTGGACCTGTGTTCACAGGGAGCAGCTCCTACCCAAAAGAGCTTGCAGATGAGGGGCAGCAGAGTCAGGTAGTACAGGTTTTTAAAAACCAACATCAGACACTGTTTGCAGGCTACTAACCCAGTCTCTCCTCCAGGAGAAAAGCAATTTTATCTGCCTGTTCCTGGTAACTACAGAAAGAGGTTTCATGATCACCATAAATATTACAATGGAATAATGTTTGTCTCTATTAATCTGAAGTGCATAGCAGGGAATAAGGTAATTTTTCCATCCTTCTGATTATATGTAAAAATTTTATGCAAGCTTTTTGTGGATTTGATTGCAGCAACTTTGAATGTTTCCCAATTTGTTCTTCTCCCAGGACAGTTTTTCTGGATCAGTTGCTAACGAGCGCTGGTAGAATACATGGCATAAAATATTTGTTGCTTTAACATTTCAAACAACCTAGAGAGGAGGTCACACTCTCCTGGCTCATGTGCAGTGCCTTTGCTGTCTCAGAGGCCCTCTGTTAATGTCTGCTGCAGCCAAGCAGCAAGGAGTGGGATGGTCCCACAGCAGGGTGTTGTCGCACAGTGACACATGCACAAACCAAAATCCATGCTTTCCTGCTCCAGCACCCTCCTGGTGACACCTTTCAGTTTGTTTAAGGCAAGGACATGTTGGCTAAGAATGTCCTCACCCACCCTCTAAATGGCAGCGCACATAAATCACTGTTACTTAAATCTGTATTGCTTTATCAAAGGAGATGCTGCAAAGTACTTGAAAATAATGTTGGCTGCTGTGAACTGCGGTGCCCAATCAATGAGAGACATGACAGTCAATTACCTCTCCACTTACTGATTGTCCCCAGCAATCAGCCTGGATCAATACCTTCAATCTCAATTGATAGCAGATATCAAATCTGAAATAGGACATTTCAGTGCTTTGGCAGTACTGTCAGAGGGTGTGCAGTGGTCACCACGTTTATTTAATCACTCATTTCACTTCCACCTGCTCCAGTTGGCATGGGGATGGGCTCTCCAAAGGACTCCTGCCCATCCTTTCATCAGGAGTGTCTGTCTGGCCAGTGTCAGCAAGGGGGAGAGCTGGACACAGCTCACTGCCCCAGGGCATCTTCAGTGCAGAGAGCCTGTGGCAGAGAGTAGGGAAACAAAGCTCAGGCCAATGCAGTAGGGCAAAGCAGGAAAATAAGGAAGGAAACTTGGATACTGAAGCAAGGAAGGGTTCCTCAAGATGCTGCCTCTGCAGCAGCAATACCTAAGCAGGGCACCTGGAGCTGGGCTGCAGTGCAGCCACCAGAGCCTTGCTGCTGTCCCAGGTGGCATCTCCATCCATTGCTGCCCCTCATGTCACACAGTCACCATTCAAGCAGTGACATTCTCTCGATACACGCTGGCAGAGCACTCAGCTTCACAGGAGGGATGGAGGAGAGGAGCAGGAGGTTGTGCCTGTCTTTGTTACAGGAGACTTAGCAATGCTTCCAAATATTTGAAGAAGAGCTGTGCCAGGAGCTCTTTCAGAGTTTCCTTCAAAGTTGCCAGTTCGAACAGGCTTTTGTAATTGAGAAGGATCATTTGCATTTATAATGATTTAAATACAAACCCATACACACTGGTATGGGTGAGGCAACAGGGACAGGGCTGGCTGGGGTGGAAATGGTCTGGGGCAGGGAAGAGTTTCCCTGCACTCCTACTCTCCCATTCAAAAGCCTAGTGGGCTTTGATTTTGGTGTCCCTCAGGCATCCCTGCAACCATGGACTGCATGACACCTCCCTGCCATTGGCACCTAAGGGAGCCATGTCAGACCTGTCCTTTTGGTGGCCCTTCAACACCTGTGCTTTGCACAGCAGTATAAACTCCTCCATGGAATAACCACAGCAGCCAAAAACCCCCTTGCCAACTTCTGGATCAGTGCTTCCCAACAGCTCAACTGTGAAGTCAGAGGTCTCTTGCCTGCACCAATTTCTTCCCACAGGTGACTCCCAACCCCATGATTTGTCACCATGGTGCTGCCAACTCCTGCAGGCTGCATTGCAGGGAACTGGCTCCTTAAAACATCATGTCCTAGGGTCGGATGGCCAAGGTGATTGGCTTTCCCTTAAAATACATAGGAAAATAGGAGGCGTACCTGCTGCATCCTTTGAGTCATGGAGAAAAATCTGGGAAACTTGAATGCAAGAGCTCAGCAAAAAACATGCTCTCTTGAAAATGGTTTACTATTGGGGTTGGCTGTTAATGTCGTTTCAATGTCCACATGTGGCAGATGCAGGAAAGCAGCTGAAAGATAATGGAGATAAAGCATTATCCCTAGGATCACAGTATGGCCAGAAGCCAAGGCATTCCCCTTTTTTTAATACACAATCCTTGTCATAAGATTGAATATCCATTTGGGGGCAGAATTCCCCTACTTTACTCTGCACACTCCCCTCTGAAAGCGTTGTAATGCTTTACTTATTGGCATCTTATTTTGATGAATAGGCTGCAATTGGTGCAAAAATCTCCTGAATGGCTTTAGGAGACTCAAGCATGTGATCGTTGGCCCATTTGTACTAAGTACCATCACTCAAAGTCTGTATTACTCACAGGATGCTTAAGCCAGAGTATTTTCCTAACAGGCACAGTCCTCTGAGGGGACAGCTAATCATGCTGGGGACTTCTTTGAAGTAGCATAAAGGCTAATTATTTCCCAAAGTCCCATTTAAAAAACACCCTTAAAAATTAAGTTTTTTTGCCTTTGGAGAAAAAAATCCCAACCCCAAGTACGGCAGTGCCAGGAGGAGTGGCTGCCTGCTGAGCTCATGGGAAGGAGACATGTCCTGTCTCTGCTCCTTGTCTGGACTGAAATACAACTATTGAGGATAAAAATAGGGAAGAAAAAAGGGACCTCGGAGAAATGTGGGTCAAGTACGAGAGGCTGCTCTTTTTAATTTTTTTATTAATGTAATGGGCAGGGATAACACAGATCATGGTGCCTGGGAAAAGCAAACCTCAATCAGCAGTGGCAGCAGTGAAATCTCTGAGCTCAGGTGGATTTCTGCAACCTGTTACAGCCCTGAAGGAGCTTCTCTGCTGACAAGCTGGCCCCAATACCAGACTACTCCTTACCAAAGCTCTTTTCCTCTCAGAATCACAGGAAAATGCAGGTCCCTGGGATGGTTTAACACATGAGCAAGGAACAAATCCCACTGCTGGTCCCAGTTACCAATCCCTCCTCATGCTGTGGGGCAGGAAATAGGAAACACCACCCCCAGCCCACTCTCCTGGATGGGCTTTGCCCTTTTCTTCAGAATTGCTTCTGACCTGGGCAGCACCATAGGGAAGCTGTGGAGATGCAGCCCACTCTTTCTGAGTGCAGAAATACATTTGATGAGCTGTGTTCACTTTCCAAGAGCCAGACCTGGACAAGGGCCTGAGCACCAAAGGAGCTCATTCCTAGGTGAGGAAAAAAGAGGGAAAGGCAAATATTCCATTTAGCTCACGAGAAGGGAGAAACCACTCACAGCATACAGAGGCTCCCTCCACTGTGTAGTATTTCTAATTACAATTAATTAGAAATTGTACCATGCTCCATGCCATGCTTTCAGCCCGGCTTTGAGCAAAAGGGTTGGCAAACATTTTTTCCAAGAGTGTTTCATTTATGGTGTCAGAGATATCACCTGACACCACCAGTGTTGCCTGGCCTTTCAGAAGGAGCTTGCTGCTTTGCCCCACTATGGACATAAAGTGTTTTTCCTGTGTCCTGCCAGAAGTTCAGAGCCCTGGCAAGAGATCCCATCCCTAAGGAGAAGCACCAGGGCAGCACAGCCAGCCCCGCTCCAGCTGCAAACCTGCCCAGCCATGACAGCTTCTCCCTGTTCCTACAACTTGTTTTAAACTTCTTGTACGCTCAAAGAAAGGGAGAAACACACAAGTCCAGAAAAAAAGTCATACCATTACTATTTTTAGCATGCCATTGTGTTCAGAAAACTCCCCAGAAATCAAAGACTTTCAGAATTTGCCAGCAACAGTTAAAGAAAATCTATTTCCTTACTGCTATTCATAATTTAACCACCCTCCCCTCTTATTTGCACTGTTTATACATGAATTCCTACAGCATTATGTGCTTTGTATAAGCAGGAAAAGTCCAGTCCAGACACGGCTCCATGACAGCTCCTCCTGACTAATAGCAGAATTATCCTTACATAAGTCCTTTCTCTTCCTTGGCATTTTTTTCTCCCTCCAGGAAGGTACTTCCCCGCGGGATGGAGCTGCTCAGCTCCATGCCTGATGTCGCAGTGCCATCTCATGGCAGCTCCAGTGCCAGCCTTTCAAAGGAGATCCAATTGCTAACAGCTCTTTGCAGGTGCCTTCTTGTTGAGATGTTGAGGCCTTAAATTTATAAACTCACAAAAAGAAAAAAAAAACCAAACAAAAAAAACCCCACAAAAAACCTGAAAAGATTACATTACAGTTTTTGGTAATGACTTTAAAACTTTAGAAACTTAAGAGCCTTCCAAGGAAGAAAAACAATCAGCAGAGATAACTTCTTTTTTAAGAAGCAGGAAGGATGGAGATGAGGGCCATGAGGATGCTCACATCACTTTTGTAGTTAGCTTGACTCCAGAGGGAGAAACTTTACCCTGATTGCTTCTGAAAACATGGGGAGAGGCTGCCCTGTGCTCCCGTGGTCAGGCTGGGAGAAATTCCAGGAAAGTCTCCAGCTGACCCCCACCCCAGAGTCACAGCAAGAGTGTGAGGGATCTGAGACACAAAGCCAGAAGAGCAGCACTGCTGCTGCTGCAGGGTGTAGATGTAGAGAGTGACTAACAAGCTGGCTGGGAAATACTGAACACAAAAAACCCAAAAAAGTCTCCCTAAAATTATTGCAAAGTGAAAAAAAAAGCCATGAAGCTTTCTATGCAGACCATGCTTGTGCCACAATGCAGGATCATCTCCCAGTTAACCTGGCAGGCCACCCTGTCCTTTCACAGACAAATATTATTTTGAAAGGCTGCTAATGCCAGCAAAGCTAATGCATTTGGGTCAGGATTTTCCTACTCCAAACCCTCTATTTTGTGACCAAAGACATGCAGGAAAAATCTCTTCTATCTTTGATGGAATTTACAATATGATCCACACTCCATGGCTGTGACAGCTCCAGCAGGGAGGTAGGGGTGCCAGGATGGGTGCTTCCCTGGTGGGAGGCCACAGAATATGATTACCCAGGGAGGCACATCGTGGCACAGGATTACATGTACCATCCATCACTTGCTGACTGGATTGTTTTCTCTTTGCACACTTGTATGGAAATGTAACTACAAAACATTCCTCTGAGCTGTTCACTTATGTGCAAATATAGCTTTAAATGACTTCTCTAGGAAAGAATCCTCACTATTTTATACAAATTGTCTTGCATGTTTATTACACAGAATCATGATCCAAAAAGAAGGGGATCCATCCCATGCCTGTTCATAACTCTGTTACACATTATGAGCTGAACATACTCCAGGCCCCCTCACATGATGAATGATACCTCCTTCACTTCCAGCCTGCTCCCATGTGCTTGTTTATTTATGGAGCCTCAGTGCTGATGGATACACTCCCAGTTCCTCCATGAGACAGAGCACATCTCAGGCGCTGCCCTTGCAATGGGCAGTTTGGAGAGGAAGCAGTAAAAGCTGAAACTGCTCCTGGCCTCACCACTGTGCAGGAACACCCCAGGACTGCTCCAGAACTGCTGCACTTCCCACTGACACTGTTCCCGACAGCTGGTAGTTCTCCCCCACATTTAAAGCCCTTTTTCCTGCCCCTTGACAAGGAGCAGAGCACCAGGCTGGACTCAAGAGCCATGCAGGTGCATGGATGCCCACCCTCCCACTGCAGGAATGCTGTGCCTGGGAGGTACCCACGGGATGTCTCCTGCTGGATTTAGCTTGGCTGGCTTGGCCAGCCCATTCCATTGTCTGCACAGCCTCGGGGAGAGTGGAAGGAAACAATGTACTGCCCAGCCAAGCAAAACACAGGGAGGCCAAAAGCTGCCACACGGCTTCTTGGAGATGACACACGCTCCCGAGGCAGGTCCACTTGTCTCCTGGCACGGGAGCATCCTGCAGAGCCCTGCACCAACACCCCGGCTCCCTGCCCCGGCTCCTGCACACACCACCTCCCTCCCAGGGATGAGGCTCTGTAACCTGGGTGGGAGGAAGCTGCTGGGGTGGGTGGTCCCTGTGCAGAGCACAGCCCCCATTCCCCTGCACCGTGGTACATACGGATTCAGAAATAATCCAGTGTTCATTACCTTGACAAATTAAGAAATTGAGAGCTGTCAAAGTGTAGCAAAGATTGGAGGTGGCTTCTATAGCAAACCGTGGAATCTCCCACTGTTTGTCTAATCTAATTTCCTCATCCTTGTCCTAAGAGAATCATTACAAGACAGGGAGAAGTAGAGAGATGAAGACAGGAACAATTTCCAACTGAAGGCACCTCCCCCTTCCATGTGTGTGTGCAGATGAGAGGGTTTATATAAGCTGTGTGGGATCAATAATTTCCCTCTGTCAGGTTTATGTTTTAAGACAACTGTTTGATTTCATCCCCTCTGGTTAATCTGCCATAGAAAGAATATAAAAATAAAAATATTCTTTTGTCTGGTGGCAAATACTCCTGTGTTCCAGCACTGGCATTAAGAAGGCAGTGCTAGAGAGAGCAACATGTGGTACATCCCAAGCCCCTTCAGCTGAGATAAAGCCCTAGAGGAACCAGCTGCTGTGACAGCAAGCTGTCCAACAACAGCAGCAAACCCAAATAAATTAATAGCCAACACTGTCTCTGCTGGGGAAGGAAAGGTTAAAACCATGCCAGCAACTGGTTGGGGACAGGCTTTTGAGGCAAAGCTGCAGTTCCTTGCTGCTAATTGTTATGTTTTCCAAAGATGTTATCAACTAAGTTGTGTTCAACAAACTGCTATTTAATTACTAGAGTAAAATCCTGTTAATTAGCCAGCCCCAGAAGACATCCCTTCATCCCTGTTAAGTGAAATTCCCAACTAATCCCTCCAGCACTTACTGTGTTGGAGCCCAGAGAAGAATTAGTGATGGCCACAAAGGTGAGGGGCGCATCAGAGCTGGGTCCCCACCTGCTGCCAGTGGCTGTCTTCAGCCCTGGGAAGGTGCAGACCAGCACAAGTGGAACATTCAGAAATAAAAAACTGTTAATTCCTCTTACCAATCCACAGCTCTCCTTCCCGGCTCCAGTTGCCCAGGTGGCTTCAGTCACAGCCTGGCCAGCATCTCCTCTTCCCCTGTGCTGCCCTGGGCTGCATCCCCTTCCCTCTGTGCAGTCCATGCCTGTGCCCATGGGGAGGCTGGCAGAGCCCCTTCAGCCCCACACCACCCTCCACCCTACAGCACCCGAGCTCTCCCCAGCAGGATGCAGTGAGCACTTGTACAAGCTCCTACAAACACTTCTAAACACAAACAGAACTCTCCTCTTAGCTCTCATCTCACCTGGCTTCCCAGGTATATCAAGGATAGTTCCACAAAATTCACAAAACAGCCTGGATAAATGTGACAAGTGCTCCTGTTACAGAAAAAACTTCAGCCTTTCTGGATAGTGCCCGAGGGCACCATTCCAGTGTGGGAAGGATCAGCCAGGGCTTGTTCCCACCCCAAGAGGGAAGCAGGTTTCTTTCATTTCATTCTTTCAATTCACTCACTCTGGAAGTTAAATGTTTTCATTTTACATTGAAATGCCAGCAAAAATTAATTTTGATAGGAAGTTGTAGGCACTTCTGTCATATCCATTTAAACAATTTAGAAGATTTTGAAGTACTAGGGGGCTCATTTAATCAGGTTCAATAAAGCAAATCTCCAGGTGAAAATAATTTATATTTAAAAGAGTATAAAAATTAACTGTTCAACATGATTTGGTATAAATACATCCCTACAGATGTAGGGATGAAATGGCAGTTCAAAAATTCTACTAAGTCTTAAATCAATGGTTGCAAAATTCCAATATGCAATTTGTCATGTTCCTGTGAACTTGCCCTGCCCAGTTTGATCCAAGCCCAATCCTGGATTGTGGCATAAGAGACATTGAATTTCAGCTGAGAAGATATCCATCAACCCTTATTCTAAGCAATACTAACAACTACTATCAGAATTAAGGCATATGGAAAAAATAGAATCCCTGATTTTATAGACTAGGAACTTAGAAGAATGAAAAATTTACAACAATTTAAAATATGGACCTTGATAGTCAGGACCTATTAGTCAGGACCTTATTAATTTTAAATATGGACCTATAGCTACACTACTCTACAGCTAGAATGATGTCTCTAAGTCTTTACCCAATGTTGAAGCAGAGAGGTTTTTAGTATTAAAGAGGCACACAAGGCAGCAAAATAAAAATATTTGCCTGCGGTTGGATGAATAAAGGAATACCTTAAACTGGAAAGTTCCAGTGACATCACCAGATCCCTTCTGCCACAGCTCCAGCTCTACTGGAATCAACATCCGTCCTGAAAACAAACCTGGGGAAGAAATAAGAGGCTGTGGCTTGTTTCCAAAAGTAAAAGGAAGCAGAGTGAGAGGTGCATGATTAATTCTCCATTAGTATTCCACTTACAGTTCCTCCAAAGATAGGGAAATATTTCAAGTGAGAAATCTTGCTCATCAAGCAGTTGAAAACATTTCTCCTCACTGTGTTCTAACTCTCACTTCTCTGAAGTCACCTTTCCCCTCCATCACACAGGCCTGGAGGCTGGCCAGGTACATCCCTGCAGGTATCCACTGGTACTTCACACTTCTTCACTGAAAAAAAATTAATCTAAGAACAAAACAGCTTTTAAGAAAGTAGGTTTTAATGTAAAATACACAGGTTTGAAAAAGCAGGACCAGTAACATTTCATCCCAGAAAGCAATTACAGTAGCAAGACGCTTGGATTTTAGAAAATGTGTTTAATTAATAATGCTCATTAACTACACAGTTTTAATCCACAAATACAAGTTAAAGTCGTAAGTACAAGATAAAGTTGTAAAAAAAATCTCAAATGTGTGATACTTACTTTTAAATTTATTTCATTTTTATGGCTGCCTCTTAATATACTAAAGATGTGGAAATCAGTGCAACTTAAAGAGCTACCAGACAAAAACCTCTAAAGGATGAAGAAGGGCTCAGCAGAGGGTATGTTCATCTCTACCTTGCACCTTCTTGTTAAAGGAACCACATCAATCTTTGGTAGTGTATTAAAACACCTCAAATAGTTAATAGAGACAAACATTTAAAGGTTAACACTGTTTATATTCCTATTCAAGCTGCAACACAAATTTCTTTTCTGTATTTTTTATTTAAAAAAAAAGACACTTATGAAGTTTTGAGGGCTTGAAACTACAGACAATGGGATCTCTTCCTTTGCACTGAAGTCAGCAGCAATTCTGACATTGTCCTAGTAGGTGCAGACATGGGCTTGAAATATTTAAGGAAGTGGGAGGAATGGATCCAGTTTGTACAATTAATTAGAAATTATTCATGACACTTTTTCATGGCTGGACAGAAAGATACAATAAGAGAGCATAAAATATAGAACCATAAATAGCCTATCACCCTTAAATAAGAGGTGTTGAGTTTGCAGGGTTTCCTACAGAGAAATTTCTGATTCTAACCTGGACAAAGGCGCTTCTGAAATCAATACAATCAAAAGACATTAACATCATCCTACACAGGGTTAGTCCCAATATAAATGTGTTCTCTTTAACTGCTCATTTAAGGTACCTTTTTCTATTTACATTTACAATATGTGCTGTTGTCAGTGTAGGACCAGATTAGACTGAACATTAGAATAAATGCAGTGCAATTTCTTTCTCTCTTGGGACAAATCAGTGAATAAACTTTAACATGATAGGAATGTTTCAAAGTGAAAATTGAAAACACATTTCCCCAAGCCAGGGTTTCTGTATGCACAGCACATCTTGGAAAAGCAGCATAGCATCTCTGCATGTTTGCTTTTCACTAAGTACAGCACAGAAGAAGAAGCCAACAATCTTTAAGAAATGGGAACAAATATAATCAGGGTGAACAAACAAGTGGCCAAAATATTTTTTTAGAGAAACAACTAAGAACTAAAAACACCAAGTCAACAGAAGCAATGAATCATGTATTTATGGCCAAGGCAAGCGTTCAGGGTTTTTTCATTTTCATTAGCAATAGGTCAGTGTGAAATGTCAGAAACTCAAAAGGGCCATCCCCGTGTAGCACTCCTGCAGGGTTTCCACCATCCTCCTCCTTGTCCAGACCACCTCAAAACACCAAACAACAACACATGATCTTGGCATACAATGCACTCAATGCTTTCCACATCAGCCTTCAAAAGCATGATGCTCTCGCTGGGCTAGAGAAGAGAGGAGGAAAAAAAAAAGGAATAGAAGAACATGTAAACTCTGTCAAGGAGTTGAAAAGATTAAAAAAAGAGAAGATAAAAATGTATAAATCAGTCAAGGGAGAACACAATGTGCTAACAACTGTTTGATAATACATTTATAGGGAGCCTAAAATATAAGATCCCTTAAAATCCTGATTGCAAATGGTTCCTCTAAATTAATACTTAAATTGGATAGTATGTAGCCTTGAGAGTTATTAAGAGATTTGTTTAACATTTTGGGAATCCAGTACATTAAACACAAAACAGATTGTACAATGAAATTGAAAATATCTTTTGAATGATAGCTAACTTCTACATTGAAGGGACATAATTTTAATGCAATGTCAGCTGCTACATTCCTAAGTGATTAATGATGAATCAGGCAGGATATCTCCATAGAAATACCCTACCAGCATCTTGCTTTTCTAATGAAGGTAGAAATGAACAGTACAAAATACTTACAATTATAAAAGATGGCTTTAAAAGATGTGTGTGGAAGAAGTTTATGAATATTTTGTAAAACTTTTGCTTCACTTGCTGAAGAGGAGTTCATGTTCCAGACTTGCACAACATCTTCAAGGTCACAACATCTTCACTAACCCCTATTACTTCATCATCTGCAGAAGGGGAAGAACCATCAAGAAATATTTTAAAAGTGAGACATGTCTAATTTGCTACTTATGTATTATGAAACAGTGCCCAAAAGCTGGAAAAAAATAAAGATGTGAAAAAAAGAGCAATCTCCAGTGAGGAAAATACCAATGCTCAAACCAGACAAAGTAGTTACCAGAAAGAAGTTATTGGAAATATTACCTCATGGTGGTTTTTATGAATTGCCATAGCATTATTCATCTCTGCTATTAGCACTCTTAGACTTGATTAGAATGGAATCACAAGACTCCCTCCAGTAAGGTCAGCAATATGAACTACTAGAGACAATTTACCCACAATGATGTCTACAAGCAGAAATGGGAGGATGAGGGTGAAACAACTAAAACCCCAGGAAAAGTACCTGGTTTTGGAGATCAGACACCAGCTTTTCCAGACTTTGCTCTCTTTTTCCTTTACATTTTGTCAAGGCAGCAACAGGAAAAAAAGAAAACAAAATTAATGAAAATAATAAAGCCCCAGTCAGACTGCTGCTGCTGCCAGTGCTGGTAACTCAGTGCTACACTGAAGAAGCCCTTTCTGGTGGGAAGTTCTCAGGATGCAGCTTTGTGGAGAGCTCAATGGCCATGCCACAGCTGGGAGCAGTGGCTGCTCCAGCTGTGAACTCCATGGCACAGCTGCTCTGTGCATCCCAAGGAAAGGGTCACCAACAATGCACAAAGGTGGTGTCAGAAGCACAAGGCCAAGGGCAAGAACTAACTCTGGGGACAGCAGAATATAATATATTTGCTTAAACCGACCCCAAGACAACCATATCAGTGTATAAAGGCTGTGAGAGACCATTTAAAAGGTTATTTCTGAAGTGCTCTGTAAACTTGAGAATGGCCATTCTTTTTTGTGGAATAGTAGCCAGTGAAAGACAATACCTACCAGGAAATTCACTGTCACTGTAACAGCCACTTTTATCAGATATTCACGCTTAGAAGAGAAGCAAATATGGTGAAAAGAATGATGGAGAAATGTCTCAATCATTACCTGCTGCACAGCAATCTGTAAACTGCTCTCCAATAGTTGCTAGCAGTAGCTCTTTCTAAGCTGCAGCCTAAGGAGGCAGAAAAATATTACATTCACATTATTATTTCTTAAATTGAAAGTTAGGTTTTCTAGCTCAGTTTTGAGTGTCTTCTCTTTCTGAGGTTGTCTAGACAAAAAGGAGTATTTATTGTAAGTGCATGCTGTGTTATATAATTAAATGTTGGGTCTGTACAAGATGCTTCATCTTAGCCAAGGAGATGCTGTGCCCACGTCTGATGAAGAATGAAGAAAAAAAGAAAAAAGAGAAACAGGCATAAAGGTGTTATTAATGCTATTTACAAGGCACTGAAAGCTGGCTGAAGTTCACCTTCAAGCAAACCTTTCAGAAGTGACTGAGGCCACGTGGTGCATAGTTTGAGAGATCAAAAGTATCTTCATGTCAAAAAGGGGCTGTCATTCAGCCTCTGAAAAACAAGGCCTCTGGGGTCCCTAAACTCACTGCCCAGTAATTCAGACTCTCCAAACCACTTGTCACTTCTGACAATCTTCACACCTTGGATTATAGGAGGAAAAAGACAATTTCAATTTCAGTCTTTTGTGACCACTTGGGACTGCGGGGGAGGAAAGCTGCAACTCACAAGGAAAAAGCCCACAGGCAAAAATCAATTAACTTTTGGCTGAAATTTTGACTACCATCTTTCAGCATTTAATGCCTTCTGCAAGGCTGTCACATTTTTCTGACACTTCACTTTTTCTGTTTAAAGGCCTGATCCAGAGCACACTTACACACATAAACACCATGTGTGAAGAGGTCAAATCTCCTTTCTGTGGCAGTTCACAGAAGTTACTCACATGCATTTGATTAGAGAGGCAAAGAGAAACACAGTTATTTCATTAGAGCTCAAGGATATGCTTGAATAGACTTCATCTTTCACACTTTTAAATGAAAAAATATATAATTTAGCATAGATTATCAGGAAAAGGTCTTTCTATTTTTCTTTGTATGTCTATAAGCAAACAGTCTCGAGAACAAAGGTGATTATAAATTACCAAATTGAAACACTGTAGCTTTCATTATTATTTATAATACATTGCCAAATGTTATCTAAAGCAAGAGATACGTAATTATTGGAAAGTAAACTTCTGGTCTTTGACTTTAAAAGGTTATGAAAGTTAAAGTAGTGTTTGGTTGTTGTGTTGGGTGATGCAAGAAGTAAAAACCTTTACAACAGCTTTATCAAACAGAGTTTAAAGAAACTCCCTTACTAAACAAGGTCTGAGTAAAGAGTCAATGTAACATACCGTACTTTCTTTAGGGACCTTCATTTTCCATATAGCTCCCTTGGCATTGCTTTCTTCTTCCCTGTTATGGGAAATAGATCAGTGAAAATACACATTCAAATCCACATCTAGATAACCCTATGTTTGTGGTTTAATTTTCCCAGAAAAATCCCATCTGAAATGCAATTACTAACTCCAGGCAGCATGACTCTGACTTCTGACATCAGAGATAATTCTTTCATTGTTCATATGAAGTGTATCTCTCAACACCTAATCCTTTTCCTAAGTTTTGTGAGTTGGAAAACACTTGTATTTTCCCTGACTACAGACCATCTTTGAAGCGGCTGCACACTGCATGGGAACAAGCCACAAAACAATTTTACATTTTACTATGGTAACCTTTAATTTTGGAAAACCTCTGGCATATTTTCACAGAAGCAGCTTTTTACTCTTCCGTTTATTCCGTTTAATAAAAGAACATGAGCACACTTCATTTCACTTTTGTGACAGCTAGAAATTAATTGCCCTTATTAAAAAAAGAATGGAGCTGCTGCGGGTCAGGGCAGATGTAACCATTAAACTGCCTTGTAATGACAAAGGCACACTGCACTAATCTGTGAGCTTCTCAAGTTTATTTTGTCACAATACTTTTTCTAAGACTTTAAATTAGGGCTTCTAGTTTCCTGTAAAGTCCAAATTAAAGGAATAACCTAAAAATTCATCTTTGGATTATCTATACCCAGTGTGATTCCTGTAGATTCCTCAGGACCAATGGTCTCCCATCAATCCTGACAGATTGTACATTTACATCCAGAGGTGGACAGTGAAATTACAGTCTGTGTTTTTAATAAAGACTCTTTGGTACAAGTCACTTTTAAACTGAACAAGAACCTCGGGGTTTCTTTCATTGGTCTTTTGAGTTCAGGTGTTTGCAGCCAACAGAAACAAGACCCTCCTGTCCCAAACCTTTCCCTCCTTCAAGTGATTCCAGTGCCCATTCCCAGCAATGTCTGATGACAGCACATGTACCAAAGCGGGCGCCTTTCTCCCCGCATTAAATGGTAGCTACATCTCAGAGGCAAGTTTGTCACGGGAGGAATGTTGTTGTAGACACTCCAGAAATCCTTGAAAAGAAAAAATATTAGTTGCATTAACACAAGAGAGTGTTCCATGAAGATTTATTTCCTTGCTAATTTCCTCTGAACCAATTACACATCCTTCTCCCAGAGAACAGGCACCTTCTATGTTAGAATAAAATGCTCTGAAAGGAACTTCTTACAGAATCATTTCTTTTTTGTTTTTTAGATGCCAATCCTGCATATGTGAAGGTGGAAAAAAGGGAAACAGTCCAAATGTAGATTATCCTTTTGAATCCAGAGGGAAAAAATCATCAAACTATATCAGAACAAACCAGTATATAAAATTTCCTTCGCATATTAAAAAGACATATTTATATCAAATATCCACCTTGCTTCACTTAAGCATCATTATGATTATCCTGAGTTACAAAAACAACACAATAATGCTGGTGAACTAAATGTCTAACCAGCAATCAACTAGTTTGTCTGAGTGAAAGGTTTCAACCAGATGCAAAGAACCTGAGATGCACATGTTGATACAGGAGTGGGGGAGAAATGCAAAGATTCAAGTTACCAGGAACCATTGGATTACTTCCCAATGTTCCTGCTGGTAAAAGCAGAAGCTGTCAGGGAGGTTTGGGGTGGATAAAAAGGCACCTAAAAGTAGTGAGCAACAGGGAGGGATGATTGAAAAGATTCCGATCTCTTTACTCTTTATCTAACAGTTGGGAATATAAAGGATTTTTAAAGACTTAAGTTGCATCAACACGTGGTGATGCTATATTAATCATTAGTGCAACTCATTAAATATTATCTAGACATAATATGTAAGTATTATCTAATACATTAAGTAATATCTAATACTTAATCACTAGTACAACTTTAGAAACAAGGATTGCAACATTATGTGATAAAATTTTGTGGCCCTTGGCAACTCTGCCTAACAGCCATTACCTCTACCCAGCCACAAGAAGAAATTGAAGACTACTAAAAATATGAAAACTTGGTATGAAATACCCATTTCAATTATGATCTTACTCTTAAACGGTTGTGTACCCAAACCCTAAAGCTACGTTAGAAGAAGGAGCAGAGAGTACACTGGTACATGGCTGTGGAAACATTTGAGAGCTCTTTTTGTTCTGAACTAGGGATGTGGTTTGGAAGGTTTTGTGTTTGGAAATCTCATGCAATGTATGAAGTTGTGCAGACCTTCATGAGAAAGCCTTATTTAAAACTTCAGTAGATTGCTACAGGTGTGCTTCTCAAAGAGAAAGGTCTGGTATTACCCTAAAACTTCAGAGATATAGTGAAATAGTCAGCTTAGCACTAAGGTGAGACAAATGCCATTTTGCTACACACTTCATGCTAAGTGTGGTATTAAAACAGAAATACAATTTTATTTGCAAGAGACACCCACTGCTAGGCAATGGCAGATGACACAGACATGCAGAATTTCTTACTGCTGCAAGTATTACACAGTTTAAGGGTCCATTAATTCAGTTTGCTAGAATATTTTTTTAGATACATACTCAAGGAAAGAAACCCCACCAAAAAAAAAGCCACATGCTGCAATTTTTAGTCTTTGTGCAATTAATTTCTGTATTAGAAAAAGGAGAAAAGGCTGGAAAGATATTTAAAGTACATCAAATATTCAATGTACTAGCGGAAACACAGGAAGGTTTAAGAATCCACATGCCCAATCCAACATTCCTCCTCCTTTCCCCATCCAGAAAGCCAAATGAAATGCAAACACTGACTCAGTAATACAAACACACAACACCAGGACCACTCACGTTTCACAGCTCAGGTAAGCAAAGCCACAGGTGTGACTCATCCTAGGAGGAAAAACGAAACTTGAGGTGTGAAGTTACATTAATAGCATGTGGCAGCTCCTGCAGCAGAGCCAGGCGCCTTACCTGCACTGTTTGTCCTGTATATATATATATCTTCTTCAAATTTAATGCACATTCAGCCGCTGTTGTACCAGGAAGTGACCTTGAAGACAAAGCACTGATTAATTAAAGTATTTATTTTATCAAGGAGGTGGAGAAGGGAGATGGAGAAGGAATGTGAATTGCATGAGTGTGAAGTTGAAATGTTCACATGTCAAAGGGGAAGTCCAACTCCAAATTATCACGAACCATTTAAAGATAGGAGTTAGAGTTCTTTAGTACTTGCGAATAAATTAATATTTGCCAGGCAATTCATAAAACTAAACACAAGTATCAGGAGTTTTGGCCAAGCAGCACAGCGCTGCCTTCAGAGCTACCACACACCATCAAAGCTCTGCTATTCACAGGCGACCAGAAGGGGACCGCATGATCCCGCCCCGGAATTATTTTCAATTGCATTTAATACACTCTAGCCCCCGTTTTTAGCATTTTAAGGCGCTGCCGGTGCTTCACACTTTGAAAGGGAAACTCATCCGCACGCCTTGTGCTGCCGGGCCCTCAGAGCGGGCCGCTAGGTGGCGCGGGCGCACAGCCGGCGGGGCAGCGGGCACGGCGGGGCGCGGGCAAGATGGAGCGTGGGCACGGCGGGGCAGGCGGGCACGGGCACGGCGGGGCAGCGGGCACGGCCGCACCTTCCCTCAGCCTCGCACCTTCCCTCAGCCCCGCACCGCCCTCACCAGCGGTCACACCCGCCCTGAGCTCCTCGCTGCCGCTGAAGGGTGGGACGCGGGCGGGCTGAGGGGAAGCACAAGTCCCACAGGTCGGCCTATGGCACCCAACGCACCCAGGGAACTTCCATGTCTCCAGGCAGTTCTTCCACACCGGCACTGATGCCTTCAAGCCACATTTACCATCAGCACGCCCTGTAAAGCCAAGACATCCTTGAGCATCCAGTGAGACATCTTTGGGCTGGTCTCACTGCCAGACAGCCTGGTACACCAGGCATGGTTTCAGCTCCTGTAGCTCACCCTCACACTGACCATTACCGGCTCCCACCTGGAGCTGCTTCTCTCCCTCAAGGGTCTTCAACAGAAGCCATAAGAGGAGTGGTTGAAGTCACTTGGTCTGTTCAGCCTGGAGGAGGCTGAGGGGAGGTCATTGAGGTCTACAAGTTCCTCGTGAGGGGAAGCAGAGGGGCAGGCACTGATCTCTGTGGTGACCGCTGACAGGACCCAAGGGAATGGCTGGAGCTCAGCCAGGGGAGGTTTAGGCTGGATATCAGAAAAAGGTTCTTCCCCCAGAGGGTGGTGGGGCACTGACCAGGCTCCCCAGGGAATGGTCATGGTCTCATGGATGCCAGAGCTCCAGGAGCACTTGGACAATGTTCCCAAGCACAGGGTGTGCCCCTTGGGGATGGCCTTGTGCAGGGCCAGAAGTTGAACTCAATGATCCTCATGGGTCCCTTCCAACTCAGAAGATGCTGTGATCCTTTAGGCACACAGCACCAGCTGCATCCCATCATCTGAAAGGTCTTTTCCAACCTAAATGGTTCTATTTATAATCTTTTCCATGATTCTTCAGTGTGTGAGACATGGGATGGTGCATCCCACACCCCCAGAAATCCCTGTGTTCCTGTCACTGCACTAACATCCTAACACCCACCTTACAATTCCCAGCACACAATCCCACAGGCACAATTTTGGGGGAATGAGGTCAAAATTGCTAAGGCACATTCAATTTCTTAGAACTAGAAACATTTTTCTTTCCCTTCAGAAGCTGAAGTAGGATTTCTAAAGAAAAATGAAGATCAAAGACAAAAGCAACCTCCCATTGTGTCTCAGAAGAGGAAACAAAAATGTGTAAAATTACTAAATCTGGAAACAGAAGCAAGAGAGCAGGTTTAAGGAAACAGAAGAAAACGCAGCTGTTGCTCGGGTACCGGCTGAATAAAGGATAAAAGCAAACCAGATCTCAGCATCCCTCCCTGATACATGTGATCAGCATGAAATATGTCCAGGGAAACACTGAAGTTACTCTCAGTTGTTACAGATATAATTGAAGCTCTGGGCAAACCCTAGATATTCATGTAGAGGAAGAAATTTAATATGCAAAACTCCTGAAACAGCATCACATCTTCAAAAGTCTAATAATAGCTCTAAGGTTTTTTCAAGGCTCCTATTAAAATAAGCTGCTTTAAAAATACATACAAAACCAGCAGAAAAATACCTCCCAAGTTTTTCAGTATAAAACAGGCAAACTCACATCTGCTTTACTATTTGCTTGTTAATTACCCGAACTAAGAGCATTACCATGGTGAAACTGGCAGGAAACAAACAAAAAAAATCAACAAGAAATTGCCATGGCACAGCTGGTAGTCCAGTGGCTCATGAACTGTGACAGCTCACATGAAAAAACTGATAAAACCAACAACAAAAAAAATATGTCATCAACATGATAAAAGGAATTATCATAGCAAGGTTTGGAGGTCTGGGATTTTTTCATGCGTGTGTTTTGGCATTTTTTATGTACACTTTACACTCAGCATTAAAGAGCAAAAAGATAAATTCACAGTATTTTACAGAAACAGAGCCAGTCAGATGACTTTTGTAAGCACACAAAAAAGGAAGTAAGTTCAAACAGACTTTAAAACTTATCAAGTGATCTATTTGCCAGTAAAGAGAAGTGGATTCACAACCAACTACCCCTTGTTCTTTTCTTGCTAACCGTACTAGCACCTCTCTACTAAGGCTTTGTTCCATGTAGAATGGAACACAAACAGGCAAAACCTGAGATAAATTTTGCCTCTTTTTGTCTCACCCCACTGCCCAAGAATTTACTTCTCTTCTGGACTATTTCTGCCACTGGTGGCTTAGCAGTCACCAAGGCATCTGGCATTACACATGCTGTACAACAGACACTATCATCACTTGATATCCTTGTGCTGATACTGCCACTGAGTTGCTTCAACAGTAAGGTCCACTAAAACAGAAGATTAAAATGTATTCTCCAACCATAGCCTTCAAAGGTTACCTAGATCATCATGGTAGCCATTTAACAAATTTAAAGCCATTTAAAAGAGCAGCTAAGAAAGGTAGACAGAATATACCACTCCAAGGTTATAAAATGGTTCATTTTGATAGTTGCAAATAATGTTTTTCAGAGAAACTATGACCAGCTGGCAGAAAGCACCAACCAACCAGAAAATCACCTATTTTAAAAGTCATGGTGAGTGACCATTTATTCCTAGTAGCCTGCCTGGTAAGAGCTCCAGGCCCACCAGATTACAATGTTATTTCAGCCTTTCATTCAGCTCTGGAAAGCGTAAGTCACTTATGGATATGAGCATGAGCACCCAAATGTTTTTATCTGAAAAACAAACAATCAAGCAAAACCAAAATCCTACTAAAAAAACATGATTGAGAAAATTATGATGCATCAATTTAAAAGTTCAGGATCATTTGCTCCAGAATTTACACCTGCACAAATTTGGTTTAATGCACGAGTATAAGGCAAGGACAGTATTTTAATCAGACAGACAGAAGAAAAAAGCATTGAATTTCCTACAAAATTCCAGACTGCTGACAAATCTGAACTGCAGTGTTTCTGTTTCACCTAGAAACTCAGCAGATCCGCACAGATGACCACTCAGAAGTTTTGTGCCTTGAAGCCCATGAAATTGGGATTTATTTTATTTTTAGTTGAGTACGCATTTTAAGTAAAGTTTAAATTAAGTTAGCAGAAATTACAGATGATTTTCAAGTGAAAGAATCTGTAGAAATTCCTATTTCTGTAATTCTCCAGCAAAAACTTGCACTTTAAGGTAGGAGTAGTGAGACAATTGTGAACTTTACTAAAAACCTCAGTACACATGGTACTACAATACAAGACCCTGCAAATATTGACCCTGGAAATGAAGCCATTATTGGATTCTTCCCATTCAGATAATACTGCTATCAACAATACAAATAATCCAATATTCCCTACTGACCTGTCATGGTGAACAACTAATTTCCAAGAACTCAGCAGGCCCTGCCAATCCCCATGAGCACAGGAAGAGGAAGGAGCTGGATCCTGGCACCAACCTGGCACTGACAGATCCTCTGGGGGTGGAAATACTTGTTCTGTCACCACTTCACCTACAATTATGCATCTGGGTTTCCCATGGAGAGTCTGCACATAAAATATTTCTGTGCTTCTCCTGGTCTGCCTGTTTCATGTCCTGTGATGTTACTGCATCATCAGAACATTTATAGGAGAAAATTTAGTGCAGTATCAGGACTAATTGAGCTGCCTAATCAGGCCAGACCTACTGTGCAGCATCTCGTGGTGAATCACACAGGAACATGGAAAGAGAAATAATCTCCACAAAATGAATCCTAATGCCAGCTTTCTTTGCTACTCCTTCATTATTCCAGCACGAATAAAGAACAAAGGATACAAAGATAAATTCCATTGTTTTATCCATGAATAAACCTCCAGGTGGTTGCACTTATGTTAATTTCTGATGCTGAACTGTAGCTTTTCTGTTTTTCTGAAAAGAATTAAGTATAGAAGTTGTTTCATATGTGCTCACACTGGCCTTTGTTTCCCAGTGGGAATCTCATCACAGCTTTAGCGGAAGCTTTAAAAGCTGCCAAGCAGTTTTGAAAATACCCCTGTAAGTGCTTAGCCACAACTGCTTTTGGTATAAATAAGCAAAATATTTATTTACAAAGCATAAAGTCAAAAACATGCTGTGGCAACTAAATAAATCTGGTAATCCATTCTGAATACAAAGACTGATTTCAAGCCATCAAAGCCTGTCAAAATGCACTTACCGGATTGAACATTCTTATAATATTAACCATCATTTTTCATTGTAAGCCACCTACTCATAAGCTGTAATAGATGAAATAGATGATCCTAGATAAATAAATTTTGCTATAGGGAAGAAGGGAAATTATTAAGTTTAGTTTCAAATATCTGATGTGTTCAGTTAGGAAGATTAACACATTATTAAAATGGTTCAGTTATCAAAATGTATCTACTCAGCTTTATATAGATTTCATCTACAACATACAGAGAGAAAAATCAGCACCTAAGGTCAATACCTTATGTAAGAATATTTTGTCTTTCCTGGAGTAGACAAATAACACTGCTTATTTGACAATGTTTATATGCACATACTTCCCCTCACAAAGATACTGAAGAGTTAAATTATTCCTGCAAGAGAATTAAGATTATCTAAAGGGCATTGTTTGAAGTCAGGCAAGAAACAGGGCAAGCAGGCCATGATCCTGCAAAATAATGGGAAACTGGGAGGAGACACAGGCAGGACAGCTGACCCCAGCTGACCCAAGGGATATTCCACACCATCTGACACTGTGCTCAGTATATGAAGTGGGGGAGGAGGAGGAAGGAGGGACGCTTGGAGTGATGGTGTTTGTCTTCCCCAGTCACGTGGGATGGAGCCCTGCTCTCCTGGAGGTGGCTGAACACCTGCCTGCCCATGGGAAGCACTGAATTAATTCCTTGTTTTGCTTTGCCTGTGTGTGCAGCTTTTGCTTAAGCACGAGTGTAAAGAGCTACCAGCATGAATCAGCCTCCCAAGGTGGCACCAAAAGCCCCTGCAGTCTTGCTGAAATTCCTCCTGCTCCCTAACATCACTGCAGGCAATCCTACCAATTAGACATGTGGGTATGAACGTGGAAATCTGTAGAATGGACAAAATAAATAGCAGATCTAAACTCGTGTTTTCCAAACTTCTATCACTTGACCTTGGACTATTTTAAAAAGGAAATCTCATTTATCTGAAGAGTAAAACACCTGCCAGCTTCTCTGCATCTTCTTTGGAACTGCTGACCTGCAAGCATTTGAGGATCACAGATACGATCTTTTTTTGTCAAACTGGTGAATAATATTCCCCCAAAGCTTTCATCATGCTCATTTTCCCAAGGCATTTACGGGGTAAGATAGCAGAGAGCACTATCAGATGGTTGCTATTACAGACACGGATACCAAGAAAGGCTTAGCCCCAACGGGAAATGCAGATACCCTGTGACACGTGTGGGATGATGGCAACGAACCAGGACCTGGCCACAGGATGCCAGCCTCCAGATGTTCATCCTGTGCCAAGGCATTCACAGAAACAAGTGCTGATGTAGATAAAATAAAGGCATTCCCTTCTAAAGCAGGATATGGATCCAGTGCTGCTATGATAAAAGCAGGGCCGTGAACCCCAAGGGTAGCACATCACTAGTTGCTACAGAAAGTACCACTTAGATGATGGATATTTATTTTAACAGCATGACTTAATGAAAAGATATGTTTTAGAGATCTTAAAATTGTATGTCATGGATCTCTCTCACAGTAATTTAATAGAAAGAGATAACTATGTATCCATCTCAACAGCTATTTATCTTTAAGCGTCACTTCTTCCTGCTTTTCTCTGCAAGTACAGGGTAAAATGTAGCAGCAGTCAAAAATCAATATCATCTCCTGAGGAAACAGCACTGCTCCACACTAGGTACTACTGAAATCGGTTTAAAAAGTGCCCACAGTTATATTCTACAGAAAGTCCAACTGATACAAGCCTAAGCCTCCATCAAATCTCTGTGGATGTACCAGTGAATGTCCCAGCCACTTCTGTGGGGCTCTGCAGAGAGATGGGAACTTCCACAGACAGCAGTAAATTAAGATCATTTTAAGGTTCCATTTCTTGTCTGCTTTTTAATACCTTAAATTATTTTTGAGTGTATAAAACATGTCAAATTTGCAGTCATTCTTGTTTCCTGTCATTATCCTATCCCTGTTACTGGTAAACAAAATACAGTTTTGTGTATTTATGGTCCTCCATTTTTTTTTTCTTATATATACACTCTTGGATTTATAAGTTAAGAAACAACAGTACTAATTAAATGCATTTACATATGATCTGAAAAATAAAAAAAAATCTGTAGAATAACTGAATTTTAAGCATCTAAAGCATGGTGGAATTCTTAAGAAAAAGAAATGAGAGGACTCAGGAACTCAAAATGGATTTTAACTGCTGACACTGATTATAAGAAATAGACATGCTTATCTCCACATGGCTTATGTAAACAAACAGACCTGGTTGGTAAGTTCAAATGATGCTTTTTAAAAACAAAGAAGCAAAAATTCAACTTAGATCCTGAACCTGACCAAAACTGCGTCACAACTGCAAAAGGAATAATCAGAAATAATTGGTGGGTTTATTTATTAGATTTGATTTGCTGGACTTGAATTTTCAACAGTACCTTGTTATTTCTCTGTCATGAGTTGGAAAGTTACCAAAAAAATAACTGAAGAGTAGAATTTTACCAATAGCATAGGGGAGTATATTCAGTGGCAGAAAAGCTGATAAACTTGCCTTCTGGAGTGGGGAGAAAGGAGGGTTAGGGTTGGAGTTATGCCTAGGGTTAGGGTTTTAAACCAGAAAGCCCCAAGCTCCAGGCACACTGCAGCTGTGAAAGGAGTAAATGTATTTTTTTTTTTTATATATATATCCAAAAAATAAATAGAATAGTTCTTGCTCAACTTCTGTACTAAAATTAAGTCAGCTTTGGCCAGGACACTGTGTAGAAATTTTATCCTGAAGAGTGAAAACAAAAATGAAATAGAAAATTGGCTCCAAAATCACTCTCATGGAAACCACTGTGCAGACTTTCTGGAGCAGCATCCAAAGGAAGGTGGTTTAACATCTCCCAAGGGACTAAGATTCCTGATTGCCCAATAGAAGCTGAGCATTAACAAAAAGGCAAACAAAAGTAAAACCTTACCCTTAAAGTTGTTACATAACCAAACATTCTGTAAACTGCTTCATGGGAAGGAGATGGCATCTCACGACCTCCTGTGAAAATGGAACAGGAGCTTGCCAACTTCTGGGTCAGGTAATCCTAGATTTCTCCGGGATTTCTAATTACAATTAATAAAGGAAAATATTGGTCCAATAGCTCTTTTGGTATATTAAAAGCAACTGGCAGATATGAGCATGAAGAAGGCAGTACCTACCCCAAGGTAGTGTATAAGTTGGAAAGACATCAGTCTTTCCAGGATCCTTGATGCATTCCAGAATCACAGCTCTCTCTGCTTACCACCACTTGTGAAGGAAGGCTGAACCTCATCCAAAACCCTTTACAGTTAAATAAGAGCATAGATTGACTTCATCATGCTTTAGATTAGATCTTTATTTCATCTTTGGGGAGCTGAACTGGCTTAACCCAGCATCCAGTCCATGCAACAGGTATTAGGAGACTGGAATTTCTTACTTAGCTTTGGACACCGGGCTTCTGCTTTTATCCTTCCCTGTTCCCCACATTTGGAAAGCACTGGGGCTCTCTGAGGTGCTAAAGAGATACCCAGAAAAGGTGAGGTCAGGAGCATAAATGAAAGAAACCTGGCAGGTCTCAAAGTTACATGTTGGAAACAAACTCCAAACATCTTGCTTTTCCTGATTTTCTAGTAAAATATCTGCAGTGTTTCACTTAGATATTGCTTCCCCAAACATGAGGATCCCAAAATAGCACCATCCTCAATGCCATTCTGTGTCATAATGTTATTGGCACCACATCTGGCACAGGCTTTGATGTGGAACATGAGCTTAAATACTGATCTCTTTTCTACAGGCTTCCCAGTGTACAGCTGAAGGAAACAATGTGCGAGGGTCACATGCTACACACTGCACAAACCATGTTATCCTGGACTGTGGAGTGAGTCTGGGATGGAAACCCCCCACTACTCTGGATATTGCAAAAAATAAGTACATTCTAACAGATAAAAATTACAGGATATAGTGTGTTTTTATACCAGCTCGCTGCTCTGTGGTTCAGCTCACGGGGATCATTTTCTGCATCACACCAGCACATTTGGTACCTGTCCAAGCCAGCAAAGCAAAGGCCCCCTCTGGAAATAAACCACTAGAGGGAGACTGACTTCAGCAATGGAACACCCACAGGGATAAAATCGTGCACATCCATTAAGAAAACCAACAAGATTCACACCAAAATTGCTCTTTGTGTTTCTTCTTCACACGTAAAAGTGGCTGAAATTAAAGGGTCAAGTTTGGCTTCATCAAGGTAAACTGAAGGAGCATCATGTAAATGGGATCAGGCAGTCACGTGTTCTACTGTTTGTAAGAAAGGTTAGGCCAACTCTATTAAAAAAAAAAAAAAAAAACACACACCAAAAAATAACCCAGCCACCGAAAATACTAATAGCTGTATCCTAGCAACATCACGGATTCCATGTGGACTTTGTTCTGGAGTCTACAGTCCTATTTCATCAAAATTATTGACTTTCTCAAAGTCTCTAAACGACCATCAAAAAAACTGTTAGTGCTTAAAAAATACAAACATTTAATTAGTCACATTAATAAGAAAAAACTAAGAGCAGCATTGCGTGCTAGTGCTCCCTTTTCATGGAGCTCAATTTAGCTTCCTTTGAAATCAGTGTCAAAATTCCCACTTTATTCATTGGTAGCAGAGCCTCTCCTTCGAGGAGAGAAGCTGGAAATGGCCCTGCAGAACTTGGCAGATGAGGTTTGTCTCCAGGCTGAGCTCACACATTGCACGGATGGAATTCCTCCTCTCCGTGATCCTCCCAGTCATCATGTCCTTATTGCAAAGGTAAATCAATTGGCATGCCAGTGGCACCCTGAGGCTTTCTACAAGGCTTCTGTGCTATGCATGTAACCAGTGTCCCTTTTTCGCCCTAAGCTTTGTTTTTCTTTAACCCCAAAAACCTTTTTAAGATCTCAAAAAATGTGGAATCCTGCTGGATCTTCCCAAAGGCCCACGCCCTGCTTCTCTCAGGTATGAAGATTTCAGGTTTAACATAGCTGTGGGAGGATTTTTTCTCATCAGTCCTGCATCACTGAAGTGAATTTTGTTAGATAAAAAACAAAGGCAAAAGGCCAAATAAATAAAAAATGAAAGAACCCAGCCCTTCCAAAGAAAAGCCCTTTGCACAAAAGGAATGCCTAAGAATAAAGCCAATCCCAAAGAAATAAGCTCTTACCCTTATCAACTTGCATGATGATCCAAGGAATCCTGGGCATTTTGGCATATAACTCAGGGTTTGGGCAGACTCAGATTTTGGTCACAATTTTCACTCAGATCCAAAGTACATCACAGCTTTTCTGACAGTTTTCATCTGTTATTCCAAGCTCTGCTTCAACAAGTTAGCAACACCTTTTACCAGAGAGAAAGCACTATTAAAAGAATATTTTTCTTTTCATCATTCTGCCTTAAAAGTTCAGTTGATAGGATAGTGTGGTGAAAAATATTTCTAACACTTTACTTAGCCCACAAAGTTGGTTGAGACCCACCAACACTTTAAAACTGCAAAGCCTTTTAATGTGCTATTCCTACAGTTCAAAGTGAAATAACAAGAGAACGCCTTTGTTGAAGAAGTGATTTAAATACAGAAGGGTCAGTTAGTGGCATTCAGCTCGTGAGCATGAATCTGATGATGGCTGGATTTGAATTCCAGGCATGGCACTGAACTGTCTGTGCTGCTCCAGCAGCGGTGGTGGAGAGCTTTGAGCTGACCCCACGGTGTCACAGGAACACTGCCAGATCATCACTCCACTCCAACACCCCAGCAGGGGTGTTATCTCCACAGACAACACCCATTTAACTATGAATTTAGCATTCAAGCAGTGCTCATGGACTCTCTGGTACAGTTAAATCTCACAGTTTTAGTCACACCAAAGGTTTTGCTTTGCTCATCCTTTCGTTTCCACCAGCTGTGGGGGGAAGGGGCCATAGGCAAGGAGAGGATATCCATTTGCACAGAGTGCCAAAATAAGGGAGTAGTTCTGGCTTCATCTAAGCTGTGCAGTGTAAACCAGCAGGAAAGGTAACAAATAAGGACAATGGAGCAGCAAAGAAATAATATTTCAGATTTTATCTACTCAAATTAAAAGATGGTATCAGAAGGTACTTCCAGCACCTCAAATCACTCTCTGTGATGACCAGATTAATTCCAAAACTGCTCCAACAAGAGCAACTGAATAAAAATTTGAGAGTTGGATGTCAAATTCTGCTCCTAGTTATGCCTTGAAAGAGACCTGTTTGGCTACTTTATATCTAGGTAAAAAGGTAGGGAAAAAGTAAAATACACAATAAGGATAGAAATGCTTTGACTAGCCAAGCAGATTTGAAGTCTCTTCCTAGCATTCTGTAGGAGTAGCAACCTCAGCCTGTTGACCATTGTCAATGGGATTGCTTTTGATGGTAGATACTGCAGACAATGAGTGGAGAACAGCAAGGGCTGAATTCATATGTAGAAAATAAAAACTTACCTTCACACTTGCTTTCAGTTGTGCATTACCTCCATTTTTTTTTAACCCAGTGAATTTTCTGGACAGATACTCACAGTAGGTCTATTCAAAAGCAAAGAGAAGATAGCAATGGAAATAATTTGGCTCACGACCAACATAGTCACCTTTTGTTTTGAAGCTGCCCACACTGCCCATGGTGAATTTCCTGTTGGGTGCCAAAGGCCATTTCACTGTGATGAGGGTGGTGGATTCATCCTGCACAGATGAGACAGCACAGCCTCAGTGCAGGGAATGCAATGTGCTTTGTGAGGGTTGAAGTCACACACAGGGAGATGTGACAGCAGTGTGCAAAGCCTGGTGTTGCCTGCTTGTCCCACTGCCTGGTTTTACCTCACCCTGTGGAGAGGCTGCAGTGTGCACATGTACACATGGAAACAGAACACATTTATTTCAGGACTTCACAGCCCTTGCTGCTAACGAAGAACTTGGGCCCGAGAAGCACCGCAGCAGCAGAGCCAAGGGCTGGCAGTGCTCCTAAAGGCAATAAGCTGCTTATCTCTGGCCTAAGGAGTTTATAGCACCCATGTATCCCCAAAAGCTCATTAGCTCTTCAGCAAGCAGCTGAGACATTAGATGCACAAGCACAACAGCAGTGGCTTGAGTTTGCTACAGCACAGATAAAACTTCTGGCTTGGCTAGTCCGCAGCAGGCTGGTTCAATAGCCTGAAGCAATCCCACTTATGTATAAACTGGAGAAAGCCTGATCTTGTGAAATGCTCCTTAGTGTCTGGCTTTGCTGGTAGGAGTGTGTGTAGCTAAAACTCAGCCCTGCCATGAGGCTGCATTCGCCTCCCTGGTACCCACCAAGAGCCAGAACTGGCATCTGGCAGCATCCCCTGCCACGTGCCCTGCCACAGCCTCACACTGCATCTGCTTCTCACTCACCCTGCGCTCCTCCATCACTCCCTGCCTCTGGTACAGAGGGGTGGCAATGCAACCCAAGCAGCTGGCCTGCATCTCATGGAAGACAACTACAGATACAGGAAGAGAAGGACAGGAAAATGTGTGCCTGGGGAGATTTTAAAGGAATGGTTTCTCATAACTCTCTTGGCATGTCCATGGGACTGGATAGCAGCTATGAGCTCCTGTAGAAAGCCATCATGTCGGGGATATTTCCTGTCTCACAGCAGCTATTCCTTGTGTCACAGGGGAGGTCTTCCACAAAGGAGCTGCTTCTGAAGAACAGTGTGTCACCAACAATTCAGCAGGTTAAGTTTAGCAGAGACAGTGACAGAAGTGAACAGGAAGGAGCTATTCTTCCCCTCCGCTTTTCTTCCCTCTCCATTGAGCAAAGCCTTTAAAGACCAGGTCACTCTGCAGAAGGCTACAGAACTTTCAGCAAGTGGCATGCATGGAGGCTTTCACAGCCATGATACCTGTGTCTGGTTATTTCCAGTCAAAATAATCTCCTACTCAATTATGGAGAAGAATAGAGAAGCTCAGCCTGACTCACAATCACATGGGGGAAAAATGAGAGGAGTTGTTCAAGTTCAAAACGTTCATCTCGCTGTGGAGGAGGATTAGTACTGCTGTGGAAGGAGGCTTTCTCTCCCCCTGCAACAGCACAGCACTAAGGGATGGAAAAGACCCGAGTCCACTTCCCTGCTGTGCCAAATATACTCCTCCGTTCTTCCCTCCTCCCTCCCCAGGAGAGCAGATGAAGTATTAAACAGCCAGGAATAAGCCCTTGAAAAATGTGATTGCTAGCTGTCAGATATCCCTCTGCCACAGATGCAGCTCTGGGACTGCTCGCCTGCACATCCTCCACTGCCATCCAGGAAATCAGGATTCAACAGTGACATTAATAGTCCCATCCACTCTGGTGTCATCTGTACATTTTGCACTACTGTGCTAATAATTATGGGAACAAAACCACATCCAAAATCCTTCATTAGTGTTTTGCTGAGCTCTGCTGGCCCATGCCCTTCCCAGCCTGATGGCAGTGCCCCATCCCCAACCTGGCATCTGGATCCTCTGTTAGCAAGAGGCAGGGTGGAAGTTTTCCAGCATTGGTTTAAATCTGTCTTCATTTCACTGGCAAGTGCCATACCTGTGCCCTGGTTACAGAGGGCAAGCATGGCTCCTGTGCAGAGCAGTTATTTTGGGTAGTACTGTAAATGTTGCAGATTTTAATCTCCTCACGTTGTTTTCACATTACCCAGTGCCCAAACATTACCTTAATGTGTCATCTTCTGTTCTGTCATTGCCACAGAGTATTACCATGATCCTTGTAAACACCCACAAACCTTCCTCATTAGCTCCTGACACTCCCTCCTCCCCTTCCAGGGATGACTGATAGCCACCCTTATGCCAATGCCATTCCCTAGGCTGCAACCTCGTGCTTTGCTCATTCTCCCCCTTCTCTAGGGCTCGTATCAGCTCTCTCTCTCATTGCACTGATGGATTTTAAGTTTCCTTGGCAAAAGGACAGCTTGTATAGCACCCTGGTCCCTGACTCACTCTACTAGGTGCAAAGATAACACAAATAATGAGTGTCATCCAGAGAATTTCTGGGAATTACAGGAAGCTCGGAAGGAGGACCTTTAATCTTTTTCTGCCAGATCCAACTGAAGACTCTGTTATCCCTTTTTGCTCCAGCCTGACCTTTCCATCTCCTTGATTGCAAAGCCTGAAAACTTTTCCTTGCCTGAATTATCTGTGACAGCAAAATTGCTTTGGCTGACTGCTCTCACCTGTCCTGCTTCCCTGTGGCGTGTCAGCCATGGTGGAGCTCAGGGATTGTCCTTCAGGCATGTCCAGACATTTCCTACTTCTTCCTTTACATCACACCAGGGACAAGACTGATTTCAACTACACTGTTACAGGGCTACAGGACACTTCTCTTTCCAGAAACCTTATGCAGAGCTCCCAGCCACAGGAATACAAATAAAACCACTAATAATAAATAGACAAGGATTCAGGAAGCACACCAGTGACTGATAGAAAGAAGGCAATATGCCACAGTATTTGCTGCAAGAGTCCCTATTTCAGCTGTCTTTCCCGTTCAAGGCAGCGAGAGGAGAACATGAAGAGGCAGCCAATTCAAGTAAAGCACACTGAAAGGTCAGAGGAATCCATCTAGCTTGTGCAGCACCATTTTGTAAGCAGAGAATAGCTCTTCATTAAACTCGTTCTGTGAAAATGATTGAAGGGAGAAAGGAAAATAGCTTAACACTCTCATTACAATCTCTGGGAATTACCTGTTCCCCACGACTGCTTTGATGGGTCTGGCTATGCCCAAATCAATAGACACACAGTGTTTCCAGCCCCCAGCAGGGCACTGGAGGAAGGAGCTCTGTGTTTCAGTGTCCAGGGTACACCCATGCACAGAGGGGTCCCTGCTTGGCTGGGGGCTGGACACCTGGCAGCACCAAAGATGAAGGCCTTGCCCTGTGGATACAGGGACAGTCCCTGCTGCTCCTTTTGACTCTTTCAGTGGTTGACACTTCCACAGGCACTGCAGTCCCTGCAGGTGGGAAGAGCTCCTTGAGCATCCCAGCAAAGGGGTTGCAAAATACCCTATTTCTATTTTTTAGTCAAATGCTGTAAGTCTGGCACTAATGTCCAAGCTGAGACTGAGTCTGGACGAGGAACTTGTTTGAAGCTGATGGGTCTGATGCAACAAGACATGAAGCAGCCTGAATTGGTGTTGGCTTGCCTGTATGGGGTCACCCAGGTGGGGCAGGAGGGTTCTTCTCCTGGCAGGGTGTAACTAAGAGGCAGAGTTATCCTGGTGGGTCTAATGCCAGGTCAGCCCCTTTGGGAGGCGAGGAGCCTTCTCATATAAAGACTGTTAACCCCCTGCCTGCCCTTTATTTTCTTCATTCCTTCTGGCTGTCCCTTTAGTGTCACATCTCTCAGTCAGCCAAATTCTAGGCTCACACCTCCTATAGCACTATATAACAGCCTCATCAGGGAAGCAGCCCTGGGAAAATGGATGAAACACCATTCCCTGCCGGCTCTCTTCTCGCTACAGGTGGAAGAAAGATGAGCTAGCAATTTGCTGCTGGCCTGGCAAGATAGCAGTGAATTACGGCAGCTCCTGAGCCAGCTCAGCTGCGCTGGCGAGCGTTCAGGGAGAGGAGAAACCCTTCCCGCAGGAGCGGAGGAGGGAAGCAGGTGTGTTATTCCCTTTTGTTCACTTGATGGCAGAGATCACAGAGCTAACACCGGCCATGAGGGATCCTCGGCTCCTCTGAAAAGCCACATGCCCCCGAGGACAATCGATCCTCGTACTCGTGTTTGGCAGAGCACACTGTCCTGGCAGCCTGCCGTGGCAGAGCCCGTTCCTGGGCACACGCGGTGTCCCCAATCCTGCACAAAGACAGAGGTGCCAGAGGCGCCAGGGCTGCCGAGGGGACACCGCGAACCCGGCACTCGAGTCACTGCATGAATGTGAGAAACGCCTGGAAAATCGCACAAAGCACTGAACAACCCGTGGGCAATTCCCTGTCACAGTAAAACTTCGGTGCAAATGAGAAACCTAACAACTGAAAACAGCTCAGATGCGCTGGTAGGAAGCAAAAAGCAGCCTCAATTATCTACCACCTATGGTTTTTTTTTTTCCCCTCTCAGGATTTCTTTGGTCTCCTAACAGTGCAATAAATAACGGACATAAACCAGATCCTGGGGCAAATTAAGTCCTGTGTGATACAGATTGCCCTCGACACATCTTTGGGCCAAAGTCTGGCTTTAGCTCACCACTGTTAAAATGCCAGGAGTTCAGCAGAGCTGCTCTGGACGTCTGGTGGCACGATCAGGGTCAGAGCCTGGTCCCTGCTACATGCAGGAAGACTTTCTGAAACCAGCCAGAAAGATCTGCTCAAAAGATGCTCCACCAACCTTCGCTTTTGGGGCCGATGCAGATGATTTAATTGCTACAGTTTCTGGAATAACGCTGAATTTACTGATGGCTTTTAATAGAATCCTCAAAAAGGATTTCAGACGTGTCCTTCACAAGAGGCCATGAAGGAAACTCAGTAATAGTACGATAATTGCATTAGCATCTCCAGTGAGCCCAGGGCCGTGCGTTGGTGCGTGCCTTACAAGGCACGCAGAGAGGCCTTGCCCTACATACACAGGGATGGCAAAGTGGGAGAGAGAGGACAAGGATCTGTGTCTCACTGGCCTACATTAAACTGCCCATTATAAACATGCACCAACAGCACAGGTGCATCAGCAGATGCTCTGTGCCAGTCAGGTCAAATATGGTTTTTCCAGCTCACAAAACCTGACCAGCCCTCTGTGGGTCCTGTGTAACTAAGCCTGGGAGTTGGTAAGCCCCTGAACAACACAGAAACATGGAGAGCATCCTTTTTGATCTTCTTAAGAGCCCTAGTCAGACCCCAAATGACAGGTTCCACTAGGAACCCAAATGTCAGTCTCCTGACTTGCAGAGGCACCTTTTCCTTGATGTTCACACTGAAACATTTGCCCTGTAAGCTTCCTGCAAGCCTCCTTCCCCTCCATATCCCCCTGCCAAGCAAGGGACAGCACACCCAGCTGCTGCACTGCAACAGGTGCAGCTGGACTCGCCTTGCATGTGAGCAGGAAGTTCAATGGCCATTTAGCATGGCCAGATCTAGCAGAAGCACACTGGTGACTGTGACACGGGTGTGTCACTAATGTGTGGCTATACTGAACCAATACACATGCCGTAGGTACCGGTATACGTGTATATGGGATTATACACATACACACACCTTTCTTACGCCCAGATACACTGTCTCCATCAGCTATGAACGGCATCACGCTCCCCAGAAGGGGATGCAGGGGATCCCCGCCACGGCCGCTGGAGCCGGACACATCACCGCACCGCACCGCACCCCGCGGCTCCCCCGAGCCCCATCCCGGCACTCGCCCCCGGCGGGCGAAGGGCGGGGGCCGGGGGTCCGGCTGCGGGCGGCTCCGCTCCGCCCAGCCCAGCCCAGCCCCGCTCCCATCCCCGCTGCGGCAGCGGGACCTCCGCGCCGCTCCGCGCCGCTGCGCGCCTGGCTCAGCCCCGCGCTCCGCAGGGGCCGGGCTGCGCGGGGGGCGGAGGCGTGGGCGGAGGGACGGAGGAGAAGCAGCAGGAGGAGGGAAGGGAAAAAGGAGGGAGAGAGGGAGGGGGATTTACCCCATTGTCCTCGGCGGGAGCTGGGCAGAGCCGCCGCCGCCGCTGTGCGCAGGCTCGCCCGGCCCCTCGCCCGGCGCGGAGGAGCAGCAGCCGGCGGTAAGGGGAGGCTCCGCAGCGCTCCGCGCCCCCCCCCTCCCCCCCAGCGCATCCCCGATGCCCCCGGGGCGGCGGCGGCGGCGGGCGCGGAGCTAGCGCGGGCGCGGGAGCCGCATGGCCCGCGGGGAGCGCGGCGGCAGCGCCCCGCCTCGCCGGGGCGGCCGGGGCGGCGGCGGCAGCGCGGCGGCGGCTGCGGGCATGGGGGCGCCGGGCGGCGCGGCCCTCGGCCCCGGCGCGCTGCCGCGGCGCTGAGCCCCCGGCCCTGAGCCCCCGGCCCTGCCCGCGCGGAGGAGGAGGAGGAGGAGGAGAGGAGGAGGAAGGACCCGATGGCGAACAGCAGCGAGCTGGGGAGCAGCAGCAGCCCGCACCTGCCCAGCGCCGGCGGCCTGCTGAGCGCCTCCGGGCTGAAGCTCGCCACGCTGGGGCTGATCCTGTGCGTCAGCCTGGCCGGGAACGTGCTCTTTGCCTGGCTCATCCTCAAGGACCGGCACCTGCACCGCGCGCCCTACTACCTGCTGCTGGACCTCTGCCTGGCCGACGGGCTCCGCTCGCTCGCCTGCTTCCCCTTCGTCATGCTGTCGGTGCGCAGCGGGGCCGCCTGGCCCCACGGGCCCCTCAGCTGCAAGGTGCTGGCCTTCCTGGCCGTGCTCTTCTGCTTCCACGCCGCCTTCCTGCTCTTCTGCGTGGGAGTTACGCGCTACATGGCCATCGCCCACCACCGCTTCTACGCCAAGCGCATGACGGGCTGGACCTGCCTGGCTGTGGTGTGCATGGTGTGGACCCTCTCCATGGCCATGGCCTTTCCCCCCGTCTTTGACGTGGGCACCTACAAGTTCATCCGGGAGGAGGAACAGTGCATCTTCGAGCACCGCTACGTCAAGGCCAATGACACGCTGGGCTTCATGCTCATGCTGGCGGCCGTCATCGCCGCCACCCACCTGGTGTACATCAAGCTGCTCTTCTTCATCCACGGGCACCGCAAGATGAAGCCGGCCCAGCTGGTACCGGCCATCAGCCAGAACTGGACCTTCCACGGGCCGGGAGCCACTGGCCAAGCGGCTGCGAACTGGACGGCTGGCTTTGGCAGGGGGCCCACGCCGCCCACCCTTGTGGGCATCAGGCAGGCCACCCACAGCCAGATCAAGAGGCTGCTGGTGCTGGAGGAGTTTAAGATGGAGAAAAGGCTCTGCAAGATGTTCTACATGATCACCTTGCTCTTCCTGCTGCTCTGGTCCCCCTACATTGTGGCCTGCTACCTGCGGGTCTTCATTAAGGCCAGCTCCATCCCGCAGGTGTACCTGACCACCTCCGTCTGGATGACGTTTGCCCAGGCAGGGGTCAACCCGATCCTCTGCTTCATCTTCAACAAGGAGCTCAGGGTCTGCCTCCGAGCCCACTTCCCATGCTGCCAAAGCATCCAGAGCACCCAGGGCACCATCCTTTGCGATCTCAAGAGCTTTGGGATGTAGGGGGGCTTTTCTCTTTCTAAAAAAAAAAAAAAGAAAGATGGATATAAATTTCCATGTTTCTGCATATGAGCTCAAGAGAGTGTGACCTGTGGGGGACATACTAAACCACCACCCAGCACCCAAACCTTAGGCTGTAAGAAGCTATTTTATTTATTTTTCTATATTTTGCGTATGCTCTCTTCAGAACATAACAGGTTGCTGTCTATGGGAACAGGTACTTGAGCAGAACACCCCCAAACCTTAGGCAGTAAGAAGCTGTTCTTTTCTTTGTGGTTGTGTGGTTTTTAAAAACAAAACAGGGCTCCAAGTTTCTGGTCTTGCTTCTAACGTTTCTAAACATGATTCCAACAGATACGGATTAAGGCCATGACATTTTTTTTGTTTCCCTATTCCTGTCTGTTTTGATAAAGGCTTAACAATTTTACTCATGTAATATTTGATAAGGGCCAAGACAATTTTATACTAAAGTTATTTTTGATGACCTCAAGAGGTGTTGTTTTATTATTATTTGATTTTAAGTGAAGAACATGAAGAGGACGTTCCTAATGTGGTCAGAAGTCAGTTTTGGTGGGAGCTGTTGGGTTCATTCATTCTCAAATGGTTTGAGTATTTGAAGCTGTTAGTTATAACTTTTGCTTGACATGCAAACAGTGTAGAACTAATTTCAAATTTTCTTGTTGCACTATTAATTTGGTAATATTTCAGAACTATTTGTGAAACGTGATTTTAAAATACCAACTTTAAAAATAAGCAACTATAGCAGTTTTTAAAACCTAGATTGAAATTCATATTTTACTGCCTTTATAGGAAGTTATCTACAAACCTGGGTAATACTTGTACATTTTGACTGTTTTCTTTAATAAAATATTGAAAACCTTTACTGTATGTAATTGTTTCAGAATGGCAGCATTCTGCTTTGCTGACAAATAACTTGTGTATGTGGAAGGTTGTATGTCTTGTGTCTGAGTAGATTTCACAGCTAAGGTTATTATGGACAAGCACAATCCTTATTTGCTGTTAGATCTCAATTTAGGTGTTTATACCAATAAAAGTGACTAAAGCTATTTTTAAGAAGACTTAAATTCATGATGGGCAACAGGTTTAAATAGCACAATTCTTTGTGTCTGCTGAAACCAAATTTCTGTTGTAGCTAATTGCTTCTCTGTTAATGATAGAAAAGAGTGTGTAATTGTGGATGGCTAATTTTAGTTGGCAAAGCAGTTTTTTAACACTGTGTCTTGGTCAATACCATACTCATTTATAAGCAATATTCTTAGTGGGAAGCTTCCATTTATTAAGCATGGCATTTTAACCTGCTCTGTTCTACAAAAATGTCTCTGAAAGTGTTTCTGCCAGTAACCTGATGGCAGGATCCTGGCCCAACTTCTTAGCTACCTCAGAGGAAGCTGTCCCTGAGGTGCTTCCCCTCTCTGATGGATCATGTAACACTTAGCAAACATGTGCTGGAGCAGGTCTTGCACAAAATAGCAGGGATGCAATCTGCATCTGCTGAGCATTTCTGTAGAGAGTAGTCTAAAACTGGTAGACATCATCTGAGAAATAGTTGTGACTGTGAAGGGAGCACAAAAGAGACATGGCAGATCAGAGGAGGGCAAAGGTGGCAGCTTCAGATTGAGGCAGGGAACGAAATGAGGTGGGGCTGCTGGTTTGCTTTAAATCTTGTTTTCTGCCCCCAGCTGGGATTTGGACACCAGAAAGGCACCATTTCCTGCAGTGCAGAAGGAGAAGGTTGCAATTCAAGTTTTTTGGTACATTGCAGTACCACTGCTGCTAGAACTGGCCTCAGAACTATGACCATGGATGGGGTATCTTTAAAACAAAGTGAGACTTAATGATAATTTCTAAAGCTTCTAAAGCATCTTAAAAATGTACCTGAGTACAGAAGGAAAGCTGTCACATACTTCAGATCACAGCAGCAGCTGGTTATCCGTGCTAATTATATTTTCAGGCTGAAAATAAGATGATGGCTTAGTGAGTCTTGGAGAGTAATGGAGTAGAGTTGTTTAACAAAGACTGGGACAAGGCATGGATGCTGTTGCTGGGAATTGTGTTCCAAGTATACTTTATACCCCTGATTTACTTTTAGGTATTTTCTGCAGGGTTCTAACTTTTGGAACTTTTCTCATATCTCATATTTCTCCCAGAAGCTGCCTTCATAGTAGGGGCCTAGAACTGTGATCTGTAACTCAGATCTCACCATCTTTTTCCTAATCCTGCTGGTAACCAAGCCAATATTTTCTTTCTCTTTACTCTATTAAAAATGTCTGATATTTTAGCATCCTCTCTCACTTCCAGGCTAAAAGTAGTATGGTTATGAGTCTATTTAAACCACAGAGATGGAAAAATAGTTATTTTAAAACCTCCTTAAAAGCTGCACGGACCAGATTTTTCACTTCTAGGAAAAAATGAACACAAGTTGTAGAGTCAGTAGTATATGTGGGGGATGAACACTCACCTTTGGGTGACCTGATGGTTTTATTTAGGCTTGGCTTATCAAGCAGGGCTGCTGTATTGAATCCCAGCCTCTGTGCAGAGGCATCCCCTGGCTCATTGATGTCCTCACAAGATGGGTGATTGGTTCTTATCTGGTGAAGATAACGTGTGCTCTGCTATCACCCCTCAGTGGCGGCCAGACCCAGCCTTGCTACAGCACAAGCATACAAAAAAAAAAAAAAATCTGTATACCATGCCTTTTGTTTGCACACAGCTTCCAGGGCTGTCTCAGGACTCCTGATATACTCTGAGGGCAAAATTACTGCTGTTTGAAGTTAATGTTTGAAGTTAATTTTATATTTTAGGTACTTGTGATGTCAGTCAGATTATGATCCAGGCTGTGGTAGTACAAAAGAGAAGGAACTCCAGTTGCTTTAATTCAGGGTTTAGATAGGTGTTCTACAATAGGGTTTAATTCCAAAAGATGTGAAACTAAATATCAAGGACATGGCAGAAAATTAGGGAGTATTCAGTGCCAGCACACCAAAAACCACTATTTTGCTGGCTGAGAGTGCACCAAGAAAGTAGGGAAAACCAGCAAGGGCTGGAGAAGCACCAGAGGATAAATATTCCTTCTGAAATCTGAGAAAATATAAGAAAGTTGCAAAAAAAAAAAGAAAAAAAAAAAGCACTTCCAAAGCACAGCATTCACATAGTAGCCTTTAGTCTGCATATGGGGAAAGTGGGTCACAGAGATTAAATGCTTTGACCAAGATCAGAGAAGGGGTGTCGGGGAGGATAAAAACCTGCTCTGGATTAAAAAAACAAAAAGAGAGAAGTAATGTTGGGGAGAATGGAATGAACACAGGGAGAGGTGCTTGCTGCTGTATGGACTGTGAGGTGTGGCTGTAAATCCTCCATCCTGCAAAAACCAGAGCACTTTCATTGTCACTCACAAGTGCCAAGGGCTGAGACTCAGCAAGAGCTGGGCGTTAATAATTACTCCCACATGAGAAGCTATTGCTGCTTGTCCTGGGCTCTCTTACAAAAACTCAGATGGTTTGAACCCCTCTCCCCATCCCCACTGACCAAAGCACAAAGTTGGGGGGCTTGGTGAGCTCTCCCATCGACCTGTACTTCACCAGAATGTGCATTCAGTCTTCTCTGCACCCCTCCAGGCAGCTGCATGACAGTTTCCCATATTCTGGGCACCACAAGTGCTGAGTACCACAGGAAATACCAATATCATCTCCCCCAGAGATTCTTCACAGTCTGGCTCAGAGGTCACAGCATGCTGCTTCTGCATATCTGTGGTGAGGGATTGCAGTTGTGCTGAGAGCTGCTCCAGAAAAATCTTGATTGCTGCTGGCATCTTCACTCACTCCCCAGGTATTTAACACATTCCTTACAAGCGTTTCCAGCCAAAATCTTCAAGTCAGCAGAGGTTTTTAGTATGGACTTAAATGTCAAGCCAGCTTGAAAAATGGCACTGGTCTGAAACCCCAGTTAGCAGCTAAGATGATCTCTGATTTACAGCACTCAGTGCCTGCAGTACTCTGGGGTGCTTGTAGCTCTGCTGATAGATTTGGAAAGGAGCTGAAACATTTGGCCTCAGCCAGATTATGTTGTTGGGTAAAGGTCTCGTTCAGTGGTTGTGCTAGAGGTGAAAGATGAGCAGGGGATGTGTAGCCCACAAGCTGTCATCATTTGCTTTTCCAATACCAGCTCTGCACAGAGGAGGCAAAGCTGCCTCCCAGACTGGTGTGAAGCCAGTAGCCTCGAGGAAAAGGGCAGGAATTTGGCTCAGTCTGATAGCAACAGTTCTTTCCTGAGGCTCTACCTGGATGTGGTGCAGCTACATCTTCAGAAGGCTGCTCTGCCATATGCTGTGGGTCTGCCCTGGGACACACTGTGCAGAGCTCAGAGGAGAGCAAAGCTGGCATTTTCCCTCTTTTCCCAGAAAAGGATGTGGCTGGAGCTCTGCCACTCGCCCCACATGGTTAAGCACAGTCACCTTGCTCCTTGGAGGCACCTGCACTTGCTCAGAATTGCCCACAAACCGCCCTGAGGGAGGTGGCTCCAGAGTAACAGACAGACATTGGCAGAAGGCAATGCTGAGTGTCGCTTCATTAGCTCAGGCTGCAGATTGGATCATTCCACACAGTATCAGAATACCCCAGAAACCTTATTAGACAGTTATGCTGCTAATCAAGAAATTATTAGAAACATGGCAGGGGGGCTGTTTTCTAATAGAGGTTTCCTAAAGTCGTCATTTTTTGCACAGCTTCCGTTGTAGTTGCTCAAAACACTGCACAGGCTATAATTAAATCTATTGTGATAGGAACCAGGAAGCATTTCCCATATTATGATGTTCTTAGGCTTCAGAATATTAAAAAATATATGACATGTTGAAGAAATGCAGCCATCTCAGAAAGACCATCTGTGAAAATGGTCTACTGAAAGCTGGTGCTGAATCGTGCTGGGTTGGGGCTGTGCCTGTGAATATCTTACCACAAACCTCCTTTCATGTTGGTGATCTCTGATGCCACATCATTCCTGAAGGATTTGTGTGGGTAAATCCTTATCCATCAGTTGTAGAACTGGTGACCAGGAGCTGATTTTCCAGCTTGACACCTGTGGCACTCTGACTTTCCCGAGAGCTGCTGATGCTGAGCATCTCTGAGCCTATTTTCACTTGGTACAAATCATTAACTGCCCCACACCTCGATGCTTTACCCCAAGAATGATTGTTTATTCACCTTTCTAATGCAGAGAACCACTGATGGCAAGAGCATTATCACGGGTGAACAATCGCTGACTACACAAGCTTTCATCACTTTAAAGTCAAGCTCAGCCTTTCATGCAAGCTGTTGCATTTCTGTATTTCTATTCATGTTTAATGACCTCAGCACTTGCACTCTGTCTTTGATCTCGAGTCATGCATGGCTGTACTGTGGATCTATTTATTGGAAGGCCGCTGCATTCAGTGCCACATTTTTCTCATCTGCTGTGACCAGGTTGATAGCACAAAGCACTTTGTGTAGGAGGCTTTCAAGTTCAAAGCTAGTCTTGCAAGGGCACAGGGAAGCTGTGAAGTCACAGCTAATTTTAGTCAGTCATCATGGCATTCATAGAGTAGGCAGAAATCAAGAGATTGCCCGGTGGAGACAAAGCCCATCCTAAAAGTTTCTGAACGTTATCTCCTGGTATGTCATTAAAAAAAATAATCCTGTGTTTGTGTGAGGATGATTAACCATTGGAACAAATCATCCAGAGAAAAAAAAGGATCTTCCATCTGTGAGGCGTGCGGTGTGAGCCTGCGCGCCTGCCCACGGCACACCTGCCCAGAGCCTGCTGCCTGCCCAGCCAGGGCCCTGCACCCCGGCCTGGGGCTCAGCCCCAGCACACAGGCAGGGAAAAGAAACCAGAAACACCAGGGAACAGCACCAGAACCCTCTCTGTCTCAGGGTGATTCACTCCTCCCTTTTGCTGTTTTACAACACCCATTTTATCATAGCGTATAAACAGCAGTGCTTGCTTCTCTCAGGAATTTTAGCAGAGGTAGAGCTAAAATGGCTTTGTCATTAAGGAGGGAAATACAGGAAGATTCAGAGGAAGGGCTGAAGTCTGGGTGCCTTCTGACAGTGAGAGAAAGAGGAATGATTTAGTGGAATATTACCTCGCTGCATCGAACCACTCAATCTGTCCCCATCTGTCACTGAGCACTTGCAGGAGGGTGCTGGAAAGGAAATGTTGAGTGCCTTGATAGTCGAGTAAATCAAGTGGGCTTTTTCCTTTCCCTCCCTCATTAGGCTTTGCACGCTCACAGTACACAGCAGGTCCCTCCGTGTGCTGTGCCCAAGGTGAGGGGACAGCCCCTGGGTGCCTCAGGGCTGCAGTGGCCCTGGGGCACAGAGACCAGCTCGGGGTGCCCACAGGGCTGAGCTGCCCCTGGGGGCTGCCCATGTCTCCAGCAGAGCCCCAGGAGACACCTGGGTGTGGAGGAAGGTGGATGGAGAGGGAAATGTTCAGCCAAGCTGCAGTGACTACAGGGGGAGAACGTGGGCACCTGAGCCAACAGCAGCATCACAGGCAGAGGCAAAGCTGGAGCTGGGGTGTGAAAGCAAGAGGGACAGGTTTGGGCTGAGCATCACCAAAGGGTGGCCCAGCAGGACAGTGAGGGAGGCTGCAGGAACACACTGTGTTCCAGGCTCTGCAGGACCTGCCACAGAGCTGCCAGTGGGGACAGAGAGCTTGGCAATGATCTTCCTCCCCAACAGATCCTAAATACTCAGCAGGACAGACATTTTCTTACTGTTTGTGCAATATCTGTCTGAGCCTAAGTGCTGATGGAAACCAAATCCAAATAGTTGAAGCTCTGTTGCAATGTGTGAAAGGTTTGTTAGCGACTTTGGAGAGTTTAATGAAAGGGTGGGGAAGGGAGCTGGAATTAGGACACCACCACAGTCAGGAAATTTTGCTGTTGGATTTGAAGGGGTGGGGGACCTTTCTGTCAAGGTTTCATCCATGTGAGAAAGGAAATTGGAGAAGAAAAAATTAAGAACCTACTAATTCTACAGGATGTGGTGAAATTTTTGGAAGGAGTGAGAATGTTGGCAGCTGCCTCACTGATGCCTTTCCCTGAGCTGACCCTTCTGGTCCCATGAAAGAGGTCCGAGGTGTGCTCTGCTGCCTGGGCTCCCATATAGCCTGGAGGAGTAAATAAAGGGTGAATCCTGCACCCCCTGAAATTAAAATCAGCTTTGCTGGTTTGCAAACTCCTTGCAGCAAGAGCCACATCTGCCTGTTTGTGGTGAAAGAGCCCACAAATCTCTGCATGAAATGCCATGAGTGCACTCACATGTGCAAGAGAAAAAGTAAATAAAGACAGCCCAGCCCTGCTTGCTGGGCTGGAACCAGGCCATATTTTTAGTCTGCTTCTGCACTGTGTTACTGCCTTGGGATTTACAAAGCCACATTATGCTTTAAAAGCAGATTTAATCCTTTCCGTGTGTTATGATGCTATGGCAGAGGCACGGTACCAGAGTTTGGGAGACCTGGTGGAGATCCCAGCCTAGGAAGGGAGACACTGCCCAGGCAGTGCAGTGCAGAACTCTCCAGGGTCCATGGCCCATCCTTCCTGTCCCATCTGCTGGGATGCAGGGCAGTCATTGCATCCCAGGCTGGCTCAGGCTGCAGTGATGCAGGTACACACTAAATGCAGCGCAGGCACTTGCTTTGTGTGGTCTGGGAGACTTATGTGAACTTCTGGGGACAGGGATGTGCCTGTAACGCCGGATATCTGGTGCCTTAATTTGATTACATGCTTATTAGGAAGGGGAAGAAAGGTGTTTGGGGTGGAGCATCAGTCTGGGGTGCTCTGGGCACTCCTGGTACACAATATGCACAGAGTTTCCCAGGTTTTGCAGAGGAGACTTTCTGTCCTTTTGGCATTGTGCTTGCCTTCATTTTCTGCCCCACTAAGCTGCTCACACTCAGATTTTTGGGAAACCCCTGCCACAGGGGTATTTACACCTCTCCTCTGCAGTTATATTGCTTTTTCCTCCTCTCCTGCACACTTTGCTGTCACCCTGCCTTGTACATCTTGTCACAGAACAAGCTGCCATCCACCCTCCTTCCTTCAGTGCGCCAGGACTGCTGAGCTTCAGCCTTTCACATCCAGCCTTTCCCAGCCCTGATGACCAGGCAGCATGACCCAAAGGCTGCCTCCATCCTCCAAGGCACACATGGGGGAACCTGCCCTGCCAGATCCTTGAATGTGTCCTGCTGCACTGGGCTGGGTCTGCCTGCACTCAGGACTCTCCTTGAGAAACCACAGGTGATTTGCTGATGTGCATTAAGCTCATCTCCATTCCTGTGCTCAGAATTATTGATCAGTCTAATGACTGCACCCCTGCTGGTTTGCCATTTCATATCTATGTAACAGAGAAAGGCACATTGATTTTGCTGTTATCAAAATCCTCTTGCATTTGCACAGTCTATTCCCTTCCTGCAATTTTCTAATTCCTTCTGAAAAACACATTACACATTGTCAGGATCAAACTCCTGAGACATCTTGTTTAAATCAAAGGGATTCTCAGCACCTTCTGTTTCTTTTGAATATCCATCTGTGCAGAAAGAACAAACCCCAGAGCTGCTGGGGTTGGGGGAGACATTGGCAAGGACCTTGGTCTGGGGTCACACTTGCTGGTGTCATCCTTTGCTTTGATGCATTGTGCTGATGGAGAAAATTAGCTCAGTCCCTCTTGACAAGGAATGTGAATGATCTCCAAACACACAAGAGCTTTAGAATCACAATAAGACTGCTGTTTCCCACACCACTACAAATTAACAGTACCAACAATAATCACTTTTCTTACCTTAAATTGTTCTCCATAGAGGAATGCATTATTCCCTTTTATCTTCCCAAACATCACGATGACCTTCAGCCAGTTCAGCTCCTTTCAGTTACTAGTTCTGTAAAACCAGTATTTGGCTTGTCTCTTCTGTAGGGACCCACTCAGATTTGAATACCCCCTGCCACACAACCAGACTAATTTACCTTTTTGTCACCTCTGTAACACTTTTTATAAAGTAGCAAAAATTTCCAGGGGTGAATTGTGGGCAGGAGGGTGCAGATGAAGCTGAGTTTCAGCTGGGCTTGCTGGTGCTCAGGAGCAGGGCCTTCCCTGCAGTCCCCCAGGCTTATAAGTGTGTGCTGGCCCAGCCAGCTGTGCACCCTCAAACCCCAAACACCTCGCTTCCCCTTTCCTAATAAGCACCTAATCAAATTAAGGCAGCAACTCATTATATGCGATGGTGCCCTTTCCTGCAAGGCCTCTCTGCTAACCTAAAATCTGGCAATAAACATGGAAATGCCTCCAGTGTGGTGGGATATCAACATTATTCTATAGCATATCTGTAATATCAATATTCATATAATATTAAAAATTAATGCACACGTTTCTATTAATAATGAAATTACTGCAATATTAATAAAGTTAAAACACACGTTGGCACAGATCTAAGTGCAGTGAATAAAGAGAAGTGTTTAAACCAGCCTCTCTCTTCATAGGCTGTGGATATGGGGAATGAGGCTTTTCCTCTGTTCCAAGGAGGTTCCAGGGCTGCACAAGTTCTGTTCCATTTTCTCATCTGATTTCTCCTGCAAGGGCAGGTCCCCTTCCTTCCTTCCTTCCTTCCTTCCTTCCTTCCTTCCTTCCGCCACTTCCGCCACTTCCGCCACTTCCGCCACTTCCGCCACTTCCGCCACTTCCTTCCTTCCTTGAAACTTTTTGTGGCAAGGCTGGCCACCTTTTCTATGGGGCACCCTGAGCCATTTGCTGTGCTCCTCAAGACAAAAGCTGGCTCCAGGGAAAAGCAGAGGGGACTGCAGGGCCACTCACATTTGGAAATACTTTTGGTCACTGGTTTGTCTATTATCACTGTAAAGCAAAGGTAAAAGGTGCCCTCCCAGCCCCTTCCACTGCAGACAGAAATTAAAGGGACTTTGCAGGTGTGCTGGGGAGAGGAAATCTCCCCTAGGATAGGAGAAAAGATAATTGATTAGGGCAGAGTTTAGGAAATAATGGGGATGCAAAAGCTTAATCTTCCTTCCAGAATGATTCTCTCAAATCAACTAACCTTCATTGTGAGTGTCAGTTAATGGAAATTAAAATACTAAAAGGGGAATCGTAATAATTATTGCCAAGTGAATATAGTGGGGATGTAGGACAGTGAGGTTTTGCCTTTATCTTTTCTACATCACAGGGAGGATGTGGAAAAGCCCCTCAAGGATGAGTATGGGATAATGCATCTCTCAAAGCTGCACCATTCAAATTCCCTGTCCAGGAGCGTCTGCAGGACACAGGAACTTCCACTGCTGCAGAGGGTGTGAACTCTGAACTTGTGTAATTGGGGCTGTTCTCATTACGCAGATTAATGCTTAAAGCCACAAGTTAATTGGGACAAATTACAACTACAAAGTTGCTCTGCTCTTGTCTGATAAACTCTCCTAGGATCTGGCAGGTCTGAGGCAGTCCTTAGGTATAACTCTTTTACAATGTCCACTTTTTTACAATGATACAAACCAGGGCTACTGCCTTCAGTAGGTGAATTAGGCCAGCAGGAGATGAGGAGCAGGGCTGCTGTTTCCTCTCACGGTTCATTTTTTGTGCTCTGATTTTTAAAAATGGAGCAAGAGATGGGACACAGGCACATTTGGACTGCTCCTATTTTTCTTCTTGATTTTGTGTAAATTGAAGTCCATGGTATTGAGCTTATTTTATGGGACATGGACAGAAAAGCAGCCCCCACACTTCCAGTGTGTTCTGCAAACCCAGGCTTTGGGGGTGCACAGGGTGATTGGGGAGCCCCCCTATTTAGTGACAATGGTGTAATCAGGCTTGGGGGTTGGTTTTAAATCCAGGTTATAGGAATTTCTGCTGTGCTGGCATGTCACTTTGAACTCAATAAATGACTTAGCCTTTCACCAGCCCTTTGGTTAGTGTTGAGCCCCTCTGAGACTTCAGATCTAATACAGGCACTTTGTACCTGATCACATTAATGAAAACCAGATGTGAAATTACCCTTCAGCGGCACTTCAGTCCTTTCTTTTTTTTTTTTTTTCTATCACCACTGCAATGGGGGAGGCAAAATTCAGAGGCACTGGAGTGGGTACCCTGTTTTCAGCCAGGAGGATTCAATCTCTCCCAAGACTTTTATTTCTCTACCATATGCAGAATCCACGAGGATCTGGCAATACCTAATCCAGTTATTCTTTTCTGACCCCCAAGGAAGGTTGTGGAGCCCAGGAGAAGGTACCTGGTAACTCCCAGGGATGTTTCTCCTCTCCGTTTTACAGGTCTGGCCTGGACACAGTGTGCTCACTTCTCCAACCCCCCCATCTCCACCAGCAGCAAAGCAGGGATTGTTGAAAGATGAATGACTTCACTTTTCCAGTTCCAGCATATGTTTGCATGTCTGAGAGCAAGAAACATGTGAATCTCACACAAACTGTTGGAATTCCAGCTCTGGGGACTGACAAGTAAATATGAAGTCACACAGCATTTCATAGAAAACCCACAAATCTTATGTTTGCTGGGCTAAAGTTGATCCTTTGAGGCACCAGCCAAGAAAAACCTCTCATATTATTTACACCAAGATTCTTCCAAATTCTGAAACTGCAGCTTGATTGAGGAATTCATGCCTTGTAAACTACAAGTTTCCCAAAAAACAGCCAGAGGCACATAATCTTTTGCTAAGCTATCCATAAGGAGCTCTGCTAGCTTAGGTGGTGAATCAAGTGTGGGATAACAGATTACACTGAATAAAAATCAAAAACCACAATGACAAAATAATGTTATAATATTAAAATAAATCAAATCATACACTGCCATTATTCTGATACAGAATTTTTGCACAGCAAATTTGATACATGTACAAGAAGTCAGGCAGCCTATTAAAATAAACTTCAGGGTTCCTTTTTTCTTTAATATAAACTACATCTTAATACATAGTTTGAGATGATCAGGTAGTTTTACACCAATTCAAGTAACAACAGCTTCTCATCTTAGAACACTAAAATAAGTAAATCTTTTAATGCTCTGAATACTGAAATGTTTTGTTTCCACGTGCCACTTTTTAAAAGTGTAAAAACTACATCTATTGGTTAAACCTTTACCCTAGAGGTGCGCCTAACTTACAAATAAAATTATATTAATAAAGATATGAAATGCAATGTAAATACAGTTCTTTTGGCAATTGTCATATGCTTCACACTCTGCTGTTGTCCAACTCTCAGTTCACTTCGGGTCTTCCAAAGTGTAAAGATGTGGCCAAATTTTTCCAAAACTGGCAATAAACTTGGATTTTTTCATTCTGGGGTTAAACTAGAACCATGATTCAGGAATGGTCAAGCCCCTGCCCTCAGAAAGAGCTTTGCTCTAGTAGATGTTGTTTGGGTACCCCAAAATGAAATCATCCTCCACTGCAAGTCCCTCCTGAAAACCTTGGCCACAGCAGCAGTGTCTCATCTCCAGCTGATGTTGGTGAGGCAGGGAAGGGGTGCAGGGTTTCCCCTGGCAAATACCCCTTTTTTTGGTCACGACAACGAGAGAACAAAAATACTGAGCGGCTCTTTGGAGTGCAGAACAGCTCCTGCTAAAAGAAGACATCTTCTTTCCTGAAGTCTGGCAGACACCTGAACCTGCTGGGAGCAGTCCTGAGGCAGGCCAGGCCGGGCAGGCAGGGGCAGGTGTGGTGCATCCTCCGCCCCGAGAAGGGCACCTGGGGACAGAGCAAGCACATCAGCTGGTTGGGGAGGTTATTTTATCCTTTTCACAAACAGGATGGGACTGCTGGGGTACATTCCTTGAGCTTTATCTGCAGCATCAGCCTCATGACGTGGGTGAGACAATAGGAAGTTGGCAATAATACAGCCAGCAGCAGCCAAAGATTTCTTTGTTACAGAACAGCTTAAAAACTTTTTAGCTAATAACAAATTTACTATTTCCCACAATCAGTGACAGGGAGAGCCACGGCAATGGTGACTGGGGGGATGAAATGGGAGGAATATTGGGGAAATGCTGCCCAGTTCCCTCCATTCAGAGCCAGAGTTCCCCACGAGCTGCAGCACAGAGCAGATGGCAAAGGCAGCCCCAGTGTACACCCAGCCCAGCCACAGTTAAGAGCAGGATGTTAGCAGTCATGTTGCTGTGTAAATCTACATCTGTGACACATGTTCTCCATTTACTGCCGTTTCATAAAGGAGTTTGTTGTGAAACTACACTGGCCTTTAACATCACGTTTTGTGGTGCCACCGTGCAGGGTTTTCTGCATGTCCCAGACCCTGCCTTGTCACATGGCACAGAGCAGGAACCTTGGGATCCCGTGGAAATCAGGCTGGAAGGGACCTCTGGAGTCACCTTGCCTGACCTCCATGTGAGCAGGATCCTTTTCACCACAGGGCAGAGGTTTCTCATTTCATCCCAGCCTCCTCCAGCCACATTGTGGTGCAGGGAGCACATATGGAGTAGATTAGACAAATTTAATTGTGCCATGACATGCACACGCACTGACAATCTTCAACAACTTGGTCACAAGCTCTGTCTCTTGCCGGAGCCAAAAGGGACAGCCCAGTGGGAAGTGTCTGGGAGCTGTGGTGCTGCCAGCTGGCAGCACACACTGAGCATTCCCTGGATGCAGCAAAGGAGGCACAGAGGTGCAAAGCCTCTGCTACCAGCCAGGCAGGCAGCCCTAATTCCCTCACTTCCAGATGTCTCTGTGGTTGAAGGCTAAAATTTTAATATTCCAAGATTTTCTTGTGTCAGTGCACAAATTTTGTCTTTAAGACAGTCCCACACAGTCCTCCCTGCATGGTGGCAAGCACCAGCCTGACTCCAGTGACACCCTGATGGGGCAGGAGGTGGGCAGGGGGCTCACATCCCCTGAAATACCCTGGGCCAGCACCATCTGAAGAGCAGCCCCAGGACAAGGGATGCTGTGGGTTTCCATGTGTCACCCACCACAGCCCCTCTGCTCCCGTGTGAGCAGAAGCAACTGTCGCAGACATCTTTTCATTAAAAATCCTTCCTTAGGATTTTTTTCCTTCTGAGAAGCTGAGAGGCCTCAGAAACAAAATGTAAACAATGGTTATCTGCTGCTGTGGAATGCAACAGGTGGGTCTGTGATTGGTGTCATGTGGATGTTTGGAATTAATGGCCAATCATGGCACAGCTGGCTTTCTCTCTGTCCGAGCCACAGACTCTGTTGATTCATTCTTTTCTACTCTTAGCCCAGCCTTCTGATGAGAACTTCTTTCTTCTATTCTTTAGTATAGTTTTAATGTAATATATATCATAAAATAATAAATCAAGCCTTCTGTAACATGGAGTCAGATCTACATCTCTTCCCTCATCCTAAGACCCCTGTGACCACTGTCACAGGCAACAACCTCCCACCCCTGCTGGGGATCCCCATGGGAGTCACCCCTGTGGGTGCCCACACCCAGCACTGCACCAAACCCAAAACCTGAGCTCTCAGCCTCCTCACAGCTCAGTGATTTATTCTGAACATTCCACTTGCTGCAAGGAAATGTTCCTTTCATTCCCCATGCTGCCCAACCTCACCTGCCTGCAAACCCTGCCTGGCCCTGCCTCACACCTGGCCTAGAAATTCCAGCTGGGACTGCTAATAGCATCGGTCCATCACCATCTAGGTGTTGAGAAGCAAACCAGAAGGTGGAACCCCAGCTGCCAGCCATCTCCTCCAGTTATCTCCTGGCTCCTCTGGATGTCCCCAAGGTGCCATGGCCATGGTGGTGCCTGATTTTGACCTATCCTGCAGTAAATGAAAAATTTTGGTGATCAGGGCACCCAGCTGCTCCCTACACAAGTATTTACCAGACAGGAACCACTGAGCAAACCCTCCATCCTTAAAATAAACTCATTTCACACTCTCCAGCAAATCAATTTGGTTTATGTTTCTCAGGAAGATCAGTGGAGAAATTAAAATTAACCTCATAAAGCTTATAAACATCAGTGACTTAGTGTCTGGGGTGGACAGGCATCTACTCTGATTGTAATTATGCAGGCAGTCAGCTTGAAATATATCAGACAGTTTAAATTATTGCCCAATAACAATAAGCTCATAAAACCCTCCAGAAGTCAATTTCTCTTATTCCTGGTAATGGAAAGAGCCCTTACAAGAAGGACCTGCTACATTACATAGTAAAAATGACCATTTGGTCCCCAATATCACAGCAGAAGTTTTAAAAATTTAACTGCAATAAAATAGAGCCTTAACTTCCTAAAACTGAGAAAATAAACTGAGAAGCCAGGCCTTGGATGAAAGTGAGAGAGGCAGCTAACTAGCTGCACATTTATGATCTGAATTTATTGCCTCATATCTTCCACTTGTGATGACTATTGGCCTGTGCTCTTCCCTGAGGATGACGCTGAAGACCATCAGGTTCTCAAATTCCCTGGTAACATCTCACTCAGTCTTTTGTGTTTTAAATAAGCAGCTTTTTTCATACTGCATAAGAAATTCATAATTATATAGCCTTAAATAAATGCACTTGTTAAAATCATTGTATTAATAATACAGTGTGTGTGTGTGTATATGTGTATATACATAGATATTTAAAATTAATAGGTAGAACAGAAACAAAGAGAGCCTGTGGAGACTTTTCTCAAGTCCAAATGTGTGTCAACACTTTCTCAATGCTGTCCCAACACCAACTGGTGACAGTTTTATGCTTGTCACAGGATCTTGTCCACTGCCACTGGGGTTGGTGGCACTTTCTGTGCTCCTGCTCACACCAGGAGGGATTGGCAGGGCTGGGCTTGGGAGCTGCCACAGCTGTTTTGGATCAGGCAACAAAACAAAGCAGCAACAACAAACTAATAAGAAAACAATCTGGGAAGCATGTAGTGCTTTCATCCTCTGATTCCCTTCAGCATAATTCTGACACTAATGCACTTCCTTATGTAGGTGCCTTCATCTCTGCTCCCATACTGATACAATGGCCAGATATTGTACAGAATGGGAAGCTCCCCTGCCTTTCCACCACGTCTAGGCTTTGTGCCATGTGCTGTGGAGCTCAGGACACCCCTCCAGCCCCCAGTGAGGTACTCACTCTGTGGCTCAGGGGGTGGCAGTCGTCTCCCAGGTTGCCCATGGGGGTGCACATCCTGAGGCTGCGGATCCAGAGGCTGACGGCGCAGCACATCCCGGCCCCGCACTGCTGGTCTCGGTCGCAGGCCTGCATGCAACACAGCATCAAGCAAATTACATGAATAATAAATGCAGTCCAGAAATAGGATGGATCAGGTGCTCAGGAGCTGCCTCTGGCACCCCTAAGTTATCATGGCTCATTAAGGCTGGATAATAAGATTTAAGGCTGGTTTGCAATACTTGTGTCTCCCATGGATTGGAACGTGCAGGCTCCTGGCACTTTTTGGAGTTGGGACCAGGTTGTTTAAAGCCAGGACCACACACAGAGCTGCTCTGGGCCAAACCCAGGTCTGTCAGTGATTTACAGTCCCAGCTTCTGAGCACTGATGGCCACTCGCTTTCCCAGCTCCCACACCAGAGCCTGAGTGAGCTCAGGCAGGAGCAAGGACCAACCACACTAAACTTGTCACCAAAAGAGTCACCAAACCACTCTTATGGAGAAGCTGAGATAGGAAATCATCCATTTATTTAATGACTTTTAGGTAACTATTCCTTCTAACTTCACAGGATAATACCATGGTTGTGAATGCCCTTGCAACACTGCATGAGAGTTTTGTTAGGGAAGTCCGAGTGGAAGCAGCTAAAACAAAAGTTTAAATGTGGATTCTGTGGTTGTTATCTAGAATTACACAGAGCTAAAAGAGGTCTTAAGAAAAGCTTTCCATAAGTGTCCACATCCAAAAAAAATGCTGCTGTGGTAACATTCCCCTTCACGGGAGGCAAAAACATATTTTAGCCACTTACCCAATACAGCTTAGATAAGCAGAAACCAAAAATGCAAACTAGTGGGTATGTCTTAAAACCCACAAACCATGAAGAGCAATTGACACATTAGGGTTTGAAAACAAGCTACTGTACATCTTTCAGTTACTTTTTAATCAAAAGCTTATATAGATTTAATCCAAAAACCAGTCTCCTTTCTCCAGTGAGAATTGCCATCAGTTAAAGGTTCTGCTTACATCCTGAATGTAAGCTTGATTACCTCACTGCTCTGGGTGTCTGGCAGCAGCAGTGAGAGATGGAAGGCCCTGGTCAGCACTACGTAAATGGGAAACTCATAAAAACATACGTAAATGTTGATAACAGCTCTGGGGAAGGCACATTCCCAGAGTAAACATGCTCTTGAGGGGAAAACTCACTGATCTTACCTTGGGGTTTACATGATAAATGGCTTTAGACTGTACTCATTGGGTAAATATTGCACTGACCAGCAAGAGCCAGATCAAAATACAAGTTTAAAGCTCAGTCAGAAGTTTGGGAAGAAGCTGTTGCATTAGGATCATTATTAAATAGTGTGTGTGACCCAAACAGCTCCTAAACACAGAGCTCTGTGCCTCAGGTAAGACCAAACACAGAACATTTGCTGTTATATGGTCATAAAACTACCACTCTAGCGTGGCAGGTAGATTATACTCACTTTCTGACCCCTCTCTTAAAAAAAAAAATAATTTGAGAAGTACTCTAATGATATTATTTTGCCATAGTCACAAATAAAAATGCAGGTCCAGTGATTTTGGCTGCCACCAGCACACCATGTCCACTGCTCAGCTGGAGTCACAGGCTCTGCTATTACTTTGTTATTTCTCACTTGCCAGTTCCTGACTCCTTTTTTTTCTTATTTATATATCTCAAAGTCCATTCATCTCTGTGGGACTGGTCTTGGGGTGAAATAACACTCAGCTGAAAAACCCCTTGGGTGTGTTCTACCGAACAAGAGTCTTGAATGTCCAGGCTGAACAATTTCTTTCCTGACCTCACACACACATATTTACATCTGGCAGAACTTTTAAGGCTCCCTTTCCAAAAATGTATGACAAGTTTTGAAAATATTCGACCCAAGTGTTCCTGCCCACATCTTATCTGCAATGTGTAATTCCTGCTGCTCCTCCTAAACTTCCCCAAACACCACATGAGCATCTTATTTAAACAGTTTTCCAGAAAATCAGCCCAAGAACATGTCCCAGGTGAAATGCCAGCTGCAAAGGCAACAGGTTTCAGCACAAGAACCACCACTGAATTAAGGAAAGAGTGAAAAAAGTCCTTCAATTGCAAAGGAAAAACACCTTTCAGACTCAGGGGTTGGGGAACACCCACGTCAGCTCTCATCTGAGATTTGCCTGTTCATCAAAAGCCAAAAATGCATCAAAGTGGTTTAAGCAGAAATGCTCTGCAATAGTTAATAAAGTAACATTTTCTAGTTCTAATCTATTTTTACTTGTTGAATCTGCCTTGTCCTTGATCCATTATTCAGTGCCTCACAATTACTTTATTTAATGGGTCAATTATGCTTTAAAGGTGTAGCCACAACTCTAATAACAGATAAACTGCTCTTCTGTTGCTGGCAATGTTTCTACTTAAAAGAAACTTGAAATCCTCAATTATTAAAAAATTCCTTCACATTCTCGGCTCTAAAATAAAAATAATCAGTCCTTGGAACTGATCTGACTTCCAGAGAAATGCCCACGAGCTGTTTCATGGACTTCAGGGGTCCGGACAAGGAGCCTGGAGAGCCACAGAGAAATCCACTGCTGTGAGTGCAACTTCTGATGGTTACAAAAGACATGTGAGCTCTCAAAGGAATGCAAATGCTGAGTTATTAATCCAAAGCAAACACTTAAAAAATTATTTAACTAAAAAGTGATGCAACGCTTTGAGTTAAATAACGTCTTTAGGAAAAAAAGTATTTTCACAGCCAGAGTAAATCTTGAGCCTAAAAACAACAACAGAGACTTGTTTGCAAGGGGTGGCTATTGTGGTGGAAAAGCTACAGTCATAGGCAAAGAAAAAAAAGAAGGAAAACAGAGTTTTCTGAGGATTGTAATCCTGCCGTGTACACAGAGAGGCTGGAGGAACTTGGGGTGCACAGTGGGCAGTGCAATGCCCTGAGCCAGAGCCTCTCAGAGCAGGTTTGGGAACAGCTGGGGCTGCATGCAGGGAGATGGGAGACAGCTCCAGCCGTGGAAAAGCAGCAGAAGTCTCTGCATGCTCCCGGACCTGGAGACAGCCCCCCAAAGACATCCCTCACCCCAAAGGAACAGACCCCACGTTGTGGCATCCCCTTACCTCAGAGAGCCACGAGTCCTGGCATTGCCCACCACAGAGACTGACACATCCTGGCATCACTCACCTCAGAGAGACCCCCAGGCTCTGATACCACTGAATCCAGACCATCCCTAGAGATGCCACGGCCGGTACCACTTACCCCAGACGGACCCCAAGCCCTGCCACCTCTCATCACCCGGCACTGCTCTCCCTCCCACGTCCTCGTTATCACTTATCCCAGCTCTGGCCATCCGTCACCTCACTCGGCACCGCTCCGTCCTGGCATGGCTGAGTGCGGACGGACCGCGAGCCTCGGCAGTGCAGAGAGCAGAGATGCCCAGGGAGCAGCCCCGGGCGACAGAGCGCTCCCCTCTGCCCGGGCATCCTGTACAGCCGAACCCTCCCCTCTCCGAGCATCCCGCTCCTCTCTCCGAGCATCCCGCTCTCCTCTCCCCGGGCATCCTGTACAGCCGAGCGCTCCCTTCTCCGGGCATCCCGCACGGCAGAGCGCTCCCCTCTCCCGGGTATCCCGCTCCCCTCTCTCCGTGCATCCCGCTCCTCTCTCCCTGGGCATCCTGCGCGGCAGAGCGCTCCCCTCTCCCCGGGCACCCCTTATCCCGGGCGGTTCCCACAGTCCCGCTATCACTCCCCAAAAACAAATCCCGACTCCCGTCCCGCCGCCGCGGCGGAGCCCTCTGTCCCTCTGTGCCTCCGTCCCTCCGTGCGGTGCGGTCGGTGCCGAGCGGCGGCGCTCACCCCAGTGATGACGGCTCCGTGTCCCGCGGCCAGCAGCAGCACCAGCAGCACCAGCAGCAGCGGCAGCATCGGCGGCAGCGCCGGCGGAGCTCCGCGCAGGCTCCGCATGGTGCGGCGCAGCGAGCCGGGCTCGGAGCCGCCCCGCCGTTATAAAGCCGGGGCTGAGTCACCCCCGCCCGGCAGCGCCGCGGCCGCGGGGCCGCGCACACACCGCGCACACACCGCACACACACCGCACAAATACCGCGCACACACCGCAAACACACCGCACACATTGCACACACACCGCAAACACACCGCACAAATACCGCACACACACCGCACACACACCGCACACACACCGCACACACCGCACAAATACCGCACACACACCGCACACATCGTGCCCAGGTGCACAGCTGAGGGAAAAGGGGCATGGGGGACATCCCAGGGAACATCCCACAGCACACTGGGGACATCCCGCATCAGCGCTCGGGGGCCTGGGCTTAGTGGGGAACATCGCAAAGAGCATCCCAGGGCTCGGGGGGAAATCCCACCGTGTGGCTGAAGGATTGACCGCAGCAGGCCTGGTGGGGTCCTCCCAGGGCTGGCTGGTGTACACCCTGTAGAAGATATGAGGCTGTCCCACGGAGATCTAGGAGTTCATCCCAAGGATGGCTGTGGACATCCCACAGCAGATTAGGGAATCCAACATCCCACAACATTTGGGGGCATCATGCAGCAGGTCGGGGGCAGGACACAGCAGGTCTTGAGGAGATCCAGCAGCAGGATGGGGGCATTCCACATCAGGTTGAGCACATCTCACAGTGGGGCAGTGGTGGCCCACAGCCACTGGAGCCAGCATGGGCCAGTGCCCGTGTTCCCTCTGCTCCCTGGCCAGCAGCAGACCCAGACCTGATGTCACTCCTGCTCCCTCTGTGAACAGAAACCACCTGTAGCCCCCAACCCAGCCTCTGCTGACACATGGCAGAGCTGTGGGCATGGCCATCGGGGACATGCAGGCTGTGCTCATCCTGTCTGGGGCAGAGCAGCATCAAAAGTACCCCACAGTCTGAGTAAGAACTGGACCAATTCCAGTCCCTGCTGGAAGCCCAGAACCCCTTTGAATTCCTGTTCTCCTGTGATTCTCCCCTCCTTGCCATGGGCAATCTCTGCCTCTGCCAAAGCCCTCCCAGCTCCCATGGCAGCCAGGGGCACAAGAGGAAAACAGTTCCCATCTTCAGCAGGGCTGGCTCCCACCAAAGATCCTTGGGAAGACAGAAGAAGGAACACTGGGAACTGAGCCCCATTGTAGAAGCTCTGGCTCTTTCCAGCACAAATGCTAGGCCATGCTCTCATGGCCTCAGTGAGCAGCTGTTTCTACATGCACACCACTGAAATTCAGTACAAACCAAGGCCTGACCACTACTGGTGGTACCTTTGGGCACCCCATCCTCTGTGGGAGGAGGACATCACTAAAACACATGCAGCATTTCCTTCCCTTCTTCTCTCACTCCTTTTCTTCTCTCTTTTCTTTACTTTTCCAGCTCTTTATGTTTCTTTTTGCCTTTCTTCTCCCTCCTAACTCCCTTTTTATCCCATTTCCTGCCTCTCTGTTCCTACTTCCATCCCTCTCTCTTTATTCTACTCCCCTCCTCCAGTGTGTCCCATTCTCACCGGTAGGTCCCATTTCCCCAGCTTTTTCAGTGTATATTTTTGTTCCAGCAGGGAAGGCTGAGCCTTTGCAGAGCCCACATTTCCCTGAGCCCCCAGCCAGCCCTGTTCCTTGGCTGAGGTGAGTCTGAGCGTGGCAGAAGGGGAGCAGCAGCCCCTCGCCCCTCGCGCGCTCCCGCTCGGTTCAGTCCCGGTCAGGAGCTGTCAAAGCCATTCCTTGGTGGCCTCCCCTCGGGGGCTCGCTCTGTCTGGAGGTGTTTTCATTACAAACGTGCCCTTTTTGGGCGCTCGGGGTTATTTTGTACAAGTGCTCTCAAGAAAACATGGGCTGGGTAAATAGGGTTTACTCCGTTAAAAGCAAATTGGGATGAGCCAATTTTGACGTGAAAGGATTAAAAATAACTGGGATGTATCCTTAGCTGTTGTAAACTCATGTTGCTGCACGAAGCACTGGCAGTTTAAACCAGGTGAAGGGATTAGCTTGTTTTAAATTCTGTTTGTATCCTAGAAACTAAAAATGAATGTAAGCCAGGAATGATTATTTTCACAATCTCCAGGTGTCCAGAACTTTCGAAAACAAATAATCACTTTCAGCTCTAAACCTCCTGATCCTCTAAAAACACTATAGAATTGAGGAGAAATAATAAGGGGGAAGGGAAGAATTTTGTGCAGGTTTGTGTAGACTCAGTCATTTCTTGTAAAAGACATTTGACAGAAAAAGTATCATTTATGAAAGGTTGTTAATCCTAAGCCTGGAAGGGCAGCATTATACATTACAATGGGGATGCTACAGACTTACTAGAAGCCACCTTAATGTGAGTATTCTTACTACCAACTTGAGCTAAAACTGGTTTGCTATCAGAAGAGATTATTCACATCTATATGGTCTTTAGCTGATCACAAAATTGTAATGAGATATTAACTAATGCCTATTAAATCCTTCCTGTTCTTAAAGAAAAGGTGACAGCTGAGGAGAAAACTTTCTAAATTTCAGTGTCATTACAATTGTTTTACTGCAAAAGTAGTAAAAGTCCACAATATGTCTTAAATGTAAATCCTCACAGTGCCCATTGCATGAATGCAGTTGTTGGGTCTCTCTGGTTCTCAAAGCCTCAGTTTTACTGAAGACTATCTATGAGTAGGCATTCAAATAATTATTTTGCATATTCAAGTGATAATGCACTACAGAATTTACAGAATTTTGAAGACTAAGAATGTGAATACATCAGCTATCTAAAAAGATAATTTTCTCATAAAAGAATTGAGAAGAAGCATGTAATGCGAGACAGGAGAATTATCTTTTTGCCCTAAAAACTCTCTTAATAATGACAGTATCTAATTTGTCTAATCTTTGTCACTGCATATCCAAAAATGGTCTTGATTCAGCAAAATGGTGAAAGCTTGCTGACTCTTGTAGAGGAAGAATGCATTTATTTATATCAGATATATAAAAATGTATAGTCTAGGTGTAAAGTTCACCCAAGGTATGAAAGACCTCAAATCAGTTGCCTGTAAAACCTGAAATGATATGAACACACAAGTCAATCAAGAATAAATTTCCGAGCTGTGCCCTGAGTTGGGATGTAATCCAACATTTCTGCTTTAGGTCAATAATTAATGTTAATTAATTAAAGTAGAGGTTGACAGACAAACAGCCCAAAACTCTTCTCAATAATTTGTCTTCTCTCTTGAGGTCTGTACACGAGGCAGAATGGACCATTTCTGCTGACATTAATCTGGGTCCCCAGCCTTTACGCAAGCATCATTTATGTTTTTCTGAGTTGCAAATATTTCGGTAAATGACTTCTAAGTCTGCTGCCTCTCTCTCTGATGTGGCTGGAGCTGGCCAGTGCCTTCTCATGTTCCCAGCAGCAGCCTGGCAGAGAAATGGAGGCTTCACACCTGCAGCTCTCCCCGAGCCTGTAAAAGCCAGCTGGGACCCGAGGTGTGAGCAAGCCTGGGCACCCCCTGTGTGGGGCTGCATCACACAGTCTGCATCATGGGGAGAAAATGAGAGGCAGTTCAGGCTGTGAGACGCAATTCTCGCACGTGGGATTGCCTTTGGGGACACCCATGGGGTGCTGCTTGTGGGAACTTGCAGCACTGGCTGAGAGCTCAGCAGTTTCTGAGGAGAGGCAGCTGAGGAGAGCAGCAGCATCCACGCACCTCATGCCCATGCCTGGCCTCTTCTGACGTCAAATAAACTAACTTCTAAAAAGTCTAAACACAAATGCTGATGTTGGGATCAGAAGAGGCACTGTTGTCTGAATTCCTAGCAAATCAATCCATAAATTTCATTAGTGAATCCAAAACGGAGAGAAAAATTGTGTTTTAAACTAGCACTTAAGAGATATCAAGCACTGGCTTACAACAATGAAAACAACTTCCCTCTGCAAACTTCTCCAACTCTTAAAACCTCAATTCCTGTTTGAATTTCACTGATCTGGACCAGCATATGATATTAAGCCCTCTAATATCTGGAATTTTCACCTTCCATGTGTAATAACCTGGGAACAAATCCCACAGTGCATGTTTCACTACACAGCTACATTTTTGTCACCAACAAGTGATTCTGGTAGCTCCTCTCCATAATCTTTCAAATAGACCAACAAATAGCAAAGTCTCTAGCATGATTTCAGGAATATTGTCATCCCCTGGGAATAGCCACACTGTTCTACTCTTAGTTATATAATCCTGCAGACCAAGTCAACAATCAGTGTATAAACAGAAACATAGTGAATATACTAATAAAAATGAAACAGATTGATGAAGAGCTTCAGCAATAAAAAAGCATCCAGAAGTGATTTTATTTCTGGGGTCAGACAAGCAGTAGTTGTAATGAGCTGCTGTTGTATGATCTGCTCCCAGTGCCTCATTACACTGCTTTTCAGCACTGCTGTTGTCATAGTAGTCCCTGAAGATCCTTATGTAAGGACTAAGATGATGGTTCTGCAGTATGTTAAAAAAGAGCATTTAACAGATAAGTGCTAATGTTCTAGATTAGGGATTCTCACTGCCTTACTCTGCACTGGCTCATGTAATTGCATGAATCACTTTGATTGCAAAGTACACGTTCCCCTGTCAGCTTAGAGGGATTGAAGTGGAATATTACAGAGTCTGCTCAGGAAACAGTGTTAGAATAAGAAAAAGCCTGCAAACATTCCACAAAAACTAACAATTCCTAGTTACTCATGAAATTTGCTTCTTTGATTTGCCCGCAGATTTTATTTAGACTTTTGTGCAGACATGACTGCGTTGGCAAAGTCCAGGGCAGCACAATTCCAAGTGATTCAGCAGGAACTGTGGATTTATGTGATGGGCAGGGACTCCATGCCTTTCTGTAATTTTCAGATATGTCTTTTAAAAAATGTGGAGTTCCTGCCAAGAAGATACAGAATTGGTTTGGGGAGTTCACTGGACTTTGGGGAAACATTCTTTCAGCACTTTTTCTCCTTGCTGATTGCTTTTGGTGAGAAACAACTTTCCCCTGCACACCAAAATGGGCCATGAGCTGTGAGCTGTGGGCAGAGGAACCTCTGGTGGAGCCAGGGTCTCTCCCTGCACACCTAACCTGGAGAGTAAGGACATTTTTCATTGAAATGGGACTTACTGGGCCATGGGGACAGGAGGTGGGGAGGCTTTCATGGCCACAGAGGTCTACCAAACACAAGAACTGGAGAGGAATTATTCAGGAGGGCATTGTTGTAGATCTGCTCCCACCATGGACAGGTACTTTATCCTGTGCCTCAATGGGATCTGGTGAGACCAAAGCCAAGCAGGTTTTGTAGGCTCACATTCAATAAACAGACCAGCCCAACTTTCCTCCCTGCCAGGCCCCTCATGGGTCCCTCTGGTCCTTTCCAGTTCTGCCTTTTCCACCTCTCCAGGCACCTCACAGTCTCCTCTGTGTCCCTCATCATGGAAACCTGTGGGAGCACTATGAATGCAGCTAATCCCTGGCTTGCCACTGTCTCCAGAGGGACCAAGAAGAGGTCACTTGTTCAGTTTTTATTTACTGAACTGGTGCCATATGGCTTCCTTAGATTGCTTGCAGGGAGAAGGTGTTTTTTTTTTTTTTTTTTTCTCCTTAACAGACAGTTTAGCTTCTGTTTTGGTTTTGTCGCTTTGCTTTTCCACTACTTGGTTGGAATGGGATGGTGGCCAGTGAGAGGATACAGGGCAGGTTGTGCTCCTGCCCCTATTAGCATATTGGGGCTGGAAAGAATTAACCAAGGAGGCAATGCCCACAGAAAAGGGTCAGTTGTTCTGCAAATTACCAGAATTTCACGACTAAAATCCCATCTTCTGCACCCCTGTTCTGTCCCATTGTCTTCCCAAGGCCAGTGGCAGCTGTAGCTGTTCTCCTGCTCATTTGGGGTGTGTATGGCAGATGGAAGCACATCTCTGTCCATGCCACCCCACAGGATGGGGCATTCCCCACTGCTGATGTGGGACTGGCAGCTCCATGGCTCTCCAGCCTGCCCTGGTGCTCTGAGCATTGGTCATCCAAGGCAGAAGCAGGGAGGGCACGAACACAGAGGATCCAGCCCACTTACCCGTCTGCCTTGGCTTTCAGGCCCCCCAGGAGATTTTTTAAATTTTAATTTCTCTCTCATTTTTCTCATTTCTGACTTTTTCCTTTCATCCTTGTAGTTTGTGCTTCTTCATCTGTCACTGCCATGGGAAGGCAGGTATTCCCAGCAGAGCCCATCTGAGGGGCCTCCAGGGCCTGGAGTACCACTGAGTTCCTTTTTCTCCCTTTCATCCATATGCAAGATTGCTCAGAAGGGTGAAAATTCCAGTGAAATGGCATGTTAGCAAAAAGCATGCATTAGCAACCCTGTGGGGATGGCTGCAAAATGCTTTCCCTCACCAGAGCCACCTCCAACACAGAAACTTCACTTACTTCTCCCTTAAGGATGAACTTAGAAAATTGCAACGTCTCTCTAGTGAGTTATATTCCTTAGAATCCCAAAGCACTTAGTAAATTACATTCTCCTGACTTCCTTCTGCTGTGACTGGGGTAAAACCAGCACTGGGGTGACAAATGGACAGGATTTAGCTTCACATGCCCTTGTTAAAAATGAACTTTAGCTGCACCAGAGAAAGAACCTCACCCTGGCTGAGTAGTGGTGCAGTTTGTGGATTTCTCTTCGGATGTACAAAAGAAAGTGCTGATGTGGAGCTTAGATCTGTTTGGGCTGTTCTCAGGGAATACCATGGAGTTTTCAGCACAGAAGAAATCAGCACCTTGGGTTTATCTTTTAGCTGGGTACAGCTGACAAACCGTGACGGGGGTGAGTCCTGCACACGCAAGCGAGGGCACAGCCTGGGGCTGCAGCCCTGACATCCTTTAACCTTGGCTTGGCTGGCTCTGTGTCACTGTAGGACATGAACACAAGCTCACACCGCTGTTCTCAAGGTGAATAAAAAAGGGAAGTTTATTTTCTGACTCCAACATTTATAGTTTTCCAAAAGTGACAGCGAATGGGAGGGTGACAGTGCCACCTCTCTAATGACACTGGTCAACCCAACAGTCCATCAACTTTCTCCTCCTCCATAAAGGCATGAAAAACAATGAGTTATTTACTGAAAGTGTGCGAGAAAGTTCACTACAAGAATGTCAACATCAGAAGGCTTAGAAAATCTTAAAAAATCAAAGTAACAGGTCTGAGCATAGGTGCACAAGGGAGAGCACTGCCCGGGGCTGCAGCCCTGAGATCATTTAACCATGGCTTGGCTGGGTCTGACCTGAGGTGAGGGCACTGCCCGGGGCTGCAGCCCTGAGATCCCTTGGCCTTGGCTTGGCTGGCTCTGAGCAGAGGTGCTCCAGCCCCAGCTTTGCTTTCGAGGGAAGAGCGCGACCCACAGTGTCATCTCCTGATGCTACAAAGGACAAATTATCCACCTCATCCTCCCACTTCCCACTCTGTTCTCCTGCCAGCTCGCTTTTCAGGAGCCACTAGTGCAAAGGGCAGCTAATTATTCCAGGAATTCAAATTGGTTCCTTTTATGGCAGACATGAAACAAAAGCAAACCCCCAGCAACGCAGGCTGGCGTTGGCCGCCTGCCTCAGCTGCCAGCCCAGTGCTGGGAAGATGAGTCTCATCCTCCCAGCAGCTCATTGTCTGGGGAGAAGTTGCCAGAAAATAGATGGGGAAGAATGGAGGCTCAGGAGGATGAGGATGGCACAAGGCTGAGGGAAAGGAAGCAGCAAAAGGAGTGTGGTTTGATAGGTGAAAGGTGTGACAGAGGTTGTCCATGCTGGACCACACAGCCCAGCAGCAGCTCTGCTGTCTCAAAACCACTTTACTGGGTGCTGGTATTGTGTCAACTCCAATTCCAGGGTGGCTTTGTGGCATGGCAGGGATTTTTGGGCCATGCACACCCAGGTGGGCTCATTTCTCCCCACCACAGCCCATTAGCCCCATGCTGAGGACATGGATCTGCACAAACCTCTTTTGCTGCCCAGGTTCCCAAAGGGAATTTTCCCATTCTACCAACTCCACCCAAACAGCATGGCCAGCTCAGGCACACGTGACATTTTCCATTCCTCAGTGACATTTTCCATTTCCCTCAGAGCTGGTATCTCCTGTTGCCTCCCTCCTGTGACCAGGGTGCCACCAAAACAGCTTTGCCTGAGAACAACAGTGTTGTGGAAAATGGCTGAATAAGACCATTACACTGTTTCTTGTTGCCTTGACAATACACTGAAGCTCAGGAGATCCATTTTAACCCTGTGCTGGGGTAATACCAGCTGATGAAACCCTGCTGGAAACAAGGCAAGTGACTAGACTTGCAAAATCAAGTTTCTACACATGTGTAGGATCATCAGAATAAGTGGGGTTTTGCCTCCAGAGAGGGTCTGGCTCTTTGCCTGGGAAGAGTCTCCAGTCTCTCCCACTAAAGGCTGAATTTTCAAGTACTATCTAGCAAATCCCTTCCCAGCACTCCACTGTTTTTTTAAAATACAAAAGTAATCCCAAATGTTCAAAACACTCATGTTCTTTAGCTGGAGCCTCCCTGCAAAATCTGCTGAGTCTGAAGATGACCTGCAGCCAACATCCATGGGCTTAGGGGGTTTAACCAACAGGCTGTTGCTCACAGAGGAATAGAATTCCTATTTTACAGAGCACTGCTTCTTTTACATTGCTATGAATTCCAATCATGGCACATCTAATTTAGGAATTCCTTGGTGATCAACGCACTTCAGTGCCATGACAGGAGCATGCAGCAGTGAGAAAAGAGTTAAATGTAGCTGTCTAAACTCAGTCCATTACTTGGTCTCTGCGGAGCAGCACCATTTCCTAAAGCAACTCCTCCCTTCATCACTCCATGCAGGAGCTCCATGAATAAATAAGAAATTGGCTTTCTTATGAGGGTCATTGCCCAGCCAGGATTATCCTGCAGGGCTGGAGGGTCGGGAGTGCCTGTTCTGAGAAGCACTGAGCCATCAGCTCAAGGTCCCACAAAGTGTGGTTTCATGAGCGGCTGACTCTATTCAGACCTGCTGGAAGCATCAAGAGCGGAACAGGCAGGTACTGCTCCAGCTCTTTCTAAATCCAGCTCTTTCTAAACCCGGTTTCTCAACTTCCTGCAGCAAGACAGAGCAATTACACTCCAGATGATGAAATATTTCCTTCAGTTTACCCTAAATTCCAGCGAGTGATGTAACCAGCCATTCTTTAGTTTTGCATCACCTAACACAGTAAAGACTGTGAACAAATCAATTCTCAGTGGATCGCTTTGGTATTTAAATCCCCCAATAAAACCTTTTCTGTTTTACTTATTCAGATCCCTTTCACATCTGCCATCAGGGTGTCCTTACACGCCTCATCCTGCCAAGGTTAATAGTCAGAGCTGGGATGGTTCCAGCTCATTTCGTCTTGTCTGAGATGACATTTTAAGCAGCAAGTGCTTTGTGTCTGACTGGCGTAAAGTCAAGTGCCTTACCTCTCATAGCCAGTGCTGACAGTGCTCAGAAGTCTGCTAAATGGCTGGTTTCTGTAATTACACTAATTGCCTAGGAGAAAAGAGAGAGGAGTGTATCCTTCATTGAAAAAAAACACGTAAGTGTTAGTCTACACTGACCTTTTCCTGCTGTTTCCTTCTCCTCTGTGAATGAACACCGTCAGCCGAAACTTCCCCGTGTTTGCTCCTTGTTCTGCACTTACAGCTTGGGGGTACATGGACAGAAATATGCATGGATTTTTTAAAAGAGCAGGTATAACTTTCATGGACATGGATTTTACTTTTTCTGAGCAGTATAAACAGGATACTCCTTTTAATAAGGTGTAATAAACAGGATACTCCTTTTAATAAGGTGAAATGAAGCAATATTCAACTATACATATAATTTTCTTCAAGTGAGTAGTACTACTTGCTTAATATTAAGCAATAACTGAGGGAAAAATAAGGGAAAGTGTGTGGTTTCAGTAAATCAGGAACTTAAAGAAATCCCTCTGTACATTATCATTTTTAGCTGCATCTTAAACAACTTCCTCTACCAGAAAAGCTGCTCAGAATGTGGACAGAAAAGCAAACTTTGCCACAGACAAATCCTAACTCAAATTCAACCAGCAGCACTCAGGAATTAACTCCTCATGTCCTGGGACCTGTGACTTTCCTTTGCCCTGGGAATGGGAAATGGTTGTTTATGCTTCTGCCTCTAATCCAACATAATCTGGAGAAGCTCTGGAGGTTTCTATTTGCAAGGACAAATTGATCCTGGCTGTCTCAGTGGCAGGACACAGCGACCCCCCTGCATGGAAACGCAGCTCCCTTGGCCTTGGCATCCCCACTGCAGCTCCTGGGAGCTCCTGACCCTGGCTGGTATCCACCACCCCACTCTCACTGCACCCTGACAGCTCCCTTTAAAGCAGCTGGAGCCCCACAGATTTCCCTCAGATCCACAGCCCATCAAGAGACCCCTAAATAGGCAGCAGCAGGAGATAGCCCTGGGTGTAGCGTGGGCCAGCCTTTGAAGCTGACATCACTTGGGTTGGAGGTGTTTTGAACTGCAGAGAGGGAGCTTTGTGAAAAGAAAAGGCTTTTATTCTGACAGTCAAGCTTAAGCCTGCCATGACTGTATGTAAAGTGCAAACTGGGAACTTAAAGAGGGAAAAAATAAAAGGGCTGGATTCAGCGGACAGTCGGGTTTGACTCCAGCTCGGCTGTCAGAGGAATAAAGCCTTTGAAAAAGAACAAACCAAATCCTCAGTTCTTTTCCCCGGCACCAGCCCTGACTGTTGCAGCTTCAAAGGGCTGAGCTATGCCATGGAGGTCCCACAGGGAGAGCAGGGCCGCCCCCACAGCCCTTTGCATGCCAGGCCAGGACACACCACAGCTCCTTGCATGCCAGGACACACCACAGCTCCTTGCTCCACACCACAGCTCCATGCTCCACACCACAGCTCCTTGCTCCACACCACATCTCTTTGATCCACACCACAGCCCCTTGCTCCACACCACAGCTCCTTAATCCACACCACAGCTCCATGATCCACACTCTGGGTCCCCCAAGCTGCCCTGGTCAGGCTGCTGCCCACCCACGGCTCCAAAGGAAGAGAGGTTCATTCCCTGCCTCTGGAGTTTCTCCACTTTGGGGCTGCTCTCATGGCATCACTGAGTTTGGGTCAGTGCCACCTCTCAGATGCTCATTTAGGAAATGAGTGAGTAATTACCATATCTGCTTTGTACCTCCAGCATCTGCTCCTACACCTCCAGATACAAGCTGGTGCTCCAGGCATGGGGGTGCCCCCAGTGGCAGAGCTCCCTGGTGATCCAGAGGCAAAGGTCTGCCCACAAAATATGTATGTAGAGCCAGCAAACCCAAAAGGCAGAGCTGGACGTCAAGGCAGAAACTAAAGCAGCTCATAATCACTGGGGTTGTATTTGCCTTTCCAAAGGGCATAACATTTTATGTGATTCATTAAGATTAGAGCCCTGAGTGCATTCATCAGGGCCTTGTTGGTGTGGAAATTAATAATTTCAGGGTGCTGAGCTTTGGCGGTGGCTCCCGTGAGGCTGGGCAGGCTGGCCCCTGGGTGACATGGAGGTGCTTGTGCTTAGCACAGCCTGGAGCAGGGCTTGCTCCAGGGCTGAGGAGGTAGCCCAGGGCTCTGGAATTCTGACCACGAGCTCAGCTTGGAAGGGACAGCAGCCGTGTCAGGCCCACACAGCACTCCATGGCACAGCACCAGGAATGAGCAATCCCCAGGCATTTGTGTGCTCCCACCTCAGCCCTTGTGGTGTTTTAATAGTGGCCAAAGCAGTTAAATTAAAGGGAGACCATTGAACCACTGCTGCTGCTGCCATGATCTTCCACTCTGGTATTTGTGGCCTCCATCCCCATGGCCAGTGCCCCTCCACTGAGGGTGGTCTGGCTGGATGAGAGGCAGAGATCAGGTATTGAGGGTGCTGGTCCTTCTGCAGGGGGGACAGCAGCAGGAAAAGCTGCTCCTTTGGGACTGGGTGCTCTGGGATGATGCACACTGAGTGTGGTACATGCACATCTCTGCACCTCAGACCCCATACTGTCCCTTCCTGATGTGGTATTTAGTCATAGCTGAGAGAAATTAATCCACATTTTCAGTCCTCTAGATATTAAAAAAATTGAAAATAAAAATCTGAAATGGGCAATTTTAAGATTGCTGTATGATAAATTCATAGATTTATAACTCCTATAGTCCTGCATAGCTGCAAAATCTTTGAGTTATTACAGCTTTATAGCATCCTGACCCTTCAAGTGTTTGTATTTCCCATTGCATCCTTGCCAGGGATGAGAGATAACTGCACTTGTCTGCAAAACGCCCTGGGTAAGACAAGATCATCAGGAAAATGGCAAAAAACAAGATGCATGTTCTGTGTTGCACTGACTTCCCTGTCACTTCTGCTCAGTTTATTAGCAGCAAACATAATTTTACTGCACTCCTGCCTTCAGATTCGATCTGCTGCAGGAGGTGCACAGACACAGAGGGGTTTTTTTCCCTTTTCTCTTGGTGATGTGATACTGATCACTCTGAGAAACCTCTCCTCTTTGTCGGCTCGTTAGCAGCCCTGACGCAGGGACAGAGAATTGCTGCCAGCGTCTCCAGCCTGACCTAATCCATGAACTGACCGAGCATCCATGGGACTACGACGTTTCTTTTGGCATGAGGAAAATCTCTGGCAAGTTCCCTCAGTGAGACCTCGCAGACTTTCCACAAACATTCCTGACGTAGCAGGAGTCGGGGGACAACGCCAAAGATCATCACAAAGGTGGCATTAGCTTTGTTCTTCCACACTGAAACTGAGCTTTCCTGCAAATTTCAATGCTTTCTTTTTTGATCAAAACCATCCCACCTTGATTTTTCTGGCACAACCATCTCTCTCCAGTGTTAAATCTCATTATGAGTTGAAAAGAATGACGGAAACCACAAGGCTGTAAAAGGAGGAAGTGCTAAGGTTGTTGCTTCTGTTTCCAAAGCATGAAATAAGGTATTGAATAATGAGTTTTTCCTTTCAGTGCTTGAGCTCTGTGGGGATATTGCTACAGCTAATTCCGAGTCATGTATTTAACAAACTTACAAGCAAGGTCACTTGGTCACATGTCAGGTATGGGAACCCCATGAGCCCTATGGGTAAAGAGAATGAAAAGCAAAAAAAGCACAAGATCTCTGAATTCACCAGAAACCCAGACAGAAAAAGCCTGTGGAATAAATGCTGTAATCCCTCATCCCTCAGGGATGGAGTGGCTGTCTGACCCAGGGCACTGCTGGTCTAACAGCAGCATTACCTTGGGGACATTTTGGGCTACTTTGCCCAGAGATTGCCTGTGGTCTGCCAAAGAAACTGTTTCTCTCAAAGCTCCAATGGTCATCCACCAGATCCCCATAGGAGGAAATAACAACCACAAACTTTCTCAGCTTGTCACCACAGGGCTGGCCACATTACGAATGAACTTTTCCCATTCATACTTGGATTTCACCACATGAAGAAGAAAGAGAAGAAACACTGCAAAGAGAGGGAGGCTGGAAAGAAAGAGCAGAGCAAAGTAACAGTCATCATAAACAATGATTCAGGAGATCCTTCCCAAAAGTAACACAAGCAGCTCACTTAACATCCTATGTCAGAAATGATGATTCCATGTCTGGTATTCAGGAATAAGGATCACTAAGTATTGACAGCATTTGCAAATATTAAACAAAGCATTTCTCTGCTGTTGCATGGGTAAGTGAACTAACAGGCTGACATTACATTTCTTAGAATCACAGGAAGGCTGGGGTTGGAAGGGACCTTAAAGATCATCTAGTTCCAGCCCTCATCTTAACTCTAATTATTATGAAGCATTTTGAAAGCACTTTATCAGACTCATTCCATGACACAAAGCCTCATTCAGGAAACTGGGATAGTACTAAAGAAAAACCTGGCAAAATCAGGAAAACTGTTAAAGCTCCTTGGCCCTGGAAGGGTCTCATAAGAGGTCCCCATTCCAACTCCAGCTGGGTGGCTGGCACTGGCTCCTGTACCCCTGCATAAGATTTGATTAATAACAGCAAAATTAATGCTGCCATTCCCCAGTTCCCTCATTTCAGCCCTGAGCAGGATGGGAGATGTCAGGGATGTGCAGCATGTGATCCTCACTTGGTTTGCACCTCACCTGCCAGGAGCAGGATGGGGAGCAGAGCTTGGAAAGAGATAGGAATTCTGGATGTTTTTATTTTGCTGTTTAAATGTCTTTTCCTTCCTTGAACTTTACAGCCTTGAGTCCATTACTCACTCCGTGTCTGAAATCGAAATTATGAGGGGAAAAAAAAATCCTCCATGCATTTACTTGGATTCATTATCTGTCAAGTGATATAGAAGGAATAAATTGGGAAGGAAATTTTAAAACCATTCTTTTGACATGAGTCACAGGAGTAAGCTATCAGAATCCATGTCAAAGGCACTGCAGTTGGCAAGAAACATATAGCACCTTTATGATTCTTCCTTTCATAAAATCCAAGCCATAAACAACAGAAACAAGGGAAGGCAGGGAATGTAATTTCATTAGAGAAAACGTGACATAAATTTAATAATAAATATTAGCTGTTATCTAGGAAAATATGAAAAGCCATTTTCAAAATCATTAGCTCTAATCACAAATGAATTTTGCAGCTTCTTTTCCATTTTGTACTTCTGTAATGAACTCTGATAAATTCAAGGGACTACATGTTAAATAAAGAGATAGAAGGGTCTAATTTGCTGCTTCATTAAACCAGCTTATTTCTGGAACGTCTTGCATGTTGCTCTGAATTTCCCATCTCTGAAAGGTGGAGACAATGAGCTATCTGTTTCTAATGTAGTGTGGCACACAATTAGGGATTCAAAAGGACGTGAATCTCTTTCCATCAGAGATACACGCAGAGATTATTATTTTATTACCAAATACTGTCAGCGTTACGGATTTCCAACAGCTACCCTGACACCTGACGTGCATGTTAAATTTGCACAAAGCATTGCAGGAAAAAGTCAGATGGAGCATATTTATGCCACATTATTCTTTCTTACTTAAGTCTCTGGAATGGTTAAGTACTCCTGGAGTGAAGATTTGCAGCTGGACAGGATATTTAGAGGATGACCTGCCTGTTTGGGTGTATTTTAACACAGTGATACAGCACAAGCTCAAGTTTACAAACTCTGCTCACAAATCTACAGAGCATTTAGGAACTTATCTGAATGTATCTCTGCTCAGTGAATTTACACATGTGGATCTGAGATCCTGGCCTGCTTGGGGATGAATTCCACTAAAGTTCTCTCCGCTTCAGTTGAAATTTCTTTTCAAAGCACATATTTACACAGAAGTTCTGTAGCCTCCACTTGACTCTAGCCAAGTGGATTTGCAGGAGGAAGATATTTGAAACAGACCTGGAAACACAAAAATACTCAAAAAGGCTTTGACCTCATAGAGAAACACAGATGTCTCTTTAGATGCAGTATCAGCTCAGGATTTATCTCCAAAAACACAGGAGAAACTCTCCTGGTAATCTGAACAACACTGGAAGGAAATTATTTAGGCATTTAGGTTCATGTTTGCCTTCACATGGGTATGGTCAGGATTTCCACTTTTGTACCATGAGTTTGCAAAGTTTCCAACCACTGAACAGCCCTGGATTCCATCCTCCTCTCCTTGCCTTTCTCAGCACAAGATGATTGGAGCAACCTGATCTAGTGGAAGATGTTCCTGCCCATTGTAAAGGGGTTGGAACTAGAGGAGCTTTAAAGTCCTTTCCAACCCAAACAATTCTATGTTTCTGTGATTCCCATGAAAAAAACAAAGTTCTCAGCAACTTGTTGAGGATCCAAATTGCCATGCCAGAGCAAAGCAAAGCAAGAGCTGTAATACACTTCATAACTATAGGGAAGAAAAAGGAAAGAAAGAAAGAAACTGCCCAAAACACTGGACTTGAAAATTCAAACTCTCAAGTCAGAACATTCAAAATCATGGTCCCCACAGCACCCATAATTCACCTCCTTGCACATATGTCACACATGCTACTGGGTATGAGGTTATATTTATGTCTTGTTCTTTCTCTGCCAGGAACAGAGTTATGGCTACTGGGGGAACTGTAAGTTTGATTTCCCTGACTTATGTGTATTGAATCTTCAAGAAAAGAAAAAAAAAAAAGGAACCCAACCTGCTTGCTTGGATGGTAGCAAATAGGTCTCTCTCTGACTTTATTTCCACTTGCTTTTCTGTTCCTCTGCCTCTTCACAGCCAGCTAAAGCTGTGGACTTTACCCACATGAAGAGGAATTAGTTGTTAAAAAGAAGAAACTTGTGTGTTCTTCAGGAGAAATTGTTGACTGAAAGTCTTTGGAATGGGTTGCCCAGGGCAGTGGTGAAGTCACCACCCCTGGAGGGATGTAGGTGTGCAGATGTGACACTGAGGGACATGGTTTACTGATGAACAAAGCACTGCTGGGGTAACAGCTGCACTAGATGGTCCTTGAGGTCTTTTCCAACCTGATGGATTCTATGGTTCTTTGGAAGAGGCAACATCTTCCCATGCAGTTCCACTCCTCACAGGACTGGGTTGGAGAGGGTGCATTAAAACCACTGAAGCCTTCTAAGTTCTCATTACTAAACTATTGCAGTAATCTTTTAAAATAAACTCTGCCACTTTCTTGTGGGTGACTTGCAACAATGCCTCAGCTATGCCTGTCTGGAACTGCTTACAACATCAGCTCAAAGTTTATCAAAATGCAACTGGAGCAACTCAGAACTCCTATTTCAGAGGCATTTACCAGCACTCATTGCATAGCAGCAACTGAGAGGTGAGGAACACTTCTTTTTCTTCTGTCTGCAGTGACAATAGCTGTTGAGTGGCCTTTTTGCTGGAAATAGTATTTGAGAGATTGGTCCATACTTTTAAAGAAAATGTCAAACAAAATTTCTTCTGTTTCTCTGCAGAAAGTTGTGAAGTAACGCCTGTTGCAGTGGCTCAGAGGTGCTTACAGGGAAAGGGGCTTTGCAAAGGCTGTGGGATGGTTCCCAATGCCTTTGATAACCCCTGGATTCAGTTCTAAATCCCTTTGCCTGTTTGACTTCCCCACTCTCTCTTTGGCATTCCAATTTCCTGCTGACACCCATCATGGGCAGTGGCACAGGTACAGCAGTCTGTGTGTCCAGGCACTGGGCACAGCTAACAGGGACAGAGGGAGAAATAACCAGCACTAACAAAATGAACACTCAGCATTTTGATGTTCAGCAGAGCACTGCTGCCATGGCTCGCTCTGCGAAGCAAAAGATGCTCCTCATTCCCTTTGGTCATTTATTTATAGGAGGAAAAAGAAAGAAAAGAGAATTAACCTGGATGCTGCTGCTGTGTCTCTATGCTGTGATACTTTCTTGTGGAAGCCCCACTGATTTAAAAAATGCTTTTGATTCGATTTCCTGGAACATTCTGTTGTTTTCAACTCCAGTATGGGTTTATTTCAGACATATTTCCAAGGCTTTCAATGAACAAAGATGCAAAGAAATATATTGCATTTGGGAAAACCATACAAATGGTAAATGTCTTTTCAAATAAGTTATAATGATATTTCAAGGGCAGTTTAGACCTATTCAAATTGCATATTCTCATTACCATTCTTAGCAACAGACGTAAGTCCTTCAATCTCCATGTAGTTTTGTTACTCTCTCTCCACAATTTTCAATTTCCTTACAACTATTCAACTGATTTATTATTTCCCTCCTGTATTTTAAATGCATTGTAACCCCATACATTTGTTTCACTCTCTCAGCTTCAATACTCAAGGTCGTTAAAACCCCCCAAATATCCTTTGCTTATACCACAAGTTTAAATGTGCTCTTTCTTGTCCAGTGGCTTGTTACGTAATTATGAGTGGCGAAATCACCCTGTTTTTATATTTTTATGATTAAATATATAAAAATTAACTCAGCTGAATAAAATGTAGGAAGCTACTTGCAATATCTATGGCAATTCTGCTGCTGCCCCAGTTGCAGAGGTGACAGAGAGATGCAGAATTAATCTTACTCGGTGTGTTGCTTGAAAGTTAACTGAGAAGAAATAAATTATATAGTATTAACATCTGACCCTTCTGATTAAGTGCTGCTTAAACATGCAACAAATTTTAAATCAATTGCATTGTAGAGAGAGGCAAAGTACAGGCCAGCCCAGGCAGTCCAAATCTGCCTTAAAAATGAAGATGTCCTGCCAGCCATGTCCCAAAATCACACCTCAATGGACACCATCCCTTTGGTCCTGTGCCTGGCTGGGAACTGCTCACCCTCCACACACCAAGGCAGCCCCACAGGCTCCCAACATGCAGGGACACAACCCTGGCCAGTTCTGTTTGAAAATGCAAATCTACAGTTCAGCCAAACTCCAAACCTGACAGAGGAAGCAAGAAGCCGGTGCGAGCACATCGTGGCTCCCTGGGAACACACCACGCGTGGGCATTCTGTTTCCCAGCCGTGCTGAGGGAGGTCAGGAAGGCTGAGGAAGGTCGAGGGAAGGTCTGTGAGAGCAGAGCTGAGGGCAGGGGGTGTCAGGATGCTGCTGCAGGGAGCTCGGGCTCAGGGACCCGCCAGGTGCTGCGAGGGCTGCGCTGACGGAGCGCGGGGTGACGGCCGTGCCCGCTGCCATATGGGACTGTCAGCGCTGCTCACAGAGCAGCAGCACGGAGCTGCAGGGCACCTGCACAGCCCAGGCAGCCAGTGCCCTGCCCCAGAGCGGGATCAGGCCTGGCAGACCCTCCCTGACAGATGATTTCTAACAGATTGCTCCTGCCTCCTCTCCAGATCTGGATCGCCGGTTCAACACGCCCTTCCTCCACCACCACAGGGCTCTCTGACTGCTCATCCACATCCTCCTGCCACCCGCTCCTGCCAGCCCTTTGCCAGCTCCTCGCCAAGCCTGAGGAGCACCAGCTCCTCTGCAGAGAAATTCTGATGGAGGCACACAGGGAAACAACGATGCAGAACACTGCAGTTGTGGTTTTTATCTCTGTGTTCCTTAGTAACCCATTCTGTGTGCTGGAAAAAACAGCACAATATCTGAGCCCCTAAGCTGCTGTAGAGAGCAGTGCAAAGACTATGGACAAGGGGCATTAGAGACAACCAAGTTCATGGCCAGGTTGCCTGAAGGGCTCTTGGAGCTCCTCACTTCAGACATCTTTTCTGCTCCCAGTCCCTTTGCTCCAGGTGTAAACCCAGTGATGGAAAAAGAGGGGACAGTGCCCTTCCGGAGCTGTCCTCGGCCAGGCTGGGATCACTGCCATTTGTTCCACTGCTGGCTCCAAGAGGGTGTCAGTGTGTGTGGGACGTGCCAGCCTCCTGCAGGGTGTTTACTGCGTGAACGAGCCCCGGAGCTCAGACAGGACAGGAAAGGATCCGCTTTCATTCCCGCTAGCCCGGGCCCTCCCCTTGAATCACAGCCTTGGCTTCCAAACAGAAGGTTCATGTAAACGTATAGCTTGCTTTCAATCTGAAGCTGCAATTCTTTTCTACTAAAATGTTATGGGTTTTTTTTTCCATACCACTGCCAGACTTGGAACTTGCCTGGTGCAGGCACAGGCAGTGCTTGGAGATGGGATGGGGACAATGATGTAAAACCCATTGCTGGTAGAAACCCCTCATCCTGAGCTCCCCTGGGTCTGGGATCCCGTGGCTCTCGTGCTTCTCTGGGCAGACACAGCCCTGCATGGATTCCCCAGGAATTTCACCAGAGGAGATCCCTGAGGCTGCCCTAAGAGACAGCCCCTGGTGCTGGAGGGGAGCCGGGGGATGAGGCAGAGCTTCTTCAAATGAGGCAGATTTTCTTCAAAGCTCGTGTTTAACTTATGAAAACAAGTGAAAGGAAACCTCTACCATTACTCACTGCCGGGGCAGCCAGGCTGTGAGTGCTGTGAGCACAGGGAGGGCAGCCGGAGCATCCCGACAGGCGGCTCTGAGTCACCCCTGACACACACACTCACTCACACACAGAGAGGCTGCTGTGACACCGGGGCTCCCTGCCACCCCCAGCCACCATCCCCTGGCTGCCCCGGCCATCTGCATCACTGGCAGGTACCTAAACCCTGCTGGCTCCCAGCCCATCCAGGCACTGAGCGCACAGCGAGCCTTTGGCCAGCCTGGCACTTTCCTCAGCATTGCCAGCAGGTTCTCCCAGCTTGTTCTCAGCTTTCCCCCCACCTGCTTTACCTCCAGCAGCACAGCGCCACCTCCCACTGCTCCTCACTGGTCCAGGCTCTTCTTACATATTTCATCCGTACAAAATAGACTTTGCAGTAAAATACACAGACTTCATTTGCTCGTTCAGCTGGGGCTGGTGGGAAAAGGTGCCCACAGCTGTCCCTGGACCAAGTACCTCCAATCCTTCACTCTTCCATGGCTGGTTTTCCTGGGAGAGACTACAGCAACCTCCTTGGCAGCTTCACTGCTGAGAGAGCAATGATGGCAGCAGAGCCCCAGATTCCCTGCCTGACACCCCTCACTGTCCCCACATGGAATGGTTTTAAAAGCAGAGTTTAAGTGAAGTAGACAGTAAGAAAAAAGAAAACAACCCCAAACCTGGCACACAAACACACGACCTCCCTCACATCAGCATTCTACAAAAGCAAGCTAATTTTGCACCAAGTCACTCATTCCCATCAGAGACAAAGAAGCCACTGGTGCATCTGCTCTCCAAGCACAACCCTTCAAGCTGGCTCTGCCATCCTCAGGGATCTGCTAATTTCACATTCCCTAACAAGGGCTGCAGACCCACACTGCTGACTTGCTCTGTGTTATCACAACCATTAAAACACTCATTAGAGAAGTGCTCTGCTTGCTCTTTGGCCTTTGGAGCTCATTTGAGTCGCTGAGTAGCTGGTCAGGCTCTTGGAAGAGTATTCTTAAGAAAATAATATCTGATGATAAATTTACAGCTCCAGTAACTGCATATTAAATGCATTTTAGTCCAGCTAGTCCCGTGTCACAAGTTGTCAGTACAGACTGGTGGGGAATGAATATGAAATATTCATGAGGTTATCAATGGGGCCAAGATATCTGGTTAATGATGCTGCTGAGCAGCTCCTCTGCTCTGGATGCCTGGTGCTGACTGGCTCGTTAGGGGTGCTGTGATTTGCTGGTGCCTTTGTGGCAGTGTTTGCTCCACACCACAGACACGCCACCATCTCCTGGACCAAGTCCATCTTAATTAGCTCTGCTGCCACTGGAATTAGGCAACATGTTGGAGGAGTCACTTAAATTAACTTCTGACTCTTCCTCAGACAGATGGGCCCTCGGTAGCCGTGCCTGCCTATTACATTTGTTTAATCATTCCTTAAAGGACTGTCACAACTCTCTGCACTGGCTGGGTGCATCACAGACGTGACCTTGGCTCCAGCCCTGGGCTCTGAAAATGAATGCTTTTCTTAGGAGGTGTCTGAGCCTTGCCAGGCAAGCTGATTGGCAATTTAGTGCAGAGGTTTCCAGGTAGCGAGGTGGCTTGTGCAGCTGGTGTCCCAAAATGGGACCCGCTGTGCAATTCACATCACACCCCACCCCCAGTGCCACTGCTGACCCTGGTGATGGGGCTGGGGTCCTTGGTGGTCTGTGCTGTTTGGGTCCCCCCATGGCACAGGCTGGACACTCTCTGGTCCCTACACAGAGCCCTGCTGATGGGTTTTGCATAAATGGGCACCACAGGAACCCCTCGTGCACCCCTGGCTGTGCTGAGCTTGCCTGGGACACCACCAGCCTGTGGCTGAGCTCTGACATTGAAAACACAGAGGGTCAGTGCCCTCTGTGCCCATTCCAGCCCGGGTCTGTCCCACAGGGAGAGCCTGGAGAGCTGCAGTGTGCTTGTACCACAGCTGTGTGTGAAAGGGACTATAGCATTGCCCTCCTAAAGCTGCCTGCAGTGCCTGCAGACTGCAGGGAAGCTGGAAGAAGCCCAAATGCTACAGGATGGGACATTCTGGAGTATTTCAGCCCAAATTCTGGAAGGGAAAACTTTAAGACATTTCTACAAACATTAGCAATGACAAATGAGGCTGTTTGGTACCCGAAGGTCACTGTGCTGCTGACCTGGCCCTGTCACACCTTCAGTACCACCAGCCAGGGCTCTTGCCTGCTGCAGGAATGTTCCTCTACCCACCACAGGAACAGCACCTGCTGAGGATCCTCTCATCCACTCTTGCTTCAGTTTGAGTCCAGAACCACAGAGAGATGGCACGGCTCCAGTCCTACCCCTGTATTTGGGTGCAGGAGCAGATCTGAAAACCTGAACTGATACTTAGTCAAGGGACTTTTCAGAGCCCATCTAGTCGACTTTATGTGAAGAAGTGAGCAAAAAGCACTCTTAGTTTCCAGGGTTTAAAAAAAAAGGTTCACATTGCTTCCTCCCTGGAGGTTTGCTTTCAAGTTTCAGCTTCAAACGAGCCCAGATTTCAAAGTTCCGGCTCACACATCGCTCTGCATGCAGACCACGCAGGTTAAGGATTTCCCTGCAGCTTCCCACAGTGCTCAGCCCCTGCTGCTCCTTGCCTCATGTACTGCACAGCTTAATTGTGGCAGAAATAAACCCACATCACTTGCAGGACCCGAGCTGTACATTGGTTTGGGGATGTTTTCCTTATTTCCCTCAAGATTTCCCATAAGATACCAGCAATGCTGCTGAAGTGATAGTGTCTTTCTGGCAGGACCATACTGCAGCTTTTCTGAAACTCACAGCAAGGAGCAACAAAAAATGCTTCCACCATGCCTTGCCCTACTGCAGGTTTACTTTAGTGCCAGCACTGGTGCTGATTTAATTCCACAACTCTAACTTTTAAAGGCAGGCTTAATCTGCCGTACTGCGGCCTCTCTGTTGCAAGCCATCTTCCCTTATTCCAAGCAATTTATTCCCTGATGCAGTGAGGCACTTAAGTCCGTGCTTAAGTGTCATGTAATTCAATGCACAGGCCTTATCTCTGGCAGGGTCAGAGCTCCAGCACTGTGGAACCCTCTCCTGCAGTGGGATGGGGCTCTGTGTGCATGGTGTCCCCTCTTTGGGGTACAGGATGTCTCTGGGTCACAGCCCTGCTGACCTGGAGCTGCCCTGCTCAGCAATCTGGTTTTGTGGGAATTAGGGGCAGGGATGTCTGCTGTGACTGCTCTGCAGTGAGTTTATCAAACCAGAGTGGGTTTGGAGGCCACGCTCCCAGCCCTTGCTGGGTGTTTTTTTACAATGAACATTATTCACATGGAAATAGCCCTGGCTTGGCATTCATTCCCTAACCCATGCTAACATCTCCTGTTGTTTCTGTGCTGATCCCTGAGTGCTGCCCCTCTCTGTGCAGCAAGATCAGCCTTCCATGGCTCCAGGAACACTTCCCTGTGCAAACTGCCTGCTCTGCAAAGAGAAGGAGCAGCATCCCCTGCACAATAGTGCACAAATAAGGACATGATTAAACCATACTGGATGCTGAGAGGCAAACTACTGCACTATGATGTTCAAAAAGCCAGAATAATGTGATGGTTATAAAGACAGACAGCTCAGGCAAAGCTTGCCTAGAGCACAGAATGATTGTCAGGATGGGCAAAAATGTAGAAAATCATGTGAGTGTGTAAGCTGCCAAAGCCAATTAATCCAAAGAACATTTTGCAACCATTAGGCTTCTATTACTGTGCATGCATTGTAATTACCATGGGTCTGCACAGATATGATTGCAGATCTTCAATGATACTGAGGTTCTATTGGAACTTTAATTATTTTAATTTAATTTGTGTTTAATTGTTGTAGCACCTAAAGTTGGAAAAAGTGACTTATTTTTTAATTTGTCATTTTGAGTGCTGCTGCACCCAGATTGTCCTAGCAACCAAGGAGAGGAGTCTGCAAGGGCTGCTCAGGAGGAAGAGATGCTGTGGTGTTTCCCTGTCTTGTGCTGCTTTACAGGCAACTCATGCTGTTAATATCAGAGCCTGGAAAACAGCAGGAACAGGGTGATCAAGGAAACTTCTGCTGATAAAAAAGTACAGAGAGCACTTTTCTAGGCAGCTTTGACTGCAATCATTGTCCTCTATGTCAGGGTTGAAGCAGCCAGAGGAATAAAGGTGAACCCAAACCTTACAGTCAGGACTGGATCCACATTTTGCTCTTGGCTTAAAACAGTGTTGCAACATCCTGGACTCTAACTGTGAGAAATATATAGGATAAAACTGAGATTTCAGCTTGGTTGTTTGCGTTTATCCTCTGCCCAAAGACAAACAATGTGAGTTTATATCACTTTCCTCTCTTGATTGGTAGCCCCTCCTCCCTGTTAAAGAGCACAAAATCTGTTTTATCAAAGTGAGAATATGAGAACATGATATTTCTCATCTTGGTGTATGGCTGACCTGAGGAAGGTGCAACAACAGTTTGTCATTTTTAGGGAAATGAAATGATTAATCAGTTATTAAATAAATCAATTAAATCCAGTGAATAGTCTTTCATATTTTCTGTCCATGTAGTTAAGATTACTGTGAAATGCTGCTAGTAGGAAAAACATGAGACAGGGAAAAGTAGCTAAATATCTAGCAGAAGAGTTTAAGACACAAAGCCCACTGGTTTGCTACCAGTTGAAGCATCTTAAACTTCTGAAACTGAGTCTCAAGTCTGTAAGTTGCCCATCAGATCTCACGAGTCAGGGCAGCACTTGGGGGTTTTTTTAATACGTCTGCTTTACTTAGGAATGACAGAGAGATTTGTGACTGACAAAACTTACAGCATCATCTCCCACCTCCCTCACAGACCAGCCCTGACCTAAAATCCTGTAAAACAAAGTAAAGCCTGAGCTTCTCCCTCCCTCCAGCCCCTGACAGCATGGGCTTTGTGTTTATTTCCTTTTCTTTTGCCGTATAAAACATGCACAAACATTACAGGCAGTCCTGTAAGCACAAACCCCGCACCCTGCACAGCCCATGCCCACCATGTACTGGGAATTTACAGCCCAACCCATTCCCCAGCCATACGAAGACTGAAGCTCAATCCCTGAGCAATACATCCTCATGACTAATAGAAACAATCACTTTAGAGGAAGGCTCACAGGTATTTAAACAAGTTAACAGTGTTTCAGCAGCCTGATTAAAACAAGCGGGCCAAAATCCAAACACAATTTTCTTCCTGGCCAGCCTTAGCAGCGGCTGTAAATCAAGAGTGGTTGCAATGTTATTAATTACTATTTCAGCTCCTGTTAGCAGCATTATGGAGACAGAGCACAAAGATCTCCTTACAAGTCGGATGGACAGCTCTGAAGTGCTCAGAAAGCCAATGAGTGCTCATGGGAGCACCCTTTTAAGCTATTAGTTATTTAAGCAATTCATAAGAAGAGGGAATTGAGTTGTGCTGGGAAAGAGAGAGTGTCTCCCAGCCCCTCACCACAGAGAGAGCTTTCCTGGTTTGTCTACATCAAAGGCTCCTAGCTGCACCTCCTACTCATTTGATCTTAATTCAGCTCAAAAAATCTCTGCTCCATGCGTTTCTAGGTATGACACAGACATGAAACATGATGTGATGGGCCTGTGATGAATAAGGGAACATGCACTGGGAGTCATCTGTGCCAGGAAGATCTGATCTGATTTTGGGAAAGAGGTGAACACGTAGCCACGCACGCACATACGTGCAGCTATAAATAAAGCAGGAGCTGTTTGCAGGGGAAACAGGAGCCCAGAGCCACTCCCTTGATTCAATTCATTGTCCCAGCTTATCTCTGTAATTTTATCAGCCTAAAAATATCCACACAGGCAGCGTTCTCTATGCAAATCATCATCATTGGAAGCGAAGCACAGGGCAGCAGCAGGAGCCATGGCAGGAGCATGGGGTGAGGCCAGGCTCTCCTCTGGCTCCCGAGGTGCTGCTGGCACCACCGGGAGCAGCCCAGGCTTCCAAACCTCCTGCTCTGTCCCCCACAGTCCCTCAGTAGCCACAGTCCCAAGCAGAGCCTGCAGAAACCTGCCAATGGCTCCTGTGAGACACATTAAACACTTTAACTGTCTCGGGAGCCTTCTCAGTCACTAAATAACATGTGCTGGAGTGAAATAAAGGCTTTTTCTGGTGCTGTCTGAAAGGCAGATGGGCTGGCAGCAGGCAGGCAGTGTGGTGGGGGCAGGTCACTGAGGACAACCCCAGTTTTGGGGTGCAGTGCTACCCCAGCCCTCCTTCAGGGACAGGTAACTGCCCTGTCCCCACCCTGCTTGCACTCTGATTTCTCTCTCCTAATTTTCTTCTGAGATGGGTAATTAATATTTCAGTACAAACAGTTAATTACTTGAGGACATTTTTCAGCTCCTTCACTGACCATGTGTCCAGGGTCAATGTTTGCTCATGTGTAGCTCTCAAAACAGGGATAGCAAATCCCTATGAAGTATTGGTGACTCCCATTCCAGGGAAGAAACCACCAAAGGAGGAACACCAACTGTGCTTTCTGTCCAAAAGCAGCAAAATTTTGTTCTGTGTGTCTTTCTGTGCCCAAAGCACAGAACACAGAAATCAAGGTGAGAGAATTGGAAAGCATCAAACCTTAAAGGATGCAGACACAAGAGACTTCCAGGGGCTCAGAGAGCTGAGCAGAGAAAAAAGCAATGCTTTTATAGCAGACACATGATGCTTGACAGATGGGGCAGATCAAGAGGTCTGTGTACACCAGGGGAGGGAGATCATAATTCAGAGGGGAAAATGCACCAGGGACAGGGGATCCAACCACTGAGGAGGACCAATGGCCTCTGGTTGGCACCATTTGTTTGGTGTTTGTCCAAAAGACATCCCAGCAATGCTTACAGAGTTTCATAAAGCACCAAGGAGCAAAGCTCAGCCCAACTGGACTCAAACACACCCTTCTCAAAGGGCTGCTCGGTGGTAATTGAAGGTTTTTTGTAAATGGCAAGAGTTGAAGCAAACCAAGGCAGATATTTTTCTGTTCAGTGCCGTGTGCTGAAGCAGGGCACTGTGGATGTGCTGTTCTCAGCACACATCCCCATCTGTTGCACCCCAGCACAGGGTGGGCACCTCCCTAAACATTGCTGCTAACAGAATGGCAAGAGCTGGTTACATATCCCAGAAATCTGTTTGGGTTTTTTGTAATGAACAGGTTCTGAATGACGTCACTGGGTTAAAAAGGCACCATTATGACACTGCCTGCCTGACCCAAACCCTGCTAACATCCACACGAGTCTTTTAGTGACTTCAGCAGGCAATGGGTCAGGCCTGACAGGAGCACCACACACTGAGCCATCTAAAATCAAGACAAACTCAATCAACTTTGTGAAATAACAAGATTTACCTCACTGCAGCCTCCATAACCCCTGCTAATTCCAGGGTTCAGGCACTGAGGAACTAAATATTAAAGGCTTCTCCGACATGAAAGTCAGCAAGTACTAATTTTGGGTAAACCTCCACTGGGACACAGGGATTAGCTGGGGGGGAACAGCTGGGCTGCTATTGCTCCTGAAAGTCAAGTCATCCTTTTCCTTCTTTCAGCCTTTAATAAGCTTCACTGGAGGCAGCTTTTAAAATAAAACCCAAAGCTTGAGCACAAGCCCTTCATCCCTGTCTGTCCTGGGCATCACCCAGTCCCTGCCCTGGTGTCTGTGCCTGCCCAGAGCAGAGGCCATGGGGCTGTGCCAAAGTGCCCAACCCATTCTGCAGGATCAGCTCCTGCCAGGGTTACGCACTGGGCTGCAGAAGATACAGCGCCAGGCCCCGTAATGCAAACAGCTTCTGAAAGAAAAATTAATGTATAGTGTCAACAGCCCAGAGCTGCAGATAGGCCAGAGGAAAACAAGCTGTGGGGCATTCTGTGAAGGTGAGGAAATGAAAAGGCTGTTTGCCTGCATTTCACCTTGCACAGATGGGAAAGTGGTGCATGGACACACTGACACTCATCACCTTTACGAGGTGTCCCAGGGCTAAATCCTCACTTACCGTGATGAAATGTAGGGGCAAGCCTGCAACTTTTATGCTTCAATAATAGAAGAAGCTATTTATACAGATATGTGAAATATTTAGACTCAGAGTGTTTCATTTCACTTAATTTAATACCACTTAACACTTGTGGAACTTCTATAAATGAAATCACTAGAGATTCAGATCCCTACTGTGTCCAAATGTATCTGGAAAAGAAATGTGTCCATTTTCAGTGCAACAAATGCTCAATTGCAGATTTTCAGCACAATAAAATCCCCAGACTAGCAATTTAATTATTCAGCTGACTGGTGGAAGAATAAGAAGTTAGAGAAATCTAAAGCCATGTGATGAAAACTCTGGAGCAAGTTAAAACAAATGTTTGCTTTAAGACACTAACTGAGCTACCCAGAAGCTTGCACTTATGGGATAATGATAATTTAATAATTATGCAAGAAAGTACCATCTTTGTTCTCATAATCTCCCCACATACAGTCAAAGCTATTTTCTTTCTTAGAGCTACATCAATAGCAGTATTCTTCATGCCAGAATTTTTGACCAAGATTTTAATCCTGTAACAGGAGGCATATGGCCAGACACATTCATTTCCATGGGTACCCATGCAAACATAAATCTCCTGCCCTGAAATCAGTGTGCTGAAAAATACCTAAGTCACACTATTAGGTCAACTCTCAAATTAGTTGGCTCTGTGCTCCTTGCTCTTCTCCTCCAAGCACCTCCAGGAAGGTCATCACACTTTGCTACTGTCTTGATATTGGTGGTGGGGACCAGCCAGTTCCTGCCATCTCAGCACTGAACCACCCAGAAATGGGAACTTTCAGGGGTTTCAAGGCTTAAAAACCCAAGCACAGATTCAGAACCAATAATATTCCCTGTTTGCACACAGCCTGTGATCTAAAGAAGGGGAAAGGGGAAAGGAGGATGGTTCCACACAGCTGGGATTTCAAGGAATAAACAAGGAGAGCGTTGTCAGCACATGCTGCTGGAGCACTGCAGGAGCTCATTCACCCAGGCTCCTTCCAGGGAAGGATCCACCAGGATTTGGTCTTTGTAACTGGCTGATGAGCTGTGGGAGCAGCCAGCACAGGATGCAGGCCCAGAGCTGGGATCCAAATGTATTCTCATGGCACAGGCTGTTATTAGCCACAATACACTTCTGGCATTAGACAATTTATAATTGCGTTACTAATTACATCACCAATTAAGTACAATCTGCCATTTCTGGAATTCTCTCCCTAGTCAAGTGCTGTCCTTGAGGCATTGAAAATCCGCTGACATCCAGCAGCAGGAGCAGCAAATCACAGCGTCCTCGTTATCACAGGATCCCTCTTGAACTGCTGCCCATCAGATAAGCCTGCAGGAGCCTCAGCATCCTCCAGCCAGCTCAGGCTGTGCCCTCACTCACCCTGCAGCTGATGCAGCCCAAATCACAGAGCAGCACTGGGAAAAAGGCATCTCCCATCACACCAGGGCAAGCCCCTGCCTGCTGGGGTCGGAGGTGATGCGAGGTCCTGGCTGCCCACACAGATCCAAAAAAGACTGAAAATCCTCCTCTCCCTCCTGCTCTGTCTGCTTCAGGCCATGCTTTCAACAGACTCATCTCTGCCATGGAATAATTTTTTCCTGTTCTGGCAGCCTCGAGACCCAGCAGCCCTGATGAGCTCTGTGCACAATTGGGCACCAATTTGGGACACAATGTATTGGTCATGGGGACTTTATGGGAGCCATGGGAAGGGGGATGGCAGCAATCAGGTGCCAGATGAGCCCTCCCTGCTAGGGAGAAAGGCAGCTCCCAGCTGGCCAAGGTGCTGGCACGTTTGCCATACCCCCAGTGCTCCTCACAGCAGTGAACAGGCACAGTGTGGCTTTGGGAACAGCCTCCACCACAGCTGCTGACAGCCTGAGCTGGGGATTTTCCTCTGTACCACCTGTGTGGGTCTGGAGATTTTCCTCATCTTTCCATCACCCTCCTGAGAAAAAAGAAATTGAGGAGACCCATCTGGTTTTGCAGACTGTTTCACCCTTGGGGGACACAGCTTGATGAACTGCACCTCCTCTTCTCCCACCCCACTTGGTGCTCTCCACAATCACACACTTCACATCAAAATCACTCACAAAGAAGCTCCCTCTTGCTGCCCTGCATTTTGTGCCATCAAGCTTGGTCCCTCCTGCCTTGTTATGACAAAGCCAGCCAATCACTCACTCCTAGCTGGTTTATTTTAGATGCTGCTTTATCCATCACAGCTCTTACTGGAAAGGGAAAAGCAGGAGACTTGCACTGCAAGGATAAAGAGCAAATGCCCCAGTAAATCCTGTGCATGATGCTGCAAGGCTGGTGCTTAAAGCTGTGGCTTCATGTTTGCAGAAGAGTCAGCAAATAATCTACAGAAAGAAAGGAAGGTGATGGCCCATGAACTGTGCATCAGTGGGGCACAAAGGGTGACAAACTCAGGCTGTGACCCAAGGACAGTGCCAGAATCCCCCTCACAATGGGACCAGCTTCCCTACAAAGACCCCCTGGTCCCAAAGGTGCCAGAAGAAAGGTGTGATTGGGTCACCTGTAACACAACAGTGACACCAAAAGCTTTGTAACACACTTGATCTCCACTGAGGAAAACTGCAGCACAGAATTAAATATTTAACTCAGATGACCATGTTAACTCAGCCTTTTCAAATTTAGGTCCCTTCAATAAAATTTTTCTCCTGCACAAGCAAAGGCCAAGTGAGGAGTCATCAGATTTGTACAGCAATTCTCCTTCCTGTGCATTGATTTTCCAGACCTGACATAAATCCATTTCCTGCATCAGCTGCCTGCCCAGGACTCTCCTACACTGGAGCTGCACTGTTGTCTGGTTTTGCTTCAATACAACTTGTTGGAGGCAGCACAGGGGCAAGTCAGAAATGCCTTGGGGCTACAGAGTCCCAGTGTGGATAATGCCCCTGGAAGAAGAAACCTGCACTAAAAACTGGGAAACAGCACCCCAAAACTCCTCACAGGATCACCACTGAGGTGTGCTGAGACCACCTGTGCCCTGCTATCCAGGGGGATGCTATCTCCTCCCTGCACTGTGTCCCTGCCATCCCTGGTGGTGGCACAACCCATCTTGGGGAAAATTTTACCCTCTCAGATGCAAAAGCTGAGTCTGGGCTTTGGATGCTTTACAGACTGATTTAATGTTTCTTGACAACTTGTCTTCTATTGTGTGGATTTGTTTAAAAGGGAGAGAGCAGTTGTTAATGTCTACAGGAAGGGAAAGAAAACAGAGTCCCCGCTCCGCTGGTCCCACAACCCTGCTGCCACTGCTGCCTTGTCAGGGGAAATTAGGCTGCAGGGGTGCAAGTCCCACACAGAAGTTGTGTTTTCCTGCTAAATGCTCTTTAAGAGACCTCAGCTGGCCTCTTCCTGACAGCGATACTTAACTCCAAAAGTTTCCACTGGCTCCAATTTCTCTGAGGCTGAGCTCTTCAAACTAGTGGGGAAGAGATGCTTCTGTGGGAGTGAGTTCCTCAGGAGCCCTGAGCATCCTGGAAGCTGAACTCCACATGAAAGGCACACTGAGGACAGGCAGGGAAGGAAATACAAATCATTTGCCTAATGAGCAGACAAACTTTTCCTAGCTGTTTTCACTGCATTTCCAGAGGAATAATTCTGATTTCTCCTGCCAGGTTTCTGCTATTGGTCTGTGCTCTTCCTGCTGTTGTCGTCATCCCAGCTAGCCCTTGTCCACTCAGGAAATTCATGGTATGTATATTTTTGTGCATGGTGCTCTTGAGATGTCTGAAAAATGTTCCTGTGAACCAGGCACAGATTTATCACTCTCTGGAGTAGATAAATTTCTGTCTGCTTCCTGCATCTCTGTGTTAAGATACAATGTGAATACAAATTTGTTTGGAAAGGTTGCATTAGAACAATAATATGCCTTTCTCTTCTTGTATTTTATGTAATGCAGCTATTCCCATTTCACATTGGAAATGCAGGATATCAGTATTTGAACAGATATTTGGCTGGGTTAGCTGAAGATGTCTCATCGCTGGCTAACATTAACTTTGCCTTTAGGATTATCTGTCTAATTTTCATGAATAAAATGGGAGAAAATACTTAGAATTTGGTGGTTACAGCTGTGCTGAGGAGTTGATTGCTCTGCAGAATTCCTGCCCCCAGCCCACTCCCCAAATTTTCTTATGCTCACTAAAACAAGTAAAGATGCAGCTCCTGATAAATTCAGACTGATAGACAATGCTGATCTCTGATGCAGATCTGGCTAAGGAATGGAAACAGCCCAGCAGCCACAACCTCTGTGCAGCAAAAACAAATCTCTCCATCACATCCTGATGACCCCATCATCCTCCTCTGGGATGAGCTGGGCAACATCATCACAGAAAAAACCACAACAGGATTTTTCCAAATCCCCCTTTTTTGTGGGTTTTTTTTTTTTTTTTAAATTTTTTTTTTTACAGATCTTGGATGTCAAAGATTGGCAATATTGCCCAAGGGAATCTGGAGAAAATAGAAAAACACATCTAGCCTTTTGCCCGGACTGGGAGCTAGCAGCACTTTGTAGGCTGAACTCAAATACTCTCAACAGCAGTTCGTCTTACTCAGGCAATTTTCAATAAATGTGTACATTTTTAACAGCCTACATATACATCAGGTTCCTTTTGCAGATAATGACAAGAAAAACAAGGAGTTCCCTTAGTGATGTGCCCACGTAATGGAGACAGCTCTCAGGAGCTGGGAAGGCAGGGAAAATGCAGAAGAGGAGGATATTTTTTTACATGGTAAAAACTGTGCAATTTGGCTCATGATATGTCCTTGGACAAATCTCTCATTCTGACCACATTTAGGGAAAATTACCCTATAATAGCAGCAGATGAGACTTTTATTTGATCAACAGTGTGAGAAGAGGGAAGCATTTGGGCTTAGCAAATGCTTGCTTCTGCCTCCACATTCTCACTCTGCAGCATTTTGTTACTGAGGATAGAGCATGGCACAGCATGAACCCCCTCCATTCTCTCACCTTCTAGGTTGAAATACTGGGACTGAATTCACAATTAGAAAGAGACAACAGCAGCTAAGTGAGCAGCAAAATATTTGCATTGTTGTAAACTGCCAGGTTGCATGAACTGTGAAGTCCCCGGGCTATTTTGGGATAATTCAGCACCTTTCAACTGTCACATAAAATTTCATGGGGGATGATGCTTGGTATTGTTTATATGACATTAGCTTCACCTTTTCATCCTACTGGGGACCATCAAATGCAAAACTGGATTAAATTTGGCAGATCACATTATATATGGGGAAGTGAGAAATATTGCTGTATCACAAATGATTTTCCCAAAGGCACCAGCCAACCTCTGGTATTTTGATGCTGAGGCGATAAATAATTTTCCACTAGTAATTTCCATATTCAGTAAGCTGAGAAGTTTTTCTCAGTATGCAAATGAGATTTATTTAAAGCACCATTTTCTGTTGCTCACAATTAGATTGATTTGGATGGCTGCAGGAGGATGTTTGTCTTGGGTGTTGCTGAGTGGGCAGGAGCACAGGGAAGTCCTTCATGCAACACAGATTCACCTTTGGACTAAACTTGCTGGGCTTGTCCTGGCTGGACAAGAAATAAGCCAAATTATGAGCATGTGGGTGATCTGGAGTTTTATGTTTTGGGCACTAGATTTCTTTTACTTGATTGTAAATACTTGGCTAGACACAGAAATGAGCAGGTAACACAAAATGGGTGAGCCTCAAAACCAACCCTGATTAGGTGGAGAAAACTTCCCTAGTACCAATTCTGCATTTGAGTTGTTTCTGCAATATCACAATTTCTTATCTATTTTGACACCACCATTGAAAAGCACCAACACAGTCAGGTCCACTAATATTGTAGTCAAACATAACAAGAGGATAAATGCAATGCCCAGAAAGTGAATAATGAACTTGATCACAGACATAAAAAGGAAGATCTTGACCCAGATATACTAAAAATAGAACCAGAACCACTTTTAGCAGAACCTACATTTCCTTCAAGACACCAAGATAATCAAATAGACAAAGTATAAAATGGTTGTTCCCCAGCCCACTGGTTGTTCCCCTGAATGATAAATCCAGCTGAATTTCTGCACTGGTTTCTCCTAAGCTCCAGGAGAAAACTGTGGCCAGCTCAGCACATCCCATCCCCCTGTATCATTCAGTGACAACACTCTGAGAAGTTTAATTTGACATGTTTTTGCAGTTTCTGATGGGCTGGATGGGAGCAGAGCAAGCAGGAGGGGAGAGCTGGGCTGGAAGGGCTGTGATCAGCACAAACAATGAGCTGAAGCATGTCCTGGGTGCTGTGCCCTGCTCTGCCACCAACATTGCCCATTCCCAGACCTAGCAGAGCACTCACACAGGGGCTCTTGGATGCACTGCAGAAGCCTCAGTGAAGGAGTTAGCACAGAATAAAGCCTTTCCTCCCAACAGCTCCTCCTCATCTCGCTCACAGGATGAATCAGTCTTGGGTAGCACAGCAGGAATGTCCATGAGAGCCCCTTCCCCTGCCGCAGCTCCCAGCCTGGCTCTGGGGTGCAGAGCCCCCTCTGGTCCCCCTGGCTGTCCCTCTTGCTGGCTGGCTCACCCAGGGCGACAAAGGGTTGTTGTTCTGAGTCATCCTGGAGCTGCTGCTCCAGTGCAGGCCCTGCTGTGCGCATCACAGCGCGCCTGTTCCCAGTTTGCACACCACGTGGAAGCAGCTCAAAGGAAACCCAGCCCCATGGAGAGAGCCAGCACTGGGTTGATGCGTCTCACAAACCCTAAATTAATGAGTGATGCACACAGAGAGCTGAACTCAGCTCTCCAAATTTGCTTTCATCACTGCTGCAAGCCCTGTGGTGGCTCGATGGCAAAGCCTGTGTTTCCCTTCCCAGCCTGATCTGGCACTTTCAGAGAAGGTGCCTGCAGGCACTGGAGAACAGCCCATGGATTAATCACACTTGCTGGACCTTTCCAATGGTCCTACACTCTGTCATGCTGTTGCATGGTTTTAAATTTGCTTCCTAAGGCTTCACTCCCAAGCTAGACATTATATTCTTTATTTCACTGGCATTGCTTGCCTCCTTTTGCCTCTCCCCAGCAGGCAGGAGTGCATCTCAGTGCCTGGCTGAGGATCTCTGCTGACACAAAGGGGTGCATTGCTATAGTTTTGACGCTGCTGCTCTCATTTAAATGGGGAGAAAGTTTGATTTCCTAAAGTTAAGAAAACTCGCTCAAAAAAGTTTGAAATCTCCACACTGGGAGACTTGTTCTTCTTTTTATGGCAGCGCATGAAGTGCTGCCTGTTAACAAGGTGTTCCTGGCAGCGGTGTGTAAATCAGGGACGTGTGAGTCTGAATGCACGGATGTAAAGCCCACTCTGGTTTGTACATGAGCTGCTGAGTGACCCAGCAGTGCTGGAGGGAGCAGAAAGCTGCACTGAATCTGCATCATGGGCTGCTGGGGCACAGCAGAGCAGCCAAGAACCAGCTCACTCAGATCCACAGCCCTCCAAAACATGGCAAATGATGGTTGAGGTGTCCTTTAGCAAAGAGTGGTTCTTGGTGCCTGAACATTTAGGGCCCATCTTGAACACTCTTATAGAAAATTACATTTTTGAAGCAACTCCCTTCCAAACAGCAGACCCCTTCTCCACACCCCAAGTCTGATTTAAAGTTTGCTATTTACTTGTTCTCAGAAGGAAAGCTGGGAGTGACAGAGCAGTCCATGGAATGAAGCCTGTCCTCCTCCCAGGGAGTTCAGCCTCCCTCAGAACCCCTGCAACAACTCAGCACCAAGGAAAAGACAGCAGAGCCTGAGTCACTTGCAAGTTTCTCTTCCTTGAGGCTGTTATAAATATGATAAACCATTTTTTGTTGTTTTAAAGTGCTGCCTAGAGTTTAATAAACGTTCATATGTATTATTAATCTGAAATATTAAACCTAAATCTCATAATAAAGTGACTCAAGCGTTCCAAGTGATCTCAGATGCTTGCAAAATCCTTGCAAGATACTAATTAAACTACATTGGAACAATTGTTCAGTAAATTTTGCAGTCAGGTTTCATCTTCTCTTTAGAAGAGCAGACTACAAATTTATGCAACATGAAATGGAAGCTAATGAACTTGGAGGATATTCAGTATGGAGCATGCATCTAGGAAGAGGGAATAAAAACATTAACAGTGCTTTGAGATAATAGACTATTTAAATTCATATTTGTAGAAGCCACAGACTAATCGGCAGTGATGTACAGTTTAGATGCTGTCTCCTGGAGGGCACAATCCTGAATACTCAAGGATTCAGATTCTCCAGTGGGAGGAATCTCACACTGAAAATGGTCTGGGAGGAAATGAGGTGCAGTGCAAAGGACCACAACATGCCAAAATGAACATCACAGATGCTGCAAAAGCAGGGGAAAAATCAAGGAGGAAGACAGAACATTGAGGGGAAGATATGAGAGGCATAGCATGGATACTGAAAAAAATAAAATTCTTCACCAGAGTGGAAGCCATCAAAAGGCATGGGATGCCGTGAGGTGCAGGGACATGGACCAATGCTTGCCAAAAATTGATCCCCATTGAAATCTTGGAAACAGGAAAGAAGGGCTTACAAACACTCTGGACTGGAGATACCATCAAAGGAAATGCAATTGAAGAAAATAAATTGGGAAATTTGGTGACTACAACAAAAAGGACCAGGATTACCTGAGGTGCAGTGCAAAGCACCAAAATATCTCAGGTTGTGACAGCCAGCACAGCCTGGAGACCACACCATGCTGGGGATCTGCAGTGTGGGAGCATCCCATGGATCTGCAGGTTGGCCTGATGCTGAAGGAGGAATCCACAATTTGTTCTCCTTAGAGCTGAGGGGTGGCCTTGGCCTGGGTACCCAGTGAGGAACAGATGCTCCTGCCCAGGGAGGAACACTCCTCTGTTCAAGGGCCAGTGTAAGGGCCACTCTGCTCAATGGCTGGCATGACAAATATTAAAAAGTAAATAATGGAACCTGTTAACAACACTTCAGTCACTTCAGAGCTTTATACAAGGATTTTTTGCACATTGGAGAACCCAGAGCTCTCATCAGCACTTGCAGCAATCCTGTGCTGGATGAAGGAAATCCAGACCCACTCATTTCCACAGCTATAAGATGGGTTTTGTAAGGATAAGCTCTACATCCAGCAGGACTCAGGTTCTGGTATCCAGCCAATTCATAAAGCCTTATAAGCCTCCTCTTTTACTCCATATGTGGCTGAACCAGTGCTGGCATGTGATGAAAACAGTGAATCCCCTCCCTGAGGCAGCCAACACAAATCATTTCATTCCTGCTCTGCCAATGGCTGAATTTTAGCGTTGTCTCCCCAGACCTGGAGCTGAAGGAAATTTGGCCATCCATTATTATGGCTGTGCAGCACCACATCCTGGCCTTTGATCTGCAGCACTGGCATAAATCAGGTCCTCAGGGACCAGAAGTCCCTTGGGGAGCTGTGCCTGTGGCCCACATCAAACACTGCTGGGAAGCACAGACCCAGCCTTTAGTATTTGCATCATGTTTCCAGCTGTCTGCAGTGCTACAATGCCAATGATTTATTCATTTATTTATTTCACCCTTTGCACAGAGTTTGCAATGCAGAGAGCGAGCGAGATGCAGGCTTGCATCTATCTGTATGTTCTGTGTGTTCTGGGGGTTTTTGGGAGCACCCAAAATGTGCTCAGCAGGACCAGGAAGGGCTCACAGCCTTCAAGGACACCCAGGCAAGCACTGGCACCACTCCCCAGGTCCACAAAACACACCAAAAACTGCCACAAGGCAAATCAAGGAAGGGCTCCCTCAGGGGCTGGGCAGAAACGGGAAGGGAGGTTTAGACAAGAGAAAAGGGAAAGCACCACAATTATCTCTGGTGAAATTCAGGACTTCCCTGGGACTTTCCCATTTGGACTGGTGGGAATTGTTAAGGCATGAAGGATGTGTTGCAAATGCTTTTGTCCTTTGGGCCGCACTGACTGTTCTTTGTTAATCTAATTCTTTCTTAGATTAAGAACTCTTAGATTAATTCTAAGATTAAGCAGGAAGGGATTACACTGATACATGCATCATATTTCACCTATTTCATACCAAAAGGACATTAAACCTGGGTTTGTTTTTTTTTGTCTACAGCAAAGCCAGACCCTAATGGATACCATCTTTGCTCAGAAAATGTCCCTAAACAGCCTGGGCCAAGGATGTTTGGAGTGTGACGTGAACTTGTGTCCTCTCTCCAGCCTCTGCCTCCTCCTGGTATCACAGGCTGCAGTCCAGCCTGAGGACCCCAGGATGCTCCACACCCCGTGGTGCCTGGACAGAAGATGCCCTTGGCCCTGAGTGAGTGCTGCCCTGCAGGGAGCTGCTGGAGCTGAGGGCACGGCCAGGAGCTGCCACAAGGACAGGCTTCAACCAGGGCTGGGGCTCCCTTTGGGTTCCACTCTCAATCCACGTTGAAGATTGCAATGCAAGATGTTTTCCATTACCATTTATGGCAGATTACCTTTGTCAAGTGGGCAGTTTGCCTTATCTCTCTCTTTGAGTGACCGCATTCACACCTCGGGAGGGGACATTGCTGATAACAGCTATTGAATGTCACTGCATGGCTGATAAGAACGAGAACATCCCATTGGGAGATGCCCCGCCCAGAGGGAGGAGCCAAGCATTCCTACCCAGATATAATCCAGAGGTTTTGAGACACCAGCACAGCTTCTCCACAGGATTCCCCAGAGGAACAGCAGCTGCTTCTTCTTCCACTGGATCTTCAGAGGAAGAATACATCCTTCTCTACAGGACCCCCTTGCTCCAGCAGAACCACCCTGACACTGCAGGAGGGCTGCAGCCACATTTCCAATTGGACTGCTACACACAGGGTGTCAGGTTGGGGTCTGACTCTGGCAGTGTTGTTCTAGTGTACTGCATTGTTTATTTTATCCTTTTAATTTTTCCTTTTCCCTATTAAATAACTGTTATTTCCTGCTCCCACATTTTTGCCTGAGAGCCCCTAATTTAAAATTTATAGCAATTCAGAGGGGTGAGGAGGGTTTACATTCTCCATTTCAGGGAAGGCTCCTGCCTTCCTCAGCAGTCTCCTGGCTTTCCAAACCAAGACAATCCACAGCAGCTGCCCACCCCTCTGGCAGCAGAGGAGGCCATGAAACATCTGCTGGAGGCTTCTGGGGCTCTCAGAGCTCTGAGGGGCTGTGGTGGGTGTGAGGCCAGGCTCAGATCCAGGTGTGCAGCATGAGCTGCTCTGCAGCACCCGAGCCACGGGAGAGCTGCACAGCACATCAGTGCCTGATCACTGACAGACATGCCTCATGCTCACATAACCTCTAATTTCTTGCAGATGATGGAAAGCTCCTCTCTATATCCAGAAGGATCAAGCAGTGTCAGGCAGCTTAGCAAAGCTCCCCAGCATGCCAGAGGAGACTTATGCAGCTCCAGCCTCACGCTCCCCCTCTGGAAGGGAGCCAGGCAGAGTCTTGTGCTCCCAGTAATCCTCACGCTGGCTGCTTACACAAACACACAGCAAAACAACCCAGCATTCCCCAAAGTTACAGTTTTCAATTAAATTCCTTGGGCAAGACCTGAGTCATCTCAGCCCTCTTTTGTCTTATATAAATTTTTGCTCTGTTCTGTGATTTTCATAACTCAGGGCTACAGGGTTATTTTTTTCTCCTCAGTTTCCAGCAGGTCACCTGCTTTGCTCTGGCATCTTTGCTTGTGTTTGTCAGTGACTGAACTTTCTCTGTGCTGTCCCCAGAATTGCCCAGCCTGGCTGCTGGAGGCAATGGACCTTCCTAAGCAAAATGGGAAAGAAGCTGGACTGTGGATTGGATCTGGATCAGGCACAGTTCCAGCCTCAAAATGAAGCAAAGATTATTGATATGGCAGTAGCAAGTCAGAATAAAGAATGGGCTATACTTAATTCTAACAATTTTTGTGATAATGCTGAGGATGGAATGATAAACCTTGGCCAAGCCAAGGGGGCCTTTGCCTGAGGCAGGAACTCTGTTAAACCACAGAGCCTTTATGCACTTAGGAATTCACCAAAGCAACTTCCAGAAACATCCCCAAGACATTGCTATGCCAATGATCAATTAGCATTGTTATTTCCATGGTGCAATAATCTTCCTCATTAATTTTCCTTTTAAAATTCAGATGGGGAGATGAGGTGGATTAGATAAGGCACGAACCCAGGCAGGGAACAAATGTGTTTCTTGTACACAGAGCGTGTATCAGGAAGTACAAATGTCTGAGCAGATGTGCTAATGGACACAGACCCTGCACTGGAACCAATTACTTCATCATTAATAAGAAAATAACCAGTTACATATCCCTGTGATGTAAAAGGGAGGACAAGAATTTCATTAAAGGTAAGCTTGAACTGGAGCAGCAGAACTTTTACCTATTTTTCACCTATTTTTCTGGGTGCCCAGCACAGCACAGCCATACTGAACCTCACAAATCCTCACTGAGCCCTCCCTGGCAGCATCACCCTCTGAAGCTTTCAAGGATTCCTTTCATCTGGTGACTGGAGGGCTGGAAAAGTCTGATGCTTTTCCTCCCCCTTTCTGAAAGTCTGCAAAATGGGAAGTAACAAGCTCAGAAAAGGGTCTCCCCACCTCCAGGCTGATTAGCACACTGGGCAGCAGGTGTCAATGGAAAGGCCAGAACAGTTCCTGTGATTCCTCCCAAATTTGGAGGATGCCTGGCAGCATCTTCCCATCACCTGTCCTGCACTGCACATGACCTCAGTGCCAGCAACAGGGAACCACATATAATGCAGTGGCCACCTCTGCTAGAAATTGAGATGGTTTATGGTAAGCAAAACCAGTTGTTAACAACAAACAGGCTTCAAATTTTGACTGAACACCACCGGTGCTGGACAGGGATCATTTCACTGCTGAAATCTCTGGGCAAAACCCTGACACTGACAACAGCCTGATGAATGAAGATCCTGGAGCTTGTCCTGGCTCCCAGGAAAGCAATAAATCAATGACACAGGAAAACCCCAAGCCCTTGAGAAGTGAATAGTGAAATTTAAAATCGATGGGAAGCGCAGCGCGGGGCGGCGGCAGAAGGGACCTGCAGCTGCTGCTCAGCTGGGCTGAGCTGCCAGCAGGCTGGATCCTATAAGCCAATTTTACTTAATAATCCCACTAATATGGAGTGACACTGGTTGTAATCCTTCGGTGATTACAGTGTGGACCAGTGCCTCAGCCTCTCTGTGAGGATTTCAGGGACAGTGCAGCATCCAGAGGGCTGCAGCCAGACTTCTCCTCTCAATGGGAAGGGAAGAAAATGTCAAGACACAGAAAAACAGGAGCTGCTGCATGGTCATCCATAGTTCTGGAGAGAAAAAAGGGAGCAAAGCTGGGGCTTCCTCACTGTGATATTTTCCAAGTGCCTCTGCAAAGCAGAGCCCAAACCCAGAGAAGAAAAAGGGGTGCAAGCACAGCAGGGCACTGCAGCAGAAACATAGCACAGTGTGGGGAGAAGTACTTGAATGAAACCAGTGCAGGGAATCAGGGGCCAGCCCTGGGTTTGAGGAGTAGCAGAGAGAACAAAGACAATATTTACAGCTGGGGGGATTTTTGATCTCTGCTTGCATCAACTGGGACCAGGAGAAGAGACACTGGGGAGCAAAAGAAAGGCAGTGAAAGGGTGGAGATAGATGATAGATAGATAGATAGATAGATAGATAGATAGATCGATCAGGAGCCCTTGATCTATCCAGGGACATAGGTTCATGGAATATTTTGCATTGTAAGATGTCTTAAAGATCATTTCAATCCACCCCCTGCCATGGCAAGGACACCTTTCACTATCCCAGGCTGCTATAACCCCAGTGTCCACCCTGGCCTTGGACATTTCCAGGGATCCAGGGGCAGCCACAGCTGCTCTGGGCACCCTGTGCCAGGGCCTCACCATCATCTTTGTAAAGAATTTTTTCCTAGGATCTAGGCTGGATCTACCCGCTTTTCATTTAAATCATCACCCTTTGTCCTATCACAACAGGGCCTGTCTGTCCCCATCTTTTTAAGTATTGAAAGGCCACAAAAAGGTCTCCCCAGAGCCATCCTTTCTCCAGGATAAAAACCCCAAAGACATCTTAGGTATCATTTCATGGTCTCTTGTCCACCCTATGGAATTTCCCTCACCAATAGATCTCTGAGCTTTTGCTGCAAACAGCCTTAGGATAATGCTGTGTGTGGGTTTAGATAGATCCACCTCCTGATCTGCGAGGAGATGCCAGGCAGAACCCACCAGATCTGAGAATTACTACCAGGAGTTTAAATGACTGCTGATTTACTGGAAGTGCCACTTGTACAATGTTTTCAATGTCTGTCACCAGCCTGGGGAGTGAGGAGCTGGAGCACAGAGAGGAGGTTTCACAGGCTGGTGAATCACCGAGGGGCGTGCTGTGAAATGATCAGCTGGGTATTGAGAACTGCTGGAACCACTCCAAGGGCTGGGGACAGATGCAAAACTGTAGGAAAGACTGATTCAGCATCATCATCACATCAGCAGTGTGTGAGCCATGTGGGCCAGGAGGCCTGAAGAACAGCTGGCCAAAGTGGACTTGCTGAATTATGGTAACAAAATTAGATAAAAACCACAGGAAATTACTGCAGCCCTTTACATTAAGGCAAGAGGCTTTCCATGGTGGAACAGCTGGAGGTCTTGGAGAGACCATGCTCTCCCAATAGTAATCACTAAATTGGTCAAATTCAGCCAGTGAAGATGTTTTATTATGAACAGATGGAAGTTTGAGGCTTAACTCTCTGCTTTGCATGGGTGTATTCACAGCAGCTGGTAATCCCTCTGACACAGGAGAGGATGTCAGCAGGACAGAATCACAGACTGGGGGGAGCTGGCTGCATCCAGGGGCTGCCCAGAGCTCAGGGCAGCCACAGGAAACAACAGAGACAAAACTGAGGCAGATGCTTGGCATCACCACCAACAAAATACCCACATTGCTTCTCCCAGACGAAATGGCCATCACAGCGTTTCCTCCTCCCACTCCAACATTCCCACAGGTGACACAAGCCACCACCTGCAAGGACACTGGCAAGCCAAGGTGGAACACCAAGAAGAGATGTCTTCAGGACTTTTATCTCTCTTGAGATTCCAGAGAGGGAAAAATACCTTCAAACTGCAAGTTCAAACAAGAGGCAAAGGACAGCACAGAGCCATCTTTGCTGGTTGTGGGATCACAAAGCTGCACCCCTGGAAATGCCAACATGGTCAAGCTGATGGTTCTCCATGTCCTGCATCTTATCTCCAAAACTAGCAAATCAGCAGCCTTCTAGATAAAAGCTATAGCAAAATGTGAAAGTCAGAGAAAAATCTTCTTATGCCTCAGTTAGAGGGTGTTGCACAGCTTAAATCACAAGGGTTTGCATTTACATCACAATCTGGTTGTAAAAAGCCTTTTAACTAATTTATTTTGAAAATTACCACGCTCTTGGCATAAGGTGCCTCTCAAGCAGAATGATTATTTTCCAGCCGTGGTTGTGTGGTGCCTCTGAAGGCACTGAGACTGCAGAGGGAGCAGTGTGCTCTGATGGGCTGCTAAGATGCTGCTCTGAGCCTAAAACAAACTCAGAGATCCCTGTCTGCTGGCAAATGAATATTTCCCCTTATGAAAAATCACTTTAAATTCCTACTCTTTCAGTAAATGAACATGTGCTTGGCAGTGCTGAAGCATTTCATCCCAAATGACCTCATTCTCCATGTTGTTCAGGTTGTGAGCTGTCCCTCATCATTCAAGGTTTGTCCCAATATAGAGACTCTCTCTCCCCCTCATCCCAGGGTGCTGGGATGAATCATAAATCATATTTGTAATTGTGAACCCACATGCCAACCCACATCTGGAGAGATGACTCCTTTCAGTAGCCTTAAATCTGCAGCTCCCTTTGTCAGGGTGAAGTTTTACAGGTTGTTTTCCCTATCTCTGAACAAAGAGGCTTTGAAAAACCTGCAGTGCTCAGAAATGCCTCCTTGTTTCGTTCCTCCAGTGTAGGCAGTTTCCATGAACTTTGCTTATCCTTGCATTATATTAACAGGGAGACTGAGAGTGACTGAGCAATAACAGCTTTATGAGCCTCTTGCAACAGAATTGGAATTAACTCAGAAAATCATCCAAAAAGGAAACTTCTGCAGGGAGGAGAAAGGAAACTAAAATATTGCAACCACAGACTGAATCTTTTTGCCCGTCTGACCAGAACCACACATGAATGAGGACTTCTGGAAATGTGTTTGCTCTGTGCTAGACCTGTGACTTCACCTGATGGAAACCTTGGTTTCAGCCCAACCGAAGCATTTTCCTAGCTTGGACCACACCAGGAAAATGGGCAGCTCAGATACCCCCTCCCACCCTAAATATTCAATAAAATATTTATACCCTAAATATTCAATAAAATCCCAAATGAAGTCAAACACTTGGTGGAGGCAATGAACAGCACAGGTGTGAGGTACCAAGGTGCAATAACCACATTTTCACCGCTGTCTGCATTTCAGTTACCAGACTGAAATCATCCAGAGCTAAAAGCCATCTTGGGGACTGTGTCTATGAGCTATAAAGGCTGTGGCAGTCCCAGCAGGCTGCACAGAGAGTGAAACACACAGTAACTAACAGACCACTAATTTTAAACCTCCCTAAAACCACTGGTTAATGGATGCAGAGGGGAAGCAGCAGCGCTGCTGTGACTCACAGAGAGCTGGTCCTGCTCTTGCTCAAGTGATTATAAAAGTGATGCTGCCTCTCACTTATTTATTTCCCTTTTCCCTGACTGACCGAGAAGGGGAAATGATTTGCACTGAGGGATCTGTTTCCTGCTCTTCCATGGACTAACCTTAGATCAGTTTCAGCATCCTCTGCTAAATCAGTTTGTATAAATGTATACATAACAACACAAACACTGCTGCAGAAACAAGCACAGCAAGCAGCAATGCAGAACCTGCCCTGAAAAAAGCAGAAAATTCTGGCAAACCTTTTGCTATGTGCTCCTGCATGGACAACAGGTTCCTGTTAGCCTGGAGCAGCTGCCACTTTTCAGATGTGTAGCAAACAAATCATTGTTTTTTTACTGAAACCACTTAGGAGCTCTCCACAGAAAGCCTTGGGTGAAGAGAAATAAACATTGGAAGCTGTTCCCTGCAAAGCAAAATTGCTTGTGCACCGTAGGACTCCCCCTCCAGGGTGTCACCCACCTACACAGACACCTGTCAGGGATTTCTGGGGGAAAATGTGAAAATGTGCTCATGAGAATGCAAAGGGCACCTAAAAACTGAGGAGGAGCCCCACGGTGACTGCTGCACCTCTGGGGAGCCTGGGTGCTGGGCAGCACCTGGATGGCAAAAGGGAAAATCAGAGCATCATTCAGGCAGTGCCCCACAGCCACAGCCCATCCTGGCCCTGCACCCACAGCAAAGTGCAAACCTAGATTTAGCATGAGTTTACACTCCAAAAAAGCACTAAAATAAGTCAAGTTTGAGCCCCTGACCCATTTCTCTGGCCACATCAGCTGCTTCAGATCAGGGGGCTACAGACATGCAAATTTCTTGGCAGGATTTTTAATTCAGCCCCAAAGATATTTTGTCCTGACATAATCTATTCTCCATACATTTTATTTTTTTTTGCCGTTTGAGCATTCCCCTAGACTGCTTCTAAACAATGAATTTTGCACCTTCCCTCCCCAGAGATGATGTGCTTTTATACCTGAAAACATTTAAGTGGGATTTTTGACTTGGTGCCTTTGTTCCCATTGTTAAGCCAATCAAGCTCCAGTACTTTGGAGAAAAAGAGAAGAGAAACAATGTTGTTTTGTCTGCTAACATGATTGATAGACAACTTTCAATTATTGTATCTTTACTGACTGGGAAGCACTTAAAGAGAGACAGGCTGCTGAAAGATGGGTTATTTCCCAGCTCGCTGCTGTTTTTTCCACAGAAAAAGTATACAAGGATGCTCTCTGGTGGTAGCTGTAGGGCAGGGCTCTGCTCTGGCCACCACACTTTGAGTTTATTTTATGGCCTAAGTGATTGTCTGAAACCTTGTTGTCAAAATAGTAAATATATATTTATTTTTAAATCACTAATTGGCGCAATTAATTCTCTTCGAGTATCCCTAGTGCATGGGCAGATTGGAGGGTTTATTTTTACAATTTATAAAGAATAATGATGCAAAGATGCTCTTTAGGGTCGTGCTGGGATGGGGATGCTCCTGGCAGAGCATCCATTTCCCATTTGCCTCTGTCCCATCTGCCCTTCTCCCTGGGGCTCATCTCCCCATGCCAGCAGCACCAGCCACGCTGGGTTTTGCACTGAAGTTGTGTGGATGCCTCAGCTTCCATCTCCCAAATTCAGCTGCTTCTCCAGCCCTTTTCCTTCTACCCCAGAATTTCCACCCATGAAATCACTCCATACCCACAGCCCCACGCTGCAAAGTCCTCCTCAGCCAGGGTTCCTGCCCCGGGCCAAGGTTTGGATCTTGCTTTTGCCAAATACCATAATATCTGACTAAATATCAAACCCGAGCCAGTCAGTGTCACCCTCTGAAACACTAATAGTTTTTCTATTAAATCACATCTCAGTAAATTGTGCCAGTGCAAAGACTCCTTTGGCTTGACTCACTGTGGATTTTGAACTGGTGGCCAGCTCAGGGGCTGGCACATGACTTCCCTAAATGCAAGCATTAAAGCAATTTTCATTTTACAAGGACTGCACTGCAGTTTATGGCACATCAGTGTTATTAAAATGAGCTTCTCATCAATCCATTGCAATGCCCAAAATGACACATAGACCTTGCACCCTTTTGCTGGCCGAGTGAGAGAATGGTTTTTGTCCTTTGATTCCCCTGCTTAAGGCTCTGAAATGAACCAAATTCATGCCTGGAAATGAAGATGAGTGGTGGAAATTAAAGCAGTGCTTGGAGGAGCTGGCAGGCTCCCACAGCTGAGCTTTGCTCTGACAGCAGAGTGTAAAATCACAAGCGTGACCCTCAGTTTAGTGACACTGATGATTTTCAGCCTGGGTACAAATACATTTCTGGTGCTGTTTCAGTGCTGGCCTCAGCAGTACCTTTTCTGTCAATTTTCCTGAATATCCTCCACACCAGCCCGTTTCCTCACTGCCCACATCAGCCACATCTCTGCACATGATGGTCCCTGGGGGAATGTTCCCTCAGAGCCACTTTTGAGTGGATCAGCAAATCCCTGCCTGGAGAGCAGGCTCAGGTAATAACATCCATCAGGAAAACACTTATTTTTGCCAACCTCTTCCCCTTCCCACACTGTCCTGAACACATGACTTCTTTATTCCAAGACCTATAAAAGCAGAATTGCAGGACCTCCAGCCCAACACACCTGCCCTTACCATGCAGGCAAGCCTCCCCCAGGCATGCATTAGAGACAGAAAGCATCTTAATCATCCTCCCTGCTGCAAATACATTCACAGAGCTTTAATTGATTAACAGGCAGCCCTTGCCAGCAAATGAGCGGTTGGCTCCAGGGAGCTCTTGCTTGCTTGTTTTTAAACAGTGCAAAGTGGGAAAATGGCAGGAATAAGCAGGGAAAGCTCCAGGGAGCCCTGAGAGGGAAGGGCTGGCAGGAGGAAGGCAGAGCTGCTCCACATGCTGACCTTATTACTGCAGGGATGTGGAGGTCAAGTGGTGGCAGATCAAAACACCACAGGGAGCAGGGAGGAACTAAACTGCTTCTAACCCCAAACTGCCAGCTCAGCTTCAATCCACAGGGGCAAATAGTAACTGTTTGTGGATCCTCAGAGGCTAAGGTATTGCTAAAACTGCCTGAAACCCACTGATGTGCTCCTCTCTGGTGACACAGCTGGCCTGGCCATGTCAGCCAGAAACAGCTCTCCAGCATCTACATGGATGGATGAGCAGGGGAAGGGAGATGGCAGGGCTCTCCCAAGGGCTTCCATGGCCACCCACCAGCTGCTGATCTCTTCTTCCAGCCATCCTTGACCCAGGAGAGCTGGCCTGATTTCAGAACCCCTTGTAAGCCTGAGGAAGGCACAGGTCATACAGAGAATGGGTTTGACAGCACCAGAGCACTGGTGGCAGTGCCACCACCCATGAAGAGAGCAGGTCCATTGACAGACCCCTCTGCAGGTTCCAAACCATCAGGATAGAGGAGGCTCAGGGAAGAGCAGGACTGATGGTTCACTGCTGAAACTTCTTTGTAATGCAGAAAAATACAGAAGATCCCAAAAAGAAGAGGGTCATTTTCTAACCAGCTCAGCTCGAGCACCTCTGGCCAAGGGACAGCAGGGCTGGGCCCTGGCCACCCATTCTCCCTGCGCTGAGCTCCCCAGCTACTGCCTCTGCTTTGGCTGCACAGGGAGCTGCACACTCCCAGCTGCAGGGGAGATGCTCACAGCCCCCGACACAGCCAGAAAATCCCTATAATTAAATTCATGCAATTAAAAGTTGGCACAAAATCCGAGGGTGTTGCTGGCGGCGTGGGCGGGCTGCTCGGAGCCGGCAGCTGGTGCGTGTCCTCACCCTGCTCTGCCTGGGCTGGGGTTTGCTGCACAGTGTGTCACCTCAGTGCCCCACAGGGCTCCCCCAAGGCTGAGCCATTCCCCAGTGGCTCGAGGAGGGGACAGCCCCTCTCTGCACCAGCCCCAACACTGCCTCAGAGCTCCCATCCAGCCCAGCACAAAGCACGAACCACTGAGCTCCAGCAACGCATCAGTCCTGGCTTAGCAGGGGAAGGAAAGCAGTTTAACAAGGTGGCTGCAGCTAGACAGCATCCAGCTGCTGGCACACACAGCTCGTGGGGATGCATTTTGAGCTGGTTTCTCATTGCTGCTCCCTCCTTTCCAGCTCTCACAGCCTGCTCCTGCTCCAGGTGCCTGCAGTGAGATCTCCAGTGAGAACTTCACCTCCCTAAACTGATGATTGTCAGCTCTCAGCTCAGTCCCTGGTGAGGATCCAGCTGTGAGGATGCCAGTGTACTCCATCACATCCACACCTCTCTGCTGTAGGAGTTGCACCTCAATCACTTTCTGGACAAAATACCCTGCTCCTGGAAACCCTTCCAGCACCAAACCAGCACTGGCCAAGGCTATTTCCAGAAAGCAGGTGTAATCTCAGATGGGCAGATAAAAAGCCTCTGGATGCAATCACTGGCTGCTTTTATAAGTCAGATGGTGCAGGAATATCCTGCTTGCTGTATTTTCTTGCAAAGTTAAAATCCAGTTTCTAACAGAAGAGGAGAAAAGTTGCCCATCTGGGTGCAAAATCCATACCACCATTCTCAGAAGCTCATTTACTCCACGCAGCCCAAAAGGGAGATGCAATATGCTGCAGCACTGGGAATCTGGGGCAGTATCCAATAGTAGGAAAACTCACATCAGATTCCAAAGCGCTGTGAACCTCAGCCAAATGAAATTACTCCCGTTGCTGAATATATCATTTTCCACCTTCAGTGGATCTGCCTGCCTGCCCTGAGCGCGGTGCAGCCTCGCCCCAGCTGATAGAGATGTCTTTCCCAGGGCTGTCACGGCCGCCCACCCGCTGCTTGATGGCTTTACACACGTGTGACAGGTAGTAATGTCACTGACAGCCTCTCCCTGGCACCCAGTTTTTATTCATACCAACACCTTGTCTGTCTTTGCCGCTCCAGGGGAAGCGCTGTGCCTGCTGTGCTGGGATGGAGATCGCTTCCCCGCTCTGGGGGCTGCTTATCTGTGCTGGGAAATTGGACTGAATTTTGCTGCTGCTTCCCCACACCAGTCCATACATCAGCTGTGAAGGCTGAGCCCCAGATCGTGACAGGGCAGGATTGTAACAAGCCAGGAAATATATACGGTGTCAAATCCCTTGCAGAAGCACTGACAGCCTCCTGACAGGGGAGGGATCAGATATTAAACTGATGCTGCACTCAGTCTGAGCCAAAAGGCCAAAGGAGAGCAATCCCAAAGGGGAAAAGAGCAGCCCCAACCTTTGCCTATCCACTCCCTTGCTAAGCGATGGCAACTCAGATTCTTGTTAAGTGTTAATGCTGTGGGGACTGGCTCGGGCCCTGAGGTGCTGTCACTTCAGCTCTCTGCAAAGCCACTGTCCCTGCTGTGCTGGGGCACGGAGGCACCCTGCTCACACAGCCCCCTCCCACCCCCCAGCCAGAGCAATGCCAAGGAGATGGTGGCAAATGCATTTCTGAGGAGGAAAACTCACTCCTGCAAAGCCTGGGAGCAGCAGGGAGCAGAACATTCCCTCCCCCCAGCAGGCAGGTTTTCCCTCTAATGCTTTTTCTCGTACTCAATATTCAAACTATTGGGGATGCTGTCAAATGGGAGTCTATTGCTGTTTCAAAAGACTAATAATAGAAGTTATTAGACTCTAGAGAAGCTCAAATATCACTAAGAAGAGTTCAGTTGGAGAAATTAAGAAGCAGTATTAAAAAAAACAGGCAGCAGCCCAGCAGCCTGAGAACCTTCAGCACTTAACGAAGAATAATTAGCTGTAAAAATACAAAATACAAAATGAGTGCTTAGGCAGCAGCCCTAAGAGGTAGAAGAGGACCTAGGAATTATAACATGAAGGAAAGAAACCCTGTTTTGGAGCAGGGGGAAGCCAATATCCCAGCAGGAGCTATTGCCAGAGGTGGCAGCAGTAGGAACCTTACAGTGCCTGAGAGGAGGAGCTGAAATGGAGGGGGACAAGGAGACAGAGCACAGCTCTTGCCCCATAGGGATGTGCAGAAGGAATGATCATAATTCAGTTTAGAGAGGAGAAAAGCCTTGGGAAGAGATGATAAAAGCCTTCAAATCTATAAAAGCTCCTTCAGAAAGTTGATGTTCATTTTTCCTACTGCTGGGAAGGAGGTAGGGCTTGAACTGCAGCAGAGGAGATTTATTTTAAGATATTTCGATGGGGAAAAAACACTCCTCACTGACTTTCAAAGGTTGATTGAACTCTGTCCTTCCTGAGAAGGCAGCACAATGCACAGGGGAGAGCTGGATCCAGCAAACCTTTCCATTTTGGGTTGGCTCTGCCTTCCTCTGCTCTGGGCGAGCCAGCCAGAGTGAGCAGAGTTCACAGCAGCAGCAGCAGCCCCAAGCCCTGGGCCCCTGCTCAGGCAGATAATTAAGCAGTGTTTAGACATCTAAGCTGTCCTGCTGGCTACTGCCCCAGCGCCTCGGGAAATGAAGTCATTGCTTTGCTTCCCACCAATTCCCCCCTAACTGTGAGACCTGGGAGGTGGGACATGGAGATGGAACCCTCCCCAGCCCCAGGAGTCCAAGGAGGTGGATTTTCAGGTGAAGCTCAGCTCCCTCTGCTTGCAGACAGAGCATGAAGATAATGAAATCCCACCAAGTACCATTTGTGCTTTAGAAGGCATGATGGTGTTAATTAGTGTTCAAATTAAGCAGTAAGATTGAAGTGGGCATATAATGGACCACTAATAAATGCCTTGAGAGTGTTGAGATGAAGGTCTGAGGGAAGAATGATTTTAATCACCAGGAGTATATTAATGATGGCCCATAGATTCCCTTATTGCTGTTCCAACAGGCTGGAATGCTGTGTTTTCCCATTAAAACACCCATTAGCCTTGAGCCCACTAAAACCCTATCAGTGAAACCACATTCTGCTCATTTCTGCTCTACACATGACCTAATTAACACCATTGCAGGGATTTGAGCCCAGCTCCAAATACCATTGCTGGATCTGGAAGCCCAGGTAGAGCCAGGTGGTGTTTTTGGGAGGCAATTGGATCCCTTTGGGTTCCCACCACATCAGTATGAGCACTGCCATCCCAGCTCAGAGCCAGAAGAGCAAGCACATCCCTGCACACACGGGGGGCACGTGGCATGCCCAGCGTGATGGATTACACGACAGCATCAGTTAAAATAATTGTATTTTTCATTTCCATGCAGATGAATTACTTCTCCAGAAAGCCATTTGTGCTTAATGTCATTTGTCTGCACTATGGTGCTAATCCAGTGCAAGGACATTTTTGTGCCAAGATTGATTGACTCCGTGTAAATAGGTGGAACCTTTAATTAAAACACGAGCGCCGTCGCGGTGCCTCGGTGCGTGACAACATGCGGCACACACACCACTTAAGGGGCTGATTCCATTTTAATCTCCCCTGGCATAAATCAGGAGAAAGACCCAGTTCAGCAAAGCACTTAGCACATGTTTAGGTCCATCATATTCAGCAAAGTATTCAAGCATGAGGCAAACTGCAGCAAAGGCTATCGCAGGAAAATGACGGTGCCTGCTGAAAGGACGCGGCTTGAGCGTGACAAAGCGATTTGTTTACCAGGTTTGTGCCCCCTGGGAACACACAGTAGGTTTGTGGCTTGGAGGAGAACTGGCAGGGTTTGTAAAAGTCCAGTGAGTGGTGGTTAACCCACCAAAGAGAATTGCAGTAAGAGCCTGGAGGAGGCTGAGCAGAGAGGAGGAATCACTGGATGGTTAAAGGCAGAGCCAGTTTCTGCACAATGGGGTTTACAAACAAACCCCACCTGGTGTTTGATAAGTTAAAGGATGGTAGAAAACAGGTCAGAAAAACCTTGCCTTCCTGCAAGGTTTTCATCAGGTTGTGCTTAAAGTGCCAGAGTTTGGTGCTCTGGGAGCAGCCACCCCTTCCCACACCTTCATAGGAGGGGATGTTCCCCTCACCCTGGCAGGCTCCACCACAGATAACAGGGACTACTCAATCCATCAAGGAATCACAATGCCAGCTGTGGCAGGAAGAGGGTAAAATGTGAAATACCAGAGGAGAAACATGGAACAACTTCTGCTGGGCTGACATGAGCTGCTGGTGTCAACACAAGAAAAAAAATTACTTATGGCAACTGAAATCAGAAAAGCCACTGAATTACTTCCCAAAATAATATTAGTAGTAGTAGTAGTAGTAGTAGTAATAATAATAATAATAATAATAATAATAATAATAATAATGTTGCTATTAGTGTTGTAGTTGTTAATATTGTATTTGTTTTGTTTTGCTTGAGAATGATGAAGTTTGTTTCTGTACTCTGGCCTGACCCAAGCTGCAGCAGTACAATGCACCAGGGCAGGTCACCAGCTATGTCAGAACATTTTATCTCCATGTCATGTTATGCCAATTTCCTTTTGATTATTGTATTTTTAAAATCCATTAGCGGCGGCTGCAGCTCAATACCAATTAAATCCTCTGTCGCGCTTTCTGCAGTGGAGTGTTTCTCCTTTGCTTCATCAAGAAGCAATTTGACACTTTGAATAAAATAAGCGTTAATTATAACAATCAATTGGAGCAAACCTGGAAAGATGATACGGGGCTGACAAAAGGAGATTATCCAGGCCTGACCAGTTGGAGTAATCTCACAGGAGAGACCATCAGAGTGGGTTGTCTCTGTGGCTGGTGTGGGAATTCTGACAATGTTATAGACAACAGGAGGAGATGGCTCTGATCTACCTTAAAATCACCTTTTCTGGGCAGTTTAAGATACCATCTGTCACAAGGAAGTGGCCAAAGGGAAACTCTTCTGCAGAAGGAGGTGTGAAGGCTCCTGCTGGCAGCAGGCAGAGAGGATGGGAAGCACCAAATGAGTTACCTTTGAAACTCCAGCTCCTCTGTTGCTAACTTTCCCAAACCATTCAAGTAGCTGTTTTCTAGGATCCTACCAGCTTTATTAGCTACAAATAAGTTGTTTAGCAGTCAGCTTTAGTCATTAATACCTTTAGCTATTTTTCTCAATGTTCCCCATAGCTGACATTAACCAGGGCAGCTCCTCTCTGGATTCCCAGCTGGCAGCTTTAGGACCAGGGGAAGAAGAGACAGGTAAACCCACAAAGTCCTCGCTGTCCCTCCTGAAAAGCCTTTATCTTCTGCAGCTCTGCTGAGCTATAAACTGCCTGCAGCCCTGACCTTGACCGAGAGCACTAGGAGAGCAGTGAAATAACACCGTCCTCCATCCAGCCTGCTGCCCCTGGGATCACCAAATTCACCTCCTATGAACGAGCTGCAATTTGTCGGGTCTGACCTAAGAATTGAAGTGCAAGTGACAACGCTCAGTGAGAGCTGCAGGCCTCCTTTGGGGAGGCAGCTGCACAGCCTCAGCAAACCCAGCTCCCAGGAATGGCCCTGCTCCTAACGAGAGCTGACAAGCACAGTTTACCCACTGGCAGGAAATTATAATAGACAGATTTTCCCCTTGAAAGCAGAAAGCCTCACGTGCAGATCAAATGCAGTGTCAAAGTCCATCCTGTGTCTTTTGGTGACTGTCCCTTGCCTGTGGTGGCTTGGCACAGCATTCCCAGCAGGCTGATGCCTCTGGATGTGAGCAGAGACTGTGAATTGCAGGAGAGAAGGGAAGATAACATCCCTATCGACCCAGCTGATATACATCTTACTTATTTAAAGTCATTTATTTAAAGCTTCCTGTGAAAGAGATGGAGACTCCAAGCAAAACATCCCAGGAGGGAAAACTGCTCCTTTAGCAGGTGGGCAAAAAATTCTCAGTGGCTGCAAAGGTGACCTTGCACAGACACATACACAGAAGCACTTAATGAGCTTACTCCCCACACTCTTAGTCAACTCTTAGTCAACTTTTTGACAAAGTTTCTGACAACCAAATCTGAAATTTCTGAGTCTCTTTAAAAATTAAATTGCTTATTTCTAAATTAAATTGTGATTTTATGATGAAGCTGAATTTTAAAAGGTTTTAACAGGAAAGTAAATTGGGATTGAAAGGAAGGAACAACATTGCTCCAGGTCAAGTGAAACTTTTGATTTGATAGAAGACTAATATTTTTGTCTCAATTTTAGCGGAAGAAAATCCTGCTTTGATTTTATCAAGCTAATCCTCTTTTCCCCTACATTTATTAAGGCTCTCCAAACTTAAGGATCCCATATTTGCTCAGCTTTCCCTTGTAGAGCTCAGAAGCACCAGGGACCCAGCAGGATGAGTGTCCATACCCTCCCTGTGTGCCCAGCTCCCACAGGACAGAGCACTTTGCCTATTACAGCCCAGACACTACACCAATGTACTTGTAAGGCTCTAAACCTGAGCCTTTCCATTCTAAATTTGATTTGTAACTCAGCATGGAGCCAGCTGTGGCTGGAGAAGGTCAGGCCAGGAGGCTGCAGTGCAAGGCTCCAGGTACCCCTCCAAAAACCCACTGCACTGAGCTTGGTGGGGTTGCCTGGGTGGAAGAAGGTCTGGATGGGGCTAAGGTGCTCCCAGTCATTGGGCAGCCACCCCGGAGGCAGGGAGGGGAAGGAAATGGATAAACAACCAAGGGAAACACGGTGGTTGTAAAGCAAGCTGCCTTTTTTCCCCTCAAATTTGACAGTGGGCAGTGCTCAGCAGAGCTGCCAGGGCAGGAAGATGCTCTTGCTGTGCCTCTCCTTTCCCTCCCACATCCAGCTTCCCCTGCACTCTCATCCACCAGCTTTATCATTTCTCTCCCCCAGCTCGGAGGCTTTCAGGTCCACACGAGAGGTGGCTGCACCTCATTTGCCGGCAAATTGCCTATGGAGCTCATGTAAACTAATCCGCTCTGGTGAGCCTCCAGCAAAGGGTATAAACCACCATAATGAACATCCACCAGCTGGGAGGGGTCAGCAGGAGAGGACAGAGCCACCAGCGGCAGGAGCCCGACCCCGCAGGAGGGAAGAGCCGGGGGAAGGGGATGGAGCGCTGCGGGGCACGGCCGCCCGCACAGCATCACTGCTGCTTGAACTGCGGGCAAAAGCCTTCCGAGGCACAGAATTCCCGCATCATTCCTGCTTAAATTGCCGGCAAAAACCTTCCGTGGCACAGAATTCCCGCATCATTCCTGCTTGAACTGCGGGCAAAAGCCTTCCGAGGCACAGAATTCCCGCATCATTCCTGCTTAAATTGCCAGCAAAAACCTTCCGTGGCACAGAATTCCCTGCTGCCACATCATTCTTGCTTAAACTGCGGGCAAAAGCCTTCCGTGGCACAGAACTCCCGGGTGCCGGCGCTGCTGCAGAGCAGCCGGAGGCGCTTGCAGGGAGCGCCAGCCCCAAACACCGCCCGGCGCGGCTCCATCTCCATCTCCATCCCCGTGCCGAGCGGTGCCACACGGGATCCCGGCAGGGACAGGCGGGGATGTGACCCCCGGGCAGCCCGAGGGCAGCGCAGGGCACAGACACCGCTCCTGTCAAGGCGTTATCTGCACCTGCCCTGCCATCCCCCCCGGCACAGCGAGGCCGACAAATCCGCTGCCTGGAAAATGCGCTTCCCAAAACAGGGGAAGTAGTTACCATGGAAATAAAGAAAGGTTCCTCGGCCCAACTCCACCAAAATATTTATTTGCCTCCTAGGGTTTCACAGGCTACTTATTAACAACAACAGCAGCAGCAGCAAAACCAGGGAGACGCTGGAGCAGGACTAACAAGTCGGGTTGGGGAAGGACCTCCAGGAATCGTTGTGTGCCTGCTGGAGGATGAGCCCGTGAATCACCCAAGGATTCCAGCTTATATCTTGCACAAAACATGCAGGTACAAAGATGTGCTTTGCTGTTCAAAGGCTCGAGCAGATCTGCTCACAGAAATCCCAGGTTACACCCAGAGCTGGCTGCAACCCGGTTCTTGAGTGTCTGAGGCACATCGAAGTAAAACAAATTGTTACCAATGCTGCTGCCCGGGACAGAGCTCTGCTTGTGCTCCTAAATACACCTTTCCCTTGCCCCAGCTGCCAGCACCAGTCCCCTTCTGTCTGGGGAAGGATGTGAGGGAATGCTCACAGCCCAGCAGGGAGTACAGCACAAACCACACCTCCTGAGTTAAACAGGGATACAAAAGTTGTTGTTTATAAGCAACCCATTTCTGAAATAAGTAGGGAGCAGGCAAAACAAAGGAAAATACCCATTACTAGGAAGATGGTGGAGGTTGGTTGTCCATGAGAGGCACCTGCAAGAGCATCCTGAATGCACTGAAGCTTCCCCAAGCTCTCAGCATCAGCTCCTGCCCTTCTCGACCTGAGCACCCACCCTGTCCTGCACATGCTCCTGACACAGCTCAGAAGAGCTGACACCTTAAATCACCACTGAAACACCTCAGGCTCAGCACAGGACAGGCAGCATCAGGAGCACACAGCCAATGACAAACAGCTTGTGACAGATGCTCAGATGCAGAGAGCCTGCGTGGCACCTGTGCAGCATTGGTAATCCATGGAGGAGCATGCACAAAAATTAATTTCCCTTTTAAAACCTGTTTTGACTGTAGGCTATTTTTTCCTAATTAAAGTGACTTTGGTCAGAAACATGGACCTAGATCAAATTCAGATCACTCAGTCCCCTAAATACCCACAGAGACCCGGTCCATCATACCCAGTTGGAAATGGATTGAATCTGAACACTTTTACTCATATTGCTGGGTCATTTTGGATATTGGACAAAGCCTGCCCTGAGGAAGAAAATACCAAAGGTAATGATCTGGTCCTTATTTCCTACCCCCTGCCTGCTGCTCTCATGGAAGGCTGGGAAGGGCTGGATGATGGGGCAGCTTGGGCAGTGGGGATGACCAAATCCCAGCCACCCACAGATGTCACCTCAGGAACTTCAGGGAATTTAAGGGAACCCATCTTGTGTACATTGGTCACCTGGAATTAGTAAAATAGTTCTGAATAGAAGACAACAAATGCAGCCTTTCTTTGAAAATACCATATTGGAGAAAAAAATGCAATTAAGAGAGTGTTTTTCACCTTAGTGAGCCCTGTTCAGATGGGAAGAGCAGCTTTGTGCCCTGTACCAACAATACTTGGGGGTGACTCTTTTCTGCACCCAGGTTACCCATACTGCAGGAATTTGGGAGTCAGCCTATCATTAATATGCATATCTGGGAGTGTCTTGTCTCATCAAAACTGTCTAGGACATATTTTAGCACATCAGAGCTTCGATTTGAAGATGCTTACACAGAAATACACAGATGGGTATCGGCGCAAGATGGAAACACTTCAAAATATGTGTGGAGCTCACAGCAAACTTTGCCTTGCTGATCCTTCCCTCTTTGGAAGGGATTGTAAAAATCCTTGGGGGGATCTGGATTGTGCTGTGCTTGTGGGAGGGAAAGGGGATGCAATTAAAGCATAAAGGAAGATATATTCTATAAGGAAGACATATTCTATAAGGAAGATATATTCCTTCTATAAGGAAGATATATTCTCTTTGCCCTGCCCCAAAGCAGAGTGCAGCCTGGCACAGGTGGGGCTGCAGAATATTCCAGAGCTATCCCATGCATTTCTGGGCTCTCTGCAGAGCCAGCCTGCTCAGCTGAGTTTAAAACAGGATTTTCCCCAGAATCACAGCGTGTAAATCACCCACTGAGGGCTGGACCTGCCCCAGCAGAAAGGGACATTGCACTGGAATGAGAGCTACAAGCAAAAAGAGGAGGGAGAGGGATTCCCTCTGCTGTCCCCTGCCCTTGGCACTAAAAGCAGCCCAGCTTCATCCACCAAAGCCTGAGGGAAACTGAGCTGAGCTGTAGCCAGAGGTAAATGAATCCTTTGGGGAATCATTCCAACCATGGGAGCTCGGAGGGCTGGAGAGCAGCCCGGGAGGGCGGCAGATCCCACACTGGCTCCAAGCACACACATGGTCCCATGGCCCCAGAGAAAGTTTAATTTGCTGCAAATGTTTCAACACATCCAAAGCCCCGGTAATGCTGTTTGTTACACACTGAAATCACTCAGTGGCAAAGAGCACGGAGCAGAAAATGCTCTGGGCACAGAGGAGCCCCTTGGCTTTCATCAGGCACCCACACCAGCCTTGGCACCTGGACTTTGTAAGGGAGAAACAATGAAAGCCTCCAAAACCCCCTGAATTGCCCCAGAGCACTTAAAATGCATGATGTGCCAAAGCAGCCCTGGCTCCCGGGTTTGGAGCAGGCTTTGTGCACACCTTGCTCACAGCGTGGTCACAGCCAGCACAGTGTCAACCAGCAGCAGCAGTGTCACAGACATCTTATCGTGAAAAATCCTTTCCTTAGGATTTTTCCTCCTGAGAAGCTGGGAGGCCTCAGGAACAAAATGTAAACAATGGTTATCTGCTGCTGTGGAATGCAACAGGTGCATCTGGGATTGGTCTCATGTGGTTGTTTCTAATTAATGGCCAATCATGGTCAACTGGCTTGGGCTCTCTGTCCAAGACACAAACCTTTGTTATCATTCTTTTCTATTATTACCTAGCCTTCTGATGAAACCTTTTCTTCTATTCTTTTAGTATAGTTTTAATATAATATATATCATAAAATATTAAATCAGCCTTCTGAAACATGGAGTCGGATCCTCGTCTCTTCCCTCATCCAAGAACCCCTGTGAACACCATCACACACCAGAGCCAGCCAGGCCTCTCCAAGGCCAACAGGGTGCCAAGGATGTGTGTCAACACCTATTCTGCACTTCCCTTTCAGCTGGCAGAGCTGCCACCTCAGTAGGGAGGTAGCCAAGAAAAACAAGCATTACCTTACGTTTGTCATTATCACGATGCTCTGCTCTAACTGGGAGGCCGCATTATGCATCACGCTGCCTACCTCCAAATAATAAGCTACACGTGTAAATAGGCTCCGCTATTTCGGGTTGAATAGCTAACAAATGAGCAAACAAGAGCTCCCCAGCCTGCCACACTCCTGTTTAACTGATGCAATGGGTGCCTTTATGCATCCTGAAGGTGAGGCATCCATCACACTCACAGTGCGAGCGGTGTCTGCATCACTGTCCCAACCCAAACACCCAGCACAGGCATTCTGCAGGGTCAGGCTGGCACTGCCAGCTCCTCTGTGAGCCTCAGACCCAAAACTGGTGTGATACTCCCCCTACATGATCATTATCACAGTTGCTGTGGAGGCTTGATGCGGATTCAGCTGTGTTGAGTGAGTCTCCTCTCACTGGGAAGGAAATGCAGGGTGTTGGGAGGGTGTTTGATCCCATGGGACACCCTGGCTCTGGATTAGACCATGGCAAGGCTCACATAATGAGCCCCTATGAGTTTCTGATCCCCCTCCTGCTGCACAGCTTTCCCACTCCACTGAATCCTCTGCAAATGATGTTTCCTTCACCACAGCTCTAACTCCTTTTGTATTCCCTAATTTCCTTCCATAGTCTGTATTATTATCTATTGCAAGAAGAGTTATTTAAGAACCTTTGGGCTATAATGGGCTTGGCATTACAGGAAAATAAAGCAGCTCTCCAGGAAACTCGTGCTGATTTCAGCCTTCCCATTTACGCCGTGATGCATCACACTGTGCTCTAATGTCTCACTAATCTGCAGCTCAATCTGCTGTTAAACAGGCTCATGATGCAGAAGCCGCTCACTGAGGTTGCTTGATATTCATCTGTTGATTGAATCATTTGCTTCTTGTGATTTGCAAATGCGCCAAAGAGCCAGAAGCCCTTTTTCTTCTAGAAAAGTTAATTGGATCAGCATCCTGCTCTGGCAGGTGGCTCCCGCTCCTACCCAGGCTTACACTGACTGCACCACGGCAGAGAGGCCACCCAGCAGGATGGGGTGCCACGAAAAACAAATCCCCCAAGGAATTAAACACCCCAGTTTTTGCAGAGCTGCCCATTTTTGCAGAGATGCTCCTGCCCTGGAGTGATGCCCCATCCCTTCAGCCTCATTGCAACGCACGTATCCAGCAGCAGGGCTGGTCACCAACAAACCTTGTTCCCAGACATTCCCTACAATGAATTTGCCCCTCCATACTTTCATCTCTCTCATTTTTGAGAGCTAAGATTCACCAACAGCCCCTTTGGACACATTCACAGTCACAGCTACTCCTTCATAGCCTGCAAATGAAGACCCTCCAGCACCACTTGGTTTCAGCTATTTTTTAGTACTCCAGCATGCCATACACCATTTGATATCTTCCTCAATAATTAAGTGCTCAGTGTCATTGTCAGAGAAGCCCTGGATGACATTTCTATGGGGTTTCCAAAGAACTGAGGTCCCAAGCAGGGACATATCAGGCACCAGGCCTGCAGGGCTGGTGATTATCTGGCTGTAAATAACACCTTGGAATATATGGTTTATTGTGGTGATAACACACATTTTGTAGGTTACATAAATTGGAGCAATCTTGCTGACAGAGGAAAAATAGTGGTGTGTGTGATGGTTTCCTCTGGTTGCTAGGAAATAGAGTTAGAGCAGGGTCCTTACATGCCTCGGTGCACACTGGTGACAGATGATGGATTCAGCACATGTGTGGAGCCCAGCCTGTTAGCAAGCCCTGACTGAGGGGAAGGCAGCAAAGCAGTGACAGCAAGATCCATTTAACCAAAATATATGCATTTTTCATTAAGAGAACTACATTTGTTTGCCCAAGGCATTTAGGGAAACGTAAGCAAAGAGTAAAGTTAGATCTGAAGAGACAGGTGGCCCATGCAGGCAGACCCAGACCAGCTACACAGATGCACAAGATGGGCTGTGGTAAGGATTTTAACACCTGTCCAAAGCCCTAATGTGAACGAGCTGTGATTTTTCAGAAATGGGCTTTTATTTCACTGCAAAGCCCAAAGTTCCCCTCCCTTCCACAGGGGCTCTAAGGTTCCTTCCCCTTCCCCTCAGTATGTGGGGTTATATTCTGTTGCATCAAGAAACTGAGCCTGGTTTCTGCTTCTGCAAATGTTTGCTAAAGCAAATTGCAGTTTGTTCTATTGGTCTCAAGCTCCAATTTGCTTGAAATAGCACAGCACTTGGTCAAAGGGCATGGAAAGTGGCCAGAACCTTCTTCTTTGAATATTTGTACATATAAATAAATGTATATACACACCCACACATGCACATAGACACTGTTAGGTCAGCTCATCTCTCCCCATCCCTCAAGGCAGGCACAGCTTTACCACCCAATCCCCAGGTGCACCTCCAACCTGTTTTTTACCATGGCAAAGCTCAATTGTAAAGACAATGTTAAACCACACAGCTTAAAATAAAGAGAGAAATTGGCATGATTACAGCTGTGCCCTGTCCACAGGCAGGAGATTTCACTCACAGCCAAGGGAGCTGCTCTGACTCCTGGTGTTGTTATTGCTGATATTATAGTGTTGTCCCATCAGGACAGCTCTGTGACCAGCTGCTCTGCAGGCACAGCACTGGCCTTGGCTTTTTAGAGTGATTAAATTCTCCTAAGAGATGTTCCTGGAGTGATCCAGTCTGTCTTTACTGCTCTCACCAAAACAAATGGGACATTCTCTGCCAAATTCAGCAAAGCAATGTCAGAGGAAATAAAACAGGGTTAGCAGGGTTGCAGACTCCTTATAATTAATTATTTGGCACAGCCCAATGGCCTTTTCTTTAGGAGAATCCTAAGGGTTTGCCAGAGTGTAAACATGCAGGTGTTTTCTGAATTTTGGGTGCTCTTTGGTGCCAAAGTCCTTGGTTTTGGATAACCACCAGGGCAGGCACTGCCCCATGCGCAGGGTGCAGCAGCTGAGGGCGGGTTTGGGCTGGATGGAGGCAGAGGATGGTTAAATGCTCCCTTCCCCAGCTCCAGAGGGTTTCTCCAGCTCTTCCCCAGCCAGCACTGGGCAGGATTTCCTGAGCTCAGTGTTGGACTGGTGCTGCCAGTGGGACTCAGCCCCACACCAGCCCAGCCTGTCACACCTGGGAGGTGGAAGCAGAGCCCATTTCTACAGCCTGATAAAAATGTAATTTAATCCCAGCCACACAAAACGCTTTCCTAAGCCTTTGAAAGGCCTGCTAATCCTTGATTTATCCTCAAATCTTGAAATTCTCTTAGAGAATGAAGGAGGAGCTTTGTCTATCGAGTGTCTCTATGGCTAATGAGGTTATTAAGCACATTAGCATGCACAGGAGGACATGCCCTCCTGACTTTGGCACAGCAGAGCCCAGGGCTTTTGTCTCCCTTAATCTAAGTCCCAGCCCTCAGTGCCCTGAGTTTGGCCCTGCTTTTGGCAGAGATGGCCATCACTTCACTCCAGCAGCAGGGGAGAGTTCCCTGATCCAGATCCTCGTGGTGCTTTTGTTGTTTTGGCTTCAGATGTTTCTGAAGAGCACACCATGCCTTTTCCTACCTGCCTGGAAGACCAAAGAGGTCCCTGAACCTACATGTATATCCTGGGGTCTGTCATCTGATACAGAAATTTATTTAATTTTTGTTTCAAGCAGAAATCATTCTGTTTGCACAGAAGGAACACTGGTTTTGTGTATGGCCGCACATCAACCCAGCAGCCCTAAACCCTCCAGCAGAGCAAGGTCACCTCCTTTAACACAGAGGATTCAAGAGTCTGATTCCTGCCCAGCTTCAGGACAGGAGGACAGCACAGATCCCCATTTCTGGCCTGCCTCCCTTTCCCACCACAGCCATATGGGAAAGGAAACGTGCTTAAATAGCTGGGGGCTCAAAGCAGGGTTGTGCTCCCAGCTGAAGTGAGACGTATCATTTCCCCAGGATGCACTTCTAAAGAACAGAACCTTTGCCAATGTTATGCTTTACAATGCAGGGATTTTCATAACAGCCCAACATGGTTCTTCAGCATGGGATCTGGCATGGGCTCAGCATTCCCTCAAACCACCCAAAGGGGCTGAGAGAGGTGCAGGAGGGAGCAGACACAGGATCTGCTTGGTTTCCAAGCAATCCTTGCAGCAGCCTCAGTGCAGCTGGCCCAGAGAGAAACTCAGACCTGGCTCTGCTGGGTTAATGGTTGGATTCAATGATCTCTAAGGTTTTTACATCAATCTTACACCAACCATAGTGATTCTGTGGTGCCCTTCCTGCCTTGGAGCAGCCTCACCTCAGCACCCAACCCACGGTGCTGTGGGCTACAGGGTCACCTCCCCAGCCAGCCTGGGACCCCCCATATCAATGGGATTTGCTTCATTTCCAGCATGAAGCTTGACAGCCTGCACTCATCTCTATTTACAGTGACCATGGTTAAACAGCTACCTAACAATTCAGATTAGCAGCCTTAAATAATTTCAATAATTTAATGAGGATGCATCACAGCCTTCCCCAGAGAGCTGGGTCCCCTCTAACAGAAGCAGCCCAGAGGTGCCATCCCACCAACATCTTCTCCTGGCAAAGCCTTTTTGGGATGTTCCTATGCATCCAAAACAGGGATAAATTTTCTCCTCTTTTTCAAAATTTCAGCTGATTTCAGTGATGTGATGAGCAGAGCAAGGTGCAGGCAGTGTCTCTGAGCAATCCCTCCCTCCACAGCAATTCCTGCAGCCCCTACACACACACCCCACCCTCCACCCCTCCTGCTTCTGCACTGGGAGGGCATTTTGGAGAGAGAAAACAGCTCCAGGGCTTCCTGGAATCAAATCCTTGCTCCTCACCATAGCACAGGATTATTTTTAAGCCAGGTGAGGTCCCCAGCTCAGCTGGGTTTTGTAGCAGCAAGGGAGGATGAGGTGGAACCAGCACCTGAGGTTTCAGCTCCTCAGGAGCAAGGAGCAAAATCCCAACATTCTAACCCCCATCCCTGGCTTCGCAAGAGCTGGAACGTGCTATCCAGCACAGTCTGGCACAAAGCCCCACGAAGGCTTGAGCAACTGGGAGACAACATTCCCTGAGGGAATGAGGAGCTCTAACTTCTGAAGCACAGCAAGCATGCAAGCCCAGCATCTCGAGGGAATAAGTAAGATATGTCATTTCATCATTGCTCTTGGAACGAGGACAAAAAAACCAGAGGAAAACAAAACAGAGCACCCCCTGGGATCCATAAAGAGGAAACTAAAAATATGATAAATAAGCTGGATCATTATTTTCTGAGGATGACATATTGCAGCTCATGTTATATATCTAGATTCCTATTGTCACAAAGGATAAAAATTTTGGCACAAAGTAAGTCAAAGAGAAAAATTTAATTTCAGCCATTCCACAAACTAAAAAAATACTGGTAAAGAGCCATCTACTAAAAATATAACCCAGAAATTCCTGTAGGACAAGAGAGGAAGGGGACACCACCAGCTTTCCTTGCCAACAGCAGGCAAAGGGTTAAGCAAAGATGTAATTCATCAAGTTAGCTTTAATGTTAGGAGAAGCTAAGAGAATTACAAGATCAGAAAATAATTGCAAAGTGTGTAAAGATAATCATAAATCCGAGGGAAATAATACAGGCTAACAAATGCTCAGGAGATTACACTAAAACACCTCCTGGTTTTATAATCAGGCAGAAGAATGGCTGGGTACCCACTGCAGCAGGTTATCTCCTGCACAGGGGGACACTGTGGCCTGCACTGGGATTTACCCATGGAAAAAAAACTCCCAGAGGAATCTGGAGATAAAGGCAAAGAGTGGAAAGCTGAGTAATATTAAAAATAAATTCGGAGAAGGCAGAAAGCTGGGATCCTTCATGCAGTTTTAAAGGCACAACAGCATAACAAGAGCAGCAGCCAACAGAGATGGGAACCCCGTCTTTTAGAGCTGCTTGGCACCAGGAATGAAATCTTCAGTTTTAGATGTTGGGGAGGAACCTATACATTAGCACATTGTGACAAGATTCCTCTACCCTGCTGGCTTTCCCAGAAAATAGGGGTCACAGAGCCAGCCTCTACTCAGAGCTGGGGAATTTCTCCTCTTTTTCTGCCTGACTCTGCTAAGTCATCTTGTAGTGAAGTCTCTCTTGGTATAACTGCTGCTCTTTTAACTCTTGAAACCCTGAAATGAGACTGGGAAGTTTGTGGATTTGTGGGGTTTTTTAGGCCCCAAGGCTTAAAGCATTTTACTGCTCCTTCACATCAGCACTCAAGGGCCAGTTCCTTCTCATCCTGCCCCAGGTTTCACATGGGCTCTTGAGAACTCTGCTGAACATCCAGGAACATGTAACCTCTCAAATCCTGAGATTGCCTAAGTACCAATAAAATCCATTTGTTTGATTTCCCCAGACACCTACCATGGGAAATGAGGATGCACAGAACACATTCCACATTCCCCTCATGTTTCCACCACAGGACTCAAACCATGAGTTTTGAATGAAGAAAAAACATCTGAGGGTGGGATTTCCTATGGAGACCTTTGGGTGCCAAAGCAGGGCACTCTCACAGGTTTCCCTCATAGGAAATCCCATCCTCAAATGGTTTTTCCTCACCCAAAACATGTGGTTTGAGTCCTGTGGTGGGAACATGAGGAAAGTCACAGACCCACTGCAGGCTCAGTCCATCCTGAACACCCTTGTGCACATATTTAAGAAAATATTCCTGAGTTACAAAAAGCCTTGTACCTGCAACTTTGTCTTGGGCAGGAATGGAGTACCATCAAACACAGGATAACTCTCAAAGTAAAAGTTTTCAGCAGAGTTTGGTGGAAAAGAACAAAGGGGGAGAAGAAGAGATAACCAACTCCTAAAGTAGCTCCTGTTTTCAGCCTTCTCCTCCTGCATGTTTGAATCAGCCCCTATTCACCCAGAATTCTGGATCTTAGGAAGACACATGTACTACACCAGGCCTCTAGCAGGCTCCAGTCAAATTTAATCTGTTAAGCCCTAAAAAACCAAAAAAACACCACCAAAAAGAATCTAACACAAGTAGACTCTTGTATTGAATCTAATACCTGGATAAATCCCTGTGGAACAGCAAGGGAATAAAAAGAGCAGAGCAAGATGTGTATCCTTTCACTTCATAGCAAAAACACAGCCACTATTCACACTGCAGAGTCTTTCAGATGATAAATACTGATCCATCCTTCATTGGAAAAACATGGACCTGCAATTTCCACGGGGACTCCTTTCCAATGCTTTGGCCCCATCCTGTCTTGGAATTTTTTTCCCCTAATTGTACCCATAAACCAAGGATTTGCTCCCTACATAATTAATTGATAGATATCTATTTCTGGACTATGATCTCACCTTGCTTATGTAGGAAAACTTCCAGAGGGCTCCAAAGACAGACAGACACACACACACACACACAAAAAGGTACCCACCTCCCCCAAATTATTCCCAGACTTCTCTGGCCTGAACGTATTTATTTGCAATAACGATTGTGGCTTTATGTGAGCAGATGGGCAGTCCCTGAGAGGATGATTTGTTTCCCCTCTTTCCTTACTGCATGACGTATTTTATGATTTCAGCAGGTCAGTGGCTGCCATGTGTTTCTCCCTAATCTGCGAGCGCTTTTCGTTTGCCTCACTCTTGGCAGCCGCCGTATTTACCAAAGAGATCAGACACGGACAGATGATGGCACACATCCAGGCTCCTTGAGAGCTCAGCACTTGGATGTTGGCAGCAAATAAAGATATATGGGTTGCTGTTGTTGGTTCAAGCTTACAGGGGCTTTTTCCCTCATTATATTTCAGTTTATATGTGCACATATACATATATATATATATATATAGATGGATGTGTGTGTGTGTGTGCTTGCACACATGTGTTTTTAAATTCTCTTTGCAATACCCTGGGCCAGATAGAATGCAGATGAGCTGTTGTACAAAGAACAATAGATGTCAACTAGATTACTACCCACTCCTTTTTTTCTTTTCTCCTCTTCCTTGTTTTCCCTCCTTTCTTTTTTTGTAGGCCAGGGTTGTTATAAATCCTCCATGCCCATTAACCTCTGAACCCCACTGATGATATCTCTTCCAAGCTAAATTGCCTGTATTTCCAGACATTTGTTTGTTCACTTAGAGGTCTGTTGGCAGAGGGAGGGGGAGGACAGCCCATCCCTGAATAGGTCTCATGGATTATAAATGAAAATTCTTTCTCTCCTTGTAAGATGATGCTTTGAGACCTGTAGCAAATGGACAGCTTGAGTTTACAAGCCCACAGGCGGAACTCAACAGCAGGAAGGTAATCACAACAACAACAAGAACAACAATATCCCAGCAGCACTGTGGGAGCAACGGATCCATCGCTGGAGGTGTGTCCTACCCATGAAAACCTCTGACCTGCTGCAGCAGAGGCAGTGAGGGGCTGAGAGGGGCTGGGACACTGCCCTGCAGGGCCAAGGGAGGCAACAGAACCCCTGGAATGGACCAGGACAGGGACACTCCTGTCCCAGGGGCACTGACAGAGCAGTGGGACAGCTGCAGGTGCACTCAGGGCTTCCACGGCTTTTGCTCCCATTATTGCCCAGAAAGAAGAAACCTCTTCACCCTGCTCTGTCCTTTGGATGGCACAGAGTTCAGCCACCAAACTGCCAAAGGTGGAACCCTGTGGCTGTCAGTGGCTCCCATACATTCTCCAGCAGGACCTACCATGCAGCTTCTCAGTAAACACAGCCTTAGCACTTCCAGGGGGCCTAGCAGCTCATTGGGAACATGCTGAACAGCATTTCCAGTATCCTGACTTTAAAATAAAACCTTGGAAGCAGCGAGTGTGCTGGCATTCCCAACACAGATCTCCTGCTTTTGTTACTGTTATATAAATTTAAACTTTTAGTTCCACAATAACATTTTACTTCCATACATCATTACATTCATTTAGGAATGGCTTCCATCTGATCTGTCCTGGAGCCAGTTCCTGAGTCTTTGCTGCTCACCGTGGGTGTGTGTCTCTGAATGCTGTGGGCACTGGGAACAGGAGTGTTTTCCCAGATCCTCTGGCAAGTTACACCTCCCTCCCAGCCTCTACATGGAGGGCATCCTCCACCAGCCACTGGTGAGTTATGGAGCCTCTGCCCAGCTTTCTGATCCCATCTCCTGGTTCACTCTCTGCCCTGGGAACAGGTCTGGACAAGCCTACCCATGAGATACCCATGGGTAATTTGGGGTGTTTTCTGCCTGGGGTTTGTCCCACCCTGCTGTGACCCATGGCAGAGCCTTCCCAGGTGGTTTCCATGCCCTGGTTACAGTTCCTGCCTCCTCCTCTGGACCAGTCAGGGGCCAGAGCCCAGAGCTGCAATGAGAAGTGCCCCCCATAAATGCATGTACTGCCTGCTGTCCTGTGCAGCTGCAGCAGCAGGGACAAACACCTTCCCAGAAAGGAATTCAGCAATCTGGGATTTTACAGAGCAAAGGACAGGAAGCTCCAAAAATCCATGGTTTTCCAGATCATTCATGATTTTCCTGCTTTTTCAGTAACAACTCCTGATTTCCATGGCAACCCTCTCATGCTTTGGTACGTGGTACTTTTTGCTTGTGTGGATCCCTGTTCCCACTTTGCTGGGATAGCTAAGCTCCCCACAGAGCCAACAGAAAGTTCCCAGCACAAACACTTCCCCCTCTCCATCCTCCTGTGCTGGACATGCACATTTCCCCCTGCCTGGGATGGGATCACCAGGATTTACCCTCCTGTCTGATCCAAGAGCTCATTTTAAACTTGGCCACAGCTTCTATTTTAATCCCACACAGACATTTTTGGAAACACTTACTAAACCATTAACACATTTATAGGGAAGGAAAGATGGTGATTAACATTTCCCCTCCCCCCCCAAGCCCCATCCTTTTCTTTTTGAGTGAATTTTTTGGCTCAGGGGCTGCAGCAGATCGTGGTTACAGCCATGCACACAACTCCAGTGGGTGTGAATTCCTGCACAGCATAAACTCGAGTTACCTCCCCCTTGTTCTGCTCTTCCTCTATTTCTATTCACACTGTTCCACCAACATTGTAATAAGATGAACATCATGAGCTTTACCCCAAACTCAGAGCCCAGTGTGGGAACTTCACCTGGGTTCAGGGTGGGTTTTTGAGCAGCCTGTGTTAATGTTCATTAAGACAGTTGATTTGCCTGCTCTGGAGCGGATGTGCCTCCTTTCTGCACCTTCTGAGATGTTTTCATAAGCAAGAATGCCTTCCAATAGAAAGCAGCAGCAATTAGTGCATTTATTTATTTTACTGTAATTCACACCCTGGCACTGGCAGTCTCTGATGGCTGAGGTGCAGAATAAATAAACAAAATCCACTTAAGCTATGTTAAATTTCTCCCATATGATGGGTCAGAGGAAAGTCAAGGCTGCTGGGGGATCTCTGGCCACAGGAAATGGTGTGTGCAAAGATGGAACCAACAGGGCTGCAAATTAGCACAGAGGGGAGAGGGTTGGAGAGGGATGCTGAGGATGCTCAGCAGCTTGGAGCTGGAGAGGAAATCCAGGCACAAAGAGCTTTTTCCTTGGTGAAAACTCCTCCTGAGTGATTTTCCAGCTGCCTGGTTTTCTTCCCTGCACTGAAGTCTCATTTGACACCTCCCAGCACTCATCAAGGAGCTGCATTCATGATGGAGATGGCACCCCTGACCAAGGAATCACAGCTGCCGGACCAGGAGGCTGCAAAGGAGGGTGTGCCATGAGGTTCTGCCCAAAGCAAAAGCACCAGTGTCTCTCTGGGCAAAGATGACTCTGAATATATCCCACATCTGGCCAAGGACACCAAATTTATCACCTGTGAAGCTGGAATGATGAAGTTATGTTGCTTTCAGGTAGGGTTAGACCTTCTTTTGACTTTGTGGGATGCAGAAGTTTCCCAGGAGAGGTTCAGGCAGGGCACTGGGGACTGGATTCCCAACACTTAGCTGTGTCACTTGTGTCACTTTGCTGCCTTTCATAGTTTAAGGTTCCCCTATGTCCTGCTGGACCTGGAGCTGGGATAGGCTCAGACCTCTGCTTGCACTGCAAAATCCTGGCTTTTCTTGGACTTCTGTCTACAAGGAAACATCTGATACAACAGTATCTACCCACATTGACATTAGCACTCACCCAAGATGTCACTGCACTCTGCTGTTTTCAAGAGACACATCACACTCAGAAGTATCACAAATGTTCATGAAAGACAAAACCCATAGCTCTGACATGAAAGATTCATCCAAATAGTCTCTTACAGTTCTGAGACATTTTTGTTGCATCCGGTTTGCCCCCCTGAATCTGATGGGTATTAACAGGAGAGTGGGAAGAGATGTTTCCATATAAAGCCTCTCCTCTCCCTACAAAGCTTCTCCTCCTTCCTCTGCTTTCTTCAGAGAAGAATGTAATCATTGCTGAGACAGCAGAGCCATCAGGATGGAGCAGGGAGAATGTTTCCACCCTCCTTATGGGTCTGCACCAGGCAGCAGAGCAAACCAATATATAGATTAAAAACTCAAGGCCTTTCCCTTGACTTACAGCAGCTACAATAATAAATAAAAGCCAACTCATTTTGTAAAAAGCAGCTCTCAATACCTGTCATTTGCTCCTGGCCCTGGAGGGCCTGGAATCCCATCTGCATCTTTTGAGAAGCTGTTCCCATGCTGCTACACTGGATATGTGTGGCTTCCAGCCTTCCCCAAGATCTGTTCCTTGGCACTGGCTGAGATTTCACTTGTGCCAATGATGCCCAGAGCTGCACGGGCAAGGAAGGACCATTCCAGAAGCTGAACTCTGAGAAAGAGGTGTAAAACTAAGGGCCACACAAGAAATTGTAGCTTCTTCAGGCTTGAGGGGTTGAGGGATGGCTCAGGCAATGTCAGCTCTGTTTAGATGAGAGTCAGCAAAGCAGCCAGCCCATGCTGCTGCAGACACAGCCAGCAGAGCCTTCCCATAACAGCAAAACCTTCCCATAACAGCAGAACCTTCCCATAACAGCAGAGCCTTGCCACGACACACTTCTCAGAGTTTAGAATGGAGCCAGGTTTGCCCCGGTGCTCACACAGAGACACAGGGAGATGGGTCTGTGTGACCCCCACGCACATACAAGGCCCTGGATGATGGGAAGAGACCTCATGAGCTGCAGAACAAAGCCAGAGGTTGGGTTTGGAGGTGGAAGGAAGCACCTGGTGTGTTAGCAGCAGCTCCAGGTGGCCACCACATGAGCAAGGGGGAACAAGGGGAGCGATGACAGCACTGCAGCCATGAGCAATCCTCTGCAAGATGCACTCAGGCATCTGCTCTGGATTAGCATTCTTTTACTTAAAATGAGCATTGGGGAGATATTTAGGCAGGTAAGTGGCTGCACCCATAGGGAAGAGGCACTGGAAAGCAGATGGGAGACACCTGACAGGCTGGATGAACAAACAGTGCAAGACAAACACCAGAGCACCTCATGGGCTTTGTCAGGGGACACAAAGAGCAGCAGTGGCCCAGGTCAGCAGCACAGGATACTGCAGTAAAATGCTGAGTAGTGAGAATTGTGAGAGTTTTGAAGAAGTGCAATAAAAAGGCTGAAAGCTGTTGGTCTGTTTCAGCTAGAGACTGTGAACCCCAGGCTTTATCACTTAGAAAGAAGAGTCCTTTGTTTTTATGGCAGGATTACAGTGCACACCACTTGTTCTCTGCAGTTAAGGGACATTTGCCAGCCCAGCCTGGCTGGGAAGGGGTCATGAGCCAATGTACTCAGCCCTTGCTTTCCCTCAGCGTTCTGCAGTGTCTGAGTTTATTTTTAAAGCCAAAATAACAACTACAGCATTCAACCTCAGCGAATACCCAAATACAACCACTGTGCAGATGAGCAAACCAGACTCAGGTAGGGCAGAGGACAGCTTCAAAGGCTGAGTGATAGGCACATGCAAACACCTAATAAATATGACAAAAAACCCATTAGAAGCAGACTTGACCTTGAGGCTGAGGAGGGAGGAGGAAGCCACTCAGTGGCTGAGGCAAAGGGGATGTCAGAGCAGGAAAGGAGTTTCTGAGGCCAGCACTGAGCAGTGACAGAGGCAGGGCAGCAGCAGGGCTTGTCCTCCAAGCCCAGAGCAGGTTTGTTCCTCTGGAGAGAACAGCCAGAAGCCATTTCTTCTGTCAGCCATTGGTGTGCACACAGGTAAAGCCTCAGCTTTTCATCCAAGACAGAACTTTTCGCCCAAGACAGAACTTCACCCCAGTGAACTCAGCACAGTGGGATGGGTTTGGGCTCACAGAAAGTCTCACAGAGTGGTTTGGGTTGGAAGGGCCCTTAAAGATCACCTTGTTTCAATGCCCCAGTCATAGGAAGGGGACAACTTTCACTAGACCAGGCTGCTCAGAGTCCCTTCAGTTTCCATCACCAGCTCTCCCCCAGCAGGAAATGCACTCAGTCAATGGTGCAACACCCCTAAATGCACCCTGTCAATGGTGCAACCCCCAAATGCACCCTGTCAATGGTGTAACTCCCCAAATGCACCCTGTCAATGGTGCAACCCCTAAATGCACCCTGTCAATGGTGTAACTCCCCAAATGCACCCTGTCAATGGTGCAACCCCCCAAATGCACCCTGTCAAACCCAACTCTGCAAGCACACACAGTGTGCCCTGACAGCGAGCAGCTCCTGCCCAGTTTTTAACTCCCCAGTTTTCTAATTTCCCCAGCCTGACCCACAGGACACGGATGACAACCCCAGCCTGCTCTTTCCAGAGGCCAGAGCACAGGGATTTCACATCCATGTCCTAGTTCAGGCTTTCCTCTCATTTCTTTAAGAGACTTAGTGCCTCCAATGCTTGGATTCCAGGGTTTTAATGGGTTTAGCTCTGTTTCCCCCTTTCCTGCTATGCATCTAATACTTCAGCCCATAAATCTCTGCAAGCACACAGCACAAAAACAGATAAGGAAAGCTGTAGAGCCATAAAATATGCTGGAAAGAACCAACATAAAATCCACCCAATACAAGGTTTATAACCAAGGGAAGAAGAGGCAAAGAAAGCCAGATTAAGCATTGCTGTCAGTTTAAGTAAGTGGCAGAAAAGGTGCCATATGATAGCTTAATTAAGCCACAATAGATCTTAATCAATGATAATCACTCTGCTGATGGAAGAGCTTCTGAAGAGCAGCTGAAAACAGGACAAGCCAAGTTTGGGATATTTTCTGCAAATATGGTGCTGTGCTAATAGTAGAGATTCCACCTCTCCTCAAGTCCCACATCTCTGGGACCCCTCTCCTCTATCAGGGATGAACATTTAGAAGGGGTCTGATGGAGCCATGTCCTTTAGGGGTCTGTAATGCCCATGTCCTTCAAGGGGTCTGTAAATGCCCATCTCCTTTAAAGGGTCTGTAACTGCCCATGTCCTTTAAGGGGTCTGTAAATGCCCATGTCCTTTAAGGGGTCTGTAAATGCTCATCTCCTTTAAGGGGTCTGTAAATGCCCATGTCCTTTAGGGGTCTGTAAATGCCCACCCCATTAACCCTCCCCTGGCACAGTGTGCAGGCAGAGCCTCCCAGCTCATCGCCCTCAGCATCTGTGCAATGATGACACAATTAACATGAATAACTATTCCACTCCATAGATTTAGTCCTTTTCCTCTGGGTAATTATCATCTTCCTTCCCCTCCCCAACACTCATTTCAAATCCTCCAGGGTAATATGCAGTCAGCTGATTTTACATTTATCTCGGTTCTATTTGTTTGACACATTTCAAGCAAGCTCCACAAAGCCAAAACCTCCTGCTCGTTAATAACATTCACATCACCTCCTTCTTAGCTTCTCTAACATGCTGCTTTTATTTGCTCTAATTGCAACTCTCAGCGTGATTAATCACAACATTTTTGCGGGGAGCTGGGGAATTCGATATCCCTGTCCTCATATGGATCTGATCACAGCCATGCTGAGAGTCCAGGCGCACTTCCTGCAGTCTAAAATGTAAAACCTCAGTGTCAAACAACCCTCCTTGGCCACTGCACACTCATTACCAGGGCTGCCATATCCACCCAGGTCCCAAACGTGGATAAAAGATTGAAGGTGGGTAATGGGATCCCATCCTGGGAAATAAAGTTTTCTTATTGCAAAAGTCTCCTTGCAGGTAGGCTCCTTTCTCAATGAAATGTCCAGGCCTTCAACCTTTACTACACAGAATTATAGAATCATTTAGGCTGGAGAAGACCTTTAAGACTATCAAGTCCAACAGTAAAAAGTTACCAGGGAAGTTGGAAGCTTAAAGAACTAAAATCACACTCAGGAAGACCCTCAATTCAAGGGGCTGAGTCCCTCTGGAGAAAGACTGCAGAAATGGCAAAAGGCACGATGGAGAACAAGCTTGGAATTCATCTGAGTTAATTTTTCTTACACGCAGAACCAAAACCACCAAAACTCCTCAAACCTGAGTTTGATTCTTGCAACAGTTACAGCTTGGATTTTTAATTTCTTTTTTCATTTTGCAGTGCTACTGATGAAAAGTTTTTAAATCAGCAATCTCAGAATATTGTCTCTTTCTTATAGAATTCAGTGGCAAAGCTCCCATGGACTTTAAAGAAACATGAAGAGCATCAGTGTAGGTTTCTGAAGCATCACCTGGAGGTCACACATTAATATTTGATGGTGACACAACCTTGCCTCCCACTGGCAGGAACAGCAGGACTGCGGTTTGCTCCTCCACTGGAGGCTCAATCTTTCCCAGTTAACCAGTGATGAAGTGTCTCACCCACTTTCCACCTTACAAATCCCTCTTGCTGCCCCAAAATCAGCTGGGGAAAGGCCCAGGCTGTTTCCCAGGAGTGAAATTTCCTCCCAACACGGCAGACTGTCAGACCCGATGAAAATCACGCCAACAGCCTCTCCTACCCACTGCTCTCCCAGGCTGCATATTCTCCACATCATTTGCTTTGTAAAGCCCTTTAATTAATCGGGAAAGGCCCAGTGATTATCACCTACTCAGAAAACACTATTTGAGAGCAGGGAATTAACTGCAGGCTCCGTCTCTAACCCAGAGCTTCATCTTTTTCCCGATGATCTCCTACAAGTGCTATTCCCCTCTCGGTGCTAGACCAGATGTTATCACTTGGACGCCGAAAGGCTGAGAAAGCCAAGAGCTAAACACGGGATTGGGGATGGTGTGTGAAGGGGAAAGACCTTTTCAGAAGAGGCAGAAAGGACATTTGGACAAGAGGCAGAAAGAACCTTTAGAGAAGAGACAGAAAGGACCTTTGGACAAGAGACAGAAGGGACCTTCGGACAAGAGGCAGAAGATAAAGCAGCTCGTGTACCCCATATCCCACTCATGGAGGGGTTCTGAGGCAACAAGGGCACGGATTTCATGAGCAGGGAGCTGTGAATTTCCCATGGATGGAGCTGCATGGTCACCCATGAACCATAAAACATCCCTGCTCCAGCCAGCAGCCACTGACAGGGTTGAAACCCGCACGACCACACTAGCAGAAGGTGATAAGTGTGTGATAACAGGATGTGATGCTCCTAAAATCTTCCACCTAAAATCTCTGGTTGTTTACTGAGCATTTTTCACACATGAACATCTGCAAGTGTCTGTAGCCCTGACAACAGGCTGCACACAAAACGGTGTTTCTGGGTGTAAGGTGTTCACCCAGCCAAGGCCTCCCAAAAGAAAATGGGAATACAGGCTCTGAAAAGCCCCCCAGAGCACAGGGCAGCCCTGCCAAAACCAACACCTCACAATTTCTCATTTTTCTCAGCTGTCTCTGTGCCGATGCCTTTTCCAGGTGCCCAGATCCCAGACTCCTCCCATCCCCACCGGTGCTTGAACTGTGACAAACAGCCCTGGAAAAGCATTGCTGCTCTGGAACCACATTGTTTTGTTTGAGTTCTTTAAGGAAAAAATACTTTGTTCCTCCGAATATTTGTATAATATAAATGTATAAAAAGATATAAATATTTATATTTCTATAATATAAATATATTAAATATATAAATATAATAAAAATTCCATCTAAGTCATCGTTAGCATTCTAAAATGCTGTTAAATTGCATCTGCACAGGTACATGCTGTCCTGCTCTGGGACCATTGCTTGGAGAAATGCAAGCTGTATGGATTCTGCCTCACTTTCACCAAAATAAATGCAAAATATCTACAAATATGATGATCAACATTAACTGACTATGATGAATAAAGGAATCTGTAATTACAACTTATTATCCAACCATACTCTTCCTCCAAGCTGCCCAGGGAGAGCAGGAGCCAGGGATCTTCTGCTGATGCAGGTGATCCAGAAGGGTTGATTGTCACAGATGTCTTTTTATAAAAAATCCTTTCCTTAGGATTTTTCCTCCTGAGAAGCTGAGAGGCCTCAGGAACAAAATGCAAACATTGATTATCTGATGCTCTAGAATGCAACAGGTGCATCTGTGTTTGGTCTCATGTGGTTGTTTCTAATTAATGGCCAATCGCAGTCCAGCTTTGTTATCATTCCTTTCTGTTCTTACCTTAGCCAGCCTTCTGATGAGAACCTTTTCTTCTATTTTTTAAGTATAGTTTTAATGTAATATATATCATAAAATAATAAATCAAGCCTCCTGAAACAAAGTCAGATCTCCATCTCTTCCCTCATCCAAGAACCCCAGTGAACACCGTTACAGTTGATGGAAGCTTTTGCATCCACACAGAGCACTGCAGGCTGGTGTCTGCACAAGCTTTCCTCACCATCCCCATCACTCAGAGCAAAAAACCACACTCAGAGCAAAGGGGGAGCATCAGCCAAGGCTGGGAGTTTTCCCTGCTCCAACGTTACGCTGCACACAGTCAGAAAATCTATCAAAGCACCCGCCCGAGCAGCCTGCTCCAGCTTTTAATGTGCTTAATATAGACTTGTGAGGAGTGCCTTCAGTTCAGACACAGCTCACTGAGAGCACAGCGTGAGCATTGCACACAGGCAGCTTTGGATCTCAGCAGCAGCACACGGAGCAGCTGCCAGGCAGGTCTGTGTTTGCCACCTCCCCAGAGGGCTCTGTCCCCACAGGCTCCTCTGGCCCAGAGGGACAGACAGACACACCTGTGGGTTGACAGCATGCCCCTGCTCCTGGCACACACCCCATACCCCTTTCTGTTAGTTTTTCCCTTCTAATAACTCAGTCAGGTGCGTTCTCAGGTGAGTTGTACCTGGAAAAGAGCGCAGAGCTGGCAGCAGGAGGGACAGGCCTTACAGCTCAGTGATGGCAACAGGGACAGCCCTTACAGCTCAGTGATGGCAGCAGGGACAGGCCTTACAGCTCAGTGATGGCAGCAGGGACAGCCCTTACAGCTCAGGGATGGCAGACTCAGCACCAGGTGCTTTGCCCTGCATGCTGCTGCTCAAACAACTTAAACACATCCTAAGGACACACCAGGGACCATCCTTGCCTGGCTAAACACCAGGGCCAGGACAGTTACAGATCACTGGGAGCATTTCCTCATGGAAATGCACAGATCACATACCAAATTCAGCCTTCTTCAGCTCAGCATGAAAAGAACCCAAACAAAACACCCAACACCTCCTTCCTCAGCAGCAGCAAGCAGCCCACAGGGCTTCTGGCAGATTTGGGATGAGGAGGCCCGTGAGCAGCATCTGTGTTTCCCACTGATGGAGATGTGCACCCGTCCAGCATCAGATGAAGAAATTTGTGAGAGGAAGGGGGAACAGCAAAGGCAGCAGAGCACACACGACCCTCTGAGCACCACTGTGCTGGAAACAGGCTGTTATCACCTGTCCCAGCTCACACCAGGGATTCTGGGGGTTTTCTGACATACAGGGATGCAGATTGTATTTCATTAAAAGCCCCTTTCGAGGAGATAAATGAGTAACTTATTTTAACTCTAGTGTTTGCCTTTACTGACTCTGGCATCCTGAAGAAGAAAGACTGTAAAGCTTACATTAATAAGAAAATTACAAATGTAACCAAAATGGATAAGTCGCTGAATGGTCTTTGTCTCCTACCACACCACTTTATCACACTTGAAACAGAAGCCAGTTCTGAAAAACATATTTGAGGACCTTTTTCATCTACTCAGATGTGTTAGGGTATTTTAGTAGAAGGAAGGGGCTACTTCTTTGTGTCCTATAAGGCATAAGGAATATCCACCCCTCCTAAAGTTTAATTCTTTTGAATTTTGTATTCATGTAGCTTGTGCATCCTGATGGAAAAAATTCACATGGTTCTAGATATCCTGAACATATTAGAAAGGCTTTAGTGAAGCCCACTTGTCTGGCATTAGTCTGTCCATTGTTCTTTGTTGGCTACAAGCAGGGAGATGAGAAGGAACTCCTACAATAAAAGGAGTGCTTAAATCAAAGCTCCCTGGTTTTCCTGCACACATCAGAACTTTAGGCAGACACTTTTACACCAATGATATAATTCAGTTTTGACAATTTCAACCTGCTTCAATTTGATTCCCCAGAAATATTTCACTGTTTCTCCCATAAGTTATATTTTGAACTGAAAAATAATTTGACCTGAAATGGAACCAGTTTAAGAAGAGGAAAACCAACGTGTCATATTTCAATATACATTTTGCACCAGAAAATGTTGCTTGATTGGAATGAGTACTGTTCTGTAGATTTTCAGATTAAAAAAAAATTTAAAAAAAAACAAACAAGAATTCTGAATTCCTTGGCGCAGCATTTTCACTGGAGTCCCGGGGGAGCTGGTGGTGTTTGCTCCCTCCTGGCTCACTTCAGTCCCTCCATGCACCGTGACTCACCTCCTCTCTTCCTGGAGAGCTCAGAGGAAGCTGCATCTTCCCAGCGATTAGCACACCAGGCAGTCCTTTCTGTGCAGCTCCTTCCCTTATCAGCAGCCCATTTCCTAAAAACAAGAAAGGGGGGTGGGTGGAGGTGGAAGGAAAAAACCCATCAGCAAACTGCAATCTGCTTGCTCTCCCTTGTCCTTAAAATATTAACTCGACATTGACAGGCTGGAGTGCTCACTGCACGAAACCTGCTGTGACTGGGGATAACCAGGACATTACAGAGGGCCATGAATCAACTCAACTGCACAGGCTTCCCGTGCTTTTGCTCGGCAGAAGTGAAATATGCTCCCTCACCACCAAGTGACCATTTCCGTATTTTTTCCAGTTATCTCCAGAACATTTATTAGATTAGGGGGTTTTATTTATGGACTCTGAAGCTGTGCTGTTTCCCAGTGAAGCATTTGTTATCTGTTTAATGTTCCTTTTGTTCTCCTGGACATTTGCATTTATTTATTGTGATTCATTGCTGCACAGGTACCAGGCTCCAAGTACCTGCAGTTTTAAACACATTCACAACACACACATCTTTGCCATTTAAAATGCCTTTCCTCTAACAGCCTCTCCAGAGCCAGAATATCTCCATTCCCAGATGAAACCTGAGATCCTAGGATCAAAACTGCTTCCACGTGACAGGTTAACAGTAACCTTCCAAAGACACTTGTGCAGCCCTGTGCAAGTTACTTCATAGTTTGGCACATTTATGGGAAAGTCAGAGCTTATTACAATGGATTTATTGAATGTAAGGCTTCATAAATGGGGCTTCTTTCTGCAATGCCTGGTGTGTGTGTATATATATATATGTATATGTGAATAATTGGGATGTTATTTACCAATTATGGGCCCAGCCCATCCAAAGTCGGCCTTGTTAGCAGTGAAATTCCACCTGTTCCTCTGCCCATTGTCAAGGTTAAAAGTTTGCCCCTGTGTCTCCAAGGGGTTTGAATTCAGGACTGAAAGCAGAACTTTTTTGCCCATAGCCAAGCCCTCAAATCCAGATGCAAATTTTCCATGAGCTGATTTGTTCAACACTGATGCAGAGCAAAGCCCAGGCTGGATCTGAACCACCTGCAGGACCAGGGCCTGAGCAAACAGAGAGCCCCCTGTGCTCCTGCCAGACACAAAAACGAGCATGGAGCAAGGAAACCGAAGGAAACCAGGCATGAAGAGTGTCTCCACCCCAAAATACCAAGTTTCAGATTTTGCTGGGCTCGGATGGGTGTGTAAAAAGTAACTCTGAGCATTGGTCACCAAGCCTTCAGTGCTCAGCAGCTCTCCTTGGGGCAGATGTGCTGGGTGCATGTGCACTCCTATATTCAGTTCCTTTGGTGCCAAAGGTGTCACTTCTTATAATGTGTATTTTACATTTCATAGATATTTTTAATGCCTCTCTCAATTAGGAAAATTATGGAACCAAATAATACATGAGCAAAGGCAACATTTACTACATGGGATTTGCATGCTTTCATGGAATTCAGGTATAAACTCTGGGGACCCTTGAAATCAAAGTTCTTTTAATTAATTAATGCAGTCCGTTGATTTGGAGCAAGCCTGTAAAACAGCTGGAAATTCAATACATCAGGGTTCTTTTGAAGAGGTTTTTTTATTTTTTTTTTCTGACATGACTACCTGTGGTTCAACAGATGTTCATATGAAAAAAAAAAAAAAAAAACAAAAAACCAAGCAGGAAAAGGAAGACACAAGAAGAGTATTCCCCCCTCAGCCCAGATTCCAACAGCAGGGGAAAGACAACACAAGGACATGGATTTCCAATGGATTTCCAGGAAATTTGGACCTGCTGGAGGATGCTGATCATTCCCCACAAACAGGAAAGGCATCTGGGGCAGCCACAGGGATGCAGGGGGGCTCCCTGAGGGGTGAGCCTGGAAACACCAGGAGAGCACAGGAGTGATGGCTGCCTCTGCTAACATTTCACAAGCTTGTTATCCACCAAGAATTCCACCTGGAAAAGCACTAATAAAGCAAGTCAGGCTATTCCCCAGCAGGGGAATCAGAGCTAATCAGTGAAAGGATGCCTTCCCTGCCCCTCTCAGGCTGGAGCACAGGCAGAGCTGTCGCTGGGAGTTTGCACTATTGACGCCGTGTGGGTCTCTAAAGGAGGAGAAGCAATTGTTCTAATTTCTGTGTTAATGGCACTGAGCACCACCCATGGCCTGGGGACCTGCTGCCCTGACATCAGCCAGAGATGCCAGCAGGAATTTGGGACATGGAGGGAGCAGGACACCACAGCAGGAATTTGGGACATGGAGGGAGCAGGACACCACACAGCAGGAATTTGGGACATGGAAGGAGCAGGACACCTCAGCAGGAATTTGGGCCACAGAGGGAGCAGGACACCTCAACAGGAATTTGGGACACAGAGGGAGCAGGACACCACAGCAGGAATTTAGGACATGGAGGGAGCAGGACACCACAGCAGGAATTTGAGACATAGAGGGAGCAGGACACCCCAGCAGGAATTTGGGACATGGAGGGAGCAGGACACCACACAGCAGGAATTTGGAACATGGGGGGAGCAGGACACCACAGCAGGAATTTGGGACATGGAGGGAGCAGGACACCACAGCAGAGGCACATTGAACCTCAGCCCTTGGGAGCCACCATCCCACATCACAGACAGGACTCATCTCGTGCTTCTCAGGCTCTCTGGAAGAGCTTTTCCTATCTGCAGCAGCACACCAGGCACACAGCAGGGCATCTGCTATAAACAAACCCACCCTCAGCTGTGATGATACCAGCCCTGCCTTTGTTGACTCTGAAATTCTGCTTTTGAAGACAGCAAGGGAAGAAAACAAGAAGATGCAATCCTGGCTGCAACTCTCCAACCATCCTTTTTCCCCTGGCTTATCTCACTTCACATATGTAAGGAACAGCAAGAAAAGCATCTCTGAAAGGAAGCAGACACCAGAGCATGCTGTATCCCCTCCAAACCAGGGCCAGCACAGGCAGCTCTCATTCATCCTGCAGCAGGTTTTTAATCCCTGCCTAAGGAAGGGAGGCTGGGGACCACTAAGGACCACAAGGATCTGCTGAGAAGCTTTAGCTGTGCCATGTTTGGTGATGGCTTTGGGATCAGTGCACAGCCCAAGTCCAGACTGGAAAAGCACTGCTGGTCCTTCAGCATCTCCTGAGCAGGGATTTTACCACCATCCTTCTGGCAAATCCACAGAATAGGCATGAAGCCCTTCTTTTAAAAGTTAAAAAAAAAAAAATAAAATAGAATTTTAAAAAACCCACAGAATGAGCATGAAAATTCACTTGAAAAAGAATTTTTAAAAAAGAATTTTTAAAAAAAGAATTTAAAAAAAGTTTTAAAAAAGAATTTAAAAAAAAATTTAAAAAAGAATTAAAAAAAAGAATTAAAAAAATTAAAAATAATTAAAAAAAAAAAGAATTTTTAAAAATACACAGTAAGGGTGTGAAAATTCACTCAAAAATAATTTTTAAAAATCCCCCCAGTTAAAACAAGGGATCTGCTTCTGAACCCACAGAAAATAAGGGCAGCTTTTAGAATAGCTTTAGAGAGAGATGTGCATGTGGAAGGGTGGGACTGAGGTTGTCAGGGGTGCAGGTGGTGAGGGAAAGAGCCCGGAAATGAGCTGTTCTCCATGTTCAACATTTCTCCAATCATTTTCTTATTAGCATATCTCTAAGTGCATATAATTTTCACATCAAAGGGTAATTTTTTTTAGGTATTTAAAAAAATAAAAACAAGCAAAAAAACCCCTCTAGGATTGAAGTAGAGAATAATTTCTTTCCTGAAGTCTTTCAAGCAGCTCCTCTCTATGACATGACAGTAAAATTACAGAGGAGACAAGTGTTTAGAAAACTCTTCCCTGGAATTCAGATTATTCTTCAAGCACACGGTAAAATGGTTCACCAAACTGCGACAGGAAACATAAAGGGAGTCCTGGGAGCAGCAGAGCCCCAACTTTACAGTGTCTTCATCAGGAGCAGCCTGAATCCTCTGCCCCTTGCTTAGGGGCTGAGATAATCAGCATTTCTGAGCTGATTATGGGGAGGGAAAACTGAAGACAAGGCTGAGCCCATCTTGTCTCCCACCAGTCCTTGCTAGCCAGGGTGGTCCCTGTGCAAAAGCCAGGAGTAACTCCCTCCCCTTCCCTCTGCACTGCTCATCCTCTGCTCTGCAGTCTGCAAGGCTCTTTTGCGCCTCTGGATCCAGTCAGGGGCAGCATGGATGGGCACCAAGCACTTCTCTCCAATGCTCACTAAGGCTTTGCAGGGCCCCTTTCACTCTCCCCTGCCTCCTGCAGCAGCTCAAGGCTGCTCTTGGTGCTGTGTTCCAGCAATCTCAGGAACCAGGCTCGGGCAGGAGCTCTCCTTTAATGAGATTTTATTAAAAGACTCTATTACAAATAGCCACTTAAGCAAGTGAACCTTTGGAGCCTTTAGTCCATGATGTCAGAGCTGTGGCTGGATGTTTCCTGGGAGCACTAAACCTGCTGCTAATATAGGGCTGCTCTATATGACAGCTATAAAACTGCTTAAGCGTACCAGGCAGGAGGCCAACAGGGCTTTTTGTGGCTATCAGGGCTTGGCTGAAGGTCCCCTGCAGCAAGGCAGGAGGAAGCAGGGCCCTGGGCAGGGGTTCAGCTTCCCCTCACCTCCTTTGCGAGGCTGGAAAGGTCCAGAGAGCAGAAAAGCCTTTGCATCCTGCCCAGCTCTCTCTCCTGTGGCTGCAGAGATTATCCAGCTCTGTGCCCTGCCTGTGGGGCCCCCGAGGCTGCTCTGCATCACCACCCCACCTCTGCCCCTGCATGGAATACCCCAAATTTATGTAGGAATACCCACAATTTCTCTAAGCCCATTGGACAGTATGTGACAATAAACCAGTGGTTTATTGTCTCATTGACACCAGCCTGGCTTTTCTGAGCCCTGCACTGCAGAGCTGCCCACCTGCCCTGTCCTCAGAGGCATCCCTGGGGCTGCACGCATCCCCTGGCAGCTGTCTGCCCGCAGCACAGCCTCCTGTTTGCAAATCACACCCAGGATACAGCAGGAATGCCAGCGATGTTTGCCAACAGGCACCGGTATTAAAGCTAACAGCAGAACTGGCCCGACCCACCTGTCAGCTGGGGAGAGATAAGCAGAGGGCATAATAACGCACATTAATCACGTTTTAATCTGCAGTTTTCCACCAATAGGTGGCACCAGCAATTTTTGGATGTGCTACAACATGGTACATCTGTTCCCTTGCCACAGGGCACCCAGCCCATGGCAGGGCAGGGAAGATGGATGCACCATCTATTGCCACGGCAGCACCCAGCCCCTCTCGTTTTCCCTGAGGAAGAAAAGGTTAAAACTCCCACAGGCCAATTTTTCCTTCCCCAAACAAACTTATTTCAAGTTAGGATTAAGCCCAACTTGAATGAGTCTTTCAGGGAGTATGAGTCTGGAAGCTGTATGCAAACAGATCAGAAAAAATTGCTTGAAATGGAAGGATAGACTAAGCCTCTGTAGGAGACACAGCAAGAACACAATTTAACACAACAAACCCAAAATTTCTTGTAGCTGAGGCTGGCCACTCATGTGAAAACATCTAAATCACAAAATAATACAGTTAAAATATATTGTATAAATATGTTACTTTGACTAGAGCATCCAACAGAGGAAAACATCACACCACACATATGCCTGATCTCTGTACACACAATAAAGGAGAAGCAACCCCAGCCAGGTCCAACCAAGCCTGTGGCCTGCACAACTTCACAGGAAAAACTGCCCAGAGCCAAGGCAAGGCAGGAAACTGCCTGAGAAGCAAAGTCCCACCAGCTGTGCCACGCCACTACAGGTGCACAGCATCCAGCTTACAACTCCACGCAGCTGAATCCAGCCCGTATAAATTATTAAAGAGTCTGCAGAACATTACACAGTTCATGTAGTTAATGATTATAGTTCAGTGTCTAGGTCAGATATAATTAGATGTTACATTAAAATAGCTTCACAGAGCCATTTATTCTGATTTAATTACTTAAAATGATAATATAATGAGCAGCGCTTTCAAAGAAAAAAAGAAATCTTTTAATGAGCTCATTTTAAGTTAATATAAGGCAAATTAATCATTTAACAAAATGCGGTGAAAAGACAAGTTCATATTTCAAAACATGTTGTGCCTTTGTCAAGGGAGCTTGTTTATTACCTTGCTGGGAATGACACACAAATGGGTGGCTCTTGAAACAACATCACATCCCACTGTACATCTGGAACATCTTTAAACCATATTTTCTTCCTTGCCCAGATATACCTGCTACGCCAGAGCCCTTTGAAATACAGCCTGAGCAGCAGATTTATGACCATCAAGCTGTGTCTTTATTCCAGTGTGAAGCAGAGCGATAGCTGCGCAGAGCAGCCACCCGAGGAGGTGAGCTCCTGATGAAGGGTTAATCGTGGCTTGCTTCATTAATCATTCATTTGCTGGCTCAGAAAATTAGCTTTCACTTGTTTGTTTGCTCAAGAAGCGATAAGCCCGTTCCCTCGCTGGTTCATCTATTTTCTTCCCTTTGCATTGTTTCAGAGATTTTAATCCTTTCCAATTTTTGTAATCAGTCATTTTGGTCTTTTAGCAGGAGCGTTTCCAAGCGTGCAATTACTGGAGTGAAAGCAGGCAGCTCTCTGCAGGGAAGGAGCAGGCTCTGGTTCACAGCCCTGCCAGCAGCCACAGCCCTCCTCCTGTCCCACAGCCCTGAGCAAAGGTGTCCCCAGCTCCAGATCCATCCCAGGGCACCTCACACAGCCCCAGAAAAGGTGTCCCCATTTGCAGAGCCAGCCCAGGGCACCTCACACAGCCCTGAGCAAAGGTGTCCCCACCTCCTGTCCCACAGGGCACCTCACACAGCACACCAGCAAAGGTGTCCCCATCTCCAGAGCCAGCCCATTGCTCTGCACACAGGGCTCCCTGCACTTCCACAGGCATTTAAATCAACATTTATTCAGGGCCTGAAGAGCAAGGCAAGGCACACGGAGTGGTTTGCAGGTCGTGTCCCAGGCATTCACCTCCTCTGTCCTAACCTGGAGCTGCAGCCTCACTAAGCCAGCAAGGAAAACCTGGAGAAGGTAAAGGGGGGGTCCTACTCCCAAGGCTGATTTCTTCCTCACAACACAAACCTGCCTCAATAAAAGGTTTTCAAACCATTCCATGGCATCACCTGCACAACACGAGGTCTCCCATGCCTTGGATGCCTCGGTGAGGGAGAGGAGACTGACTGTCACACGGCAGCCGCACTCCTCCCACCAGGAACAGAAATAATTTGGGGCTGCACATTCCTCCCTCAGCACATTGCCTCTGCTCCCAGCCAGGCAAAGCTCTCGGCTCCCTGGCAGTGCTGCGAGGGGATGTGGTGCTATGACAACCCCGTGGGTGCCATCCATCTCACAGGTGGCACCGCCAGCCCCCGGGGGCACCAACCGTGACCTGCCCGGCCCCTCCTTCCCAATTACTGCTGCTGCAGCGGGGATATCACTCTCCCTTTGGGATTTTCATTTTCCCCTTTTTTAAAATCTTTTTTCACAGCCCAACCCACCCAGGTTTGCAGAGCAAAGCCCCCCTGGCTGGTTGCCCACATTTGCCCACCAAAGCAAGGATGTGTGCAGCCCAGCGTGGCCTCAAACTCCACTCTCTGCTGCTTCCCCTTTTCTAGGCTGAAACCTGGGTTTTTTTGAAGAAAAACACATCTCTGAGCCACAAGGCCCCAGCATGAGGCTCGTGTCACACAGTCATTAATAAGGCTTTCCAGACAAATCTGACTGGAGAGATAATAGGCTTAAACAATTAGAAAGAGGAAAAAAAATTAAAAATATTTCTGTGATGGAGTATTTTCTTGTCCTATTCGCTGTAATTATTTTCTAAATGTAGATCATTATATACGATGCAGGCAGCAGTGTTCCAGAGCTGATCAGGCCATATGTTTCCACATTTTGAAAAGAAAACTAATTAAAAAGAAATTAAAAATGAAAAGGAAAAAAAAAAAAAAGAGGAGGTTTGTGAAGAGGACTGGTAGGTTTGGGTCGGAGAGGAGTGGTGAAGGAATCTTTCAGGAATGTATACATTCACTCTGCTCGGCTCTGCGTTTTGTTTTCAGAATTGTTTCTGGCAGAAACCTAAAGAAAAATATGAACCAGATGTACAAGGAAATAGTTTCTTCATCAGAATGAGAAGAATAGCTCTCTGTCTGCCAACAGACTTGGAGCCTTTACATTTTAGCAAGGTGATGTTAAAAATACCCTTCAGCAATGGGTTCTCCTTCAGCAGTGCCAGGGGCTAATGGGACACAGGGAGAGCATCTCTGGGGAGGGGGGTGCCCCAGGAGAGCATCTGCAGCTCCCCAGGACAGCATCTGCCCCTCCCGGATGCCCTGAGGTCTGAGGTGAGTGGTGGCACGTGGCAGTGCCAGCAGGGATCCCACAGGGCTGGGCAGGGCACCTGGCAGGCAGCTCCTGCTGCTGGGTTTGGGCTTCTCCAGCCTCTCCCATGCCAGGGGCTCAGTCCTGAGCCAGGCACAGCCCTGGGGGCTGCACAGGTCCCAGCTTTCCAGAAGACTTCAAGGAACAACTGTTTGGGGTGGGGAAGAGCAGGTTTGAAACTCTCATCCAAGAGCAGCCCTTGGCAGAAGGGAGGTGGGAAAAGCCCAGAGCCCTGTCTGCCCTTTGGGAGAAGGGATGGGATCCAGCTGGTATCTCCTTCATTTCCTCCTCCTTTCATGTGCCAGGTAAAGCAAATCCTCCCCAAATTCTGGTTTCTCCTCTGCTCCAAGGCCGCAGCACAGGCCCTGGGCTGATGGCTGATGGTCCAGCCCTGGGCTGGCCCTGCAGGGTGAATCCTCCGTGCCCTCCTCCCCTTGGCATCTGCACAATGAGGGAGAAGCATGAGCAGCATCTCTGCTGGCACAGATCCTTCCCAGGATCTGCTGGAAATTATGGGAAAGGTCCCAGAAAGGGTCAGCAGCTTCATCACAGCATCTGGGCAGAGGTGTGAGGAGGGCAGGCGCTGAGACCAAGGAGTGGGGAGGAAAAATAGTGACAAATTATTCCTCTGCTCCGAATTACTGACTCATGACAAAACCAGCCACGGGCAAGAGGGCAGCTCCTGAATGCTGAAGTGCTTCAGTGCCTCATCCTGGGGCTGTGGCCATGCCTGAAGCCCTGCTCCACTCCTGGGGTTTTCTGTGTCACTGAGGCACCAGATCCTGCTGGGAGAAGGAGGATCTACCACAGCAGGTGACCCTCAGACACCCTGGGGTTCCACCCTGTCACCTATGGCACTGCCACCTCTCCAACCCAGCAGAATCCCCAGTGACTCCCATGAGGTCAGTGGTTTGGGAAAGGAGCTCAGCTGGAAATTAAACAGGACAGAAAGAGAGCAAGAGAGAGCAACCAGGGAACTTTAATCTCATTAAATACACCTTGAGGCTTAATTTTGCCCAGAGGAGTCTTTTTCTTGCCTCTAACCTTGCTCCAGCCTGCCTGCACCAGGAAAATTCTTCACAGGGACTTGTCCTTCTCTGCTTCGGGCAGTCAGAAATCTCTCTGAATCCTCCTGGATGCTGGATTTGAAAGGGGATGGGAAAGAAAGTGCACTGATCTTCTGAAACCAGCTTATTTTGAAGGAACCACGTCAGCTTTGATGAGCAGAATTGCTGATGAGCACCTCCAGCAGCAGGAGCAGGCGGTGGCTCTTCCGTAGGCGTTTGTTGTCCACAGAAGATGAATTTCTGTCTCTCAACAGTTTTTAATTCCAGTAGAAAAAGTTTTCCAAGGTTTTGTAATTAAAGGTAAGGAAACCCAAGGCCTCACTACAGTAGTATTACAGGATCTTTGTTTTCTGGCCAGCACTACTTTAAAACAAACAAATGCTTCAAGCTCTGGAGTTGGCTCAGCAAATTGGCTTAGTCCTCATAGGCACTAGCTAATACAAAGTGCAAGGAGTTCAACCTTTCTGCACTGAAAAAACCCAGTTTCATCTGTCTGAAAGCCAGCAGCATCAGCTTCCCAGGTCTATCACAACTCCCCATAAATTAAAAAAGCTCAGTTGTATTGCACAAAGCATCTAAAGCAGCTGAGATTTCACGTGGGACACCCGGGAGAGAAGTTTAACAGCGCATGTTTCATGGTGATTGGCAAATTATCAGGTCATTGCTCCAACTTCCACAAACATCAGCAGCCAAAAGCAATAAAAATACAGGTTTTGGTCTCAGGAGCCTTCAAACTGTTTTCCAGAGTTGGACTGCATGACAAGATGCTCCCTACAACACTGCAGAAGCGCTGAGCTGCTTAATTAGAATAACACAGATGCAGCTCGGTTTTTAAGTCAATCAGAACAATCAACACAGAATCAACAGATTTTCACAAGAATTAATCGAACACTTCCCTTGCTTTGTGTTTTAAATGCAATTTTTCTGGTTTGTCAGTAGGTAACCCTGAAGGATCACATCCCTTCTTCGGCATCACTATAGGTGGCCACTCTTCAGTTTACCTGGAATTTGCCTCTTTCAGTGGTCTCAGCACTGGGAAAAGGCTCCCACACACATTTTTCCCAGCTCTGCCATCTGACAGGCGAGCCAGAATACGCACGGGGCGGATATCTCCAACCTCAACATTTCCCTGACAACAATATCAAGAAAAAAACTCCAGGGGTTTTGTTAATAAAGACGAACTTCAAACATCCTTTATTCCCGGATTTAAGCAGGCTGTAATCCTATCGGGTTGATTTTTCTCTCACTGGTGAGAACAGATACCAACGAGTTGTTTCCTGAAACACTCACAACCGCTACTGATGCTTTTTTGGTTTTTTTTCAACCTCGCTTGAAAAACTTGGAGTTCCTCAGAGCAGCCAGGAGCCAGACACTGCCCCTCCTTTCTGCTCCAGCTTTGGGAAGGGTGCTGCCAGTGCTGGAGGCTATGGGGCACAAACCTGCCTTGGGTTTTGGCCCAAAAGGCACAGCTGGGTGCAGCCCATCTGCTGGAGGAGATTCCAGATGCAGCCAGAGCATCCTCCTGTCCCTGCTCGGTGTGTGCATCCCTCCTGCTCCCGCCCTGCTCTCCCGGGGCTGAGCAGCGCTGCCAAGGGGATAAGGGGCTGCGATTAGGAGCTGCAATTCCCTGCTCGTGTGGGCTGGCAGAAAATTACTGCTCAGCCGGAGAGGAAAATAACATCTTATTTACCGTCTCTCCTGGGACTCGTCTGAGGGCTGAGCAAGTGCTGACTCACAGGCTGCGGAGAGGTGCCGAGATGCAAATCCCAGCTGCGAGCTGCGAGCTCTCCTCGGCGCTGGCAGAGCCCCGCAGCATTACCTGCACCTGTGCTGGCATCGCTGCCCACGCTGTCCCTCCGGCTGTCCCCATGGACCAGAAATGCGACTTTCTGCCTCCAGACACCTCGGGAAGCTGTGATGTCCCTCACAGGCAGCAGCTGGCTCAGCCAGCACCCCAAAGAGCTGAGATGCATGGTCGGGGCTGGCAGGGACAGGCAAGGGGCCATCCATCACACACTTGCACCCCACAGAGCTGCCAAGAGAGCCAGGAGTTTTAAAAGAGGGACCCTGCCTCCCCATTTCACTTTCCTGCTGAAAACATCTGGTCTGCTTGGCACCTATGCCGCAGCAAATATAGCAGAGCATCTTGCTGGCGGGCACGGCGCCACCGCGACAGATGGGTACGAGCGCAGGCAGCCAAGAGACCTTGTATCAGCATCAAGTGTGTTTGCTGAGGGCAGGATTCGCAGCCAGAAATGTCAAAATGGCTGAGTCTCCGTGCCTGCAGATACCGGCGAGGCGAGGCTGTGCTAAACCAGCTCTGGAATGGTGGGGGAAGCTCAGCTCTGCAGCTACACAGCACAAGTTTCTGGTCGCGTGGAGCGGGATTAATTTCTGGCGTGGGGATGTTCCCGTTTCCAGGCGAGAGAGCCCACGGGCTGCCCCGGGGCTGGCGGGACACCGGCGAGGCGAGAGAGCCACAGTCCCACAGCAGCAAATTTGTCTTTGCAAAATGGGTTAGGAGAGCTGCTCTCAATTAACCCCGGGTCAGCTCGGCAGGCACGGGGAGGTGGCAGCGCATCCCCGCCGAGCACACCCTCGCAGCTCCGGGCAAAGCTGCGCCTGCCTCCGCCGGGCCGCCGCTGCCTTCATCTTCCATCAGGGGAAGAGCAAAGGACTAATTGCGCTAATTAGCGTTGCCCTCATTTCACAGCAATTTCAGGAGCTCGGCTGAGCGCTGAGCCCCGTGGCGGGTCGGGGAGCGCGGAGGGAATGAGGAGCGGCAGATGTGCAGCGGGAAAAGGTGTGGAATGGGATGTTCCTGGTCACTCCGGGCCACACGAGTCCTTGGAGCCGCCACCGGCACCAGGGCACCGCGGTGACAACAGCGGGAGCGCGGCTGAGCATCCAGCATCCCGTATCCTGCATCCCGCATCCTGCATCCTTCATCCCGCATCCCCAGCCGAGGACACTCGGCCCGGGGATCGATGCCCAGCGGGGTCGGGAGGGGAATGAGCAGTGCAGGGGCACAGGGAGGGAGCTGCCCGTGCCACCCTCCCCGCTGACAAGTGAGTGACCCGGCTATTGTGGTCCTGCCTGCTCACAGGAACAAACATGCTCCGTATAAAAATCTCATCTTTCTAATCCCAGAGATGCTCTCTGTGGGAAAACGTGGTTGGTTGCTTGAAGAGGGGACAGAGAGGCACGGGATGAGCTGTTCAGAGAGGCTGGACGGAAACGGGGAGCAGGGCAGGGATGTTTTTTATCCCCACACGGTTACAGCCTGCCTCGCTCTTTCCTCAGCTGGTGCTTTAAGAGAAAAGTAATGCAACACACACCCGGAATGGGAAAGGAAGGAGAATTGGCAGGAACCAGCACGTCTGCACTTGTTTTAAATTTTTATATTTATTAAAATACTCTGGAAGTCTCTTGCATTCCAGCAGCCTTTGAAACAGCACTGGAATAAGTTACATACTGGGGAATGCTTGATTTCCAGCAGCTCCAGACAAACACATCTCCTGGAGGGACTGGTAAGAATGGGCGCAGGAGTGACTTGTGCTTAATCCCATCTGTGAAATGTTCATATTCTCCAGTCTGAGCCCTTCTGGCAGAGGCAGGAGCCAGCAGCAAGCTGACTCAATCTAACCATGAGGGTGCTTGGATTGAGGTGTTTACAGAAACACCCTGCACCTCCAGTAGCTCTGACAACCTCCAGCTAACAGCTGCTCTAAGAAGGACCATAAAGAAAGTAATTAAATACTGAAATGCCACTAAAAAGACAAGAGATGGAGACAGCTGGCAGCGCCCTGACCCTCTGTGCTGGTGCCAAGAATCAGCCCAGACCACAGCAAACTCTGGTGAAGAAGGAAAATACTGCCTAGACAGCCAAGCTTTGTGAAAAAAAGATGATTAACCAGCTTCCAAATCTGCCTCTGAGCCCCTGACCAGGACACCAGGGGAAATATTCCATAGATCAAGAGCAAACTCAGTGCCCAGCATCAGTGTTTAGCTGTGGCGGTCCCTTCTCCACAGTGATGCTCGTCCTCCCTGCCAGGGCTGCTCCCTTACCCCTGAGCACTGGAACTCTCCAAAGCCCAGGGATGTTTTTGCCAGCAGCCCCTGGAGTGCAGCCAGTGCTGCAGCTGGAGGCACGGATGGAGGGATGCAGGGGAGCGGGCAGAGCCAGGGCTGGCACAGGGACAGGGCTGTGGGCGCTGCCAGCAGCAGCACGGGGGCTGGCACCCACGGACAGCTCTTCTGATCAAACGGGAGCAGGGCTGGCTGGGGAGATCAGCCATGTACTGATCAAAGCAATGGGCTGATGTGAGACCTGCTGGGAAAATGACCCCTCTCCAAAAAAATATTATTTTGGAAGAAATCCTAAGTGGATCCAAGCGAAGGAGGGGAGGCACGAGTGAGAAAAAGGGAAGAAAGGAGCAGGAGCTGTCCTGGGCAGCTGAGAAGGATAGAATGGAGAAAGTCTGCGCAAATACTGAATGAGGAATGGATATTTTGCACAGACGGTCCTTACCTGAGCCATACTGCTCCTCAGGACCCTCTGATTTGCCACAGTCACATTCTAAACTCTGGAATTCCATCTGGAATATTAATTCAAACCTGATTTTAAAAGTGCATGGCAGCTTTGGGGGACACAAGAGCAAACAAAAGACCTGGCTCTGGGTACAAGGGGAAATGCACCATTTGCCTTTCATTTTGGGAAAAAAAAACCCCACAGATCTGCAGGTCTAGATATCTGAATCCTTTAAATACACACCGCTGGTTTATACAGACCCTGCAGCTCCAGCTGATTGACAAAACTCACTCTGAATATCTTGAAATGTCATAAAATGTAGGAAGTGTGTATCTGACAGCCACATCCTACAACAAGGACATCCCACAGCACAGACATCCTTTATCCCCCTGCAATTACCTTCACACTGCTCTGCCTTATTCAGCAGCTCTGTGGTCTCCAGACTTTGGAGATTTACCTCTTTACTTTTACTTTTTTTTCCTTTTTTTTTCAGTTATGAATATTGCAACTTCTGAGATAAAAAGAGGCTGGGAAGAAAGAGAACTCTTTACCTGTGAGGAATGAACAAGAGAAATAGGAGGACACAAAATAAACCCTCAGAGTTTCTCCATGTTCTTTCTTTGCATCCTTTGTATTCCCCTAGCTGAAAGTGGTAAATCACAAAACCCCAGTTCAAGACAAAGTTCCACAAGGCATCAAAATAATTCTGTGGTGCCCATAGACCAAATAAATTAAGAGCATCCAGCAAAGACCTAGAATTTATTGTTGTTACCAGAACAGACCCAAACACACTGCTGTTAAAAAATTAGGGAAAGAGAGCTGGAAGTGGCAATAATCCCCCAGCTCTGGGGAGAAGGAATCTAACTTAGCTTCCTTCTGGTGCTAATCATTAGGAGGACTTGTGAGGCCTGAGGGGACATTAGGTTGTTCACAATTTGGCCTTTAGCAGATAGTTTAAGGACTTTAGGAAGGCAGCAGAGATTTCCCAGGAGGGACTTGGGCTGGGCAGGTTCTCAGGAATGCCCCTTGGAATGAGACAGAAAACTTTAACGGGATAAAAAATGGAAAACAGGCGGAATTAGCCCAAGAAAAAGATCAATATCCATCCAGGGCACCTGGAGCTGGTACCAAAGCTTGGCCTGCAGAAAGAAGGGGACTGAGGCACTGTTCTGTGGGTGGAATGGGACCTCACCATGGATGGTGAGGTCAATGCCTTCAGTCAGCTAACAGCTGACTGAATAACAATGCCTTCAGTCAGCTAACAGCCTTTCTGGGAAAGAGGCAGAGGTGAAAACTGCATTACCTGCTTTAATTCTTTCCTCCCAGTTCTGGAGCTTTTTGCTGTTTTGTGCTAAATGGCACAATATGTGACTTGGATCAAACAGGCCCTAGGTGAGTCCTTCCCCAAAGATGACAGCTAATGCCATCGGAAGGGCTGCCCAAAAAGGCTCCTTTGGAAAAGCTCTTTCTCTAGCTAACCTCTCCTCCAATTTAGTGCTTTACATCTGAAATTTTGAAGCCAATTTTCTTTTTACTGGAGCTTTAATGAAAGGAGAAAATTATTTATAATGGCAGTTGTTACTCTGGGAAGAGGCAAGTGGAGCTCTTAGGACTTTTGCCCTAGACCTCATGTCACTTTTTGTGCTCTGTTTGAGCAGCAGAGACACTTTTTTTTTTTTTTACTCCAGTGGCTCGTTTATTCCACACAAGTTAGCACAAAGCCTTGTGACAGCAGAGGAGGCTGGGGGGTCACCTTGGTGAGCAGGAGGGATGTGGGAGGGTCTCACACAGCTCTGGATGGTCACAAATGGCCCTTGGGAGCCGGCACCACTGCTCTCAAGGGGGTTTTAGCTTCTCATTATAGCAAATTATAGCATTTGGGCTATATGGTACCCTAAACAAGGATGTGTCTGGTGGGCGTATTGGCCAAATACCATCCGTTTGGGAGATAATGTTTGGGTTTTTGGTAGAGTGGCATGAAGTATGATGTGGATTATCCTACATTGCACGGACTGTCTGATAGGGCAGAGAGTGTGATGCATTATTATACATACCCTGAAAGCAAGAGGAAAAGGTGCTGGGGGAAGAAGGGGGGTTTTATCCCAGGCGTAAAACCAGGGGGGTTTTACCTTCTTATTATCCCACAGCCCTGCTTGTTCCCTGGCACCAGACATTTCCTGGTCCTGCTCCTTCTTATAGTCCAGGTGCCCAACACCAGCAAGGGCGCCAAAATGTCTCATTTATTCGAATTTAATCAGCAGCTTCTAAAACAAAGGTGTTTAGGGACATGAGCAGCACCAGAAGACCCATTGCCCATCCTTGGGGAGGTGAGGATGCTCCTGGGTTCACCCAAGGGAAGTGCCTGAGCCTTTGGAGGGAAATGGTGAGCCTACAGACATTCCAGCTGCTGTAAAAAGTTGGATTATTATTTTAATCAGCACTGTCTGGGCCCTGAGTGTGCATTTTGTCTCCCAATCATCACACGCAGCAGCACAAGATCCCTTGGAATAAATGGACAGTAAAGGAAGCCAAACCCACAACTTTTTAAACTTCTGACTTTCATAACAATCTGTTTATTTTATTAGCTGAGAACTGACGGTAGGGTGAATGTTGTTTGAGTCAATTTACATATATAGGTGAAAAAATTCCCAGTGACTTAGGGAAGGAGTCTGGGAAGGGAGAGGCAGGGAGGTGGGAAACGACTTATTGCTTTGCAATAAAGCTTTTAAAGAAAAGAGAAAGGGGTGGGGAGAGAGGAAAGAAAAGAGCAGCAGGAGGCCATCTAACAAAGCAGATTCTGCCCAAATTGCCAGCGAGAGGCCCAGGAGTCAGTGGGGGCTCATGATGGGGGAAAAGCTCCGGCAGCCCTGAGGATATTGTGAGGTGAAGAAAGTGCTTTGCAAAGTGGGAACAGCCTGCCCTGCTGCCGGGATCCTTTCTTTGTTTGCTCAGCCCTGCAAATCACTCTCTGGATGGTGTTTTGTAAAGGCAGCCCTGGCCTGGTGGGACGGGCAGCTCCCTGTGCCCTGCAGCATCTGCATCCCCTTCTGCTCCGAAATTATTTCAGGGCAGCTGCACTCATAACTGCCCTCCACAGATTTGCCTTTGGACCAGAGGATGCCAAACTCACAGCAGAGACAATATCTTGTCTGAGTGTCACATCCAAATTAGAAATAAGGGTTTGTCTATGTCGCAGACATCTTTTAAGAAAATCCTTCCCTTGGGATTTTTCCTCCTGAGAAACTGAGACGCCTCAGGAACAAAATGTAAATAATGATTATCTGCTGCTGTGGAATGCAACAGGTGCATCTGTGATTGGTCTCATGTGGTTGTTTCTAATTAATGGCCAATCACAGTCAGCTGGCTCAGACTCTCTGTCCAAGACCAGAGCTTTGTTATTCATTCCTTTCTATTCTATTCTTAGCTAGCCTTCTGAGATGAAACCTTTTCTTCTATTCTTTTAGTATAGTTTTAATGTGATATATATCATAGAATAATAAATTAAACCTTCTGAAATATGGAGTCAGACCTACATCTCTTCCCTCAACCTGAGACCCCTGTGAACACCATCACATGTCTAAGCCAACAAGCAGAAGCTTCTTGAATAACCCCACCAGTGGCTCCTTGCTCAGTGCAAACCAGCAGGATGCTCTGAAGCTCAGTCTGTAACCTGCTGTATCCTCTGTGCATGGCAGAGCACACAGCCATTGCTCTGACACACTGTGTTAACAATAAATGGTACCAATTTTGGAGCAGTGCCTTGCTTTCCCAGCCAGTGACACGGGCAGTAAATCCGCCCCACAGACTCCCCATTGCTTGCTGGTGGGTGGGAATCCGTGTGAGCCCACTCTGAGCACTGTGGATGTGTCAGAAGCCACATCTCCCTCCACAGAGCCCCAGCCAGCGGCAGCCCCTGCAGCAGAACACTGAGGGGACACTTTGAAGTCGTGTCCTTTCTTCTCTTTCAGGGGCGATTTATCTCCTTGCTGCCAGGAGAGTGATGGACAAAAGGGCTGGATCAGCTGCTCTATAGCCAGGGGTGAAAGCCTGGATCCATCAAGGTCAGTGGCAAAATTCCCACTGACTTCAATGAGGGCAGGAATTCCACCCTGCTCTGCTTTGCTGGATGCACTTTCACATGGAAGCCTTGTGTCACAGCCAAATGTTAAATTCAGCTTTTCCTTCAGCACACACACCACAGGGACTCATTGGACAAGGTGCTTCAGAGAATCCAGGCTGGGAGTCAGCACACACCAACACACAGGCCCTTTCCCAAGGGGTTTGAAATCCTGCAGAGCTGCAGGAAAACACAGTTTGGGAAAGGAAAGCTGCAAACCTTACCCCAGGCTTGGGCAGCAGTGACCTGCCTTCCTGCCAGCGAGCTCCATGGGTTTTATGTGTTAGTTGACTCTGGTGGTTAATAAAACATTTGGTATTTGATGGGATTTATCAACCAGGAGAGACACAGCTCCCAGGAAAGAACAGCAGCATCCTCAGTGACACAGCTGCTCTCAGGACTCTGTGCAAGCCCTGAGCACACAGTGCTGAAGGAGAGTCACCCTTGTTTGACATCATTGCTGAGAGATGCTGAGAAACATGAGAGATGCTGACTGAAGCTAAACCAGCTGCAGGATGTGCTGTGGGTACCAGAGGCAGCCTGGCTCCAGGCACACAGCCCAGCCCAGGCTGGCACAGCTGCACAGTGCCTTCACCCAGCTTGGGAGCCATCCCCACCCCAAGGACCACGCAGCAAAATCCCCAATTTACAGAGATTTGCTGGAGAAATACCTGCTGGACCCGCTCTCTGCCTGCACATTTTTTGGCCATATGGTGTCCAGCTACATCCCCATGCAAGCATCCATCAGCCCATGCTTATCTGCATCCTGGCCCGTGCTTAGCAGGCATTTTTAGGAGAGACATCTCCCACATGTGCTTCAGCATCAGTGTGTGTCAGAAGCTCAAGGTCCAGCAATGCTCCCTCCTTCCCCCGTGCGCCTCCTGCATTTTGCCAAGCAAGCAGTTTTGGGCTTCACTCTCCTTCACAAACACTTCTTTATGAGCTCATGCTGATCCTCAGGGGAGAAGCAGTCAGACAGCAGGGGAAAGGGGGATTTTCTGCTTCCAGAGGAGACAGCACATGCCCCAGCAGCAGGGCTGCTCACGGGATCACTGCCACAAAACCCTCCTGGACACTGGGGCAGAGCAGGGAGCACTTTCTTCTCACTGTCCCACTGCTGTAATGGAGAAGGAGGCAACTCTCCTTCACCATTCCCTCTGAGCCTGTGATGGTGTTTACAGGAGCTCTTGGATTGGCAAGAGACGAGGATCTGACTCCATGTTTCAGAAGGCTGATTTATTATTTTATTATATACATTACATTAAAACTATACTAAAAGAATAGAAGAAAAGGTTTCATCAGAAGGCTGGCTAAGAATAGAATAGGAAAGAATGATAACAAAGGCTTCTGTCTCAGACAGAGAGCCCAAGCCAGCTGACTGTGATTGGCCATTAATTAGAAACAACCACATGGGCCAATCCCAGATGCACCTGTTGCATTCCACAGCAGCAGATAACCATTGTAAACAATGGTTTTTGTTCCTGAGGTCTCTCAGATTCTTAGGAGGAAAAATCCTAAGGAAAGGATTTTCCATAAAGGATGTCTGCGACACTGAGCCATCCTGCACGGACAGAAATCTCGTGTTCGTGTGCTGCAGGATACCTTCAGTGCATGGAATTTTCTTGAGGGTGGGGAGGAGAGTAGGGGCAGGCAAGAAGCTAATGGAGAGGAAATCTGTGAGGTTTGAGAGACACACAGGAGTTGCAGCACCCCTCAAGCTGGACCCTGCAGCAATCCGTTGTTTTTCTGGCCATCCCTGGCACTCCAGGAACACACCAAGCCATTCCCGCTGGCAGCAAAGCCCATCCCAGAGGCTGGGGAGACTTTGAAAATTAATTTACAGGCACTGGAGTCTCTGAGCCTCTATTGCAGGGCTAAATCTAATGAGGGGGCTGGATAGGACTCACAGGCTGTGGCTTTCCAGCCAGGCCTTCATCAATGCACAGCCTGTAAAAGGGAAAGGTCTGGGCAGAGAGGCCAGACTTGCAAGGCCTGGAATAAAGCACAGCCCAGCCAGATTTGGGTTCAAATTACATCTTCTAATGTAGCACCAGAGATTTTGGCTCTGTTGTTACTGTGCAAAAGTATTTGTAATGGAATGGAGATTTAATCTATTATTGATTATTGCATTATTAAAAAAAAAAATAAAGTCAGTCTCTTTGAAGGACAAAGCAATATATTCTAAAAAACCCTGAAGTTTCATAGTAACTCTTAAACCTTTACTGCTCTTCCCTTTCCCCAGTACAAATCTCATTACCAGAGACAAAGTTTTACTCTTGTGTTGTTTTATATCTCATAGTTTTATGTTGCAGCTGTCCACTCCAGCCCAGCATCACCTATTTTCTCTCCCCTTGTCACCTGCCAGCACTCCCCTCCCTTGCCTCTGCCTGGGGCCACATCTCTGCTCCTCCAGGGTACTCCAGCTTCAGCCACCACCTGGGCTTCCTTTCACTCCATTTTCCATCCAGAAAAATCCCCCAACCTGAAACACACACATGTAGAAAAATAACTTTGTACTTTGGCTATGAACTATCAGATTGAACGCTCTAGTTTGGAGACGTTTAAAATTCTTTGGGGAAATGATTTAATGTCCCGTAACTTGGTGTTGCATGATATGGTTTAGTACTCTAGAACTGTGAAGAGGTGAAGACAAGAGGTTGGAACAGCAAACCAAGCCAGCTCTGGTGCAGGTTTGGAGGCAGGGAGAGGGGTGAAAAGCAGGGTGGAAGCCAGAGAGAATCTACCTGTGATGGTGTGCACTGAGGTTCTTGGTTGAGGGAAGAGATGAGGATCTGACTCCATGTTTCAGAAGGCTGATTTATTATTTTATGGTATATATTACATTAAAACTATACTAAAAGAATAGAAGAAAAGGTTTCATCAGAAGGCTAACTAAGATTAGAATAGCAAAGAATGATAAAGGTTTGTGGCTCAGCTCTCTGTCCAAGCCAGCTGGGCTGTGATTGACCATTAATTAGAAACAACCACATGGGCCCATCAAAGATGCACCTGTTGCATTCCACAGCAGCAGATAACCATTGTTTACATTTTGTTCCTGAGGCTTTTCAGCTTCTCAGGAGGAAAATCCTAAGGAGAGGATATTTCACAAAAGATATCTGTGACATCTACCCACAGAGGGAGGGGGGGGGGAGGCAGCATCCCAGCTCAGAGGTGCCCCAGAGCTGCCAGAGCCCATTTCTGCACCAGGCGTGGACAAGGGTCGGGTCACCTGGCCATGCAGGACCAGGGAAGCTCAGCCCTGTGGTCTCCTACCAGGGGTGCTCATACTGTGGAAGGAATTTTCAAAGCAACCCAGTGTTAAACCCAGAGGTTTTGGGCAAAATATGTGTATTGGGGTTCATGTCAAAAACACACACAGGGTGCACAACACAATCCAGCCAACGCTGCTGGGACCTTATCTTTTCGTATCCTTTGTAGTTTCTGTTATTGTAACTGCAGATCTAAGTCTACTTAAAACATCTCAGTGCTGCTTTAACAGAGGTTTTATTTTGCATCTTGTACAATTAAGCCTCTCAACAGTGGTTTGGGATAAGAGCACATGGGAGATCAAAGTCGTGCAGCCACATTTCCCCTCACCACCCGAGGACCACGAACAGAACTATGCAGATCACAGAAACCTCATTTAAGGTGAAAAATCCCATCAGCTATAATGTGTAGATTCTTAACAGATGTTGTGCTGCAGCCAGCAGCTCCATGCCATGGCATCCATTGTGGAAGAGCACTATTTAGTCATGAGGTATTTCTTTCATAGCACATTAAGATGCCTGAACCCCAAGCAAAAAATAAATAATTTAATTTATAATATATTTTAAAGCAACCTTAGACCTGGGGCTGTTAGGACTGGGCTTGTCACAAAGGCATCTGACTACAGAGCTGTCAAACACCTTCCTGCCTCCCTGTGGGCTGAGAAACCCAGGCCTGGCTGGGGAAGGCAGGATGGGAATGCTGAGAGTCACAGCAAGAACATCACCTCCCTCTGGCCACACAGCCAGAGAGGGGACAGGAGGAATGCAGGGGGACAGGCAGGGATGCAGGGGGACAGGCAGGGATGCAGGGGGGACAGGCAGGGATGCAGGGGGGACAGGCAGGGATGCAGGGGGACAGGCAGGGATGCAGGGGGACAGGCAGGGATGCAGGGGGACAGCTCTCACAAGCTGCTGCTCATGGACCCCAGTGTGCCAGCTGTGACTGAGCTCTGGCTGCAGCTCCTGCAAGCACTGCAGAGGAGCACCAGAGATTTCAAAAAAGCAATTGGTTTAAAGATGTTGATTAAAAAAACCCACACTAATTTGATTGAGTAGGTTTCTGGCCAGCTGTGAGAAGGGACATGTTTCAGCCATTCTGTCAGCTGGAGAAAAGCTAAAACACATCAGAATGAGTATTTTTGTGATGGAGCTGTGCTTTCCCAGTCACTCCAGACAATGTAGAGCCTTTAGAAATGCAGGAATTCCCAAATGCTGCAAAAGTTGGGAATCACATCCTCAGCTCTGGAGCTGGGCATCCCTGGCATCCTTCCTGTGGCTGCCCAGGGAGCAGCAGCGCCTGTGCCATCCACCAGTGGTTGTATCCTCATTCATCCCCTCTTGTTCAGCATGGTGCAGCCCTTCAGGTGGGCTCTGGAGCTTCCCAGCAGGATTCCAAGGCTCCCTCCTGCAGGAGCAGCCCTGACACAGAGCCCTCGCTGCACTCTGATAAGCAGCACTCACTTTTAAGGCCCCATAAATCACAATGTCAGGCAGCTTTCATGGTCTAATTGAGCCTGGAGCCCTTCAATAACAAGCCCTTGGGAAGTGGGGGCAAAAAAAACGTTTCCCAAAGCCAAGCTCTGAGGGGGTTTTCACCCTTGCCAAAGGTTTCTGCCTCCAAGGCTCTCCTTGGCTGAGCACAGCCAGCAGAACAGCAGCCCCAGGCTGCAGTGATTAAGTGTCAGGTAAGTGTGTCAGGTAACTGCATGCAGAGGGAACAATGCTCGCCATAGTGAGAGGAAAAGTCACCCAAAGGCCAGGGAGATAAAGCAAATCCTGCTCTGGATGTCTTCTCAGCGCTCCTGTCTCCGGTTTGTGGAAGTGAAGCAGTGCAGCCTGTTAACTCCCCAAAGCCTGGAGAGGGATGGGATGCTGTCCCTCAGCCAAAAAGGGCTTTGCAAGAGGCAGATTACAGGAATATCTGCTGTGAGGTTGAAGCTCTGCCTTGAGGAGTGGCTGAGCTAATCAAACCCCAGCACATCTCTGCCACCCTCCATCCTGGTGTGATTCCATGAGGAGAAAAACATCCTGTGTTCACCTGACCATGCTCACCTGTACCACAAAGCCATTCCCAGCCAGACCTGAAGCAATGGGCTCAGCCTACCCACCCTGGGTGTCTCAGACACAGGAGGGGTTGGTACCAGCCAGGGTAACCTGAGCTCCTCATCCTCTCTTACAGCCAGACCCAGCTTCACCTCCCGTGCACCAGAAGCCATCACAGATACCCAGGAAATTACCTTGCTCCTGGATATGCTCATTAAGCTCTTTACTTAGATAAGGAAGATTGAACTCCTTCCCCTTTCGCAGACTTTAAATCAGTTCTGGTAGTTCTGTTCACTTTTAAACATAATTAACTTCCATTTGAAAATCACAGACGCTGAAGCTCAACAATTCATAGCTGATTGACAGCTACAACAAAATCCAGCAGCAAAAACCCCTGAGCACCTTCCAAAGGGAAATCAGGAGATGCTCACCTTGGCAAGGATGGATCCTGGCACAGAGACCTCAGTCCTGGATGATCCGGAATTTCTTGCATACATCAGGATAGACATAACTGGAAACTAAAGGATCACTTACAAGGCCCTGCAAGAGTTTATAGTTAGAGAAAAAAGGGGGGAAGTAGACAAGTTGAATGAAAGAGCAATTGTTTGCAAGTATGTAAGCAAGCAAGCAATCAGAGGTGCTAGGTTTAAAACAAACCACACCTTTAAATACTCAATTGGTTAATCATTAACATTTGCTTCAAGCATTCTGGTAATTAGTCTATGAAAGGCTTCTTTCTTCATCTGTAATAAAGGATTTCTCAATTCCAGCATCTTAATTATTTGCCTTCGTATTGGATCATCTTAGTGCACGCAGAAAAATTTATTTCTTAAGTAGTAAGTTTCTCTCTTAAGTCTCTCTCTTTCCCCCCCTGCAACATGTAAGGTTTTTTTTGTTATTCATTGTTCCTTGTCCAAGGGTGAACACTTAATGGAACGCTGCTGGGAGTTTAAGGAATTAATTTAGGAAAACCAGATTTATGTGGACACTGATACATGAAGAAGGAAAGGAATTTTTCTGTCATATGTATACATGTTTGGAGGTAAATTTCATTAATATTTGACCATTTTCCTGCTGCAGGTTGCAAAGCCTGCTGCAGAGCTGTACTGAAACTGAGCAGCCCAGAAAGCAAAGGCACAGGAATGTGGGTGAGTTGGGAAGTGCCACTTGTTCCCTGATCATCCTTTCCTTGACATCAGCTCAACACCAGAAGGCAACACAAACATTCAGGCTCTGCAATTAGCTCTCTCTCTTAATTTGTCTCCTCCTGAGGAAATGCTTCACCAGCTGTTAACAGCTGTGTCAGAGCTGGGGGGGCTGAGCCAGGTCCTGCCATCCTCGGGATGCTTTACACTGGCTCCTGCTGGATTCCCAAAATCCAGATTCTGCCCTGGACTTTGGTGAAGTCAGTGTGCAAGGTTAGGACCTCTCCAAACCCACCAAGCTGAGGCTGGGGAGGAAAGCTCAGGCCAGCAGATCAGCTCCCATCCCAAGGAAGCCATCCCCGTAACTTTGTGCGCATCGAGGAGCAGTAACATCGATGTCTCTTCTGAGACACATTTAAAGCTGGCAGTGGGCCCGGGGATTTTGCAATTCACTTCTGTTCTGCCTTGAAATATGTTCCCTCAATAGATATTTACGTTATTCTTTTATTCCAGCTTAGGTACAATCCACAAGGAATACATCCTGCTCTCTCCTTCCCACCATCCCTCCTCACTCCTGCCTGCTCGCTGCACACATTACTCAGAGCCCTGGGTAAAGCTCTTTTCCATGCTAAATATGCATCCAACCACTTAATGAGCTTTGGCCAGCTCACCAGCAGTTTTGACAGGCCTGTTGAACCAGTGCCAAGCAGAGATGAATGTTTGGCTTGGACCAGCACAATGCTCTGTTTGTCTCATTGTTGCATTGGAAGTGTTAGCAAACTAATGTGACAGGATGGAGACGCACACAACTGAAAAATGACTGAAAATGTAATTCTGTGTCAGCACTGACTCCTGAAGGATTATTTGTCTCCGGTGACTTTCAGGGAACTTTTCTTTACAGGCTCAGTATAAAGACAGGTCTGTGTGCTGGGGGAAAGTGATCAATTAGTTTTAACCCAGATGTAAGGAGCTGCCCTCTGCTCTTACTTCCTAAGATTTACTGTAACTCAACCAGGCACTCTACAACAATTTTTTTCTTTACTTTTTTTTTTTTTCCTTTCCAAAAAAAACCCCACGTGTTTGTCTGCTTGCCCAGCCCTGTAAGAGCCTGGACTCTCTCTGCTGCTGGTGTGGGGACAGGCTCCTGCAAAGCCCATAACAGGGACCCTCCAAGAGAAATTCCTGGGTGAGACCAAAGGATGCTCAACCCCAGCCAGAACCAGCACTTCAAGAGCAGAGCTATGGACCATTCAATTTGGACCATTACAGAATGAGGCAGAGCATAAGGAGTGAAGAATGATCCTCATCTTTCATTTTCTGGTATTTTACTGCATAGAGAAACCTGTGGAGCTGGAGGCCATCTAAAACACTCTGTCCATTTGGGATCTGCCTCCTTACTCCTTCTTCTGGGGCCTTTTTGCTCATTTGTTAGGTTTGGAACTGACCTTCATTCTTGTCTCTGCAGCACCATTTCCCCCTTATATCAGGTGAAAGATTCAATCTTTAAAAAAGCAGAGTTATGGTCAGTCTCCGGTCATTCATTCCCATTGGGAAGGCAGGGTCACCCAGCAGGTACCCAGATGTACCTCCCAAAATTTGTCCTCTCCACACAGGGAGGACAGAGCTTCCCAAGCAGCTGTGGGTGACATCCCTGACCATGGCAGGGGATTGCAACCAGATGATCTTTAAGATCCCTTCCAGCCCCAGCTGTTTTATGATCCTGATAAACACATATCTATTGCTTTTGAGTTTTTAAGACTCAAAGATTTACTTTTGATAAATCTGGACCATCACTGTAGATGGCATTGTTCATGTGCAGTAAAGGTGGCTCCCATCCCCAGAATTATGAACTGCCCATGCACCCACCCACCTGAAGAAAAACACAGCTTCACTGGACATTTTATAGTTTGTTTCTTTCATTTTTATAGCCAGCATTGCACTGATAAATATAGCTGTTTAACCAAAGTCAATGTACTGGAGGCAGAAAAGAGATAAACCACGAACATTTATTTGGATTCCTGCTGCAATAGTGTAAATACTAAAGTTCATTATAAAAATAATGTAAAATAGTCTTCTTAGTGTTATGCTGGCTTTGCAAATCCTTTTAATTATATCTATATTTCCAACTGCTTGGGTGTCAGGAAGAGATGAGCTGGTGCTAAACATGTCCAGTTTGTTGGGGTTTCATTCAGCTCTTTGTATTGCTGAAGGATTTTTCAACATCCTGGGGCTTCTTATCTTGTCAGGGGCTATTATTTTTTTATTCCCCTGACAGTTTACTAGAAACAGAAAGTATAAATTTATGTTTTACTCCTAGGAAAATTGCTAGGATCCCTGTCTGAAGCTCTTGAAGGGCCTGACAGGGTTGCCAGGCTGTTATTTGGAGAATTCCACTCACAGCTGCCCACTGTTGTAGATTTGGGGATGATGACTTGGCCAGCACAAAGAGGATCCACTGTAACCCCCCAAAATGGACTACAAAGGTGGAAAAGGATTTCATGAAAACTCTTGTTTTCATTTTGTAAACCCCTGCCCACTTCTGAGGACCTTTTCCATGCTCCTCTAATGAAAGCTGTTTCCCAGGAGCTGGAGCTTTGGAGCAGGGGAAAAGTCCTGTTGCATGAAAAGGATAGTGATGGAAAATTTTAACAGCACTGATTGTTTAGCTTTTCTTCCCCTTTTCAAAATGAAACACTTTAAAATCAAGCTATTTTTTCCCCCCTGGCTGCTTTGTGAGCACGTTTTTTCACCTGGTTCCAATCTAGGCTCTCAAAGCAAAGAGTGAGAGCATCCAGCACACTTCCAGCACAGCAGGGCTCACTTTTCCCAAATTCCCCACCAAATCCTCTGGCTTATCACAAAGGAGCACAGAATAAATATGACTCAATACCCAGCATAAACCCTGCAAGGCATGGAGCAGCAAAAGGCCCTCCCTCCAGAGTGGTGGCTCAGTGGCTGGAGGCTCTGTATCCTCTTTCTCCCTGCTGATTTCTTAGTGCATTTACACCAAAAAAATGATCAGAACTGGGGTCCAGCCCTGCTGAAGAAATTATTCCTTCAGCAGCATCCCAGCAAAATGTCACCAGAGCACAGGCAGGGCTCAGGAGGGGAACAGAGCATCACCAGCACCCCTGGACCAGCAGGGAACTGTTGGAATGTGTGATCCATATTTCAGGTGATCCAGCCTGAAGAGCTGCAGAAAAAGCTGTGAAAATGAACAACCCAACCCTCCCTGGAGCAGTGCCACCCACGGGGACAGGGCACAGATCCTGTCCCACAGCACCAGGGAAGGGCACACAAACCACCCCAGAGATCCATCAAACCACAAACCCCTCCTGGCACAGCTCGTGACCAGCACAAATCTGAGCCTATGCAGGGAAGGAGCAAAGTTTAGATGAACCAGGCTCCTTCTGGCTGCTCTGAATCCCAGAGCTGGGACTGAGGCACAATTCCTGCCTGGCTCTGCAGCCCTTTCCCCCAGATCATCAAACCCCGTCTTGAAACAATTTTGTCCTTGAACAGATTTGTTAAGCAGTGTAATATGAAGATCAAGGAATAAAGATGAGGAAAGGCAAAATTAGATTAAGGCTGCAGATAGCATTTGAGTATAACTAATGCCAAATAGCCAGAGGGCAACATGTCAACAATTTAATGGGGCACAACGTAAAATAATGTTTTCAAAACAAGCACTTCATTGGATGCTTCCCCTTTGAATCAGATAAAGTATATCACCACAGACAGATTTGCTTTGATCTGCTCTGCAGCAGAAGGTCAAGGGTGTCTAAAGCAGCTATTCAGAGCTCATGAGTAATAGAATTAAACCACTCAGATCCCATCTCTGAGCTCTCAGCATCCCCCAGATGTGGGGCCAGGCCCTGGGGTGGGGATGGCAGCAGAATAGGGGGCTGGTTCTGAGCCCACCCTGCTCATGTGCAGCCTCTTGTGGGGTGTCCTGGGGCAGAGGAGAGATCAGAAACTCAGCATCTCTGTTTCCAGAACCAGAGCACCTACCTCCACAAAGGACTTCTCTGCACAAATAAATTCACACCATCCCAGGCACAATGAGATATTTGTGAAACCTGATCTTTGTGAGGATGATTTAGCCCCAAAGCCATTTTCCACCTGCACTGATGGTAACAAGCCCAAACTCTGCTGTCCCTTTTGCTGAGGGGTCAGTTCTACCTGCTCTCCTGCCCCAGAGGGTGAGAGAGGTGCTTGAGGGGCACAGCAGACAGAAGGCAAGGTGGGGAATGGAGGCAAATAGTGGGAAAATATTGAGACAGGACAGCAGGAGTGTTTCTGATGGCTGCAGTGCACAGCATGCCCCTGTCCCAGCTGTAAAACCTGAGCCACACAAACCCCTCCAGCAGGGCCAGGCACAGCTGTTCTCTCCCATTCCAGGGGATCTTGGCAGCAGGCTTGCTCTGGGTAAAGCACTGCAGCAGCCTCAGCTCCCTCCCAGAGCGTGGCTCAGAATTTCAGAGCCTTGCAATCCCCACCTGCAGGAACAGGCAGAGCCGGGAGGATTTGATGGGAAGAGCCCTGAGCACCTCAGGGCTGAGCCTCAGGGAATAAAGGCAATAATGAGAGTCATTTATCTCGGGATGTCACCCTGATAACAGCCTGGGTAGCGCCTGTGCTCAGGCTGCTCTGCTGAAGAGAGAGGGCAGCTGGCATAGTCCCCCCTGCACCCCATGGTCTGGGTTGTTTTTGGGAATTATAGCCCTGCCTCATTGCAAAATGTTGGCAGCTTTTTGTTAGCTTCAGTTTGTTTATGCTTTTTTGCTCCTGAAGGGAAATGCAGGCACACACACTCAATCCACCCCAGCCAGGCACTTCTTCTCATTCCATTTTAATTTACCTCAGACACGAGGAGTTCAGGGCTTCTCTGGGTGCTCAGGATTGCTCTCCCATCACTCACTCATCCTTCCCTCCCAAATCACCTGATGTTCTGTGTTATCTGCCTGCTTCAGGCAGTGCCCCTGCAGCCCTTCCTTGCCCTTGGAGGCTTCTCCCAGGAACCAGCCATCCCAAAATCTCCAAGGCTTTTCCAGGCATTTGCCCAAATTCCCTGACCAGTGAAGCCACGGCTGGGATGCACCTTCCCTTGTTTGTGCTGCTCTTCCAGGAGCTCCTCAAAGTGTCAGGTTTTGCCTCTGTTCATCAGCTCTGCCTCCCTGACCTCTGAGGAGAAGTTTGTTTGCACAGGCTGTCACGTCTCAATTAGCCCTGTCCCCCTGGCAGGGCAGCGAGTGACACGGGGTCACCAGGGCTCCACAGCTCTGTGGTTCCAGCAGGGAAAGGTAAATACATCTGGAAGGGTAAATACATCTGCAGTGCTCAGAGCTGCCCCTTCCCTGCAGGAGCAGGGACACGGAGCACTGAACCCCTCAGATGGAGGCAGAGCCTCTCCTCATCCCAGCTTTGTCACAGACATCTTTTATGAAAAATACTTTCTTTAGGATTTTTCCTCCTGAGAAGCTGAAAAGCCTCAGGAACAAAATGTGAACATTGGTTATCTGCTGCTGTGGAATGCAACAGGTGCATCTGTGATTGGTCTCATGTGGTTGTTTCTAATTAATGGCCAATCACAGTCAGCTGGCTTGGACAGAGAGCCGAGCCACAAACCTTTGTTATCATTCTTTGCTATTCTATTCTTAGCCAGCCTTCTGATGGCTGGCTTTTCTTCTATTCTTTTAGTATAGTTTTAATGTAATGTATATAATAAAATAATAAATCAGCCTTCTGAAACATGGAGTCAGATCCTGGTCTCTTCCCTCAAACTGAGACCCCTGTGAACACGGTCACAGAGCTTCCCAAAGGAAAGGAAAATTTGGCAGAGGCAATGCTCAGCAGGACCTGCCTGGAGCACATCCCTGAACCTCACCCTGCTGCAGACAGGCTGGTCCAAACCTCCCTCCTCTCATTCTGCTCTGAGAGCCTCTGCCCTGGACAGCAGCAGTTAAAGGGAAACCAAACACCAAGAGGCCCTGTAAAATCTCCACCTCCCACTGCTGGAGCTGCCTCAATCAGCTGCCTGGCAGTTCCAGCTCCCAGCTCATCCCTCCTACAGCCCAGCACCCCAGGCTGCCCAAATCCCTGGGGATGCTGAGCCCCTCCTGCCTCCTCCTCCCCCCCAGGAACAGATCCTACCACACCCCAACAGCTCAGAGAGCTCCAGGCTCTGACCCTCAACCCAGAGGAGAACAGGGACAGCCAGAGCAGAGCCAGCTGGGGAAGCAGAGCAGATTCAGCCCTGACTCATCCAGGGTAAATTTGCCACCTCCAGAGAAGCTTTTTGGGGTGCACAGCTCTGTGTGGGGGCTGATTGCCACCCTGATCTGTGCCCAGTGACCCCAAAGGGGGCTCTGCTTCCCCTGTGGTACCACGGGCACTCTGCAGCTGTGGCAGCGAGGGTGGGATCTGCTCATCACTAATTACTGGAGCTTGTAATCAGCGAGAGGCACTGCTGAGGGTTCTGCACCCACAGAGCTCCAACTGGCTGTCCTGACATTTTGATGCCAATTACCCACAAAATGCCCACACTAGAAATAGCTGTAATTGATAAGGCAGGTCAGCGTGTGTTAATGAAGCTGAAATGGAGACAAAAATGGAAATGAAAGTTTGTGACAATGCAAACAATTTTCCTCTGGCTCTAATAGCTGGGTACAACTGTGTGTTATTTATGGCTGGGGTTTTTAAATAGGATGCTTCCTGTGAGGCATCCAAAGGAAATGCCAAGCTTTGCATCCAGTGTGCTGGAATGGGCAGGACCAGGTGGGTGTCCCATGAGGACAGAGGGGTCCCATCCTCACCCATCCCACCCCAAGGTGGGTGCTGCCAGTGAAATCAGACAGAGTGGCTTTCTCCCTCCCCCAAACCAGCCAGGAAGCAGATGGAGGGGAAAATCCCTCCTCTCAATTCCTGCCAGACTAACATTTTACCTGCAAAATTGAGGTAGGAGGCTTTTAAATGACTTGTAGGTGGATCTGGTTCTAGAAACAGCTCTGTTTTACAACAAGCCTTTGCTGTTTGAAGAAGGAGGGTGTAACAGCAAACACAGAAACAGTTAACTGCAGCCTGGTGCTCCTGCCTGCTCTCCCCAGGCTGCTGAGATGCAGGGATTCAGGGGGTCACACTCACAAATTTACCATTAAAGCAAACGCCTGTTTCATCCCTTTCAAGGGTGGGTTTTCTTTAAAGCTTTCATCCTGGCAGAGATGTTTGAGGAGCTAAAAATAGGCAGCAAAGTCACGTGAGAACCTCCGGATGTGAGAAATCACATAAAAGATACGAGTGTGAGTCCCTGTTTCCTTGGAAATAATAGTAGTAGTAATTCTTGAATGTGAGGTTGTAATAGCAAGATCTGAAACCGGCCCCTTGTTCTCTGAAACACCCTCTGTGAGCAGCCAGGGCAGGGTAAAAGCAGAGAATAAACTGCCCCAGGGCACAGTGTGGGGAGAGCCCTCCATGCAGAGCTCCAGGAGTTTCTGTGAGTGCAGGATTGGACCTGGAGCCGCTCCATGGAGGGCTGGGAGAGCTGGGGCAGAGGGGCACAAAGCTCTCCAGACACCCAGCCCTGGCTGGATAAAATATTGTCACCCAAAAAGGTGAACTTCAACCTTCAAATCCTGGTTAAGGTTCCGGTTTGGGATGAGCCCATGGGAAACCTCTCAGTGCCTGCACCCCCAAATTTTCTGTGTGGATTTAAATTTGGATCTTCTGCTGGTGCTGGGTCAGGGTGCCGGGATTTGGGCACCTCTGGAGGGATTCCAGGTCAGGAGTAAAAGCAGTGGCAGGAGCCATCCCTGGTGGGAGTCGCTGAGCTCAATGGCAGCAGTAAAGGGCTCTCACAGGAAATGGCTCACACTTAAATTTTAACATCCCCAGACTGAGCACTACTGACCACACTCACTGCAGGCAGCTCCCAGGCACTTGGGCAATGCTGGGCATTGCCTACAGGACCTGTGGGGTGGCACAGCTGTGTCCCCACAGGGTGCAGGCACATCCAGCCACAGCCCCATGGGGTATGGGGTGACCCCGAGCCCCCAATCCTGCCCCCATCCCTGTCTCGTGCTCCATTTCCATCCCTGCACTGCCAGCTGCAGCCACACACTGCCTCCTATAAATCCTTCCTAAATGAGCAGCAGCATTTAATTTATTTCAGCAAGACTTACTGCTCTGCCTGTATGGATCCTGCATGGGGAGCATGGGTAGCACTCAGATCCCGGAGCCCAGTGCTCACCAGTCAGAAAATGCTGGAAATTTGGGCTCCATAACCCATCCTGTCAAGCCAGGACTTGGCACTGTGAGACAGCAGTGCTCAAAGTTTCCACTGCAGCAGCTCCCAGTGCCCAGCATGTCGCTGGGCATCACTGTGAGTCACCTACAGACACGAGAGCAGATGTGGCTGAAACCCTTCCACTGCTGCAACTCACAAACAAATCTCCTGGCAGTGGAAGGCTGCCAAATTTTTCAAATTTTTTGAGCTGGATATGCTGTTCCCCTAGGCTAGAGAAATGCCACTCTTTTCCTCACTCCTCTCTTGCCTCTTTTTATGCTGCCATCACAACCATCAGCACATTCTCTCACTCCTTTCCTTTTTGCCAGGAAGCAAGGATGGAAGAAGGAGAAGCAGGAGCATCCTCAGCAGCACCAGGATCATTGTTTGAGCACTCAGCTCAGGTAGATGAGACCCAGCACTGAGCAGGATCCTGCAGAGCCCTCACCTGAATGTTACACTCAGACTCAATACAAAACCTCAAAATCAGCCCCAAGCAGGGGTTTTGCTGAAGTAATCACCATGCCAGATGCTCCAGCACTCCAGCACAGCCTGTCTGTCACTCTGGTTGCCAGATGCCTTCATGAGGTTTTGTTCTGGATGACCAGAAACCGAATTAGGCTGCATCCAAGAGCCACTGCAAGGTTGCTAGGAGATTGCTCTGTCTGCAAGGAGCTGACAGTCACAGCAGGCACTGATGGGTGCAGGCTGCTGTGGTAAGGTTGTTTCCTTCTGCAGATGTGACTTGGGCATCTTTGGGCAGACCCCAGACCTTCAGGGCAAGAAGACTTTGGCCCAACTCTGAAAGTGATGGAGCTCAGGAACAGGGTGGGAAGGGGATGCTGGTGATGCTATTGAGCAGTAAGGAAAAACAAATTGTGGGACAGCAGAACCTTCAAAATCATATCCCACTCCAAAGTTTAAAAAAAAAAAAAAAAAAAAAAAAAAAAAAAAAAAAAACCAGATTATCTTCCCCTTTTGATGTAAGGTAAATTGCTCTTATGGCAGGGAAATAGCATTTCCTCCCCCAAGGCAGTAATTTCAGCAAAATCTTTGTTCTGCCTGCCAGCAGACTCTGCCCATGGCCGAGGTGATGCCCCAGGCAGCCCAGGCTGGTCCTTGCCTGGCTGCAGCAGGGCAGGATGGCCACTGTCCCTGTGCCCACGCTGCTGGCAGGCTCTGCATGTGCCACAGGTTAATTACCCTTGCTCATTAGGGCTGGTGCCTCTGAGGGGAGCAGCAGGGAAATGAGAGCAGCTGCAGGAGCAGGCAGGGCAGGAGGGGACTGAGAGGGAAATCCACCTGGGACTCAGGGAGCACTCCTTCCACTGCTGCCTTTCACTGATAAAGTGATGCCATGCAAAAAGGGGAACTCTGAGGCTCTGGCAAACCTGTTTGCTTTAATGAGGCTGGTTACACAAATGCTGCCCTTCAATGCAGCTGGTACCAGACACAGAAACCAAGGGAATGGGGAGGCTGTTAAAGCAAAGAAGTGGGCAAAGAACATTAAAATGATCTCCTCAACAACCTGTGATGCTCTGAAGCCTTGAGCACAGAGCTGTCCTGTCACCTGCATCTGCCCCAGTGTTCAGTGGCTCTGCTGGCATTTTGGGTTCCCCCAGGGACTGTGGGGATGCTGGTTCAGCAGGCTCTTCCCAAGGTGGGACAGGGAGCTGTGGTGCTCAGCAAGCAGCCCCTGCTCCAAAATCCTGCACTGGCAGCTGTGGCAAAGGCAAACCAAGCCCTAATTCACCACATCTACTGTGCCAGGCACATCCAGCTTCCTCAGAGGGCAAAAACATAAATATATTCACATATATATTGTTCAATGATGCCCCTCATTTCAAGCACTTTTTGGGTGGAGAAATTTCAACACCAATCCTAGGAGGCAAGGATGCAGAGCTCTGCCTTTGCACCCTCTGGAAAGCTGAAACTGTTCCTTTGCCAAGAGAGCACAAGACCAGGTTCTCAGGAATCCCACCAGCAGAGCAGGTGAGCCCAGGGGCCCTGGGGTGCCCTGCAGAGCCCCCTTTGTGCCCCAGAGCTCAGGCTGCAGAGGCTGCAGCTGCTGAGGAAGCAGGAATGTGCTGCTCCTGCCTCGCAGGATGCTGGCTCTAACAGCAATTGGCACAGAGTCATCCTTATCAGCTAGCACATTAATCTTAATTAACAGATCGACAGCAACAGTTCCTCCCTGGAGCTCCCCTGAGCATTCCCAGCCTCTGCTGTGCTGCTGCTCCAGCAGCTCTGTCGTTCCTGACACGGGGAAAAAGGGGAAAAGGCCAAATTCTGCACCCAGATGGAGGGGCTGCCCTGGCTGCTGTCCTGCTGGAGGCACAGCTGAACCCAATGAGATCAGAAGCAAATCCACAGCTGGGAGCAGCACCAGGAGCATCCCCTGCAGCCCAGAGCACAGAGCCTAGTGCAGCACCCACAGCCCCCAGACTGGGCCACGTCCTCTGGTCAGGGACAGACCTGAGGGAGGAAGGGCTCCCACAGGTTTGCATGGTTCTTAAAAGGACAACTTTTTAGAAGAAAAAAGAAAGCAAACCCAGAGAGCTTATCTGTGAAAATGTGGTAAAATCAACCCAAACCAAACCCCAGCAGCAGGAGCTCTGTCACCTTCTGCTCCCTGCTTCTGTCAGGGCTGGGCAATCAGTGCAGACTGTCCCAGCATTGATCCCCACCCAGTGCCTGGAGCAGGAACCCCTGCATGAACAGCACTGGGGGCTGAGGCTGCAGCCAGCAGGGGCCCCACTGTGCCCCTATGGGGCCACAGACCCCAGTCCTGTAACCCACTGGGGCCAGGGCACGTGGGGATCCCCACCTTGGGGTGATGGGGCAGCACAGCTCTGAGCAAGCCCAAGTCCAGAGAGGCAAAGGCTGTAACTGAGGCAAGGGGGGAAGAGAAGCAGTGAGGTGGCTGAGGCTCCAGTGAGGAAGGGAGAGAGAAGTTACAACCCCTGGCTGCTGCAGTGTGGATTTAGGGCACCAGGTAATGAAAGGGCACAGGGACAGCATCCATCACACCTTGTCTGAGGACATCTCAGCTCAGATGCAGAGCCAGGACAGCTCAGGCCTGGCAGAGCTCAGAAAATAATGTCATTCTCTTATAAAAAATAACCCCAACAAACAAAACACAACAACACCACCACAAAAAAGCAACTCCTTTGTCCAGGTCAGCAAACCCCATTACCTCTGCCCAGACTGGACCCTGGGGTGGAGCAGGCACTCCTGGCCACAGCAGCACCTCAGAGGGCTGAAATCATGATTATAACAAGCAAAGAACTCTGAATAAACCCTGTTAACTCACTGGTGAAGCTGTCCCAGGGTGGTGTGTGCCCCCATGTGCCCCCTGCCCTCTCCCTTTGGGGGTCCCACACCCAACCCTTGGGTGCAGCAGTGGCTGGAATTGGGGGTTCCTGCTTCCCTAAGGCACCTGGGAGCCTGAAGCTCAGCTTCTCCACTTGATCAGATGTTACCAGAGGAGCAGCCTGGTTTGCAGAATCTCCTATCCAGGGGTGCTCAGGAATTGTGGAAGCAGGAGCACCACGCCAGGCAGAGGGGTCAGCTCCAGGCACTGACTGCTGAGCACACTAATCTCAGTGTTTTTCCAACAGAAGAGAGGAAAAAACCTCATCTCAGCTGAAATACCAAGGCTTTAAAAATTAGTTGCTGCTCATGTGCAGTAGCTCTTGTTATTGAAAACACCATAAAAGTTTTACTGTGCTGACTTAGGGTGCACGTAAAGAACCTCGCTGCTCTTGACAGGCCATAAAGGAACTTTTATGACCTATTGGGTCAATGATTTGCAAAGAAGGATTTACACTGCTGTCCAGGGCTGGGATGAGCTGCTGGAGCAGGAACACACCAGGAATGGCACTCAGAACCTGCTGTGGGATAAATCCAGCACCACTGTGTGTGTCAGCCTGCCTTGCTCCACACAGACTGTGCTCACTCAGAAGGGCACAGGATTACGTGCTGAGTGGGTTTAACTGATTGACCTTTATTCTTTTGGGTTTACAAGTGGACTTTGAGGAGGAAAAACCTTACCCATGCATCAGCTCAGCTCTCCCTCCCCTGGGGATAAACCTTCAGAAATCCAGGCTGAATCCCCAGTGTTGCAATCACTTTATCTTGTATCACCAAGTGTCAGCTCTGCTGGTCCAAGGTTCACTTTCAACACTCTCCTGGGGGAACTCCAGGGAGAGGAGGCCCTGACTTGGTGAAATATCATCACTTTGGGCTGATGCTGCTCAGCACAGATGAGAGGGTGTGAGGGAACACCCTGCTGTGCCAGCAGCCTCCCACCAGCATTGTTTGCCTTTATAAAGCACTGGGCACACAAGGGCAGGGATGCAGCTGCAGGCAAAGCTCCTGTGAAATCCAAACACAGGACAGGGGCCCAGGGCCGTGTGCAAGTGACAAAAACTGCCCTGGAAAAAGGACTGAGCCCCCAGTGGCACCTTCCTGGGGCAGCACACCCACCTCATAGCCTCTGATGGTGCCAACCATGGGGAGAGCAGGATGATGCTGGTTATGGGGAGAGCAGGATAGTGCCAGCCCATGGGGGGAGCAGGATGGTGCCAGCCAGGAGGGAATAGAGTGGTACCAGGCAGGAGGGAGGAGGATGGTGGCAGGGAGGAGGGAAGAGGATGATGCTGGTTATGGGGGAAGCAGGATGGTGCCAGCCATGGGGAGCAGGACGGTGCCAGGCAAGAGAGAGGAGGGTGATGCTGGTTATGGGGAGAACAGGATGGTGCCAACCATGGGAACAGGATGGTGCCAGTCATGAGGAGAATAGGATGGTGCCAGCCATGGGAGAGCAGGATGGTGCCAGCCAGGAGAGAATAGGATTATGCTGGTTATGGCAGGAGCAGGATAGTGCCAGCGAGGAGGGAACAGGATGGTGCCAGCAATGGGGAGAGCAGGATGGTGCTGATTATGGAGAGAGCAGGATGATGCCAGGCAGGAGGGAATAGGATGATGCTGGTTATGGGGAGAGCAGGATGGTGTCAACCAGGAGGGATCAGGATGATGCTTATTATGGGGGGAGCAAGATGGTGCCAGACAGGAGGGAATAGGCTGGTACCAGCCATGGGGAAAGCAGGATGGTGCCAGACAGGAGGGAATAGGATGGTGCCAGCCATGGGGGAAGCAGGATGGTGCCAGGCACACTCAGAACCCCAGGGATCTCTGTTCCCAAGCCCAGCACCTGCAGGAGGGAGAGAGCAGCCCAGAAAGATCAAACACTTCAAATGTTTCTCTGCGAGTGCCAGTGAGAGCTGAAAGGAAAACCAGGGAGCTCTCAGTGCCTGAGGGTGGGAGATCTCCCAGGCAGGCACTGCCAGGGCTGGTGCTGCTCCCTGGGGCAGCGTCTGGAGGCTCTCTGAGGGATGAGCCCTGCAGCCCCAGCTCTCCCAGCTCTCCAAGCTGCTGTGGAGATGCTCGGGCAGGTCAGACCCTTGGAGTGGGGCCCTGGCAGCCTCCCCAGGCAGCAGCAGCAGCAGCAGCAGCAGCAGCAGCAGCAGCAGCAGCAGCAGTGTCCCTGCTGCACCCCAGGCTCACAGCCCATCATGGGCATTGTGGTGGCTGCACTCTGCAGCCTTCCCTCCCCAGAGCCCTTCTCCTCCATCCCTCGGCATCCAGATGGATTGAACCAGATTTGCTGCACACGTGGCAAGCAAATGAAATGGTTTCTTTGGCAACAATAATGAAAGCCTAGAGGAAAAAAGAAAAAAATCTGTTTTCTGTCTCCTGTGAGTCCAGCAGCCCAGGTAACAGAGCGGGAAGCAGAGAACTGCAAGCATCTGCCTTGAATTACTGCTCTGATAGGAATCAGACATGCACTCCAGCATGTCTGCTGCACGTTTATTTATTTATTTGGGCCCTGATTGATTTAAAGACTCCCTATTGCCTGAGCAGCAGCATGGCACAGTAACTCACTTGATCTCTGATTTATATTTCATGTTCAAGTGGAGCAGGACGCTTCTGCCCAGCACAAGGGCTGTGTGTGCCAACGCTGTGCTCAGCAGCTTCAGAGAACCTGGGCATGGAGAGAAGCAAAAGCTGTGGCTGCAGAAGGGATAATCACAAGATAAAAGCCCTGTTACACATCCAAAACTGCGTGGCCAGGGTCACAAACTGAAATGGGGACTCACAAATCACTGTCCCTATTTGCCTCCTTGCACAATGCCCAATTTTCCAGCCAGGATCCATCCTTTTTATCCTCTTCCCAAAGCACTCCCTTCTTCCCAAAGCACTCCCCTCACCCCAAAGCAATCCAGGGGTCAGTGATGGTCGTTTCTGAGCTCTCCAGCCTTTCCAAGATGCTGGAAGACTTTGAGCCTTTTACAGCTCAGCAGGAGAGAGCACAGGGTCCAAGGCATCCCCCTAAACTGCTCCACTTTGGCCCTGGTGGGCCGGGATTTCCTCTTTGACCTCCTGCCAGCAGCCCTGGCTGCTCTGTGGTGGGTGAGGTAACTGCACCTAATTAAGTCCCTCTGCTCCTCTGCCTCCCAGATGGAAAAGGATCAAAGCTCTCCAAAGGCAAGGGGGGCCCAGGAGGGTTCTGCTGGGCTGGGAGGGGATACAGCCAAGCAGAGATCCCCTTTTCCCTGCCAGCATCACCTTCCCCATGGCCCATCCAAAACATCCCCAGGAATGGCCAGGCCTCCTCCTGGCCCCAGAGTCAGGAGCCTGTGACCCCTGGGAGACACTGACCCACTCACCCCATTCTCTCTCACCCTCAGCGTGCCAAGGGCTGCAAACACCCCCAGGAGCTTTGCTGCCACATCGGTGGCACCAAAAATAGACGCAAGCTATTTCAAACATCTCTCCCTCCTTCTTACAGCAATTGTTACACGGGGCAGAGTTAAGATCTGCTATTCTCTGCTCTGCTTCCCACTTGGAAATACCTTCTAGAAATTAAGGAGGATAAAAATAGTAGCATTGAATGGGAACAGGAGCGAGCTCCTCTCTTCAGAAGATGCTGCAATCACGCAGCGCCCGCGCCCGCAGCCGCCGTGAATAGCTGATCTCCTTCAAAGCAGTGCTGAATGAGGTCTTAGCCTCGTAATTTAAGGGGATGAAGTCCTTCCTGAGGCTGTGAAGATCTGGGCTTTCCAGATCTATTATTTTATATTAACTCCTCCTGGACAGCCTAATTAGACAAGGGAAAAAGGGCTGTTCCCTCCCCGTGCCGTTATCCAGGGCGCTTCCTCCTCCCGCCAGAGATTTTATTTGTGCTGCACAGAAGATTTATCAACTGCCTTTATAGCCCTCCCTGCACTAAATCACACTCCTAATGGATAGCCTGAGGTAAGAGCACCACTGTTTATTTTATTATTTTTTTTTAATCCATGGAATAGCAAGGATATATGCACTCAGAGCTGCAGGCTGAGCTCTGCCTCCGCGGGCAACAGTTTTAAGACTCCCAAGTGGAATTACTTGCACTGGCCAAAACCCCAAGAGAGAGCTTGTGAAAGCCTCATCAGGAGCATCTCAGGGTCCAAACACACAGGACGAGCCAGGGATGACTGGAGCAGAGGCAGCTTTCCCTGCTCACCCTCTGCTTCTGTGTGCCACCAGGTCTGTGACCAGATCCCAGGTCCCTGCAGGAACAGATTACCTCCAGCTTTGCCAGCAACATGGAAAAAATCCAGATGCAGAGATACAGTTAAAAAATCTCTATTTACCCTAGTCCAGATATCAAGAGTATTGTTAATGCTAGATAGAAGTGAGAAAGGAGAAAAACATCACTGGATTTTAGTGCTGTTTGAGATCCACTCCACCATCCCAGCTTTTGGGAATGCCAACCCCTTCTGGCCAAGCCAACATGAAGGAGAACCTGTTGAGCACCAGGAGAGTCATTAACCCACTACAAATAAACTTCTGATCTGCTGTTGGGAAAAACATCTCCCAGTGTCCTGCAGGAAAAGGCACAAACTCCCTTCCTGCACGGAGAGTCACCCCCAGCCATGTGTAAAACACAGCACTCAACACATCAGCAAGAATAAATCCAGTGCCTCAGGGCAGGCTCCTCCCCAGGACAAGGAAGGATGGTGGTCTCCCTTCTGGTTTCAGCCAGGGGTCTGAGAGCTTCACATCCTGCTCCATCCAGCTCCTGCTGCTCAGACAGTGTATGGATGTGGGGAGGAAAGGGACACTGATGAAATCCTTTAGATAATCCCATTTCTCTGGCTGGCAGAGAGGGCAGAGTGACAAAACACCCAGCTCAGGGGAATCACCAGGAGGGAGCTCCACAGCAGTGAGGGCTCCTCACTGCTCTCAGTGGAGTCACCTCCCCCTTGTTTAAACTCATTGCCTTTGACCCAATCTCTTGATTGACGAGGACTTTGGATGTATAAATCTGTGGGATTTATAACTTGGCACAGAAGGAAAATGACAATTGCCATCTCTCCTGGCACTTGCAGAGGATCCATGGGTTCATGAGGACCCAAAAGCAGAGCTGGTCCTGCATGGTAAAATAAACTGAGGCAGGAAATGAGAGGAAGGCTTGACAAAGCTGTGGGTGAGGGACCATCACCCTGAGCTGCTCCAGGATTGCTGGTGCAGCACTGAGAAAGAGAATGCAGGCTGCTCTGCTGCTGCTGCTGCAGCCTGGCTCCTCTGCCAAGGCCAGGGGGATGCCAGGGGGATGGCAGACCCTGCAAAGGCCCAGGGGATGGTGGAGGGGGATAGCAGGGGGATGGCAGGAGGGATGGAAGACCCTGCAAAAGCCAGGGAGATGGCAGGGGGATGGAAGGGGGATATCAGACCCTGCAAAAGCCAGGGAGATGGCAGACCCTACCAGGGCCAGGAGGATGGCAGGAGGATGGCAGGGGGATGGCAGGAGGGATGGAAGGGGGATATCAGACCCTGCAAAAGCCAGGGAGATGGCAGGAGGGATGGCAAGGGGATGGCAGACCCTGCCAGGGCCAGAGGGATGGCAGGGGGACGGCAAACCCTGCAAAAGCCAGGGGGATGGAAGGGGGATGGCAGGGGTGATGGCATGGGGACGGAAGATTCTGCAAAGGCCAGGGGGATGGCAGGAGGATGGCAGGGGGATGGTAGACCCTACCAGGACCAGGAGGATGGCAGGGGGATGGCAGGGGGATGGCAAGGGGGGTGGCAGGGGGATGACAGACCCTGCAAAAGCCAGAGGGATGGCAGACCCTACCAGGACCAGGAGGATGGCAGGGGGATGGCAGGGGTGATGGCATGGGGACGGAAGATTCTGCAAAGCCCAGGGGGATGGCAGGGGGATGGCAGACCCACCCAGGATGAGTGGGAAGGCGGAGGCAGCCAGCACAGAGAGCAGCCAGGGCTGAGCCAGAGCCAGCAGCCTGCAGCGATTCCCCAAACCTGGCACCCCCGCCACTCTCCCGCTGTGGTGCCATCACAGCTCGGGCTCGCTCTGCAGGCAGGCCGGGCTCCCATCACTCACTCTCCCGTGCCATTGTCGCGCAGGTCGGGCCCTGTCGGGCTGTCACATCCCGCAGCAATCCCGCCCCGGAACCACCGCATTCCTTTGCCAGGAGCTCCCCCGGCTCCTGTCCGCATTTCCCTTCCTCAACTTCACACCAACAAAACTTGCCTTCAATCAGGAGAACAATGGGAGCGGCTAAATCCATTTCCATCCCCTGTGTCCCGGTGGCAAGCACTGCTCCGGGGCACGCAGGGATGCTGCCAGGGATACTGCAGGATCTGCTGTCAATTCTGTCAGAGCCTGAACCTCTCACAAAGGCTGAGCAGAGAGATTTTGAGATTTCACAGGCTTCTCCTTGCTGGGAGTGAAGAAAAGGGACTCTCTTGTGTGCATGTGAGAAAGGTTGAAGGCACGAGGTGTTTGCTCCTGGGCAGAGGCACCCACAGGGCTTCCCCTGGCTGTGGGGCAGCTCCTCCATCCAGGTTCTGTGAAGCCTCTCCCAAAGCCATTGGGAAGCTCAAGGCTCATGGGCATCACTTCAAACCTTTGAAAAAAAAAAAAAAAAGAATGTATAAATAAGTTAACTCACCCAGAGAGAAGCATCAGCCTTGAGCTCTAACCAGTTCTTTCTGCTGCTCCATGATTTTGTCTTTCTTGGATCAGAAAGAAATTAATTTAATGGAAAGCTACTTTTTTTCCTGCCCTTTCTTCATCTTATTTTTATAAACCCCATAGGGAAGTAAAGCATATGAACAGAGACAGCCTACTTGGTGTGGAAGCCAGTTTGCAGAGCAAGACAGTAATAACCACCCAAAAGGGGTGGGAGGGACTGTTGGCCCTATTAGGGCCAACAGTCCCATCCCACCCCTTTCTGGTGGTTACTTCCTGTCTTGAACTCTGAAAAAGAGTACCTATCCACACTTACAAGTAGGCTGTCTACTGTTCACTATGCCTTTACTTCCCTATCGGCAGCCTTTGTAAAAATACACCATCTACATTTAAGATTATAGCTTGTATGTATTAGATAGGTATCAATTCCTGGGCGAAGGCTGAATTAAAATTTCAGTGGTTCTGCTTCTGTGCTGTGAGCTTTAATCCCTCCTAAAACACACACACAAACATGGAAAACTCCTCCTGCCAACTCCACACCAAACCTCCTGGGCAACATGAATCAGACAGCACAGCATGGGGAGGAACTAAAATCAGATTTACCCATTCCCATTCGACTTACCTGGGCCACTGTGTGCTGTTCCTACAGCACTCCAGCCTCCCCTGCTCACAGGGATATTCTGTACCCAAATTCAGCTCCCAAACTTGGTTTTTTCCAACACTTCAGATCTCCCCCCTCAAACTCTGTCCAGCTCCAGTAGCTGTGGCCAATTTAAAAGCTTCCTAGAAAAGCTTTTGATGTGCTGTTATCAAGTGTGTATACACTGGGAATTTCACAGTATTTCAGGGAATATCAGCTTTGGATGGCTCTGCCTCACCTGCTGGCAGGAGGAAGGGAGGATTGCCAAGGCAGGGCTGTGGAGCAGCAGGGATTCTCACACTGGGACTCTCCACTTGCCACTGTGCCATTTTCAGCCCTTCTCAGAACGGTTTTGGAGAAGGGGGGAAGCGGAACAGTCTCTAAAGGATGTCAGAGCACTTTTGACAGCTCCTAACAATGAAGGAAAAGAGGTTGGAAAAAATTAAGGATGTTAGAAAGTAATGAAATTCCAGTATCCTGGGAATAATAAATAGTCATGGTGGAGAGCAATGCCTCTCTCTTTCCTTTTTCCCTTTTTTTTGTATGGAGACAGAGGAGAACAAGGGAGTATTTGTTTCTTGATTCCTCATCTAGGAAGCACAACTGGCTCGTGCCTTCCGTGCTTCCTGCACAGCCAGGGCTGCCAGATCAGCTCCTGCTGAGTGAGGAGTGATCCCTGTCTGAGGAGCACCAGGGGATGCTGAGCTGTGCAGCACTGGCTGCAGGAAAGCAGCATTTTTACCTTTACTATCAATGCTAACTGCAGACCAGAGCTAGGCACACACTGCTCTGCACTGTCACAGGCTTCCCTGCTCTGCCACGGGGAAGTTTTGGAAGAGGGATAATTGCAGTGGTGTGAAGTGCTTTGATGAGGAAATTCTGAAACAGCTTTTGATGTTATTGGTGATCTCTGCATGCAGGTTTTTCTATGCTGAGAATAAACAATGAGAAAACACAGCTGAAGTTTCCAGTGTCTTCCTATTAGATGTGTTCAGCTGGAATCAGCATCAGCCCCAACCCTGTCTGGAAAAAGGCTCCACACAAATATCAAGCAATCCATCATGGTAAGGGAAAACAGTGAACAAGCCTTGCTGTGTCTGCTGACAGCAGGAGCAAAGGCAAGCAAGACTTGGGCACGTAAATATTCAAGGAACAGCCAAGGCAGAAAGACCTGACATTTCCCTCTCCTTGTTACAACTACAAAAGGCACGAGGGCATCCAGGTGTTACAAAATGCAGCCAGTCTCCCTCTTCCTTTCAGATCCTGCTGGCTCTCCAGATCAGTTTGTTCTGGTTTCCTTTTAATCTGATCAGTTTGTGAATCACAAGAGAAGTTTCACAGCTCTGCTCTGTTTAAGGCATTACAGACTCAGGTTTGCCTTTAGATAACCGAGTGGGGCTGTAGGAATCCATCCAGCCTGCTGCCAGGCAAGCCACCAGCCTGAGTCTGAACATGTGCATCCTGGAGGGATCCACGCATCCCTGAGTGTGGCACTGCATCTTCTTCATGCAGTGACAGCCAGTGGCAGGGACAGCTGCAGCTCCAAGGTGGCCCTTGGCTCTTGTGGCTTCAAGGCAAGGAATTTCCAGAGCAGTCACCTGAAATCCCAGCAAAGGTGACTGGGCAGGCTCTGAGGGAGACAACACTGCCATGGAAGTCTTTTGCTGGCTCCATAAAAGCTTTTACCTTCATATTCAAGCATCAAGGTGATGAAGATGAAGCTGCCTCCTCCTCTCCCTGCAGCTCTTATGCTTTGCCCCTCTGGCAGTTTTGGCTGGTCACAGGTTGAGGACAGGGACTGCACACTCTTCAAGGCAAGGACTGTTCCTCTCCTCAGTCCTGAGCGTGCCAAACAAGCGCTTTTCAGGGCTGTAGAACAACCACTACCTTTCCTGTTTCTTCTCATTCTTGGCACAAAGGCACCTGAATCGCTTCCAAGTGAGGTTAAAAGCATTGAAGCGTCTGTTTGCTCATGGGGTTTTCTAAAGCGACCTCTCTTTGGAACACACACTTCCCTCAGCATACCTAAAAGTATCCAAATGCCTTTTCCTTTAGGAACTGCCTTCCTCTTCCTAGGAAAAAGATTCTGTCCCCTTGGCATTTTATCCATGGCTTTGTTTTCAAATTTCAGCTTCATATTTGAACAGCTAGATCACACATCTCCCATCTCCGTGGTGGAGGGGGAAACACGAGCTAGAAAGAGCACAGTAATTCACATCACCTTGTTTCCTAGGCAGAGACCAAAACACTACTTGCAAAATACCAGTATTTTTAAGCAACAAAAATACAATTAGACCCTCAATTACATTTTATTAAATTTACTCCTGGGACTTTGTTAGTGCAAGACAGGCAAAGGAACTCCCAAGGGCTCTCACTAAATCCTCCGCACTAAGCCTTGCCACTCCTGCAGCTACAGAAAGGGGGAAAAATTATTATTTCCAGGGACAAGAAACCCCAATTCTGCAGACACATCTGCCACAAAGTCTCCCCCAAGTCGTGAGTCCCAGGGAACAAACTGGATTTACTCACTTGACTGAGGTTTTCCATGGGCACAACCTGTGTTTGCAGAAGTGGGTGTTCGAGTGGTGGCTCAGGAACGAGCGAGACAAACTGAGGAGCTGCTCCAGCAAGAGGATTCTCCACCTTTTTTGAATACTGGCATCTCCCAAAAAAGAGAGCTTGCAGATTTAATTAAATTTTACTATTTTATTTGTGAAAAAACTACAAGCAGAATTCATAAATAGACATTTCTATTTAAAGCAGGAAAATGATAAAGTGGCTTCTAATAACAGTCGTGCACATGCCAGTAACAGGAATATATTAACATCTTTTATTTGCTAGACAAAGAGCAGTGTCCAATATAAATTTCCCAAAAACATTTAAGACCTGTGAATTTCTGACCAGTTCACAAAACCACCATTGACACTTTAGCATGAAGATTAAAACAAACCTAACAGGACTGTCAGCTCTAAAGACTTTACAGAGCGGAAAAACTTTCAGAAGCGTTATACAAGCTGTCTTTCTGGGCAAATGAAAAATAGAGCTCGTATAATACATTAACATAAAAATCCACAAGATAAGATTATGTTTTGACATACTTAAACAAGCAATCTATATTTGTCTCCAACAAACAAAGCTAAGGAAATAATGTAACCATCTTTACACAGTAAATTAAGGTTACAAGTCATACACAAGAACAGAACTGCTTGCGCATTAAAAACTGTTCAGCTCCATTGTCATACTCTAAATGTTGGCTCTTAAAACCATTCGGTTACATACAAGCAAAGGTTATTATATAGTCAGCAATTAATAAATTTTCAATAATTTAAGTTTATGGTAGAGCTTAAAAAAGTAGACTGAGAATGATCTTGGTAAGGCAGGTGAAAACATCTCAGTGGAAATAAACTCACAGAAGCTGCTGCCAAATTTTGGGTCTGTCCAATTTGAAGCAAAGTTCCAATTGAAATAAATAGCCTGGTGGTGTAAAACGCTGTCACCTTTCCTTTGCAGAACTACGTCAACTGAGCGAGTCAGGCAAGCTGTGTCGGTGTCTGTGTGTGTGTGTCTGTGTAAGAGTCCAAACTTTGCCATCGCAACACTGTGCTTCACTTACCTGCGTTCTGTGCCACTGAACACCGTGAATCTGGTCCTTCCCTACGCTAGTGTTTGCTTGCTGTGGCTCTGGAACACCTTCCCCACCCAGGGCACGGAGGGAACCGCGCCCGCGGTGCCGCGGGAACGCCAACTCCCGAAATGGTGAAAGCAAACGCTGTCCTTCAAACCACAACAGCTACGGGTCAGCCTGGGGCTTCCATGCTTAGCTAGCACTTCCTAACTGATTGCAGAATTACAGGTCACTCGTTCCAAAGAAATTTTCCCATCTGTTTGTAGCAAGCTACTTCATCGAGGAGGCACGCCAAAGGGACAGATGTTACCGACTTTACCACGAGTAGCTGGGTACGGCGTTAAAGCTTTTCAACTGATCTACAGGTCTAGTTTCACTTGAAAAAGAAGCAATTTCCTGGTACACACAATGCAATTTTTTTTTCTTTTTTTTTTTTTTTTTTTGCACAAATTCCCAGATCCAACAAAGAAGGTGAGCACGTGGTTTGACTTGAAGCACCAGAATGAGCCCTGCTGAGGCCAGCGGGACCGGCCACTCGCTCACGCTCTTGGCTGGATCACGGCCGAGATGCACGCAAGCCTAATTGATAATGGATCATTTATAAAGCAGTGCAAAATATACAAGTTCAGGGGCATCTTCAAAAAATCTCTCTTAAAAAATTATTCCAATACATTTCAGTAAAATAAATAAATATGGCTGACCAGTTTACCCTCCCTGAGACCCTTAAAGGAATAGTAAAAACTGGAAAAGGAATGTCTTTGCAATATCCCACTAATGTTAAAATGTGGATTGAGATATTCATAGTATTTAAAACTATGTATAATAAATTGTCTTGATGCTCATAGGAAGCATCTGTTTTCCTTTGGTTCTTTAATACTTTTAAAAATGCTTACAAAAGACAGCCTATACTGTGAATATAAGCAGAATTAAGTTGGGGGTGCCCATGCTAACTTCAGAATAAAACCACTGCTGCCAAGGCACTGCCACTGCACATGCCTTCAAGCAGGGGCCCTACCAGATCCCTTACTCACACATTTCTGTCACCAGTGTGAAAGGAACCTACATCTGCTACTCAAAACCACACAGATTTTAAAAGAAATCTTAAATCGGATGCCTTCACAAAGAGAAATTTCTCTTGCCAAGCAAATAATTCATAATATAACAAGCAGGCACAAAGTTGTCAAAATGTGGCCCTCTTTCATCATGCCCAAAAGTTATGCATTTGATGTCAGATGAAGCCACAGCCTCTGTGCCTGAAATTACTGCAAAGCACCCTGGGGCCACTAAATAAAGATGAAAAGCCGAAGAGGTTTGGGGTTTGTTTTGCTTTTTAACAAGAGTTTGTTTCACCTCTTCAGCCGAGTGTTTTAGCAGGATAATGCATGGAAGGTAAACTGTAAAGCAACACTAACAGGCCAGGAAAAGAAATCATAGTCTGGATAGCTTTAGAGTAAGAATGAAGGAGATGCTGGTCATGAGCATGAGCCACACGTCGCTCACTTGCCAGCACGAAAACTTTTTCCTACTTTTGCTCCCACAGCAGGAGACTCGGAAGTGTCTGAATGCTGACAAGCCCATCACTGGACAAAATGCTGCTCAGAAACCACTCTTGGGACACAGATGGATGCCAAGAAGAGCCACCCCAACAGCGTGGACGGGACAGATGGGACAGGGCTGACAAGCACCGACCCACACGCGGCTGCAGCGAGCACCAGCTCCATTGCTGAGCCCAGGATTGCTCCCAGGCTCCCTTCAACCCACAGCAACCACTCCAGCTCCAGTTACCTGGGGGACTGAGGCTGCTGGCTGCAATTCATTAACAACACCAACACGGGTGGGACTGGCTATGCAGGACACAGCCACGCTCACGGAACCAAACACACGGATCTGGGGTGTTACACCAGCGGGCTGGTTGGGAATGCTTCTGCTCCAGCTGGGCATGGACCTGCACATCACCAACCTGAGTGACCCTAGGGGAAACACCTCTCTCATGCCAGATCCCAAGCTGTAACCATTAAAACCGTGTCCAGTCCGCTTTAGCCATTGCGTAGGGAAGAAACGGGGAAGGAACAATAGAGAGAACAGGTCCCATCCAGGTTCAAACCTTCAGGAACACTTTTCACCTAAGACCAGTTCCATTTCAGTTTCAGTACTTTCACAGAAGGGGACTGTCCCAGATCTTGAACGGTTCAATTATTTTGTTTTATCACTTCACAGTGTTTCAAGCACCAGCGTTTCCATGTATTGGTTTCAAATAACCCTTTATATATATTTATTTATATATATATTTATATATAATTTATATCAAAACTGATAGTACACAGTATAACTGGAAGAAGAACTGAACTTAAAAAGGATATGTTGAAAGAGGATGGAGTTTGTGAATGCAATAAATAAAGCCCCCTTCCCACCCCACCCACTCCCTACCCCAAAACAAAAAGTTGTCATGTTCATGGAAAATTGTGCACAGCAGATATTATAAAAAAGTAGATTCAGGAGCACATCCAATTATAAATGATTGTTAGGAAAATCATATAAAACAATGGAATACATAAAAGTGTCAAGAGTAATCACTAGGGTGAGAAATTCCTTGGTGGCCAGATGCCCACGGCAAGCAGAAATTATCCTGGTTGCATCGGCAAGAGGTCGATGTCCGAGAAAGTGTGTTCAAGCACAGAAGAGGCTCTCCAGGATTTGAACAGCGTGGGCAGGTGGAGTGTTTGAATTTCATACCCTGATTCATAGTTTCCACAACTCCATGTGCAATTTTTCAGAAAGATTCGTCGTTGACTGCCGACATGTCCCCCTTGGGCGTGGAGGAACGGGACGAGCCCTTGTCTGTGCTCTCAGAGCCCGAGCTGCTCTGATTCTGTTGTTCTGATCCTGCACTGGAGGTCACTGTAGAAGACGACGTGGATGAAGAGCGAGTCTTTTCTTTAAAGTCTGTGATAATTACTGTGACATTTCCCACTGTGACTGCCAGCTGCTGTGCGGTACTTCTGTCCACATTTTTCAGTCTGGGTCTAAAACGAATGAGAAGATATTTATTAAAACGATAAAAATACAGGAGAAAGGGGAAGTTTGTTGGGAAAAGCATTTGAAAACAAACTCGGTGTGACTTGCTCTCCCTCGCCTGTGCAGTTGGCAGTGGCTGGGAGGAAAAGCCAGGCAGGCAGAGCGCTGCAGAGCACAGGATGGAGGTGTGCCCTGCTCCCTGTGCCAGCCAGGCTCCCTGTGCCTCTGAGGGCTGCAGGGCACACTCAGCCCCAGAGAACCACCTGGCTCACAGCCCTGCACAGGGAGTCTCCTGCAGGCTGCTCCCTATCCAACCCTGCCAGAAAGGAGGACACCACAGCAGAGCCAAGCGGACAGGAGCCAGACAGAGCAAAGGATCTCCTCCCCAAGGGGCAGATGAAAGACTTCTCTTATCTAAATTCACCATCTCATCATGTGCCCTGATGTTATGAGACAAGGCTGTGACTCTGCAATACAAAACCACATGAAAGCATTCGACCACGGCTCTTTCATTCCCCATGTTGGAACTCTGCAGCTGCAAACAACACAGGCACTGGGACAACTTGGCTTCTCTTTCAGCTGCTTTGAGCTTATACAAATCAGATGCCCAATCAGCCTATGGATAAAATAGCCCATAATGTTCCCTCTGGAATGGAGGCTATTATAAATAAAATCCAAAATGTACAACGGTATTTTCTGCAGCCAGAGCTTTTGGTTAGGGGAAAAAGAAAAGGGGAAAGAAAAAACCACAAATCACCCGAAAAGAACCCACTGGTATTTATTGCTCAGGATTATCTCAGTAATTTGCATGCTGTGCTATCATTCAATTAGTAATGTAGCTAATAAGGGTCGAAGCTCTAGGAAGCTGACATTCAAGCACATTTCACAGGCTGGTCCAAAGCTCTGCTTCAACAAGCCTTGGACATTCCTCCAGCTACCAGCAAATTCCAAGTCAGCTGCAGAGACTGCTGTAATTTACAGCTTTTGCTCCTAATTAAGGGTCAGACTTAAGCAGCAGAATATTCCCAATAGGGAAATTAAAAAGGAGAGTCTTTATACATCAGTGAAAAGTAGCTTGCTGAGAGCTGCCTTATTGAGAGGGATGGAGGGAAGGTTAATTTACTTTGGGATCAAGCTTCAGCTTTTAAACCACTCTGCCTTTTCTCCTCCTCACTTGCAGCACACAAGGCTAGTGCAGTAAAACAGAAAAAGAGGGAATTAAGCTCATTTTCTACCCGCCATGAATACTCAATGGCTTGCAATGGTAAGTTAACAAGGAGAAAGTCCTTAAGCAGCAGTTATCCAAGTGGTATTCCAGAATCAGAACAGAAAAATGCATTGAGGACAGATGCACAGCTTCCAAAATAGAACAATTGTATTTCTGCAAACTTCCTCACCAAAAATAAAGTTACCGCACCAAAAATAGTATTTTCTTATCTAACCTAGGAGGCTGCTGCAATTTTTAACAAGTACCACAGGAAGAGCATTTTTAACAGACAGAAAATACAAACAAAACCCCAAAGCACTGCTGCATTGGGGTCAGTAAAACTCCTCCTCGCAGCAGCCCCTTTGCTCCGGGACCGGCCTTTCCAAGCTCGGGACCGCGCTCTGGATTCCCGGGGCAGGGAGAAGCTCCCACGCTGCACAGACACACTCACAGGCGCTGCCAAGCTGCACAGATAACCACGGGGAGGTGAAATGATGCCACCCCGTTTGTGGCTTCCAAGAAAGGCCGGCGGGCTGAGCAGGGTTTGAGGTTTCCGCGGCGCTCGGTGCCGATCCCCGCACGGCCGCCGCCGTTCCCGGAAGCCAAGCACGGGGACGTGTTTTCCTCCCCGAGCCCCGAGTTCCTCTAGGAAACCCAGTCCTTCCTGGAATTTGCCTCGGTCACTTGTTTCCTCTTGTACTCAGAAAGAGCCAAAATGCTGGCCCAGATACCGGAACAGAGCCCGTGCCTCCGCCTTCCTACAGGGTTGGACCTGAACTCTGGCTATTGCTCGTTAAAGGCAGCTCTGAGAGGTGGAATTAGCTTAAAAAAAATTAAAAATGAGCTGCCCATGCATCTCTAAATGCCAGGAGAAAGTAACATGGAAGAGCTGAGGGAAGCAGGGCTGAGGTAGAGGATTTCCCCACAGTCCCACTCACAAACATTCACATTATCACTTTTAGAACTGAGCCTCCCAACCATTTCTCTGGGAGGTTTTCAGGGTTTCCCCTGTACAAAGAGTTGATTAAGCACAGATGGAAACCACCAATCTCTTCAGCACATGCATACAATTTTTGCCTCTTATAGAAGAAAGGGATTGGCCCACTCATGTTATTTTGCAAAATTAAACACCCTGATGCTTCAGGTTTATAGCAAAAGGGTTTTATGGCCAAATAAGTGAAGTGTTTCAAAACATTCAATCTGAAAGTACACAGGAAGGCATGGTATAAACCAAGACATATTGTCAGAAACAGGCATGGTATCCAAGAAATTTAAACAGGATTTCTTAAAAACCCAGAGAGCCCTAAAAGACAATTTACAAAAAAAAAAAAAAAAAACCAAAACAGAAAAACTGTTAAGCAATCTGGGCATGAAAAAAAAACTTATTCTGTAAAAATCAGAAAAATACTCTTGACAGCACTCTTGAGAATTGTAAGAAAAATTCAACTAAATAAAACAGTTAAAAAGACAGTTTTAAGGAGTAAAGGAGATGAGGTATCCTTTAAAAATACCCAGCTAGACCTGGTACTATTAAGGCTTAATTAGGCCTGGCAAAAGCTTGCCACAAAACACGGACTAAAAGACTTTGCAGTAGACAGAGTGACTCCTTTAATGAGTAAAAACAATTATTTGATGTAATCTCTCAATTTAATATTATGTCATTAGTCAAGTACATCAAGTCTCCTGCATCCTAAGTCTCAAAATAAGTAGCATTTAAAGAGGAACAGGACAAGAAAAGAGTCACTGCCATAAAGCTGCCTCTCTGTAATCAAATCAGGAATGGACACTTCTCTTTGGGGGCTGAGGAAGAGTTAACAGCAGTCCCTGCAAACAGCTCAGTCTTGTAGCACAGCAGATTTCACACTGCCCTCACTGCATTCCAGTGGGCTACTGAGCAAAGGATATTCCCTCTTTGTCAAGATTTTCATGCTATTATTTAAAAACTTCCAAGACAAGAGTTTTCTGTAGTCACACCTTGCCAACTTGAATGCCAACAGCAGTGCCAACCGTATTTCCCATGTGTTTTACCAGGGTTTGCAGCTAATACTGCCTCAGTTCATGTGGCTTCTCTATAAACACCTATTACAGCACTTTTTAAAGAGAGATGCAATTCCTATTCAGCCCACACAGGCAAAGCACCCAGTTCAGTTCTGCCTCTTGTAGCTCTCAAGTTCAATAATACAAAAACTGTTCTGTGATGCTGAATTTTTGATTTCAAAAGATGGAAGAATAGTATAGGCAAGACTAGGAATAAACCTCTCTCCATACACTCATTTCAAACTTAGCCAAATATCAAACCAGCCATTTGTGCTTTTTGTTGATAGCAAGATCCCAGCAAATCTGTTCATGTATACTTAGTTCCTGTATACTTGGAAAATTATCTCGACAATTACAGTGAGTGAATTACAGATAAGGAAGTAAAAAAGTAACCTTTGTTACTGTTATCAAGTGATGATAAGAATTTGATACCATTGCTGGTTAATGTTTTTCCCCCACTGTGTCTACAGTCAAAAGCATTACTACCCAACTGACAATACAATTATTTTAGCAGAGAAATGAGAACAGAATGGACAACAGAATTAATATTTCCAAAGCCTGAATCTGTCCTCACCAGCAGAGTGTTCAACTGCTCATACATCAAAAAAAGAAGTGTTTACTTTTTAACACAGTTCTCAGATACCACATGCTCAACTTTAGTCTAGAGTTACCTTGAAGTGTGATTTGAGTCGCTGGTCTTTGTTGTAGTATTCCCAGACTGTATGCTGTTTGCTTCACTAGGAGGATCTTTCACAATATCCGACTTTGGTCTGTGAGAATTGGAGGGAAGAGGGAGATAACAATGTTGGTTTAACTGCACAGTTAACCAATGCACAGTGCTACTGAAATCACATCACATTTAATACTGCATCCTTCAAACTTACTTAGTCTTCTTGTTAGTGTTCTTCTTTGTAACACTTGGACTAATTTCCTTCTCTTTGTCAGGTTTTTCTTTGTCTTGTTTTTCCACTTTCTCCTTCTTCTCCTTCTTAGGTGGTGGTGGGGTTGCATATTGCTGGGCAACTTGTTGTGCCACCAACTGAGAGTTTATTCTAGGTTTTCTATAATGACAATGAAAAGAGAGATCTATAGTCAGTCTCACACAGTAAAAATAACTATGCTGAGAGCAGTATGAAGATTTATTTCAGCAACCAGGGAAGAACACTCCACCTAAAGAACCAAATGGATGTCCTTATTTGATGTGAAGTACTACTGCTGTTACCAAACAAGACAGAAACGCTAAAAGAAAGAAATACTCTGAACTGCTGTTTCATCAGGTTTTAGTATCTAACATTATGAAGTATAATGCTCCCTTTCTTCATCTATGTCATGAAATCACAGCCAATTTGGGGGGAACAGCAGCGAAAAATCAGCTTTCAAGAAGCTGCCAGCCCTACACTGCGGCTACACTTTAAGGAAAGGAACAGAATGTGACAAAAAAGTTTCCTGATAGGCATCAGCCTCCTTCATATCCTTCAGTTTAATTTCTCAAATAAGCTTCTGGTTCAGCAGCAGCAAAGCTTGCACAAATAACAAAGAACAAGAGAAGGTAACTGAGATGACTTTGTCCCGAGGGCTGGGCTGGCAGGGGCACAGGAGACAAGCGGGCATTCACAGTGGCACTGGGAACAGCCGTGCCAGCCTCTGACACAGCGGCCTCACACCATTGTCCCCAGGGTGCTCAGGCACAAAACACCAGCAAGTGCCTCCCAAAGCTGCTTCCACTGCAAGTTATGGCTCACACAGAGAGGAGCTTTGCATGAAAACAAAATCTTGGTTATTGATCCTTTCATATCCCACAGGAATTGGTACCTTTGCCTCTCCTGCCTTCCTCATCCAAACTCTCATGTTCTCTTTTGACAACTCAAAAACTTTCCCCCCTGGCATATCACAAAGCAATTTATACTCTGAATACCTCAGCTATTCATGATTGATTTGATCCCTTCAACACTCCAGAGAGATCTGTACTCCCTGTGACCACACACACAGCTCATAGGAGAGGAACAAAACCAGGTAACCAAATCCCTTAGTCCATAATAAACCAAATGCTAATTGCAACAGTTGCCCAGGCTTGTCCAGAGCTGTTAAACTGTTCATAAATACAAATCAAATTTGCACACAGATCAGACTACAACAGATTGCCAGTGCAAGCTGCACCCAAGGACCATCAGCTGTACAGCTGGTGATCCCCAGGGCTTGGTGCTGCAGAGCTCTGTACCTGCACCCAGCTTTTACTGCAAACATCCAGAGAGGTTTCAAGCACCTACTCAGTGGTGTGATGTCTTGAAAAAAAGTCTAAAACATTAATTGCTCACACATAACATTTGCATTGAGAGGTTATACACACAAGGGAACACCCAGAGAATTTCTACTCCCTGTCATGGGAAAATCCAAGTATCTGAGTATCTGCTAAGCCTCTCTTGGTACTGGTTTCCTGTATAATGGTATCAAGATATTTTTAATCAAGTCAGATATACCCAAGTATTTAATTTCTCTACCACAGATTATCATAAATTCTATGCAATAAGGTGAAATCAGACCTCTGATCCATCTCAACACCTCTGGCAACCAGACTTTTCACCCAACATAGAAACTGTAACTCAGTTGATGCTACAATCTGCATACACATCTGAGTGAACAAGGATCGGCTCTTTAGCCTTAAATAACTGTAACACTGAAATATTTTTCAGATCAGATCAAGCAGTTACCTGTTCCACAGCACAGTGTAGACATTTAGCATCCCTGAAATCTAGTATACAGCAATTTCTGTCTGTATGAGAAGAAACATGTAAAAAGAAGTGGTTTGGTTACATGGAAAAGATTTTCAGATTGATGCAACCACACTAAAAGCTGACAACAGTAACTTGTGTCAAGCAACCTGCTCACCACCTACTAAAAAAAAAGATAAAATGTCAAGAAATATTCAAAGAGAGGACAGATACAATCTCCCTGCATGATTATACATGATTAACTCACTGCTTGAAGCTGCCACTTCTGCCCAGACTTAGTTATTTGCTGTTTACACAACCAGCTGTGAAACCTGAGCCATTCACGGGAAATCCCAATTCATGACTCTGAGAGGTTTTCCCACTTTGCACAACTCTGACTTGCTCCTTGTGATGTGATTTCCAAGCCTTGTGCCCAGCCTGTGCAGCTGCCCTTCCTATTGCAGGAGTGCTGCACTGCTTGAACGGAGACACAAATACTAACATGCAAACTAAAATAAAACCCAAACCTGCAGAAATATGTCCCACTGTATTTCCCCAGAGAAGGCTGGAATGGCAAAAGGACCAGCCTTAAAGCACTCTTGTGGAGACACTGCCCTGTGTTCTTCTGTTCCTGATCTATACTTGTGACAGCACACTGTATTTATGAAGTTTGATCATTTTCTGGCCAGTCACTGACCTAACCAGCACATCTTCTCCAAAATCCCTATTTATGTATTCTCTCTTACCCACCAGGATGGTTTGCTGGTGAGGACAAAGGCAAAGCTGGAAGGGAAGAGAGCAGGAAGCAGCCAGGGACGTGTGGGAAGGAGAAGCAGCCCTGCCATGAGGGAGGGAGCACAGAGCTACTGAGCCTTCGGTCACACTGAGCATCTTTCAAGGTCTGCTGCACTACTAGAACAGGTTTTTTTAAAAATAATGCAAATAACTCAGCAACCTTCCAGTTCCTAATCTGACTGTTTCACCCATGGCAGCAGCAAGCTTAGGAAGAGGGTAAAAACCAGGTAATTGAAGTAACTGGCAGAGTAATAGTAATAATAATAGGAGTAATAAAATCCTTCAAGTAAGGCCCACACTGCCACTACAGCCAGGACACACTGGTTAAAAGCCCTTTACTGAAAAGCCAAGCAAAGCAAGTCAAGCAGCACATTTTTAACCACAGCAAACTATAACCATAGGAACCACAATTGAGTAAAGCAGCTGCAACATCCAAAACTTACTCCAAGTTTCTCTGCCTACCAAAAATGATTTATTTGGCCACCTCCAAGGCGAATGCTCCAACCCAGATACACCACTGTTGTATTAAAGTAGTTATCACTTAAGCAGAACAATCTGAACAGGAAGTTGCAACTACTTCTAAACTTTATTTTTAAGAATAAACAGCTACAGAAACAAGTATTAACCATTTTTTATCCCAAAATCTCACTGGTTTACTTTCTGCAACATTCAAGAGTTCAGGTACACAGAGAAAAAATCAAATCCTGGCTCAGCCTCTTCAGGCTTTCTAACCAGCACTCATGCTTAAGGAACAACTATGTTGTAACCTACTGGGTTTGAAGTATCAACAGCACTCACAACTCACAGCTAAAAAGCCTCAACTTCCCAAAAATTATCTGAAGAGATGCAATACTTAGTGTTTGACTTCGTTCTTGAATTTTCAATGCAAGTATCTGATATAAGTGTGCTCTCTCCTATCTGAACTTCTTTATGATTGTGAAGTTATGCTTAGGTAATTTTCCCCTAATTTAGGTGACAACCTGAGTAAAGATCCAGCACTGATGTGACAAAAAAATGCACATCATTTTTCTTTTTACAACATGAAGAGGATTGTCTTCTCCCCCTCTAAAACGAAGAGCAATTAAATGAAATTAAACTGTGCTTTCAAAGTTATGTAAGACAAATAAATTGTTTCACATTAGCTGAAAGGTAGTTTACATCCCAGGAGCAGACATCTGCACAACTCATGACCTCTGCAGCAAGGACAAACTGCTGCATGAAAAAACTGAAATATATCTGTCTGCTCTAAGAATGGCTGTGGCACCTGGGTCTCTTCACCATCAACTCCCGTAAATGATGCACACAAATAATCTTTACTACCTTTCAGTAACAGATTTCACAGAAACACTGTGCCTGCAAATATAAACTATATGCAAATATACACATATATATATAAATACACACTATATGCAAATATTGTACCTTCAGATTGCCATGTGAAGTGACACTGGGATGTTTCACTCATGGGAAGTAGAATAAATGCCCAACTTTTCTGAAGGGCTCACTACCTACGCTGCTGTGCTCTTTTAACAAATTAAAAATTAAAAAGCAAAGTGTAACTTTAAGGTTCTGGCAAGTAGTGTTTCACTACTGCATTTCCTTCTGTATCTCAAAGCTTCCCTTTAAATCATGCCTCAGAACCAAATCCAAGAGCAGGGACACCAAGGAATTCTGCTGCTCCCTCACAACCCCTGCAAGCAGGCTTAGGATGGAGCAGCACAAATCACCACACACCCACCCCAGGAGTTACTCTGACCTGGATTCAGCAGGGATACAGGAGGATAAGCTGCACCTCATTTTTCATGTGCCTGAGTTCTGTCTCTGTCTGGGATTTCTCTGGCCCTGCTGCCCTGAGCAAAGGGAAGGCACCAGTCTCCTGCAGACACCAGGAACAGGGAAGTGCCTGGGCTTTATCCCTGCAGCACCACAGCCCCGGAGGGACCCCGGCAATCCCCAGGAACATGGATCCAATTACAGCCGCTCTGACTTCCCTACAACTATGTTATCAGAGGAATGAAAGTGGCATCGAGTGGGATTTCAGAGTCAAAAGCCTCATGTAACGTGAAGTAGGGAGGATTTGGATAATTTCATGCTGTTCTGCCTTTGATGCACGCGGTGATAGCGGCCAACCTTTGCGCGGCTCCGCCGTGCTCTCAGAAAATGTGCTTCATGCACTGTGCAGTGTGTGAAGTACACGACTATTTTAATAACCCCAGTCACACATGAATATATCTTTGCTCAAAGAAAAACAAGGAAACAAAACTAAAAGTATTTACAGTGTTTATAAAACAGTTAGTGCCAAAACACTTATAAAACAAGCATCCTTCTAAGCATGAAGCAGGATTAGAAACTAACCCATGAGCACAAACTAAATTAATGTCTCCTCAAAAAAAATTTACATCCACAAGAAGCAAAGCTTTGGAGAAATTAAGCTGTAAACATGATGGGGTGAGCCCCCATTCCTACATGAATATTTTCCAGCTCATTTGTGATGACCACAGGGTCCTTTTTAGCAACATGAACAAGGATGAACGGACCCATTGTCCTTAGAGCAGAACTGCAAGCAGTATGGAAGCTGTATATATTTATCTCCAGTTCCCCACGTGATCCAGGAAACAAAGCAACAACAACAACAGTAGACTAGAAGGACAAACTGTGAGAAATATGTGACTGAGCGATACTTTGGTGGAAGAACAGATTTTTCCTTTAACAATGATGTGCTAGCACTGTTTTTATTTAGAAGACAGACATTTAAAAATACAGAAGTCCATCTAAGGAACATCCACTTGTGGGCCCCAGGTGTTGGGCACAGCAACAAGTTTGAAAGACTCTGAGTGTAAGTCTGAATATTTTAGAAAACACATGAAAGAACAGGTTCACACAAAGAAAGAACTATTTGTCACAAAATAAACTAAGCACGTTTAAAAGTGTACAGCCACTTCCAAAAACTGTTCAACTGTTCAGTCCTCCTTGACCATCCAAGCCTGCATTGCACCTCCTTGCAAGAGTCAAGAACAGGCAACAGAGATAAAGAAGCCTCAGCTCTGCTGATAACTATATCTGGCCATGACTACAAACCTTGAGCTATTCACATTTCAGAAGAATGTTTTAAACTTTTTGTTTCTCCACCAGAAGTTTTTAGATTTCAGGTCACTTCTCACAGATTGAACAATCTTTCCCCACCCCCACACCATCCCATACTTATGTTTGTAAACTTTAGAAAGTCCAAAATTATTTGCAGTAGTTAATATTTACTGGGCTCACAAAAAGCTGACAGTTCTTTGCCTTTCTGGATGAAAATCTACTTTTCTTCTGTTTTTCCCAATATTCTTTTGAATCAAATAAGAATGAGAACATTATTAAATAAAATGAGGGCTGTCACTGACATATACAGAACAGGCCAGGCACTCCTGGCTGCTGGGAAGTGTCTGCTCAGTGCCACCAGAGGAGAGCTGAGACTCTGAATGATGCCTGTAAAAAATACTCTATTCTTGCTTGTTGCAGGAGCCTCAGCACTACTTTTTAAAAAATATTTGGGCATGTTTACAAATCAAAGTGTATAAATAAAAGAGGTTTATTCTCAGAGTTGTCACTGCACATATTCTGCAGCTCATGATTCTGATTTTTTTAAGTGAAAACATGCAAAATCAGTTCTAAGAGAGTCCCAGCACTGCTCTATAAACTATTCCACTATGACTGCTCAACAGCACAGTGTAATAGGTTTTTCAGTACTTGTCCAGTTCTTTTTTAATATACATAGTTCCATATAATCCCATTACAAAAATCTGAAGTCAGGGCTCTAAGAAGTTTTTGCAAACAGTTTGACCAGAGTTTTGCCACCCCAAAACAAAGCAGTCACAGAACTCCTCAAAACACCCATTCTAATACAGCACAGAACTAGAAACTGCAAATGAAATGCAAACATGAAAGTAAATCTGGACCATTTACCTCCTATCAAATTAAGAAACATCGTATATGGTGCTTCTTGCACAGCTGGACTTAGGACCTGGTGGGAAGCCAGCAAGAAAAGAGGCCTGAGCCAGAAAATGGGGCTATTTGGGATTTTGTTGGAAAATTTTCAGCAGAGAAGCATCACTGTTTGCATTTTTGCAAGCACTTGGCCTCTCTTTTCATTTGTTTTGGGGGTTTTTCCCCACTGGGAAATTGATAAATCACAGAGTGGGTTTTCTGGTTAAAAAGGGCTGAACCTGAGTGTCCACAAATCTGGGTCTGTGCTCCCAAATCCCATGGGCTCTGCTCCTTGTCCATGCCTATCACACAGCACTATGAAATCATTCCAAAAGAGATTTCTAACACTGTGTGGTGCATGTGCTTTGGAGCACAAGTTTATCCCGTGGAGGGTTAACGCTGTGTTAAATCCTCTGGGGAGGGTTCCTGACACCAAGCAGTTTCAAGACAGCAGCGAACAGCAGCTTCTGTACACTCTGGAGGACAGAGAGCCAAAACCAAGAGTTAAACACAAGTTCTTCATGCTTCTTTGCTACCAGAGTGAGGATTGAAAATAGCAGTGATGATGAGTAACAACGCTGAGTATCAGTTATTGGAACGGAGCCTGACGTTTACTTAAGCACTAATACCGTGAAATGGAACTTACTGTGGCTGCAGGAGGCAAAACAAAAGTCAGGCTGAAGTTCTGCAAGCAAGGCTGCTGTGTCTCCTTTCCGAGGAAAAGGCTGCCTGGAAGCACAGCCAGTGCTGGCAGCCTCACCTGCCTGCTCACCTGTACACCCATCTGAGCAGATCATTTCCTATCTAATCTGTGCTAATGAGTGCCAGAGAAAGCCCCGAGGCTGCCCAGCACCGGCTCATCCCACAGCCGCTGTCTGACAGCCCAAATCCCTGGAAAACATTTCCTTGGGTGTCCCCAGCCAGGCCCAGCTCATCCTCCTGCTCCCCGGCACTGGGCAGTGCAGGAGCTCTGGGTGTGTGTAAATAAATATAAATAAATATAAATAAATGTATTCCCACACCACACCCAGCAGGACAGTGCTGAAGAGTTGTGGACTCTAAGGATTGTTCTGTGCTCATCTGCTGGAATTAACTTCCAATAGGAACATCTTTTAAGGACTGGAGTGGGGAAATGTGTGAAATTGCTTTTTCTGCTTTCATTAAAAAAGTAACATTTCCTTAAATAAGGGGTTCAACACCCTTAATTAAATGAGTATAAAATTAGTAAAGAATTGGCAAAACACCAAATTTACCATGTTTTAAGACCATTTTTGTCTCGTTTGATGGGGAAGCAGAACTGTCCAAGTGATCACAACTTCATTATGCTTACAAATACTATAAAATTACTACTTCTGATTCATGGCTATATACAAAATATTCCTTCCCTGGGAGTGTTCACAACAAGCTGGATGAGGCTTTAAGCAACCTGGCCTAGTGAAAGGTGTCCCTGTCCATGGCAGGGGTGTGGAACAAGATGACCTTTAAGGTACCTTCCCACTCACACTATTTCAGGATTTTCTGAGACTGTAACACCAAAGTACATAGCCAGAAATACAGTTTTTCAGATGATTCCTTGCTCCATTATTTTACTTTAAAAAAAAAAGTTTCTATTAAGATTTTTTAATGGTCCATTAAAAAATATCATAAATTAAGAAAATACAGCACAATACATCTTCTCTGCTTAAAACAAAACTCGCAATATGTAATAGATTAAAATGGCATCAACTCCCAATTGCAACATCACCCTAAGTTCCAGCTGAATAAAAACAACTTTACAACTCCCCTTCTTGCCCTCTACCACCAACAGGCCTATGCACTCCAGAAAGAGCATTGCTAACCATTTATTGCATTTACAGGGAAGAAGTTCTACAGCAACAGAAAAATTGTGTGACTATACACAGAAATCACAACTGAAATGAGATGCAACTGGAAATGTAAAGATCACCCCAAGCCCAAACTTGAAAAGATGGCCTTGAGATTCCAAAATCATTCCATTAAGTATGATAATTTCTTTGGTCACTAATAATTTTAGTTCTATGTTGCAAGTGCTGCACAAACTTAATTTCTGGAAATTTACTGCAACTGCCCTGCTTGTGCTATTGACCCATCCCAGATCCACTTGGAGCTTCAGTTTAATCCATCACTGAAAATTCCAATCGCTGCTTCGCACTCCCAAAGAGGAGAATTTATCATGCAGCTGCTTCTGGTGTTTGCATCTATGGCCATACCTTACTGCAAAATACCAAATGTGCCATGATTTACAGGGACTTACAAAGTTGTTATGGAAAATCACTGATCTCAGCACAAAATTTACTTGCCTACAAGCACCAGAACGATGATAAAACTAAGACCATTTTACTTGCTTGACAAAAATAAGCTGCTCTCACTAGCAAAAATTCAAAAACACTTCATAAAGCTGGCAGCAACCAGGATGTGTATAATAAAATACATGGATTTACAACAAAAAAAAAAATTACTTAAAATACTTCTTATTTAACTGTTTATTAAGTTACATGTAATCCTGAGAAAAGCACACTGGCTCAAAACTTCCTGGTGAGTAACAAAGTGCACTTGGGCAGCATCAGGAGATAAATGAATCTGATAAAAATTTAACATGTAGATTCCTCAAAGCAACTGCTCAGGGTTATTGCATAATAAATTCAAATAACAAAAATATGAGAAAAATAATAGTTTTTAGCACTAAAGCTAGAAACTAGGAATACCAGGCTTGCTGTTACAAAAGTACCTTATCACTGGAGCCAATATATGTTTTTCTGTTTCACTGAAATCCTGACCAATAATGGAAATTGTCACATATAATCCATCTTGACATGTCCCATCTGTGAGCATCTGCCTCCAGGTTTTGGGATACTCGAGTCTCACACTTCAAAAATCACACCAGAAGAGACACCAAACTTGGAAAACAAGGAACAAAAAGGAGAGATGCAGAGGAAATATCCTCCCTAAAAAAAAAGATATGTCAGTTAAATTCTCAAGCTGATCCACTATCACCAGTCCAGAATTTGGAGAATAGTGCTTAAATGCACATAATATTTACTGTGTGAAAAATGCAAATCACTTGAATACCCAACCACTGGATAGAGAGGCTTTTCTTAAAAACAATGAAAGAATTCCTACTAAGCAACTCTTGCAAAGTGTCCTCAAAATATGTGGGCTGGTTTATCAGAGCAAAATTCTGCTACATTTGCATGACACTGGAATACTGTACACTTAAAAATGAAGGCTTCTCTATCATTTACCAACCAGAATAAGTCCAGATAGAAGCAAAATGACAAACTACCATTTCCACCACAGATTCTGAATTCTTGATAGGCCCTAAATCTCTAGGGATGCCATAAAAAATAAAAAGCGCACCAATTGAGCAAGGCAGTAATTTTAATTCAGCTACATCAGACACTGCAGGCTTTACCTAAATGAGCAAAACTTGAGCTTTTCCAGCAAGCCAAACCTCCTTTTTATTAAAAGAACATCAATGATAGGATTTCCTTTCATATGAAAGCAGCATTTCAAGAGCCCTTGAACAGCCAGCAATGCAGCCTCATGACAAAGCCCCAGCCTGCAGCAGCCGTGTGCTTTGAGAGAGACACCAGGGCAGCTCCGAGGTGCAGGGAGCTGCTGCCACTGGTACCAGTGAGTGCTACCCCACCTACCCCTTCACACCTCTGTCCCAGCACCATCAGCAATCCAAAGGTCACTGCCAGTGGTTGAGAGAAAACCCCACTGCTCAATAACCCAGCTTGCTTTTCTAAACACGCCAAGAAATAAAAGCTGCTCTGAAGGACGGGGCAGGCAGACATGCGTTTTCAAAAGGCCACCATGTGCTCAGAGGAGCTCTTTTTCTCCATTGTGCTCTCTGAACACAATGTGATAAGTGAACACAGATGTACCAGTGACATTTGGGGGTGTCCAGCTCCAGCAATCCTGCACACGCTGCCGCTGCCCGGGAAAGCCGCAGGGAACACCAGGCTGCCGTCGATGGCTGCTGTGCAGGCACCGTGGGAACAGCACAGCCCCAGAGCACTGAAACTTTTGCTTTCAGAATTATTACTCCTGGGCGTGAGGAACTGACCCAGATGGTTTCAAAATTTGCCAGGAAACAATATTACAATACTCAGTTTGAAAGCTCTTCCTCCCACTAGGCTAAAAAGCCTTAGAAGAAGCTACTTAGTAAACTTTGGTTCCCCCTTGGAGTACCAGTATCAGTTACCTGCATGTGCCTAGCATGATGTAGGTACAGCTACCTTTGTAAATAAGACTAGCAGAGAGTGCTCTCCTACACAACAAAAAGCCAGGAATAACTAATTACAACAACAGAAACATTTCCGAGCTCTCTGCGAGCCAACTTCTGATCTGTGGATAACAATGATAACTACTTGTCCAGACAAACCATAATTTTTCAAGTTCTCAGATAAGATAATCTTGAGCCTAAATGTTGATTTTATTTCCTACCACTGTTTTCACCCTGATGACTCCTACTTTGCAGCTTTGCATGTATTCACACGGCTTGTGTTTATCTGTATGTACATGAACACACCCAACCAAAATCCCGAATCGCCGTCAGTCTGGTACAAGTCCCAGTGAGGGAAAGCAGGCAAACTCAGTGAAGAACCCTTTTCCCCCCACTTCTTAACTCTTCAAACAACCCTGGTGTTGCACCCTGGAGAAGTGGTTAGTCTCACTGAAAACTACCGGTTACACTGTGATCCTGCGCCAGCGGCAAATCACTCCGACTGCCCTGGCACCATCATTTAAAGTCATTTTCCATTTAAAGACTCTCACATCAGCGCCAGCACAGCCTTTCATTACCCATCCCACTTAATACCCACAATCTCTCCACAGCTCACTCGCTCGGTCTCCACTGCCCAGCAGCACACAGAGAGCGATGTGTGGATTATTGGGATTCCTAATGCTTCTCTCCCCGCTGGCCGAGCACGGAGCTCTTGGCAGCCTGCCTGACCCGCAACACGTGTGGGTTTGTCAGCCTAATGCACTCTGTCATCTGCACAGGCTCGGGGCGAGGCAGGCCCCAGGCTCCCAACACTTCCAGCTACTTCACTTCCCAGCCCTGGTGGGAAAGGAGCTGCAGAAGTGAGGGTCTGGGTGTTTGCCACCGTTTGATTTCTGTGAGGTAAGAACAGCAGCATCCAGCACAATTCCTTTACCCAAAGGCTGGAGAGTCAACACGAGGCTTTCTCGTACAAAACATCCGTCCTTGATTGACTGTTGTCTTGCAATGACTCAAAATCTGCACATCAAGAATATAGATCTGAGTAATTTCTTTTTATATGACCCACTTTCTGTTAAACTAAATAATGACAGTGAAAATTCAAAGCCACAGACTCAAAAATTATTTGAGATCAAGTCAGTTGCCCACTAATTAAGTTTAAGGTTTTGTTGTTAAACTGTCCCTAGGCTTGCCAATTAGTCAGGACAGAAAGAAATGAGGCTTGGGCATTTTTCTGTAGAAAAGATATACTGAGGTATTTTTAGGTGTGAGACAATGCATCAGCCCTGTAAATCCCACTGTAAATTCTGACAGGATGAATATACAACAGGAAATACCATGTAACGTGCAAATAGCAAATAAATGCAAATTTACCATCATGTGTAACTAAGAAGTGTAACTAAAAGTGAAACTGGTTTGTAGATGAATGAAATACAGAAGCCGTCAGAGATCTTACTTGGAAATTGAAGAAAAGAATACTCAGAACACAGCTGAAGTTTCATTTCCTCTGTACAACAAAAGAGAACAGAAAGCTCAAGAAGAGCACATGGCACATCCTCTACAATCTCCTCAGACAACACACATTGCCCTGACACACCAACACTTTCTACTTTCTACTCTGTAACATGATGTCATGTTACAGAGATTTTGTGAATTATATGAGCAGGGAAAGATAAAACTACCAACTATGCAACTAAATATAGGGATTTTTAGACAACATAATAATTTTTTTTTGTGCTAATACACAAATAACAGTTGTTTTAGACTAGCAAACATGGTAACAAAACTTGTTTTGTTAACAAAACAACTTTGTTACTGTGTTTGCTAATCTAAAATAATTGACTAAGCTATAATGGGTTGGGTTCTGGTTCAAGTGAATCATCCAGCTCCCAGCATCACAATACCCAGACACTTCGATCTCAGGTGTACTTATTAAGGTACCCCTTGGTTAGGGTTTATTTCCATTTAACTGCAGGGGAAGGTTTTTGGAGCTCTGGGACCACACCCCACTGGTGATGCACATCTATCAGATCAGAGAAATTACTCGCTTCCGGAGATTTACAAAAATGACTCGGTGGGATTCTACTATGTTATGCTGCTTCTTCCTCTAATTTCTTACTGGATTTGTTCAGCTAAATGCTTATCACTAGAATTTCCAAGTTAAAGCAAGCTAAAAACAGAACCTTGTTTTTACTCGAACGCATGGCGGAAAACAGAGTTGAGCAACCACTTCCTAAGGAGCTCCTGCCCGCACTCTGCACAAAACTGGGGAGGAAAAGAGCACAAGCCTTGGGTTAGCATAACTTTGTGAGCAATTACACACATATGAACCATCTAGAGGAAAAACAAGAAAATATTTTTTATCACCATCTCTTTTCATAATGCCTGGAGTCACTTAGAGCAGCAGCAAGTGCCAGGATTCAAACCAAACAAACCTCCCCCATCTGTCTGCACTGCCTACATGAGACAGCCCTGCCTGTTCCTGCCATTCCTGCTTCCCAAATCCACCTATCCCCCCTTGATGAACCCACAAAGCCACAGGGGCTGGCACCAGTGCATTGGCAGCTTTGTCATTCACAGTAAACAGTGAGGAAGGTTCCGAGTACTGAAGCCCCAGAATGAGTATTTACAGCCTGATCTGGAATCTAAAATGTCTAATAACATCTTCAAAAGCTGAGTAGCAACTTGGAAAAACATGCAGGCTTAAGCTGACTGCTTGAAATGGATCACTTCTACTAAAAACACTGGGGTATGTGCGGCAGGAAAGGTTCAATCAACCCCTCCATCTGCAGTAACACAAATTTTTGCTTTTCCACTAAGTTTCCTCAGAAGAAATTGAAAGCAATCAAACACCACAGAAAAACACATGGAAATTATCATTATGGCACAAAAACAAAAGCAGAAAAGCTTTTATGTGTCTCCTTTTAACAAAAGAAAGTCCGCTTGACTGACTTGAGCCCACGCCCCGAGGCAGGGGCTTGGTTTGGTTTTGTTTCTGTTTATTTCACAGTTTCCCTGTTTATTCAGCTTCTTCCCTGTCCCGGTGGCAGCCAGGGCAGCACGGGCAGGAAGCTCCATCCAAAACCAACAAGCAGCCCTTGATCCTGACAGCCACTCCATGTGCTCTAAACACAGATAGCCAGTGTCCTTGGGAACCTGGAAAAAGCTTCAAGTCTCCTCTAAAGGAAAAGGCAGCAAATCACCTCAGAGCTTCCTTGCAAAGAATTCCTGTGTTTGAGCCCAAGTGTCACATTAAGCTCAAAGAAGGTGGTGGAGGTGAAGAGGGAAAAGCCAAGGAGTTACACAGTCAGAGCCTGATGTAGCTTAAATGCCACTCACATGGTGGTTAAAAAACCACCTGAGTGAGCTGGAAGAGAATCCTCTGCTTCTTCCCTGGAGGCTGCAGGCATTTCCCAGAGATGCTGCTGCAGATACCAAAGGCTTGGGAAGCATCTGGCTTCCCTGCTCACAGACAAATGCACTCCGGTGGTGTTTCAGACATTACATCTACAGTGAAGTTAAACCTCAGTGACACCAATTCCACCAGGTTCAAGCAAACTTCTCTGCCTTACACAGGCAGTGGACAAGACTCCTTTCAAAGGGCCCACAGAGAATTGGAAAAATTATTCTAAATATTTGATTCATTATTGCAATCACAGCATCTCTTAAATTCTTTCAACCTAGGTAAGAAAGACATTCTTCTATCAGCTGGGCTGATTTTTGTACTGATGTGAACTTTCCCGTTTTCACAGCTGTTTGGAACAGCCCACCCACTCCCCAGGTAAGGTTCATCCAGATGCCTCAGGACAGAGCAGACTGCAAGGCAAACACTCCTGGAAAAGCAGTGAAAGAGGCTGTGAATAACCAATACCTGCCTACCCACTGAAGCACACTAATTATAGAGAATAATTGAACAACTGCTTTCCTTACTCAGGGAGGTGCAGATAAGAGGCATGGGCCTGCTCATACCTCAGATGGGAGTTTAAAGTGCTCTCAGCTGGCAGCAATGCATAGAAAAAAGTCACCGGCTGTGACAATTCACAGCTTCATTTTAAGTCTCTTTTGTTCAAGTAACTCCTCCACTCAGACATATTACATGAAACAACCCTTCCTCAACTAAACAGATTTATTCAAGGCACACAGCTACAACCTGAATGTAAAACCCACAAGGCCCTTGGCGTTGGGAAGCAGCCACACTGTGTTTTAATGCTGTGGAGTTAAAGGTGGAAAGGGGACCAGGGGTCTGGTGGCCTCCTACAACCCCAGCAATACCTCACTGTATCAATTCGTTCTATTTAAAACCAGATTCTCAGGGAAACTCAAAAACTAAGCCATGCACCGGCCTGCAGAGGAAAGGGAGAGATGTCTACAAAATCTGTTGCTTCAGGACACGCACAAACATGTGAAAAATGACCTAGAACTTAGGGTAAGCAGCAAATCCTTAAATGAGATGTAAAGCACGGTATGAGAGATTTCATTTAAGTAGTTGTTTACTAGCAACATTCCAGGAAAAATGTATTTCAATTAACAGACCTATGGTGATTTTATCCACAGCCTGTCCACTCAATCAGTGTTCCTTGGAACTGGATGCATGGTGGGAATTGAATCTCTTTGTGGGAACAGGTGTGAGCATTTGCTGAAGCTGCTGTGTGCAGTTCTGCATTACCTCTGTTCCAACACAACACGACCTTCATTAAAACCTCTCTTCATTAAAACATCTCAGTTGTGAGATTTTTGTGCCACTTGCTGCCTGAATTTGAAAAAAAAAATAACACCTTTTTCTATAATACACTTTACACAGAGGCTAAAAAGAGACTGCTTGCATAACAAGTCTTATGCAATTTCCCAAATAAATTTTTACCTTTGTAGGGGGAGAAGATTATGATCACTTGAAGATTTTCAAGGCTGCAGATTTGGCTTCAAAAACTAAGAGTCCGCATGCAATTCCAAATCTTACTGATAATTATTGCCACCACATCAGCACCCAAAGATCCCATCAGGAACAGTCCCCCACTGTGTAACAACAAAAGACAAGCTGACAAAATACACAATTTACCACCAGAGTATAGTCTCTCAAGAAGAGGCTGACACCAGCTAAAGAAAAACAAAACCAAAAAAAGATCAATAAAACACAACTTTATGAACCATCTTCAGCCTGGAGTATTTGCCAGAACAAATACAGTAGTGAGTGTCTCATGTGGAAAGCCTACACTAAGAAAAAAGCCCACTAAAATACCATGCAACTGAATGATCAGCATGAAGATGTTTAAAAAACAAACAGCCTTCACACTGTAAACAAGCAGGTATTTTAAGTCACAAACAATCCAAGTAACTCAGAGAACAAAAACAAAAGTAAATAATGAAGCCCAAGCAGCAGCACAGAGGAAAATAAGGAACTTGTCCAACAGAAATTTTGACAAATATTTTCACAGGTCTGAAAAAAGTTTTTCTTCTCCTTGACTTTTTGTGTTGTTTTTGTGACTTGGCCTTTTCTCTGCACTGGTGTTTCCCTGGTCTCCCCTCAGCCCCCAGTGCTGTGGAACAGGAACAGCCTCGAGCACCAAGCCCTGCTCCAGCTGCTGCTCCAAGCAGGAATCTCAAACCCCCACCCAGGGCACAACTCAGCCTTGGAGCTGCACTGGGAATATGCTGGGAGTGAGCCAGAAAGGAAAAGAAGCCTTCAATTCCTTTCCATTGCAAACTGCAGAGGTGCACTGCAAGTTTCAGATCCTGGAAGCCCAGGGGGTTTTCAGCAACAGCCCCAGCTGGGTATCAGGGAGCAAAGGGGACATCAAGCCTGGCAGAGGCAGCATCCATCCCACCAGAAACTACAGACATTAAATGGCACTTTCACAACTGAGCTAATCAGCCTCATTCCAAACAGGAGCTGCATTTATCATCTCAGAACAGCAGGCTTTCTTCTTAATTATCCAAGGTCAGTGGCAATGAATATTGAGCAAACTGACTTGGGGAAACAATGCAGATAGAAACCAGGAGGGCAGGCAACCTTACATTTGATTAGCAGCAGCATTCCAGTTTAAAATAAAATAGCTCTTTTTAGAGAGGAGAATTACTTTCTAATTAACCACCAATCAATCACCAACCAACAATCACCAATCACATTTGATAAGGTACCTTTTTAGAAACAGAAATACTAAGTTCTGTACAGAAAAATTCTCCCTTTTTCACACAATCACTAAGTTGGAATAGACCTTTAAGACAGAGTCCAACCCTGCAGTGCCAGGTCCAGCTCTAAACCATGTCTCCAAACACCACACCTACACATCAGCTAAGAGAAAAAAACATTTTTAGGTGATGGAGTGCAAAGGTTTAAGACAACTGAAGTGTTCAGCAGTCAGCTAAAGGAAGAAAATTACATTAATTTTTTATCAAATTCGCCCAGAATTAGAGCAACACCTCAGAATTTTGATAACCATCTCCGTGCATAAGCTATTCACAGACTTTAATATAAAAAACTTGAAAGCATTACACCTCCAATCCAACCCCTACAAGACAGGAGGTCTGAGGTGCACAGACTCACCTGCTGCCTTGCAGAAATGCACAGCTTTGCCTGACAGGTTTGAGCTTGTCACAAAGCAGAAATTACTCTGGAAGGCTCAATAGCCATTTCAGCTCCCCTAAAAACACAAGTGGTTAAGGGCTGACAGGTACTGCATAGCAGAAAGGTATTGCATAATTGCCCTGAAATGTCTATTCAAAAACTCCACAACAGAAATGAGCATTATTCTCAGCAGCTGGGGAGTTTTTCATGTGGCATCCATAATTACACAGCAGCCAAAGATTTCTGCAGACACAGAGGCAAAGAATAGTTCCAACAAGCCTAACATGAGCAATGTTCTGGGGCTGACCGGGATGGGATGGGATGGGATGGGATGGGATGGGATGGGATGGGATGGGATGGGATGGGATGGGATGGGATGGGATGGGATGGGATGGGATGGGATGGGATGGGATGGGATGGGATGGGATGGGATGGGATGGGATGGGATGGGATGGGATGGGATGGGATGGGATGGGATGGGATGGGATGGGATGGGAAGGGAAGGGAAGGGAAGGGAAGGGAAGGGAAGGGAAGGGAAGGGAAGGGAAGGGAAGGGAAGGGAAGGGAAGGGAAGGGAAGGGAAGGGAAGGGAAGGGAAGGGAAGGGAAGGGAAGGGAAGGGAAGGGAAGGGAAGGGAAGGGAAGGGAAGGGAAGGGAAGGGAAGGGAAGGGAAGGGAAGGGAAGGGAAGGGAAGGGAAGGGAAGGGAAGGGAAGGGAAGGGAAGGGAAGGGAAGGGAAGGGAAGGGAAGGGAAGGGAAGGGAAGGGAAGGGAAGGGAAGGGAAGGGAAGGGAAGGGAAGGGAAGGGAAGGGAAGGGAAGGGAAGGGAAGGGAAGGGAAGGGAAGGGAAGGGAAGGGAAGGTTCCGGAAGGGAAGGGAAGGGAGCAGAAAGCTGCCTTGTGAGGGAACTGACACATCAGCAACAAACCTGCCCTGACCATAATGGTCCTGGGACAAAAAGCATCACCCCTAAATGCAGAGTGGTCCTCAGGCAATGCAGGGATTGCACAGGGCTGTGTTCCTTTCCGAGTTACATCCTGGCTTCCTAAGCTTGTTGGGTACATTATATAACTATTAATTACATTGCTGTTCGGCGTGCTTTTAACTGCAATGATTCAAACTGCTTCCAGGAGCTCACTAATCCAAAGTACAATCCTCTTGACAGCAACTGACAGATTCAGAATATTCAGTTCTAGCTGAAAGGAAGACAAATCAAGCCCCTCATCTGTCTGCTGCAAAAGGAGCCAACATTGCTGCTGACCAGACGCACAGCTCCATCAGGGGCTGGGACACGCTGTCCACAGGACAGCTCTGGGCAGCAGCAGGAGCCAAGCTCTGCTAACACAGCAAAGGAGGAGTTCTCCCCAATGGCCACCTTCACATTTATAGGGAAAAGAGAAAATTGGGTCTGGTTTGCATTTTCTCAGAGGCATTGAAAGGTTTCAGCCATCAGCTCCTGGACCCAGCAGACCCCCTCCGTGGACAAGGGCTCTGCCTGGGCTGTTCCCACTGCCAGCCAGGACCTTCCCTGCAAGCTCCAACACAATTCCACATGCATTATTTATCCCTCCTGCTAAGTCATGCAGTGAGATAATTACTTAACTATTCTAATGATATTTTGCAGTGGCTGTACTCTGTTATACTGATTTTCATGAGCTTGCTTTTGCTGCATGCTTTGAGAAAAGAGCATATTTTCCTGGAGTATAAAAAAGCCCAAGTTTGATTTATTTCAAGCCTAAGAGCTGGATGTCAAAAGTGAATTTTTAGAATTATCAATGTATTCTTAATTAAAACAATATTAGTATGTTATTTGATTTCTGCTGTATCTGCTAACAACCACAGAAGACATGTTTATTCATTAATCTAATGTAATTTGAAAATAGTTATTAACAATTTGTACATGTTAATGACAAAGTTTTTCCTTCTAATAGAATGATGTTTTCCTTTTAAAACTCTTCAAGACTTCAGTTAGCATAATTACCAAACATCTGAAAGCTGAGAGATTGGCAACATTTTTATTAGCAAACTTAAGTCAAGGCATATTTGCATGTCTTGCTTACCACCACATTAAACTTCACTGGGATAAATGCTCATCTTCAGAATCAGAGAATTCTTACCATAAAACACTTCAGAATCAGTTTTTTCTGTATACTCAACATGATGTAAGCTACACAGCAGAGCAATTAAACAATTATTTATGTCTCCCTACCCCCAGGATGCTCTTCAGGCTATGCATGATTCAAGGAGCACTCGCAGCAGTTAACAGCATTTCAAAAAATTCAACAGTCCCACTAGTTCAGAACTGGTTGGAAAACTTTTTCTGCCTGAAGCCAGCAATTCTTCCAGGAGGAACTTGACTTTAAAAGCTGTTAACAATAATACCCTGAACTGGAACAAGCAGGGAAAGCAGCAAGTCACGATAATCAAGCTGTCTTACCTACTAATAATCTGCTGGGTACACAAGCAAAGACAGGGCTACAACTCCAGGGAGAGGGAATGCAATCTTTTTGATACAAGTGAGCACCTAGATCAGGCTCATTGAAAACTGCAGCTCTGCAAAATTTGGTGAATCTCTTGGGTTTTTGTTACATTCTGCTTGAAAACAAGAAATATTTGGTCATAGAGGTGTTTTCTTTAAAAAAAACAAACCCAAAAACAAATAGAAAAGAACCAGATCCAGAATTGCAGCAGTCTCAGTCTGTTCAGACTTTAGAGGCTCCAGGAAGACCAAAGAGAAGTCTGAGAAGTTCTCTGCTTACATGGACACAGAAAATGCTGTTTCCTGAAGTCTTTGTTTAGAGCTTTATTCAACACATTTCTCAAATCTTTTTTATCTATTAAAAACATCTACTTGAACAAACAGTCTTGGAAAAAAAAAAAGCAAGATCACAAAAGACAACCATGTTAAGTTTCATGTCAACTTATTCCCTTTCTTCTCAGTGCCTCAATCCCAGAGGCCTGATCCAGTCCTTGCAGCTGACAGCAAAGTGCTGTGCTTCTGCAGCCTCTGGAAATGACTCAAAAAAATCAATGCAAGGAGCAAAAGGTCACATTCTCCCCAAGCATCAGCTACCTGTTGAACCAAGGCAGACCTGCAGATGCCAGCACACTCGGAAATGGGGCCACCAACTGTTATTAAACTCATTTCCAAGCACAATGTCTGTATTCCCACAGCCGTGACTAAATAAACCTGCTCCTCACACTACACCTTTGTGGGGAAAAAAACCAAACCACTCATGCTTGTGACAGCTTTTATAAACAAGTAAGTGCAGTACACAGCTGTACAAGTTCAGAGTTTTGAATTCAAAGTGCCAGTGGGAAAGTTAGTCTGGCTTAAAACTCAAAAAAATGGCAAGACAGGAAAAACTAGAGAGATGGAAATAAAACCAAACTACTGCTCCGTGCTATCCTTCACTGTCCCTGCCCATTAGGGAAAACCCTGAGAACTATAACAGGTACATTATTACAGATCTTTTCCCATTACTGGCTTGACATGCTGGGCCAGTGGCAGCACAATTCCTCTTTCAGGCACAAGAAGTGAGATTGTCCTCATGTTTTACATCTTTGTCAGTGCACAGGCTGAACATGAAGCTGTGATCTCCCATGCACTCACAGAGCACACATGATATTCTGCCCATGTTCTGCTTGTCATTGATTTTTCTATCAATTTGTTAAGTTGTAATTGGAAAAATAATCATCCCCTTCATAGAGACAGAACAGCTTTTCCTCACCAGAAAGTTTCTCTGTTGCTTTTTTGAATGCTGATTCAGGTGTCTGAGCCCAGCAGTGTAAACTCCTGGTGTGCAATTGTACATTCCTAGCTGATGGAAGCCAGGAACCTCATGGAACCCTTCAGAGGTTCTGAATGCAAATGTGTGCTCCCAGCTGGCAGAGGTGCTGCCAAACTGTCACTGCCAATAAATCATCTCATGAAGTTTAACAGTTCAGTCTGAGCTCTGCTGCTCCAGCCCATCCCTGTGCACAGTCCCATGGATGCATGGCTCAGATGCATCAGATCTTCTTGACCTCAGAAGTTAAGCAACTCACAACTAACTTGACTCACATCCGGCACTAAGTACTCCTAATTAATGACTCTTAATTGCTGCCAGAGCCCTGTATTCCCACACCCATGACAAAGCATGCTCTGCTAACCCCTATGTAAAATTGCACAACTCTGACAACCCCATGCCTTTAGTACCACACAGCTGAGCCATTCCTCTCCAGGAGCAAAGACATCACTGCACACAAGAGAAAATAAAGGTACAAAAAGTACCCAGCACACCATTCCAGCAGCTCAACACCACTTGCTTTCTGCCTGCCCTTGCTCTTTTTTTTAACCATTATCTATACAGTTCAGAGAAAAGAAGATAAACACTGTTTGTTAAGTCTGACTTCACATGCAGTTTTGGAGAAGACATTTCAGAACCTAAATTGCTCCCCAAAAATGAACTTTACATTCTATAATCTTTATGTGGACTTCATAGTGCATTTACTTTACAGACAGGTAAATATATGCAGGTGGGTTACTTAAATGTGCAGATTCATAGTAAGTTAAAGCTTTTTGGGGGGAAAAAAAAGCTATGTCCAAGCTGCCAGGCCCCTACTCACAGTGCTGGAGGGTACAGAAACACCCACCAGCCACTGGGAACAATACTTTCCTCCCAACATTTCCAGCTTCTGTGTGTGCCCTGCTGGAACTGACCACCTCTGGACACACACTGTGCTTACCCAAGGTTTGCAGCCCTGTACCCCACAACAGGAGCACTCCTGCCCACCTTGAGGGAAGCCCAGGCTGGCTGCTCTGGGATCACTGCTGTGCTCCCAAGAGCCCAGGAAGGAGCAAAGCAGCCATGGAGGTTAACTCACCCTCCCTGGGCACAGCTGGGTGATGCCCAGCACACCAAGCTACCTTGAGCCCAGGGCTGCTGCCACACACCAGCACAGCCCCAGCTGTCCCTGCACAAGCCACCCTCCCTCCCTGGTGCTCTGACAGAATCCCAGAGCCACCAGACTGCTGCAGTAACTTCTGCTACCCAAGGGCTCCCCTTCCAACACCTCTCCTCCAATTAAGACCCCCTGCCCTTCAAATCAGCCAGCTGCCTGTCTCTTCTCCACCACTCAAGCTGCTTGTGTGTAAAACCAGTAAGACACACACAATTCCCCCAGAATAATTCACCATTTTTACGTGATGCGGGTTTACAAATTTTTAAGACTATGCTGAATCACAAACATTTCCTAAAGCTTATTAAATATTTCTGTTAAATTGATCCACGCCCATAGATAACAAATGAAAATGGTTTTATTCCTCCTCAAGGCACCTGTAATAATGGAGCAATGGCAGCAAACAGGCAGCAAGCAGCTCCCTGGCCCTATTAGCATTACAGAGGGAAGCCTCCCCTTCTGCTGCTAATGATGTGCTCTACCCTGCGTCCCCAGGAGACAAATGACTGCACTGGCTGATTGACTCCATCACAGGGCCACCATCCATCAATGTATTGCCTCTCTTATTGAAATCTCATCTCAGGAAGAGAAAGTGCTCGGTGCCACTTCCAAAAAAACAGTGAAAGCACTTTCAGAATAAGAGCTCCAAGATATATAATGAGAGCCAAATATTTCAGCAGAGACACACATTTCCAGCAATCTGAACATATCAGCATGCTTTGTCCACCCAGGACAAGTAAGATTTACATCCTTCTGCTAAACTAGATCTTTTTTCTTTTTAATTAAACAAAGGAATGAAACACATCCCATAGACATAAATTTCTTGATCAAATTATAACACAGACAGTGAATATAATCATACAGATTAAAAATGGCATCCTGAGGATATTTAGCTAGCTGACTTGCTAAAGGGTGAATTCCAGCATCTCTCACACAGGCTGAAATCACATTAACATCATACAAGCCCCACTGTCACCTGCAAACAGAAGTGAAAAAAAATATAAATCCTTCCATGTATTTATTTACTACATAGACAACAAAAAATCAACCAAACACACAAAAACACAACCCTCCAAAAAGCCCAAAAAACCAAACAAGAGCCATTCTATTCCATTAATAAATACCCCTATAATGTATAAAACACTGCACATATGAGACTGGGGTGCAGGGAGTAACCCACACTCCACTCATTGGGAGCAGTTTTCTGATTAACCTTACACCACTGAAGCCACCAAATCCCAGCAGTTCTGCACCCTCTGTCCACCTCCCCAAATGGACCACGTGAAGCTGCACATGAATTACCCAGCCACACTTCCACATGCACAAAAATAATTTAGTTCAGATAAAATATTTTAGATTATGATCAGTCTCACTTCTGTCTACTCAAAAATATAAATCTGAAGAAGACAGCTTTATCTCAGGCAAGATATTTTGTCTCACTTAGCACCTCTGCATGTTACAAACAATTCATTATAACTCTGAAATCCCCATAAACAATCTGCTCGAGAAAACATGTCTAAACATTTATTCCTTGTTTAGCCCTAAATAAAATCCAAAACTGACTTGTTTTGCTTCCATTTTATTTAAAGACGACCAATCTGGTAAGATCCTAAAACTAAAGTTTTTGGAACTTCTGAACAGAGAATTACAGAATGGTCTGGGTTTGAAGGGATTCTAAAGATCACCTTGTCCCAACCACTCTGCCCTGGGCAGGGACATCCTCCACTATCCCAGGGTGCTCCAAGCCCCATCCAACCTGGTCTGGAACAGTTCCAGGGCCGGGGCAGCCACAGCTTCTCTGGGCAACCTGTGCCAGGGCCTCACCACCCTCACTATGAAGACTTTCTTCCTAATATCTACTATAACCCTGCCCTCTGTCCAGTTTGAAGCCATTCCCCTTGTCCTGTACCTTCACACCCTTGCAAAAATTCCCTCTCTGAATTTTCAGTACCTTGATCCTTGTGGCATAAGGGTGTGCTCCACAATCCCAGGCCAGTGTCTTATAAAAGATCACATTCAGTTCAAATCAGGTCTCCTGGTTTCATGAGCCATATTTTAGATCCCTACAAGCCCTTTTCCTTATGAATTTTTACTATTATTTAACAGAAGACTGGGGGTGTACTTTGAACTTTCAGAAACACAGAGAGAACTTCAGGAATAAAATACTATCCAAGCAATATCCAGTTTTAAGCAATTATTTTGGGAGAACAAGAGATTCACATATTTGGAATACAATGAGTTAGTGAACAGTCAAACAAAACCCAGTGGGCCAGCAAAGAGAAGTGATGCTGTTCTCTCTCACTTATATTTGAGCCAGTCAGAATTACTATCCTTGCCATGTTTAACAGGCAGTGATTTTGCTGGTGCACCAATTAGCACTCTGCTACAAAGAACATGCTCCTAATTAATAGCTGGTTTATGGGAAGAGCAATGTTAAGGGTCTGGTTGTACCTCCAGATGCAACAAAAAAGTGCAAAAAGGAGCTCTGCTTGATGTAAAGGAAATCTGTCTGCACAGAGACAATCAATGTATTTAGCATATGCCAGCTGTAAAAGGAACTTACATAAACGTAATGGAGGCATTTCCACATTATTTCTGTTGTATCCTGCAATCCTGGACATCTGCTTTGGGTAGCATGGATGGGCTACTCAGTGTTCTTTGTCTTTTTAAAGTGGCAGTAAGGGAAATTTGCCCTTACCTGTCTGAAACAACTTCAAATAAACACTCACAAACCCTCCTGTAAGGCCTCTTCCCTCTGGAAATGGCCAAGTTTCTCCTTTTACCCTGTGAGGAAATAGCGCAGTGCAAAGAGAGAAAGTACAGCTGCAAGACACAGGCACAGAGAGAGTCTGTATAAATCCTGTTTCAGGTCAGAGCTGTGCATTACAAAACTCCAGCACACCTTGCCAGTGACCTACATTGCAGGACTGGAACCCACTAACCTACAGAACCACCTGAAATCCCACAAAATAGGTCAGTGGGTTTCCTCCTAAGAAGAATTCCCCAGACAAGGAGAGATGCACATGAAATAAAGGACAAGCAGAGCACATGCTCTGCCTGATGCAGGAGCTGTGTCTCACTGTGCTGCCATATTCCTGCAGACAGCAGGACTCCCCAGAAGTGCTGTGAACTTCTGTGTCCCTCACCAAGGGACCCTGGAAGGACCTGTCTGTTCAAGAAGAGTGGAGCAGGAAGAAAAGGAGCAGTGGCACAGCAAGGAACAGTAAGCCAGAGCAGCTGGAGTACAAGTGGCACCCGATTCAAGATCAGCAGTGAACTCAGCTGGAGTTATGGCAGGGGTGCCCAAGTTACAGCTCACAAGGCAGGTGTAGCCAGCCAAACAACCCATCCAGCCCACAACACACTTCTTGCCTCCTCTCACCCCTCAGGAGGGTCTTGGGTCTCATACATTTTTTTCAGGGACCTAAAAGTTCAGCCAAAACAGAGTCCCAGAGTGCTGCACGCTACAGGGGAACACCAACACTGAGCACAGCACACTCAGGATGCCACAGGGAACCACACTGTGCATCCACCACTTCCCTCCTCTCAGCTATCACTCTGGGCAACACTGCACACTGCCTTATTTCCAGTTCAACCAATTCCTCTTAGCAGACAAACCCCACATCAGGGTGCAAACACACCCACCAGCGCTGCAAAGGCAGCAGCAGCTGATGGCAACGTGAAACAATCAGGGCAATTAAGAAAGGCATGCAGAGAAAGTTGCTCTGCATTCCTCTGCCTACCAGTTCCCCACAAGGACCTGTGGGGAGCCAGGGGTCAGCATCCCAGTGGACTCCACGTCTGCTCACAGCAATAAAAGAGAGCTGCATGCCCTCTCCTCCTACACACACATACACTTTGATTTAGATTCCCATGTCCCAGAAAAGCAGCCTATGGAGGAAGGGAAAAATGAATAATATCCACACTGCATATTATCAGTGATGCATTAACACGCTCAGTGTCACAGTTTATCCATTAGATCTTCAGAGAGGCTCCACAAGAAATCAGAGATTAAATCCTGCCACCCACAATTAACCTGAACGTACTCTACATAAATATTATCAACAACCCTTTCTCATGCTGAAGATTTTATTTCTTTTAACCAAACGATCTTTTATCCTAATAAAAGAAGGAAAACAACCAGGTACAGCTATTGTTACTTAGTAGGACATTCAGAAAAAACATGATAGAAGCAAAGTGAGTCTCAGGAACCACCATACTCCCTATTGAATTTGCCACCCACAGCTTCTCAGGTACCCAAATCTGACAACCATAGCAAAGGGGTATTGCCTTGGTGCTGCACGTCAACACTGAGGATTCTCCCTGCTGAGAATGATTTCCCAGAGGTGCTGAGATCTAAGAGAAATCCTGGGGTGATGGTAATGAGATCATTAATCAGAGCCAAACACCGCAGAGAGCAAATCAGGACACAACTCTCACTTCTTTCAAACAGCCAAAGTACAAGACACAGATCTTGTGCCAGGGTTATGCTTGCACCAGGCTGACAGATAATAGCTGATCTGAAGCTGAACAGCTTCATCTGCTCAGTTGAAAACTCACAGACTAACTCCAAGCTGGTTTAAAAACTAAGTGTAGCATGGATCTGTAGCAGAAGTCAGTTCATAGTGGATCAATACTCCAGGCCATGTGGCTGAGACACATGTGGTTCTGCAATACAAGTCACAGATTCAAACTTGGTGTGCTGTCAAACCACAGCCCCAGAATTCAGGGTTTGCTGTGAACCATCAGCATTGTCTGCCTGTCAGATGGTGTTTGCTCCTGCCCTTGGCTCCTCTGCCCTGGTGGGTTTGCCAGAGCTAGCAGCAGCACTCCCCAAATCCACTAAGTAACAGCCACTCACTTTTAGGCAGTGCTGGGGAATAAGGGATGAGACAAAAAGGATCTTGAGAACCCCTGGCACGTGGGCAAACATTTTGCCAATAGGTACTGTGCATTCCAGCAGTGCCCAGGCAGTTCCACTGCACCCTCCCCTACCCCAAGGGCAGTCCCTGAGGGGACACATCCTCAGCATGTGGATGCTCCAGTGGAACACTGCCACAACTCCAGTCCAGCCAATGCCTCACTCCTGCTAATCCAACAGCCATTCAAATTCAGCAATCAACAGGAAAAACAGGGATGATTTAACAATCCAAATAGTGAAATATTCCAGAGTAAAAGCACCAACGCTGCTTCCACAACAGCTTTTTTTAGACAAGTTACATATTCCATTTTTATAGAAATTAGGCCATCTTAAGGCCAGCTATGATGCTAAATAAAACCCACCTTTATGCAAGTGAAAGCTAACTAACTTGAGAGAACCAAATGAAACCACTTGGCTTCCAACCTACACCACAGCCACACATCACTGCAAGAGTTTTCAGAACAGTCCTGCAAACACATGGCAAATAAGCAGGGCACATATGATTTGTATGAAGGTCAGGATCATAAGCCTGATTCCTCATTCCAGGAATAGCAGGACTATCTGGTGCCTATTCTGGTCAGCCCAGCTTGGATGCAGAAGAGAATACTTCTCCATGGTGGCATGGACAGTAGTCTGCATCCTTCAAGGGAGTTCAGATCCTGCAAATGTGAAAATTTTCTGCAGAACTAAAGGGAAACAAAGGCCAGTACCTGACACATCTGTTCCATACAAGAGAATTCATTTATAAATATAAAGAGTTTTAGCTCAGCCAACCCTCAAAAACAAGGATGGCAAGAAGGTGAAGCACAACTTGCCTTCAGTCAGTCTGTCTGTCATCAGTTCTTGGGCATTCCACAATTCACATCACTTAATGCAAACTCCAAATCTGGCACTTCAAGCATACAGGTATTAGCAACAAATAAAACAGAAATGCTTGCTCAATTTATACTTGCAGAGGACACACATATTTCAACTCACTTTTGTAGTAAAAGCTCCCATTGTTTTGTTAATTTGCATATCAGACATCCATTTGTTGCTTTCACATTTTCCACTGACTTTAAGTGCATTTCTCTGTACTCAAGGCACATTGATGATAAGGGGATGTGGAGTTTGGAAAAGAAAAGCATTCATCCCAAATTTAGAGAACAATTACCATCAGAGAAGCTCCACCACATCACACCACTTGCCTATTCACCCAGAAAGAAAGTTTCAAAAACCAGTTTCCCTAAAATCTCCCCTTAAAATAAGGAGGGGAGCAAATATTGACTTCACAATGAAGTCTGAAAACAATCCCATGCAGAAACACTTCCAGCCCTGCCTGGGAGGAGAGAGGAAGTTACAAGAGGTGTACAGGAACACAATATATGTAAACTATCAGAGAACCAAAGGAGAAGAGGAGCAAGAATGCCACTAAGAAAAACAAATAGAAACAGAGAGCCATCACCTACCCCCAGATAGGAACTCACAGGAAATACGAGGCCAAATCCTGCCCTCACATTCTTAGGAAATCCAAAGTAAACTTTCCTTCCGTGTTTGAAGGAGCAATGGATATTGGAAAGGAACCTGCATCTGTGCAGCAAACTTCCTGGCAGTCCCAGTCTTCTCCTGAGTGCAGGGGCTGGTGTTGCTACACCAGAGCAAACCACCACAAGAGCCACAGGACACAAGTGAAAGTGGTGACCAGCAGCAGTTCCCTGTGCTGTGACACCAATAAACATCTCCAGGAAAGGAATAAGGCACTGCAAGCCCCAGCAAACACTCCCCACTGCTCACTCTGCAGCCAGCTCAATCATCATCTCACCCAGCTGAGCTCTGGTGTCTGTGCCATCATCCTCACAGAAGGGAAACAGTAAAAAAACTCATCATACTTGCCTAAATAGAAAGTAATAAAAGTTTAACCATCAAATAGCAAGAATCCAGGTGAGAAATGGAAGTTAGTGACATACTGTAACAAATCCAGTATTCAAGTGCTACAGGTTTAGTATAATCTTTGCACAACAATTCTTCAGAGATGGATTTGACCTAATTTTTATTTAAAAGTGCACCTGAAATATTTATAAACAGCTCCTTGAAAAAAACAGCTGAATGCAATTTAACTGTTTAGCCTCTACAAGGATTTTGACTTGGCAGGTCAGCTCTAAAACTCACTGCTGTTTGAAGCTCCTTTTACAAGATCCTAGGGGAAGGAGATAGTTGGATCTGAGAAGATAAAACTTCTAACTGCTGCCAGCCACCCCTCCCACACACCAACAGATGATATTGAGTCTGAAAAAATATACACACGGTGAGAATTAGCTCAGGGCCTCACCAGTTCTTAAATAAGAGAATATTTATCAGCCAAAGTAAATTCCACAACAAATAACTGGCTTCACAGCAGAGGGAGGGGGGAAGTAGGTCATACCAGATCTTAAAAAAATCCCTGGGCATGCTGTGATTGCACACAATAATTTGATGAAAAACAGTTGCCTCACCATGTCTTTCACTACTTGGTTGAGTTTTGTTTTTTTTTTAAGTGAGTTTGATAAATTTCCGTAAGTGTTACTGAAGTAAGTCACAATGAAGCAAGGCAGTTTTAACTGTGGAAAAGTGTCATCAACTTGTCAAATTGCAACTTAAAAGTCAAGCTCATCAGACACCTTATATTTCAAGTAATAAATTATCAATCATAACTCATTAAGTATCTTTACATCAGTCATTTATTTAAAAAATTCTGAATAATTTCCAAGCACTGACTTGTACGTCACATACTATAAAATTCAAAGTAACACCACAAATAGCTCTGACCTCCCAGAACTTCCCAGTACACAATGCTCTCTCACAGCACTCAATCACTCCTGCTTTCTGTTATATTTATTCATAAATTATACAAATATGCAAGAAGACATGATGGGCCATTGAATATTTTAAATACTTTCTCAAATTCTACAAACAAAAGCCATTTTAAAAGCAGCAAAAATGAATAGAAAGCTGATGAATTAAATGAATTAAAATTAGAAGCCATTCATAAGGGTCCATTAAAAGCTAAACAGAATTACAATGTTCTAGACCCGAGGATCACATCTGCAAGTAAGGCTACAGCTCTTAACCTGAAATCATCGACTGCTATTGCTCTTAATGGCCCTTTAAAAGACAACCCATCCTACTACTGCAACAAACAGTTGGAAAATTATCTCTTCAAAAAATAAAAACGCAAAGGCTTGTGCGAGCAGGCTGCTGCTCTCCAAATGAACAGCAGCATGGTGGCCAATGAAAATAAGAGTGGCTGATACAGAATAGATCCCATCTGGGCTCCTACATCTCATCAGGGCTCTGCTCCCACTGGCACCCCGGCACTGGTGTGGCACTGGGAGTGCTGGGGACAGCATGGCCACGCTCCTGAGGAGCAGTCCAGGAGCAACACGTTCCACCTGAGCCTGCCGGGAAGCCAAGGAGCACAAACCCACAGGAATCAAACGTGCTGGGAAGGTTCAGCTGCACGACTAAATAACACTGAACGAGTCAAGAATGAGCTCCAGGTGCGCGCAGAACGCTGCTGTCCCAAAGCTGCACCTAACTCAATGTTCTAACCACGCTATTTAGTGGTTTAAGTTGAACACCTCTGTACATTTTGTAAAAAAGCACAGATACTTGTAGCTGATGTGCATCACAAAAAGCAAAGTGAAGCACTTCAGCGCTCTGTTACTGTAACTCAGAGAGTTTCAATGGCCCGAAAACATGCTCCCCATTAAAAATGTAGGCACTTCACATTGTCTAAAGCACAGTGCGAACAATAACAATCCAACACGCTTTCACCTCCTTTGTCAATCAAGCCAAGACAGCCAAGTCATGCAAACAGCCTGCTGATGAGAGCACCTCAATACACAGCTGCACTCCAGGAAAACGACGCCTCTCACAATGGAAACCTCCCAGACTATTTCTTTGGCAGAGCACTGCAATGGGAACTCAGATTTGGAAGGTACAATATGAACAAAATCAGAAATCAACATGGTAGAACAAATCACAAAAAGAAAAGCACAGCACCACATGCCTGCTTTAGCGACAACTGATACTGGCAGGACAAACTTTCCGAACCCTCTAACTGAGAAATAGCAAGTTTGGGGGCTTTTTTGAGATTAAATTAACTACTGCGTGTCAGACTCACCACCTCACAAAGACCTCCACAGTTTCTCAGAGCAAGGCAATCACAGAGACCTGACAGCTAAAGCTTTCAAAAACCCGCACCATTCCCACACTGAGCACAAAGCCGATTCCTTTCTGATGACAACAGCCACCGAGAGATCAACATCTCAGGGCGAGAGTTGTTCTCACGGCATCTTTAGTTTCAGCCGTTTCCTTTCTCGCTCCCTAATCCTAAATCATTTCCACTCCCGTAGACACAGGTAAACCTCCACCCGAACCACAAAAAGCCATGACCCAAACCGAGTCAGAGCGTTTCTGGCCGGCTGTGCATCTCCAAAAGGATCTCTGTACACCAGCAACAACAACAACAAAAAAAAGGCACAGAACAAAAAGATCCAGGTTGCTGCCACATCCACGAAACATGTCTTCCAGCTCCAATTAAACGCTTGAAAGAGAATTTTTAAAATCCGCGAGCTTTTGAACAGGGACAGAAGGGACCGCATCGGGGGAGAGAGGGGATGCAACCAGCCGATATCCAGGCAACAGAGAAAAAAATCAACAAGTCGGCGCAGCCCAGCGCGGAACACGAGCCGCGTTCAAAGGTGCGGACGTACCTTGTGGAGGTGCCTTTCCTGACATCGCAGATGCTGCATTTGAAGGCTTCGGCGCTGTTCCTGAAGGTGCACACGCTACAATCCCAAAAGCCTTCGTCGGCTGCAGGTTTGGCTTGCCTTTTCGGCCTTGAGGAGGGGGAGGGAGAGGGAAAGCGTGTGTGTGTACGTGTGTGTTTGGGGAGGAGGAGAGAGGCGGCAGGAGGAGGAGAGAGAGAGGAGGAGGAGGAGGAGAGAAAGAAAACACACACATGAGAAACCATGTTACAGAGCCCCGAAACCCAGCGCCTGCTCGCACCGCCGCTCTCCCGCGGGGCCGGGAGCAGCCGACAAACCCCGACCGGGCCGGGCCCGGAGAGGTGCGGGGGGCGCCGAGCTCCGCCCCGGCCCCGCCGGGCCGAACCCGCCGGGCCGGGCCGCCCGCGTCCCCCCGCCCGCGGCGGGAGGGTGGGAGGGTGGGTGGGCGAGTTTGCGGGCTGGGAGGCGCGTTCCCTCCTCCACCTTGTTAAACCTCCCTTTGTCTGGGAGCGGCGAGTGCGCGGAGCGGGGAGTGCGAGCGAGCGGAGCCGCCATGGCTGCGCTCGCACCGCACCAGCCCTGGCACCGGCGGCAGGCTGGGAGACACCGGCACTCCTCCTCCTGCTGCCCTTCCACGCTCCCTCCATCTTAGGAGCCTCCCTCACTCTCTCCCCGCCCGCGGCCCCCCCTCCGCCCCGGCCCCCCGCGTACCTGGCGGGGCGGCGCGGGCTCGCCGCCCCCTCCCCGTTCGCTCCCTCCATCTTAGGCGCCCCTCGCCGCCTCCCCCCGCCGGGGCCGAGCACACGCCGGCGGCTGCCAGCCAGGGCCTACTCGCCGCCATCCCCTCGGCCGGGGCCGGGGCAGAGGCGGCCGCGCCGCGCTCCCTCCATCTTACCGCCTCTCCCCGCCCGCCCCCGCGCCCCCGCTCACCTGGTCGGGCTCTTCTTGTCGCCCATGACCATGGATCGGGGCCGCCCCTGCCCTGCGCACAAAGAAAGAGGCGAGGGGAGGGAGGGCGGGGGGACGGGGCTGCCTCCGTCCAGCAGGCTCCGGCTGCTGCGCACCCCGCGCCGCCGATCCTGCCGCTGCCAGGCTCCGCTCCGGACTAGCAGCGCAGCGCAGCCCGGCGCCCTCCCTCCTCCTCCTCCTCCTCCTCCTCCTCCTCCCTCTCTCTCCCTCCCCGCGCCGCGCCGCTCCGGCGGGCGGAGCTGCTGCCGCGCCGCGGCCAATGGGGGCGGCCCCGCCGCCGGCCCTGCCGGGGAGGGAGCGGGGGGGAGCCGGGAGCGCCCCGGGAGCGCCCCCTGCGCCGCCCCGCCGGGTCCCACCCCCGCCCGCGCGGAGCCCCCGCGGGCCGCCCCTCCCGCGCCGCGGCCCCTCCGCGCCGTGAGGGCTCGGGCTCCGCGCAGCCCGCGGGTGGCCCCTTCCCGTCCCTGCCCCCTCGGAGGGTTCGTCGCCCGCCTGTCCCCCGGGGAGCGGGGCTGCCGCGGGCGGGACGGCGGCGCACGGGGGACGGCAGGCCCCCTCCGAGAGGGGAAGGGCGGCCAGAGCCGGCTCGCCCGGCCGGTGGCTGCGCTGGGAGTGCCGGAGCGGCTGGGCAGAGGGAGACAACTCCTGCGGCGTGCCCTGACCTCGGGGACGGGCTCCCGGTGCCCTCACGGATGCCTCGGCTGCCGCCTCCGTGAGTTGGCTTCAGGCGCGGGGTCAGGGCAGCGGCCCGCCCAGAGGCCAAGGTGTTTCGACAGCGCTGCTGTAGTGCTGCTTCCAGAAATGTTCCCATCAGTCCCTCAGTGATCTATCGACTCCACCAAGCACGGGCTGTGCTTCTGCAAAACTCCTGAGGTGGCAAAACGTGGCTTTCCTAAAAAGTGTCATTCTCCAAAAGTGGCGTTTCCCGAAAAGCAGCAGTCCTACCCTGAGATTCCCCACGGCCCCCGGGGCCTGTGCAAGCGCTGGCAGGGATGGGATGGTGACATGGCAGGCATGAGCTGTCACTGCCTTTGCTGAGCCCCTTTCGCATGGGGCTGCTTCCTCTGCGGCAGCCAGCGGGGACGAGGCCGTGAGCAGCTGAGCAAGGATGGCGCAAGGGGTGATGAGTGAAGGGTAAAAAGTTGGTACAGCCACACACGACTTGCAGAGCAGGCATTCTTTCACTGTGCTCTTCCACTGTGCTTTTCACTGTGCTTTCCCACCTTCTCAGTGGTGACTAAACCAGGCAAACATTTCCCATCAGTGAGCAGCAAACTTCATCCCCAGGCAAGGCGCAGGGCAGACAGGAGGGATGTGGGCAGCACAGGGCTGTACCTGAGAGAGTGGTGAGTGGGGCTGCAGGGAGAGCGTGGAGACAGCCTGAGCAGGGTTAATCCATGGCTGAGTACAAGAGGAAAAAATAAAATTATTGCTTGAAAGCAAACCAATGTAAGTGGCTTAAAGCAGGATAGGCACCTACATAGCAGGAGGCAACATAACCATGTCCTGTGCATTAAAGCTTTAGGAATCTGGACTCACAAGCCACAGAGGGTTTTTCCCTCGAGCAATGCCCATTTTAACAGTCAAATCATGCTGACAGAGTCACCTCCCATATTTAAGAGCTTCCTGTAATCCATTTACTCTACCCAGCTCCCCCCCATGCCCACCCAGGTAATTTAACCCTTGCTGTCACCTCCACCAACCACTTTCATTTCCAGACAGACTTCCACTGGCTTTTTTCTTCACCACACAAGTTCCTGAACAATACAGCAAGATGCAGACATACTCCAAGGGCAGAGTTAAGGTTGCACAATTATCACATGTAGGAAGTGTCATTTTCCCATTGCATCTGCTGTTTTCCAAACATTTTTGCTCTTTTAGATTATAGCTGTAACATTTGCTTTGGGAATCTGTGTGGGAACAGGAGCTCAGCAGTGCTTGTGGGGTCTGGTAAGCAGAGACCTGGTGTGCAATCACTTCCAGACCTTTGTGACAATGGAGAGTGTGGGGACAAGAACAGCACCATTCTTGGGGACAAGGTCAGTGCAGAACCTGAGAAGCACAGAAAGGCAGAAAGCACTGAAATTTTGACTTAGGCATGGTCCATCTCCCATTTTCTTCCACAAGTGTTTCCCTTAGCTCCACAGTGTTGTGTTAAGCAGAGTGACAACCACCACAGGCATAAAGTAAGTTTTTGTGGAAGCAGCAGGGAGCTGTGGCCCATTTTTAGAAAGCAGTTTATCTCCTAAAAAAAGTTTCAGGGTTGCTGTTTTCATAGCAAAAGTTATTTTCTTTCCAAAAACCTGCTACATCCTTCGTTATCAATTCCTCTGGAAACCTTCCTTCCTTGACAAATAACCCTTTCAACGTCACGTGTTAAAAACTTGGCAAGCCAAGCACAGCGTGACTTCATTCAATCCCATGCATCCATCAGGAGGTGATCATTCCCAGTTTGTCAAACACCCTTCAAGCCACAGTTGGGGGTCTCTTCCTTCATGGAGGGTTCCAGAGGAGTGCCATGGTCACTGGTGGGCTGATCCAGACAGAGCTTTTGGGGTGCTGTGTCCTGCAAGCAGCACTTCCCTGCTGGCATCTCCAGACACCAACACACCAAGACAGGAACCACTGGCAAAAGTCACGGCTGAAAATACAGTCAAGCTAAAGGGCAAGTGCTTTGGTGGGGGTATTTCTTTCACACTCAATGAATTATCCCGCCAGCCTCAAAATTAACTGAGGTGGCACAGGTAGTGCACCCCTCTGAGCATCTGAGGATTTTTAATGGAGTTTGGGCTCTCATGTCCTCGCAAGGCAGCCTTGGGCAAGTTATTTAACACTTCGCCTTAACTCCGGTAGTCTGGATTTCAAAACTGTAAGGAATGAATTTTCTAGGCTCCCACATGGCACAAGTTTTCTAACTCATTCCAGCTAAATGGTTTGAACTTCACAGTGATGTTCAGCAGGTCCTAAATCCGCCTGAAGGAATTCCCACCCTTGCCTACAGAAGATGCCACTTTCTCATTGATGCCAAATGTGTGCTGTTTGAGAGTACTCTCTTCTGTGAGAGGATCCTGTTAATCCACTTCTTCCCACCCTTCCCTCACCACGTGGGTTTTTAATAGCAAAATCCTTGTAAAGAGACCTTGCTGCAGGTGTTTCCAGGGCACAAGAGACACGGCAGTGGGGAGGGCAGGTTCACAACAGGCCACAAACCTCTTGGGCCAACCCAGCAGCCACAGCCTATGCTGGGAGGTCCAGAGCAAACTTCAGTACATCCTTCATATCTGAACAGAGATGTTGGGATGAAACAGATGGAGCTTCATTCCCCTCTGCAGCGTCCCCTCACCCCAATGGCATTGCAGCTACTCCTGCTTCAGCCCTAAAAACAGGCAACAGCCCAAGCCCACAGTGTGGCAATCCATCTCCCTCCCCAGAGCAACTGGCCAGAGATGCTCCCAGATGTGCTCCTGAGATAAACACCCTGTTAGCAGCTTCTTCAGCACAGTGAGACCTCAAAAACCTGGGGTGCCAAGAGTGAAGGGGTAATTCCCTGCACCTGGACCATCAGTATAAAAAGGATTTAAAAATAAACAGGGATGCTGCACCCAGCCAAAGTCACTGTTTTTGCATAGGGTTCAATGCCAAATATAAATATTTACTTGAGCTTCTCAGCCCCCTTGGTCACTGTGGTAAATACACATTTTTTAAATTTTGCATCAGACATGCATAACTTCTCAGAAGCGACTGCTGCCCTGAACAGCCCAAAGTCTAACCACTAGTAAATGCCTTTGCTGTGGATTTAATAAGGAATTTGTTATATAGGAGTTGGAATCAGGCTCAGGACACAGATCTCTCTAGTAATTTTGCCAGACCGAGAAGGATCAGAAGTGATGCTGCCGCTCTCCGGGGCAGGGAAGTTGCGTATCACCACACAATTAGCACCTTTTAGTAGAAGTGGGTAGAAAGGGAAATTAGCAATTGAGGGTAGAAATGGTGAGCCACCTACACAAGAGCGCCTTGACAACCAGCATTCATTTTGCTGTGTCCTCCTGAAGAGGCTTAAATGTGTTTAACCTCCACAGGTTTCCAGCATGAGGAGAAACTGTCCAGGAGTGGAAGAAAAAGAAGCTGTGTGAAGGCCAGCAGACTTCACACAAAGCAGCATAATGTTTGCCATACATAAGAGCATCCTTGGCAAGGCAGGCAAGAGCCTGTGCTCAGAGCCTGGAAGTCTTCACCACAAAATAAAATACCAAACCAGAAAACAAGCATTGCCCAGAGGCACTGGTGGCCAACATACTGCACCCTCTCTTGCTTTCAAAGCACAGCGTTAACTGCCATGGGGTTTGGGTCCTGATGCCAGAGAGAAGTCAGGAGGAAACTACTCTTGGAAATATCACGTAGCACTTGACAACATCTTTGGATATATGGCCCAGACTGAGTTCATAAGCTTTTTGGGAAGAGCATTGTGCTAGGGATTGTATAAACACAGAGCTGGCTGATGGATGGCCCTGGTGCAGCACAGAGATGTATGCACACTCCAGCAAAACTTACTGAATTAACAACCATTTTGGCTTAATACAGGGACACTCAGAGACTTTACTGATAATTGGGGGGGGGGGAATGATAAGCAGAAGTTACCACACAGTGTTCCATTTTCCAGACTTCAGGAATGAGTTGGATGCAAGGTCACATGGGATATTTTTAGTTGTGCTGAGAGCACAAGCATAGCAAAGTGGGCAAGGGATGAAGCAAGAAGGAGCTGGAGAGATAATTGGTAGAGGTCCTCATAAAACTGCCTGTGGATTGAGCACTACTTGATATTTCCTTTAGTGACTCCATTAGGAAAAGGAGATGAGAAGATGAGAATGTCGCACTGAAAAAAGAGAGCAACTTTGAGAGAGCAAAATGGAAATGGGGTGAAATACTCAGTTACTGTCTTTGGCAGCTGGCTGCTTGTAGTCAGCCTTTCTCACCTGGAGCAGAAGCTCATTGGTCTGGCAAGCAGGAGGGAGAAGAGCTGCCTCAGGTGTTTGAGTGCCACTGGTGTGACAGCTCCTGGAAAAGCCAATGCCAAGCAGGGGTGTCAGAAGTACCAATGAATAAAGAGACGGAAGCATTTAACACCATTGAACAGTGCACAAGCAAGATCTTGTTGGAATTCTCCAGCTGAAGACAAAAATGCATTCAAGCACGGACAAGCATGGAGAAGAGTTTCTAGGATGGTCAGGGGAATGGAAAACCTGTTTTATGAAAGAAGTCTCTAAAAACTCAACTTTCTCAGCCTGCTGAAACAAAGGAGTAGGTATGACCACTGTAAAATGCACTGGGGAAGGAGGCAGCACATTGCAGCAATGCAAGAGCTCTTAGACAAGAATGAAGAGCACAACTGATCCATGCTGGACATGTGGGATGGAAACTAGACATCTGTTTCTAACCTTCAGAGGAACACGGAACAGAAACAGCTTTGCAGAGGGAGGAGCAGAGGCACTCAATGTAAAGATGGACCTTGATCACTCACAGAGGAATCACCCAGCAGAGCAGCTCACAGTGCCTGTGATCCCGCTGAGGTCAGACCCCAATGCTGTCACCAGAGCCCTGTCTCTCCCTTCTCACCCACCCACACCAAAGGATCTCATCTGGCTTGTTCCCACCCAGCAGATTTCAGTGGATGTTCTCTCAAGGGAAGGGAAGACGTACAGGGAGAAGAAAACTCTTCATCCAGCTTTTGTGCCGAGAAATGGATTTCTCAAACATCCTGGGATCTCTGATTTGCTTCTAAATTTGGTATGTGGGTTTTTTCCTCCCAGAAAACTTAAAACTTCCTGTATTCAGCAAAATAAGGGTATTTTTAAAGTTTTCTTTCTATTTTTTTTTAATCTATTTTTAGATAGTCTTTCATGGTTTCTTTGGAAAAAAGTTGTAGAACTGAATTAGCAAGTGATCAAATGCCGACTATCAGGAACTTCAAAAAGCAAGCCAAAAACTTTCTATCAGAAACAGCCTGCCGAAGAGCAACGTAGGAGAAAAAGGATCTGAAAGATGAGGAGCAATATGCAAGCAGCAGCCAGTGCCAGGAATCTCCGGGGTCTGTAAACCCTTAAAATGCCAGACAGACTGGAGTGAAAAACAGCCTGAAAGGTAGAGAGGCATAAAACACTCTGCATGCAACAGCGTTAAATATAAAACTCAGCTGAGTAGTAAAGAAAGCCAACAAAAACTAGAGGCTCTAGCTAAGCATCCTGCATGCTGTACTCTACAGATAGCAAAGGCTGTGCAATTTAAATCTGTAATCCCCTCCCAAGCAAAGAGGCTTTTGCAACAGCGCAATCTGGATGTCACCAGCATATGAATAGGCATCTTGGGACTGATCTGGAGAGCAGAGGTCAAAGTTTAGTGATGTATGTACTTGTCTCCCTAACGGGTCTTATTGATTATTATCCATAGAAACAAGCAACATCTCCAAATCTGCCTCCCCCTTTGGGCTAGATGCTGGCAACCAGGAAAAAGCACCTTGATCTCCTAGGTCTAAGCTGTTTGTAGAACACTGGAGCCTGTGATAAGGAAACACACAAAGTTGCTGGACAGACTGGTGAAACCCAACAAATGGAAAATTGTCATTAGATCTGTGTAACATCTGCATAGCAATGATATGTGGGAGCACCAGTGTCAAAAAATAACTCCTGATAAAATGTATTTAAAATATTAGGATGACATGAGTGAGGGAAGTCAACATCACAATTCAATTACCTGAGTGAATAATGCATTGTGGAAGGGGCTGAAAAGCCCCAGTACAGGTAAAGTCAAATTCACACTTGTCCAACCACAAGTATTCCAGCCAGGCACCTTAAATACTGCAGAGAAATTGTCCTGTCTGTGATACAAAGTGGTGGCAGTCCATTGCTATCTCCACAGCACAAACACCATTTTGTTGGAGCATCTTCAACAGGAGAGCAAAAATGGGAAAAGCACTGGAGATGGAACCAAAATTACCAATGCTGTGTATCCCAGCACAGCGAGCACTGCAGTGGCAGCCAGCCAGCACGGTGGTGGCAAGCACAGCCAGCTCAGGTAGGGCACTGGGAACGCCCTCGGGTGGAGACTGAGCTGGTAAATACGCAAGGTAAGGGTGATTATCAGACCTCCTCAAACTTCCTGACTTTGCAAGGTAGAGCCAGAGAAAGCAGGCTTGCTCCAGAGACTTTGGTACTCACACTTCTAGCTGCTGCCAGAAACTGGAAGTGGGGAAAATGTGGGAAAAAAAAACCCAATCAGCTCTGTCTACAGTATTTCAGAATCTCAGACGCCATCCCATTTGGGTTCAAGTTCAGCAGCCAGCTCAGGCAGCAGGGAGGTCCTGGCTCTCTATGGAGATGTTTGTCCACCTCCATAAGCAAACACAAGGTCACTAGGGCTGGTCCTGCCCATGTGCAGCCTGAGATCTGGCTGTCTGTTCTGTCCATCCTCATGCTCACCCATCTCCCAGCTTGCAGGCTGAAAAGGGGCAGAGGAGTTTGGCAGGGCTCCCCTGGGCAGCAGCAGCCATTTCCCACCAGTGATTCCTGCTCCTGGCTCTGTGGGATGGGCAGTTTGCTGGCAGGGGTTACATAAACCTGGTTATCCACCTGCACATCCTCACTTTGGAAACCATGGGTCTGCCCACCTTGAAAAAGCAGAGAAAATTGGGAGTGAAAAGCCAAGGATGGACTGTCATGGATATTGAGCCACAGCACAAAGCAGAGCAGCAGTAGCTGTGTTACTCCAGTGGAACTGTAACAACATGATCCCAGCCCCTGTCAGGAATGTTGTTGTTCAATACACGTCTAAGTCACACAACAACAACAAGCCTGCTGCACGCTCAATTTTCTCCCAGGTACAGCAGATCTGCCTTGCTCTGGGGTGTGTGAAAGCACCAGCTCCAGGCAGCCAGAGATGCTGTGCTCTGTGCAGCTGGCACTGGGATCAGCAGCATCTGGGGGAGTGCAGCTACTCAGGACTCACCAAAACAGCAACAACAAAAAAGCCTCTTTTCTCCTAGAGTACAGCTGATTTCCCTTCCTCCCATTCTCTTAACAGATGTCAGAAAAAAGCATGAATGGCTGCAGCTCTGTGCTCAACTCACAGATTTCACACTTGCTGCAGAGCTGGCCTTCTGCTTCTGAACCCAGTTCTGGAAGGTGTTGCTTTTTCAAAAGAAAAATAGAGAGAAAGGGGAAAAAAAACCCTTTAAACACTTAATAGTAAACTCCTTCAAAAGAAAACTTGCTTCAAGCCAAAAAACATTTGCCAAGTTCAACTAAATGTGGATTTTCACGACTCTGTAATAAACACCTCAATATGGGGGTTTCAAAATGAGAATGCTGAGACAACTTTTGCTCCAAGCAGCTCAAAAAATATATATGTATGAAATACATAACTTGTTTTTTAAAAAAAAAAATCCAGCTACCCCAAGGAGACATTTTGTGGTGTTTCAGTTACATATACATATAGAAAAAAAACCCAACCAAATACAGAATAAAACAAAATGAAAAGCTGTGGATTTGTGAGTTGCCCATCATTCCAGTCAAGCAGGAACAGGTGACTCCCCAGAATCAGATCACAGATCTGGATGCTGTTGCAGCAGATTAACCTGAGAGCTCTACAGGAAGGAAGCATTTCCAGGTCAGAGAAGGGGTTCACTGCAGAGATGCTCTTGCAGAACCTACCTGGCCCTTTTACCTCATCCAGACTCCAGCGTGGGTTCCCATGGTCTCTGTGACTGAGCCCAACAGAGTGGTGCTCCAAGTTGTACCCACTAAGGCTGTGGGTGTCAGAGGGGATCCAGCAGTGCTCTCCTGTGACAGGTAGGGATGGAGTGAGCCATTAAACATCCCTGGGGCTGGAAGAGTCTCAGTTCCTGACCTCTCAGATGTTGAATGGCTTTTCCTGGCGCATAAGGTGGGATCCCAGGGAAGCAGAGCTCTGGGTGTGAGGGATGAGCACATCCATCTCTTCTCAGGGCCAAGTCTGGCTGTTTTGCAGACAGACATTGATTCATTTGGAATGCACCAAAACACCCTTCAATCCAATTTAGGCATTAAAGGGAAAATTCCCCACGAGTGCCTTATGGCAGCTTTGCAGCCCTGAGGGCACCTACAGCTCGTGGAGGAGCAGAGGTGATCCAAAGCGAGCACGGTGGTGCTGCCAAGCACAGCATCCCTGCAGAGAGGAGCAGTGGGACTCTGCTGCCTGGGGACCAATGGTCTTGGGCTGCTTTTAATTCCTGCCAGCTCCCTCGGGCTGTCACGCAGAGGACGGATTGGGAAAGCTGCAGCGGGAGCACAACCCACATTTCCGCAGGGAAGAGACTGGAGTTAGGACTGCAGCCATGAGTTAGCTCAACTTGTCCAAATAAAGGGAGGGAAAAGCTACTTATGTTGTTTCCCCAGCCTCAGAGCAATATACTTCCCTAGGATCAATTCATAACAGGTTGTTGTGTTCAGGGCTAAAATTAATCTTACATCAGGAGAATGGATTAAAACAATGAAGAGCTTCCTGCATTCATTGCTAAAAAAATTAATCTTCTGAGAGCTTCCTTTTCTACTTTCCAACTGGCCACCTTGCTTTCATTCAAGGAAAGCCTGGGTAAAAAAATGTAAAACTGCTTCCAGGTGGTTTTGGTTAAAGCAAACAAAGAGCTGTGAATTGTGTCAGAGCCTGGTTTCAAGGCATGGCAGAAGGTGGAGGGTTAGCCAGAAAGAGAGAACCACCACTGCTGAGATACAGTCACTGGCCTAATTAGGTGGAATAGCTATTAGTGATTCCACCTAATTAGATAATTAGATTAATTATCTAATTAACTGAGATTGTTGTTAGACAAAGGCAGGTAGAGCTTCAGAGGTGATAAGGAAGACATCAGGGCAAGGTTACTCTGATTTATATTGATTTCTTTAACAGTTCAAGAACTCCCCTGGTTCCCACATTTATTTACCCAAGTCTTGCTCCTCTAGGGTTGTTTTAAAGTGATTAAAGCAAGGAAGGGGGAGGATGTCCTTTTAAAAAAAGAGAGGGAAAGAAAAGGATGTTTCACTGCAAGTTTCCCCCGTGCTACTGAAAACCTGAGATTTGTCAGAGTGGAAAAACCAAATGGGGCATAGGAATGAGAACTACCTGTGCTCCCCCTACTTCTTGTGCTTGGATCTTGCCGTGCATCCTCCCCACAGACCTCTTTGGCTACCCAGTGTGTTTGTCTTTGGGGAGAGAGACAACATGTGAGCTAATGATGCACCAACAGCGAGCGGGAGCTGTGGCTGGCAGCTTTTCCTGCATGGCTGGCTCCGTGCTGGCAGTGCTGGTGGGAACCACAAGCCAATTAAGGAGGCCTCGTTGCGGTAGACGTGGCGTAAAAGGAGCATTAGAGCATCCTGCCCCAGAGACCTGGCAGTCCTGGATACCCGAGGGTGAGCACAAGGCAGGTTTGCAAGTTTAATAAGCCAAGTCCTCCCCGCTCAGGCGTGAAGATAATATTATGCCAGGCAGGCCCGGGTGGAGGAGGCAGAGCTTCCACAATTTCAGCCACCTGCTTTGAATTTCACCACCACAGACTCAGGCCCATAGTGCAGCCCGAATTTTGGGAGGCACAGGAGGGCACGCAACTGAATCCACCCTGTCCTTCCCGCCCTACATCTATTGTTAGATGCATCAAGGAATTTGACCCACTTTGGGAGTTTCTGGTGGTTTTTCACATTCCGTTTGTCCTTTCTGACTAACATTTTGCACTTGTTTGTCACAGCCCTGGCTCAGCTCCCTGTGGTGGATGCTCACATTGCTGGAAAAAGATCCAGCTGCTGTATCCCACTGTGTTTAGAGCTGCTAAGCTCTGAGTGGATCCAGGACACTACCCACGCTGGGTTTTGAGGCACCCTCCTTTCTCACTGAGTTTCCCTCCTCCAGCTGGCTTGAATTCAGGCCTTACAGGCTTTGTGTGCTTGCTCACACCAAAAGCACAAGCTTTGCACACCATGACACAATCCTTGCAGAGGCCCATAACAAATGCAGTCCCAGGTGGGCTTTCCCCTTGGTTTTGGAGCTTGGCTGGTCCCTGCTCATGCTGCAGAGCACAACAGCATGTAGTGATCTGGACTAGGATGTCCTCAGCACAAGGGCCCTTTGGCTCAGCTCCCTGCAGGAATCCTCACAAATCAGCCATATGGCAGAAGATAATGGTTCACACACCTTGTCAAGAGCTCAGAGGTGACTTACGGTTTATCTCCTCTGATCCCACAGATGCACCAGCCCCTTCCCACCACAAATGCCTCCCCAGCTCTCTCCCTGATTCTGCTGCACACCTCCGAGGTTTCTCTTTTGTATGCCCTCCTATCACTTGACTTCTTCATTCAGCCTTAATACCTGTGTATAATAATAGCTTAATAACTTTATAATAGCTTCAGCCTGTCTCCTGGGAGGTACAGAAATAAGCCTGTCTTTCCTACTTGCAGACACTGTGTGAACAGATCCATTATTGGTCACACCAGGACCATGAGGACTCTCAGCACCCATTGCTCCTTCTGCAGTGCCTTGGCAGCATCCTTTTGGGCAGGATGCTCTTCCAGGCCACATGGAAAAGCTGCATGGGTATCTCCTGGACAGGCTGTGCCCTGCCAGGTGTGCTGTGTGGGGTTCCCACACTCTCCTCCTGCACCCCAAAAAGCCACAGAGGCCCCAGCCCCGATCTCAGGCAGAACTTGCTGTTTCCTGACAGAACAGCCAGGTCTCCACGGGAGCTAAAGGGTTGCAAACTCAGAGCAGCCACATCCCTGCGAGCCGCCGGCCATCTGGTAAGAGTATTGGAGAGAGGGACTTCCAAAGCCAACAGACGCTTATTTTGCAGAGTTTTTCCACTGTAGAGAAAAATCACAAAAATTTCTATTTTGTTGTGTCATAGTCCTGGTAGCTAAGAGAGATTTTTATCAGTTTCAACAAACCTTGAAAGCCATTGCAGACCTTGGGTAAGGAGCACTCTTCAGCCAGCCATGGGATGTGGTGTCCTGGGAAAAGACAGGTCTCCAGGAGTCCTGGAGGGTCGTGTCCCCTCTGGAAAAACTTTCCCCAGTGGGTTGGGTCTCCTTGGAAATCTGCCACCAATGTGCCAAGGCTGTCCCCCCTTATCCAGCAGGACACAGGGAGACCACAGGCTGAGAGAAATGAATTTAAAGCAGATTTTCAGTCCCTATCACAAAATCTGGCTGTTCTGCTGCAACAGTAGTTCAACAAGTTTCAGGAACCAGGCTGCAAGAAATCAGGCAATAAAGCTGGAAGCTGATCATCCACAGAGTCCAGCAGCATTAATGTGCTGATCACATTTGGTGCTGAAGGGCCCAAGTGGGCAGTTATTTAATTTTTGGGGGGCTTGGAAATGAACCAGCACATCTCACCAGCATCCCCAGAGCTCACACCCCCAGAGGACAGTAAATCAGGGAACAGTGCACAGGCAGTGCATTGACACTCCTCAGCATAAATATCAATTTTCACACTGTGGTCAGGTTCTGTAAGTGTGGGGAATTGGTGTGGCAACGGGATTTTAACGAGGTCTGGCTGCGATTAATCCCTTTCTAGGCAGTTCCTCTAAAGGCTCCATTCCTTGCTCAGGAATTACAAGACTAAAGTGAACTGTGACCACAGTGAACACACAGATGAAACCATCCAAGGATGGAAAACAAAGGTACTGACTGGAAATTATTAAAACAGCTCAAAACCATGGAACTTACCCAAAATGGAAGGTACCTTGGAACAAGTAAGAAATATCATATTGCAATTAATGCAGCGCAGGATATGAGAGCAAGACAGAGCCTACCTATGAAAGAGCATTCCAGTAGTGGAGCAAAACCTGTGGCCAAGCCTGGCGAGTGTGCTGGGGACACCCATCCTGGCCTGGGGCGGATGGGAAGCGGCAGCAACCCCGGCAGGGTGAGATAAAGCAGTACTGAGCTGGCTCACTCAGGTTCCAGCTCTTCCATCACTCACCCTCCAGCTGTTACCCCTGCGGCACAGAAGATTCCCTGCCCAGAAGGCAGCCTGGCTGCGCCAGAGTGCGCTGGGAAAAGGGAGAGCGGCTTTGCTGTGCCGGGGAAGCGAACGCCTCCCTGCAGCCGATCCCCATCGCTCGTTATCTGCCCGCAGCTGCTCGCAATCTGGCCCCGCAGATAAGGGAGGCAGCGCTCCCCATCCTTCCCTGCCTGCCGCCGGTGAGGTCTGGCAGCTCCGCGCCTGCTGGGGCCGGGACAGCGGGGACACGGCTGTGGCCGGAAGGTGCGGCTGTCCATGGGGATGGCAGGGCTCCCTCTACTCATCTGCTCCAGCCCACAGCCCTCCTGTGCTGGTGTGGATCCCTTCCAGACCCATCCCTCCTCTCCATCCTTTCTGCCATCCCCCTTCCCAGCTGTAGTAGGAACTCGGTACCCTTCTTTCTTCCAGCTCTGTCGAGTGCATCCACTGTAAAAGGGCCAAATTCATCCCAGGTGTCCACACAGAGGCTTAACTGGAGGGACGCTGGGGATGGATTTAGCCCATTACACAGCGTGTTAATCATATTACTGCAGAAATCTGACGCAGTTCCCAAAGCACAAGCTGATGAATCCTCCTGGAGCCCAACAGGCCTCGTTCCAGCATGCCAGAGGTTCTTTTATTCATTAATCATATTTGCTTAATAACCTTGTATCTCTCCAGCGGAGGGAACTGCCAGGCTCACAGAAGGTAATTGTGGGATGGCTCTTCTGGAGAGTTGGAAGTACTGCCATTTTCAGCCAGTGTGTGTGGCACAGCCCTGGAGTAATTTCCCTCCTCATCCTCAATCACAAGGGCACAGGGAGGAATGCAAAGCCCTGCAGATGCTTCATACCCTTGTGTCAGTGCTTCTCCCTCAGTCTGGCAGCAAAGTTTATGACAGCAAATTTATGATCTTCTGGGTCTGAGTTGCCTCTTGATTGACAAGCCCCCTCCAAGCAGCAGCAGCACGTTTAGTGCAGGTAATTACTGATGATGTCGAGGAAAAAATTGCAGAGAAGATCCTGTTCGCAGCCTGTTAATTGTAACTGTTCCTCTCGCTAAAAGTTTTGATAGGTGCAATCCATCAAATATGCTTTATGCAACTTTGCAGTGCCTGACTAAAGGCCGATTTTATTGCTTTAGCAATCAATCGGGGCTGCACTGTTGGAAGAGAAGATCCCACTGGTGCTTCCCCATCTCCTGTATCAGCACCCGGTGGAAGAGAGGAAGGTGCTGATTCCAGAGCCTGTTTCTCTCTGCTGCTCACTCGCTCCATGAGGTATCTGCTGCCCTCGTCCCAGGAGCATTTTTTAGCTCTTGTAGTCTATTAAAGCCTGAGATTAGTGCTCGTGTTGTTCCAGCATGTGGTCTCGCTTTGTAGCTGAGGTTCAGGAACTGCCCTTTTATTAGGCTTGCTGAGAATCAAGCTTTTTAAATATCCTGTGATTATATCACTGGAAATCTTTAACTGGCACATTTTCCAAAGTCTGTGCTGTTTGTATGTGTTTGTTTATCAATCATCTCAGGGTTCTCCATCCCTCAACACACTTGTTTCCGTACAACATTTCCTGGGTGTCAGTCCCAGAACAAGGCAGAATGATACCCCACTACAATCTCCAATCCCCAAGGCATTTTTTCCCCACTATTGTTCAGGGAAAGGATTCCCAGCTGGCAAATTCTGGGGCTGGAGCATTGAAGGAGTGCTACATTTGATTGCTCATTCCCATTCAGTGTTGTTCACCTCACCCACAACTGAATTGCAGTTACAAAAACCCCAGCAGATGATGCACCATGCCTCAAAGGGCCCAGGGGTTGTAGAGGACAGGCAGTGCCCATCTGGCAGCTGCTGCTTCCTCCTCTTCCTCCTCTTCCTCCTCCCAGATGAGGAGCAGTTTCACATGAGCAGTCTCATGGATGCTGTTAAACTACACCCTGGGCCAGGTTTAAATCAAGCCCAGATGATCCCTCTCCATCTTCCAAGGGGTGGTGAATCCCCTTCAAATCCCACCAACCTCAGAGGTGTTGGGAAGCCCCTCATCCTGGCATGGTGCAGCTTTTACCTGGCGCTCCCTGTGCTGCCAGCACTGCCAGCTGCCTGTCAATCCTTCCCGTGAAGGACTGCCCTCATTGCCGCTTTCCAGCTGGAAAAATGCAGGAGGACAGGCCCCAGGGAGGGCACACGTGAGGGGTGCTGCTGGGGCAGGGCTCTGCTCCTCCTGCTCGGCTCATGGCAGCGGGGCAGCGCATCCCGCTCCAGCGCAAAGCGCGAGTGACGCTGACGGAGTACGACGGCAATGTCAATGCTCTTCCCATCAACAGCGCGGGCAAAGCAGGCAGAGCATATGTGTGTGGAACTGTGTCACTCTTCCTCCTGAAACGCACCGCCCCGGTCCCCAGGCTGGAAATAGAAAATCAGGGACCTGCTGGCACATACGTATGGTGGGAAAGAACTTGGGAAATTTGGTTTAAATGCTTTTAAAAAGCGAAGGGAAAGCCAACACCCTCTCAAGACAAGGAGACTAAAAAGGGCTTCAGCTATTGGGAACAGCCACAAATACAGGCTGGTGCTGGCAGAGTCATGATATTGTTTAATAACATTGCTGGAAAGCTGCTTGCATGGTTTAAAAGCAACCTTAATAAGAAGTAACTACCAAAATGTTAGTTTTGAAGTTACAGGATTAGGAGAAAGCAGGCTAGTCTATGCTGTGTGTTAATGGCTGAATCAATGTATTAGAGCAGGAATCTGCACTTGGTCTCACAGTATAAACCTGCTTGATATTTCAGCAGCAAGATATTTTTGCCTTGGTTCTCACAGAGAAAAATACACTCATTTATTTCTCTGAAATACCATATTATGATGGATGCAACTGCCAGGTTATAGCTAATGGATGTAACATGATGGAAAACATCATTATTTAGGTGTGGGAAATTGTTCTTTAGGAATCTGGTGTCTGTAGCAAACCTGCACTCCTTGAACCTCAATTCCACAATGCATTTCAGATGTGGATTTTAAGTGACTGTTTCTAATTAGTGTATCACAGAGCCCTGTCAAAATACCTTTTGGTGAATGGCAATAACGTGTGCACAGGATTCTAAACCCTGCCTAGAGAGCAGCTGTGGAACTCAATGCTCGGCTGAGCAGCAGGAGCACAAACGTGGTGACCACCCCCAGCACTCGTGGGTGCTGCTGCCCCTGTGGCACTCATCCCCCACGTCCTCTAACAGGGGAGGTGCCTGGGGACAGAGCAGCTGGCAGTGCACATCAGGCTGGTGACATGACATCTGCAAGATGCTTCTTCCGAGAGCCCTGCAGCTCCCCAGGGCCCTGCAGCTCCTGTGTCCCACAGCACGGGTACCCAAGGGCCAGGCTGAGGGGTGAGATGCTGGCACTGCTGAGATGCTCTCAGCTGCACAGGGAATCTGGGAGCTCCCCGGTGGCACATGGCACAGGGGGAAGGCGTTTGCTACAATTTCCCACAGGAAAATGGAAAAGGAGCGATGGAGGAATGTGAGTGCAAGCATTCCAGCTGCTGCGGTGAAAATTCATCCCTGGTTTGGGATTTCCCCTGGCTGCCTGGGGTGATGGAGTCAGCCTGGTGTAACACCTGAGGAGAGCTGCAGAACCAGCCCGTGCTGAGCTTTCTTTGGCCATTTATTCAGCACTGACTCACTGCAATGTCCCATCACACTGCCCAGCCCGAGGTCACAGATCACAGATCCATGGCCCAGCAGCCCCAGCCCAAACACGCTCATTCACAGTTTTGACACCATTTCCTTGCAGCAGGAGAAACCCCTCTCTGCTCCCATACAAACACTTGCAGCTGGCTCCCATCAGCCACACAGAGGCGAATGCTTCAGGTGTTTGATAAATGCTCCTTGTTTCCTATTAATGCTTCTGCTGTGCATCAAAAGAGGCACTAAACCTGCCTCTGCAGCCCTAGCAGGGCACTCCTGATGGTTTCTGCTCTGCTGGAATAACACGCTTTGCTGCTCCTGGAGCTGCACAGGCAACTCCCACTGGATCAGGGCTGCTCGAGGGATGGGTTTCTGAGCACTTTTGTGGGTGCCTCAGCCAGTTTGAGAGGCGCCAGCATCCAAAGGCTGGGTGCTTTGGGATGCTGCCAGACCATCCCTGTGCTCAAGCAGGAGCGAGACTCCAGCTGTGGGCTGAGCCCTTCAGGTCACTCAGGCTTGGCTGGCACCAGAGGAGCCACCAGACCCGGCTCCCACCAGCTCTGCTAACATTGAAAAGGCACTGGCAACATTGCCTCTCATTAGTTTATTGAGAAATTAATGCTTATCACCTTGCACCAAGCCTCCATCTCCAGCAGTTTTGTGACTGTCACTGTCCTGTGTACAAGTCTCTCTGCTTCTCCAAATTGCCCCAAAAAAGCCTGGTCCACGTGGAGCCTTAATGACCACAGCAAAAGGAATGAAGCAGCAATAATTATTTCTTTGGAAAGCCAATCTTAGATCATTTCTAGCACCCACTATATCGTTTTAAGCAGTTGGCAACGCCCTGATTGTCAGAGGAAAATTCACCAGGCCGGATCCAACAGCCCGGGGGGGGGGAGGCTGCTGCTGCTCGGTGCCCTCAGCACATGCACAGTACAGAGCACACATACAGAGATGTATTGATGTGCACAGCTGGCCACACACATCACAGACAGCGCTCACACTCATGGGGCCAGCAGTGGCCTCATCCTGCTCCCCTTCCTGGCTGGACAGGGTGGAATCCCGCTGGCAGCAAGGCGGCCCATGGACCCCTTCACTGCACGAACCCTGCCAGGGAAGCTGTCATGCTGGGAGCCAGCAGGCTCACAGAATGGTTTGGACTGGAAGGGACCTTTAAAACCCCCCAGCTCCAGCCCCGTGCCGTGGCAGGGACCCCCTCCAGCAGCCCAGCAATGGGGAGGCTCAGTCGGCTCACGAGCCAGCACACAGCCCCTCCAGCTCTCCTCATTAGAGCTGGTACCTGTTGCAGAGCCAGGCTGGAGGGAATTGCATTAGGCTGTTTATGGATGAGAGCAGAGCTGCAGGGAGGAGGAGGAGGAGGGGGAGGATGGGGAGAGCTGTGCCGCAGCCACTGCCGCTTGCTGAGCAGGGAAAGCTGTGCCAAGGGGCAGCTGGGCAGCCAGAGCCACCAGCCAGGGCTGCAGCACCCACATGGTGCCAGCCCCTGCCAACAGCCCCCGTGGAGAGGTCCCTGCCCCAAGGGGATGGGGACACCCTCTCCAGCAGGCCCAGCACACGGGTCAGGGCATTGTTCTGGCCACGCTTTTCTCCAGCCAGCATACAGGGCTTGCAGCTGCTGGGGGTTTTGTTTGGCTTTTTCTTCTTTCTCTTTCATGGCCGGGAGCTTATTGTGCATTTCCAACAGCAACCGAGTGACCCAGGTGATAATTCAGCTGCCACTCGGCCTGGCACAGGCACAACTTGGACGTGTTTCAGACACCTGGCATCACGCAAGGAGGGAGGGAGACAAAGGGATCGATACCCTCTGCCCCCGAGGCAAACAAATGGCATCGATTAACTCCAGCGGCCACGGAGACTCGCAGGAATTAACTGGGATTCAGCAGGTCCCACAGAGACAAACTCCTCCACGTGTTTCTCTCTGAAGGGAAGTGGTTTCATCCCCCTGTGCCTCCTCCCCCAGCTGCTCCCTCTCTCAGATGTCCCAAACCCTCCAGGAGCACACACAGGGCAAAGAGGCCCCAGAAACCTGCCAGCCCCTCTGGGATCACTCCTCAGAGACAAGCATTAAGTAGAAAACAGGGTGGTTTTGCTGCAAATAGCAGCCATGCAGTGCAGGGTTTGGAGACAGATGTGCAGAGAGAGAAGCAATCCTCGCCCGTAGCTGCCAACGCCTCCTTCCAGCTCCAAGGCATCTCCGTGTGGAGCAGCTGATGGCTCTTGGGATGCACACACAGCTCCCAGCAGCATGGCTGGCTTCTGCTTCCCTGGAAAAGGGTCCTGGTTCGGGGTCCTTACCCCACATTCTCCTCCTGGGGTTCAGCTCAGCCTCAGGCTCCCCCCTCAGCCCTCCCCTTGCCCACAGTCCCTCCCAGCATTTCCTGCCATTCATGACTCCAGGCTTGATGGAGGTCAGGAGTTAACACTCTCCTCTAAGCTAGTCCCTCTGAACTGGATTCCCCTCTGAATTCTGGAGGTGCTGGTGTTCCCCTGGCAGAGCTCAGAGGGAGCTCCCAGCCAAATCCTGCCTGTGAACAGTCACAGCTCCCTGAGAGGGGCTTTGTGGCACAGAACCCCATCCTCACAGCGCACTGGCAGCCTGCTGCTGCTCTTGGTTTGTCCCAGGGGCTTCCCCCAGAGCCGCTGTGCTCCTGCTGCCTTTTCCTCTCCTCTCCCTTCACCCTTGCACTGCTCTTCTCGCTGCCCAGCTTGATACTCAGCCAGCAAGGACATAAGCCACTGATAAAAGGCTTTTATTTATTATTCAGCCATCTCCAGGGTTTCAGTGCCACAATGCATTACCCTACTTCCCATATCCATTATTTATTTCCTGGTTCAACACAGGTAAAGCTAAAGTGAATGTGAAAGATGTTTGAAGCCCATACACAAAAGATTAATCCAGCCCAGCTTCCCCAAGCTGAAATCCCTTCTCTGCTCAAAACTCGGACTAAAGATGAAATCCGGCTCCTGCTGAAGTCAAAGAGAGTTTTTAATAATGGATTTCAAGGGCTCAAAGCCTTCACTGATATCTGAGGGAGGAGTGGTCCTGGATGCAGGCTTCTCCTCCCAGGCAGGTCTGCCCCACCACCCCTGTGGTGCTGCCCTCGCCATCTCCCACACAGATGGTTCTGAGCTCACAGTGCTGTCAGACCAAAACATCTTGGGATCCTGCTACTTCTTTCTTTTGTTTTTCTTTTTTTTTTTTTATTTGGCATTGAGAATCTGAAGGGAAGCAAATTCAGGAACCGGAGATGTTCCCAAGCCCTTGGGTCAGAGCCTTTCTGCCATCTGCAAAGGAAGCAATCGAATTTCACCTCAACCCCGCCAAGCCCAGGCTGGGCTGGGGCCATCCCTGCAGTTTTCTGCCCTGCTCCCACCTCCCTGGCTGGCACCTGCTCTGGGCATCCCTGCTGAGCTCCCCTGGACAGCATTTCCTCAGGGAACAACAGGATTGCTTCGGATAAACTGTGGCTCCATGAAGGAGGGGGAGGAATTTTATCTTCCACACCTCAGTCCCAAGAGGAGAGTGAAGAAAGATCAGCTGAGATTATTCAGGCATTTGTATTCTGAAGAAAGCCAGCACTCCAAGAAAAGGGAGAAAATCCTTTAAAAGGCAGGGGAAAATCCAAAAGAGGAAATGTTCCCTCTTTTTGCTGCAAAAGATTGAGAAAGTCAGAGCAGGCAGGCTCACAACACAGCCTTCAGAAATGCTTTGCATCCCTGGACCTACACCCTGGGGCATGGAAGGGAACTTCTCAGCACAGGATGGCTGGATTCCCTCCCTGCCTTCTCCTGTCCCTTCCCACCTGCTGTCCCAGCAGGGCCGTGCAGCTGGGGCTGCCCAGGCAATGTCCCTGCCGGCCTGGGCTCCAGGGACCCCACATTTCCATGTCTACACCTGTCCCTGCCTCCTTGCTCCAGAACCGGCTTTAGAATTCAGACTTCACCTTTTTAGCCCTGGTTTCAGCTGTGCCCAGCAGCAGCAGCAGGGTGTGGGAGATTTCCCACAGCTGCTTGCATGGGGCAGGAGCATCCCAGGACCCTCCAGTTCCCTCCTGCTGGCACCAACTCTGAGCATCCCAGGACCCTCCAGTTCCCTCCTGCTGACACCAGCTCTGAGCAGCGCTGCCCCTCGGAGGGCAGGGACAGCGTCAGGAATCCAAACCCCTGGACTGGATTTTGGATTGTTGCCCTCGATGCCCCTGCTGACCCAGGGCTCGCCGGAGCAGAGGATGGAGAGCTGCGGGATCTCTGCTCCCGCCTGTGCCAGAGCCGGGGCAGGAGAGGATGCTCCCCCTGCCCATCCAGCCCCTTCCCTGCCGCAAAGCCAGCCCCAGGGGGCTGCAGCCCTCCTCAGATATGCAAGATCTCCCGGGCAGGAGTGTTGATACAATGATTAGCGTGTTTGTTATGTTAAACAGCCCTACTTAAACACGCGGTGCCCTTCAGCCGGGAGCCCGTGTCAATATTGGCTCGGGAGCAGCGGCAGCAGATAAGCAGGAGGCGAGGAGTCCTCTGCCATGTGCCACAAACAATGCCTTCCAAACCCCCTTTGATCACTCTCCACAATTGTCTCGTCATCAGGACTGTCTCTCTTTGTAAATAACATCAGCTTTGATGTCATATCGCTACATTTTCTCCTAATAAAACGGCCTCGATTCAGCCCAGCTCTGAGTACAGCCCATAAATTTTGCTTTTCTCTCCTTAAGAGCGCACTTAAGTCCCTCGGAGAGCACGGGAAGGTGCAGCCATGCCCGGCGTGGGGAGGATTCATCACACGCTGCAATCTGAACGTGCACTTAAGTGATTTACTGAACTGCGGCATTAAATGGGAAGCAGCGATTTCTTTTAACTGCCTATAAATACCATAAGTTCTTGTCATAGCTGGAGCTACTTTTAATGACTGGTGCTTAGCTACACCGAAGTTTTAAACCCCGTGGAAAAAAAAAATAAAATAATAAGCCTTACTTCAGCACATGGCTAACACAAAAGCAACATTTCTTGTCCATATGGAGAACATATTGGCTGAACTCAGCTCCGAGGCGACCTTTATCTTCACTCGGGAGATGAGACCAATTAAGCCGGAGGTGGCAGCGCTGCCGGTGAGTTATCACTCTCCTCCTCGGGCAGATAAAGGTCAGCCGTGAGCCGATGGGATGCTCCTCCACCACGCTGCCTCTGCTACCTGTTGCCCTGAGACAGCTGCGGATGCACACAGCTCCCTGCACGGCCCGGGGCTAATTTCCAGCTAATTGGGATATTTTCGATCCCCCCAACCTGAGGAGAGGGTCTCTAGATATATGTGTATACATAAATATATAAAAATGTGTATATACACCCCCTGGCAGAGAGCTCCAGCACCTGAACCAAGCCCTCCCTGCAGTGCCAGGGGTTTGTCCCTCCTGTGCCAGCCCTGTCCCACCGCTGGGGACCATGGTGGCCTTGAAGCCATCCATCAGCACAGGCGGGTACCAGGGCCGGGGCCAGGGCAGCCGCCTCCCCCCGGGGATGAATTACAGAGCAATAAACCACGCTCCTCTCAGCGGCAGCGTTTTATGCCTGCCATCAATCAGGAGACACAAACAGCTCTGTTCCCAGCAGGGCTGGCAGAAACAGAGGCACAAGGGGGATCCTGGGGATTTAAGGGGGGTCCTGGTCAGGGTGGGAGTGCTGGGCACCTTTGTAGCTCTCTGCCCAGAGCTGCCCTGTGGAAAATTCAAATCACAAACCCCAAATCTGCCAGGAGGAGCTGGGGAGGTTCGGGAGCTGGGTCCAGGGGAGGCTTTGGCAGAGGTGTTGCAGGTGCAGTTTTGCCATCTGCTCATTAGTTTGATCTCAAATTGATGAAAGAGCATCGTGTGAAATAAAACCCCCAACATTTTGGGATTTGAGGTTTTGGAGGAAGAGAGTGGAATATGTGTGCTTGGGGCTCACAAACCCTTCAGTGGCCATTAGATACCTCAGTGCCTCGTTGAGTATTGCCCTAAACATCTGCTTTCCCATTACTTACAATTAGGAGAAAGAGCAAAATCCAAGCTGGCACATCCAAATGCCTGTATTCTAAGCACAAACACCTGGACAGGGAGAATATCTCCTCTTGATACCTGCTCTCTGGCGAATTTGCATTTTCCTATTAGGCTCGTTTCTCCAGTGGAGTGGAGCTGCTTCCTGAAGCATCCCAAGCATCCCAATTCCAGCGCTCTGGGGCAGCCAGCCTCCTGTGCAGACCTTAACCAGAAGGAAAAGGCAATAAAACCACAGACCCCAGCTCATCCTTCAGGAGGAAAGCTGAGCTCCCCGAGCAGCACAGAGTCTGCAAACCTGTTTTACTGGGGTGCAAAGGTTCAAATGAAGCAGCAGAGTCACATCTTAGCCCTGAAGCTCCTCGGGTGGTGCCCTCTTCACTCCTTGGGCACAAGCTGCCTGGCTGTGCCAGAGAGCAGCAGAGCAGATCCTCCCTTCCCCTCCTGTGCCCCAGGCAGATCCTCCTGGCACTGGAGCCCCAGCCCCACACATCCCAGCCCCTCACATCCCCACGGGATCCCAACATACACCGTGTTTCCTGCAGGAGACACTTCAAGGACATGGATAACAAGGGATAAGGACACAACAAAGAGCCATTCAAGTATTTATGAACGGGCTTTTCCCCGGCTCCAGGTAGCTTCTCTAAAGCCATCAGTTTTAATGAGTGTTTGGCTGTTACCTAACGTCTCAGGATCTTATATTTTTCCTTGCTGTGCTAGGAAAGTTTTCCTTGCTGTTGTATAGATGTTTTTCCAAGCTAAAAATAGGGCTATCTTTTTACCAATCAAGTCTGTCTGGGATTATGTATTCAAAGAGCGTGACATAGAGATGTGGAATAAAGGTTTTATGAATCACAAAATTGAATTCTTTAGGGGCTGGCAGCATTTTTCTGAATAAAACAACAACTTAATGTCCTACGTGTTGTACTTTATGAACTGGGACCTAAACTTATCTTGTACAAAGGAAATTACAGAGGCAATCATGGGAGGTCTTTTATTAGTATTTCTTCTCTCCCCGGCACAGAGGAGAATATGAATTGATTGTCAAAGATTTTTTAAGTGCCTTTGATTGAAGAGATGATCTCTGATAAGCTGCTGGAGGAAAATAGAAGCCAACAGCTGCTCCATTTACCATCACTTAGCCTCCAGTTCTGGCAGTTTGCTAAATAACTCTTTTACATTCACAAACACATCTCTGTGTCACGGCCATGGCACACACACCTCCCTGTCCTGGGGGTGTGCTGGGTGCCAGATATTCCATGGGACTGCAGGAGAAGTTACTGTGATGCTGGGAACACACCCAGGTCCTTCCCCATCTCCCCAGCCTGCACGCTGCCTTTTCCCAGCACTGCTCCAGCCCTTCTTAAGCTGGGAGAGAGAGGGAATCATTCCTGTTTGAGAGCCCAGGAGAGACAATAAGCCACTGGTTGTCCAGGGCATTGTGTCTAGCAGATAATTAAAACATCAAGACAGAATCTTTGCTGTTAATGAATTTTGAAGGGGTTGCTGATCCCTGCATAACTCTGCCACGTGTTCCCCCCTGTGTCTTCCCCTCACAGCTTATTACACCAAGCCACTGTCAGACACATCTCATATCTCTGGAAGCTGCTTATTGCTATAAATCACCTTTGCCAGTGCCACACAATTTGTTTTTATTTTAACACCATCACTGCCCGTGTGCTATGCATGGATCACAGGCTGCAGGTGCCCAGCAGGAGGGCACTGTCAGCTCCCCTGGGCCTCCCCAGGCTGCCAAATCAGGACAGATGTGAGCATGAGCTGGGCAAGGGGCAGCACCAGGCTCTGCTGCTGAGCCTGCTGCTTTTAGGGAGCCACAGCCCAGATCTGCTTCCTCCAGGGACCCTTTCCTGCCCATCTCGTTTAAAAAATGAATCTAAATGACCTCCAGCTCATCAAACAGTGCCAAGTGCAGAGTGCCCATCTGCAGCACCCACCTCTGCACATGGAGCAGCCCTGCATGAGCACGGCTGGGGGAGAAGAAGCTGCTGGTGACTCCCCCACCCAGACCATGACAAACAACTGCCCTGGGCACAGGATCACCCTGCAGATGTGGGCATGAGCTGCCCCAAACCATGCCAGGGTGCCGGGCAAGGGGCAGCACCAGGCTCTGCTGCTGAGGCTGCTGCTTTTAGGGAGCCACAGCCCAGGTCTGCTCCCTCCAGAGAGTATCTCCCAGAGAGACCTTTCTCTGCTCCATCTCATTTATAAAATGAATCTAAATGACCTCCAGCTCATCAAACAGTGCCAAGTGCAGGGTCTGCGCATGGAGCAGCCCTACATGAGCACAGCTGGGGGAGAAGAAGCTGCTGGTGACTCCCTCGCCCAGTCCATGACAAACAACTGCCCTGGGCACAGGATCACCCCTCAGATGTGGGAGCAGGGCCAGGGCAGCAGCCCCACACTCCCTCCCTGCCTGGCTGCCAAGCCTGACCCAACAGAAGAATTTACATCCCACACCTCTCCTGCAAGAGGTGCCTCGAGGCACCAAAAATCAATCCCTCGGCACAGTTTTATTACTCAGTTCAAAGTGCAGTCAGAAGATGTCCAACATATTTCCTCCTCCTCCCTCCCTCCCTCTGTATAAGGGAGAGGAGGAAAATGAAGTTGCTGGCTGCTGTTGGCCCCAGCCCTGCCCCGGGCACTCCCCAGCTGGCTCAGCAGCACTTCCACACGTGTTGCAGCCTGGTTTCTTGGCAGCCTGCATTTGATGCTATCCTGGAAAAAGGCTTGGAGAAGCTCACAGGCTCTGCATTTAGCACAAGCAAGGCCTTTTCCAAAGGAAACACTTAAAGGGTTACGCAAGAATAAAGCTAAAAGGGCTTGTAATTAGTCAGAGCTGGGCAGGGGCTAAATTAGCCAAGCAAAGTCATTACCCGCCTGAGATCCTCACTGCAAGGCAGCAGAGGATGCACACACATCTCTCTGAGATGGTCTGCTAAGAGGCTTTATTCATCCCAGAGACCCCAGTGCCCCAAATGAAGCACAGCTGCAAACCACTGGCCCTGCAGAGCCACCACCTCACCTGCTGCAGCACAGAGGAGCTGATGGGAGCAGAAAAACCCTGCTCCAAACCATCCTGACCCAGCCTGGCCGCGTTCTGCAGAGCCCTCTGCCCTCCCTCACAGCCAGCTGACTGCTCTGGGGCAGATGGGAATAAAGCAGGGAGCATTTGGGGTGCAGCAGCCCTGGGGGGCTCGGCCTGCTGCTTCCATCATGCCCCAGATGCTACAGCTTCAAGAATGAGTGGGAGAAATGGTGGATTTTGGCCATTGCTGCTGATGTGGCACTTGCCAAGGCAGAACTGACTTTTTGCTTCTGCCCCAAGGCTCCTTCTGCTGGGAAACATCCCTTGGATGATGCCTGGGATTGAGGGATCACAGCAGGGTACACTAAAGATACCAGTTTGGGCCAGAGCATTGTGATCAGGCTGTGCTGGGAGAGTGGCTTTCAGGGAAACCCCTCCAGCCCGAGGGGAATGGAATTTTGACCCACTGCAGGGATTCCTGGGCAGGAGCAGCCAGGGCAGGGACAGGCAGGGCTCTGAGGATGGCTGGGGCTGTGGGGATGGAGGAGCAAGGACAGGACTGTCCCCACACACCACAATCTCCTAACAGAAGGGGAGAGGAGCTGTGTGTGTACCGTGGGTAGGTGTGAGATTACTGGAGAGATGGAGGGAAACTGAGGCAGCACTGTGCAACACAAACAGTTCCAGGGTGCTGGAGGAGCGTTGCTCCAGAGCCCTGACCCAGACAGACATCTCCCCTGGTGGATGAAGCTGCCTGCTGCTGGAGGCCAGCCCTGCAGCTCAGGGAGGCACTGTGCCAGGGCCAGAGCTGCCAGCACTGTCACACAGTGGCTGTGGGACACCCCAGCTGTGCCAGCCAGCACCTACACACCGGGGATCCCATCTCCTCCTGGGCTCTCTGCAGCACAATCTGTCAGAATTTAATTTCAGGATGCAGCTCCACCATAACTGATACCATAAATGTGGAATCAAACCACAAACCAGCCCTCTGCTCCCTCCACACTGGGAGTGCTGCTGGCCAGGCAGGATCCTGAGCTCTGTAGTTATAGCAACAGGCACCGTCCTGATGGCAGCACTTACACAATCCCTGCTGCTCCTCAGAGAGTGAAAACTCTCTGCACAAACCTCTGAGCAGGAACAGCCACCAAAACCCCGGGGCAAGGGCTTGGGCATCCCTGGGAGTGTCCAGGCTGGGCAGGGCTCAGAGCAGCCTGGTCCAGTGGAAGGTCCCTACTTGTGGCAGGGGGTTGGAACGAGGTGTTCCCTCCCAACCCAAACCATTCTGTGATTCTGTGCCATCCTTCCTGCAAACCACCTGCCTCAGGAGCCTTCAGAGCTCCCCAGCCACTTCCACACTGTCCCCTGTGGGCACAACCCCCCAAAAAAGCAAACACCATGTGCCTGCTTTGCCTGCACAGCCTCAGAGTGTCCAACCCACATGATACAGAACATCTGCAAAGCCTGCTGCTGCCCCTGGGAGTAACAAACACTCTCTTTGGCGCCCGGGGAGTGTGGGGTCAGCAAGGCACGCTGCATCTGTAAGCGACACTTTGCTGATTTTCTCTTCTTCACCACACGCAGCCAGGCTAAAGAGCAGTTCTCTTGCTTACAGCCCAGACACCCTGCTAGAAAATCAATAGTCATTTGGTGATGCTCTGGCACTTGGCTGGCTGCATTGCAATGCCTGGGGAGGAGCAGCTCCCATTGCCAGCCTCCCAAGCAGGCAGAAAGCAGCAAGAGCCAGACTGGCCTTGGGTAGATACTCTGGATATTTGAGCAGCACAGCCTGATAAATCCATCCCAACCTGCAGGAGTCTCATTCTGTGCCTGTCCAAGGGGCTGCCCCAGCCCATCAGATGGCAGAGAGCAGCCTGGAAATTGCTCTGCATCCTCCCCATCCCAGCAGAGCACACCCCATCCTGAAAGTCCTGGAAAGCAGGGAGCACACCTTGCATCAGCCTCACTAGAGCCTGGAGGGGTTAAATGTCAGATTTATATGGAACACATCCCAGCCTAGAACAGCAACAGGTGGCCCCAGTGTGAGCTTGGGTACCTGGAGCCTCTGTGGCAGGAGAGCAGGCAGGGAGCATCCCAGGACCAGAACAGCTCACGGATCAGCCACAGGTGCACAACGATCAGACTACAGGGCACAAAGCACAGGTACCAGCTTATTTACCTCACCCTGGCTTATTTACCTCCAGAAACAGAACAGGAATTACAGAATTCAGTGCTAGAAACAGGATCACTGCTTCAGGGCTGGGAAGGGCCCCTGGATTCCTGAGCCAGCATGGACCAGGCTAAAGCAATGTGATTCTGTGATTCTGCTTGCTGGCTTGGCCAGGGAGCCAGGAGCAAAGGAAAGTGGGCATCAGCCACGGTTTTAAAAAAATCAGGAAGCATAAAATAGCTTTGAGCTGCTTGGAACCAAACCCAAAGGCTGATGGAGCGGATGGCATCTTTGTTTAATGAGGAACAGAAATTGCTCTTTTCTGCAAATCCAGGACAGCACCAGCAGGGCTGGATTTCAGCAGGCTCCAAAGGGCAGCAGACACGGTGCTTTTAAATGATAAATAAAAAGTAATAGCCCGACCTCAGGAATGCAATTGCCTGTTTTCAATGCTCCCCTGTTCCTTTAATTCTTCTCCATCAGTGCAGATAGATGGAGTGCCACAACTCCCTGCCGCCTCCCCATCTGTGTGGCACAGCCCCAGCCCAGGACCTGCATCGGGAGGCGAATCTCTCCCGGAGAGCCGCAGGGGAAGGACATGACTCTTCCCCTGGGCGCTGTCGGTGATAAGAGGAGAATTAAGACCGCCAATCTATTTCTAATGGAGAGGTTACGACGGGGCATTTTGGAAGCAATTGAAAGGTTGGTAAAGGGGCTCAGCCAGGAAATGTATGGAGTTTCATTACCTTTTATCTTCCGAGCACATAAAGTTTGCAGAATCTCTGTTTAGGTTAGCAGGAAAGCTCTGCAAGAATTATATATGCTGCCCACATGCTTATCAAGGAGAGGGAGCTGTGCTCTATCAGCCAGCTGTGGGGCTCGGCAGAGATAGAGATATCTCCCTGCCCGGCAGGACTGGGATAAATCATCCTGTCCTCGCCCTGCCATGAGGCCTAACCCCTGCCTGGCCCCTTGCAGCCCTGACACCCCTGAGCTGCCGCAGCCAGGGCCAGGGAGCGTGCCTGGGGCTGCTCCATCACCCTGGGGCTGTCCCTGCAGGGAGGGAAAGCAGGGAGTGCTCGATTTACAGCACAGCTGTGAATGCCCACCCATTGGGACTGCAGCTTAAATATGTGCACTTGGAAAACCAGTGTTTGGGTCAGCTGGTTTTCAGGCTGGATCCCCAGGCTGGAGCCTGAGGGGCAGCTGGTGACCCACTGGCTGAGCAATGCCCATTTTTCTGCAGGCCACCATAATCATGGGTGTCACCGTCCCTTTTTGCCTTCACCCTGGCTGCCCATCAGGTCTCACGGATCCCATGTCCATCAGCACCCCCAGCACCTGTACTGCCCTGCTGTACCACTGGACACCATGGAAACATCTGGACCCACCACACACATTTCCCCCCAAGACCTCTGGCAGCCCCAGACTCTCTATGAGATGCAAAAAACCACATGGGCCAAATGATTGTATGGAGAGGTTTAGGTTGGGTGTTTGGGAAAATTTCTTCAGCATGGTCAGGCACTAGAACAGGCTGCCCAGGGAAGGGTGGATTCACCATCTCTGGAAGTGTTCAAAAGACGTGTGCACGTGGCCCATGAGGACATTGGTGAGCATGGTGGTGCTGAGGTGACAGCTGCACTCAGTGATCTCAGAGCGCTTCTCCAACCCAGTTCTGTGATTCCATGATCCTCCCCTGCTGCTGTGGCAAAGAGGGTTTGCTCCAGCCCTGAGCACTGCTGGCAGGGCTGGCACTGTGGTCAGTGGGGAGGGGGGACAGCGGTGACCCTCTCTGCTGGGAGACAGCAGTGACCATTTGGGCTGAGGGACAGTGGTGACCATCTGGGCTGAGGGACAGTGGTCACCATCTGGGCTGGGGGACAGTGGTCACCATCCAGGCTAAGGGACAGCAGTGACCATCCAGGCTGTCAGAGCTGCCCAGGCCCCACATGGGCAATGTCACCCCCAGCACTTGGGGATGTCAGAGCCATGAAGGCAGCACAGAGATGTCCTCAGGTGCCAGAACCTGCTGCAAACCCCAGGATGTGCATACAGGCAGAGACAGCCAGTGCCTGCAGCGTGTGCAGAGTGGGCTCAGACAGCACTGAGGGCACTGCCACGGCCACCCAAGGAAATCTGTCCCTTCCAATGTGTCCAGCTGTGGCCACAAGGACTGTGCTGCTCAGGAGGCTCACACAGAGCTGGTTTGCCATCAGCCAGTGCCACCAAGGCAGGAGGAGCAGTGATGCACATGAGCCACGTCCCAGAAGACTCATTGGTTTGTTTAAGCACCGTATTTACACCCGGAGAAGAAAACTGCCCGCGTGAAGGAGAACAAATTAAAATTCAATTTCGTCTATACCAAATAAACGCTCTCATCAGTGGGAGGATGGTAGAGATATATGGGTACTCACATAATTCCTTGGTGGATTTTATGGGCCAATTGATAAAAAATATTCTCATGAGAGCAATGCACATTATTTCTAGAGCTCCAGTATTTTACTAGCGAGGCAGCGCAGAGATGTGTGATTTACACACTGTGTGCAGAGGGCTACCCCAGCATGGGCAACACAAGTACAAGGGCTCCATGGGGAATTCTCCCCTGGAATCAAGGCACAATGCCTCTGTTTGGCCTGTGGAGAAATGACAACCTAAGCAGGATTTTTGTGGGTGTCCGTGGTGGGCCAAGGTGACACATGGAGGACACAAGCAATGCAGTCACACGTCCTGTGCACTTTCTGTGTGCAGGGCACGAACAGTTAAATAAAAGCCAACAAACATGATTTTTCTGAGCTCTGAGTTTCTGGTTTCTTTGAATCCACAAGTCCTGTCTGTGAGGAACAGAGCTCATTTAGTTAATTAGTGTCATCTACATAGAAAAGAGCACAAACTTGAAACTCACAGGAAAACTATGCCGAAACTTGGAGATCAGGTGCTTGACTGATAACATCATTTTTGTATTTTACTACTCCCCTGCTGTCTGTCCCTGCTCTGCTGCCCCTGGCAGACCAGCAAAGGCCAGGACTCCAAGGAAGTTTTTCTGTGGGATTCTCCTCACCCAGCTCCAGCTCTTCACCCCAGGCACAACCTCTCACCTTTGAAACTGGGAAGGAGACATGGCTGAGGCAGAGGACTGTGCCAGGAAATATTTACTGGGGCTCAACACCCACCTGTTGGGGTTTTATTTATTTGTTTATGCACCTCTGCATTAATGTATATCATAGCTCGGCCAATGCTTCTTGGCATAAATTTTAATAAAATAATGCAAGATGGTTAAGACCAAAACTGACTTCATTACTTCTGACTGTACCAGTCACTGTAATCAATTTTGCCATGTTTTAGGCCACTCAGCAGTTTTGTCTCTGCTCATCTGTACTGATACATGCAGCTATTTTATTAAAATCTAATCCAACCTCAGAATAAATAAAAAATCCAATAGTAATACTGAGGTCTAATTAAGGACAAAAATCTGTTGCCATCTTCCTAGATTGAACTGTCTTCATTTTACTTCACAGATTTGTACTCCTGTCAATCAGCTCATCAGATTTTCTAGCCATGAAGACAATTCCAGGGTAGGGATGGGGGCCCTGGAAAGACACCCAGGTGATGGCGACATGACCTGAGCAGGTTCAGGTAGAACTGCAGCATTTGATTTTGCTGGTTACACCTTGGGTTGCTTGAATCAAATCTTACTTCCCAAAAGGCATTTCTGTGGCTTCAAGGTGTTTACCATGAAACAGTGACTTTTGGTATTTATTGGGTATTTTCAAAGGCAGGGATGGCTGCTGCATCCCTCAGCCAGACACACCAAATTTAGCATCCCGTGGGAGGCAGCTGGCCGCAGCTTGCAGGGCTGCCTTGGGGCTGCAGCCTCTGTGTCTGTCACGAGAGAGCTCAGTGAGTGTTTGCGAGCTGGCAACATTGGGGGCTGTCAGAGCTCCACAAATTGTGCAGGCCCATGTGCAAAGCAGCCCCAGCAGAGCAGACTCTGAGGATCTCCAGGCAGACCCCTGCGTTTGAAATCACATATTGATGCTGTGTCAGCTTGTATTCCCCCTCTGGCCTCCTGTTCCTTTCTTTAAACTGCAGGAGGAGCCTCCCAGAGCCCCCAGACTGACCCAAACAGTGAGAAGACACAAGGATGTGACCAGACTCTTTGCACCATTCCCTCCAACATGATGTGCCTGTGCTGACTTGTGGGACTGGGGAATTCTCTGGCTCCCCAAACTACGACCAACACACATAAAAACACATCCTGATCAATAATTTATCACACTGAGATGGCAGCATAATTAAGTAACCAGAGGGCTATGGGCAAATATCTGGTAGCATAAGGTGCAACGGGCTTTTGGCACGAGTTTTATTTAAACACGTTGGATCAATTTGAATCAATCTGACATGTACACACTTCAGGGCATGGCTAGTTTCAAATCAATTAAACTCCTTATGACTTTATGATTAGAAACCTGAGGTTAAAAACATTAATATAAAATCGCAGTTTATAAAGTGAAAAGTAAAATCCCAGCGTAACGTTTCACGAAGATCACAGGAATCATTATATAAGCTTCATTAAACAAACAAGGTAAGAGTAATTAGGCTGTAAATTGAGCACAGTAGTTAAAAAAAGAGGAAACTATAATTAGGAGGTGATGGCCACTTAGCTAAAGATAAGGAAATATGGAGAAGGGTGCAATTTCAAACAAAAACACAATTGATTTCCTTGTGGGATGGTGCTTCCAAACAAAACCTTCCAGGGCAGAGGCTGGTTGGAGGAAATAGATGCAGGACAAGCAAGCAAAGCAACTGGTCTGAAACTGGCCTGAAAAGAGAGAAAAACCCCACATTAGTCAGCAAGGTACAGATAGTGCTGGTATAAAATAGTGAATAAAATCCTAATTTGTATCATGGCTGTAAGCTGTGCTCTGGAGCTGTGGTTCTGCAGAGAACTGAGCAGGTGCTCAGGTTTTCCTGTGGGGAGAATGTACAGGTAAGTCCCACTGACTTACACATACAGGACTAAAATGTGACCATGAACACCTGGACTGGTGAGGAATGGGTCAATGTGGGTGTTTGGAAGCATTTCTAGGGGAAAACCTGCCAGTAAATGTTGCCCTCTTGTGCATTTAGTGCAGGAATTGCCAAATTCAAGCATGCCACCCCTTACTAAGACAACTAACAGAAATCTATGAGAACAAAATCCTTCCAATGAGCATTTAGAGCATGATGATTTTGCTGCTTCTTTGGCTTGGCACAAATGACCCAAACAGATCCAAACCATCCCCAGCATAACTGCATCCTCAAGCAGATCCAGGCCAGCACATCCTTCCAAACACTGTGAGAGAGCCTGTAAGTGATTCCTCTTCAGAAATATGGATAATGATGTTTTATCTGCCCTACCCAAAACATATCTGTTAAGACAAAAACCCTCTGTGGATGAGAAAATGGAAGGGGCTTCCCAGGAACTCCCTCTCTTCCCACAGGGCATCAATCCCTTCTGAGGGCACTCAGCCACAAGTGCCAAAGGGCAGAGTCCAAAGTCCTCAGAGTTATCAGGAAAACTCATCAGCCTCAGTGAGCTTTGCATGGTGCTGGGTGCCAGCAGATCTCCTTCACTCTTTGTTTTCATGTGGCTGAACACGAGGGGCCCATGCACAGCTGTGAGAACTTAACCTTTGCTCACACCCTAATGGATGGTTCTGTAGAGATGTGCAGGATCTGAGGAATAAAAGAAGGATCTGAAGGATCCTCCTGTGGAGGATCTGAAGAATAAAAGAAAGATCTTATTTTTTTGCATAAAAATGCAAAATGTAGAATCAGAGAATTATTAGAAGGGTTAGAAGGGACCCTAGAGATCATTTGGGACAATCCTAACTGATTCCAGGCAGATTTCAGCAGACCCTGCCATGCAGGCAGCCCAGGTCAGGAATTGTCCTCTGTGCTGGTGTCACACCCAGTGTGCCCACTCTCACAGCCACGTGAATAATAAATTTCTCTCATTACAGCCCATGTGTTTTCAGGCAGCCCAGCTCCGTGTCCTCCTCTCCCCATCCTTCTCCTTGGAGAGCCCCTGACACCCACCCAGGCCAACACAGCCCAGTGTGGAATGTCTGTCTGTCTGTCTGTCTGTCTGTCTGTGGCCAGATGGATTCAGTTCACACATAAAGGCATCTGCTCTCTCCTCCTCTCTCCTCCAGGCTTGCAGGGGGCTGCAGCACCAGGTCAGGCATCATCCCCTGCCCAGAGGGGTCTGAGCAAACGCAGGACCTGTTTCCCAACCACAAACCCAGCCAGGCCACCAGAGCCTCCCAAACCCCAGCACAGCATCCCAACAGCTCAGAAAATAAGGTATCAGGACTTGAAACAAACCCCAAATCTGCCACTTTGAACTTCTTGGCAACCAGTTCAGAGCCTTTGAAGCTGCATCCCGGTCCCACCTCCCTCCTGGTTCAAACGCAGCCTTGCACGCCTCCCTCAGCTGGCCAGCACATCAGGACAGCACATGGACGGGCAGCTGCAGCACCCTGGCCGACCACCAGCACCACAGCAGAGCCTGCAGCACCCCAAAAAACCCAGCAGCACCTCAGCAGAGCCACCAGCACCCCAGGAGATGCACCAGCACCCCGACAGATCCACGGGCACTGGGCAGCACGGGCCAGGAGCTGAGCCTCGAGGGAGAAGGTTGTGGTGAAGGCAGAGGCTGGGGGTTATTGCAGGGAATTAATACACAGAAAGAAGGGATGGGCCACTGTGGTGAGGCACAGGGCCCCTGGGATCAGGCCCTGCAGGGTGAGGAATGTGAGTCAGGCCCCACAGCCGTGACCCTGGGTCAGAGCACGGGAGGTTTGACTGGCTGCCCGAGGCTTGGCTGCCTCCCTGGTGGCTTTTGGCTTGGCTTTCAGGGCTGGGATGAATCACTTCTCCACGCTTTTCCTCCTGCCTGGAAAGGTGAGAAACTGCTAAAACCCAGAGAAACCCCTCAAGTCGGTGATATTTCCTGTGGCTTTGCTGCAGGCGCCAGAAACCATCTGACCCCTGGGGAAAGTGTGCAAATGGGAGGAGAAAAACTGGTTCTGTCACACAGGTGCTGGGGCCGTGGTGGCTGGGTGACACTGTCCAGCCTCCTCCCTGCAGAGAACAGGGCAGTGTGCCTTAAGTTTGACTTGGGGGGCTCACAGGAACCCCCCTAGCTGGCAGTGGCACCACAGGGACCTGGTGTGGGGAGTGGGATGGGAAGGGGACCAGCATGGGAGGGTTTTACGAGCTGGCACAGGGCAGGTGGCCAGGGACGCCTGAGCCTGGCCAGGAGCCAGCACGACGCTCCTGCATTTATGAGGGGACCCGCTGGCTTGCCAGGAAATTACACAACAGTTAAATACTTTATACTCTGAACTAGTTTATTAAGGAACTGCTTGGGATTTTTTCATAGAGGGACCGTTCTGGAAATGATGATGCTGTGAGCAGGAGCTGGCCCCACGATGTGGCACAGGCTGTGACACTGTGTGAGGCTCAGGGACTGCTGCTCCCAGGGAACAGGAGCACAGTGTGCACAAAAGGATTCATCAAACGGGAGATCTCTCCCAGGAGCCTGCAAACAAATCCAGAGGAGCAAATCCCAACAGGCAGCTACAGTTACACATCAGCGAAGTCATGGCTGCAGCACAGGCTGGCAAACCCACATGGGTTTTAATCTGTGAGTGTGGGCAAAACCCACAGTAGGATAAATCCCACAGGAGATAAATGCTTGTTCCAGGCCTGGAATGGACAGGTTCCCACCAGGGCTCCCTGTGCCAGCACCCCTGCCCTGCTGTGCTCTCTGCAGATGGGATCAGACCCCGCTGTGCCTTCTCAGGTCTCCACTAATTTTCCATGGATGCAAAGCCAGCTGTGACTCAGCCCAGGCTCACACACCAGGCAGGCTCTGGAGGCTGCCAGGATGGTAAATGCCAGCACAGAAACTAATGAGGAATCATCCCTGCAGGTGAGGAGTGACTCAGGGGCAGATCCCGGGCTCGCAGGTGCCAAAGCCAACACAGATAAATGACAAACACTAAACCTTGAGACTAGAAATGAAACAATGCACTGAGTGAGAAGGTCACAGTATGGACTGACCAGAACAGTCATCAAGGATGTTGTAGGTAAACAAAGAAAGGAGAAAAAAAATCCCCACATTTTCTTACGGTAGTGAAGGAGCACTGGGCTCTTGTCTGACACCTTGTGCTGGTGGCAGAGGGACTTTGCAAAGGGACACGTCCACATCCAGGGGATTGCACACCCATCCCTACACCCCAGCCAGCCCCAGGGAGCACCCAGTGGCCTCAAGCACAGCAGCAATTGTCTGCAGGGCCAGGGAGGGGAGTGCAACCTTTTCTGATTAGGCAGGATAATCAGAGAGCCTGTAACTGCCAGGGTGGCTCCGACAGGGAGCTCCTCAAAGGAGGCCGTGAAAATCAATCTCAGATTGGATATTGTACAGGAAATTATCTGAGATTGGCTATTAGGAAAATGTTCTTCACTCGAAGGGTTGTCAAGCCCTGGAACAGGCTGCTCAGGGCAGTGCTGGAGTCATCATCCCTGGAGGGATTTAAAAGACATGGCTGTGGCACTTGGAGACATGGGATTTAAAACATGTGGCACTTGGAGACTGGCACTGGCAGGGCTGGGTTAACAGTTGCACTTGATGGTCTTGGAGATCTTTTCCAACCTAAATGATTCTGTGATTCCATGAAAATTGTCTCTGCCAGCACAAGCCAGCAAGGTGGCACATGGCAGGAGGGGCACGGCCGTTATCAAGGGAACCACAACAATCCTGCACCTCCCAGTGAGGAGCAGCAGAAAATGAGTTTTCCATGGCCACAACAACTGTCAGCACAGTGTTTGCAGCTCATCCATCACCTCTGCAGAAAACAGGGACGCTGAGTGTGCTGACCTTTCCAGGGAAGCACCGTGCACCCACGGGCCGGCCCAGCCGAGCAGGAGCGCACGGCTTGGCTGCTGCTCTGCCAAAAGGATTTGTGTCTCTCCCCCTGGCCTCCAGGGCACAGGAATCACATCCCTCCAGGACTGGAAGAATGGATTTCCCTTTGGCTTTGCTCAGAATTCAATGCCTTGCTGCACAGCACCTGCTGCCCTGAGCTCCCACTCTCTCCCTTCTGGCTTTGGAGATGAGGTTGTGGAGATGCTCTGGAGCTCCAGAGTGCTCTGCCCTCATTCCCCTCTGTTCCTGCACAACCCTCTGCTCCTGGACAACTCCTCTCCCTCTGGCTTTGTTGACAAGGTGCTCTGGAGCTCCAGAGTGCTCTGCCCTCAGCCCCTCTGCTCCTGGACAACCCAGGCACACTCAGCCAGCGGGCACTAGATCATCTACAACTGCTGGAGTGTCACCAGCAAGGATGTGGCAAGCAGCAGCTATGGCCACTCACCCATGAAATGTAAATTTAATGTAAGTATTTGCAATGTAAAGTGCTTTGCACTTTGAAAAATACGCTATTATTTGTGCCTTTTATTGGAGAGAGGGGGGAAAAATATATTCAGAAACAGTCTCTTGTGCGTGTTCGGTTCTTTCTGCCTCCAGAGTTAGGGAGTTTATATTGAAATTTAGCAGCTGTGGGATCTGTGGACCAGCAGTGCCATCACCACTAAATCATCTCTTATTTAGCTAATGCCCTTCATCGCCCGCACTCGCCTGCAAAAGCTGCATCCAGAATAGAAAATCACCTGCCAGGCTCCCAGCACACTGGTCAGGAAAATTCCTCCTTCCCTCAGTTCTTCCAAAATGCATCATCCCAACAATACTAACAATGTATTTATAAATATTTCAGGACTAGTGGGTTTGTTTTTAGGCAGTTATAATATTTTCCTAAAAGTCCTTTTTTTTTTTTCCTCTGGTTCTCATTCCCCTTACCAAAAATGTCCACCTCCAAACAGTGAAATCCATTGTGAAGGAATAAATGCATTAAAGACTGTTTAATCCAGTCATGAAATTTTATTCTATTTAATATTATGATAAATGGAATAACTTCCTAGTTAATATCATTAAGGAACTTTTTTTTTAACTGTACTTCTGTAGTTATTAACAAAACAAGAAAAATGTGCTCACAAACAGAAATATTTCAATTAATTCAAAATATCATGGGTTGGTTTTGTCATTTCCTGACTTTCAAATGCACAGAATCATAGAATTAGAGAATGGTTTGGGTGAGTGGGTACCTTAAAGGCCATCTAGATCCAGCTCTTGTGGCAGGGGGCTGCAAGGGACATTATCAGAGCAGAGCCACCCCCAGCCCAGGTGAGCTGCAGGAGTGCCCTGCACCAGCCTGGTGGCACAGAAAATTGAAGATTGATGATGGTGAAGTAGATTTTCATCATTTGGTGAGGTAAGAGGCACAGACAAACACTCCTGGGGGCTGCAAGGCTGGGGCAGGGCCCTTCCACCTCATTAGGCTCCCCCCAAGCTCCATCTGCTGTCACTGAGGGCTGCACAAGGGGATGTGGTGGCTTTCCAGGGGCTGGCTCCAGGAGACAGCAAAACTTCATCTGAGCACTCTCTAAGCCATAGTGATGATAATAGAAAAAAATAATGAAAGGGAGAAGAGCAAATGTGGGTCAGTAGAAGCTGTACAGGTGGTTCCCCTCAATTTGCTGCACCACAAAGGAGAGTGGGAAGGAAGGAAACCCAGAGCAGAGAAATCCCAAACCTTACAGCCACATCTGCAATGCTGCTGGCATAGGGAGCCAAGGAACAGAGAGCTGCAGGGCAGCAGAGAATTACTATGAAAAACCATCATTTTCTGGCTTAAATCAGTGAAAATTGGGAGTTACCCAGGTAAAGGCTAAAGCAACAACAAAGCAGCAGAAATATCCATCCCAGAGAACCAGATTGTGCTGAACTGACCCCAAACATGAGGGTGGTGGCCCAGGTTCCTCCTTGGGTGCAGAGGTGACACCTGAACATGTGCAGGTGTTTTGGGCAGGGCGGGATGCACTTGGGGAGCCCTTGCTCATGGAGCTTCATCCCAGCCATGGTCCCAGTGCCTCCCAGCAGACATCCAGTGCTCCTGTAGGACCTTACAAGTGTCCAAGCTGTCCCCAAGGATCTCCATGGGCAGTGAATTGGGTCAGGCTTGGGCTCAGCTCCCCTCACCCCACAGACCCCACAGAGCTGGGGCCATGGGGTCCCAGCACATCCATCATCTCCTCCCCGAGATTCTGCCACTTTCCTGGGGACAGGGAAATTCATTCAGCACACACAGGGATGGGTTAAAACCTAAAGCCATTTATAGTAATTATGCTGAAGGTTGTCTACAGATAATGCAGCAAATAACACTGGATTTGGAAAAAAAAAATCTCCACTCTCAGCTTTAATAAAAGCATTTCAAAGCCCTGGAAGGTTATTTATAGGGTGTGTAAATGTAACTGGAGGGGAGGCAGAGTAAAGGGAGTTCAAAGGGTGTCTGTGAAAAGAAAAAAACCCACTGTGTTATTGACACTGCTTCCTGCTTTCTCACACTCAACAACCTTCTTAAAACAAACTAGAGGAAACAACAACAAAAAAAAGCTACTGAGAGCTATTTGAGATTAAATAATACTTTTTGACAGCTGGTAGGAAAGGGACTGATTCTGCATTCATGCTTACAATAGCATGCTGCTCCCAACCCTGGCTGGCATTGTGGAGGCATCTGAAAGCCCAGAGGGAGCTGAGGGTTGGGGCTGGCATGGGGACAGGGATGGCAGGGACATGGGGACAGGGATGGCAGGGACACAGGGACAGGGATGGCAGGGACATGGGGATGGCAGGGACATGAGGACAGGGATGGCAGGGACACAGGGACAGGGATGGCAGGGACACAGGGATGGCAGGGACATGGGGACAGAGACAGCAGGAGGATGGTGGCTGTGGGAAGAGCTGAGCTCTCTCCTGCAGCATCAGTGGGCTGAGTTGCTGCCACGAGCTTCTCCCTTGGACCATCATCCCCCAGCATCACCCACAGCTCCAGGGGTGTCTTTTAGTCTTTTAGGATAAGTTTTTCATTCCTCCAGGCTGAGCTCACTGCTCTCCATCTCGAGAGGACCCCAATTATTTTGGGATGCTGCTCTGGCACTCACTGCCACTGGGCTTTGGTGGGAGACAGCAGCAGCTGCTGGGGGCTGCCCACGCTGCCTCAGTTCAGGATCCGTGGGAGAAGTTTTCCTGGCAGAAAGTTGGCTTTAGGCAGAAATAAAATCGTGTAGGGCCATCATTTCCTCAGGGCTTTGGAGCATCTGTAGGCTGAACAGGGTTAAGAGAAAGGCTGAGGTCTGCCCTGCAGCAGAAGGATTTTATCCCTTTGGTTCATCCAGCCCTAAGGGGGAAACTGAGGCAGGAGCCCTGCTGTGTCCTGAAGCCCCACCAGGAAACCTGCCCCAGTCCTCCAGAGCTGACCTTGCTGCTTCCAAAAAGTTTCCCACTGAGTGCAAATGAAGCCAGGAGCACTGGAACCACAGGACAGGAAAGCTGCACAAACACGGATCCTGTAAAGTGTCTTCATCTTCTGCTGTTCCCTTAAAATACAGACCAATCAAACCACGAGCTTGTATTCCAGGGAGGAAATCAGTGAGGCTGGCCAGGAGCAGCCTGTCAGCCCTGGGCTCTGCTGATGAGCACTCCCCCATGGCCAGCTCAGTTTGGGGGTTCATCCAGCCCCGCTCCTGCCGGGCTCGGGGCAGAGGCACCTTTGAGCAGAGGGAGGAGGGTTTGGATGTGCTTGGCTGAGCAGAGCAGCTCAGGGAGGAGAGATGCTGGGTGAAAACATCAGCATGTGAGGCACTTTGCTCTTTGCAAAAGCCAGCATGGGGCAGGAGAGATGGGCTGGCTGCTCCCCTCCTGCTCCAGAGCCAGCCAGCCTGTGGGATATTCATTCATTTTGGGTTAACTATCTCCTCCATTTCAGAACAGCTTCCATTTTCCTGATGTCTCGGGGAATGTTTTATGAGGAAATAGAGCCTTGAAGGTGGACAGATGGAGAAAAATCTCCCTTCTCACCAAATTGATCACTATAATCTTTCATCTGCTCAGCGCAGGTCTGGGCTGCTGGCATGTGGAGGTGCTTTACCTGTGGATCAGGGTGCCCAGAGGAGAGGAACCCAGGAGCAAGACTGGGAGGAGAATGCACAGCACAAACCCAGACCATGACAGAAGGAAGAGGAAAGGAGATAGGGGGTTCAGATCCAGAGTCCTGAGCAGCTGCAGGGTCTGCCCACAGGGAGCACTGACACAGATTAAATTGCTGCCCTTGCCCCCCCCTCTGCTGCTGCTGTTCTGGAGTAGGAAGGAGCTCCACATCACTGCTGCTAATCTGGTTCTCATTCCCCTTACCAAAAATGTCCACCTCCAAACAGTGAAATCCATTGCGAAGGAATAAGTGCATTAAATACTGTTTAATCCAGTCATGAAGTTTTATTCTATATAACATTATGATAAAGAAGTGAATTATGATAATCAGGAGAGAAGAGAAACCTGCTGTCCTTGTTATGAAGCACTTGTGTAAGAACACATCCACGCCACAGGCTGTGAGCAAAACTCTGACAGGGCTGGCAGGGACACACTGTAGGACCCCCAGTGTTGGCAAAGTTCAGGAAGGGGTTAAATAAATGCAGCTTCAGGGACTGATTTTGACACAGCTCAACCTGTCTGAGGGCAGGAAAGTAGGCCTTGCAAGGTCAGTTCTGTTCTTGGGTTCCTGGTGCTATGACATCACAGACATACTTTCCCTGCCCAGTTCTAGGGTTGCTGAGCTGAGAACAACCAGCTCCAGCTGGCGCCAGCAGAAGAAACATCTTCCCCCAAGAGGAAACACTGGTTAGCTGGCTCTGAGCAAAACAAACAAAAATGGATTCAGGGAACCATCCTGACACCCCGAATTCAACCAGGTGTGCTGGGAAGAAGACATGCCGACTGCAGCCTACACATGGCGCAACTCAAGTGCCTACACCCAGACCAGGTGACCCATTTGACCATCACCCTTTGGGTCCCCACACAGTTCCCAATCCTCCTCCTCCTCCCTCAGGACTCACTTTTCGTTTCCAGGCTGTCCAAACTGCTCAGGAGAGCAGGCCCAGACTGCCCCGGCCTGCTCAGGGGTGCCAGGCCAACGGACCTGCCATGGCGGGGCCTCTTGCCAGAATCTCCAGCAGCAGCAGAAGTAAATCCACAGCTGAGGTAAGCACATCCAGGGGTTGTTGGACAAGCCATGGAGTGGGGCAGTCTCTGAGCCAGCTCCCAGGGAGATCCCCCACATCCTTCCCTCCTTTGGCTCCAGCCACTCCCACGACTCTCAATTAACATTTAAGATTTCACTGAATAGCTGGCTGATTTATTTCATTTCTAGGGCCAGTAATTTATGGAAATATATTCTTAAAAATCAAACAGAATGCACTTTACTAATAGCTGGGCCATTCTCTGACATTTTGCAGAGTAAATGAGCATTTGTGCCCAATGGCGTGTTGTCCCATGACTGAACCCCTATAAAGGGCTTAAAAAATACCTATTAGCCAAGCTCATTAGCTTAAATATCATTAAAATAAATTATATTTCTCTACACACAGGCCCCAAAGTGAACACTACTCTCAGTGGTTACAGGTCAAATGCTCACTTACTCTAAGGACTCTGAGCTGAAAATAGAAAGGGTGTTAAAATTAGTTTACACATCTGCAGTGGTACAGAAATGATGTGCCCGTGCCTCACTGATCAGTTTGAAAGCGTTAACATTGCATATGCTGATTTTTCTTTTCCAGAAACATCAACGTAACGATTTCCTGCTGGCTCTGTGAACATTAAAAATATCTTTACCTGCATTGTTCAGCGTTTTAGATTTATTCGCGTATCCATTCTCCTGTTTAGACATCCAGCTGAAGGGAATAATTCAAAGCTGGTTTATTTTGGTGTAGCTCCGTTTCTCCCATTTCTGGTTTCAGTTTAGGGGGGGTGGTTTGTTTATTTTCCCATTAACCAGGCGTAAAATAAACAAAAGTAGCACCAGCTCCAGTGCAGCCCCAGCAGCTCAATTAGGCTGATTTAAAGCTCTCCCCATCAGCAGGGCTGATTTACAGCCCCTGCCCGGCGCTGCATGGGCCTGTTGAGCTCCACCCTGCTCTGTCCCCAGAGCTGCCACCAAGGGACTGCTGCCACCCCAGAGCTGCCACCAAGGGACTGCTGCCCATCCCTGTCCCCAAGGGACTGCTGCCACCCCAGCCCTGTCCCCAAGGGATTGCTGCCATCCCAGAGCTGCCACCAAGGGACTGCTGCCACCCCATCCCAGCCCTGTCCCCAAGGAACTGCTGCCATCCCAGCCCTGTCCCCAAGGGACTGCTGCCATCCCAGCCCTGTCCCTGGCTGTTGGAACCCAGGACATTCCTCTGGCTGCCCTGGGTGACTCCAGACCCCGGCAGGAGCTCAGAGACCTTGGCACAGAGTCAAAGTCAAAACCACCTGTGCCTTTGATTTTAACCCATGGAAACAATTACCAACTTTGTGTGAGGATTTACAAGCCACAAGAGTTTGAGTAGAATGATAGTTAATTCACAGGGTGTAAAAGTAGAATGTTGGGGTTTTTAGAATGGGGGTTCGGGGGCAAGATGGAGGAATCTGGGTGTGTCCAGTTCTTCTTCTTTTCTTCTTGTCCTCCATCTTCTGCTGGGATGGTGACACTTCTGGATTGGTTTAGAGTAGAGACAGACTGTCTAACACAGGTGATAGGTATTGGAAAATTATTGTAAATAAAGTACATGTAGTTTTTAGTATAAAAATATAACACCACCCCAAGGGCAGGGACTGTGCCACAGCCCAACTTGCTGGACAGATCTCAGCAGGTCAGAGAAAGAATGGAATAGATAAGGGAAAATAAACAGCCTTGAGAACCAGAGCTGAGGAATCTCGACTTCTTTCTTGATCACGGGGCTGGGAAAAAAAAGACTTTTTAATACTTCGGGAGCCATTTCAGCAACAACAATCCAACACCCAGCCAGGATGTGCCAATGGTTCCCTGGTGGCCCACAAAGCACCATCCTCACCCAACAAACAAGGCAGTGTGTACAGGGGCACCTGGAGATGGTGCAGCAGCAGGCAATGGACCTTCAGCCCACACAGCAGGTATTTTTGAAGGGCAGAGATGATGGTTTAAGTTGTGGTGGCTCTGTTGAACCCACACTGCCAAAAGGGAGCTGGTCCTTCTCTTTCTTGTTATGCCTCAACACCGAGCTGTTCCCAAAACTCAAAATAGTTGCATTTGTGTGATTGTAGGGGTTTAAAAGTCTGGAGAGGGACTTTTCACAAGGATTGTAGTGACAACCTGAAGGAGGGCAAGTTTAGATTTTACACTAAGAAAATTTTTTCTCTGTGAGGGTGGGGAGGTTCAGAGTGCCATGAGAAGCTGTGGCTGCCCCTGAAACCCCTGGAAGTGTCCAGGGTCAGGTGGGATGGGGCTTGGAGCAGCCTGGGACAGTGGAAGGTGTCCCTGTCCAGGGGCAGGATGGTCTTCAGGATCCCTTCCAACCCATTCTGTGATTCCATGATTTTTGTTGGAATATGGAAGTGAATAGGACGCAGTGCCATCACCAAGGACATAACTGAGAGGTGTGATTGCAGAGAGGTCACACAACCCTTGCTGTGCCCTACTCAACCCCACGTCATGGGCAAGGGGATCCGGGGTGGCTCCAGCGGCCCTGGGCTGAATTTGCAGAAGTTCAAGTTACTGATGAATAATCTCGTCACAGCACAGCGAACACGACAACCCACAGAGCGATTTTCACAGCCAGCTCCTGACAGGCTGAAGCAACAAGACCTTTTGACCTGGAAAGAACACCCTCCCAAAACGCTGCTGGGGCAGGTACCTGCACCCCAACCCCACAGCTGCACACCAGGGTTGATCTCAGCCACATCAGGAGAGAAAAGCACATTACAACCAAAGCAATCCGTGTCTTGCTATTCTCAAAGCATCCCACGAGTTGTATTTTCCTTGTTAGCAGCACCTCAAGAACATTACTGGCAGTGTAAGAGAAACCCAGCGCTGAGGTCCCCCCGTCCGGGCTGTGACAGATTGCTCGGAGAAACAACGCGGTGATTGAGGAGCCGGACTAATCACAGCAATTGATATAAATTACCGTGTCAGCTACACCGATGCCGCAGTCTGCAGGTTCACACCTCATTAAGCTTCCAAGTGCCAAATGAATCAACAGGGTTCAGCAGAACCATTCTTAATTAATTGTTGTAGCAATAGGGAAAAAGTAACGGAAAAAGAGAATCAGAAGTCCCGGCACAGGCGGGCGGGCTTGCACAGACTGAAACTCTGCTCCGATTTAGCATTTCAGATTAAAGACGCCCACGGATTAATCTCAGCCGGCAAAGAATTGCCTGGGGCTGGTTTTGGACTAGGGTGGAGTGAAAATTCAGGCTGGCGACTTGCAGACGTTTTTCCTCGAGTTGTGCAGTGAGTTTTGCATGGAGCTCTTGTGTCGCCTGTGAAATCTCCAGGCTTTGATTTCCCACCCCACCCGCAGCGGGCAGAGGCCACTGCTGGGCACCTCTTGGAGCCGATGGAAATTGCAATTCAGCAGCTTATTCTGAAGCCAGATGTGTCCATTTTTTCCTGTCTATATTCCTCAAAGCAAGATGCAAATTTAGCAGGGAGGGACGAGGCCTGGAAAGCCGCGGTCTCACCTCTGGCCGCGCTCCCAGCCTCTTTCTCCATGGACTCCACCATGCCAGGCTGCTGGAAGGACACAAAGTCAGGCTTGGGACAGAGCAGCAGCAGCCACAACTGAGTTTGAAAAGCAAAGGGTGTCCTTGTCGTTGGAGGGGGTTTTCCTGAGGTCTCATCAAAGATGGGAAGTCGGGATGCTCAGGGAATGCTGAGGAAAGGCCAGCACAGCTTGTGGGCCCTCGGTGGCTGAGCACAGAGCACAGAGCCAGCCTCCACAGGCACTTCTTGTGGCATCTTTAGCATGGATTCTCCTCAGCAGAGCAGCAGCAGCAGCTCCCCAGAGTGGAGCCAGCCCATCAGGCCCGTGGAGCGGATCCAGCCGGGCCTGCGGCTCCCGCTCTCCAGGGGAGGTTTGGATATCTCCTCCTGCCTTCCGTCGCGCGCGTTCCGCCAGCTTAAAGCCTCCCTGGAGCTCCCATCTGCTCACCACACAGCTTGTAATTGTGTGTGTAATGCAAGGGGCAGTCCAGCACTCAAACCACATTCCTAGCCTGGGATGTCTCTGGGTGTTTGCACTTTCCCCACCACTGCCACTCATCCGGCCCGTTCTCCCTGATCCATAAAACATCCATCCTGTGCTGGTATCCCGGCCTGGAGCTGGCACTGCCCTGATCTATCCAACATCTATCCTGTGCTGGTATCCCAGCCTGGAGCTGGCCCTGCCCTGATCTATCCAACATCCATCCCGTGCTGATATCCCAGCCTGGAGCTGGCACTGCCCTGATCTATCCAACATCCATCCCGTGCTGATATCCCAGCCTGGAGCTGGCCCTGCTCTGCTCCAGCCTTCAGGCCCAGGCACACCAGATCACCCAGTTTCTCTGCAGCACTGATTAACCTGTAATCTCAGTAACCTGCCAGTGAAATATAAATGGGAGAGAAAAAGGGAATATGAGTGCAGATTTCAGCTCTTTCCTGCTTGTGGCTGGGGAGCACCACTGCCTGGCAAGGGAGATTTAATGCTGGAATATTAAGGGATGTGCGGTGCCAGGAGTGTAAGGGAGGTGCCCATGGTCACTCAAGAAACAGAGTAATGAGTCAAAATTACCCATCCTCAGTCCTCACTGTGCCTGGGGTGGGATCCAGTGGAAATACCCAGCCAGTTTAAAGGAACTCAGGACTGTTTTAAAGCAACATTAGCAGCCAGGAAAAGCTGATCCTGCAGCTCCAGCCCTTTCTGCAGGGCCTGGTTGGGTCAGAGCCCATGGGGAAGGAGGATCCCTGAGCAGACACATGCTCAGGGCTGGGCATTCCCAGCACAAAGCCTCCTGCATTCCCACAGACACGTGCACCAGGGTCTGCTTCACATTATCAATGAAAATATCTTCCCATGACTCACCAAAGTCCAACAGATTCTCTTAATGGACTGGTCTGTGACTTTCCTCACATGGAATCACTTCTCCTACCAAGCTAATACATCACTATTTTCTTTAGTTTCCCTTTTCCCCATATAAATCTCTACTTAATTAATAAAGCCAGAAATTCTTTAAGAGAAAATATCTAAACCATATTTCTAAGCCTCAGAAAGACTGTTCTACCAACTAGCAGTATTTAAAAAAATATATTAATAGCAGTTTGAGAACGAGGTTTTGATAAATTGTGGTCCAGAAACACTTGTATTATAAATATTTATATTACAAATATTTTGTTCTTTTACGCTTATTACTACAAATCAGCGCGACAACATTTCTGCCCTTGTTTTATTTTAAGGGAGTTAAGGTGCAAATTGGAGGATTAGCAATCCAAACAGAATAGCAGGAATACAAACAGGCTTCCAAGCCAATTGCCAAAGAGTCGCTGTTCTCAAGGAGGAGCCCAGCACAGGAAGGAAAGCAGGTTCTTGTGTGGAAAGTCTCTTCACACCTTAATTACAGCTCCTGCCAACCACTTCAGCTCTGGAGAGGGATGTTTTCTCTGGTGAGAGGATACCATTAGCACAAGGAGCAGCATCCAGGGAAAGCAACTCGCAGGGGGAACTCCTCAGGCTTCTGTTTTCAGCCACTTTGAAAAGCAAATTGATTAACACACACACACACACGGCCTTCCCTGCCCGTGCTGGCTTTGCACTGACACCCAACAGCTCTGCAGGTTATAATCGAAGTGTGATTTAGGACTTTCCATTAGGGTCATTAAGAGCAGGGTGTTAAGGCTCCACGGGCTGTTTCAGCTATCAGAATGCTGGAATATGATGAGCTGAAAGGGACCCATACAGATTATCCAAATGCAGCTCCTGTCCTGCACTGGACACCCCAAGTGTCCCACCCTGTGCCTGAGAGCATTGTCCAAACCTGCTGTGTAATAAATACATTCTGAAAAGGCACATCACTGCAATTATTCATAGCTCAAACCTTCAGGATTTCAGAGCATAATCACATTAGCACCAGGATCTTCTTGGAATAGAAATTTATCCCAATTTTTAGGTTATGCTATTGCCCCTGCTCTCTGAGAGCCTCCCCTCCCTCCACACCGAGACCAGTGGGGTTTGCTGTCGGACATGTGAAGGTAAAAGGCAGCTTTCCATGGTGCCCCATGGCAAATCCTTGTCTAATCCTTCACACCGTGGATAAAGGGCTGGAGCCGTGCCAGGCACCTCGGCTCAGTTTCACAGCTCCCGACCGTGGCCCCCGCAGCTCTTTGATGCTGCCTGAGTGGATGCAGCTGGGACGGTGCTGCAGGATCACCTGGACACAGCCAAGCCTGCCCAGGTTGTGAGCAGCTCCTCACAGCCCTGCCGTGCAGAAACCACAAAAAACTGCTGAGGCAATTTAAAACCCCGCAGGATACACAGCACGACTTTAACTTTGATAGCGTTCCCCCTCCAGGTGTGTTATTCCCAGGATGTCACAGCCCCTGTGTGTGGCTTGTTACCTGGCACACGGCAGGTTCTGGGCAGTTTTTACCCCTCAGGTATTTTCCAGTCGGACTAACAGGTTGATTTGCTGAGTTACCTGCTGGCAGCAGCAGGAGAATGAGCAGCACATTCCCCACTGCCACCCCTGATCCATCAGCCATCCTGGCAGGGAGAATCAGCTGTGGAGGGATAAAGCTCCTTGTTCAGGACAGCAAAGGCTGACAGCTCATCCCGTGCTCCCCTGGGATCCTCCTGGATTCTCTGGATTCTCCCTGCACTGGCTCCCCCAGTCGTGAGCAACTTTTTCCCAAACCCACAGCACAGGAAGCACACTTGCTGTTTTTGTAATGTCATCACTGGAGCCCAGATCCACAGCTCGCATGCTTTGACCTTGTCTGCTGCACTCCTGCATTCAGATTTTTAAATTAATCATCTCATTCCAGGTAAGTGCTTTTAAATTCGGCCGAATGGGGCGTGAATCCTGCTGGATGGGGAGCGCAGGTCTCTGCAGTGAGATGGATGAAGCCCTGCTGCACTCCCCGTTTTGTTCCGAGGCTGCAGCAGCAATTGCCTGCTCTAATTCGAATGGGAAGCCTCGCTGTAGGGTAATTAAGCACGTGGGGAGCTCAGGAGAGCCGCCTGCCAGCACCTGGCGCTGGGATTCCCCTTCCAGAGGCACCTGCACTAGATGGTAATTCCTTCCCTCCATTTCCCACTCCGTTCCCAGCCTCTCCCGGCAGCTCAGCTCGCAGAACAGATGGAGCAATCACCCTCCTCCTCCTCCTCCTCCTCCTCCTCTCCCCAGCACGGACCCCTGCTGCTGCCAGCGCCTCGTGCCGCTGTAATACACATAATTAGGCAAATCAATGGACAATGCAGCATATTAGGGGAGGTGGAGTTACATCAAGGCAAAACACGCATCCCTATTTATTTACCGCAGGAAATGGGACATTTCTGTCTAATTGCCAAAAATTGCGGGCAGGAGATGGAGTGTAATCACAGCCCTGGCAGGTAGGGTGCAGCCAGCAGGTCACTTACCCACCTTGTCTGGGGCACAGCTGAGGGGAACCCGCTCTCATCTTGATATTCTGTTGATTTATGCTTTAAACATCTCATTACCATTGATGAGTTACGCTCCCAAATCTCTCACGCATCCATAATTAGAGAGAGGGATGTTTGCAGCCATCCACCCCACCACTGACTCCAGACCAAAAGCAAAAGTGGAGGCTGCAAAATGGAAAATGCAAAGAGCAGCAGTGCCTGCCCTCCCTGGGAAGCCAAGCACACACAGCTGGCTCCTGACTGAAGAAGGGGCTGCTGAAATTCTCCTCCTGTGGCTCCCCAGCTTTGTTTAAGCTCAGAGCAGGTTCCCTGCTCAGCAGCTTCTCTGCTCTGCCCCTTCAGCCCTCGCAGCTCCCACCCCCTGGGAAGCAGGACATGGTGAGCTCCCACCACATCCCAGGGGCAGAATAGAAAATAAAAAATAATATTGAATAAGATATGTGGAATTAAAGAGTGAGTGTGCTGCAGATGAGCACCGTGTGAGCAGAGGTGGGACCTTGGGGAACAGGGTGACAGTCAGGAAGGGGGCTCTGCATGGAGAACAGGGGTACAAGGCAAATCAGTGATGAGATAGAGAGGCTTTTACAATTTTGGGCTCTTCTAGGAAGGTGATCCTCCTGCCAGGAGGAAATCTGTTTCCAGACCTTGCACACATTCAGGTTTTACCCTGGGTTATGGATAAAGTCAGCTGTGCCCCTGCCTGAGGAAAGGAGCTGTCCCAGAGAGCCACCAAAGCCCCGTTCAGGGGCTGCTGAGATGCCCTGGGCAGAGGGCTCGGGGTGTTTTGTGGAGATGCTGACACACAGTGGAACACAGCCCAAGCCTTCAGACACGTCACATTGTTAGGAGGTTTCTGGGATCTGATTTTGGTCAGCTCTGTCAAATTTCCAGGGATTTGGAGGAGCAGTGAGTGCAGCTGGTGTGGGTGAGCACCACAGCTCCCAAGGCACCAATAGCACCTCGAGTCACTTGGATACACAGAAAGGTATTTAAGAATACATCAGAAATTGCAGATTTTAGCTTCTCATCCTTGCTCTGCACATGTCAGTAGCAGACAGAGAAATCTCCACTGTCAGATTTGAGTTTTACTCCTTTTTACTCTATTTCTGTGCTCCTTTTGCAGAGTTAGGCCTGGTATACCTCTGTACTCCTTTTGCAGAGTTAGGCCTGGTATACCTCTGTGAAACTGGGGATTATTTCATTTAAGTCACTCAGCACATCAGCATTAATGAGAGAGACTGAGTACAGAGCTCCTGGGATCACTGGGGAGTTACATTATCAGACCTTGCTGCTTTCTAGACCTGAAACTTTTTGTCCTTTTCCCTGCTTATCAGCTCTCCCACAGAAATGAGCTGCTCTTGGGTCAGAGCTGCCCTTCATGGAGCTCTGCCAACGCCTTAGTCCCCACCTAAGGGACACACATCTTGTTTTTGTCTCCAAGCATCCTCACAGTGCCACCAACCGTGCTCAGCTGCTGCTGTGTGCTGCCTTATGATATGAGAAAACACTTAAAGAAATGCAAACCAACTGGTCTGATCTCAGGTCACCAAACTCAGCATTTGTCAAAGCAGGACTGTTACTTCTCCACAGCCTAAGGATGTAAAAATAGCCTGATTTATGGGCACCACAATACTACAAACCCAGAGCTGTTGTGTCAGTGCCAAATCATGCCTCACATGTGCCCACGTAGCAGGAAAAGGGGGAGGAACAGATCCACGAGAGGCTCAGGGAACGCTTGGGTGACTCACACAACTGCCACAGACACGTTTGTTTGTTTGCTGTGAAGGTATAAATGTCATCCACTGCTGGAATGCTCAGGAAGGGCCTGCAGGTTCCCATGGGACATTCACTCTGTCCCTGCAGGGCTTGGGGACCCTCTGTGCCACCGCCCAGGTGCCACCACAGCGGCTCCACATCCATTTTCTTCTCCCAGCTTATCTCCCCCTGGCTTTGGAGTGCATTCTTCCTTATCTTGGAGACAAATGGCCTCCACGGAGAGCTCGGAGCAGCAGAGCCATTTATCTGCCTGACACGAGTTTCCCTGTTTGTTTTCTGCAGCCTTGAGCCACGGGCTGGGCTGTGACAGCGCTCAGCTGTGGCACTGCTGGAGGGTCACCCGGCCCCTTCACTCAGGCCTCTGAATCAATGCCGTGCCCATATTTATCATTTATTGCACTAAATCAAGTCCAATCGATGCTTTCTTGTTTTTGACGTGCAGCAAAGCCCTTACAAGCTTTTCACAAATCTGTTTGGAATCAAGGAAAGCCAGGGGGAAAAAAAAGATATTTAATCAATTCAGCTCTAATTTTTGATTTGGAGAGAGAGGAAAATGTGGCACTGTTCCCATGAGAAAAAGGAATAAAAATCAAAACCCGCTTCTGTTTAGCTCCTTCTGATGGTTTCCAGCACTTCACTTGTTGCTTTTAACACCTTAAAGTACTACATGAACAAGCAAGTCCCTAAGACATCTCCATCCTTTTCTAGCCAACTTCAGGATGCAAAGGCCTCCCTTCTAAATAAATGTGACTTCTCAGGAGCTCCTTTTTGTGTGTGTTTGTGGGGTTTTTTGGTTGTTGTTTTCCTTTTGTTTTCTTTTGGTTTGGTTTACTTTATGCTTTATTTTCCCAAATGTTGATATTTTACAGACTCGGTAAGCCTCAATTTTGGCTAAACAGTATTAAAGCTCCACTTTTCTTTTAGAGGTGTCTCTGTGCATACTTTCTGGAGAAACAAAGCTTTCCTTAGACAGGCACTGCTCATCCTGACCCTCCACTGTGCTGGGCAGTTCAGCCTTAGGTGGAATTCTGATCACAGAATTTCAGGCAAATACTTCACACCCCACCCCTAGAGAGGTCACTTCAAATTGCCATCAGTCAATCCACAGCAATCAACACCCCTTATCAGCTCCACAACCAGAAAACAGAGTTTCACACAGATTTCTCCAGCCCCTGGGCAGCTGCAGAAGCTCCTGAGTTCATCCCTGGAATTTGGGGAGAGCAGGACCATTGCTCTTCTCTTCTGAAGTGCATTTCCCCATTCGCTCAGACTTTGGCAGCTCTGGTGTGGATTTTATTGCTGGCATTTAGAAGAATGAGTGCTCCCTGCCACACAGGATGGGAAAGGTTTCTCCCCCAGGGAACAGAACACAGAGACTGATTAAGAGAGCAGCAGGTATTTAAGAACATAAAAAATATTGGCAGGTGAGGGCTGCAGCTCTCACTGAGCAGGAGCTGCTGCAGGAACAGAGCTCACCCGCTGCTTTCCAGCAGGGAACAGCACTGGGGAAGAATAAGTCCTTTAGCTTAGGATTTTTGTACACTTTGATAGAAAAAAGGTTGAAAAGTAATCAAAACTTGCTTCTGCAGAGGAGTGAATCAGATGCTCCTGTTGGGTCTGGGCTCCTGCTGAGCCACTCCTGGTGGTCCACGCTCCATCTTCCCAAATCCTCATGGAGAAATTGGCTGACAAAAAAGGAGATGATTGGGAGCAGCCACCTGCTGCTTACACCAACATAAATTAGCTAACAAACTGTGTTAACCTGACTGGATTATTTGAGCATTTTAAAGGCAAGAAAGGATAAATGAGTTGGCCAAAGCTGTGGGCCACACCAACAAAGCCAGGACTGCCCAGGCCAGGTTTGCTCTCAGTCCTGCTCCAAGACCCACAAAGGACATTGTTCCTTCACTCTGCTTCAACCTGCTGTGGTGGAACTGAGAGCATCTGCAGAAAAACATTAAATAATTGGGATTTCTGTTCTTTAAACAGCAACAGAAGTGTCCACACACAGAAACTGCTCAAAAACAGCACAAAAGAATGAACACATGACAAAACTGCTGAAAGAACTTAGGAGGAACTGCAGAAATTTAAACTTTATCTCACACATAAAAGACACAACCATTGGGATCTTGTATTGATGGCATAGAAATTTATTTTGTACAAAAAATACAGAATTTATATATTTCAAAATAATTTACCATCACTATTTAAACTTTTAAAGTTATAACCATTATTTGGAATGGTTTACTATGAAGCATTTTAAAATAACAGTACAACGGCATAAACAAGTTTATCCAAACATAATGAGGATATTTTTCAAGTAAATCCCAACAGCTAGAGAAAATTAAAATGAGTCATTTCAGTTATATTTGATTAGGACATCATTCTATCACTGAATAAGCTTAATGAAAACAGTTTCTAGAAGTTTATTGAAATTATATTAGACTGTTGAAAATATTAGACTGTTGAATTGGACAAAAATAAAAATTAACTGGAAGAGTATCACACAGTCCTATCAATTCTTTTCAAAGCAGTCTTGTCCTCCAACAAAAAAAGAAAAACATTTTTGTGCAGCATAGGACAGCCTTGGGACAGCTCATTCTAGAACAAGCTGTGAGCTCACGGGTCACACTGTGCTCCTGCTCAGTCCTTTAGTCTTCATCTTCATTTGTGCTGCAGAGAAAAAGCAACGGGTTGGGCTTGGGAGACACCTCCAAGAAATTTCCCTTCCCAGCAGCATCCTCTGAAAATCTGTCAGGCTCGGGTACAGGGTTTCCTTCTTGTTCCTGTGAAATGCAGCCTGCAGTATCCAATCCTTCAGGCTGCTCTGAAAGTCTCATTGCAGACTGGATTTGCATTTCTAATTCTTCTATCAGTTTTCCAGGAGGAGCCGTAGATTGCAAGGAAACCTTTGATTTCCCATCGCCGACCTCCATGGCCCAAGTGTCCGTGCCCTGCCTCAATCCATTACAGCCGATAAGTGGAGCTGTCCTCTCCTCCTGCAGCGTGCCCTGCAAAGAATTTATTTCCCCATCTTCACTGGTCGAGGACTCCTGCTCATCTGAATCAGAGCCTTCTGTCTCAGATGATGAAGTGCTGCTGGATTCTTCAGAGTCACTTGTCTCCGACTCGGAGCAAAGCAGCTGTTGCTTGGAAACTGTGCCAGCAGCTTTTAACGCCTTCTCTTCCTGCTGCACCAGCACTGCTGCTGCCTCCAGCTCTTCCAGCTCCAGCCCCATGTGGGACTTGCTGAGCGTGGTTTTCTGCAAGGACTCACAGAGTGCAGCCAACTTTTTTGACCTTTAACAAAGAACAAGATATGTTATTGAACCTGACAAGCAGAACTTTCCCATTTGATAACGAGAACACCAATCTCAAGCATTTCTTCCGTTTGCTTGGTATGCAAACAACTTTCTTCTGCAGCCCTGATTGTTTTTCCTCCTGTAACATCTACTTTTACCATCAGAAGGATTCCTAATTACAATTATTTAGGGTAACTTTTCCCACAAGGTTAGACAATATTCCACTGAAAGGCTTTGAGGATACCTTCCTGAAAGATCCTGCTGTGGGATGCTTCAGCAGCGCACAGTGAGGGAGGAGAGATTCCAGAACAAACCTTTTCAGGTTTGCTGTCTTTAGCAGCACACCCTGCAGCACAGGGCTGCCTGGCTGAAGTTTATGTGCAGCAAAATAATTTTGGTTTCCTACCCTCCCAGACACCTCTGTGAAATGCAGATGAACCAGGAGAACATTCTGATCAGTGATCCAGGCTCCTCCTCTCCCACGATCACAGGAGATGTTCAATAACTCTGGCTGCAGATGTGCTTCACCCTTCCCCTGGAATTCAGCTGAAATACAATTCAGCAGGAGTACAGGACCATTGAGATAGATGCCCCTAATAAAGCAGACACACCACACTGGCTTCAAATCTGTGGTGCAGCCCCATCCATTTCCTCCAGTGCTGGAAGCCAGCACGTGCTTTACCAGGAAAGGGCACCGAGGATTTATAAACAGAGACTGAAATGGAGGGGGCTGAGGGCAGAGGGGAAAACGGGCATAAAAACCCAAACATACATCCTGTGTCTTGTTGTGGAGTTTTGCCTCAGACTATCAATCAGCTTTTCACCACTTCCTGCAGCAGCAGGTCTGCTATAAATCCTGCAGTAACTGACTGGGTTTCATTTCCTCTGCCAGGGCTGTGAACCTGCAAGGCACGACACACTGACACTGGAGCAAGGAGCTGGGGATGTAATACACAGCTCCTGCAAGGCAAAAGTTAAAGTGCTTCTTCTCTCACTTGAATGATTTTAAAGATCTTTATATTCTATTTCCCAGGGGGCATAATTACTCAGTATAACATAGATGCTTCCACTTTTTTTTTTTTCTCCTAAAGGAATTGCATTTTTAAGTGGAGGAAGGGAAATTCAGTGCAGCTTCTTACATGTTTTACAGACAGGGCAACATTTCAATGCTTTAAAAACTTGGAATAAAACACACTAGACTTCCTTAGTTCAACCCACTGACCAGGAAACTGTGAAATAATTTTCCCAGAAGTAAAGCAACAGAAAAGAATTTGTATTTCTAAAATTTTCAAGTCTAAAGCTAAGAATTAAATGCAACATGATCCTACCAGCCTCTAATGAAAAAAAAAAAAAGGGGGCACCAAATTTTAAAAATGTATTAGAATAATGTTTTCTTTGTCCCATTTCATCCCACTGGCACCATCAGCAACCAGCACACATCCCCTGCCACAACAATTCCCCCAGTTCCCACTGCCTGTCTCAGCCATTTCACTGCTGCCATTAGGACAGAAAAGCAATTCTCTAAATCCTGTTTCTCCCCACACTTCCACTGTATCTGTCAACTTCTGTATGTATATTCTGTAATTCTGCAATGCTTTTTTTCCTTTTTCCTATTTTTTCTACCTTTTCATGCCCATTTCCCCTGCTCCAGACTCTCAGTCCTTAAAATCCTCTCCCCCTACTTCACTATTTCCTTATAATGCAGTTTATATATTAAGATACAGAAATATATCACAGAACTGCACCAGGTATTAAGGAGTTTATGACATAATGTGCTTTTTGGCATTAATAAATACTTTGCTGTGTCCAGGTTACCTAATGCCAAGTGTTAAGGAAGAAAACACACAGTGATGAACTTGTTTGACTCAACACACATTATGTTACCAAATTCAAAGTGGTCCTGCTGACAGATAAAAGAATGATCTCCCTAAAACAATTAAAACTCTTGGCCACATCAGGTATTTGCTGTCCCTGCTCACTGGATTAGATGGCCTTTAAAGGTCCCTTCCAAGCCCAAACATTCTGACTACAAAAAGTCTCATTTCAGTTTTCTCAGGTCAAATGCTTCTTCCCAACTTTCACTCTTCTCATCCAGTCTCCATCAGAATCTAAAGAGCTCAACTTTTAAATATGACAAACTCAAAACTGTCACTCCTTAACAATTTTATCCATAAACCCAAAAAGCTCTGTTCCCCAACTGCAATCTTGTATTTTAAAAAACCCCAACAAAGAACACTTGAAGAATGGGGTTGTTTCTTTTCTGTCTCTGTGCAAGGGACTAAGAGAATTACAATTAGCCATCAGTTCATCTCCTTTAAGGCAATTATCTAATTTGAAGGAGAACCAAGTTTCAGGAGTGCATTTCACATCAGCCTTAAGAAAAGGTGGCAGCATTCCCTGGACAAAAGAATGAGGCAAACAGACCAAAAATCAGCATGGAGATGCTTTCAAAGGGAGACTGTGGGTCTCTGAACTGATGGTTTCCCAAGGTGAAAGATAAGCAACAATTCAGGAAAACAAAAATGAGACACCAGCAATGAGATCTTGTGTATGAGAGACCTGCAGTAAACAGGCCCTGCTGTTTCCAAAACCTTTTGAGTAGTGTTTGAGAGATTAGACAGCAAATACTTTAATTTTTCAAGTATGATTAATGGAATCCATGATTACTTTAAGACATGCTCATTCAGTATGCACATTTGTGGTAATGATATCTTATTATTATGGTAATAGTGTTCTTACATAAACATGCATAATGGGTTTTAAAGGTGCTACACATGATAATTATTAGTTATCACAATGTCAGTTGCTTAAGGAAAATGTTTAATTACAGGTTAAACTGATCAGATGCATGTTTTGTTTAATGCATAGCTTTGAGGAACAGATAAGAGAAGCATCTCGGGGCTTGTCCATGTAGTCTGGAATTAAAATTCCAAGACAGAACTACAGTAATCCTTGTCTAGGCACAGGAGAGTTTCTTCAGGTGCTAGAAGAAGAAAAAAATCTTGTTCTACAGATCTTAGATTATAAAGGAGTGAAACTGGGCTGAAAAGAACAAAGAATCAAAGGAGATTTAGCAAATAAAGGGAGATGGAGAGAACTCTGAAAAAAATAAAAAGAGGATTATGGCAACAGGCAAGGGAGATCATTAGAGGTTTACAGCAAAGGCCACCTGTGGCAGCATGAAGAGAAAAGTTGGTGATGGCAGTGACTGCAGGATGGGGACAGGAGTGACAAGCAGGGTGGGAGCAGAGCAGGACACAGCTCCAGGTAAAACCCAACTCCAGTTCTGCTCTGTGTTCCAGGGAGCACAGGATCTGAGGAGGCAAGATAGCTGTTATCTCTGGAACATAGAGCTATGAGGAAGAAGTCTCACTGCAGACAGACATCAGGGATTTGATTGTTTTCAAGGAAGATTTCACATAAGCTGGAAGACAAAAATCAACCCAGTCACTGACAGTAAAAAAAAAAATGCAGGACTTGGGTAAGGGGGGTACATCCAGACACAAAATCCTCTCATTTCTCCCAAATGATGATGAAGAAAAAAAAAATTATGCTTCTGTATACTACATCCATCAGTCAGCACTATGTGAGGAAAAAGGTTCAAGGAAAGAGTGTTAATAGCTCAGACCTCCCCATCTGCCTGGTACTTCCCTTACATGCAAAACTCTTGTTTTAGCAGTTATGTTATGTTAAAAAAGACTAAACAACTCAAAGAGAAATCGAAAATATAAAAATCAGCAATCTGCTCCTCATTCTGAATGATGGTGGTGCTGCATACTCAATCATGGCAGGGGAATTGCAGATCTAAAACACTCTGCAGATGATTTGCAAACATGGGAGTGAGTGTCACTGTCCAGAGCAGCTGTGGCTGCCCCTGGACCCCTGGAAGTGTCCAAGGTCAGGCTGGACAGGGTTTGGAGCATCCTGGGACAGTATAAGGTGTCCCTGGTTGAAACTGGCTGATCTTTAGGGTCCCTTCCAACCCAAACCACTCCACGGTTCTGTGAAAGATTCACACTGGCAGCACAGCCTCCCAGAGCTGCAGTCAGTCAAATCTGTGGAATGGAAAGTGACTTTTCCTGCACAGGCACAAGCTCCAGCTCGCTTTTGTTTTTGTAAACAATAGAAGGATTATTTCTACTGGCTCATCAATTTGGCTTTGCATTCACAGATGCACACAAACACCCCCTGTTCTGAAGCACTCAGTGTAAACAAGGTGTAAGACATGGCACAACCCAGCTGAGCCTCCCTGTTATCTCCCCTGGCTCATCCTGGCCAAGTGACAGCTCAGAGCTGCCAGGGCTCACCGAGCTGCTCCTGCCCCAGCACAGACCCTCAGTGTCACAAACACTGACAGCAGCTCTGCTGGCCAGCCTGCTGCTTGAATGGGACCCAACTGATGTTGGAATGAACTAAAAGTGATGCTGCTCACATGTGGATAGGGCCCACTCGGTGTTCCAGTGGGAACCAGTGCTCCATGCTGGCAGGGCTGCCAAGCCCTGTTTCAGAGTGTGAAACACTTCCATTAATTATCTTTAAGCCTTGCAGGCAAGACAAACAAGTCTCAGAGGCAGCAGAGCCGTGTCAAGCACGGACGTGCCTGCGGAGCGTGCGGGGCTGAGATCTGAGATCCCTGCAGCTCCTCGGGATCAGGCAAACATCCCAACAGCACAGCAGCCTGCTGTGCCCCTCTGCAGGGCTGCTGTGCCCCTCTGCAGGGCTGCTGTGCCCCTCTGCAGGGCTGCTGTGCCCCTCTGCAGGGCTGCTGTGCCCCCTCTGCACGGCTGCTGTGCCCCCTCTGCACGGCTGCTGTGCCCCCTCTGCACGGCTGCTGTGCCCCCTCTGCACGGCTGCTGTGCCCCTCTCTGCACGGCTGCTGTGCCCCTCTCTGCACGGCTGCTGTGCCCCTCTCTGCACGGCTGCTGTGCCCCTCTCTGCACGGCTGCTGTGCCCCTCTCTGCACGGCTGCTGTGCCCCTCTCTGCACGGCTGCCGTGCCCCTCTCTGCACGGCTGCCACATCCTCTGCACGGCTGCTCTTTAACTTCTCTCCACCCAGCAGGAGCTCTGGACACACAGGATCCATCTCCTAGCAAAGCTGCTGCATTAAGCAAAAGGCGTCCTGTCTGCTGCATCACAAGAGCCTGAATTTTATATCTTTAACACACAAGGAGTTACCAAGTTTAAAGAGAAAGCATCAGGCTATATTTACACCTTTCTCCACGAGGCCTGGCAAAACTCAGACTTAGCAGAGAAAGTTTCACAGCCAGCCTCTTTCTTTGATAAAACAGATAAGATATCAAGCAATACAACCAGACCAGTATCCCCACTCTAAATGTGTTCCAAATTACATACCTGGCAGCACTGCTTACAGTTTCCCACAATTATTCATTTAGCCAGAGGCACTGCAAGTATTAAGACAATTCTAGAGTTAATATTATCTCAGACATCACCAGATATTATCCCAGAGCCTCAGTAGTTCAGATAGAGTGTGCAAATTTACTATCTGCGAGACATAAATGTCAGTTAAACTATAAGGAAAAATGAAATTTTCTGCCTTGCCACCAGGACTGGTGCCACAGTCTCAAATAGCTGTAACAGACCTTAAACTTCATGGGTTTAGCCCAAAAGTAGCACAATTCCTTCAGCAAGGCAAACAACAATGAGAAACATCCCTCCACACCTGATGTGCACTTTCAGGCAGCTTGAAAGAAAAAAAAAGATTGAATCCTTATGATACAGAATTGACAGACAATTTGATTTTAATAAAATATTCAAGACATGAAAGAGTCTAGGTTTGATCAGGCCTGACTGGTAAGACACAGGAGCAATAATGATGATGGCACTGAATACTAAAGCAGAATTCATTAATGCAGAAACAGCTCCAGTCAACAGGCACAAAATGGCATAAATGGTCCAACAATGGGGTTAGATCACAAAACCCCTCCAGTTCAGGAGAAGAACCCTTACAAATGGACATTTAGGTGCAATAATAAGAAACTCATCACACTAAAGGCACTATCCATTTGCCCAAACCACTCTTTAAAAAGTCATGGGTTACAAAAGAATTGAGCCTCAGAATCTGCCCAGAGACAAGAGACTAGGGCTCAATTACACTTTTAGAGTGTGTTTTATAGCATCTCACATATTTCACCATTTATTATTTCACTTTCAAGGTTATTTATAATGAGTGCTTCAATTATACACTAGTCAGTGACCTCCAATCATAGTGAATTAGCTTTGAAAAAGCAAGTTCAGGATCAGGGAACAAAAATACTCCAAAGGAAGTTCTGAAGGAAATTCAGAGCAGAAAACAATCTGGGTAAGTATTAATAGTGCCACCCACTTTGCCTGTCACGCACACTGCTGTATTACAGACCATGACAACAACTAACTTCACACAGTTTTTGCTGCTGAAGTACCTTACTACAGACTTTTACCCCAATTCCCCACAAGTCTGTGCAATCTGTGCACAGATTTTATTTCATCCAGATCTGGGAACACAACTATTCCTTTCAGCACAATACCACCATGAAGTTTAAGGCATAAACTGAAAAATACACACCTGAACCCTTCCATGGCAGCAAAAGGCCCTCACCCAGAAGAGCACAGAAAATATTTTATAATCATCAGAAAGATGAGTAAATAACATCTACTAAATTTCTTTCCAGCCTTTATTAGCAGGTTAGCTCATCACACCCTACCTGACTTAGGAGATCTGAAAGAATCCCAGAAGAGGTCGTAGAATTAACAGAGATAAAAACAAACAGCACCATCCAACAGCTTCATGTGCTCAGTTTATGATACACTTTTATAGTAAGAGGGAGAAGCCATAAATAACTCCATTAAAATCTCATTAGCTCTGATCAATGAGTACAGAAGATAATGGAGGAATGTTAGTAAAGGAAAAACAGGATCATTTTCTTCAGAACTTAGGTAAAAATTGACCTAAACTTTAACTAATCTTCTACCTTATCTGCAACAAAAGACAGATGAGTATAAACACAACAGCAAAAACACAACATTTGTTCACAGGAATTAGTCCTGGATTAATCACTGTTTTCATAGGAAAGAAACAAACCACCTCCCCAGCACATCAAAGACAACTTAATTTCTAAACTTCAGTTCAGTACTCAGAAAAAATAAGTGCTCAGTCTGTGCAAGATCTTTTATACAACTGCAGGTAGGAATTCTTGCTTTCTATCCCTCAAGATGATGGACTCTGATTTCCAGCCTAAATAACCCAACTTTGCACAGTCACACTGCCCATGTCCATACTGCTAATCATTTCCTTTCTAACAGCTCCTGGAAACAACAGGCAACTTTACCAAATTTAAGAGCAACTAGAATTTAAAGATTGTTGAATTCCTACATATTTCCATTAAAATAAGCAGAGGGATGAATAAGGAGCCTGCTGGGACAAGGCTGGCAGGACACAGCTATTGCAGGAGGCCAGGCTGGCCCAGCAGCAGCTGATCCTGCTGATTCCAGCTGTGGATGCACCTCTGCCTGGTGGAGGTGTCAAGGGATGTGAGGAAGGGACAAGAGCACAAGAATTGGGTTGGGAAGTTTATAAAGTCTTTTTTCCTCCTTTCCTCACAGATACCAGACAAAGCAGAGACTGGAAAAGCATTCCCTGCACAGCAAATCTTCACTGCAAACAGGAAAACCTCACTGAAAAATCAGTGCTGGGTTGAAAAGTCCGGAAAATGCATTTCCCTGTGAGCAGCATGGCCCCACTTTGACTGGAGAGGAGAAGAAAAGCTGAAATGCAGCAGCAGGAGCAGAAAAGCTGAAATGCAGCAGCAGGAGCAGAAAAGCTGAAATGCAGCAGCAGGAACAGAAAAGCTGAAATGCAGCACCAGGAGATGGCTCTGGGCAGGAGAAACCCCTCCTTCTGTGCAGGTGACAGAACACAGCCCTGCCCCATAAACAACGGCTGATGGGGAGAATCCAGAGGGCTTAAGGGGAACATAAAATGCTTTAATCTTGGAATTCTGGCTTTCAAAGGGCATTACACGGATTCTGAAAGCAAGAGAGTGATGTACTTACACTGCAATCCAACTGGCAGTCTTGTAAACATGAACTGCTATCTACATAGCTTAAAGTATTACAGTTTGTTAACCATAAATCAAATAGAAAACAGCACCAGTGTTTCAATTTAAGTGACTTCTTTTATGTTAATAAGTCTGAATGTTTCAAGTGACTTTCTCCCCTTATTTATTCTGAAATTCCACAGTGCTTCTTTCATAATGAATCTAAATACTGCATGAGCTGAACTTCACATTTATAAATATTTTAAAAAAAGATGAAGCTTTCCAATATAACATCTTACTTTCATTACTTGGTCTTTTTGATAAGTTGAAACCAAACAGATCATGGATTATAAAAGAAATCAAGTACAGCTTACTTATGTAGATGATATTATGAAAATATTAGTAAGAGAAAACAGACTTGGAATTAATATTGCACTATAAAAAGAAACTGAAGAGTATTTATATGTTTTAAGAATAGTTTAACAGAGCTCTGTTGCCAAAACAGCTCCACTAAGTTGCAGCCAGTCCAAACATCTAATAATGGCACAGCTTCCAAAGTCATTTATGATAAACACAAATAATGAAAGATGAATAGATAACTCACCACAAAACAGATGCAGAGAGAGAGATTTTATAAAATGACAGTAATATTGGCTGCGTTACAGAAATGGAACATTGAACTGCTCTGTATTAGCCCCATTTCCCTCAAGTTTCTTTGCTGCCATTACCTAGAATTTGGTCTTCACCATCACTGCTGGTGATCTAGGAGAAAGCTCTTCTCATGCTGCAAATCAGACAATTTGTATTACGGTATGGGAATGAAAGGTACTCACACAGCACGGCAGAAAATGTGAATTTTAGTCTCAGGATAATGCTAGCAAAGTCCTGTATTACAGAAATAACAACAATGGCAGCGAACAGGCTTAAAGGCAGAATTACAAACATTACTCCAACATGATCCTACCCCTTCACAATGGAATTTATCCACCAAACAACACAGCGGGGCTGAGCAGAGTTTAACTCCTCCACTGCTCCATTGCTGTGACTGACACCAGGAACACCTGAAGGGAAAACTCCACCTGCAGCTCCCTCACCCTCAGTCTGACCAGGAAAAGACACCAAACCTGAGCATCTTGCAGACTGCTGGCAGCAAAGCAGATTTCTGCAGGGCCTGGAATGAACAGCCTGCTCCCAGCTCCTCCACATGCCCTGGTGTGCTCGGGCACCTCTGAACAAGGGGGGATGGCTGCAACTGCAGCAGGGCCCATCTGGGTTAGATATAAGAAGTTTTAACAATGAGGGTGATAAAACACTGGGAAAGGCTGCCCAGAGAACCTGTGGCTGCCCCATCCCTGGAAATATTCAGGGTCAGGCTGGGCAGGGCTTGGAGCAATCCGAGTTGAAGATGTCCCAGCTCACTGCAGGAGGGTTGGACTGGATGCCTCCAAAGGTCCCTCCCAACCCAAACTGCTCCATGATTCCACGATCATGCCTCATAGACATAATGATTGTTATTAAGCTGGCTGCAAACAAAGCAGGAAGATGTTCCCAGCCTGGAGCTCAGCCTCCCCCTTGGAGCAGAGCTGCACATTCCACCTGCTCAGAAAGGGAACGACTGCACCAGCTCATCCTGCCCCTCATCCAAGCAGAAATGCACTCAGCTGAGCTGTGCTGCCTGAGCAGACACAGATCACTGACCCTTCTGCAGGCACACAGCAACTGCCTCCCAACAACTTTGGAAAATCAAAGCAGTCGCCTGAGGGGGGAAAAAAATGGCTTTCTTCTTTGCCTGCTCTGCCCACAGCAAGGTGCATTCAGACACAGCCTGAAGGAAGCTGAGCTACAGAAAAGTGATGGAATAAATAGGAAAAAACAACAGAGGGCAGGAGAGCAAAAACATCAAAGGAAACTGCAGCTAGCAGCTGGAAGGAGAGATTAAATCCCTTGTTAAAAATCCATGTTTTACAGGGCTTGCTAAAACATACATGAGAGGGAATTTCTGGTATAATACACATCTGTCTATCACCTTTCTGAGCCCTCAGGGCAGTGTTCTGCCTTAAGGCTCTTAGGTCAGAGCCCTGTGTTAGCTGGGTATTGTTATTTACAAGTGCTCTGTGTGCACCTCCTGCTTTACAGACACCTCAAGTGACAGCTCAGGCCTTAAACAAGATGCAGGACCTGAGGAGAGGCACTGGCAGCAAACCAACAGAAATTGTATTAAAAACATGCATCAAAACACCGAAAGGGGAGACACACAGAACGTGCCTGCAAATTATTAGTTACTCTTCTTAAATCCAAGAATTGGGATCTAAGGTGTAAGAGCAATAACTTAGGATGAAAATAAATAAATTTGGAAGTTCTACCAGCTCTCTGGTGAACCTGTAAAGTTCTACCTAAGTTTCAAGGAAAATGATAGCATTTCCTCTTTTAGTAGCATAATAAACTGCTCAGAATCTCCAAAACTTCCTGTATCAGACCCAGAACTCCAGTTGGAATCAAAAGGTGTTTATCTGAGCTGTGCAATTTTGATAGAAACAAGTAAGACTGTACAGAATTACCCAACAACACAGGAAGAATGAGTCAACTCAATTACTTTTCACTAGGAAAATGTGAAAATTTATTGCTGTCTGAATTTTTCCTGTTCAAATAGACTGTGTGATTATTTTTTTTAAATACAACTCCATGGCTAAAACCTGAAATCTCTCTCCCATCATACTTGTAGACAAGTCCTAATCAACCTTTAATTTTCTTACCAATGCACTCCTGAGTTTATTTAACATCTTGGTGTAACACAGGTCACTCAGACATTTACATTCATGAAGTATTTTCCCCCCCCTAATCCTCTCCATTTTTCAACATCTTTTTGAACAAGCACTAGAATCAGTGTTTTAACAGTCTTACAAATGATGCATTTTAAGGTCATGCCACTTCCTTCTTCTAAGTGATACTAGTCTGCTTCTTCAGCTGAAGTGCACTCACCCTCTCACCTGCTCAGGTTCAAACTCAGGTTCTCAAGCATGACCCAACCTATTTTTCTGAAGCTGTTGCCCTCAGCTGTCTTTTATTCTCCAATCCATTACTGTGCTCTGCAAGCTTTTACTGAGTGTGTCATTTTAGACTCACTTGTATTAAAATGCACATTGTTGAAATAAGCACTTATGGCCAGTTTGGGGAAGCCTGTGCAATTCATTTTACACCTTAAATAAATAAATAACATTTAATGCCACCAAAAAAAAAAAAAAATCTAACAGGACAGATTATGTGCTTTCTTACAGATTTTTAAATATGCATTAAATTAATCTCAAAGCCCATCTGAAGCAGCCACTCATTATTGGTAGGAGCAGCTGGGACAGCTCAAAGTAAATTCAGCCCTCCAGGCCACCAAGGAAGTGAATGGGAAGCAAACCCAGCCCAGCACGAGTGCTCCAAGCAGTGCTGCACACTGAACTGCCTGCCAGCAGCAGCAATGCCAGCTTGTAAAACCCGCTAAGAAGGAATTACAATAATTGGGGATTGTCGTCCTGAGCTGCAGTAATTGGGGATTGTAGTCCTGAGCTGCTGCAGCAATTCCTCCCAGGGCAGTCAGGGTGCAGCCCCAGGTGTGACCACAAACAGCACCAAGCTTCTGGGTTTGTCCTTGCACCTGCATGGCTCTCACCAAAGCACAACAGCAAAGGAAAGAATAACCTTCAAATTAAAAATCTTCAAAATAGGAGAGTTTTTGTTATGCAGGGAGTAGGGGAAGAGAATTATGTGGCTTCACTGCATCCTGCAATGACATTGTCATAAAAAAGCTACAGTCCAAAATATAATCCTCTCACTACAAACCAGATCAACTTAAGGGGTTTTGTGATGGGGTTGTTACACCACCTGATAAGTGAACACAACTGGCTGCAGCAGAACATAAGCTAAAAACTCATGCTAATGGCAAAGCTGCTTCCAAAGCAGCACCAGGAAAGCCATTTGGCTTTTCTCTGCACACTGGAGTTTTTATCCAACCTGAAACTCCTGCAGCCCCCACTAAACAAGGCTGCCATGCAATGAAGGTGAAGGCCCAGCCCAAGGCAGGCAGAGCAGGACAGCAGCCCCTGGCCTGTGACACAGCACCACCAGGGGCAGCTCCCTCACGCCTCAACTGCATGAAGTGCTTTAAACGTGCTGTACAAATCAGATTAATCCCACAGAGCCAAGAGGCAGGATTTTCATCCAGAATATATTACTGCTTATGCCTTTGTTCTTTGGAATCAGGGCTGCTGGATCCAGGAGGTTAACAGCTGAAAATTAGCATATTCCTCTAACATTTGAGAGTGCTTTAAAGCACTAATTCATTCTTATTATGTGTTAACACATTCCCTCTTCCCCCCATCACAAATCAAAAATTTAATAAACTAACATTAGCACCGCACCATTTGAAAACCTTTTAGGCCAGTTTTCTTTGAATTCTCCTATCTGAACTCAGTATTTTCACAGTAGAAGTGCTGAGACTACAAGAAAAACTCAATTCACTCCTCATTTAGTAGTCCTGAGTTCCAAAGGTTAAACCCTTCCAAGGAACATGGAAGTGCCATAAAGGTGAAATAGGACTTCATGAGCATAGGCAGGTTTAGATGAGATATTGGGAAGGAATTGTGCCCTGTGAGGGTGGGCAGGCCCTGGCAGAGGTGCCCAGAGCAGCTGTGGTGCCCCTGGATCCCTGGCAGTGCCCAAGGCCAGGCTGGACATTGGGGCTGCAGCACCTGGGACTGTGGGAGGTGTCCCTGCCATGGCAGGGGTGGAATGGGATGACCTTTAAGGTCCCCTCCAGCCCAAACCATTCTATTAATCCATGAATATCAACCCTACAAGCAGCAGAAAAGCAAATAACAAAAGCCTGGCTTGTGTCTTTTCAAAGTGTTTTGAGCTTTTCAAAACCCCAAAACACAAAGGAAAACAAAAATGCCAAGAAGAAACAGCTGCAAAAGTGGCACAATCAAGATCTTCTTTACACACTTTGAAACGGTTTTCAAAGTTTTCCAGATTTTAGCAAGTAATAACCAAATCCAATTTCTTCAGTTTGCAGATAAATGATCCATTCCACAAATTATTTTAACACACCATTGGAATGCATGTTAAAATTCTAATTTACATTCACTGAAAGATCATGTTGGACTGCAGAAGCTTAAATATGTTTATATGTTACAAAATATTTCCCCAAATCCAGGAAAAGCCTGAGGTAAATCCAATGCAATGGACTGAAACTACAATACTAAAAGTTGAGTTCCTTAATCCCTTGTGCACTTTAGGACCTGATGTGAGACAGGCAGTAAAAATCCTGTATCTCACAAATCTTTTTTTCCTCTCTCAAAGTCCTGGACTCCTTCATGCCTGTGCAGCATCAGGGCAGCATTACACTGTATTGATTAAACAAGGGATTCAGAAAATCTGGGGAAAAGAAAAGGGGGCCTGAACAATCACAGTCGATCTCATCACCTCCGTGACATGCTGTGAATGTAATTAATCCTACATTTATTTAGGAGAAATTCACATCCTACACATCAAGCAGCAACTCCCTGCTGGCTTCAGACTGGGTAATTACAGTGTAACAAGGACAAGGCTTCCATTGTAAGGAGGAGATGAAAAGGAAAACAGACCTAGGAGGCCAACCCACCTTTCAGGGGCTGTCTTACCTGCAAACCAGGAGAAGCAAATATGACACGCTCAGGAATATCTGATTTTAAATTACTTAGTACTAATGAAGACAGCAGCTTCTACAGAGACAGTATAAATGCCATAAGGAATCCTGCTTTTCACTTTAAATCAAGGAGTCCATGCTCAAACTGGCATGTTACACCTACAGTCACCAAAATTAGCACCATCACATTTGTCTCGGGGTGCAGAGCACGTATTTGTGAAGGATAACAAAGCAAGTTGCAGCTACAGTTGCACAGAACACTGCAAGGCAATTTAACAGCTCAGCTGCCTCAGCTCACAGCTCTCCCTTGCTGCACGTGCTGAAGCTACTACAAAATACAACACAAACAATGATCTTTATAATCTTATGCTAAGTTACAGAGTAGAAAACATGCCTGGGATCAAACATTGTCTTGTACATGTCATACCTATAAAACTATGAGAAAAAAACCACTTTACAACAGGCTGGATGGATGAGTAAGCTGGTGTTGTGGAAATCTCCCTGCCCATGGCAAAGGGTTGGAACTGGATGATGTCCACAGTTCCTTCCAATCCAAACCATTCTGTGATTCAATGCTGAGAGCACCAAACCCTGGGAAACTGCCAGGAACACTCACAGCTTCACCTCCAATTCAGGCACACAGACAATACACACTTACAAGTGGCACACTTTTAAAGCTAAATATGCATGTAAATATTAGGTAAAAATCCTTTAAATTGCCATGGGCTGGAGCTGTTCCCTTGAGCAGGGGTGCAGAACTGCCTGTAGTGCCAAGGACTGGAGGAAACTGTTCAGCCTCCCACCCATGTCATGGCCAGCAGGCACATATGCACAACAGCAGCCAAAAAACCCATGTGAATAGAGCCTGGCACAAAGGGGAGCACAAAACACTGGAGAAAGACATCAGGCCACACAAAGGAACCTCAGCACAGCAGGAGACAGTGGGTAAACTATTCTGGCTTCTCTGAAGGACACAGCTCCTGGGGTCACAGACACAGACTCCTGACAGGAGGGAGGAAAAGCTCTCCTGCACTAAATGCACACCTGGATTGTCCCAGTCCCAGCTGCCCAAACTGCAGCCATCAACCAACCAGTGGTTCCCCAAAAACCCCTTCCTCTCCTTCATCCCCTTCTGCTCCAAGGAAGGTGTGAATGATGGAGAAAACCCCAGACTTAGAAGAAAAATTCAGTTCTAATTTCACCTTGGAGAGGCTGCCATATGTATCAGAGTGGCTTGTAAAAGCTCGGACCTGAAGAACAAAAGCATGCAAACCAGGCAAATTAAATTTAATTTTATTATGGAAATGAAAGCAATAACAGAAGTGACAGCAGGGTGGATGATAAGCTCACTTAGCAGGGGGATCAAATGAAGTGATGACATGTCATTATGACCTCAGGGGTTAAAGATGCAATTTTCCATCTGGCTGCATCTGGCTTTTCAACAGAAATGTTGACACCACCTGCTGAGATTTACCACAAGCTGCCTTCATAGGTCTTTGTCAAGCTTTTGTTAGCCAGGTTAACATTTACTTTTCCCTCTTTTCTGCTAAGTTTGGCTGAGCAACATGCTCCCTTTCTTCAAAACCTAACAACACTTAAAAGGATTTACAAGCCACCTTCCACAATGGATGGAATTATTAACAGTCACTCCACAAGCAGCTTGAAGGGAAATACTGAGAACCTGGAAAGCAGGTGAAACTGCCTTTAAGATTGCAAGCACAAAGATGACATTTCAGCTACACTTGCTAGTATCTTCCATTATCTAAGACATTTTGGAATCTACTTTTTTCTTAGTAACAGGCACCTGAATAAAGTAATTTTTCTGAAAGAAAAAAAAAAACCTAAACAAAAACATCCTTAGAATTCCAGACCTAGCTTGTACTCCCCATCCCCAATTGACTATTAGCCACCTGTGTGTGTTTTATTCACCATCTTCATCATTTCTAATTCCAGATACACTGTGCTTAAATCAGCTTTTGCCAGCCCAATGACACATTCACTTATTCATCTAATTTACTCACAGCCAAACTATGATCTCAAACCAAATTTGTAATCAGCTATTGACACTCTGCTGGCTATAAGGATTTTGTTTCCACATGGCATATTTAGAAGCTCATACCTACCAGGGGTGTTTCTCCTCATCTGGAACGGGACTGAGGGCTCTCTTTCACTGGATATATCCATTATGGTTTTGCCTGTGCCAAACTTTCCCCCTAAACCCAGAGATCTGTGCCAGCACAGGTGAGCTGAAGAGTTTGTTTCCAGCTGCTTTTAAAGTGCTCAGATTCTTCACTAAAAAGAACCTACATTCTGTTTTAACTGTGTAAACAGAGACCCCAACCTCCACCAGGAGTTTGTTGCTTATAGGGAAAGAGGAGAAGAAAAGGAAAACCCTCCATGGATTTTGAGATTATCCTCAGCCACAAAAGGACAGACAAAGGAAGTTAATGAAGCCTGATGGAGCAAATAACAGTTAGGAAGCAAAACAGGGGAAGTATCCAGACTGACTGGAGATGGAAGTAATTTTAACACTGAAAGATCACCACAGTAACATCAATAAACACCTTCCCCTCCCAAAACTCTTCCACCACAACAGCAATTATCTAATCACAGAATGGTTGGGGTGGGAAAGAAACTCCAAGCTCTCCTCAATCCACCCCCCTGCCATGGCAGGGACACCTCCCCCTGTCCCAGCTGCTCCCAGCCCCATCCAGCCTGGCCTTGGGCACTGCCAGGGATCCAGGGGCAGCCCCAGCTGTGCCAGGGCCTCAGAGGGAATTCCCAGAGGGATGTCACACCTTCATCCCTGAAAGGAAAGATGTACCACCCTCTTCTCCAGGTGCCTCACCTTGGGGAGCTGGGACCCCTTGCCTTGAACACACAAATCACCACCCTGCCAAGGGATGTCCTGAGTGACAAGTGAGCTTGGCTGTTCCCTTCCACATCAAGGAACAAAACCAAGTGTTCCCATTCCCTTTGCACTTGCTGAACTTCAAACACTGCTGAACTGCACAGCAATAACTGCAGCATATGCTTAAATGCTGTCCTGATTCAGGCCTAAAAATAGGACTGGGTTCTGCAGCTCCTCTCTCTCTCCTGCTCTCCTAATGACAGACAGCCATTGTGCCGTGTCACTCTGACAATAAGATAGCTTAATTGCCCTCTTTCCAGCAGCTGTCAGTTCTGCTTAACTGGGACATAATGTGAGAGTCTGGGAGGAAATGTGTTAATCTATCAGTCACTTATAGCTACTGTGCATTTTCCTGGGCTGCATTTAAAGAAAACTGGGTTTATGACTGACTTGCTAGTCATTATATTCATTGATATGGGCAGCAGAGGTATTACTGCTTAATGACTCATTTCTTTGTGAAAGACCCATGAAATAACTTTCTCCTTTATTTACTGCACTTTTTCTACTCAACTTCAACCTGCATTTCCCCATACCTGGTGAATTTCCCACACATGTCAGGTGTGGTTGAAAAAGGCCTCTTCAAATTTGACACTGTAAAATGAACTGGCTGTTTCAGGAATTCAGCAGGATTGATGAATCAAAATATTTAGAAACACCTGTAATTGTTTAAAAGTATTTTATCTATTGTAACCTATAGGAACAGAGTCACTGAAAGCACACAGAGAAGAAGAATCAACATTACAGACCATCATGAACAGCTGTGAACTGAGGTCTTTAATTCTCCAAGAAGTACAGCTAAGGTCACACCTAAATGTAACAGCCTGTGCAAGCTGCCTCAATTCTGCCTCATTCCCCCTTCTGATCACAATTATTACCAAATTCCCTCTAGATCCCCTTCACTGTCTTGTGCACTTCAGGTATTTTATCTCCAGGTAAATACAAAGACTATTTTAGCCACTGGTCCAGGAGCCTGCATTGCTGTTTTAACAAATAGACAATGACATTTTTTGTGTGTTTATTAGTTATGCCTGCTCCAACTCACACCTTTTGTGGCTTTCAGAGAAGGCTGTGAAGATATAGAAAGGAAGGAAAAATAATACAAAAAACAGAGTAAATCTGACAAGAACAATATAAAGCTTAGTAAGATTTGAACATGCAGCTTGCTTTAATCATTTAATCCATTTCCCACTGTTTTCCTACTGGTACTTTTGGTTTTAAGCCATTAAAACATGCTGGTATTCCAACCAGTCTGGCTGCAAGCTACCCAAAACTCTGGGAATAAGCCATGCTGAGTCCATTACAAGAACACAGGTGAGACACAGAAGTGCAGGGGTTTTGTCTTTCCTCTCAAGCAGTGGAAGCCAAAGCTTCCCACAGTGCCAGGGAGAGCTGCAGGGGCACAGAGCACATGGGGATTTGTGACACTTGTTCTGGTGTTAATAATCAATTGGTGCAACTGCTACAGCCCATAAATCAATGCTTCATGCAGCTGGGAATGCTTTGCATGTGCTGTCATTTGTGAAGTGAAAGCTCCTTCCAGCCTTTATCCTGAAGTTACATAAGTGCTACATAAACATTTATCTTCATAGGAAAGATCACTATAGAATGAGATTTTCCCAGAAGCTGTTTTTCCCCCAAAACTCCTATTAATATATTAATGAAAATTCACATTTTTACTTCTAATCCAATTCCTCCTTCCCTTCTCCAGTGGTGTCCCTGTATTAAAAAAATGCACTGAATGTCTTTGCTTCTGTATCAAGAATTGCTGGACAGACACAGTTACTAAATGAAAAAGCTGATCACATTCCCACATATAGGAGACAGAATTTATTTTACTGCTATTTGTTCACAGATGAAGCATGCATGCTAAAAACATCTCCCACATCAGTGACTACTGAAGAACTTACTTGACTTTCTGGATCCAGATGCAGTAGTCTGTAATGAAGAGATCATTAAGGATGTAAGCAGGGTCACTCTCCAGGAAAATCTTGTGAATGTCCAGCAGACACTTCAGCACTGCAGCTTTCCCTGGAAGCAGATTTTTGGTTTTGTGATTCACAAGAAATTCACAATAACAGATCAGGTTTATCCTGTCCCACCTGAGGGTTGAATACCCACAGTATCCACGACCTCCTTGGAAAGGGGGGCTGATTCCCAGGCTGGGAACAGCAGCCCTGTAACTGTGTCCTCCAGCATCCCATCCCTGGGGATGGGGAGCCCTGGATTCAGCAGGAATCTCTGCAGGCCCAGCCATGCATGAAATTCTCCACAGCTGAGGCAGCCCCTGCCCCCAGCTCCAAACTCAGCACACACAGGCAGGGCACTGTATTTAAAAAGAAACAAACTAAGCTCAAAAGTAGCTCACAAATCACAAGAAGTTATGGCCCAGCATCTCTCTGAAGAGGAGCATTTTTGCCTTTGTGCCCACACAAGCACCAGTGCTGGGAACACACAGCTCCCAGCAGGGCCAGGCATATGGAACTGGAGAGGCAATGGAAGGATTACCCACCAGGGCCTGGAATTAGGGAGAACTTTTCCTGCTTCTCCTAGTCCCAGAATAGTTATGCAAAATGAAAGAAAAAACTCACTTCATGTTCAGGAAGGAGCTATTTGGCACGCAGTCAATAAATACAGTGAAAGATTAAAAATGCGTTCTCAGTCCACAACCAGTGTGGACTGTTGTGTTGTCAGCTTGACTTTTCCTTCCTATGCAAAGTTCCAATTAGCTGGAATCTCCCCCCTTGGTTTCCTGATGACAGTTGCTAAAGGGTTAAGTGCTGGAACACTTTAAAAAAATTATTTTCACCGTTTAATGGTGGGGAAAAAAAACCCACATTCAAATGAAAACAGCCACCACTGCAAATGGAATCTAATAACCCTCTCCCAAGAGGCTGGCTCCTCCTAGGCTATGAAACCTGAACAGGGATGAAATTACATTTTACAGATTTAGAGGAGAGGGAAAAAAAAAAAAAAGAAACAAAAAAGATCAGAACTCCCCCTGCTGTTCAAGCACAAAATTTGTTTGCTTATTTGTAAGTAATTCCATGCTGAAAAAAAGATACAGCCAGAGAATGAAAGTTAAAGGTGAGGAAGATGGCAATAAGGAGGAGGAAATGGAGAGAGCAAAAAGCCATGGCAAACAGAACAGAATAAACCCACTGGTTCTGGAAACCAAGTCAGCAAAGAAAACCTAAAACCCCAAATATAACTAATAACTTTTCAATTGTATCCCCATCAATGCTTGTCAAGCACCACTATTTTGACTAAAAAGAAGTGTGCTCTTTCACAAAGAGATGATGTGTGGAATTAAAATTTTGCTGATTTTTTCAGGTTCCAGCTGTCAAGCTGTCAGCCCAAACCATTTCCAACATCCACTCCTGTTACTCATCTGCCAAGTAACAATGTACATCAGTGAATGTTACACTAATTCCCAACTAAAAGTGTCTTTCTTCATAAATTCAAAGTTTTGGATTACAGCAGCTTGATGGGTCTCTAATGAGAGGCTGCAAATCTTGCCAGACTTGAAACAGGGAATCCTGCATCAGGCAAACTATCAAATGTCTGCTTTCAGAACGTGGCCCACGATATTTAACAGATTTTGCACAGTTACAGCTCTGCATTACAGTGATCAATAAATAAACTGCTGTTTATGTGCAGATGCTACTTCCTGATTATTCAAAAAACCCACCAGTTGTGTTTAAAAGCACAAATAAAAAAGCTCCCAATGTGTGTAGCAGGAAAGTCAGAGGAGGTGTCTGCAGATCACTGAATCCTCCTGGAGCTCCTTGCTGAGAGCTGGCTGAAACCTGAATTTTACACACTCAGAATCCAGTCCCCTTCCCACAGACTATTCCAAAATGAGGATAAAATCTGACCCCAGCTCTGTATGTGCCATTTGATATGGTAATCTGATTTTACACCATCATGAAATTCTACCAGCTTTCATCCTGTGTATTTGGAAAGAAAGTTTAAGTCATATACATATCTATTTTACATTCTTCTTCCCTACAGACTTCTATGTGTTTTCCCACATTTTCAAAGAGGAGCATTCATCTACAGATAAACTGAACTTTGCTGTTCTTCTCACTTTTTAATGGAACAGTATTCTGAGACACAAGGAAAGAAATCTACAAACTTTTTAATTTAATATATCCTGGTAGTAACTTACCCAGTCAGGCAATATTTCACTGGATCACTGAATGCTCACTGCAACACCATTTTCCATTGTGACATTAAAATAAAAGCAAATTTTTTACCTCACATGAACTATATTCCCCACAGAAAAAGGCTGTCAGCACTGCAACACTGCAGTTTTGTTATCAGAATTTTCTTTTTCACACTTATGAACAGCAACATAAGGCAGTGCAGATAAGTGAGGAGGGACAGCATCCATCTTCCCCTTAAAACTTCACTCCCTGACTGTTATAATGTCAATGGGATTTTCAATCAGCAACAGTTTTTGGCAGTAGTAAAGATTAATATTGCCATTTGTGTGGGTTTTTAATCCTGCAACTCACAAGCATTTAAAATAAACCACTGAAGCACTGCTTCTCAGTGATCCTTCTGTCCAAAAAATAAATCTAAGGCTTTTCTCAAAGAAGGAACTCATGTAAACAGAGAAGCTGAGGTAACTTGAACAAGGCAAGGTATAAAGATGGTTTGTGTAACTCCCAGTCCCTACACACTCACCCAGCTGCAGAATCATGGCTGTGTCACTGAGGGCACGTGTCACCAGCTCAAAATGCCTGTGCAGGGGATAGCACAGCACTCTTCTTCCAAAAGACACCAGGACATCATGGATGCTGGAGAAACTCTGTGGGCATCAGTGAAAAATCTCCATTAGTCTGTGTGCTTGTTTGTTTTCCTTTAAGGAAAAAACCCATAGCAGAATAGGGAAAAAAAAAAGGCACATTTTGATTTATTATACCTCTAAAAATCTGTATTTGAACAGATATGGAAATGTACATGTTAAATAGAAACAAGACACTGCACACTGAGTTTGCATGGCAAGATAACAGAAGTCCTGTACATTTTAGTGGTTTGGGATTAAAAAAACCCCTAAAGAACATGGGAATAAAACATCTCAGTCAAGACTTTGCCATCCTTTAGATTAAAGCAATAAATTACATCTGTCCCACATTATTACATATATTAAGGAGAAGCTATAAAAAGCCTTTTAAGAATAAAGGAAAATTAAATCCATATGATATTAACCAAATACATGTGTACATGTAAGAACTTAAAAAATGATACATGACTTTGCTTTTCATGAAAACTCTAGATATTCAGGACAGGGACAAATATACCTGCCTGGGGAGAACAGTTCATTGTCCTCCTTCATGAGTGAGGAACACCTCTAATTTACTCAGGCCAGAGGCATTAAGGAGTTATTAAAGACTTTTTTAAAAGTGATTTCCCTTCCAGCTTTCACTTTTCAAGACAAAATGCTCCATTTATTAATGAATTTTAAAAAAAAATACCTATTTCATCTTGAACTCTCCATCTATTAAAATTAATAAAAGCACTTTGCTGACAGCCAGCACTTCTTTGCATTCTGTGACTACCTCAACCCATTGCTCATTTTAATGGATCACCAGCAAGCATTTAAATCATTTATGGTTTGTGATTGAATATTTAGAGGCTAAGGTGTGTTCATGTCATGGCCAGCAAAATGGCAGTCAGCTCAAACAAACCAGACTGAGGCAAATTTTTTGTGTACAGAATGATGAAAACTCCCAGCCCTAATGGTTTATCTAACAGAGAGAGTTATTAAGAGTTTGGTGCCAGGATTGTGAGTTCTCTAGGTGTGAAACACACTGTTGGCACAGGCTGCACAAGAACTGCTCTATCAGAGGGTGAGCACATGCAGAAAACTCCTTCACTATGTTAGGATATGGATAAGAAAAAACAAATTGTGAATTAAGACAGGGCATTTTTACTGCAGTCCTTTGTAACCTGCTACTGCAGAACTCAAAATAAAAGAAAACCTGTTGTCACAATACAACTGAATGTAACATTCAACACTAGAAGAGATTGAAGGACTGGACCCAAAAATCCTGTCCAGTTTCAGTTTTGATCCTGCCAAGTGAGACTTGGCTCAGCAGACTCAGCTCAGAGCTTTCCACCTTCCTGCATTTTAAGAATTAATGGATTTCAGGTCCAGTCCTTCCCACCCCCAGCTCTGTAACAATTTCTCTGCACAGGCCTGGGTGCTTTCAGTGAATAACCTGAATGTGGAGAGATGGAATTCAGGCTTCCCTCTGATCCCTGCTGGTTCCAAAGATGAGCAGCAGCTCAAACAGGGAGTGGCACTTGGACATGGTTTAATGGTGAATGTGGTGATTGTGCAGGAAATGGTTGGACCTGAGGATCTAAAAGGTCTTTTCCAACCTTTATTATTCCAAGAGTAAGGCTGAAAAGAAGGGGGCAGGTAAAGCAATACATGCCCAATAACTTCTGGAGCCCAGAAATCAATTTCTGGTACCATTAAAAACAGGATATACAAGTAATCAATCTTCAATCCTAAAGGAGCAAACTTGGCACAGAAACAACACAAAACACCAAAAACACCCAAGAAACCCAGCAAAAACACAACACTAAACTTTACTTTTACCTTACCTCCAGCCAGCACAATGTTGCACTCAGTTTCCTGATGTTCCAAGATGATTCAACCTGATTTTAAGAGAAGACAGTAAAACAAGTATTATCTAATCCAACACTGCTGGCAAACTATTTAAGATAACATTCTGGCAGCAATTTAAGAACCTTTGTGAATAAGAAGCAGTAATTACATTATGTGCATTGAAATGGCCACAGGACAGCATTAAAAATTATATTGCAATGCAGATGTTGAATAACTGAGTTGCTTTCCATAGCAGGATGATCCAGCCCATGCACAAAATCTTTAAAACATAACAACAATACACAGAGAAATGGTATTTTAGTGGAATTCTGTCCCTTTGCACAAAGCAACAGAGACTTGAATCAACAAAAGCCAAGCTCAAATGCCTTGTTTCATGAAAACAGCTCAAGCCTTTTGGCTTGCAGAGAGGGTCCTGAAGCCAGCAGTACATGTAAAATGTCATTATTCTTAATATGTGACAGATTCATAGCATTTGAGTGGAAGTGTGGTCCAGTGGGATGATTGGGGCAAAAAGCCAGAAAGCCTTGATCTATAATCCTGGCTCTAGTAAAGATTTGTGTGGCCTGAATGTCTTGGTTTTTCTATTAAATGGGAATTTAAAAAAAGGACAGGAGGGAAAGGAGAAAAAACCCCACTGTGTTTTTCATACAGTTACTGCAAAACCAATAAAGAATTGCACAACTGTAGTCCTGGCAGATTTGCAATTCTGTGCAGCTCTAACATGCAACACAACTACAATCCCAGATTATTTTGTTGAACCAGCAGGTTTGGACGTTTTGCCTGTCATGCTACAGCCCATGCCCTGTGTGTCAGTCTGATTAAGCCAGAATGGCTTTGATGACATGTGTCAATATTTTGGTTAAAAGCATTGAGAACACATCTCCTTGGTTCATATCAGCACAGGAGATGAGAGGCACAGAGGTGTATGTGGGAAGCAACTCCAAGAGGGCAAGGTATCCACACAGAGCAAAAAAGAACAATTACTTGTTAAATTGGCCTAAACCAAGATACAGAAATCAGAACTGCACAGAATTGTCTGCAATCTCCTGCTACTCCACATCTCTCCTATTCCAATGCTGCTGCAGAAAAACAGAGGTGTTTAGAAATCCTACTAATCCCCATGTGCACCAAATCTAGAGATATAAAGTGTTTGATTTTAACTTCATCACGTAAGTTTAATGCCTGGCAATAAGTTCATGTTAAAAGGTAAGATCCCTAAATGACAGTACAGGGTCCAGCACTAAGTTCCTAAAACATGTTCTATTTTTGACTTTTATTAACTCACATTCTTGTCCCCTTCATTGACACGTGTCTCATAGCAATATGCCAGAAGAATATCAATTAATCCAAGATATACGTGGCGGCGGCTCCTTTTATCCAGAAGAAAAGATTTATTTGTGAACTTCCTCATCTGCTCTCTCTCTGCCTCAGAGAAGACAACTATAAAAAGTAAAAGGATAATTGATTATGAGTTTAAAGCTGGCACATTGACTTTAATAGGTGGTAATACTACCTCAACAATGTCTTTAAAAAGGAGCAGGTAACTAATCACAAGTCACCCATCACTCAAGAAAAAGCTTAAATCACTCTTACTTTCATTCTTAACTTTTATTAATCTCTGGTATATTCATTTCAATGTCAAGCTCCAGGACAGCACTGCATGTACACACTGATGGCTCTGACCCTCTCCAGGTGCCAAGGGTTTCTGTGGATGCCTGGATATCTTATACAGGGATAAATACACAATCAGGATCCAAGTAAAATGAGGTTTCTGAAGCCCACATTGTATGGGACAAAAATCCAGAGGCAAGTGACAATTTAGAAAGAGCATGGCAGCTCTAACTCTGTTTTTTCTGTTCATGCTAAGCAGGTCAGTATCACCCCCTGAATCACAACTACAGAATATGTATCTCCGTTCTATCAGTGAATTTCTTTGTAAGTTGATTCTTCAGTGCAAACATGAACCATATTTCACTTTTAAACACCAAAGAAACTCCCAATGAAATTAATGAAATAGAGCAGTAAAGTTTTCTTCCTTTAAAATTCAAACTCTGGAGCATCATAACATCTACAACTGGACCATAAACACAGAAATTCCAGGTCTATTCCATAACTGCAAACAAGATGTAGACCAGACAATTCCCAAAGGTAAATGTTACAAAATGCTCATTAAGTTGCTGCAAAGTGCCAGGTGTTCTAAATAAAATATCTTTCTCTGAGAAAATACTTCAATGCTGAAAAAAAATTTCTATCAATTGCCTGAAGTTTTTGAAAATTAATTATCCAAGCCTGAAACTCATTATTAACATGTCCAAACCACCACCTACTTTGTTTTCCCTGTACTTCCAAGTACATGGTGTGAAATTATCAGAACAATTAAAATTGTAATTACATTTCTGCAGTACTAAGCCTGTACACTTTTGTACACTTACACTGCCAAGTTTCAGCTAACAATCTGTACCACAATCAGTATTAATCTGATGCAAAGCAGCACTTGCTGCTACTTATCAAGTAAGCTAAATTGGCAACTTTTTTGTAACTTTGATTTAAAATTGTTTTGTGCATTTGCCAGTGGCAAAACCACGCCAGAATATAAATGTGCGTTAATGTATCCACATCTAAAGGAGTCAGACATTCATCTCACAAAGTTTCTGACAGATGAGGCTGCAGACATTACCTTTACATTTTAATCACCTCTTTTACTTGTTTTAAGCTGGCCATTCCTCATGTTAAAAAAGAAGATACTTCAAACTGTCCTCCAGGAGCAGTGTCAGTGAAGCAGAGCTTAATCTCTGAGGGGAGGATGAGGTCTGACAGCCAGAGGGTGTTTTGTTACAGCCCTACTGCTATTTTACACTTAAATCACTGGGAGATCTCTATCTCCACACTACCATGACACTTGCAGCTCTAAATGTGTTGGGGGCACTCAGATAAAATGTGCTGGACCCACACAGAGAGCTGACTCAGTGGTCAGCCAGGAAAGCACAGCCCAGGCAGCACCTCTGGTACTCTGCTGGTTCATGATCAGTCTCAGTTCATGATCCTGTCAAGCCAAGGCCTGAATCCCACAGCTCTCCCAAAGGGAAGAACTGAGCAGAACTGAACCCTCCTTAAATTTTTTTCCTTTAAACTGAAATATTATGTTACAATTGTAAGGTTTTTAAATGTGTGCATCTACCCCTGTAGGTTAAGGAATGAGCAACATCAGAGGGAGGAGGAGAAGTCAGCAGAGAGCAGTTTAGTCAGAATCAAGTTAATCATTGATATTTATCTTGCCTTTTAAAACCAGAGACACTTCACAGTGGAATCTAATCATTAGGAGTTTTATATGAATAAAAAGCAGGATTTCCTCACAAATAACAAAAACTGCTCAGCAGCAGAGCCAGGAAGGAACACAAGATGCAAAGCACTGAAAACTGAGCAAAGCAGGTAGACAGAAATTTGATAAAAAAAGAAAAGTAATCCATCTTCAACTTATGAATCCACCAGTAATGGCATATATTTGAGCCAAGCCTTACTGAAAGGTGGAACTCTGAGAGGAAATTGCTTCTCTTTCTATAAAGAAATAAAAAACAGAACAGTCACTGTAAGCATGAGAGGTTACCCTGAACAAAATAAGATATCCTTGGAGCATATAAATGTTAGATTAAATACATATGTCAGCCTGAGCCTTTGAAGATTATTGTGTTGCCTAAAGAGGAGTTTTTTCCAGTAGTGCAATTGGAAATAGAATAAAAATGAACTCTTAACCAAGCTGAATGTGACTGTTAGAAAATACAAACCCTTTTATCTGGAATCTGTAGAAGCAAGACACTAATGTAAACTTCAGCAGCAGCAGCAAGGAAGCTTTCCAAAAACGTTATCCCCTCATGGGAAAGGCTGTGTAATTAATAAGGCTTTATGGAGTATTACTTGACTTGAATGAGACATTCTAAGGGTGAACAAGAGAATGCACAGTAAGATGCACAAAAAGGACAAAAAGAAAAGACACTTGGGATAAGGAGAAATTTTAAAAAGGCAAAATACACAAACCATGCACACAAGCTGGAGAAAAAGTAAAAAGGTCAAATAAAAATAGATTCAAAGTAAGGACAGAAGAGAGATGAAAACTTTAAATGTTAATGAGAAGAGATGAACCAAAAAGAGAAAAAAATTTAGTAATGAGACATTAGAAGAACTTGATGATGTAAAAACAAAGAGAAAATAACCAGGGATAAATATAAGAGCAGTAATCAACCAAGAAAATCTTCAGTTAATTGCAATGTCATGCAAAAAATAAAAAAGGCCATCTGTACTTCTAATTACTTCTTGCAGCCAAAGACATTATAAAGACAAAAGTAATCAAGATTTTGGTTCCAAGAAACCAATAAAGATAACAACTGAAAAGATATCAATGTAAGTCAGGAAAAGGAACAAAAAAAATCTCTTTATTCAGTGTTTCTATATAAGAAAATAATTTTTGAAAGAATATGCTAGTTTTTATGTCATTTCCCCACCATAAACTCACTGTTACATTGAAGCTGAGGAGCAACATGTCTTTATTCAAAACCAAACCCTTCCTCCCCACAGGCCAGAGAGGAATTGCTGATAAGTGCACCATTCCCTTGGCTGGTACAGCAATAGAAACCCCAGGGGACACATCCTGGTGATGCTCAATGCTGGGGGAACAGCCTGGAGCACCTCCTGCTTTCCCAGCACAGGAGACCTTCACGTAGAACCTGCACTCCCTCTCATGGTGGTTTCCTTCACCACAGCTCACTCAGGGCTAGGAACCTCCACTGATTGCACTCACTTATCCAAACAGCACAAATGTTACCAAAACTGAACTTTCTCCAAGGAAAAGGGTGGGTTTGTTGGCATTGACATCACCCAAACTCCAAAATGCCTCTTTTGTTACTTAAACTTCCTCAAGATTCACAGAACAGCATGAGCCCCTCCACTCAGCCCCATGAAAGTGAGATTTTTTTGATCATTCTTATTAATAAATTGGTATCTGTTATAACAAATGGTTTGGAGCAAAGATGATCCTTTATGAAGTCCCTTTTCTGGATCCTTTACAAAGTCCCTTTTCTGGATCCTTTACAAAGTCCCTTTTCTGGATCCTTTACGAAGTCCCTTTTCTGTGTAATTTCCATTAGCAGCCTTGCCAGGCTTTCGAGGAGTTCTCCTTTTTTTTTGACCCTAAAACCCAACAACAGACATGTTTTTCCTCAGTACCTCAATTTGGAGGAGAAACATTTCTTATCAATAAAATCATCCAGCAGTTCTTCATTTTAATTATATTCCTTAAGCCAAGCAGACAGGAGTAGTGTTTCATTTACTATGGAGTGAATGGATAAAAACAAACAAAGGAAGCCTTATTATTGTATTCTCAAGCCTCTTGTACCTCTGTCCACTGCTTTTTAAATCAAGTGTTTATGATGGACATAATTAACAATTTCAGAGGCTGAAAAGACACCAGGAATAAAGATCAGATTACATTCACAGTAAAATACACAACATCTATCCAAATTCTATTTTTCTCCCAGAGAAAATGGGGAAGTGCAGGTATTATCAGTGCACTGAGAGCCCCTGCTGAAGGGATTATCATCATCTGCTTTAGGAATATCAGATTTTCATACAAAATAGGAAATGAATGAAGAACAATAGGAGAAAATGCTCAATAGTAACTTGCAGTGCTCTCAGTAATCACTGTGTGCAGGGAGGCAGCCTCAGTTATCTGTCAGCAGTGCTCCCACAAGGTCACCCACTCACCCTGGAACATCTCTTCAGGTTTCTAAATGGACACAAAGAGCTTTCTTTCTGAAAAAGTTTGAGACACATAAAGTAATATAATAAAGTAATAAATATTAAATGTAATAGAGCAATAAATTTGCTTTAAGAACAATAAGCTATAACATGGCATCACAGCAATTATCATTCAAGCAACAGATGTGTGTATATATATATATATTTATATATATGTATATTCTCACCAAATGCAGGACTGTCATGTTCCTGATGACTTCCTCCCTGCAAGGCTGTCATCTTTCTATGAGCATCAATCCACCAGGGTTTGTACTTTAAAAGATGTTTAATAGCTTCATCTTCAAAAAAATCAGCTCTAGGGAAAATAAAAACAACTTTCATATGCTATTTATTTCAATTCATATTATATGTGGGTAGATATTAACACATCCATAGAATACATCTCACTTGGCCCCAGGTTATTTTCCATGTTAGAAATATGTACTTTGACTTTAAAGCAGAAAATAGTAATTATCTAAGAAAGCACAATTTTCTCCTATGTTTCAGTATTCCTTCCTTACCTCCTCCACCTTTCCTGAGCCACCCAGAAACCCAGGAATTCATGAGCTTGCAGCATCACATGAAGCTGAACCAACCTGATTTGTTCTGAGTGCAGCTGAAGGAAAACACTCCAAAGGCTTCTCAGACAAATCATTTTGTTGGGTGGCTCTCCCACTGAAGAGCCAGGGAAGTTTTTGGGAGGAAGTTGTGCAGCTGAAGGGTAAAAGTGAAGCAGGGATGGGGATGGACTTAAGCAAGGATATGCAGCAGCAAGGTGGAAAAAGAAGAGTTGTACATGAATTCTGTAAGGGAGATCACCTCCATCTCAGCACAAAGCCACTGTGGTAAAAATCTCAATTCTGGGAGGATTTATCCTAAAGGATTCAAGTTCTAAGCCTCCTATTACCAGCTGAGCTTTTTCTTCAAGCCAAACAATGGTATAAATACTGAGAATTTAAAAAAAACCCACAGGAAATTTCTTAATACCTTCTTCATCACCACACAAAACCTAAACACAGAATGCAATCTGCTTCTCTCTCACACTGAGAGATTTTTTTGTTGCCTCCCATCAATGTCAAAGCAGCTTCTCAGCCAGGGTACACTTTCCTCAAGGCCACCAGAACAGTTGTTTGCCCCCATTTCTACCAGAGCTTCTGTTCTCCCCAGGAAAACAATTTTTGTTGAAGAAAGGCTGGTATCATCTGTTCTGAAACAACCCAGACACAGCCATTAAACTAAATGGTGTAGCTCTAACCAGGCCAGAACACAGAGTCTAAAATTGAAACTTGAAATTACTGCAATTTGCATCCCATTAGAGGTTAGCAACTACTTCAGTTCTAGTGAAATGCAGTTCTACAAATCTCTTCTGCTTTTTGTGTGTTACAGCAAGACATGAGGATGCTTCTGAAACATCCAACTGAGGAAAAAATCCAGGTCTGCAAAGTTACCTTCTGAAAAATCTCAAAATGGGTTAAGCCTTCCTGTCCCCACAAAACACACCACAGTACTAATTCTCCCCACTGGGGACTGCCCTCTTCTCCCACCAGATCTATCTTGCAGGAATCAATTAATTAATAAATCTCGTGGCTTTCATTTATTTTACTTATCCGAACCTAACTTGACCTGAAATACTCCAACCTGAAAGGCACAAAGAATCATTTTCACCTCACTACATGGAACGAAGCATAAAAGAAATGCAAAGTTTTGGTTTGGACATTTTCTTCATTCTGCTATAAAACAAGTTTCACATGATTAAGGCAAAGACAAGATTTCATAGCTTCAAAACTCAAATTCCCCCTCTTACACAAGTGTGGTTTATTAATCCTCTTTTCATAAGGTGAAAAAAAGTTCTGATTTTGTCAACCCAAGATGCCAGCAGAGTGGCTGCTCAGCTGCTGAAGAGATGAAGTATGAAACAAAGTTCTGCAACAGCTGACAGCAGCCCCCTTTAAATACAGTAATTAAACAATTGAGTAACCCCAAAACACATGAGCAATGTTTTGTGTCAGTGTCATACTAAAAATACCCACTAAGGTAAGGATGCTCTGATGAGACAAAACCAGACCAAAAGGAAAGCTGTTCTTTCCAGAAGTGATCTTAAATGCAATCATTTGTGAGAAGGGAATGTGTTTCAGAGGTCAATCAGCACTAATCAGTACTCACAGGTAATGATCAGGCTCAAACTTGGCAGCCTCAGCTGCCAAACGTCTCCTCCTCCGTTCCTCTGCAGGAGCCTGGTCTGGATCCCTGATGTCAATGACATCACTGAGCTCATCCTGCAAATGGCAACAAAATCATAGAACCAAGCCTCTGGTAGGGCACACAAGATTGAGTCAGGAAGAATTTAAGTAGGATGTTTATCAGAATTGCACTGAAATCCCTAGAAAAGCTTCAATCTCCAAATTCAGGCTCCACTATGCAAATAAAACATCAAAATTCCAAGGAAATGCAATTATTTGAAGCTCCTTAGAACTCATGATACTATCAAGTCCATTCAGGTCATTTTATCATAAGACAGGGAGGTTATTTTACATTATGATAAATTTGCAATGTTAAACAAAAGCACACAACCCCAACAAAGACAAGAATCACACACCATTTGTGACTTTTGAGAACACTCTCACTCTCTGAAGTGGCTGTACATTAATTAATAGGCATTTGTAGTGCCCTTTTAAACATCATTGGGTAGTTATTTCCCATCCCATTTCCTGATGGGAACTTTCTTCACAAATCTCATGGTAATAAAGCAGCATGCATGTCCAAACAATGTAAATACTTTACTCATAAACAGCAATCCTGCTCCAAGCCCTGGGAATACTGTGATTCCTACAATAGCAAGTTAGAGTTACATAACTGAGTTGCACTTTTCCAAAGCTGTCTCATGAGCAAGGAAGCCTACAGAGTTACCCAGAACTTCCAGGATGGGAGAAGACAAAGTTCACCCACCTGCAGCCTCTGGAACACCCCAGAGCGCAAATTCCCAAACCCATAGGGGTGCTGCAGGGCTGGAGGGCTCTCTTCATAAGGAATCTGTTCCATTTCCCAGTCAAATTCTTCTTCATTCTCTTCACACAGCTCAGCAGAGGCAGCAGCATCTACAGCATGGTCAGAAGAAAATATTATTAAATAGAAAAATACGTAATAGAAAATAATAATAAAAAAGGTTTATTGTGCTAATTGTGTTTGCCTTTCTTATTTTACTGCATCTTTTAAGAAATCTCACTCAACACTGAGTCATACAGACCTGTAACCCCCAAGTCCCGCTTCAAACTCCCCAACTTCCAAAAATGATCATCAGGAACACTTAATTTTAAATGCACTCCCTCAGACTGAAAAACATCTTCCACTGAATTCAGTAAGATCAGCGTTTGATGCTAGGAGAACCCTGACAGAACCCAAGTGATGTTATCAATCATTTAAGGCAGGAATTAAAAAGTGACAGTCAAACATTTTTTTCTGTTAAATACTGATGTTAAGCAAGACATGCACCAGAACCTGTGGTTTTAATTAGCTTTCACTTGAGCTAATAGTCCAGTTGTAGTTTGTAGAAAGCAGAAGACTCAACTGTGTGTGTGTCCTACAGCCACTAGAGGGGTACAAAGCCCTACAGAGCATCAGCATTTTTTAAAGCACATTTTAAGCATATTTTGGAAAGATTTAAACATATCCAAACCCCCTAAAGTTGACATGTGTGTGATCTACAAGATATTTATTTCTGCTCTTATCCATACTTTTATTTATTCACACCCTTCTCATACCTTGGACTAGTCAATAATAAAAATATTGTACTTTTCTACATGTATCCCTCTACAGATCAATAACTGTTTCATTACACACATGTATCATCTTGTATAAACAGGATTGATTTTGTCATACCCATCTCTTCTACCAAAGGTTTTGCTGATCTTGATTTCTTTGGTGCTAAAAGAGATGTCAGCATGTCCAGCCCCTCAAAATATTGGCCAGGAACCTCCTTGGGCAACTGAATTGTAAAAGTACCTTAAAAAAAAAGTGGGAATATAAAAATTGCATTAAAATATCTGAGACAGGCAAACGTGCATTCCTCCTCTGTGAGGAAGGCTCAGAGGAAGTAGGACACATGCAGGTAACATTTATTTTTCAATGATCCCTGTGCATGTTTTTAACCTTATTTCATAACAATTCAGGATTTTAATGATAAAACATGAAAGAGAATATTTAACTACTTGAAGTCTCCTGACTTACACTGTGTAAACAAAAAGCAACAGAAGAAAGCAAGCTTTATTTAATTTTTAATCCTTACACCAAACAATCCACAGAAGCTACATTCACCAATCTGATTATTAAGTCATGTAATAAAAGTTCTGCAAGCAACAAACTTACAGCCTTGTCTCCTTTTTTTTTTTAAGCATAAATTACTGGGAATAGCAACATTTTTTGACACAGATACCAATACCTTCATCTGTATTGTAAGATGCTTTTTCTCTGCCATCCTCTACAATTCTTCCAGGAAGCGTCAATCTGCAGGCAAAAAATGAGAAGCCTCACTGAAAGCCTGACTAATTCTGCAAGTTAATGTCTCAGCCTATAAAAATGTAAGGCACATTCCAAAAGCAGCACAAAGGGCCTAGCTACACTCCTCTTCACAGAAATGCAATCCAAGCAGTTCAATCCCCCTGGATTCCTCCCAGCAAATGACACACTCTACAAAATTTACACCCAGAGAGCTGTCTGGCCATCTACAATTAAAAAGCCATTGCACAGTAAATTTAGAAAAGTATTTCTTTCAATTCCCTTTAACATGATTTAATGCCTAGGAACAAAGAGGCCAGATCCAAAAACACCAAATCTTTGCATGAACTGAGCTGTCTGTAGTCAACAGAATAAAAGGTGCAGATGAAGAACATTCTGAAGGGACCAAAATTAAGTTCATTTCCTACTATGAAGACCAACTTCTGAAAACTTTTTTCTACTACTTTCCTGAGAAAGTATGGCTTAGCATAAAACTTGAAATCTTCCCCTTCAAAGTAAATGTCAAACTCTGAAGCTCTGGCATAAGGCACTCTGATTTTCACTGTAAGGAAATCCGGGTCCTGGGTCAGTTCAAAAGCTGGAGTTATCATGATGAATCCACCAGGAAAAGCAAACACTGCTTGTGTGGCCCTGCAGAAACAGGAAAAGAAGAACAGGACCATTGTAGCTTCCAATTTGTGAGAGCAAGTGATGTCTCTCCAAAATTCTGTAAGAACATTTCGGATTCCCACATTAATTAGCCTCCACATGCTCAAGGAGAAAACACTGATGATAACAGCAACAGCATAAAAGTGTTATCAAAAACATGAAGGAACCACCTCTCTGCACCTTGATGAAACAAATGAATGTAGAGCTGGAGTACAGGAAAGCACCTGTTACATGCCATGGGAAAACCACATTAAAATTCAGTTCTAAAACTTTCCAGCTTTTCCTAACTGTTATTTATAATTTCACACACAGCAGATCTTAGACCTTTGCAGTTCTCTAGTGAATTGAACACAAATCACTATAAAAAATCCTAAAAACAAGTAATACTTCCAAAAAATAGAGGTCTGTAATTCACACACATATTAGCCAGAATATGAGCAACAGATTCAAGGGCAGTTGAGGTAACTGCCTGAGAACATATTCCCTCAGAACCATATGTATGTATGTACATATTTAGCACAAGAAAAGGAATTTATAGAGTGTTATTTACCTAACATACAGTTGTCTGACCTTTCAATAGCTTCCTAGCTCATATTTAATTTAGAACCCAGTTATGGATTGTTTGGGGATTTGTTTGTTTTGGAAGGTGTGTTTACAAAAGGTCACATAGTTTTGAAAATCAGCTTTTTAAACTAAAAATATTTTAAATATTTAAACAAATTAAACCAGAATAGAACTATTATTTGAGAAATAACTATTTTTCATTCACTTTCAGTTACCTTTAATAAACATATGCCCATTCTGACAATTCTATGAACAGCCAGAAAACATTAACAATTAACGAGGTTAAATTAACTGAGCACCCTTTTTCTCATATGGGTAATTAGCCTTACTCAGCATGTATGAAAAATATTAAAACTTCCCATTTCACAATATCACATGATTCCAGGGTTAACATTCCCACCCATCCCAGGCTGAGAAGCTGCCAGGTGTTTTATGGAATTGTAGCTAAATAGGAAACACCTGGCTTGTAGAACACCTACACCTGTACACCAGATGCACTTTCCTGTGGGTTTTCTTCTTCTCTCAACACTATAAGCACAGCTAAGAGGCACCAAAACCCCAATAGCTTATAGGACTCTTCAGGGATGACTTGCCAGTGTGCATTTTTATTTTCCCCAGTCAGAGGCTCACAAATAAACAGCAGCTCCAAAACCAGGCCCGGCTCTCCCAGCTGCACCTGGAGCATCCCTGGCCCAAATTGATCACCCCAAACCCCTCCCAGGGGGGGTTCTACACAAACCCCGGTATCTCACAGCTGAGGAACCACTGGGACACAACACTCTGACTGCAAATAATCACATCCAGCCTCTCCTGTGCACCTGGGCAAGGCAGAGGGAGCAGGGCAGGGTCAGGGATGGAGCATGCGAGGCTCGGCATTAAAACACAGAATTGCTCGGTTTGGGGACCCCTCCAAGGCAGGGTCACCTGCAGCAGGTGACACAGGAACCCCGGTGGGCCTGGAATGTCCTCAGAGAGGGACACTCCACAATCCCCACGCAGCCCATTCCGTGCTCTAACACTCGCCATGCCAAAGTCCTTCCTCACGTTGAGGAGAAACTTTTTGTGTTTCATTCTACGGGCGCTGCTCCCCGTCCTATCGCTGGGCACCCCTGAACAGAGTCTGGTCCCGTGCTCTGACACCTCTTGGCGGTATTTACGTACATTACTCTCATTTTTCCCCTTTCCAGCCTAACCAGGCGCAGCTCCCGCAGTCTCTCCCCATCAGAGAGAGGCTCCAGACCCCCCATCACCGTTGCTCCCTCCGCTGGACCCTCTCCGTGTCTTTCCTACACTCAGGAGCCCAAACTGCACAGAGCCTCCCGCCGGTGCCGTCGCACCGGGCCACGCGCCGACCTGGGGCCGCACCCTCCCTCAGCTACCCAGCAGCGAGCCCTGCAAGGGGACCGAGCCCTCGAGGAAGGCGACTGGCAGCGGGAAAACCCCGGGAATAGCACCGGGAGCAGCCCCGGCCATGCCCGCCCGCGTCACTCACTGAACCCCGCGCCGCTCCGGCCGCCACTTCCCGCGCCCGCCCGCACCGGGGCGGAGCCGCGCATGCGCACTCGGGCGTGCCCGCCCCGCTACGGGCACTCCCCTCATGGCGGCCCCTCAGCGCCTCCTACCCTGCCCGGCGGGCTCTGCCCCGCCGCTCGGTGTTTGTAATTCTGCTCCTTTGCGGGAAACGTACAGAAATTTAAAGATCTGCTGTAAATTCTTGCTGCCCGTAAATTTGGTGGAGTTTCTTGATGTTTGCAGGAGCTGTTGGAAAGGGAGTGATTAACAGGCAGTACGGATGTGGGCAGTGTAAAGCTGGGTCGTTTAGGGTGAAAATCATAATCCATCGTCTGGACGAATAAATTAATTCTTACCTGTGATTGCATAAAACATCGTACACAGACTGAGCGTATTTTATTTCAGCAGCTGCTTTTCATAAAGAAGTGTGGAAATTGAACTCGAGCGTGGAAATTGAACTCGAGTGTGTTGGGGCGATGGTTTGTTTCTTTTCTGTGACACCATTACTGGTTAATCCAGTACTATTCCTGTGAACAAATGTGCTATTTCTGTTATGTTTACATTCCTCTGCCTTCTCCTTTGCTGCAGATAAGGTGGAAGATGAGTAAACAGAAGAGTGACCCCACGAGCACGGTCAGAGGAGGAATTCCCAATTACATAAAGCTCCTCTAAGCTACTGGATTAGTGCAAACACTGACAGGGTGAACAGGGGACAGATCCTGGTGGATCAAAACAAATACAGCAGGAAGGAGAACAGGAAGATCCAAGAGCTGTAATTTATTAAAAGTTATAATTATTACTTTTTAAATAATTAAATGTAACATTTATTAAATTTATTTCTTTATTTATTTTTAAAAGGTGTCACTTATTAAATGTACCACCTAATATAGGATTCATCTAATTGTTTTTTGCCTTTGGACCATGCGAGGTATTCTGGTTCTAGATAATTCTCTACATTTTAAAATGCTGCTGACTGCCTTACTGCCCCCTCTGAAATGCATTCAAATATTTTTCCTGGAGGGGAAAAAAAAGCATAATTATGTAACCTCTCCTAATAAAGTTTTCTTAAAAAAAAAAGTAGATAAACAATCCTGTACACTGGAAATCCACTGAATATGTACTGAACTGAACCAGCAGTTCAAGTACTGCACAAAAATTAAATAGTTTGCTTCAAAATAGATAGTTATCCCCACTGATTTAAAATTGATGGATGGTTTTAATGTTCAGCCTAAACTTCCTTGTGTCCCAGTTTTTCACGTGCAGAAATTGAAAATATATGGCATATAAAAAGCTTTTTTTCATGTTAAGAAGTTAATGATATCTAATTTCAGATGCTGATTTGTTTTGGACCAAGGCCTCAGTCACATCCTCAGAAACTTTTGATGCATTTCCAGAGAACTTCAGCACTAATTAACTTTTAGACCTTACAAAGTAATCTGCAATAAGTATATTGGACAGAAAACTGGATTATGAACCAGTAGGCACCATCTTCTCTGGATAAGTTCAAATTTCAGGACAAGCCTGTGAAAGATAAAGAAATTTCTCTGAGAATTTATTCTTGTCTCACTGACACTTTCCAAGACTGCCTCAGAATTGTTTTTTAGAGCCTAAGAACTCCCAGCCTTTTTTTTTTTTTGTGCTAATACTTTCCTTGTAACAGAACTATTTATATATTGATTTTAGTGAAGAAAGTGGTGCATCAGCCATTCTGCTTTTCCATCCAAGTAAAGGGTGAAGTAGCATCTCCAAGGAATGTGAATTGCTTTGTTCTGTAAAATACATACTGAATTTTTTTAGAGCTGCAATGAAAAAGTTTTATTTGGAAATGCACAAAGACTACATCTATTAGTGCATCTCTCTGATGAATGGAATTTAGCTGGTACATATTTACTGGAGCACAGAAGAATTAAAATGAATTTTCTACAATGTTGTGGGCAAGTAATTAGGACAACTTGCTGGTTGCTTGGGAAATAGAAACATAAAGCTTTGTAAATGATAAGCACAATTTGCTCTACATTGCTAATAGTAATGAGTAAATCTGGCAACCTTGGAAATAGTAATCCAAAACAAAATTACTAAAAGGGCTTAATTGATACATCTAGAGAAGAAAGTGATTGTATTGGTGATACAAAAATCACACATTTGAACAGCTCGAGGATTTCAACCACTGGTACTTTTTTTCATTAAGTATAAAGTTTGGTAGGGTTTTATTATAGTCCATATATTCTTGGGAAAGAGCATATGTTTATGCATTGTGGTTTTTCTGTAGTTTCTCATTTAGTATTGCTATTTTCTCTTAGCATGAAGTAATTTACATTTTCATATCTGGCCACAATCCGAGTTGGATGAAACTCTTGAAACCGTAGTTGTTCATTGCATTTGGGCTGATGCTGAGGCAAAGGACATTTTGGGACACCGCTGGCGAAGGCATGTGGTGTGAGCAGTGTAAAATGGGCTGTAATTTACATTGTGATGTGACAGTGTAAGAGGCTGTACAGTTCCACTGCCAAGTGAATGCCAGAGTCACTTCAGCGGCTCCATGAGGGACACAAGGTTCCTCTAGTGCTAAACTGGGTTCCACTTTCCCTTCTCTCCTATTTGGTGTCTCCATTCTTTGCACAGCTTGTACTCCAGCTCCACGGGGCAGCAAGAATCCTTGTATTTCTGTCATTCTGTACATTTCAAAGTCTGTTTCTGTCATTCTGTACATTTCAATGTCTATTTCTGTCACTTTGTACATTTCAAGGTCTATTTCTGTCATTCTGTACATTTCAGTTCGTAAATCAGATTATGACCCCAAGCAGGATTTACCTCTGTGAAATTGAGTGTTGTGATTTCTGCTGATGTCCCACGGCACACTGGCTCGGATGGGTCACACGGGGACAAAGCCACCCACAAGTGAGTGGCGCCTTGTTCCTCCTGCAAACATTGCGCTTTCTCGTTCACCTGCCCTGGGTGCAGATAGAATGAGGAGTGCGCGCTGCCTGCAAGGGATAAACCGGGGCAGCAAGGCGGAGGGAGGCTCGGTTTCCCCGTTAGCACCGGCGGAGGAAAGGCGCTGTCGAGACGAGTTTCCCCTTCTTCTCCTGATCACACTCACGCTCTCGCAGCCGTGAAAGCAAAGCTCCCTCGAAGTACCAGCGGTGGGTGCCGCGTTAGGAGCACCCAGCCTGAGGCACAGCCCGGCGTTCGGCCGTGCCCGGCGCTCCCGGGGCCGGGCCGCTACTCCAGGCAGTACGGTAGGCGCGGCCCGCCCCTCTCCGCCCCGCCCCGCGCCGCTCGGGCCGGGCCGTGCGGCCACGTCCCCGCTCGGGCCGGGCTGAGGCGATGCGGCCGGCGGGACGCGGCCGTGCGGCGCTGCTGGCCCGGCCGTGCCGCGGGGCGCACCCGGCCATGCGGCCGTGCTGACCCGGCCATGCGGCGGCCCTGCAAGGTGGCGGCGGCCCTGCTGTGCCTGGCCGTGCTGCTGCTGCTCTATCTGCTGGCGGGCAGCGCGGCCCCGCCGCCCGCGCCCTCCGCGCCCGCCCGCCGCCCGCCGCGCCTCGGCCGGAGCCCGCCGAGGAGGAGCCCCGCGGGCGGCGGCAGCGCCAGCGCCAGGTAACGGGGGAGCTCCGTGCCCCGGCCCCTGCCCTTGGGAATCCCCGCCCGCTGTGCCCGTGGCCGCCCGCTGCTCCCCTCGGCAGTGTCCCTTCGGTGTCCGTCGGGCACTTCCCTCTCCCAGATGTTCTTCCCCCGCTAGCGATGGGCGATAAAAGAGCCTTGCGAACTGCTGGGGTTCGCAAGTACAAACTTTCCGTGCGCGTTTCCCCTGGCAGCGTAGTTGCCAGAGGTGCCAGGGAAGGTTTTCCCCGTGCCCAAGCTGGGGGGTTCCCTCGTCTCCGGGAGCAGGTTCTGAAATATCGGCTTTTGCCTCGCTGCTGGCCCTGTTTGGGAGGCTGACGTGGGCACTGTGCTGCTGCTGTGTGCGCTCAGGGGCTGCTGTCACCTCCGGAGTGCGCTCCCAGGGTTTGCCAGGGAAAAGGGAACGCGGCTCCTCATTCCGTGTGCTGCCGCTGGGTTCCGAACTGCGGAGGCACTGGCAGATTTTAAACTTTGCAGCTTTTTTGTTTTGAATGTTTGTTTAGATGTAAATTAATTCAGCAGAACTTTAAAGGTGTTTTAAATCGTGGTGTGGTGAGTTTCCTGTCCCAGCACCTTACAGGCAGGGTATTTTTTAAAAAACTAATTAGTAGAGAAAAAGCGCAGCTTTCAGTGGGTGGAGGACTTGTTTTCCCCTTTGCATTCCAATTATATTATGGTCAGTGTGACCTCATATATCTAATTAACTTGGTATGTCTTTGTGTCTCTGATTCATGATTTCACAGTGATGTTGTGAATGAAAGACTATTCCCGTTTCTTGAGCTCTTACTCCTTAACTTATTAAAGCAGTTGGTTTCTCCCAGCATTGTTACCCCACTGAATGCAGGAGATGTTTTCTGGGGCTGAGAGTGGGCCACGGACAGAATTTAAATGCCGGTATTAAAGCAGGATTATTTCCGCTAGCAACTGTACCTCCTGAAGTCATTTTTCTTTAAGGCATATCTCTGTGATTATCATGGAAATCAAGAAGAACACTGAAGGAGGGAGCCCGGGAAGTGTGGAACTGCCAAAGAGTGTAAACAGCCATTCCACTTCAAAGCGCTTTGCAGTGGCATCTTCATCTTTCACAATTTGACATTATCTAACTTTTTGATTATTTGTTGACTTTGCAAGTCCTTTTCACAAGGTCTGCAACACAATAGCAAAAAAAAAAAGGGAGGGGGGGAGGAATTTAGTATTCAAAGTGTGCATTTTCTTCAGAATTTTGTTTGTGGGGCTTGGTGGTTGTTTTTTCCTGTGTCATCCTGCACCATTGGCCCCAGCAGGAGTTTGTATAACTGAGAAGCACAATTCTGTAGGTCCTGTTCAGCCCTTTGCTGAAAGATTCTGTGTTATATTAGTTACTACTACAATTTATTCAGGTGAGGGTATCCATAAAAAAAGAATTTTTGTGGGGAGGGTGTGACATAAGTGGTTTGAAGTGGAGGTGATGGAAAGGCATCAGGTGGTGGGGTCTGCTTGGTTTAGAAAGTCTGATCCAAGCTAAACTGAAAGCACTGTGGGGGGTTTGAATTTGGATTGTAAGAAACAGGCCATGATTATCATTTTAGTTCCTCCTTATGAGCAAAGGAACATTATTTTTTATTTGATGCAAGAGATCACACTTTATCTAACTGATTCATTCAGGATAACAAATCTGATTAGGACTGTAGGATCTTACTGTGTACATGCTTGTATGAGACTGCAGAGTTGATTGACAGAACTTGAATGTAAAACATTCAAATTCAGTTTTGTCAAGGTGGTTTGTCAGAGGGTGCAAGTTTTGAGCTCAGCTGAGAAACAAAGGTGTAACTTAGGATTTGAGATTGCTTCATGAGAATCAGCATCATGCAGGGAAGATGAATTGTATTTTGACTGGGATTTGTAATACTGCTTTCTGTTGTCCCATAATATCAGAAGACATCGGGTTTTAAGTTTTTAAGCAGTGCAGAATTCTTTTAACAAAAGAAGCTATAATAAAGCTTAATGTGGGCACATGTCATTAGCTGGTTTAGCCTGGTGCTTCACAAATGTTAGCAGTGACATTCATGTGTCCTGCTTTGGTCATTAGGTAATTTTGACAAATCTAGATAAGTTTCTGGTTAGCTTTGAAAACTTGATTTTTTTGTGGTGGTTTTACTGCTCGTTCCTGTTGGAAGTAGCAAGTTCTATGCTTTCAGTAAGACTGTTTTATATAAAGAATTTGAAATACATGCCAAACCCATGTGTGCAAAGTATCAAAAAGAAGGAGGATCATTTTACATTTGAAGGGCAGATGTGACCAAGCTCTCTTTTAAACCAGCGTGGCAAGGCAGGGGAAGGGAACCTTCTCCAGCACATTTAGTTCCCTGAAAGTAACTTTTCCAATACAAAACATCCCTTGCATGGCAACCTGTCAAGATACTTTTTCTTTCTGTGCAGCCTCTGTGCACACAGATGCAAGTTTGGCTTGAGTTTGATAGTAACATGCTGAAACCCCAAGTATTTCATACTTGTTTCATACAGAACCCACTTCATAAAAGGAGAGAGAAACATCCATTCTGGTTTTGAGTGGCTTTTTTCCCTTTCTCTCAGCGGTAGGAGACGGTTGAAACTTTAACCATTTTTGGATTGACAGCAGCTCCAGTTGGTTTTGTGCAACTGCTGCAAAGTGAGAAACGTTGATTTAAAAAATCTGTATTTCAAAGTGTGCAAGAAAATGTGTTTCACATCAAGGAGCTGTTGCTGGGACGTTGGCTCAGGGGTGGCTCTCAGGGAAGGAGCCTGTTCAGTGAATCACCAGTTTTGATACAATGCCTAAATCTACCCTTGTTTGTGCTGCAAAAGTAAATGAGATCATAATGGGAAGAAGGTTTCAAACATCAACAGCTATATTGCATTTTGGAAGTGTCTGCATGCATTATCTTTCAGGAATAAATTTGAAGGCTTGAATAGATTAGCAGGCTCTGAAATGAGGTGGGAATGCATTATTTTGAATGGATTTGGATTGATTTAGACAGGTTTTGGGTTAATTATGTTTGAGGCACTTTGGCTGTGACTAATAAGAAAATTACATGTAATCTAAACTTTAAGACCTAGGAATGCACACTGTTGTGCTTGAGCACTCAGGCTGCTCCTGCTGTGTCAGTGCCTTTCTGCAGAAATTGTATTCAGTAAATAAAATACGAGTGAGCAACTGGATGGGAGTTGTTCTGTATTGTTGGAAGGTTTTTGCTGTAAACATTTTATTGTGCTCCATCTTATCGAGTTCGGTCTTCAGCCACTCTGTGGGGATGTGTTCTGCAAGTATTTTGTGATGGTTTCTGGAGTGCTCAATCTTAGTTTGTGTATTTGTTCTTGTCAAACATATTAAACTTTAGGGTCCAGGTCTCTGCATTGCTTTCAGTGTGCTTTAATATTTAATTTAGGTTATAAAATCCAGCTAGAGACTGTTCATAACAGACAAGTTGAATTATAAAGGAATGAATATAAATGTTAGGAAGAATTGGCTAATGATAATAATTGCATTACTCTGTTGGTCTTTGGGCTTTTTAATGTCTTGGGAGTCTCTTGAGGTGGGAAATTCTTAGAGCCATAACAGCTGTTCCCATTTTACAGGTGGGACAGCTTGGCTGTGTCCTGCACATCTTTAGGGGATGTCCTTCCCTCCAGCTGTTCCTCCTGTCCTTTCCATTCTCCGGGCCCTGTAAGGGGTGCCTGCATGAACAGGGAAGGGGAGTTGGGATGTTCTTTGCCATGATCTGCTTGTTTGCCCTCCAGGCACTTTGACTTTGCCTCTTCTACACCTGCCCCTTCTCAGGCTTCTGGATAATTGTTATTTTTTGAAGGCTAAGTTAAAATTGCAGTCAAATGCATCTGCTGTGGACCTATCTCTCACTGCAGCTCACCTTTGTTTTCACTGCCATCAAAGTTTCTTTATGTACTTACAAAGGACATGCAAAATATTGTGTCCCAAAGTTCTATACTTCATTGCTACTTCTCTCACTGATTATTGCCCTCAGTGTCCCAGTCTATGACTGATGTAGTTCAAATAGCTCCTTTTTCTGGGATCTTTATTCCAGTTCAGGCCACTTCAGGCTCCTGAACCCCTGCAATGTTGGAAATCCCTCACCTCCAAGGCTCAGCTTTCTCCTCCACAGTGTCTGTGTTGGATGTGTGTTGTTATCCTTACTCCCATGGGCTTTCCAGGCATTCTGCTTTCACCGGGGATGGCTTCTGCTGAGTGTGTCCTTTGGAAGTGTTGTCTGCACATACTGGATTTTTCACTATGCAGAACAGCTGCATAATGCAGAGCTCACTGTGGCTAAAACTGCCCAGGAAAGCTGAGTGCTTTGGTGTGGGGTTTTGAAATGTTCCAATAAAAGTGCAGGGTTTAGTCCCTCTCCCAGTGAATTCCACTGCCAGAAGCTACATCAAAGCAGCTCCCAGCCTGTGCATGGCTTGATTTAGAGGCTCAATTAAGGGGAAACATTACACAGATGGAGAGAAGGGGGGAAAGGTGATCTGTATCAGCAGCTAATTATTCACTTCAATAATTCAGCAATTTTTACACTAATAGGTTGGAAAGTAAATACCACTTCACATAGATGTAATATTCCATTATTTATACACTGATGAAATTGGGGGTTAATTAGGACTAAAGCAGAAGATTTTAAACCCTTAATGAAACGTGTTGCTGTGTACAGTCAGTGAAGTGTCAGTGCCTGGTGTTCCTTTACACAGAGGTGGGTTACTCTGAAGGGTAGAATGCTGCTGTTACACAGAGTGTCTGGAAAAAATAAGAACAGCTTTAAACTGTCATTTTTGTCCTTATTTAGAACTTCTGTTTGTAGCATTAACTCCAGTGATTAATTGTGTGTGTAATTGTGTGCTCTGAGCAGGGCTGGGATTGATGTGCTCTGCTCAGAGGTATGTCCAGAGCAGGCAGTGATCTATGATTTGCCTTTTGAACTCTCCAGGAATGATTTCTGTGCCTGGGATTTGGTGGCTTGGTCAGCTCCATCCTGTGTGATGGAGGCTAAGTGCCCTCTGTGTTGGAATGTGGATACACCATGGTGCAAACATTCCTGGAGGATGCAATTTTTACCTCCACACTAAGCTCAGAACCAAAAGACTGCTTTCAAAAGGTCTTTAGCTCCCCAGGGGAACCTGATTTTTCTGGCTAGCAGGAAGCTTCATTGTGCCTCTTGCTGTGTTCCCTATATCTGGATGAAATCTATCTAAAGCCCACACAGGTGGGTGCTAAGTGAAAATCCCAGTTTGGCCCTTGGAATATAGTCTGATTCATCTGGGATATGTGACTGTATTTGTTTTCAAAAATCTCTATTTTAGCAAAGTCTCATGGATTCCATGGGGTGATATGGAGAGCAGTCCTTTGAAACTCTGCCAGTACCTTCAGGCAAGGATTAAGGCATGCATCTTTAATAGAAAATTAATTAACTGTTAGAACAATTTACATATGGATGCAATGGGTTTTTTAAAAAGTATGGATGTCTTCTTCCAATCTAGCCATTATGAGCTAGGAAATGAAGTTGCTGGATGCAGTTGTGTGTTCTGCATTGTGTTAGAAAGTTGGCTGGGTAGCTGTAACTGTTCTGGATTTGTGACCTCTGGGCTGGGGAAAGAGCTGTCATTTGCACAGAGCAAGGTGGTGTCTGGTTTGGGGTGAAGTGAAACTGGCTTCATCTGTGTCTGTAGTGCAGTGATTTTTGCAAGCTCAGAAATGTAGAAATAACAGAAAATAGCCTTTTTCTTTATGTTACAGTTGTAACACTGTTGGTCTGTACCATGGACGGGAATTACCATGCTATTTGCTTGTTCTGTTGATATCTAACCAGAAAAAAACTCCTGGTCCCTTGCAAAATGATGAAGAATAAAACGAACCCTGCTGTCTGTTAATCAGGGATTCTCTTCATGTCTACCTCAGTAATTTTTGTGTGCCTATCCCTGAATTTTCAGGAAGCCTGGAGAGCAGAAACATCCAAAGGAGCCCCCGTCCTTGCAGTGCATGCATCTGGCAGTGGTGGCATGTGGGGACCGGCTGGAGGAGACCCTGATCATGCTGAAATCAGCAGTTCTCTTCAGCAGCAGGAGGCTCTGCTTCCACATCTTTGCTGAGGATTCCCTTAAGCCTCAATTTGAGACAAAGGTGAGTTTCTTTGTCATTTGGTAAATAAATAAATAAATACTTGTAAGTTTTAAATCTCTGAGAAGATGACATTAACAAGTAGCAGCTGAGCACGTTGCTTGCTGTCCACACTTATAAATTCCTTATGCATGCATTTTTTTACAAAAGCTCTATAACATGTAGTGTCTGATTTCCTCCCACCATGTCTTTCAGTTAAAGGAGTGGCCTTCCTCATACACAAAGAAGTTTGAGTTCAACATTTACCCAATAACCTTCTCAGTAGGAAATGCTCAGGAATGGAAGAAGTTATTCAAACCATGTGCTGCCCAGCGCCTCTTTCTTCCGGTAAGGCACCTGCATTCCTGAGTAGGTTGCTTCAGGAAAAGGTTAATTCCACAGAAAGGAAGCTTTGCTGGTATAATATTAAAACCATTTTCAGGCTGAAACATCTGCTTAAAGATAATTTTAGTCTGAACTTTAAGACACTGTTAAAAAAAAAAACCAAAAAAACAACGCAGAAATCCAGCCCGGCTTTTTCCTGGCTAACAAAGGATGTGTGTTTCTGATTTGTCTCTGGTTCCATGAGCCTCTCGGGCTCTCCAGACTCCAGAGAAAATGTGAGACCTCTGTCAGGGCAGATCTTTTGGGGTAGGTGCTGGGTGCCTTTTGTAAATAACATTCTTTACATGTCCTCTTTACCCACCATCTTCCTTTCCATATGTTAGCCCTTAAACTGATGCTCTCAGCATTCCCTTTTCCTTGAGTTTTACTTATTTTTTCCAAGACTGTTAGAATTGCCCTTAAGATAATAATTCCTGTGTGTTTGAAGTTGGATTTCATGCAAGAGCTTGGTCTATCCTGGACTCTTCAAGTTCACTGAAAAGTTATTTTATACTCAGTGTTGTAAACTTGGAGAGAAGGGAAGTGTTGATACCAATTTTGCATATCAGCAGTTGAATTGCGTAAAGCAATTTCTGTGGAACTGAGAACATCTATCAAAAATACCTCGTGGGTTGCTGTTGATTGGGGTGACTCCAGTGAAGTGACAAGCTGTTCACATGGTCCAGATTTCTTCATGGCTGTCTCAGGAGAAGTGGAGGGGGGACAAAGAAATCTTTTCCCCTCTCAGATGGAAGCAATCAGAGACAGCTGCATGTCCAGATACGTGGCCTGTGAATACATATGTGAGAAAATATGTGCTGTCAGCAGTTCTGCTGATCTGCCATTTAGGGGTGGACTATCAACAGCACAAAGGCCAGATGGGCTGGAAGTAACTCCAAGTGCAGCAGGGATCCTCTCTCCCCTGAGTAAATATTTGTATCACCTGGAAGATAATCCCTAAGTGTTAGCTTGTTCCATACAGTGTCAGGATGTCCTAGGTGAACAGAAATCTGTATTCTTCTGGGATACTTTCTGTCATTTTGGGAGACTAATAAGAATTACTTAGCTTTTATTTCTCTTCACTGTTCTGATGACAGAAAGAGGTTATGCATTCATGCTGGGCAGCGCTTTTACTGATCCCTTTTTGTCACTCAGACCTTGCTGAATTCCTCCAGTAACTTGTTTTAAGGAGTATTAGACTGTTGCTTGTTGTGTTAGCAGAATGAGGGGGCAGCTGTGGATGTTTGTTTCTCTAGGGGCAGTTGCAAAATGCTGCGTGTGGTCAGGCTGAGGTTTATGGCTTTGTGTAGGAGGGGCTGTCCGAGAGGAGTTGCAGCTGACACGGAGTTGATGTGGGTATAATAAACAAGCCATCATCATAGCTGATGTGGCAAATGTCCTGGGGGACCCTCAAGGTTTGGGGCTCGAGTTCACAGGCTGGCACAACCTTAGGTTGTTTCTGGGCAATTCCAGCCATTAATTTGGTTTTTTGGTGTTTGATAACTGGGTTCTGATATGCCACTTGAACTGTCAGCACACAGTGGGAGCAGAGGGTTCCAAGTATTCACTGGTTCACTGTTTAGAGAACTAGTTTGACTTTTATTTTTAATAAATGCCAGCAGAATATCAGTTTGGGTATTTTTCACCCTTCTCTGTACTGAGAGCACTTTTCCCTGCAGCAGCATGAAATGTGCCTGGATTTCGGGAGGACCCCAGGAGAGCAGTAGTTATCAGCTGCTTAGCTCTCAGTTGTGCAAATTGTCTTGCTCCTGATAATGCTAAACCCGAGTGGAATGCGAGTCTTTGATTCACAAGTGCCTTTCCTGCCAAAGAAATCTCTGCAGCACCAGCAGGCGTGTGAAAGTGGACAGGAGGGTCTGAGGGATGTGTTCAGGGAGAATGGGGTAAGAACCTTTCAGTGCTTTTACCCAGTGGTGAAGGCAGAGCTGTGGGATGTGACCCTGCAGTTTGCAGTACTGAACTGTTCTGTCCTGGGCACAGGTTGAAGTGCACATTCCCAACTTGTTGACTCTGCCCAGGATGCTGAAATATTCAGGAAGACTGTACAGCATCCTGCATTTTTCAGAGGCATTCTGAGACATCACATTTGCCACTGAGAGCTGTTTTTTACTCCTGCCACGGGTGTTGGGACAGCAGGTGAGGAACATCCTCTGCTCCCAGGGATGTTGGTCCCTCAGGGTGGCTGCAGCTGTCTCTGTGCTGCCCTTCTGGAGCTACCGAAACAATCAGCTAAAGTATCCTGAAATGCCTAAGGGATTTTTGGATGATTTTTGGATGAACATTTAGAGCCCTTCTCAAAACACTTAATCTACTTAAGAGCTTTTAAGATAGATTAGCAATATCCCTGTGTTGCAGCTTTCCTCTTGAGGGATGCTCAAGTATCCAGCCCAGGGGGAATAGATGCCAAGGCCTTATCTAAACAAAAGTCTCTGCTGTAACTTGAGTTAATCTCTTACCACAGTGAGGTTTAGTAATCAACTTTGTGGCACTGTTACTCTAGCATTAAGCTTGGTGATTTGTCCCTGCTTTTGGATAAAGCTGTGCTAAGCTGCCCCATGAGCCCTCACAAACCCTTAGGTAGCCCAGCTTCACAGTGCACCAGTGTGTGTTTACTCAGGAGTGTGTTATTCTTTGCCAACCTTGCTAACACAGGGAGAATCTATGGAGACAGAAGTTGTGAAACCAAATTACAGATAATTGAGTATTTAAGAGAAGTGCCAGGCTAAATATAGCCAGTTCTATGTAGAACTTTTTGACAGATTTACTAAGAATAATCTAAGTAGCTGCAAGAAAAAAAAAAGAAAAATCACACTTTTAAGATGTAAGAGCAAGGGGAAGACAAGCAGAGCAAGCTGCTGTGTTTCTGGCCATCCCTTTCCAAAATCCCAGGCTGTCAGGTGTGTGTGCATGGTTTGTGTGAGCTCAGACCTCCAGACACAGCCTGGCAGAGCTCCTGCTCCAGGTCACTGTGTGTCACTTGTAACCTGCACTGAGGTTCCTCCTCTGTGAGCAACTCCTACAGCTGCAGTGGGTGAAATTAAATCCCCCCTACCCAAGGCACAGCCAGGAGTGATGTGAGCAATTCAAACTGACATCTGCAGCTTTTAAAGGAGTCTTAACACTCAACATGTGAAAGTGGGAAGGGCTTAAAGGAGGTAGCACAGCTCTTTTTTAGCCACTTGGGTGTCATTGCAGGGCAACACCTTGGACACAGGAGAAGAAGAATCTTTTAGCCAGCAGGAAGGAGAGCATGTGAATCCTGAGAGGAGGAATGCAAGGTGGGGCCAGGTGCTGGCAGGCACTGCACAAAGAACTGCAATACCTGCTTGAAGCTGTAGGAAAATTATAACAGTCCATGGACTTCCACAGATTGAGATTTATTTCTGTCTTGAAAGCTGCTGAAAGAATGGCTTTTTCTGCTGGAGGAAGCAGTGGTCAGGTTGTGACTTATGCTTGGGCAGGATGAGGAGGGTCTGTAGGTACCCATTAAACTTCCCCCTGAACTGGGGTCAGTTTTTCCTGCTGGAAAATGCCTCAATTTGCCTTTTTACCATGGCCCCCTTAGACAGAAATCCTACATGGTCTGCAGTGTGCTGTGGATCCACAGGCAAAGTCTGCTCTGCTTGTATTCCAGTGTTCCCTCCTGTCTCAGACTAAATTTGGGGGTCATTTTTCTTTTTCTAATGCATTTTGATTTGATGTGACTTCATATAGCAGATCCCTATGAATCAGGGCTCCTAGGTGCTGCAGAATAATTAATACACAATACCCAGAATATCCTTAAACTGACAACCTTTCCTCCTTTTAGACTTCTAAATAAATCTTCTATTGATTTATTCTTACAGTACCTGTCTTTTTTTATTGGTTTGGTTTTTTAATACTGGACTTGAGGATACTTAACATCTGCCAATATTTACTCTGAGCTCTTAGTGTATTACTGTACAGTTTTTGTCACTTACTTACAGATACCTCCACATGGTGGTTTGTGGGGTTTTTGTGAGAAAATGCTGTATTTCTATAATCTTCCATCCAGCAGAGATCTGGACTGTGTTGAATGTGTTTACTTAGAATTTGTTGTAAGCCTAACTTTTGTTGAAAATGCAGAGACAGTTCCTTCTCCTGGCTGCCCTGTTCTGTAGGAAGAGCATGTAGTTATCCTGTCAGAAATACAGGTCAGGGATTTGTTAAACTTGACTAAATGTCGGTCTGAATCCCAATGTGTTGAGTCAGGTGAAAAATCTCATTTAAGTCTTTACTCAGGGATTTGGCATCTTAGTGGATTCCTGTTGAGCATGCTTAGAGGTGATATTTTTCACCCACTTTTCCACCCATAAATCCTAATGTTGTTCACTCTTATTTCAAGGTAATCCTCAGTCACAATACATTAGAATTTATGTAAAACCCAATTTCTTTGGTAGAATTTCTTTTCACTTGCATAAGTAGGAGAGTTTGTCATTAATGTTATTGCAGTTGGATGAGAGAGTGATTGTTGTGTTCCACATGGTGAAAATCCAAAGCCCTTTGGGTTTGCTTTTCAAAGAAAGAGAGATAAGCAAATAGGGGTTTTGGCTAGACCAAAGTAGGATGATTTCAGTACTTAAAGTAAGAAGATTTCAGTACTTAAGGAAATTTTGGACAGTTTTAGCAAATAATGAAGAAGAGCAATGAAAATGCAGTTGGCACTGGTGGTCAGCTGTAGGTAATGATCTTTATTCCTTTACAAAGACTTGAAGCACCAGGTGATTGTCCCTCCATGGATATTAATGAGGGAGTGTGTAAGGATTTGGGCAGCCACAAGGGGGAACATGGTCAGCAGGAACCGCTGAAATATCCTGGCTCTACAGTTACACCCTTCTGACCTGACCAACTTTACTGTGGTTATTCTTTGTACAGAATCTGGTAACAGAGCTCAGAGTACAACCTGGTGTATTTTAATGTGACATTTCTGTTTAATAACCAAATTTTGTTCTTCAGGGGGATGCACATATGTTGGTGATCAATGGGGTTGTCTTGATTAATGTGAAACAGTTGTATATATTAATTATATATGAAGGTAAATCTAAATATTCTGGTCTCCTGGGTTACCTGGCTTGCCCTTTCTGCCAGTGGAGATCATGAAAATAGCTCTGTAAATACATTTTATTTACATGTAATTTCTGAACAGGTACTAAGTATTCCTTGCAGGTATTTTTGGGAGCTCAGTGAATTGCTGCTTCATAGGAAGGTTAATCCAGCCTCAGTGCTCTAGTCGCTGCTTTATTGTGCATTTCAAAAAAACCCCACAGCAAACAAGAAGCCAGTAATCTGATAACTGATGTTCCTCTGTGTAGTTACATTTAGCTGATAAATCAATAACCTCTTCCAAATGATCAGTTTATTGGCAAAAGGGACTTTTACTTTAACCTTTGTGTTTGTTGCCTCTCTGGTTTGTTTCCCATGCCGTGCGCAAACCCCAAAGGTGATTTTAAAGGACGTGGATTCGCTGCTTTACGTGGACACTGACGTGCTGTTCCTGAGGCCCATCGATGACATCTGGCAGCTCCTGAGGGAGTTCAACTCCACGCAGCTGGCTGCCATGGCCCCCGAGCACGAGATGCCCAAGATTGGCTGGTACAGCCGCTTCGCCCGGCACCCCTTCTACGGCAGCACCGGCCTCAACTCGGGCGTGATGCTGATGAACCTGACGCGCATCCGCAGCGCCCGCTTCAAGGTGAGGGAGGTGCAGCTCCTGCACACGCTCGGGGTTGCTGTGCTTGTGTAACCACGTTTCTTCTCACACAGAAAAGCAAGGCAGTCTTCCCAAGAGTGTTTCTGGGGTTCACGTTCTCTGAACCTCAGAGAATGAGCAAAACAATTCTTGTCTCGTTTGCTGCGCCTGTTTGTGCCAAAGTAGAATGCAATGTGGAGATTGTTTACCCAGGTGTTTTGTTTCCTTGGCCTGTCACGGCCAAGTGTGTGTGTGTTGGGACTGTTGGCTGACACTCACAAGTTGTTGTGCAGTGGTGTGCAGAGTTGAGTGCTTGGCAGATTCAGTTTAAATGTAATGTAATATAATATAGAATAATATAGTATAATAAAGTAATTAATTAGCCTTCTGATATCAATGGAGTCCTCATCATTCCTCTCCTTTGTCATGGCATTCCCTGCAAATACTGTATGTTTTCACATCTTGGAAAGCTCAGTGTTCTGCATGAAGTTTGGAATACAAAGAATCAGAGAAATACGAAATGTGTGTAATTGGATACTAAAAGCTGTTGTGAACATGATTATTAAAATAAATGAAACTTCCTCAAGGCTGGAACAGTGAGAACTTGCAGCTGAAGCAGACTGGTAGCAGTGTTAAAAATGGCTTCCCCAATTTCTTATGTTTCACTGAAAAGGTACATGACAGAACAAGCTCACAGATCTTCAGTGCAGTTGGTGTATTGTTTTTAAAATTGGAAAGCTTGATGTGAATATCCAGAGAAATTGGTGATTTTTATATCTATTGTAAATAGAATTTGCATCCTGCTGCAGATAAGTGACTCTGTGAACTGGTGTAAGTGTGAAGGGAGCGTTTCCATGACAAATCTGTGTTGTTGAGCACATATTCTGTAATGACTAAAACTTTGCTCACCCCAAGGGGTTCCTCTGACAATGCCAGGGGTTTCCCACATTGTTACTGGAACAGCTGGAGGAAAAAAACCCCAAACATTGCTCTTCCTACCATAATTCCCAGGGAGGATGATCTTTAGTCTGTAATTTTCCTTGCTTTTATACCTTGGTTTTCACCTTGTCCCCGCATTTTCCACTTTTTCACTTTTTTCCCCTTCTGTTACTTGGAATAGGAAGATTGTGAATAGCAGGAGCTGACATCAGAGCTGGGCCCAGGAGACTTTGTTTTCCTGTCCAGATAAACACAGGGAGTTCTGCTGTCACAGCCCTGTCCAGGTCCAGCATTTCCTGGCTGTTTTTCACTTTTCACCTGGGTGTCCAGCATGGCTTAGCAAAGCTTAGAGATTTGTGTGTGCCCACTCTGGGTCAGATACCACAGCACTGATCATGATTTTAAACCCTTGCTTTTGTTTTCCTGCCCTGCAGAACAGTCTGGTACCAGGTGGCTTGACTTGGGAGGAAATGTTGTATCCATTGTACCAAAAGTACAAAAATTACATCACATGGGGAGACCAGGATCTGCTAAATATCATTTTTTACTTTAACCCAGGTAAGGAATGATCTTGGAGTCTTCATTATCTGTGTTGGGAAAATATTTTGAGCTTGATTTTTTAACTGCTATTTGTTATTTTTAATATGCATAAATAGTCTGGTATGGAGTTATTCTGTAACTGTATCCTCAAAGGATTTTTAACCTATGAAAACATTTCTGACATTGCTGCAGGTAATGGGGCTTGGACTTGGTTCCATTGAATATATAAATCTGATTTCTGGAGGTTTGAAAAAATAATGAGGTGTAAAAGTAATGATGAAGTGAAGGGGTGAAGTTCATGTCAAGTGTGAGCTTCAGGGTGTCACTGGACCAGGGTGTAGCTGCAAAAATGTTTTTGTTTCAGATATTTATCTGAATGTGAAAGTGCCAAACTTTCTGCAAAGCTAAGCCCACTTTTTCTGAAATTCAACTGACCTGTGATACTTATGCAAATCAATAACAGAGTTAATGTAGACAGAAAGTGGACACAGCCATTGGAATATCTCATCTAAAGCAGCTTCCAGCCTCTGAGCTGAGTGACCTGACTCCGCAGGCACCAGATGATGTCACTGATGTCCTGCTGGTGGGAAATGCAGGGATTTAAACACTGGAGCATAGCACACACTTCCCAGAGAAGCTGAGAATTTCATTTCATGCTTCTAAATGGATGCTGAGTATCCATCCCTACTGCTTTTCCTGGTTTCCTATGTGACCGTGTCAACTTAACTTATCTTAAGAATAAAACAAGTTTGGAATTATCTTTATTTATTCTGCTCCCATTGCATTTTCTCTGAGGAGTCACAGGGTAGGTAATTGGATATACCCAAATCCAGGCAAACTGCTGGGGTGAGGAGAAGCAAAGCAAAAGGCAAACATTTGTTTACTGCAGACAGATGTCAAACATCACTGTCCCACAGATTACCCCCAGTCCTAGGGAAAAATAGAATGGGAATTAATTTCTAAAAATAAATGAGTGTTATGGGAGCATGGTTTCCTGGAGAAAAAAAAAATATGGAGCCAGATTAGTTGTGAAGTCAGACACTGAAGTGTGCAGGAAAAAAACAAAGACTGCAAAAAAACTTCAATATTGTGGTGAGCGTTCTCTATCAAAGCTACATGTGGAGACTCCTCTGCACCACAGTCTGTCCTTTCCTCAGAACTGGTAAAGAATTTTTTATGAATTGTGTCATACCAGACTGCTCAAGAAAAGAAAATGAAAGAATTGCGTACCATTAGCACAGAAAACTGGATTTTCTGGGGTTTTCAGCTCTGGGTTGTTACGAATGGCTGGGAGGGGAATTGGCCAAGAGTACTGCAGGTGCCGTTTTATGGATGTGAGCTAAAACCACAGAGAGCTCTGTTCCCTGGGCCTGAGGAGCTGCTCCCTTTGCCCATCTCCAAAGACTGTCTCCCTTTCTGGAGAACTCTGCTGGAGAGGCCTGAAGGGAAGAAAAGGTCAGAAAGTTTTTCTTCTGCTTTTCAAGAACCACACGAGACCAGCTGCAGGCTTCCAGGGGAGCTGGGAAAGGCCAAGGGAAGAATTCGATCTTCAGTGCTTCTGCCATGCCCTGCTGGCACCAGCCATCACTCATTGTTCCCCAGGGCCGAGGCAGAAAGGTTGCAGGGACTGGAGTGATTTATGACAAGCAGATTGCAAGCACTGTGTGCATGCAGTTTAAAAAAAATCACCAGGAGAAGGGGAGTTATGAGCCCTTTTGAGAAATTAGGCTCAACTCTAAATAACCTAGACCTGTGAAATTAATGGATGATGACTCTTTGAAGGGCTGTAGATAAAATACACCACCCCTTATGCTCTGCTGTGTAACAAATTGTCATGGCCCCTGTGACAGCAGCGGCAGCAAACCCTGGATATGCTTTGCAAGTTTTCCCTTGCTGGCTTCAGGAGGAGCTGGATTTCTCATGAGCCCGGTGCTGTGTGTGCTTCCCCAGTCGCTCCTGTCACTCCCGAGACTCCTTGCTAGGCCCAGGGTGCTGGACACTGCCACCTGCTGTGGGCTCTCTGCTTGGGTTCTTCACTGCAGCTTTCTGAAGGGCCCCCTTGGGTTGTGGTCAGTCCCAGATTTTGTGTTCTCCTGTCTGTTCAGTGGCACTGTCAGATTTTCTGAAAAATCCTCTTTGCCCAGGATTTTTCTCCTGGGAAGCTGAGAAGCCTCATAGAAGAATGAAAACAATATTATCTCATTCTTCTTTCCTGTTTTGCTGCTTTGGTCTGGAGATTGTTTATCCAACAGGTGGTTGTTTCATTGGTTTCATATGAATTGTTTTGCTTAATGACCAGTCACCATCCAGCTATGTCAGGACTCTGGACGCAGTCATGACTTTTCATTATCATTCTTTGTAACCTTCTGTATGTATCCTTTCTCTGTTCTTTAGTATAGTTTCCGTATAATATAATGCAATCAAATATAAATATAAATATAAATATAAATATAAATATAAATATAAATATAAATATAAATATAAATATAAATATAAATATAAATATAAATATAAATATATGATATTAAATATACATATACAACATAGATATGAACATATATAATATAATATAAATATATAATGTAAATATTATATTATGTGATATTATATGTTATTATATGTTATATGTTATTATATGTATATTATATGTTTTTATATTGTATTATATTGTATTATATTATAGTATAGTATAGTATGTTATAGTATTATGTTATATTATAGTATGTCATAATGTTATAGTATAGTATATTGTGTTATATTGTATTATATTACAGTATATTATATAATAGTATATTATAGTATAGTATGTACAATATAAATATTATATAGTATAAAAATAATGTGATAATAATTTAATATGAATATGATACATTAATATAATATGAATATGATACAATATAATAAGAAATTAGCCTTCTAAGAACATGGAGTCAGATTCTCAATTCCTCCTTGTCCTGGGGACCCAGCAAACAGCACAGTTCAGGACCAGCAGCTGGGGAGTGGGGTTGCCATGAGGGAAGGAGGTGTCTCTGCTGGGGATACTTGCATTGTGGGCATTCCCCGACCATCGGTGCCAGGCTGGTTTGATTGGTTGTAACTCCTGTCTGACGTGTCTCCTGTCCCTCCCCGTGCCTGCTGCTGAGGGCAGAGTGTCTGTACGTGTTCCCCTGCCAGTGGAACTACCGGCCTGACCACTGCATGTACGGCAGCAACTGCAGGGGCGCCGAGGACGAGGGCGTCTCCATCCTGCACGGCAACAGAGGCGTCTACCACGACGACAAGCAGCCCACCTTCAAGGCCCTCTACGAGGTGATCCGGGATGTAAGTGCTGCCTCCACAGAGCCCTCCCTGTGCCCCAGGGTGGGTTCACTCACATTGCTCTGCTGGCCATCGGGATGGGTGGTCGTGTTTGGGTAAAACCCACCAGACACAAATGAACATGGTTGTTTTGGCTTCTCATGCATTTGAGGTGGTTTAAACACTTTTCTTTTGTAGTATAGTAATCAGAAAGGCTGATCAATTGCTTTTCTGTAGTACTGAAGGTAGGAAAAGCTGGAGTGAAGTTTCTCCTGCAGCAACTGGGGCTGCTGCTCTGGTCCATAAATTCCCAGGGAAAGCTTCTCCTCCCTGAGCACCTCAGGCCTCCAGGCACACAGAGGGCAGAATCTTATCCATAGGCAGAGGCTGGGATGTTGTGTGTCTGCTTGCCAAAACTCCTGTTTCCTTACAGTATCTTATATTAATACCTGTAAATGCACACTCCCAGGCAGGCAGGATGTGAAGTGATGGGGTTGGTGACACTCAGCAGGTGAGGGACAAGACATTCCCTACCTATGGAAGGTTTTCTCTTACAGAAACTTACACACTGCCCTTTCACAACTACTGAAAACTAAAAATTCTTTTTTATTTCTTTTCCTTAGTTTCCATTTGAAGACAATCTCTTCCAGTCCTTGTACTACCCTCTGCAGTCCAGGTTTCTGGATACAGTGCACACTTTATGTGGGAGAATTCCACAAGTGTTTTTGAAGCAAATTGAGAAAACAATGAAGAAGGTGTATGAAAATCGTGTCATTGTGTACTTGGGGGCCAACCACAAATACTAACTGTAGCTCTCTTACACAGAAGTTTTAAGTCTTGCACTCCATTTCATGAAGGATATAAATGAAGAATATGAACTCTTTTACTGAAACTCAGAATTAAAGTATTTCTTTTTCCAATTTTCTAATAACCCTTGAAATTACAAAAAGCAGGAAATCCTAGAAGCCTACTGAGATGGTTGCTGAGAACAGCAGGAGAATCCTTTCTTTGTGGAGTACAGTTGTGGCCTGCCACCCCAGTCCCTTAAGTTTAAGAATGTATTCTCTGGCTTGGTAATGTGAATTGAATTGCAAGAGGCACAGTCCAAGACTGTTGTCAGTGAGGAGTACAAACCCAGGTACTGTTGATCCATCCTCCTCTTTAAGTGCTATTCCCTGCACAGTAACAGCAGTATTCCACTGCCAGTTTTCCATCCCTGCCTTGGGGAATGGCCAGTGCTGCCCCTGACTCCCCTCTCCTGCATGGAAATGTATTTCTGCTTGGCACTCCTTTTCTGGGATCACAGGACCACAGAATTCTGGAATGGTTTGGGCTGGAAGGGACCGTCAGGGATATCTTTTTCCACACCCTGCCATGGGCAGGGACACCTTCCACTAGACCAGGTTACTCCAGCCCTGTCCAGCCTGGCCTTGGACACTTCCAGGGATGGAGAAGTTGAGACCTTTATGCTGGGATCAAAATGAATAGCCTCCAAGTGGAAGAGGATACAAAAGGGCTTTGATGTTTGTTTAAAATACTTCATTTAGCTTTAATTTCCAAGGTATGATCATCATCTTGTGATAAGCATAAAGAGCTTATTTAAATTGCAGTAGCTGAAAGATGCTTGGGACCATTCCCTGGGGAACTGGAAGTGAGGACACTCCTGCAGAGCAGCTCTCCAAGAGCAGACTCACTCCTGAAGAGCAGTGATCCAAGAGCAGACTCCCCGAGGGCATTTTCTAGGTGTAAGCCCCATGGGTGTGTGTAGGAGTGCTTCAAGGAAGAAGCAGCAGAGAAAATGATGTTACTTTTCAAGTCTGTTGAGCAGAAAACATCAGCCATTACTTGGAACTGCTCATTTTTGTATCTAACAGGCAAAGTAGGAGCTGGGTGAGATAATGGAGCCTTCCCCTAATGAAAGGAAAACTGGCACAGGTGGGATATCCTGTACATGTATTGTACATTTGTTAGAGAGAAATTCTTGGGGACTGTGGATGAGGGAAAGGATATGTTCCCAAAGTTAAAATAGGATTTCTGAGGAATTGCAGTTTAGGGCATTCTCCCCTATCCAGTCAGGGTTTCATAAGAAAACACCAGGAGTCTCCCTTTTGTCTCACACATTTCTCTCTCCTTGTGTGGCAGTTCTGAGAGGAGGGAAAACACGACCTTGGTGCCATCCCAGGCTGCCAGATAATAGCCTGTGCACGGGGTGGAGCCCCAGGAAGGTTTTCCCAAGGCCTGGAGTGTGAGAATGTGTGACACAGCCTGGCAGAGAGCAGGGCTGCAGGCAGCTGAGCACTGGGACAGGGGCCTGGAGTAAGGGACAGCAGAACTGCAGGACCTCACAGGAGTGACAGGAACAGAAACCTTGTTTGCACCTCTGCTGCAAGGCGTAATCACAGTTTGGTTAAACAATGTGCTCTGACTCCAGCCCTTATCTCGCAGTGTTTGCCACTGGAGTGTAAATTGACATGTGAAGGACAGAGGCAGCTAACTCATTGAGAGCCTGGGAGCCAGAAAGTCATTTAAACTTGAGCTGAGATGCCTTTCCAAGTTGCCTTAGGATTTTCTATTTCAATTGCCAGTTTTTAAGCAAGAGTACGCTTCTATCTACTGAGAGAAGTTTGAAATGTAACCCAAATAAGCATTGAAGATTTCAGAACCAGAAGGCAGAGAAAAGAAGGTAAAGTTGCTGATTTAAAAAGTGTAAAATAATGTATGACAGGTAAACCTTCAGGCCAGCAATTCTGAGAGCTTGTATGAAGTATTAGCTTGCTTTTGGTCTTTATTTTCAAGTGTCAGGGTAAAGCTGCCACATCTAAGGAGCTGGTGGAGCTGCATGCTGGGCAGGCTGAATTCCTGATTTCCATGGTGTCTCCAAGGCACAGAGAGCTGCAGAGCACAGTCGTGCTGCCCAGACAGTTGCAGCCCCAGTGCTGAGGCTCTGGAGTTTGGGAAGCTGAGGTTGTGTAAGCTGTGATTCAGCACAGAGAACCCTGCAACTACAGGCACATTCAAATGAAGGAGTGGAATTCATTACAAAACAAAGGCATTATTGCATATGAACTGATAAGAGATTAAAGCAGTGCTTTTTATGTTCACAGGAGGTGCTACATTTTGTTTAGGAAGAACTGAGTTGTGTTCTCAACAGCTATTAAATATATGAAGTACTTGCTTTAACATGAAGACTCTTGTTAATGTAATATCAGCTGGCAGGAAGAATGGGGGAGGTTCCCCCCTGCTGGGCTTTTTCTGAGGAAAAAAGCAATAATTGGAGCTCTCCAAAGTGTTTTAAAACAATTACGTAACTTTGTTTTTTGTTGTTAGTAGAATTATTAATTTATATTTCACTACAGCTTCCAAAACCATGTTATATTTTATTTTTAACAGTACTTGATTGTAATATTCATCTTACTTAGAAACCAGTTTTAATTCATTTTGCATTTCATACTTGTGGCTAATTCCATGTTAATTAGCCTTCATTTATCTTAATAATGGGATGTGTAAATACTGACAAAGACTTTATGTCCTCATTTCCCCTTCCTCTCCTGTGTTTTAGTTATTTCCAGTGTTATAATGGATAGAGCTCACCAGCATTTTGCTTACAGGGGAAACTGGAAACTGCTCAGTGTGTGTGTGTGTGCACAGCACGAGCACGTGTGTAAAAAATGTCCCTTTTCTCTGTCATTGAATTGCTTGTGGATTTTTCTTTGACAAGTGCACCGATTGTTACAGCTCCCAAGGAGGCTGAGCAGTGCATTTCTGAGTTGAGGATGATCCCTTGGCTTACAATACAAATAAATGAAATTTTAAGCAAGCTCTATAATTTACTAGTCTTCTTTTAAATACAAGATTTTGTGCTGGTCTGGTCGGGATAGAGTTTTGTAGGTGTGGTGTTTTAGTGTGTGTATACCGAGTTTGACAGCAGGAAACGCAGATAAATGTTCCTCTTTTACAGTTTTACTGTAGTGAAAGAGTCTGATATTGGATATAAAGAGACAAATACATTTAACTTCCCCCAAAGTGCTCGTGTGTCATGCTGCAGCTCCAGCTGTGTTACGGTGAGCATAGATCAGAACCTGCTCTCAAAGGAAACTGGGTTTTATCTTTTACTCTTTACTGGTTCTCCATAATGTTCCACTCTCTGGAGGTCATTTAGCATCATTTCCTCTCCCTCCTTCTTGTGTGCATTTTTGACATTCTTCTGTGGTCACTGCTGTGCTGTCCTTGCTGGTGACATCTCTGTGTGACAGAAGCTCTGGGCTGTGTGTTCAGCCAGATCCTGGTGCTGCCACTGTCCCCAGCTGGGTGATGTGTTGGGCTCAGCCTCAGCTCTCTGAAATCAAGAATAAAACTGTCATGGACACGGATGGGCAGGGTGGGCCAGCTGTAAAACCCCAGCCCTGTGTGGGTTCTGGGAAGGCTCTGGGTGTGTGGGGTGTGTTACACACTCAGTCACACTCCTCAGTGATCCAGGGTTTTCACTTGCAAACCTGGCTCCAGCCACTGTTGCTGTGGGGAGAAGAGAGATTTCCCAAGCTGGGAATAAAGTACAACTAAAGAAGGAAATAAATCTGGACACTTTAACAACTGTCAGGGAATCCTTTTTCCCTCTCCATCAGGTACAATAAAATGTGATGGTGGTAAATAGAGAGTGAGCACAGCTCCAGGGATGGGATGGGATGGGATGGGATGGGATGGGATGGGATGGGATGGGATGGGGCGGGGCAGTCACCAGGATCACATTCCCCACTGCTCCTGGGGCAAGTGCTTCTTGTGCTGGGATCAGCCTGCACCTCCTGCTGGCACGAGATAAGGAATTGTTATCTCAGCTTCAAAAGAAAGAGTGATGTTGGGAAATTCTGCTTTCATTCTGGATCAGAATAAAAACCAAACTGTCAACACTTCCTTTGAAATGAAAATGGAGACAAAACACCAAATTGAGAATCAGCATGGAAGATGAACAAAGCACTTTGTTAATGTTTTCTTTTGAAGTAAAATATTTTGGTTTGACTTTCACATTTCTGTAAACGTACCTTTATTGCTGCTGTTACTCCACTATAGCCCAAAAGTATGTACGTATAATTTTGGTCATTAATGCTGAAATAATGACATAGAAATGACACAGCTCTTTACTTTAAAGACCTCTTCTTGTAAAGAATCTTTTCCTGAATCCTCCAGGAAATGTTAATGCCCTCCTGTGAGGTTTAGAACTGTGCACAGCAGGTGCTTTCTCAGGGTTCACACCTTCAGGGAAAGATCCTCTTCCCATTCCGCCCAGCACTTCCAGAGGGCACCGTGGTTCTCACACCTGAGGCTCCAGGTGAGAAAACGGGGCTGGTTTTAGTCTGAGTTTGTGGAGCGATGTCAGGAAGCTCCTGACACAGGGATGCACTGGGAGGAAGGTGTGAAATACAGCAGGGGGAGAAAACTCTGCTGGCCAGTTTGCTCTTGGATTAATAGGAGACAATCCCTGGGGAGTTGCTGGACTGGCTGAGCCAGGTAAAGCCTGGAATGTTTGTCACATTCCTTGTTTTTTTTTGTATCTCCTGTGGGTAATCTTTCAAAAGAAGCAGCTCCCACAAACACAATTTTTCTCTTTTCAGCCTCTTTTTTTAAGGCACTGTGTGTGAGCTGTTCTCATCTTTCGATACTCCCAAGTCTTCCAGATTTTTTAAAAGCACAATAGATTTTTAGTCATTTTCTCAGAGGAGAATCATAATTTGTCTCAAGGTGGCTGTGATATACTTTATAGAAAAAAAACCAACAACTTTCCTTCCAGAGATCCATGATTTTTAGTGTCAAGTTATTGTACCATACTCAGGTTCTGCAGCTATAAATTTAAACAAACCAAACAAAATCTCTATGTTCCTTTCTTAAATCCTGTGCTGTGTATTGATGTACAGTATTTTCTGAAGACCTAAGTGGGCCTTGAAATATAAGATTGTTGTCATTTTCTTATTGTTCTCACTGGATTCTGCTGCATCTCCCTTGCTTGAATGCTGAATTGAATTGCTACAGATTGTTTCAAAGCACAACAATCAATTTTGGTTCAAACTGTGTGGAAATACCTTACAAATTGCTGTCACACTTCAGTGAAGGGAAACTGCTTTAAGTCAAGTTGGGTCAGGGCTCTCTAGATACCTAATCTAAGCTTCATTACTGAGAGCAGAAGTAGCTGCTGGTCTTACACCGCAAATAATTTTAATTATTGATCCATGCCTAGGGGTTGAACAGCCTATAACTCTCAAAAAGTATGTTTTTAAATCTGAAACGTAAATCTTAACAAGGCTTTGTGTGAGTTTAGTGGAAGAAAAAACACCCCTGGATTATTAAACAGTTTCTCTTTATTCTTTACTTGGATGTTTAAACCACCACATCTTCCCCAACAAGGTGATTTTTCTTGTTGTTGGGTGTCAGTGAATACAAGCAGGCTGGGAACTGACACAAAATGAAATCATCCTCTCTGTGTACATTTTCATTACAAGGTGTGTCAAATACCTTACAAGGAGTAATTATAATTTATGTTTCATTAATGAAGCAGCTCAGGTGTGATTGCCTCACCCGTTTGCCTGAGATCACACAACAAACTGATGATGAAACTATCTACAAGCTTTTTGTGTCCTGGGATTACATTTAAATGTTTCAGCTTTGAGAATGGAAGGAAAAGGTCATTTGAACTGGTGAAAAAGGTGAACAGGAAAAGTCTTGCCCGGTTAGTGGAGGGGCCTGGGCTGGAGCCTCTTGTCTGCTCCTTGCCTCACCTTGGCAGCTTGGCCAGCAAGGAGTGACAGCTCTGCCAGGGCTCCACATCCTCAGAGCCAAGAGCTGGCACAGGATGGGCGAGGGGATTCTCACAGGGAATGTGCCAGACTGGGAGAGGCAGCAGGAGAGTCACCTGGAGGATCTGAGGGGAGAGAGACCTCCCTAGGATCTTCAGCATCCTCACCAGGGAAAGCTGAGGGGACAGGTACCAATATCTCTGTCTTCACTCCTGTGACCAGGACTCGAGGGAATGGCCTGAAGCTGTCAGGGAGGTTTGGGCAGGATATTAAGAAAAGATTGGTCCTCCCAGAGGGTGTTGGACACTGCCCAGGCTCCCCAGGGAATGTCCAGGAGCATTTGGACAGTGTTCTAGGGATGCACAGGGTGGGATTGTTGGAGTGTGTGCAGGATCAGGAGCTGGACTGGATGGTGGACCCCTTCCAAATGATGATCTTGAGAATAAAAAGACAAGCACGTCCTTGCACTAACAGGGGGGAGCGCAGTCACCCTCAGCCTGAGAGCGGGGGGGGGGGAAATAACAAGAGCTCTCTGAGGGGCCGGCGCGTGAAGGGGAAACGGCTCCGCGTTCTCTGCCCCGAGGATCCGCACGGCGGGGCCGGCATGAGGAGGACGCTAACCCACAGCCGGAAAAGAAGCCCAAAAAGAGCCGCGCTCAGACCGTGCCCGCCGCTCGCTCGGCCGGGCGCTGCGGCCGAGCCTTTCCCGCCGCTTTTCCCGCCGCCTTCCCTGCCCCTCCCTCACGGCCGCCGGCCCCGCCCCCTGCCGCGGGACCCCCGTTAACCCCGCCCCGGCCGCGGGAACGCCCATTGGCTCCGCCCCGTGGCTCCTCCCCCGGCGGGCGGGGCCGCGGGGCCGCGCACGGGCACGGCGCGGGCGCCATGTTGGAGCGTCGCTGAGCGCGGGGTCTTGCTGTGAGCGCGGCCCGGTCTGCGCGGGACTGGGGCGGGGGAGCCGCGCGGAAATCGCCCGGGCGGATCATGGACGTCGAGAGGCTGCAGGAGGCGCTGAAAGGTGGCGGCGAGGCTGGCGGCGGGGGCTGGGGGAGCGGTGTCGCCGCGCGGAGGGGAAGACTGAGGTCCCTCAGACGCTGTGGGGGGAGCGCCCCTCGCTGAGGGCGGCGGGTCCCCCGCTGTGGGGAGGGGGCTGCTCGCTGGGGAGGGTCCCGCAGAGTGGGGAGAGCCCGGGGGTCGCTGTGGGGAAGCGGAGGGCAGAGCCCCCGCTCTCCCTACCCAACGACCCTCGGGGCTGCGTGAGGGGGATCGGTGACTCTCGGGGCTCCCCGGCTGCCGCCCTGGACTCCCCGCTCTGGCCGCCCCTTCTCTCTCATTCCTCCCCCTTCCCCCGCATCCCGGCCCCTTCCCTCGCATCCCGGCCCAACCCGGACCTGTCCCCTTCTCCCTCGCCAGCCCTCTCTGTTCTGGGCTCAGCTTGAGGAAATCGGTCTCTTTCTGTGCCGTAGCTGCTCACAAGAAGTTGCAGATCAACTTTTGCCACTCTGGTGCGTGCGGTTTCTCCGCAGGAAAAATAATAAGTGTTTCCCAGGGCTGGGAAGCTGGTGGAGTTCATGGGAACAGCCGGAGCATTGTGAGAGCACAACAGTGTTTATGTGGGAGCTGTACTGATAGTTCAAGCAAATCCCTAATTATTGTGAATTTTTGTTCTGTCCCATCTTCTTTTACCATTCTTTTTGTGTCGTTCTCATGCCAACAGATTTTGAGAAGAGAGGAAAGAAGGAAGTGTGTCCAATACTGGATCAGTTTCTTTGTCATGTTGCTAAGACTGGAGAGACGATGTAAGTGTGACTGTTTTGGTGGTCCTCAGTTGTGACTTAAAACAATTCTTGCATTTACGTCAGTGCGATTTAACCAGGATTCTTTTTTCGCCTGTAGGTTGCTTCAGCGAGCTGAATAAGCTTTCCTTAGTTCCCATATAATTTTATATGGATTAATTTAGTCTGCTGATAGTTTGATCTAACGAGGAGATACTTCTCGTATAGGCTTTGCTCTGGGGTGTCTGTCAGGTCTTACTGATCCTGCTCAGCACAATAAAAAACCTGTTGCTTTCCCTGGAATTTTTAACAGAGATTCAGGTTTTGTAAGTGGCGAGTTCAGCTGCTGTCGCAACGCCTGCCGTACACTGTTGTATAACTGTGTTCGCAGTATCTAATTGTGTTATTTACATACAGATATCAGCCGCTCACATTGTTTCTCTCTGAGCTCTGTAACCATCCTGTGGTTGTGTCTGGGCGCCGCCGGGGCCGGGGCCGGTGCGGGTGCGCGGGAGCCGCCCGGAGCTGCCGTGCTCGTTCCCCCGGCGGAGCTTCCCCGCTGCCGCCGCTCCGGCCGTGCCGCTCTCCCGGCGCTTCCCTCCCGCCCGGGAGCCGAGGGAGCCGCGCTCCTTGCAGGGATCGCCGTGCCGACTTCCGTGGGCTCACTATTTGGCAGGAAGGGGAAAGGCTTCCCCGGCTGCGCTGCCGTAGCGTGGCTCACTTTCTGGCGCCCAGGCTGTCTCCTTGTTTTTGAGGCCTAGTGCCAGACTACGGCTCCAGCAGGGGAGATTCGCTTTTGCGAGTGTTTTGTGATCAGCCAGTGACCGCAGGGGCTTTGTTTGAGTTTCTAGACTCCCGCGAATTTGTAAGAGCTTTTGTAGCTTTTGGTGGTTTTTCTTTTTCTTTTTTTTTTTTTTTTTTTGGTAGCTTGCTAGTGCTGCTTGGATTAATGGTTTAGAAAGAAAAACAAGTTCTGAAATGTACTTTGCTCTTTGAATAGAAGGCTCATGCTCAGCAGACATACACAGCTGTAATGCTTCATATTTTGGGGGTAGTGCTTATTATACAGAAAAAACACACCACAGTAAGCCTATACTAAAAATATGTTTAAAATTTTTTCCCCATTCTGAGATATTTCTTCAGGTTGTTTTTATTGTTTCTGCCACTATCACGCATATTCCAAACTAATTTTTAAAAAGTAATTCTATAAGGACAAGTTCTTGGTAAAATTATTTCCTCTCTGATTTTATTTTCATTTAGGAAATCTAAGTTTAGTTTATTATTTTTATTTTATTTTTACAAACTTAAACCTGAACGGGGGTCTGTCATCTGATATACAGATCCTGCCTTTTGTGTTTGTAGAGTTTTATTTTTGGTTTTTTTGAGGTCTGTGGCTCTTTTCAGCCTTCTTAAACCTTTCAGTTGCATTAAATTGTTTTTTAAAAAGTGTTGGATGTGAACATCAGAAGTGTGTAATATAATCTGGAGGTAGGCATGGAAATAATGTTTTAGAATACTAAATTTGCTTCAGATTATCTAGCAAAGTCTGTATTTGTTCATCAAAGATGTTTGTTTGTTCACTGATGTGTTATGTGTGAAAATATCAGGGAAAAAATGAGTAAAAAAATTAAAATCTCCTGGGAATCACTCATATGAAGATTGCTAACATGCCTTTTAAGAACTTAATGTACTTTTGAGCTGGTACAGCTTGACAAGTACAAGTATTCTGGAATAGGCAGACCTACCAAATACATGCAAATTTAAAATGCACTAGATAGTCTTTATTTCCACTTATATAAAAATAACTTTGTGTAATAGAATCTAAACCAGCAGATACTTTGGAGTGAGAAGATAAAATACTAGTTTGCCATGACATTTGTTAGGATTTTTACAAACTTCAGAGTGTAACTTGAAAAAAACAAGCAGTGAGGATGGTTTAGTCAGGGGTAATTACACCCGTGGTTTGCAGACTTGATTATTGAACAACAATGGATCTTACTCAGTCACAGCCTGTTCCTAATGTAACAAACAAAAAGTACTGAGGCAAATCAGGACAAGTGAAATGTGAAATATTTTTGTGTTCAGTTGTTAGTTCTGGGAGAGTTACATGGGGGTTCTGTCATGAATTCTGATTTTTAGAGGATGAACTGCAGTCTGTATCCTGGGATGAATGCTCTCATCCTCCATGTGTTTCCAGACAGGGTTGCAGCAGATCTTGGTGACTCAGTAAAATTAGTTTGAAAAGGTAGTAATGAAGTAAATTAAAGTGATGTTTGAGGTTCTCCTGCCAGCTTGATCACAGGCAGCTCACCCAGGTAAGGTCGCTGGCACCTCCCTGCCCCCACTGGTTCAGAGTGCTTATTCATGGGGGAGCTGGGAACAGGTAGGTGCAGGTTTAGGTGAGGCTCTGATCTCGCTGGCGTTGCCGTGGCAGCAGCCCGGCCTGCTCAGCCCCTGGCTCGCTGTTCACTGGGGCTGCTCAGCTGCCTCTGCAGCTCCCTGGGAACCTGGGCACGAGCTGCTCACAGTCCTGGCTCTCCAGGACAGCCTCGGTTCATTGGTCCTCGAGTTCTGTCCTGGAGAGGTGCTGAGGGGAGGAACACAGGGTGAGAGGTGATAAAGCCTCCACTGCTCCTGTGATAAGGCTCTCAGTATCTGTATTGTAATTAGAGGTCTTTTGCACTTATGAGGGAGGTGTGGAACAAAAACATTGCTAATTTTGGTTCCATTATCGCTGTAAGCTTAGGTGTGTTATCAGTGCTGTGCAGTAAAATCTTGATCATACAATGATGTGCATTCACTTCATCTTTTTGAAGTTTTCCTCTTGTGCAAAGTTAACCATTCACTTAATTGCTGGTGAGATTATGGCCTACATTTACAGGAGCCAGTCTAAACTTCCTTTATTAAGGGTGATTGCTTGGCTACTATGAAATATTTTTGTTTCTTAACAGTTGCCATGGTAAGACTTAGCCTTAGGTGAAATATAGTATAAAGTTTGTTCTTCAACCTTTTTAAAGTTGTCTTGAATCTTAGGAATTTTTTTCTTCTTTTCAGAGTAACATACTCCTCAATTAAGCTGACTTTTTACTGAGATACTAATGTGGAATTTCCTTTGTGAGACCAAGTACAGTCAGGGAAGTTTGTTAGAACCTCCTTGTCTCCAGTTTGTACCAGATCAGTGACTTGCAGCACTGAGGAAAGTGAAGAGGGAGGAAATGTGTTACTCCTGGTACTTAGCTGTGTCTGAAAGACCTCTAGAAACAGGATGAGGTTTTTTTTATAAGAAATCCACTTGTCTATTTTTTCTGAAGTAGAAAGAGCTGTAAAGGATGGGATAGAAATCAGAGCATTGCAGTTCTAGAAGTAAAATGCAACAGTGACATTTTTTTCTTGTTTCTGAAGAATTCTTAAAGATAGTTATGAAGATCACTTATCAATTGTGATCTTGTGTCCTGTGTTTAAGATGTTTTCTTTTACCTCTTAGGAAATTCTATTGGGTTTAGAGTCACTCTGCCCCTTCAATAGCAAAAATGTTTTAAAACCATTTATTTAGGTACTTCACCAAGAAACTCTAATGTGTTGGACTGGAAAGGCAAACTAGATTTTTCTAAAGTGGAAAATAAAACTTTGAAAACTAAAGCAATCAAAAATTTTATGTTGGTTTTTTATGCATTTCCCTCCCTCTTGCCCTGGAGCAGGGAACCTATAAAGTGCAGTTTTAATGGCTTACTGTAGTGGAAAGTATAATGCAGAAGCTTATTGCCAGTGAAGGAATCCAGAAAGTGGTGAAGGACCAAAATCTGGAGCAGTGCATTTGTAGGCAGGAGTGATTAATGGTAAAACCCTTGTGGGCCTAAGCAGAGAGCACTGCCCAGGATGTGATGCAGTTACACTGGTTCTTCCCCTCAGTGCAGCTTAAACAGCCATTAAAATACATTCTGGTTTCATTTCTTCCTCTAGTGAAATTCTTTTGGAAGCTCTGAAATGTTTATTTGAACCTCATCTGGGCCTGAAAACAGAAATTGTTTCTTTGCTGTTTCCTGGAGGGCCAACATAAGTGACTTCTGCAGAGTTTCTTGAGTCAGGTTTAATTCATGTGAGTATAGGGCAAATCTGGACATTGGTGCTGTCATCATAGACTAGGTGGAGGTGACTTGTGGAGGTGATCCAGGCAGATCCTGTGCCCAAGGGGAGCTAATTTCAAAGTTAAATAAAATAGATTACAGCTTTGTGCAGCATTTCTGAAAGTCTCCAGCATGGCAATTCCATACCCTCAGTTTGGCTCTGTTTCACTGCTTGACCATGTGCCCTGGGGAGAGCATTTCCATGGAGCATCCTGGGCCCAGTGCTCTCAGAAAGGAACCTGTTTCCATCTCCCTGGTGGCAGGGAGCCCTTCCTGTGGCACTCAGCAGCCTCGGTCACAGCAGGGCTGGCAGAGCTCTGCTCCCCCCAGCCAGCCAGGGGTGCCCTGAGCACCAGAGCTCGGCTCCCTGACCAGCACAGGGGTGCCCTGCTGGGCACTGAGCAGCACAGGGGTGCCCTGCTGGGCACTGAGCAGCACAGGGGTGCCCTGCTGGGCACTGAGCACCAGAGCTCGGCTCCCTGAGCAGCACAGGGGGTGGGTGCCCTGCCGGGCTCCGAGCGCCGCCTGTGGAGCTGGGTGTGGTGTGGCCGCACTTTGGCGCTGCAGTGGAGCCTGGGCTGCACCGGGGCTGCAGCTTTGCTTTGCTCAGGGTGAGCTGAGCGTTCTCTGGTCCTCCCTCCTCGGCAGCCGTCAGGTGGATCAGGGATGATTTGCCTTTGGTAAATTACATAACTGTAAATGTAAGTTACATAACTGCAGCTCCACCAAAGATAATGGCAAAAATACTTTTGACCTTTTGATGCTGTTTCGTGTATTTATGTAGCAGTGAACTTTTTTCTTATTACATTTTTAAGCTTTTTTGAATCAGTTTAACTTTCCTATTTGTTTATTAGGGCAGTGAAATAGTTTGTTTGCTGTAGGAGAGCTAAATGAAGATACAGTAGCCATGAATTCCTACAAGAACAAGTTTGCATCTCAGTTTAAGTGTTTTAACTATGTACTGTGAAGGCTTGTGTAATATCCTTTCTCTTGTTACAAATGTATAGGTTTTTTTAGCCATATGTTCTTTGGCTTATTTCACATGCTTAAATTTAAGTCTATTTTTTCCTTTAACTATGTCTCTGCTTTTATTCAGCGAGCATTTGTCTACCTCTATATGTGTGTTCTAGCATTTTTCCTGATTTGGAGACAACTTACTTTCTGGAAATCTTAATGCCTATTTGGGGAATGTAATTCCTTATGATTTTTTAAAACACGAAATAAAACAATTCTCAGATTTCTGTTGTAATAAGCACAATCCTATTTTTCTGAAAGCACTTTCTGTGTGCCTTTGATTGTGTAAGCCTGTTCCATTTCCATGCTCTCAGTAAAGCAAGAGATGTAAGTAAACTTCCTTGCATTGTTGTCCACTGTTATTCCTCACTAACTCCATTCCCTTCAGCATCTGGAATTACCCCTACTAATTTCCATTCCACTGATGTCTGGAAAGGAGAGGAATCTTTGGTCTGAAAGCCTGCTGATGTACCTTTGTCAACACTAATTTGTCTTCCTTACTCTTTTACCTCTATTATAAACAAAAATTTCTGTATGTGTGAATTGTGTAGCTGCAGTGCCTGAGAGCAGTATCAATGAAATCACTTGCTGCTTTGGGAAGCACACACTGTTGTAGTGTTTTATTTTAAATGCTGCCACTTCATATCTGTTGGGAGTGGAGTTTACAGTGTAAAGGTCAGACTTCAACTGCCCTTGTAAAATGTGTGTGATGAACTGAGCCTAATAAACATTGGTCTCTCTATGGAACACACGTGTGAGGAAAGGCAGAAAGCAAGCTCTGATTGCAGCACCGAGGTTTTTGGAGTGATTGGGCTGTTTTAATCACAAATGGAGCTGTTTGCACTTTCAGATTTGCAGTGTTAGTGTGCCTTCCTTCCCTGTTGCTGTACACAGTTCTTGTGAGCACATTTCCTGATAATCTTTTTGGCAGCCAGTCCACGTCACTGCACAGAAACCTCCCCACCATGCATTCTCTGGTGGTTCCTGCAGTTGCCTGTGTTTCTGGTGATCACTTTTACTTGTGTTCTGTGCTCATCCTTCTCCTCAAGCTCACTTCTCTGCCTTGCTTGCTGGGATTTGTTGTCACCCTCAGGGTTTCTCCTGGTTTGTACCTTCACCTTGCAGTGACATTGCTGTAGTGGCTGCCTCAGTGTGACCTCTGATATTTTCCAGTGGGCCTCAAATCTCTGTTCTGTGGGGGCTGTTCTTGTTAATATTTCATCTGAAGGACTTTCCCAGGCATTTGGGTCTTGTTCACTCTACATTACACTTCTCAGTGGCAAGGATGTTTGTCCATTTTGACTTTGTAATTGGTGAGCCTTGATCCCTCTTCCTGTGTGAAGCTTTTGGCAAGGTTTTTTGCCTGGTGGCCCCTGGAGGAAGGAGCGGGGCAGTAGTGCACAGAGAAGGAGGGGTACAAAGCACTCTGGTGGGCTTGGGAAGGTGGATTATCAAACCAAACTGATGCTGCTGTTCCACAAAGCTGGTACATGTCTGGCAGGTCTCAGCTTTAGAAATAAAGCTACTTGAAAACAAAATTTCCATGATGCCAATACCTGGTGATGCTTGGCTTGAAGTGGCAGGGGAGTGTGATGATGCACAAACCCCTGATGCCTGTGGGTTAGGGCAGTGAGGGAGGGCAGCCTTGGCATGCCAAGCTCAGCATGTGCCAGCTCAGCTGCCCTGTGGAGAAGCCACTTGGGTGGCTTTTGTTTTTGGTTTGGAAGGAATCAGTAACAAGTGCAATTTCCTTGGTCCCAGCAGAGCTGTGTGAGAGCTGAGTGAGGCCTGTGGGTTTTTGGGGCACTGCATCAGTGCCAGGCACAGGGACTCCCTGCAGCAGAGATGCAGGAGGGGCTGCACAGGGTGCATTTTCCTAATCTGGTCTCCCAGCTTTATTGCTTGGCACAATAAACATCTGATCATGTTGTGTCAGTGTGGCTGCAGCTCCTCCAGCAGTGACAGCCACGCTGGCCAGAGGAGCTGCAGCCGTTCTCCTGTGGATTTGGTTATTCTGGGCAAACTGGTGATACCAGAGGCAACATTGGTGTCCTGTGTTGCTTTCTACTCTGCTACAAGGAAGTTCATTTTTGAATGAAGAGTGTTGTCATCTTGCACTTTTTTGTTCTGTGGTCAGTTTTTGACTTTAAAATAAAAGAAAATGAAAGGTACTTGGGTTTGGTTTTAGATAACTGCGTTCACAAATGTACTTCTTAGAAAACTTTGGCCTGAAATTTTGTTTCTGTTCTGTGGGACAGCTATATTCTGTTAGAGTCAGCTGAATATTTATCAGCAGAGATTAGAATTAGTCCCTTGATGATTACAGATAGTGCTTTAATGTCTTCTTCAGCTGCTTGTTTCCATAACTAAGTCTTAATCTTTGTTGTTCCTGGCAAGAGCAGTGGATATTTGAAGCAGCCGAGGTGAACACTCACTACTGAAGTAGCTGGAGTTGTAATGTCTGACAGTTCCCTGGTTCTGGGATGAGCTCACTGTGCTCCCAAGGAGAGCAAAGACTGCATTTAGGCTGACAACAATCAGTGAAAATGGAAAAACACCTCCTGTGCTTGTGGGAAATACCAGTTTTTCCTCCTTTGAACTCTTCAATATATTTTTAATTAAAGTGAAAGGTAACATGAGGTAAAAGCCTGCTGCAGATAAAATGTGAGTGTTTAATTTTACATGAGTTATCAGGTGAAAGGGAACAGGACGCTCCCCCAGGACGAGGCTTTGCCGGTGTTCTCCCAGCAGGGGCACGCTGCAGCACGGCTCAGTGTTCAGCACATTCACCCTACAGCAGCACCTCGGCTTGGAAATCCTTTAGGAGCACTCATCAGGGATCTAGCCCTTGTTTAAGGCTTTGATTTGATGTTAGGCTGAGGTGTTTGCTTGCCAGAAGCCACTCTCCGTTGGTGTTCAGGGGGTTTTACAGGGTAACTCTCTGTCATTGTTTGGAATTTCCCCTGTTAATCTGCACTGTGTGAATGGTGAAAATAGCAGCACTGTGCAAAATCATTACATCAAAATACTGTTAAAGCACAACAAATAGAAAAATAGGTTTCAAATACAAAGAATATTTGACACAAGAGTGGAATGAGGTGAAATATATTCTTTTACCTGATAAATGAGTGCTGCTGCTTAAAGAAATGGTTTAGCTCCCTGCTAGTCACATCTCACACCTTACTCAGCCTTATCTGCAGCATTAATGTTGTGGTTAGATCAGTGATGTGCCTCCCCTCCCTGTGTGTGGGATCACAGCAGCGAGTGGGAGCAGCAGAGCAGCCTTGCCCCTTTTGGTGCAGGCAGAGGCCAGGGCTGAGTGTCTGGTGGGGCAGCACCCCCTGCTCTGCCCTGGGATGGGATCCCTGTGGGAACCTCAGCACCCCCTGCTCTGCCCGGGATGGGATCCCTGTGGGAACCTCAGCACCCCCTGCTCTGCCCTGGGATGGGATCCCTGTGGGAACCTCAGCACCCCCTGCTCTGCCCTGGGACGGGATCCCTGTGGGAACCTCAGCACCCCCTGCTCTGCCCTGGGATGGGATCCCTGTGGGAACCTCAGCACCCCCCTGCTCTGCCCTGGGATGGGATCCCAGCATGGCTCAGCTCCCTCTTACTGGGAGTTCAGTGCTGCAGCTTTTTATCCCAGAAATGGCCAGTGGTATTTTCTGAAAAAAAATTGAAAGTACACATGTTTAAAAATCAATCTGTTTATATCTTAAATAATAAAATAGTAATTCCTGTATGAAAGCTGACATGTGAAATGGCAACAGGTTTGGGTTTTTTCATTTGCTGGTCTGAAAATGCTGGGAATTGTGTTTTACAGGCAGCTCTTAAAATTTTTAACTTGTGTACCCTTTTTGTGTAATTGTGTATTTCCAGGTATCCTGGTTTACAGCCACTGAATAGATCTCAAATTTGGGTGTGCTGGATAAGGCTAGGATTGATTCAAAACCATGAAAAGGTGGAGGGAGTTGGGAGTAGAACAGAGACACCCGAGGGAAGAGCTCAGCGTGGCCTCGGTGCCATCCTCCAAGGGTTCCCTGGGCAGCTGCAGCTCCCTGGGCTGTGGAGGGGATCCCTGGGTGCTGCCAGGGAGGGCATAGGACAGAGTGCCCGGGCAGGGGGACAGGACAGGACAGAGTGCCCGGGCAGGCTCCTGCCGCTGCTCTCTGCACGGCCTGGGGGCAGGGGCCGCGCTGGGGCTGCTCCTGCCTGCCCTGGGCTCTGCTCCCTGCCCCTGCTGGCAGCCACGGGCCGTGCAAGGGCCTGCTGCAAAGTGCTGCCTTGCTGTGGGATCTCAGCACCTCAGGACTGAGGTGTCACCGAGACCACCCTTGGGGGGCTCGAGAGTCCTGGAATGTTCCAGAAGTGTCTGGTGGCTGGACTTTGATCCTACACAGGAGACGACACCTGTATGAGGATAGGAGGGTTTCACCGGGGTGAATGGTGAAGGGATCAGTTAATTAGAGGATGAGACACAGGGTTTAGGATTTCTGTACAGGGGGGTTTAGAGAAGTAAGATGGAGGAATTGGGGCGTGTCCTGTCCTTCTTCTTCGTCTTCTCCTCCATCTTCTGTGGTGATGGTGGCACTTTGGGATTGGTCATTACTAAAAGTGCACTGGGCAATAAGGGTGAAAGGTATTGGGGAAAAATGATAAATATTGTACACGTAACTTTGGGTATAAAGATAGGTGACTGTCCGGAGGGCAGGACAGTGTGCTCGTGGCTGGCTGCTGAGCAGAGCTCTGTCGGGCCGAGAGAAAATCTTTTAGATAAACAATTAATAAACACCGAGACCGAGAAAAGAACTGAAGCCTCTTCTCATCCTTTGGAACGCGGGCTGCCCAAGGCCACCCCGGGCCTTTCCAGGCCCTCCAAACAGCCGAAAACCGGACAACTGGTGTCCCTGGGTGGGCACGAACCACCAACCTTTCGGTTAACAGCCGACACTTCCGGCAACATTCCAGGACTCCCGAGCCCCCCAAGGGTGGTCTCGGTGACTCGGCACCTCAGTCCTGAGGTGCTGAGATCCCACACCTTGCCAGGGCTTTGATTGGGTGTGTCATTGCTGCGTGCACTTCATTTTCTCTGCCTTTTCACTTTGCAAATAGTTCTGGAGATCCCATTGATTGACCAGAATAGCAAAGGAATTCACTTGTTTTGGATGAAAATGACTGTGTATTAGAGTATATCTTCATCTCCTATGAGCTCTAGAACAAGACACAAAAGAAAAGAAACAGTTACTGAAGTTGGCAAATCACTTCAAAACACCTGTTTCCTACTAGCAGCTCTCTGTGGGAATGTCAAATTGGAGGGGCAAAGGTGACAGCAGTGACTGACATCTCTTATTCCATATTATGTGACTCCCTCAGAGATTTCCTCTGGTTCTTTCCTTGGGTGTTCTGAGGACATTGCCTTAACATCAGTTTAGCTGGACATTAAATGTTTGCATCCTAAATATACTGATTTGGTGGGAGTATTTTGTGCTGATTCTTTGTTTGTTTGTTTTTAAATTTCTGCTTGTCAGAGAGCCAGTAGTGGGAGAAGTGTGGAGAGGGAACTATTTCCTTTTATTAAGTTCTGATATTTCTTTTATGGCCTGTTCAATGAACAGAATCAATAGTAGATCCACTTTGGTCTCATTTTATGTTCTGTGTGGTATTCAGCATCTCTCCAAAACAGATGGCATCCTCTTAAAATTTAAATCAAGTAATTTTGTAATGAACTTAAACACTGTGAAATCTGAAGACAGACATCCCACCAGGACTCCTGGGACTCTTCATGTTTTAAGTACATAGCTGGGTCTCTGGAAGCTTAACATCTCTTCAATATAATGTTTTTCTTAATTAAACCTCTAATCTGTAAGGCAATTCCAGAAAGATTTATGGAACAATTGCAGTACTTTCATTTCTGGAGTTAGCCTTGTTTCAGGCACTCTGAATTCTTCCTCCAGTTCTTCAGTCAATTTTAGATTTTGTCCTGCTTTGCTTCAATAAATCTTACTGGAGTTTGAACCTTAGAATCTGCAGAGTTTGTGTGAAGTGGATGAGCCAGATGCACTCCCCCAGGGCTGTGTCTGATGTTTTCTGTCAGTTGTTAAATGGAGATGAGTAAATCAGTGGAGTTGCCTTCTGCACTCCTGGAGATTTGGCAGCCCAGCCTCCAATTTCACAGCAAAACCTTGCAGTGCTAAATACATGAGAGGGAGCCATGTCATTTGTTCAACATGGATTGTTTTCCCTTAAAAATAGTAGGGATTTTTATCTTTGTTTTGGGTCTTGCCCAAACAACTTTGTTAAATATTTCAGGCTTTTTGCTCTTTTTGTTGATACCTTATCTCCCAAATGACTATAACAAGTGGCCAAAGAATCAAGTACAAAAACTTGTCCAGTGGTCAGAAGAAGATACCAGTTAATGCTGTGACACACCAGTGCAGATACTGAGCTGCTTCTCCTCCCCAGTAACCATTGTGGCAAGACAGAAAGCTGCTTTCACTGTTCTCCAGGACAAGCACTTTGCATTGGCAGGAGATAAGGGAATGGGGGGATGTCTTTTACACCCTGGGAATGATATGATCAGATTATTTCCATGTAAAATGCAATTTTGTTTGGATATGCATGTTTGGAAGGATGAATCCTATGCAAATCATGTTAGCAGAGACACAGTCATTCCTTGCAAGCAACTTTCTGCTACTAATTCTTTGAAATCAAAGCATGGCATCAAATTTTGCCCTGCTTTGTGTCTGAGGTGGCCTGTTCCCTGCTGAGGATCTGTTCAGCAAGTGGAATTGGTGCATTTCTAAACTTGGTTGATGTTGCTTGGCAAATTCTGTCGATCTGTAGTAATGGATTAGTTCCAAGAGCAAATCATGTAATTCAAGTACAGGTGTGAAATAGATTGATTGCTGTTATTAGAGAACAGAGCTATTTAGGGTTGTGTTCTTCCATGACTCTGCTCTGACAGTGCTAGATTGTGTCTAAATGAATCTCTCTTCTTTTTATTGTTGTATTTTATTCTTCCCTGTGCAGTGGAGATATTTTTGCTGCTTCATCAACTCTCAGTGACTCAGTGTTACTGTTTCATGTTCTGACTCTGGAGTTCCCCATCCCTCCTTTGTGGCTTTCCTCTTAGAGTTTAAGTTTCTTGTCTTCATTTACTAATTTTGATCCCATTCTGGGGTTTTGTTAGTTATGTGTAGGATTTTTGGGAAAAAAATAAATTAATTAGCAATTTTTTTGCTTAGCCTGTCATTTGATTTAATCCCTTCTGGCTCCTTTCATGTCTCATGTCTTCCCTCACCCTTTCCTAGCCTTTTGTCACCTTGTCTCTCTAATTATATGTAAATCTTCTCAAAACTTGCTGATGTTCTTTGTAGGATTGGCTCTTTGGTCAGGTGCTGTCTGCTTTCCTGATGGACTTTGAAAATACAGCTGAGCATCTTCAAACACTGAAATCTTTCATCCATTTTTCTCTCATGTTTCTAATGCTCAATGAAATTGCCAGGTCAGGGGTGCAATATTTGGTGTTAAACATCTTCTCATACCTTGAGGCACTTTCTTACCATGTATAAAATGTTTAAGTAAGGTGGAAAGACTGAATTTGTTCTCTGTGTGAGCTTCCATGCTTTCATTTGTTGCTTGACTTTTAAAGGTGCTTTTTTAAAACCAATTAAATTTTTGAGTTAAACTACCAACGTTTGTGTCTGCCCTGGGAACATTTGAAATGGATGCTGCCTATATGGATACAAGCTGTAGTTCTGCAGGGCTGTGATTGATTTTCCTCTTCAGCCATTCCTTGACTTTTTTTTTTTGTTAAGGGCTTTTTACTTAAAATCAGTTTCTTCCTCTTGGTTTTTGTATGCCAGGGCAAATCATTGAGGTTGGTAAAGGGCAGGATCTTCCCTTTGGAGGGAAGCAGAGACTCTCATGATGAGCTGGCATTTTTTCCTAAATTTTTTGGAGCATGTGTGGAACTCCAGGCCCATTAGGCCAGGAGAGCTCTTTGTGCAGGTACATTTACACAGGGTGACCCAGATACTGTAGTGAAAGGTGCCTTGATGTACAGAAAATGTAGATAACTACAAAGCCATCATTCTCTAAAAGGAAAGTGCAGCAAACCAAAACATTTTGACACGTACAGTTGGCATCAGCTGAACTTTACAAACTCACGTGTCTCATCCATAGTGAAAACCAGTTCCTTCCTAGCAATGGGCTGAGCTTGGCAGTACAAAATTAAGATTACAAGTCACATATCCTGCTAGCATTAAAGCAGTCTTTATCTACAACTCTAGAATTTTTTTTTCCCATTCATGGAAAGACTGGTTGCTTAGAAATACAGACAACACAAGACAAACAAGTGCCAAATATCTGTTTTCTAGGAAAAGAAAAATATTCCACATGTATCATAAGCTTCCTGAGAAAACCCCTTTTTTCTCTGCTTTGTTACACAATGTGAGAACCCAAAACCAAGAGAAAAGTTTGGTCAGTACTTTCTATAGTTAGATCTAGAGCCAAATAGAAGCAAAAGAAATTTTTTCTACTCTCTGCTTTATGTACAAGCTCATTAAGTTTTATACACTGGAAAAGAACTGATTAAGAAGATAAATTCTGTAAGAAAAACCAATTGAAGAAATTCCGTGGAAAAAATACTGTTGGTACTTTTCATACTGATCAGCTAATACTAATAACTGTTCATACTGATCAGCTAATTTTTGTAGGTATTATTTTTGAAGGTGTTGTTTCAGATCATGCAGTGCTCTCAGTAACTTTTTTCTTTGTGAGGCTCTGAAAGCTCTCAAAGTTCTGATACAAATTCCCAAGCTGGTGTGGTGGACAGGAAGAGCATGGTTTGGAAGAAAAGGCTGATTATGTGCAATGCTGAGTGGGAAGAGCAAGTATTTATAAACAAGCCTGCTCTGAAAAAAAGTACCAACAGTATTTTTTCCATGGAATTTCTTCAATTTGTTTTTCTTACAGAATTTATCTTCTTAATCAGTTATTTTCCAGTGTATAAAACTTAATGGGCTTGTACATAAAGCAGAGAGTAGAAAAAATTTCTTTTGCTTCCATTTGGCTCTTGATCTAACTATAGAAAATATTGACCAAATATTGACCAAAAATTTTGTCTTGGTTTTGAGTTCTCACATTGTGTAACAAAGCAGAGAAAATAGAGATCTTTCTCAGGAAGCTTATGATGCATGTGGAATATTTTTCTTTTCCTAGAAAACAGATATTTGGCACTTGTTTGTCTCTTGTGTTGTCTGTATTTCTAAGCAACCAGTCTTTCCATGAATGGGGAAAAAAATTCGAGAGTTGTAGATAAAGATTGCTTTGATAGCTAGCCGGATATGTGACTTGTAATCTTAATTTTGTACTGCCAAGCTCAGCCATTGCTAGGAAGGGTTGAGATGGGACACGTGAGTTTGTAAAGTGCAGCTGGTGCCAACTGTACGTGTCATTGTCATGGACTGGTCAAACAGGAAAGGTGACTTGGCTCTTGTGACACTTCTGGTCACTTCCACTGAGTAAATGGGAACTGAGGAAATCTTAGTGTGCCTGCAGAAATCATTTTGTTCTTTTGGTGAGAAAGGAGTTGATGATTTGCCCAGCAGTGCTGTCAGAGATGCACAGACAGCTGTGTTCATTGTTTGAGTGCTGCTGTGTCTGGGATTGCCCTGGCTGTGACAGCGGCCTTAGAGCAGCTCAGCTGTGCTGCTGCAGCCGGGCAGGAGGAGCCCAGGGGGGCTGGGACACAGAGCCTGAGCCCCTGCAGTGCCTGGGGCTTGGCTGGAGCTGCTGCTGCTCTCTGTGCTCACCCTGGCATCCATGGCAGGGTGAGTTCACCTCCATCCCTGCTGCCTCTGGTGCGGCCTGGCCTGTGGCACCTGGCCGGCCAGCAGGTGCTTTGGAGTGCAGCTTCAGAGCTGCTTGCTGTGTCAGTCAGTCAGTGTGTTGCAGATGTGAGTTCTTTGCCTTTTTATAATGGGAGAAATGCTAATTAAAATGTGTAGTTTGAAATCCAAGTGATAGTTTTCTCAACATCTCTATATGGACAACATGACAATCTTTGTTTTCTGCAGTTTCAGCATTGTGAAGGAGCTGGTGAGTGCTGCTTTCAGGCAGGAGATTGCAATTTTAAACCTCATGTTGCTGATTTATTTCAAACACTGATGGGTTAATAGTCAGTGAAAAGATAAGTGTTACTATTTAGCAAGAAATAAGTAACAATGAAAACAAAGAACAAATCAAGTTTTACAGTGTGGAAATATATCCAAATGGGGTTGTCAAAGAATGTTTAGAATAATAGTGGAATCCCCTTTCATGAGGCAAGGAAAGCTCTTGGGATGCTCTGTGGGGAGTGATCCCACGCTGTCATGGGGTTATTTACTGTGGCTGTGGTTTGTTGATGTATTAAATCTGTGATTTGTTACTAACACTTTGGTTTCGTGGTGGTGACACTGCAGAATTGTACAGCCTTTTAATTGAACATTTGCAGTAGTAATGCCTGATAGTGTACAGTGGAACATTATGGTGTTCTGCCTTGGATGTAGAGTGCTGGTTGGAGACAATCCAGCTAGACTCAGTAGTGCTCTTTAATCCATACATTCCCTTTTGGGACCTTGATGTTTATTTATTTATTAATTTTTATTATTGTTCACTAAGTCCTGTGATCCCTCCTGTTGTGAGGTGCCTGAAGGTCTCTTGTGAAGGAAAACAGAGCTTTGCTTTCCTCTTTGGAATTCCATTCTTGGTGAAAGACAGGGCTTTGTGTTTGGATCTCTGTAGATAAACCTGAGCTGTATTTCCCCCCTTTTCATCTCATAATTATTTCTTGGAGACAAAGGAGAAAATCAAGGCAGAGATGACGTGGCCCTGCTGTTCTGGTGCAAGCAGGCTGCCAGAGCTTCCCTGGCCCATGCTTTGGGATTTGGTGGTGCTGGAGAAGCAAACATCACCACGTGTGCTTCCCAGCACAGACAGCTGGGTCAGCCCCACATATTTCTGTGTGGGCTCAGAAATAGGCAGGGCTGTAGAGACAGAGCCTTTGCTAAATAGTTTTCTGTATATTGAATATTGCCTTGAGCAGGAGCTGAAGGGCTGTCCAGGGGCTCACATTTTACACTGGTTTGCTTTGAGCCTGCTCCTGCCAGAGCGTGTGTGTTACAGAGAAATGTCAAAGATCATTTTCTCTCTTTCTTTATTGTTGGTTTGTTACTCCCTGTTTGTTCTTTTTCTCCTGCTGGAGCTGTGCAAGCTCCTGCATCAGGAGCAGAAACAAATCGATGCTGAAGGGAATGGGTTGCTGCTCTCACGTGGCTCCCTGTGCTGCCCAGGCTTGCACAGCCCAGGGAGGCCCTCAGGGGCTCCTGTGGCTGCCATGGGTGGGCAGGGGCTTGTACCCAGTGAGAGGGACCTGTTTGCTTGAAAATGTCAAAAACTGCAATTTTATCCATGATGAAACTTGAAGCTGTAAGGCAGGAGGTAACGTGGAGCCATCTTAATAGCTCACTGCTGTGGGAATGTTAATTGGGAGTCAGAGTTTTGCTCAGTTATTTGTCAGCAAGTGCCAGCTGTGATACAGGAATATTTGCCTTTTTGAGAAGAAGAGGTACCATGAGATGTTTTTAGGGTGTGTGGAGTTACAAAGGCCTTTGGTAAGGTTTTGTGAGGGGAGCAGATAGTGCTGTGTACAGTTGCTCTATGGATTTCAAACTTGAACAACTCCATGGTTTGGTGTGGTGGGTATTTTTGGTGTGGGTTTTTGTGGTTTGTTTGTTTGTTTCCCCTTCCATCTGTTATGAGCTCAGTGAAGCTGTAGGCTCCCTTACATTGGATAGACACGTGTGTGTTTCAGGTTTAGGTTTGCCTTGTCCATGGATGTTGGTTCTTTAAGGAAATGGCTTCCCCTGCTGTTGGTGGCAGTTGATTTGTGCACCATTGTTCCATGTAATTGTTGAAATAGTTCCCGTGCTCTAAACTCAGGAAGGAAAACAGCCCAGCATTGCTTGCCTCGTTTATCTCAGGGCTGGCATGCCAGGGTGAAGGCTGCTATGCAAACATAAACTCACACTGCTGTTCTTGGCTTTAGGACTAACTTGCCTGTGTCTCAATGCTTGTGTTTTATGCAGGGTTCAGTGGTCTCAGTTTAAAGGCTATTTTATTTTCAAACTGGAGAAAGTCATGGATGATTTCAGAACCTCAGCTCCTGAACCAAGAGGGCCCCCCAATCCAAACGTGGAATATATTCCCTTTGAAGAGATGAAAGAAAGAATCCTGAAAATTGTTACTGGATTTAATGGGTATGTATCCTTTGTTTTCTAAGATCAGGATAACAAACATATTTCCCCTGTTTTTAACATAGTAGTTTGTCCTGTCTCTGTGACTGTTCATTTTGCTTCCTTGCATAGATGAGCAGAAGCACATGTACACTTTGGAAATACATTACAGTAGTTTCTGAACTTTATTATTGTGTCACTGAATGAAAAGTGTGACATGTGACATGCTGTGCTGACATTCACTTTGTTTTTTCAATATGTGTTTAGTTTTTACACAGTGCAGTTCAAAGAAGTATCATATTACTGTGTGCATTTAAGAGATTAAATAGACAGTCCAGTCAGACTTCTTTTAGTGCATTTTGAAATACCAAATGGACAGAGGTCTTCTGGTGTTCAGTTCCTGATTGTTTTGTGGCTTTTGAAGAACCATGCTGTGAGAAGCAGGGTGTGACCAGGAGGCAGAGGTGTACCTGGGCTGGAATTACTAAATTATGCCAGATTCAGATTTCTAGCTGAAGTGATACTGATGAAGGACATGGGGTGTTTGATCTGTTGATGACAGTGTCCTAGATTGAAATGTATCTGTGCCCTTTGCTGGTTTCCTAATTTTGGAAGTTTTTGTTTCCTTTCAAATAAAGCTCCTGATGTTTTTGTCTTATTTGGTGTGTCCTTTTTACTAGCTTTCCTACTATTTTTGTTGTTAAACTGGATTACAAACTTGCCACGAGCTGAGTCATCCTGCTTGTGGTGCTCAGTGCTTGTTAAGAGACTTTCAGCATTTTTCTCAGCTTCCTGATAAATGGGCATGTTCTAAATCTTGCCTTTCCTGATACTCTGAAATTTCAGGTTCAGGGGCACTACTGACATGTCCTTAGTATTGTATTTATCATTTATACTGTCATTGTTCCATGCTACTTCATTTATTTGCAGTTTAGGAGTTTTAAGTCAGATCTCCTCTTCCCCCCACGATTGCTCTCAGGTAGGAGACTTCTAAGAATGTGAAATTCAGCTTGTTCTCAGCTCCCCAATATTTATACCGGGCTGCTTCACTGCAGGAATTTCAAACCAAACCTATCCTTTATGCTCGAGTGTGCCTCTGTCCCGCCTCCCCCAGCTCTTTGTTCACGTTTCATTGCCCACAGAACGGGTCATGTTCTCCCAGGGCCAGCTCATGAATGGGCTGCTGTTATCTGCTGTTGTTCCCAAGTGCACTGAGCAAACCTCTGCAGGAGAGTCTGGAGCTGAGGCTGTGCCTGCTCTGTCCATCCTTGGCTGGAGCTCTGCTCAGCTGCCTCATGCTCTGCCCTGAGACTGCCGGGCTCAGAGCAGGCAAACTGCATCCATCAGTTACCTTAAAGGAGATAATGCCTGGGCACTTTCAGGAGCTGGGACTGCAGAGTAAATCCTGTAACCCCCACAGGGAGGATGGGGTTGTGAAAGCTGAATCACATCAAGATCTGTCCAAAAAGCAGCAGCAGGTTTTGGGTTGTGTGATTTGTATATCCAGGCTGCTTTAGGCTGTGGGTGTCATTTCGGGGTACCAGGGCAGACAAGGAACCTACTTGATGTCACTTTATTATTGGGACATTTTATCAGTGTTTGTTTAAGAGAGAGGGAAGGAGTTCATTCAAAGTGGCAAATTTGTACAAACTTCTAATTTGAGTCATAGAAATAACACATTGAGAGTGACCCCTGTTTTGGGCATTTCTAGCTGAAGTGCCTTTAAAAAAAAGCACAAACTGGCTGTTTTAATCTGTCTGTATCTTATGTGACATGGTGTCTTCACAGGTCTGCCGAGCCAGAGTCTCTTTTTAGTTCTCTTACAATTGCTTTGGAGTAGGAACTTCTGTCATTTTTTTATCCTTTGTTAGTGAAACAAGGAAGTTCCAAGTTCTCAGTTGTTTGGGATCTCTGATGACAGAGAAGTTTTCACAGCATAAATAAAATAATCATAATCCACATTTCATTTTTGGTTTTTTTCCCCCTGCAATTTAATATAGCTGTTCTAAATAATGTTCCCAGATCCCTCTTCAGTCCTGTCCAAATGAATTTTTGGTTTGTTATTCACTCTGGACTGTAGTGCTGGAAGTGCAGTTTTGAGTGTGTTGGTATAGAATTTTAAGTGTTTACCTTAGATCAGGACTATTCATGCAGCTCATGTGCTGAGCTAATTGAATTTCTGAGTATTTACAATCAGTTCTTGTACTGCTCACAAACTTGACATTGGTGTTCCTTTATAGATTTACACCAATTTAAATTGCCTCTCTTTTAAAATCACCTTGTTGAACTATTTTAAAGCAATAATTTTTCACCAGAAAGAGTTCCTGAGGTGAAGTTAACTTTGGGTTTTGTCAGCTAAAAGCATTTGTAAATGTTGAAGGAGTTCTGTGCAGAAGGGTGATTGTGTGACACCGGGTGCCATCTGCTGCTCAATGCACGAAGTTCACTTTGCTGGGAGGAATTTGGAGGGAAATGAGTTGGCTTTTCCTTTTTCTTTTTAACTTATTATATCAGAGAGTTTAAAAAAAAAAAACCACCACAGCTTTACAGCTTTTCCTTCTGGAGTTAGTTGCAGGCTGCACAATTCTTGAATTTTCTGTTGTACTTGGGGAATTAGCACTGCATTGATGTTCCAAAACATTTCATGTCACAGCATTCCAGGGGACCACTTAAAAGTACAGCTAAACCCAAATTAGCCAGGCACTGATTTCCCAGCATGTCTTACAGATCTGACTGGTGGAGAATAATTTCAAAATCTGTATGTTTTAGTTTCTGTTGAATAAATGGATTTTTGAATGGACTGTATTCTATTAAAAAATAGCAAAATCTCTTCAATTATGAGTTTCCAACCCAAAACCAAAATGACCATCACAAGAAATAGTAAGATCAATTTAATATTTTATCTATATGGAAATATGAAAAAATTGAGTAAATTCTTAGTGATTTGAAAGAAGGCACTGTGCAGAATCTGAATATTGTGAGTATGGACTTGATCTTTAAGGTCTCTTCTAAGCTTGACAATTTTATGAAGAATTTGGGTGTCAAACATTGCTGGTTGACCAATGAAGAGCAAGGGAAGGGAAATTAATAAAGCCAGAGCTATTGCCAAGCTTAAGAGCCTTCATGTAATAAACTGAATTAGAAGGAACACTGGTTCCTGTGGTTTTTCTGGTTTGTTGAGGATTAGGACTTCCTCAGTAACATAATGTACAGGCAGTTCTGGAAAACATAATTAAATTGTTGATACTTAGTCACTCTCTGAGTTCTGCTGCCTTTTAGTTGAAGTGCAGTGTCATGTGGGATGATGAACTGGAGCTGTGCTGACCTCTCTGCACTGAGCTGCTGCAGATCTGGGCATCTCTAATGTGCTTTTGGCTAATGAGCAAGCTGGAGATCCATGCTGTGTTAGCTCCTGACACAGGCTGGAATCCCATGTACTGACTCCCTCAGAAAATAACAAATGTGCAGTTTGGACAGAAATTTACAGTATAGGGATGGACACACACACATACTTGTCAGTCAGGATTGATGCTGCTCTGGATTTGGTGTCAGTTGTATTCCCAGCCATGACATGGTTCATAAATATTGTATTGTACCAAACATTCTTCTCAGATAACTTTTAAATGCTTATGGCTTCAGCTTCCAATAGTTAACTATAAAAATGCATGGTACTTCATCATTTTACTGAAATAATTTGGACAGAAATTTGTTAAAATGTGACACTGAACTTGGATTGAAAGTGTGAGACACCTCAGGTAACTGGGAATTGTTTGTAAAGTGTTGCTTGTCTGAAGGCTCAGTTTCTCATTTCACCAGGGATGAAACTGAGTGCAGAATTGTCAAAACCAAAAATGTGTTTATGTGGTTCCTATGGGCCTACACATCACTTCTTCTTCTTCTTCTTCTTATTATTATTATTACTACTTATTTTTCCTGATCTGTTCCTTGATAGATGAGTGCATTGTCCAGTTGTAGCAAAATAGATTATTTGTAACAGCTGAAGTATAATGGTTCCACTAATTCCAACATTTACTGCTTTTTCTGTAACTGTGTTTTGTGAAACCTGAAATAAACTACAAGTTGAGACTTTTTTAGCTCTAGTGTGTATGACTCCAATTTGTTTTGAATCCCTTACAGTTTCTGTTCTGTGTATTGGAATAGTACAGTCAGAAAGTTTACTGATGATGATCTGATTTCCTTTTCATTGTTTAAATGAATCCTGTGAGATGTGGGATGATGTGTTTAGGATTCTACTTGGGTTTTGTGGTGGTGAGCACAGGAAACAGCTTTGTATGAGACAGGAGAAAATAAACCCAGTATTGCTCATGGTAACAAATTTCAGTCCTGGTTTTGTTCCTCCTTCTCAGTTAGGGGGAGAAACTGATAACGTTGTTGCTTCCTAACAGTTGTACTTATAAAATAAAATTAAATTGTTACAAATCTATTTCATTGCAGCATCCCCTTCACTATCCAGCGACTCTGTGAGTTGCTGACAGATCCTAGGAGGAATTACACAGGAACAGACAAATTCCTAAGAGGTGTGGAAAAGGTATGTATTTCTGTGAGAGCAAACACAGCTCCACAGTCACAGGCACCACTTAATAACTTCCCAATTGCTCCCCAGGCTCTGCTGCTTTCCCTGGGGCTCAGAGCCAGAGTGCACCCAATGGCTGCTCTTAAATGTCTGAGTTTGTTTCATGCCTTTCAGCAGCAAAAAGCAATTTAAAAATAACTGCGGACAAAAATGAATCTCAGGGCTGCAATTGCTGTTTCCCAATCACTGTGCAGTGCTCCACCTGTAGTTTGTGCAGGGTGGCAGTTTTTGTATGGAGTCCTTGTTAGAAATACCCTGAATCTTTTGATCAGGAATTTCCTCCCTCCCATGTTTGGTTTCAGAGTAGATCCAGAGGTGAGGAAGGGAGGCCCCTTCCCTCCAGTGTCCTTTGTTTCAGTATTTAAATCCTGTGCTGTAGCAGAGTGTGCCTTCAGAAGGGCACACAGGTGTCTTACCTGGCAGGTTATGGCTTGGGTCAGAGCATGGGATCCTTCAGGAGCCAGGAAGAGACTTGGAGAATGTGGTTCCACAACAGGATCCTTCAGCATTTCTGAATGCTTTGTTCTCCAGAGGTCCCTCAGTTAGAAATTACAGACACTCAGGCCTGAGGATTAATGTGCTGGACAGTAACAAACTGAATAAAATCCTGAATTTTAGTGTAATGATGGCCTGACCTTGTCAGAGGGAGCAGAGGTATTGTAACAGATAGGACCAAAATCCTGTGACTCTTAAAAGTTCTGGAATGTTGTCAGGAGCTGAAGCTTCTGTTTCTGATCTCCTGATATGTTTGTTTGTATATTACAGAATGTCATGGTTGTCAGCTGTGTATATCCATCTTCAGAGTGAGTATAATCCTCTTTTCCATGGAACTTCAAGCTTGTGTTGGTAACAGGGAGGATGCATGTGTGTGTCTGATGTCCCTCTGTTGCTGTCAGTAGTTGTATCTAAAAGCCAAACAGGCAGAGTTCAGCTTTTGTTTTCAACAGTTCAGTCAGCAGGGATGGTGCCTGCAAGTGTAATAATTTGGGAATAAATAAAATCCCTTGGGGACTGACAGTGGGGGCTTTGTAAGATTGGGATTGGGAAATTGTGTGCAAACAAGCTTGAAGTGATTTAAAGTTCCTTTATTAATAACATGTTGTTGTTTTGTTTGTTAGAAAAAACAATTCCAGTAGTTTAAATCGGATGAATGGTGTTATGTTCCCCGGGAATTCACCAGGGTACACTGACAGGTGAGTTTGGCTCCAGGGGTTCATTCTGGATCAAAGCAGTGGAGTTCTGGGAATAAGCACCCTTAAAAATGAGGTGTGACATGGGATACTGGGGAATGGGGACCGAGGAAGCATGAGCACGTGGGCCATGTACTCTGTATTTTGATCTCTCTTAACTTCATTGTTATTTCAATTCTTTATCAAATCTGCACCTTGCAGGCAAGGAACGTTTTATTAAATATAAAACAGCAATGCCCTTCATCTAATTTTTAGTTCTGTTGATCTTTTAAAGAAAAGGTATAACTACTTTCTGCCAAGTAGGAACAAATGACCTGGCTGAAAGGCTGGGTTAACTTTTCATTATTATTTTTAAAGATCGAATGTAAATGGCCCTGGGACCCCCAGACCCGTGAGTCGGACGAAGGTTTCCTTGTCAGCTCCCATGACAACCAACGGTTTGCCAGACAGCACAGAGCATAAAGAGCCCAGCTTGCAGCAAACAGAGGAGAAGAAACACAGGTTTGTCAGGAGGAGTGTGTTTGAAGCTCATGTTTTTTTATTTATGTTGTAAAAATAGTTTAAAAAAACTGACCCTCTAAGGGATGCATAATAGAGTCTTAAATCAGGAGTGATAACTTTGAGGTTTTGTTATGTAGAAAGTGGAGCAAATTCTGTTGTTACTACTTAATATTTTTAAATCAAAGGAGTTGCTACTCTTTTCTTAAAGTGTGACAAGTTACAGAATGTTTGTCTTCAATAAAAGCTACATTTGGTTTTGTTGCTCGTAGTGAATCACCAGCGTCTGAATCAGAAGGTGCTCAGAGCAGCCCTGTGAAAAATAAGCACTCTGAGGATGATCCTGCAGAAGCAGAAGGACATGAGGTAAAAAGACTTAAATTTGACAAGGAAGGGGAAGCCAGAGATGCACCAAACCAAACTGCCTCCAGTGAAGTCTCTTCAGGCATGGGGGAAGAGACAGAAGCATCCTCTACATCTCAGGATAAAGAAAAAGATGCTTCCTGTGCCAGACAGCACTGTACAGAGGAAGAGGAGGAAGGTAATTCAGATTTCACTGTCTTCCTTTGCTTCCAAGGAATTGGGATTTTCTTTGCTGGAGACCAGTACTGTGGGATGGCTGAAGGTCTGCAGTTGTGCTTAAAGAAGAGCTGCTTGTTCATACTTGAATTTTACATAATTTAGCAATTCTGTTCTTTTCTTTTTCCTTGGTTCTGGGCTCAATTTGAAACTTACACAGGGGTACTTAAAGTCTTTGGAGGCCATGAATTAGACCAGGGTGCACCAGGAATTCAAGAATCCCTGTGTTAGGCTGTCATCAGGTGTTCTCATCCTTTCTCCAGAATGGGGATGGGTCACAGCTCTGTTTATCTTTATTAATTATGGAATTTATTTAAATACAGATACAAATTTATATTCTTCCACTGAGGAGGCTGAGCAACAATATCTCCACATCCTATTGGAACAGTAAAAATTATCTCTTTGTAGGGCAGGCTCTGTACATAAGTTAAAAAAAAGTAAATAACTGCAGTTAAGGGACTAATTCATTTTTTACATATTCTTCAGAGTTTACTTTGAATTATTTTTGTGGCTCATGTGTTTGTACAACGTTCCTGTAGATCATGATGGCTGCACACCTGAAACAGCCATGGCTTCATAATTTCCAAAAAACTGCTTCTGAAAGCAAGTGGAGGGTGTGGGGATGCCAGAAAAAGTTACTTCTTAAACTTTTTCTTTATTCAGTGAAACGTAATTAAGTGAAGCTACCTGTTAAACAGCATACCTTTTTTTTTATTGTATTTTGGGATAGTTTGGATATCCTGGCAAAGGTGGCTCTGACTCTTTATCTGTTCTAATAAAAGTGGGGTTTGTCTGTTTTTCCTGTCCTTGGCTGTGCTGCAGAAGTTGTGCTCAGCATAGCTTGGAGTGGAAAGGAGCATGGTGAGGGTGTGCTGGCAAACCCCTTGGTGACATTGTGCTTTTTGTTCCCAGAGTCCTTCACGTCTCCCAGGAGCGTTGGTGCGGACAGAAAGGACCCAGCCAAAGACAGTGACTGCTCGAGTGTGGCTGAAGAGAGCTCTGAGGAGAGCAGTGCCATGGAGGAGGCTGAGCAGCCACGGGCACAGAAGGATTTGCACTCAGCTGGCAGTGACACCAGTGCATCTGCCCCCAGTGGAGCTGGCTGCAGTGCCACAGAAGAGCTGGGCTCCTATGCCAGTGAAACTCCAGAGAACTCCTCAGAGACCCCGATGGAAAACAGTGATGAAGCCACAGAAGCTGCAGATGAACCTATGGAGCAAGACTAATTTAAATAAACTTAGAGGCAGTATTTTCCATAAGGCTCCGGTTTTACACTGTATAAATAATTTTATGTAATAAAGTGGACCTTTAGTTTTACAAAAAGAAGCAGGTTGTAAAATAAACTTCTCCATGGATTGAACCTTGAAAGAGTTGTACGTGATAAGAACTGTGAATACCAGCTCCTTCAGGTCCTGCTTACCGCTGAACTTTCGTTTGGTCAAATCAGTGGTTTGTGTATAGTTTTTTTTATTTAGAATAAAAGTTTTTAAACTGGAAGGTAATTTTAATTTTGACAACTTTTTTGGAGATCACCACACCTAGTTGTATGTAAGCAAGAAAGCTTTTTGTCTTGTCTTTTTCTGACAGCTCTAGCAGTTACTTCATATTTTGGTTACAGTTTCAACATTTGACATGTGAAATTCGGGGTTTCAGGCTGGTTTCCGGATTTTTATTTAAATACACACCAAGGAACCTTCTGTTGTGTGTTTCAAATGTGTTCCATTTCACACACACATCTCCACACAGCATGTACCCTCGTGTTCTAAGGGGGAAAGGGTATATTTTTCTGTTTCTATAAAAGATAAATACAGCAAATACTTTTTCTATAGGAAAAGACTGAGTTCACCTCTCAAGGCACTTTGCCTCTGGAAAAACAAAACACATGAAATCTGGCCCATATGAAACCCTGAAAATACTAACATTGTTGAAAACACCAGAGTAAACACATTCCAAGAGAACTGTTCCAATGACAACATTTTTGTATACTTCTGAGGTGCCTGAGTGAAAGGAGTTCATTTATTTATGAGAAAATGTGCTTTATGTTGAGAACGTTGTAATCACAACATTAGCTTAAACTTTTGTAGAAGAAATGTTTGAAAATAAAATACCTTGGAAGAATTGAGCAGGTATTTGCCTTTTTGAGTGCTTCTTGGAGCTTGTGAATGTTGTAGAGAAGTCTCAGAGTTCCTCCAAGGTTTGCAGGTGGCATCGGGCTGACCACACCAGGGATGGGAAGGATGGAGGTGTGACCCTGGTCATGTTCCTGAGCTGCAAGGGTTAGGGGTGCAGAGGAATCACCACGATTTGTATAACATTTTGGAAGCGAACTAAATATTTTTGAACATGCTACTTTGACAGCCAGTGTTACGTTTTTTTCAAACCAGCTCAAAGCACAAACTACTGCTTTAAACTCAATATTTTCCAGTTCCCATATTTAAAGACATGCAAGCTGCAACCTCCCAGTCACAATTACTGGCTGCCAAATTTATACCTGTTTCTTCAACTGTACCTTTTTGATATTTAGAATTTTTAAATTTCTGTAAAGTAGATTTTTTGTAGATTGTAATGAGTGCTCACTGCCATTGTGAAACGGTATATAATTGTATAATTTCTGTGTGTAAACTGAATGCTTGGGCTTTCAATACAGTATTCATATAAAGCAATAAATATTAATGTTATGAAATATCTGAGTACATTTTTATCACACTTGTCCCTCTTTGGTTTTAAGTTCATGTACCTGAAGTACAAAAATGACCTCTAAAATGCATGCTGATAGTTTCTTGTACTACATGGTCTGCTTTGTATTGTTTGGGGGAAATTTAGGTTTTGGTTAATACCAGAATTAATTTGGCTCAGTTGGACTATTTATAAAGTAATTTCTTGCTGATGTTACCTATCAAGTTGTGAGCAGACAGGATTCAGGGAGACGCTTGCAAAAAAAAAAATAAAAATCTTCTTGATCGAGATCCCCTTGCAGAAGGAAAATTGTACTTTGACTCATTTTCATTGTGCTGAAGGGTTGGATGTGTGTTATCGAATTAAAGGACTGAACCAATATATTGAAATTAGGAAAGTTTAAGAATATAGTGACATCTTACACTTCTTTTTTTTTTTTTTAATATTTTGCCAATGAGAAAATTTTAAAATTTCTAAGTTTAGAGATTTCTGAAATTTTCTTTAGATTGTTTATTTGTGACGATATTGTCAATAAACTTGTTCTTTAAGCACCTGTGACCTTTCCAGATGTTTGTTTGAGCAGCTTTAGTGCCACTCCTGCAGAGACCTGCAGAGGGATTTGGAGGTATGGATCCATTTCTGTATCTGCAACTGATTTTAAAGACTAATAAAAATTGAAATAATGCTTCAACCTTACAGCAAAGATCTTAATCCTAAATGTGCACCCTACATTTAATGAAATCTGGTTTAAATTCCCTAATTACACACCCCAGAGCACATGGCTTCAGACTGGGAGTGGGGAAGAAAGTCCTGACTGATGATGTTGTGGCTGCCCTGGATCCATGGAATGTCCAGGGCCAGGTTGGGCCCTGGGGCTGGAGCACCGGGACAGTGGGGGTGTCCCTGCCATGGCAGGGCTGGCACTGGGTGGGCTTTAGGATCCTCCTCAACCCAAATTATTCTGGCACTCTGTGATCCTGTGTTTGCATGCTCCAAATGGAGTGTTGTGCTTGGAGGAAACGCGAGGCTCAACCAGCGTGTGCTTGAGCGTGTTTGTGGATGGGGTTCCTATAAAAAGAAATGACAGAATAGAAAGTGAAATGGAATTTTTTCTTCATAGTACAACGTTGAAGTCAGCACTTAATTCTGCTCTTGATACTTAAAAAAAAGAGAAAATTTAAAAAATCATTTCCTTATGGTATTCAAGGTTCTCTGTCAGCCTTGAATTTTTAAATGTCAGGGAACACTTGCCTGAGGGAAAGATTTCTAATACAGCATGGATTTGGGGTTGTAGAGACTGGATTTGGATTTAAAATGTTCAAAAAATCTCTGAGTTGAGTGAATGGAGCAGAGGTTGTTGGATTTCAGGGTTGATTTATGGGCAGCAACTTCTGCTGAGAGACCACGCAAGGGCATTGGGTCTCTCAATGCCCTCTCAAGGGCATCAAACCATGACACTCGCTGTGGGAGAGGTTTGCTGTAGGACAAGTAAATCCTGGAATCCTCCTGTATCCCAAATGGAGCTGGGACAGCAAAGCCCACGCGCCCTGGGGCTGTCCTTGCCTGCAGCTCCCTGCCAGCACAAAGCTTTGGGAAGGGATCATTGCTGCTCTTGCATTGCTGGCTGGCTCCAGGACTGACTGGGCTTTCTTTGGAAAATCCTTTTGGATCTACTGTGGACTCCCACAAAGTGAACTTTTTTTCAATACAAAAATTGTGTTCTGGAGGTTTCCAAGGCTGGGGCACCTCTGCAGTACCAAGTATTGTTTTTAAACATTTCAGCAGGAAATACTCATAGCTGGAAGAGTAAATTGGAATTGTGTTTCAGTTGATGCCTGGCCTGGGGGATGCAGGAAATGGGCTAAAATAATCTGCTTCAGCCTGAGAGTTGTTTTGTGTGTGTGCTGTCCTTTGCTCAAGAGTTCACTGAGAAGCTGCATCATGACTATCCTGGGTCTGGTACAAAAGAATCAAGCTTTTATTTTTAGCTTCTTTGTTAATTGTATGTCAGGGGAAAATAACCACCCCTGGATAAAAGCCTGATAGAGTCTGGGTTCTGTGAGTTTTCTGTTGCAATAGTTCAGTGGCAACACAGGGATTTATTAAAAATAAATAGATTTTTTTTGCTAGAATGGATGCCTTCTATTGACTGCAACTGTACAGAACACCCTTCTGCACTCCTTTGACATTTTTCATGCATACAGTGCACTTCTAGGAAGAGTTTAAAGGTTATTTGCATCTCTGTCTGTCTCAAGTTGTGTTTTTCAGTGAGACAAGAGTTACAGATTGCTGCTGGCACCCCTCCATTACCAATGGGAGGCCCATGTTGTGCAACTTGTAAACTCTTGTTAATCAACTTTTCATCCTCATTCACCTCAAGGACTTCTTGAAGTAGTTCTATAATCCTGTGGGAAGCAAAATACGGGGTGTAAAAAGAGAAGAGAGAGAAAGCAGAGCTGAGTGGGCCAGCAGCACGATGCATGTGCTGGGATGGCATGGAGGGGACAGCGGGCCCAGCACAGCCTGGCCTGTCCTGGCAGGGAGGTCACACAGCCCAGCACTGCCATGAGCGAGCAGGAGGATGAGGATTCCTTGGAGAGGTGAGAAAACTCCTGTGCAAACTCCTTCCCATGCCGGGAAACCCGGGCTGTGGAGCTGCTCCGGACACGGGGCAGAGCAGGAGGGAAAACTCGAGACGCTGAGGGAGAGGGGTGATGGAGAGCGGCATTCCCTGGGCATGGAGCGGGGCATTTCCCGGGAAGGGAGAGCGGCATTCCCTGGGGATGGAGCGGGACATTTCCCGGGAATGGAGAGCGGCACTCCCTAGTGATGGAGAGCGGCATTCCCTGGTCATGGAGAGCGGCATTCCCTGATGATGGAGAGCGGCATTCCCTGATGATGGAGAGTGGCATTCCCTGGGCATGGAGAGCGGCATTCCCTGGGGATGGAGAGCGGCATTCCCTGATGATGGAGAGTGGCATTCCCTGGTGATGGAGAGTGGCATTTCCCGGGAATGGAGAGCGGCATTCCCTGGTCATGGAGAACGACATTCCCTGGGGATGGAGAGCAGCATTTCTCGGTGATGGACGAGTCCCGCTGCTGCCGGAGCTCAGGGCTCTGTTGGGTTCAACATTTCGTGCTCCAAGGGCAGGAAGGGCCGGGACGGGGACGGGGACTGAGATAGGACAGGGACAGGGACAGGGACAAGGACAGGGACAAGGAGGGGATGCGCGGCCGGCAGAGGCCGCCTCGGGAACGTGGGATGTGTTGGGACATCACAGGAGCTGCCGCAGCAGCGCTGCCACAGATCCCTATCCCGAAACCAAACCCAGGAAGGTCAGGCAACCTTGCACATTACAGAAACCAGGGTCTCCTTCATATTTTTTAATCTAGCCCCTTTAAAATTCCCAGCTTTGCAAACTTTCCTCTCAAACTTCCTCCCTGGTTTCGGTGGGAGCCGAGCCGCTCCTGTGTTAATGCCGCGGCTCCAGGAGATGGAGCTTTAGAACAGACAAACATCGCACCGAGGGAAAACGGGCACGGAGATGCTCCAGGAGCAGCAGCCCCAGAGATGGGAGGTGCAAGAGTTGTTTTGCTTTTCTCCCGTCCTGATTTGGAAGGACGTTAAGGAGATGCTTTGTTCTCCGTCCCTGAATGGCTGTTCATGGGGGAGACAGACACACAGACACTCCTGCGGCACCTGGCGTCACTTATCTGCCTGGGGATCTCGGCCAGGAGGGACAGTCCCTGCCACAGGGCCTCTCTCAGGCACTTTCCACAGCCGGGATCATCCCTTTGGATGTTCTGCTGCTGGGGAGTCCCCATAAATCAGCCCCTGGTCGGTGTCTACTGCACCCCTCAATTTATTCCAGGAGTGATTAATGCAAATTCCCCAATAATTTGAGGAGCAGGAGGCTGGCACATGTTTTCCTTGACAAGGTGATTGGGCTAGAGGGGGATGCCCAAACTTGATTTTTTCCTTGTTTTCCTGGGCCAAACAGACAACTTTTGATGCTGTTGAGTTAGGGACAGAAAGAAGATTCCAGTCTTCAGGTGGATCAGAAGGTAAAAGTGTTTAATGAAACTAGCAGATCTTTTTATAATGTGACTCGCTAAGGTGATACTTGATTAAAGTAGAACCATCTCACACTATTAGTAAACTATGAGTAACACCCTCTAGAGAACTATATCTATAAACAATAGCTATAGAAAAATAATTAATAGTTGTTTTAATTCTTTAGTCTAAGTTTCTCACAGTATCTACACAGCTTCCCAGGATTTTCCTGGGAGAACTGTGTCTCTGTTTAGAAGACATGTAATTACTGCAAACTTTGACTCTTCTCTTGTATGAGGGATAATCTTAAGTCATGAGGAAAAAACATAATTCTGTTATTATAAGGCTCTTCTCTCTCTGTAATTGTGTAATTTAGAACAAAATTCACTTTACACAGCAAAAGAAATGCCTCATACTCCCGGTGCTGTTGAACTCTCACAACAGATCTGTGTACCTCAGAGTCTTACAAGCTTCTTTCTACTCCTGGTCTTTTGATTATTTATTCCTTTCTGCATTCTCTTTGACTGGTGAGGAGCTGTGTGCCCTGCACCAAAGGCCTCCTCCTCCTCCTCAGATCTCCCTGTTTGCTACAACACCCCACAGAAAATGCAGCTCTGGACTGTGTGATCCTGAATGGGGTTGTTCTCCAAGCACAGGGTTTGGCTTTATCAGGACATTACTGCAGAGCTCTCTGGGGTCTCCTGCAGACCCTCACCGGGTTTTCCTCAGTCAGGGAGAATGCTTGAGGCACAGAGAGCTGTCTGGCATATCCGTGTGTGACTATGGAGAGGTGGGACCTTTTGGAGATAACTTACTCTAAATAACCAGCCTCTAAACACAAACATTTTCTTCCCAATCATTTGAAGTGTTTACAGCGGGAATTTCACCTTTATGTAGTTTTAAATTCTTACAGCATTTTAAAATTATAACAGGGACTTTGAATTTAGGAAATGTATGGATCTAGCAGGGCAGGGCGCTGCCTGTGGCCATGGGGGAGGAATTTGCACTTTGTGCGTGTGTGATGTTCTCTGAAGAGCTGCAGCTCAGCTCCAAGCACAGCTCAGCTGCACTGCTGCTGCAGGAATCCCTGCCTGGAGGGAATCCTGCACTGGGGCAGAGGTGCCAGCAAATTCCCCTCCCTCAGCAGGCTGCAGTGCTTTGTGTGGCTCTGGCTCTCCCCTTCCCCAAATAACTCCCCGGGGTTGTTTGGCCAGGCTGAGCTGAGGGCAGGGCAGATGTTCAGAGCAGCTGTGCTGGGGGAGCTCTGTTGGTGATCCCTGGACCAGCCCGGAGGGGTCAGCCCTGAGATCTCTGATCAGGCAAAGCCACTTGCAGGCAGGCTTGGCAGCAATGCAGAATTAAGCCTGACAATGCAGAATTAAGCCTGACAATAAAAGCGGCATTTAAAACTTTCTCTTCCTCGCAAGTTTCTCTAACTGGAGTTCCAAACCTTGGCACATTTCAAGGCTTGTGATTTCTTCCATAAGTCATAGAGAGGGAATGTTTTATACAACTGCATTTGAAAGAGAGGCATAATTTTATGTTGGAGTCTGATGCTTTGGAAGCATTTATGTGATGGGGAACTTGTCAGCTGTGGCTGCACAGCCTCCCTTTGAGTGGCTGCTTGTTAAAAGCACCACCCCAGAGCAGTGGTTGCACTCTGGACAGCCTTGTGCACATCTGGTGTCTTTTAAGCTTGTGGGAAGACTGGACAGCTTTTTTTTTTTTTCCTTTTATTTATTTATTAATCACCATTGTTTAAGTTTAAGACAATCTTTGTAGAAGTGTAACAAGAAAATTATAATGCAAGAGTAAGGTAAAACAGAGAAAAGGAGAAACTGGAGGTGGGTGAAGAAAGGTAGAGGGAGAGGGAACATTCTGTAGCAGAATGGGAATCCAGATCTTTTACCTGTGAGTACAGAAGGCTTTGCTTCCCGGAGCTCAAAGCGTGAAATGGTGTTTAACATTTCCCTGTCCTTAGCCATCAGCTGGCTCTTCAAAGCTTCTGAGTGTGCCTGTGTGGGGTTTGCTAATCTAAATCTGCTGCAAATGGATGGAGGAGCTGGTTAACTTCTTGTGTGAAAGGTTATTCTGTAGCCGAAATTGCTTTAGGTGGCTCAGCTGTATTTTGTCAATAAAATGTGCCATCAATGGAGGAATTGGCAGTAAAGCTGCTCCTGTGAGCTTGTAAATGGGAAGCACGTTTGAAGGGCAGCCACAGAGTGTTTGGGAGATGTAGCTGGCAACTGTATCATCACCAAGGCTGCCTTTTTTCTGGATTCAGAGTTTCAGTGTGTTTAATTGCAGTGGGCTGATATGATTTACAGCCTGGACGTGACTCCTCCATCTCCTCAGGAGGCTGTAAAGTGAACTGTGGGTTCAGTGCAGTGAAGGGCAGGGGAGAGGGCACTGCCAAAGCACTCATGGTGTGCTGGGAATAGACCCTGTCACACCCCTGTGGGGCACAGGGGCCGTGTGGGGGCTCAGGGCACCTGGCATTGAGTCCTTCTCATGTGGGCACATGGCATGGGAGCAAAGGTCCTGCCCTGCACTCACTTCAGCAAGTTTAAATTTGATTTATATTTCCAACATGACCACATGGGCCAGGCTGTTCCTTAGTGCAGCTCCTCCTCCTGAAAACACAATTAATTAGTCTTGATAATAATGCTGGACACTGATGCCTTGAGCTTTTCTTCCTAATTTTAAGAGTAAGAAATGATGGTCATGACAATAAGACAGTGTCCTTCTTGGTTCTGAGGCAGATTTTGTGTGACCTAAGGTGAACCAATTTTTATTGAACTTTTTTGTATGATTTTTTTATATTTTTAATTTCTATAATTAAATATTTAATTATAAATATTAGATAAATATATATTTATATATAAATATATAAATATATATCTAATTAGATAAAATTAGATAAATATTAGATAAATATAAATATAGAAATTCAATTTAATTTCTATAATTAATAATTTAATTAAATTAGTAATTAAATTATTTTAATAATTAAATTATTTTAATAATTTTAATAACTATTTTAATACTTTTAAATAATTATTTTTTATATTTTTAAACAATATTTTTATTTTATTATTTTTATATTTTTATATCTTATTTATATCTTATATAATATTTTATATCTTTTTTATTTTTATATGAACTTTTTATTTGCCCACTTGCTGCTTGTTGTACTTATTTGGGCTGTATTGAGTGGCACCTACATGTTTTGCTGCACACTGTGATAATAAATGAGGTCTGAGTTTCATTAGGGTTTTCAGGTGTTGTGGCAGAACAGGTGAGCTTGAACAGCATTTCAGCAGAACTTATTTGTAAAGGGCTTTGCCCAGGAGTTATTAAAGAGCACCAAGCTCTGGTGTGTGTGTGTGTGGAGGGAAATAGCAAAATGTGGTGCTGGAAGGTTCCAGCTGCTGTGGTCAGCTCCACCAGGGTGTTTGGTGCAATCCATGGGGCAGCAAGGGTGCCCTGCCTGTACTGGGAACCTGGCCCTGAAATCACACTCTATAACTAATTCTTAGCAGTGTTTAGGAAATGATGTCATTATCTGACAGCAGTATGAAATCTGCTCTATCTGGGCTGTGTGAAAGCCTCTCATGAGTCAGAGCAGTGCTTTGTGTGAGTCTGGTACAGAGAAATTCAGGGTCACCCTTGGACACCTCTGCAGAGGTTCTGTGGCCCCAGGGTGGGTCTGCACCAACAAAAGTGATTTTTGGAGCTTGTTACCATTCAAGGCAAGCTGAGAAACGAGCTGGGCTGCCACTCAGGGCACAGGGCTGGGATCCTGTTTTCCCTGGGAACACAGATGTACCCAGGCTTTGCTGTGGCTCTGTGAATCCTCCCTGCTGGAATTCAGTGCTGGGACAGGGCTGGCTTTGATGGAAATGGGAATATTTTTGTCTGGGGTGCAGAGGCTGTCCCACCTCTGGCTTTCTCTGCTCTCCCTGTGCTGAGCAGCAGCAGTTGGGTACTCTGGGACACAAGATTTGTTGGTTTAGCTTTTTTCCAGCCTTAGCTCTTTATTGAAGAGTCCTGAGCAATGGAGATGCTCTGGGATCTGTCATCCCAGCAAGGTGGTTGTGCTCAGTTTGGCATTTTGGAGATAAAAAGAGAGGATTAGGGAGCAGCTGTGTTACCTCAGTGCAGGGAGGGGAGCAAGGCGAGGGTTTGTGAAAACTGCTGGGGGATTGAGTGTCTGCTTAATACCAGGCAACCTAAAACAAAAATGATGTGGATCCAGATCAGGGAACTGACTCAAGAAACATGGAACTGCTAAAACAAATCCTAATTATAACTTTCCACAAACCTCAGGAAATAAACAGGTTTGTTCTTTGCAGCTTATATACATATATTTTTATCATACAAGCATTTCATGATTTTTCTTGTTACAGCTGAGTGTAGGCTTAAGGAGCAATACAATTCACATATTCAGTTTATATTCATGAAGCACCTAGCAGCCTCAGCCAGAGACCAGGGCTCTTTCAAATGAGATATTGTGCAGGTTTCTAAAGGAACAGTGAAAAACCCTCCTACCACACTCTGCACTTTATCAGCTTCCTACAGCTTCAGACCCAGGCAGCTTCTGTGGGTTCACTGGAGGCTTTAATCAAATGTGAGGGATGTTATGTGGGAATATCAGTTGAGAAATTAGCTTGGTGTCAGCAGTTTTGCCCGACATGGGGTCGTTCTCAGCTCTTGCACAGAAGCAGCAGCAGGTCTGGTTCTCTGCTGGGGAGGAGAAGGAGCCCTGTGAAGGTGCAAGGAGAGCTTTGGTGGGGAATTTACTCACTCACAGGGCAGGGTGCTTCAGAGGCACTGAGAGGGGTGGGCAGGCTCTCCCAAAACCCACAGGATCCCACAGCAGTGCTGATAAAATGGGTGCAGAAGAATTGGTATGTTAGCTGTGGGTGAAGCACTAATTATCTCTAGGGAAGTGTGTCTGGAGAGCCAAACATTGAATTAGGCTGGATCTGGTGGGCCCTTGGACTTTAACTTCTGGATTTACGGTGTTTTGTCTCATTAGGTAAAATAAAATTGGAATTTATAAAGAAGATCCAGAGTCCAGGGTTTTGAGCCTCCTGGGTGAAGGCTCTTGTAGCTCACAGTCAGTGAAAAATGACTCTTACAGCATCCACAGAAGGAGAATTCCTTGATGTTGGGGCAATCTGTTGGTTTTGATTGGTGAGTTAGTAGGTATTGCAGGCTGGGCTGTGTGTCTGGGTTAATATTGCTGTGCCTGGCCAAGCAGGGCTGGGTGGGGAGCAGGAGGGAACACAGAGCCTTGGCTGCAGCCCCACTGCCCCTGGCCAAGGGACAAAGCACAGAGATTAATCCATGCCCTGGAGCTGTGCCATCCCGAGCAGTGCATTGGATGTCCTCTGCGTTTTCCTCTCCCAGAAAACCAGGTCCATGGCAGGACAGGATTCTTTGTGATCCAGAAAAGGCTTTTCCAGCCAGCTATGCATTGGTGCTTTTCTTTTGGCCTGAGGAAAGACTTAGAAACATGAAATTTGCTACTGTGGTGCTCAGGAAATGGATTCTTTTTCTTCTACTCCTCTCTTAATTATAAACCCTGGATAAATGTACATTTTGGTATAAATATTACTAACGTTGGCAGTAATGGAAGGTGAGCCTGGCAAATGTATCTATCAAGCCATTTCACAAGGTAATCATTTATGAACATAGCTCTATTAATTTGTTTAGTCAGATGCAGAGAAGCAATAAAAGTGATTGACTAAAAACAATTACAACAGTAAAAGTAAATTGTTGTGTGCATTAAAACCTGCTGAGCCTGTCAGATGAAAATTGTAGGTTTAAATGTGAAAATTAAAGCTATTGATTTTAACTAGTGTGTATGTGGCTACAGAGTCCTAATTTGTTCTATTTTCCTTAGCTAAAAGTTGCTGAGACAAGAATAAAGACAATCCTGAAACTCACTCCCAAAAAGGCACAAGCTTTCAAAAAGACATATATGATAAATATTTGTCTTGTCTTGGGAAGATGGGAATGTTGTTTGGAAGACTTATCTTAAATCTTGACACTGCAGAAGTGAATATAAATATTTACCAATAATGGTAACTTATTGTACTTCAAAGAAGGTGAGGAATGAGACAGAGGCATGAGAGAAAATACAGCAGTGAGAGAGACCAGATTAGAGGGCTTCTTGCCTAATTTATGTGTGACTTTATTGTCGTTTTATTTTTATGTCTCACAGTAAATCTTGCATTTGGTGAACTATTATTTTTTAGTATTCAATTAAAATGGTGGCACAAAGAGAGGCTGTATCCCGACAGGTATTTAGGGATAGGGGTTGGGAATGAGGGTCCAGCCTGTGCCCAGGGCTTCAGGCACTCAGGAAGGGCTGGGCCAGGAGCCCACTGAGCCAGGGCTTCAAACAACAATTAAAGGTGTTGGATTGCCAGGCCTTGGCAACAGCTTTGGTGTTTGCTGGGTCCCCAGGAGGAGGTGAGAGATGACAATCTCACTCCATGTTCTCAGAAGGCTGGTTTATTATTTTATAATATTATATTGTATTAAAGAATGTTGTACTAAAACAATACTAATTATCTGCTGGGGGAGTGTGTCTAGGTGTGTCTGGAGAGCCAAACATTGAATTAGGCTGGATCTGGGGAGCCCTTGGATTTCAAATTCTGGATTTATGGTGTTAGCAATATTTATATACTTAGCAATATTTGCATTAGTTATAAATCTAATTAGTAATATTTATATTAGTATATATATAGTATTATTATATTAGTATATTATAATATACTAATATTATAATATAGTATTATAATATTAGTATACTAATATATATAATATTAGTATATATATAGTAATATATATTACTATATAAATGCTAATATATATATATTACTTTAGTATTATTGTATATTACTATATGTATGTTATATATACTATGGTATTACTATATATTACTATATATAGTAATATTATATATATAACTATTATATAGTAATATATGTAATCTATATATATTACTATATATATACTATATATAATATTAGTAATATATACTATATAATATAATATTACTACATTATATCATTATGTATGTATGTATCTATCTATCTATCCATCCATCCATCCATCCATCCATCCATCCACCCATCTAGTTAGGAATATTTTTATTAGTTAGTAATATTTATACCATAAAGAAAGAGGATACAGACAAAAGGCTTAACAAAAATGGTAATGAAAAACTCGTGACTGACTCCTCAGAGTCCAACACAGTTGATGGTGATTGGTCATTAAGTAAAAACAATTCACATGGAACCAAACAATCACCTGTTGGTAAGCACTCTCCAGGCCATATTCCAAAGCAGCCAAATACAAGAGAAGCAAATCAGATAATTACTATTTACATTTTTCTCTGAGGCTTCCCAACTTCCCAGGAGAAGATCCTGGGAAAGAGGATTTTTCCAGAAAATATCACGGTGACAATAGGTCACTGTATTATTTCCTCTTTATATCTCACCCCTCTAGTCTGTACAATGTGTTATTGGATAGTTAGCTACTTTGATCAATAGACAGAGGCTTTTAAAGTCTTGCTTTGAGGAGTGCAAAGCAGGTTTTCCAACAGCCCTGTTTTCTCCCTCTTTAGGAAGCAGACTGAGTGTTACTGTGACCTACAAACACTGAATCTATCTAGACTAACGTGAGAGATGGGGAAAGTTTGAATTTTTCTGCGTGCTTGAGCAGCCCAGAGTTCCCAGGCAGTGTTTGTCTCAGTGGGGGATTTTTGAAATGAAGAATTCAGATACTGGGGCTGATTCATCTGAGCTGTGTGGCACACCAGGAATTCTTGTGAGCTGTTCCCCAGATGAACTCCTGTGAGCCTGTCCCTGCAGCAGACAGCACAGTGCAGGTTACAAGGAATTTGCAGCCACTGCAAAGCTCTGAAGTGTCTCTTTAAGTTGCCAAAACATCCAGCTCTGAAATGTCTCTTTAAGCTTATAGAAACACCCATTTCTGTCAGCATGCAGCGGGCAGCACGTCAGGGATGGTGACACTGAAATGCCAGCGAGGAAGGAGAGAAACCTGCCTGGTTTTAGGCAGATGTTTGGTGCTTTTTGGGCAGCAGCTCCATCACCCTGGTTCAGCAGGAGCACTGGGTGGGTTCAGACAGGGGCAGAGACCCCCAGGGGTGGCTCTGGGCAGGTGTCCCCTCCTCCAGGGTCCCCACAGGGGTGGCTCTGGGCAGGTGTCCCCTCCTCCAGGGTCCCCACAGGGGTGGCTCTGGGCAGTCACAGGGGAGCTGTCACTGGGGTGTCACCTCTGGGCTCTGCTTCAGCAAAGCTCAGGAGCATCTGCTGAGAGGCTTTGCTGAATCGAGTTCCAGCAAAGAAACTTGTCAAAAGAGTTTTACCTCTTCCCATGCAACTGTCAGGGTGATCCTAATCCTTCCAGAAGCTTCTGTGGGAAGTGTATTTTCCTACTGGCGACTCTCAGTTCAAGGAAAGGTTTTTGTATTCCAGTTGTGAGTTAAGCCACACTAGATTTTTCTACTTCAGGATTTTAGATTGATACTGTTTTCCTTGAAAATAACAAGAAAACTTTATTTAAAACACCATTAAGCCTTTGTGTCACCTTGATGCAACAGCATGTTTATAAAGGCATTGCCTTCTACATCTTTATCATCTCTGTCACAATCTCTGAAGAATTTTCATCTGAAGCAGAGACTGTGAGGAAGAAGAGGAGCAATGACAGAAAATTAAGCTAAAGCAATTTTCTGGCGGAGCATGTTCCCTTTGTTTTAAATTCTTGGTAATAGTGCAAGTGATGACTGGGAAATGCGGTGTTCAAACGCAAAGGGGAAACAAACCAGTATCCCCAGGAGCTGAGTGGGTCTCACTGCTCATCCAACAACTCACAGCTTACTCCTAAAGTAGTTTTACCTCATTTTCCATTAAATAATGGAATGCACTGCTCAGGCAGTGAGCCTGCTAGACAATGAGGATAAATGTGTGGCCACAGATGGACAATAGCTTTCCCCAGTACGCTAAAACAACAAAGTGAGATACTTATATTTTATGGCCTTACATATGTAGTCGTTGTCCTGACTGTGCATTTTCATATAAATAATAATTTATTCACACCAATTTTATTTTCACCAGCCCTAAAATTCAATGTGTTTTATGCTGAGCATTATCACAGGAGGAAACTATTCCCCTGAGGGCAGGAACTTAGTGAATTTTCACATAAGCACCAGAGCAGCATTTCCTTCCTCGTGGAGACTGCAGCATTCAGCAATTCCAGCCCTCCTGGGAGCTGCTGTGTGGCACCTTTATAGCAAATAATTGGAGTGGTGATGCTCCTGTGTGCTGCTGCTGGCAATGCCACCCTGGGCATCTGAGGCAAAGCAGGTGGGATTCTGAACTCTGGTTTAAGAATAAGAGAGCTCCTTTTCCTATTTATAAGGATGTGACTTGGCCAGGATGGATATATTGAGGTGAAGGTTAGTTTAAAAAAGGAAATAGAGCTCACCTGGCTGTTGGCAAAGGGAGAAGGGATGTGATGGGGGAGCTCCTGTTTCAGTTTGTGAGAAACAGATCAGTGCCCTAGCCCAGGGTGGAGAAAGATGAATGTGAATTTCTGAACATGAATGTGAACTTCTGAGGCCCTTCCAAAGGGGAATGTCCCCACTGAGGAATGGAGCAGGCAGGAATAACACTGATTTTTCCCTGAATGGCTGGCTGGAGGCTGGAGAAGATGCACCTCCTGTGGGATATTAGGGTTATTTTGACTCTTCTCCCCATGAACCATGGGCTGCTCTTTAGGAAGCAGCAATTCAGAGTGAATACAAATTGCTGCACTGGCTGTGCCTCCACATCTTTGGTAACACTGATTCTGACATGAATTCAGTTTGGCAATGAAAGCTTGGCTCACCTGAGGAGATGATGAGGTTTTGAGGGACCAAATTTTGTGATTTAAGCATTGCAAAAATTCTTGTCTGGAATTGTGACTCCTGCTAGTATTGAAGCTGAGGTGCAGTTAGAGGTGCCTATAGTCCACTTTCTTATCCAGAAAATTTCTTAATTGGAATCTTAGTTCTCAGTGTGTACCCTCCTCCTTCCAGATTTAGCCTTTATATTGTGGTGAGATGAACACAAACTTTTTGTAGAAATTACTTTCTTCCTAAGACTCTTAATGCACCACAATGGTTTAAAATATGAAGTTGAAATACCACTTACTAATTGTATTTTCAGTCAGGATTGAATAACCTGTTACTTTAGGTATTACAGAAACTCATTTTTAGTTCTTTTCCCCCCATGTATTGATAATACAAAATTCAACTTTGTTACAGAACATTACTACATAACTTTCCCTGCAGTTTTAAATGCAAACTGTATTTAATATATATGCAAATGACCTTTTTCATGGAAGTAAAATTTCCCATAAATTGATAATTAGCAATTCAGCTTCTGCTGGGTAATGTGCATTATAACATTAAAGTGCTAAACAGATCTGATTTTTAAAAAATTCAATGTGAACTATGACTTTTGGCAGCACATTATAAAGCAGTGCAATGAAGAAACAGTAAGTCCTAAATGTATAGGCCTAGTCATCCTAAAAAAGTTTTTTTAGTGATCATTAGAGTGGGTCCTAAAAGTGAAATTTTGTGTATGATCACCCCTGAAGTTTTCTGGTTAGTCTTTAAGTCTGTTGGGATATATGGAGGGTTTTTATTTGTGATTACCTATAATTTGCTAACATGAAAACAGAATCTAACATGAAGTGGCAGAATGCCATTTTTGTTTGTGCCAGGGTGCCCTGTGGCACTGCATTCCTTGGGCTGCAGGTGGGGACCACAAAGGGCATTAAAAAGCAGCCAAGGTAAAATCTGCTCAGGGGCTGTTGGCTCCTCCACCACCTCCCAGACTTTGCCCTGCTCAGGTGTAATCTGGGTTTCCTGTGGCTCTGAGGGCTTGGGAGGTTTTTTAAGCTCCAAGCCCATCCCTGGTAGGGCAGGGCCCTGCCCAGCAGCCCCTGCTGGCTCAGTCACTGCTCCCTCCACTGCTGCACTGACTTTTTCCAAAAACAGCATCTGGCTTTCCAAGCATTGCTCCCTCATATCAAAGGGGAAAACAAACCAGGAATTTATTTGTGGAACTGCCTTTTCCAGCTCCTCTTTGTCCCTCTGTGCTCTGCGCAAATCCAGCATGAGCTGCCCCTCAGCTGGGATATAAATCATGAGAAATGCAAAGCTGAGCTCTGTGTTATGCATCATTGTCTCTGGAACCTCTTTTTTTGGTCATCTTGACGCTCTGTGGAGAAGTTTTCTGCACATCTGCCTCCTTTTGGAGGGAGAACTCCTGTCTCCCAGGAAAAATGAGAGCACTCCATCGAGCTGAATTGAGGGGCTTGGTGGAAACCTTACTTAATCATAGTTTTGGGCATCATTTCAAACAAAATATAAATCAGGCCAGATCTGTTTGAGCTAAAGCTCAAATCTGCCAAGAAGATTTGCAGACTTGAGAAAATGCAGTCCAATTTTTTACATCTCACATTGAAACCCAAACTTGCTGTGATTTGATCACCTTTGCAGAAACTGCACAGCTCCAACGAGACACCTTTTTTCAAACACTTCATTTAAACTTTATGCCATGAGAAGATGTGAACTCCCACTTCCTCCAGCTCTGCAAGGGAAAGAAATAACTGTGGCTGTTGTGTTTGGAAGTGGAAGTGTGTGTGCACTTACAGGAGGGGTTTGCAGAGGAACAGAATTTGTTTCAGTGTGTTTCAGTGAAGTGTTCCAGTCCTGATTTAACATGTGCTGCAGTGGATGGCTGCAGCACTGCCAAGAGAGGAAATAGAACAAGATGTGATGTGGAGCAAGATAGCATTTCCAGAAATGAGGAGCTGTTTCTTCTGGAGGCTGCTGGTGGGCTGTGGTTCTCCACTGGAGTCAGAAGTACTGAAAGGAAATTCATGTTTTGTGTGCAGTGCTGAGCCGGTGAGCAGTGCTGCTATGGAGAATGGAGGTGCAGAATGAATCCAGAGTTTAATGTGGGTGTTCTTGTGGATTTCAGCAACTCTGGGATTTCACCTGGCCTCTCTGAGCACCCTGTGATGAGTCCTGGTTGTCCTCTGAAGGGCTGGAAGATGGGTTATGGCAGAGATGTGTGTCCTGCCTCTGGGGGTTTGAGATCCTGGCTTGGCAGTTCAGACACAGCTATTTAGTGTATATATATATACACACACATACATATAAAATATATAAATATTAAAAAATATTATATATCTATATAGATGTATAAATAATTAACATGCTGGCTTTCAGTTGGTCTCCCTGGCTGTGGTAGATTTAATGAAGTTTATTTAATGCAGGCACTTAATTCCCATCTTGCTTTTCTGCCTTACTCTAACTTGCTAAGGAGTTTGCTTAACCATTTTACAAGAAAAGATCAAATAAGGAAAGACAGTCACTGTCAACACCACTTCTCTGGTTTTGGCTGGCTAATTATTTTACTTCTTTCTTTACTCTTTAGCAAATGCTGGAAAAAAAATTTTTACAGATCTCTTTTATTTTTTTCCCAGTTCTAAGAATTCTTGGGATTAGCCAATGGTGGTTTGTTCTTCAAACGATGCTATGTGCTATAAATGAGCTTTTATTTTTAAGTATTTTTCCAGCAATAAGTTGGGGGTGGGAAAAGTGCCTTTGTTTGCCTAATGACGTTGGCTTTATGGATCCACAGAACATCAGTGCCTTAATTACTACAAATGGATAATAAACACTTTCCTGGATATGAGAATGGGAGAGGCACAGTGTGACTGTCATTAGGAACAATTGGATTTCCTCGTGATAAGTTGGTAAAAAATGTAAATACTACAAATAACTGCCTGAGGGCTTGTTTAGATAGCGGTGCCAGGAACCAGGCAGCAGAACTGGGTTCTGCAGAAATTGCTTCCTCTGTTGGAGCTGCATACAGAACAAGCTGAATGCACATTCTCACATAAGCTGCAATAGTTTTCAGCTTCTTTGTGACCACTTTGCATTAAGATATCTGCTACATGCTTTCCTTGAATTGCTGTAAAGCCCTGAATATTGGCAAAGGGGTGGTTAGGATTAAATTTTCTGGTGAAACCATCACAGGGCTGTTGAAATCACTGCTCTGCCCTTGGATTCCCTGTAACCCATGGGAGTTTCCTCCTTGCTGGAGCCCCTGGGAGCTGCCAGATCCCAGAGGGGAGAGGCCAAAGCCTGGCTGAGGTTTGGGGTGCTGGCCCTGACACCCCAAAATGGGGGCACTGGCCAGGCTGGTCCTGCTGCCCAAGGGACTTTGTGCAGGGAGCTGCCACACCACGGACTGAGGAGGAGGAGGAGGAGGAAGCACAAGATAAATGAGCTGTGCCATCCTTTACAGGGGAGGTTTTATGATGTATTCTCCCCTGCCACGGACTCCCATCATACCTACCCCTTAAAATGAAGGCTGGTGAATAATGGCTTGGGCAGGCAATAAATACATAATGCAATGCCACCCCTGAACCTTGTAGCTTGTGTGTAGGTCAAAGATTATATGGGTTGTAATCATGATTTATGCCTTCAGTCTCTTGGTATTTTTTAGACCATCTTTGCTTGTCTCCTGGTATGACTTTAATTATTTAATTATTCTGTTTTAGGAGCCACTGTGATCCTTCTGATACTGATACTTTTTATTTTTCTGAAAATGAAATAACTCAAGTCTGTGTTCAGTGTACAAACCCTTGTGTTTGTTAAGACAAGTATATTCAGAAAAATGTCAATAAGTACACCATGCAAGTGTCTACATTCAAGTTTAACAATTTGTTAAAAAGAGAACTTGATTTATTACTAGTACCAGGCTTAGCAATTGCCTGTCTCTGAGCAAATAATGTAAACTTCCTAATTGTTGCAGAACAGTAATTACACAAAGACATCTAGACAACTTCTGTATTAATTAACCTCTCAGTGGTTGATTTGAAATTTTTAAACTGATGAATGATGGCTTGATCTCAAAGCTTCCAAGATTAATGTTGTTTGATGGGAAAAGTGCATCAATCAACCCTTAAGCAGAGCTTGCCACAATGATGTGATGGAGATGTTTTCACCCCTCTCCTGGTCCTGTTTCTGTGCTGTACCTGAGCTCTGGGCTCACCTGGCCACATTTGCTCTCTGGTGACACGACAGCAAATACTGACATGGAGTTCCACTCTGGGCTCTCCTGGCTGTTCAGCTGGCAGGATCTGTGCTGCAGATGGATGGAGCCTGCTCACAGCCCTGCAGGGAAGGTGTTCTCACACAGCTCTCTCGTGTGCCAGTGTTCACAGGGGTCTTGGGATGAGGGAAGAGACGAGGATCTGACTCCATATTTCAGAAGGCTTGATTTTATGATATATATTACATTAAAACTATACTAAAAGAATAGAAGGTTTCACCAGAAGGCCAGCTAAGAATAGAATAGCAAAGAATGATAACAAAAGCTTCTGTCTTGGCTCTGTGTCCAAGCCAGCTGACCGTGATTGGCCATTAACTAGAAACAACCACATGAGACCAATCCCAGATGCACCTGTTGCATTCCACAGCAGCAGATAACCAATGTTTACATTTTGTTCCTGAGGCCTCACAGCTTCTCAGGAGGAAAAATCCTAAGGAAAGGATTTTCCATAAAGGATGTCTGCGACACTCTCATTCCCAGCTCTCTCTGTGATGTGTGAGCACCTCGTGCCTGCTGCTGCAGGGCAGCTCCCACCTTCCACTCACACACCTGGCTGGGCTGCTCCTTTCCTCTCATCCCTGTGTCCTGATGGTTGAAGTCTCCTGTTCTGTGGAGTGGGGGCTGCTCCTGACTCACCTCATTCCCTGTGGGATCCCTCAGAGTGCCTTGGGCTGTACTTGGCAGGCTCCTCCTGTGCTCCCTGAGGATGTTGGAGGTATTTTCCTCCTGGCAGAGGTTGGTTTATGGTATCTATGCTCAAACAGGGATGCAGCAGCCAAAGAATCCCTGCACTCCTTCTCCAGTGGCATGCTCTGGGTGCTGTGTCACCTGATGTGATCCCTTCCCTCCTTCCCTGGTTGTGGAGTGTCCCTGGAAAGCTCAGGAGGCTTTTCTGTGCTTCTTGGCAGGCTGTGGGATGCAGGAGGATGCTGCTGTGGGAGGGATGGTGCAGGGTGTGCAGCCTGGGTGCTTCAGCCCCTGCCACAGCCACGCTGGGAGGATGTTGGCACACCACACCCTCAGTGCCAACTCCAGTTTTAAACCAGCTGCCTTTAAAACACGCCACCAAAAGATTCCAAAGCCATGCTGCTCTCTGCCACCACTGATATTTTAGTCCACTGTTAGCTGTACTAATGTGTTTTCACTTTGTGTCTCAGCCCTAATGGTCTGGATAATCCCATTAACTGTCCAGGAGCTGGAGTGTGGCCCATCAGAAGGAAACCTCAGCACTGCAGCACTCAGATGTTAAGTGGTCCTGAACATAGACAGTTAACAATCAAGTGTAATTGCAAGGAATGGTGCTTGGAATAGATGACTGCACTCCAGCCCCAGGGCATTGTGGCAGATGCAACATAAGGTTTAATAAACTAGGTCCCTGTTGCCACCATTACTATATAAGAGTAATAATAGCAGGGAGAGTGAAAACATCCATCACAAGCTGACAAATCTGACACAGATTATACATATGCACATGCACAGACTAAAGATGCCATTTAAATCTGATGGAGCTGCTAATAAAAAATCGTTGATGGTCTTAATGAAACATCATTTTGTGCTTATTGCTCCTTTCACGTGCGGTTATTTTTGTGGAAACAATTATTTGAGTGTTGGAAAAGGGTGTTTGTAATTACCAAAGTAAAGAGCAATATGTTGCCTGATAAATCATAGACACAATAACTCTGCTCAGGGAGCACCTTGTAGTTAAAGCTTAAAGTCAAAACTAGCAGCATGGTGGATATATACACTTATTTTTAGCACAGAGCCTGTGTCTTTCTTGTTGCGTATTCCACCAGGAAACCCTGCTAGACAAATGACTCTTATTTCAGTTTGTGGGTGGCCTCGCTGCAGATGGGCTTTTTTAGCAACCAGAAAAAGAACGCGTGTGTGATTATAATGAATCTGTGTGTGGGGAGGTTTCTTTTTTAAACAATGTCCCAGCAGAAGCAGCAAGGAGGACATTCCTCTGAGCTGTCCAGCTACTGCTGCTGGTGGTGCCACCAGTGTCCCCCTCAGGGGGCTGATGGAGCTGGCAATGGCACCTGCAGGACACATTTCTGACGTGATTTTGGCAGTACCTGATTATTGTAATAGGGTGCCCCTGATGAAGGAAAATATTGGTATCTGACTCTAAGTTTTTAGAATTAATTATTATTATATTTAGAATTTTAGATTTTATTATTATTTTAATAATTGTTTCAGAATTAATTAATTTATTTATTAAAACAATATTGTATTACATTACACTACATTAAAGAGACATACTATACCATAAAGAATACTAAAGAATAATGAAAGATACTTAAGAAAACTCGAGACTGTCTCCTGACAGGACACAGTTTTGACTGATTGGTCAAAGAAAAAAACCCCAATTTTCAGCAGAATCTAATTACCAAATTCCTTCAGGTAAACAACTTTCTTAACACATTCCATACGTGCACAAATACAGGAGCAGGTGATGAGATAAGAATTGTTCTGATTATTCTTTTCTCTGCTTCTCTCACATCTTCTCTCTGTTCAGAGGCCATGTGAGTACCACACCTGATGGGCCAGGTCATCCTTCCTCCCCTCTGCAATGAAGTGTTCTGAGCTCCATTGGAGAAAACCAGTGTGGGTGTGAGGAAACTGTTGATAAAACTCAATTTTTATGGCAAGATTCAGTGCCAGTGTCCTGTTTAAATAAGAGCAAGCTGCAGGGTCACAAATGAACCTAAAATGGCAGAGTAAATAAAAGCAGGGTCTGTGGTTCAGCTGTGTGCATGCAGCCATTCTCCATCTGTGTTTGCTCCTCACCCACACTGCACACACACCTTTGAAATTCAGCCTCCACATCAATGTTCCTGCCTGGAATTTCCAAGTGTGGGGTGAAATGCAAACCCTGGGAGCTGCTCATGGGCTGTGTGCCCTCCCCAGCCTGGCAGGGAAATTCTGCACTGGCACTTTGGGCTGTATATTCAACCTTTTCTCCCCGTGTGCCAGATAAACCCTGCTCCTGGAACAGCAGCACCTGGCTGCTCTGGGATGTGCAGGAGGACGGGACTCCCTCCCACCAGGCAGGGTCTCAGATCCACTGGAAATCCTGTTTATCCCTGCCCTGTGGTTTGGTGGGGTAATTATTGCCGTGCTCTCAAACACTCTGGCAGTCACAGCCTGCTTGCTCAGGGATTTCCTCTTGTGTGCTCCATCAGTGCAGAGCAATTCTGGACATCTCCTGCTGGTGGTACTGCGACATCCAAGGCACTGCTTGGGCCTCACCAAACTCAGAGGAAGCTGACATCCTGATTTGGGGCTTTTTTTTGTAGTCTTGCTGAAAAAATGCACTTGTTTTCAAGCAAACATTCAATTTGCATTCAAATGCAGGTGCTAACATTTGTGTGAACCTGTTGCAGGTGCTGAAATGTGGCGCCTGCTCCGGGGGGTTAATAACACCAGCAAAGGAAAACACAGCCATGAGGCTTTTTTAATTTGACCTCAGAGGCTGGGTTTGCTCCTCTGGAAATGTGTGCTAATGAGAGAGCTGGTCAGTAAACCTGCACTTTTCCACTGCACAAAATGTGTGGCTATTGGAGCATTTGGTTTTTGGCTTTTCAAATGAATACCTTGCAGAATGTCAGTGCTGTGGGGAGTTAGGCAGAGACACTCTCCACTCTGATTTTTGGATAAAACTGTACAGACTTACAAGGATCCTATTCTGGGAGAATTTGGAAGCTTGGTTTTGTCTTTGAGTTTTCTTTTGTGCTCACCAAGCCCAAGGAAATATGTGGAAATATTTATTAATTGTTATTGTTGTTGAAAAAAAAATTATGGCAGGACCTGAGTTATACAAAGGTGCCTTCCAATTCTGGAAGGTGATGTATAGGCCCCAGCAGAGATCCTGTTTGTTGAAGTTAATATTACTTAAGTGTGTTCTTTGTGTGTCTTATTAGACTTATTTGTGGCCAATGACCAATAAAAACACCACTGGATTTTGCTGGTTTTTTTCCCAAATGTGTGATATATTCACATTTTCCAAAGAGGAGGGGTTTGTTTGCATGGTTGTGCAGCAAGAGCTAATATATTAAACATCTTCCCAAAGGATATCAGTGGTCTTTAATTAACTTTTTTCCCATAGGCCTATAATACAGAATTATACAATATTTGGTCAGTACCCTGCTCTCCCACTCCTGGGTAGGACTTATTGGCTCTCATTTCCTGGGGGAGCATTATGAGTGCAGACAGGAAGAATGCATCAAATGAAAAGTTAATTGTGTTTAAGCCGTGGGTGAGAGGGAAACAGGCTTGAGACTTCTATTCTATTGTGCCTCTACAATAAGAAAAGCTAAATATACAGTTTGCTAGGCCACTAAGCCAGGAAAGCAGGGCAAAATCAGCTCAGTCACAGAAAGGAAAAAATATAAAACATGGAGGCAGCCACGGGAAACTTCCTACTTGAGTCTGAAAGCTGGTGACAGCATGGTAGAGGTAAGAATACATTGATGGGGATCACTTCCTGAGGAAAGATAAAATAAAAAAATAAAAATCCTGCTTGGGTCATGCCTGGGCCCTGCTGGCAGGGATTTTAGGGGGAAGCCAAATGGGGCAGATCTGAGACGGGATTTTGGCACTCGGAGCAGCCCCAGCTCCTCCTGCAGCTCCCTCCTGAAAAATCTGCTTTTTGTGCAAGGACATCAGCTCCCAGGGGGGTGATAACATGAGAAATAGCAGCTGTTTCAGAGCAGGATTTCCAATATCCTCCTCACTGGAGATGTCCCTATTGCTTATAAGACATTTTCATTGGAAAAGCTCCAACTGTCAGCAGCAATTTACCCGGTGAGGGTCTGTTATTTTCTGCTCTAATCTGGTTAATGGGGCTTTGTGGGAGCAGCTCCTCAGATGCTTGCTTGATCACTGCTCTCAGTGAGACAGTTCTAGATTTTAATTTTTGTTTTTGGGTTTAAGGTTTTTGTATGAACTAAAATTTGGTGAAAATTGCTGCATCAAAAATGTGGCCTCTGCCTTAGTTCTGTGCCAAAGCACTTGAATCTTACCTTGCACTGGATTTTCAGCTTTAACCCAGATTTCTTTGATACTTGACTGTAGTTTACCCAAATTCATAAACCAGAGGATTGTCCTGCCAGTGACTTTAGCAAAAGTTAGTTTAGGATTTATCACAACCTGTGCCTGGTCTTATTTCAGGGTTGAACAGTAGAGGCCAAATCCAGAGACAGAATTTTGTGAACTTCTGGGGAACGGGACACGGGGGAGGTGGGGGAAGACAGACAAAAATACCTCTGTGATGATTCCCTTGGAATTTGATTTGGATCTTTTCAGTCTTTAGAGTGCACAGACCAACATTCACTGAGTGAGAGCAGCTCAGGACCCTTCCCAACAGCGAGCATGTGTGTTCTTGTAAATCAAAATTAACTGGTGTGCTGGGATCTAATGTGCCAACTGCACATGGCAAGTGACAACACCACTGTGGCTTTATTGCTTGGATGCTTGTAACCTCTAGAGATCTTAATTAAGGTTTCATTGCGCTGTTCATGCACTTAATTAAAAAAATCAGTTCAGTCTAGTGCCCTGATTCTGCAAATACCTGCATGTTCTTACCTTTGTAATGGGTGATTTTGCTGGAAATATTAATAAAATTCATAACATTTCAATATAATAATGAAGCCAGCAGGTTGAGCACTTGTGTGTGCCCCAAGGTTGCTGCTATTAGGCTGATACTGATGATAATGTTGTAAGAAAGGTGGATTACCAGTAAATTCGTGCTCAGTTGTCACAGCACAATCAGAGGAGCTGCACCCTGGGCTCCACATTCATGTCCAGGTGCTCCAATCACTTTGGATATTCCCCTCAATGTGATGTGACAGACTGTGACTGACACTGGCTAACAGTGAGAGTGATCATTGCCCAGGAACCTTGATTGGCAACCCAGGGAAATAAAAGTAATTTTCTGAAAGAAGCCTGGTGGAAGAATCCTAAAACAATAGAAAAGGGTGGGGGAGGAGTATTTATCTTTCAACAGAAAGGAATTCCTACAAGAATCAGACTTTTTTTTAAAATGAATATGTAGATTAAGTGCTAAAATGCATTAAATCCTCTCTCTCCTCTGGTTTTATTCAGATTGCAGGCACACAGATGCTGCTGTGCCTGACTTTAGCTGTTATGTCCATAATACTAAAACAAGATGATTGGATTGAGGCTGTTTGTACAGAACACATTTAAATTAATTTAGAAATGGTGGTTTTCACTGAGATGGACACAGTTAATAGTTTTCTTGGATATTTATTATGTGATGGGCTTTTCTCTGCTGTTGGGCATTATGCAAACTCCCATTTTAAACAATTTCTTTGCATGCTGTTTTTCCCTGTAGCCTAAACAAGAACATAAAAATTGCTGCTGCGCTTCTAATCCTGGTGACAACACATTATAAAAAATATCTCCTGATCTCAGCCATCATTAACTGTGATTAAAACAACTGGCAGTGGGTTGATGAGCAGCTATAAGGGTGTGTTTAACTGCCTTCCCAACCTTTCCTTCTCCTAACAGGACACTTGGATCAAATTCACTATCAGTGGAACTTAAATATGCAGTTTCAGGTAAGATGAAATAAAGATGATCACAGCTTGCATTCTTTTGTGGAGAGAGCTTGGAAGACATCATAGGAATCTTTATTTGAAGTTTGAACTGATTTTTTTTCCCTTGTGTAGACAAAGGAGCTGCCTTTGAGCTCAGTTCTGTGTGGATGATGGGGGGAATAATTCTCCACATTGATTTGTGGCAAACTCAGGGTGCTGATAATTCAAAGTCTGGCCTTGCTCAGTTCCTACAGGGAAATGCAGGATGAATTCTGGATTTGTGTGGTCAGTAGTAACCTGTATTTTTCTTCCAGCTGGATGTTGTGAGTGCTGAAGGAGCTTTAGTCAGATCTCACCTCACTGCCCCAGGCTGGGTGGGAAACACTCAGCAGCAGCAGAGCCAGGTCACCATTTGCTTTAGGTACCTGTCTGAGATGTATCTGGGAAGTAAAAATTACAAATAAAGTTTGTCTGCTTTAAAATAATAATAAAAGAATAAAGTTTGTGTGTGTGCTTTAAGATAATAATAAAAGAATAAAGTTTGTGTGTGTGCTTTAAGATAATAATAAAATAATAGAGTTTGTGTATGTGCTTTAACAAGTGTCACCTGTTCCTTTGTTCTGGTGGCAGTGGCAGGGTGAGGGCACAGAGCAGGATTATTTTTTGGCTGCTGGCTGAGCCTGGAGCAGGTTCTTTGCTCTGGAATCTTTGCCAAATTCCAAAGGCTCCTTTGCTCCAGCTCTTCACTGGGGCAAACCCAGTGTCAGCAAAGCAGGTTGGTTGATCAGCCCTTAATGCTTTGCAGAGATGGCCGGCCTGAAAACCCCAATTAATTATTTAGAGTGTTCTTTTATTTCCTGGGAGCTGTGTGAGAGAAGAACACGCAGTCCTTGCAGAAGGGTTTGGTGCCCAGCTCTGCTCAGATCCACCACAAAACGAAGGCTCATCCTGTGGAACAAAGGGAATTTGGAGTCTCCTGCTGCTGCTGGGCCTGTCTGGGGCTGAATCTGCCTCTGGAGAGCGGCAGGGCCAGGGCTGCAGCCTGTCCCATCTGTCACTGGAGCCCCAGCAGTGACACAGCTTGTGACCGTGTTCACTGGGGTCTGAGGATGAGGGAAGACATGAGGATCTGACTCCATGTTTCAGAAGGCTTGATTTATTATTTTATGATATATATTACATTAAAACTGTTCTAAAAGAATAGAAGAAAAGGTTTGATCAGAAGACTGGCTAAGAATAGAATAGAAAGGAATGATAACAAAGTTTGTGTCTCAGACTCTGTCCAAGCCAGCTGACTGTGATTGGCCATTAATTAGAAACAACCACATGAGACCAATCCCAGATGCACCTGTTGCATCCCACAGCAGCAGATAATCAATGTTCACATTTTGTTCCTGAGGCCTCTCAGCTTCTCAGGAGAAAAAATCTTAAGGAAAGGATTTTCCATAAAAGTAATCGGCAGCAACATCTCAAACAACAAAGCCCTGCACCTACTTTGACCAGTTTAGAACTCATCAGGACTCAGTTCTAAAGTTAGGACCTACCTGAAAATAACAGTAGCTGGAGAGCGGAAAATCTGTGCTCTGCTCTGTGTTTGAGTACTGAACTTGCTTAAATCGTGCTCTGAAGGCAGCAGGATTGTTATCAGAGCATAAAGGAGTTTGTTTGTGAGTCTATATATGGATTTCCCCAAGATCTTGGATCTTGAGGAGAATTTAAAGCATCTGCGTCTTTCATTATCGCAGCTCTGGTAAAATATGAAGGCTTTTTATGCTGTGGCACAACGATATTTTATTATAATTTATTTTTCAGTAGGCCCCAAGAAGCAGAGGAATTACTTTCAAGCAGTCTAATTTATAGTCTAATATTTATATGGGACTGATTCACAAGTAATTAGGTATCTGTGCTTGTATTGAATTTCCTTTTAAAGAGCAATAACTTAAATCTACAGAAAATGCTGTGGGATTTCACCCATTCCAAAGCCTGAAAGTGTTTGTTTTTTCAAAGTAAACAATGGATGGCACTTATTTCCCTGCGTGTAAAACAATGAAAAAACCTCTTTTTGAGGGACACAGGTTCACTGTTTTAATGTCCAGCAGCCATAACCCACTGTGCTGTTAATGGGATTTCCAACACCAGCTGGATGATTTGGTGCCTCTTTGAGAAGCCAAATTCTCTAGGAAAAGTGAATTTGGAGATTTTTAAATCTTATCCTGGGAATATTTTTATAAAATCCACACATCTTTCTTGTGATCTCTTTGTACTTGACAGAGTTTCCTTAAAAATGGCAAAAAGCATTCAATAAATGGAATTACTGGGCATTTGGACAGGGTTTGTACACTGTTCCTCTCAGCTGCAGTAAGATAAAATGGGGATGACTTAAAAACTTAATTATGACTTGGAGAAATTTAGCAGAATTTGGACAATGTTGAGAATGAGATTCCAGAATCTTAAATATATGTTAGGACAACTTGGATAACAAGCAAATCAAGGTCTGCTTAATGTTCAGGTACTTTCCCATACAGCAATGAGTTTAAGCTTGTGCACAATGTGAATTTGCAGAAAATTACCAGAATTTCAGAACTGAGCCCAGTTAGTTCTGCAAAGAGCCCCCTGACCACAGGGAGCTGTTTGGGATATTGGATAATTGCTGGTGTTCCTTGGTTAGTGTTAATATTTGTGTTTATGGACATCTGGGCACTTTCATACTGTTAACTTTTTATAGGGATCCTTAAGGGTGTGTCTGTGTATAATTAGGTAGCCTTGTGGTCTTTATGGAGTTCTGTTATCCAAATTGGATGTAGTTGATATTCTGAACATTTCAGCTTTGTCTTGAGCACTGCAACTTTGGGTATAGTTACATAAATCAGGAATAAACTCTTTGCTTTTAAGGATTGATTGGAGAAGTTGTAAATTTGTGGAAACATATACTGAAATGCCCCCAAAGCAGCAAAATCCCTGCTTGCTGGAAGCTGGAGTGAACTGGTGTGTGAAAAGCTGATTTTTACCTCACACTTATTTTAAAATTACAAAACTGTTACACTTGGGTTGTGAGTTACCAGAGCAAGTAATATTCTGCATTGAGTTGGAGTTATGGTAATATAAAATGTGCCACTGAACACCTGTTTGAATTATTGTAATGGTTTAGGAGCCTGTGGAGAATTTCCCAGGCCATTCTGTGCAATCCTTGCTGGGGCAGTGCCTGAGGCTGTGGAGCCACTGATGCTGTGAGGGATGGAGAGGAAAAAGCTGGATGTGAAATTCCCAGTTCTCTCTGGAGCTGTCTATGGGGAAGAAAAGAGAATTTGGTGCCTTCACTTCTCCTGGAAGGATTGCAATGAATAGGGAAACCTGGCTTTGCACCTGTGAACTGTGAGATTCTGAAACCCCACTGTGAGATTTTGAAACCCCACTTTGTTTTGCTGTGATTTGGGGCTTGTAGTGATGGAAGAGTGAGATCTGGAAGAGTGATCTTGATAGGCATTTTCCCAGCAATTATGGCATTTGGTTATTAAGTGAAAGATCCCAATCAAGTCCCAATTCAGATTTACCAGGAGTTTTTAGAAAACAGAGCTGAGGAGGGAGAAACCCTGAAGTGTGTATCAGTCTGGAGGTGTTTAAATGGTCTAATATCCTCTTATGCTACTGCATCTTAAATAAGAAGCAGAGCCAGGATTATTTCACTGTTATTTTTTATTATTTGTACCTTTATGTCCCTAGAAACTGATGGAAATGAATTCTGTACAGGGCAAAGTTTAATTCAACAAAAACTTCTGTATCAGTCTCTGTGAAAGCTGCCTGAAAACATTTCTGTCAGGACTAGGAGTTTGTGGCTTGTTTACTTTTACAGTCCCTTATGCCAAGTTGCAATCACACTAACATCCACTATTTTTATGTATTTTCCATTCTCCTGACTCAAAAAGAAACCCTTACCAATAAATAAAGTTACTCTTGTTACTCAAATTATTCCTTGCTGCTAACCAGACTCATTACATAACATTTTCTTTCTTTAGAATGAAAATTTTAGGATGATGATTTTTTGAAAGGTCTAACTAATTTTTGAGTAAATAATTTGATTTTGCAAAATTGCCATGATTCTAGAGATGCTTCTTGCTGCACATAGAGCAGCCAGTGACTGCTCAGCAAGATTCAGCAGCACTGTTTAATGAGGGGTGAAGACAATACAAATGCAAATCCAGGGAACAGTTGCTTTTTCACAGTTGGTAGGCTGTGTTGCAGGTGCATTTTCTTAATGAAGGTTAATTTGTCTCATATTTTAACCTGACAATGCTTGGCATTGTTAGTATAGGGGCTGACTTAAAGAGGTAGAGGGGAGTTTTTCTTAGGTAAGATTGGGGATTCAATTTCAAGTGTGCTGAATATTAGCTGGAGTTATTCAGAAAAGTCCTATTAGATTTTTATTTGAGAAAGGGCCTTTTGATTATTTTGGCAGATTGGCACAAGGCCAAAATCAGCTCTTTTCCTTGGATGTAAATGCTGAAAGGTTGAGATAAAATGGAATAGGTTGGTGCTGATCAAGATTTACTGAGGGAGAACCAGAGTACCTCAGCAAGTAATAAAAAGGCCTTGGGCACTTTCTGTCACATTAAACCCAGAGTAAGAGCCACTGGCCTGGCTCAAGTTGGTCAAAATCCCCTTAGAAACTTTACTGTGTAACTGCAAAAAAAAGGAGAAAAATTACCCTGAGCACAGGCAGGTGAAAAAGCTTTTCTGCAGTTGCTTATTAAGCATCATGTGTAAATTATCCATTGTTATCCTACTGTACCTCAAAGCCTTTTAAATCTCTCCTGCCTCTTGTATCGACTTGTTTTCTCCAATATGAGCTCTCGTGAATGCTGGATGCTGAAGGACTGCTCAGAAATCAATTCCAGCTGCTGAAATATTACCTCTATGCCAGTGACTTCTGCTTCAGGGAATCCAGCTCAATATCCTATCTTGCACCCATACAGATGGCTCCTTCAGCTTTCTTATTTCTGCAACATGCAAAGGGATATTTCTACTATTGTAAAGTAAATAAAAGCAGAAATCAATGTGTGGAAAGGGTCTGTGCTATCTCTGGCAATGGTCAAAGGAATTTGGAGTTTTTCCTCTCTTGCTTGAGATGTGATCCCAGTGGATAATAACTGAAAGCAGCATTTCCATGGTATTTATACCAACAAACCAATGGCTTTAGTTTGGTCTTTTATGGATTATCATGGAAGAAAAAGCAGCATCAGCTGGCATCTGGGGTGAAAGTCTCAGTGAGGTGTTGCATCCACTGGCATCTTCATCTTGTGCCCTGACACAGAGAATTGGTAAAAGGATTTCTGTATTAAAAAGGTGCTTATCTCATTCAACTGCTGATTCACTTTAGGAGTAGGTTTTAATAAGAAATTGCCTGTGTAGTAGAATAAAGTCAGATTAGAATCATAGGGGAAACTACTGAGGGATAATTTGCTACATGTTCCTCATAGTGAGGTGCACCATTTTATCCTTTATTGCAGGTTAAAATCGTGGAATATTAAAAATTTTGGATGTTTGCCAAGGGTTGTACTTGATTCATGTGACAGATTTTTTTTTTTTTTTTTTTTTTTTTTTTTTACTTCTCAGAAGCATTTTTGAAAATGATCTCTGTTATATCAGGAGTTTGGTTTGAGCAGCACCTTTGGCATTTATGCCTGCATCTACATTGTGTGTGTGTGTTCCATCAGTGGCAATTACACTCAGCCCTACTCGAGGAATCCTTTGGAGAAGATGATGTTTAAATGTTTAAATTAACAACTCAAGGCCTCAGTTTTGCAGAAAGAACCAAGACAGTTCCTTGGCAGAGTCAGAGCTTCTATGAAAATTGAGGATAAAGGGAGTTTTGATCAGTTGCAGGGATTAAGGCAAAGGGAACAGTTTAATAAGGTGATATTTCAAAAATGTAGGTATTTCAGAGCCTCTGTTTTTAAAATAAATTTTTGCTTCCAGAGTTAGAGCTTCTCTCACCTCACAGACCCCGTTCCTCACAGCCACACAAATCTGAAGATTTAAAATGTTTTGAGACAGAGCAGGATGAAGCTGACTGGCTTTGCAACAGCAATTACTGACCAACCCAAATTTAACTTTAAAAAACCCCAAAATAAAGCAGCAGAGGCAGAGATGAGCAATGTTTGCAGCGAGTTCAGAGCAGAGCCTGGGGCTCAGCTCTGTGTGTGAGGTGCCAGGACAGAGGGGACACAGGACAGCCCAGGGGTGGCTCAGGGGGACCTGGCTGGACTCACAGAAATGCATTTACACCAACAATCAGCAGCTCTACCGAGCCTGCTCCTTCCCTCCTGAGTGCTGGGCTGGGTTAATTTATTTCTGCCTAGTCAGGGCAATGATAGACACAAATCTCACCTCTGACTAAAACCAAATAAAACCATTAGTCCCTGCAGCAGCTGGGGTGCTGACAATACTCTAAAGCAGCAAATCCATCAGGAGTGGGGCTCTGAAATCAGCTTAGCATGATGTCCTGAGCAGAATGGGGCTGGACTTCCAAATCAAATACAAATACTCCTGATTTTAAATAATTGTGTAACAAGTGGGGTGATTCTTTGGGTCCTGGCTTTGAGAAAAGAGATTTGTTTCCATTTTCCTTTACTTTGCAGTGTAAAATTTTATTTTAATTTTTATTTATTTATATATATATTCAAATTATTTAATAGATGTTTATTATTTATTATTTATTATCTTTTATATATTATTATTTATTACATTTCCATATTATTTATATAATTATTGTATGGTGATTACTTAGATAACTAATAGTATATATTAATTATAGTTATTATATAACTATAAAAATTATATTATTGTAAATATAATTATATGATATATTATTTATATATTATATATCAATATATTAATATATAATATATATTAATTTATATAAAATATAATATTTATAATATAATTATAAAAATAATTCTATTATTATATATTATTATAATTAATTATATATTAATTAATTTATAATATACTATTATAAATATATACTATCTATTATTATACAACTAGTATAATAATATGACAATTAATATATATTAATTATTTATAGAATTATTTTTATACTATTTATTATATAGTAATTTATTATTATACTATTATATCTTAATAGATTATTATATTTTATAATTTATTATGTATTCTTATTTATTATATATTATTTTATATGTTTTTATTATTTTATCTATTTTTATTTTTTAAATTATATTAAAAATTTGAACCTTCTCTAACTTTGTTTGCAGAAATGTTGAATTTTGCTGCTCTGTGTCACAAGCAGAGTCACAAGCCCCTGAGCTCTTGCTGTGTGTGCAAATGCACAGGTGCCTGTACATGCAGCACACTGTTAAAGTTTCAGGCCTGACTCTCGGTAGATTTTTGTTCAGAATTCTCCCTCTTGGCTTTAAAATGGAGCTGCCCTTGCAGTTGGATGGAAATTGTGCAGCAGACTGCTCCCTGCTGAGCCCAGGCTGCAGGAGTGGAAGCAAAGCAGGTGGTGAGCATGCAGGAGTGGGAGGATTCAGCCAAAAGATGGATTATGTATTTCATTGAAATTTTAAGCTCTTCCTCCCTTCTCTTCTTTCAGAAGCTGGAAAGATCAGCTAAAACTAAAATCTTGAAGTGTACAGCTGAAAAATCTCTGCTTCAGATCACCATTGTGCTTTTTTGTGTGTTTTACAAAGGGCTTTGTTAGAACCAGAAATTCAGCTTTAGGGGCTGAGGAGGAAATGTGCTCTTTGTAAAACAAATGAGTGTGTACAGAGGTTTGTTTGTTAAAGACAGTGTTTTGGGATGCAATTAGACCACAGCGATTGAGGAGGAGTAACCCAAGCGTTTTCCAGCATCTGATCGAGATTGACCCGTGCAGGATGAAAGGGCTCTGTGCACACTGGGACTCTGGGGCTGCACAGGTGAATGGTGTTCGAGACCCTTCTGAGTTAATTTGGGCTCTGATTACCACAGCAGCTCTCAGTGCTGACCTAACTCTGCTCCTGCTGACGTTGGAAGGGGTTGGGGTGAGGCCAAAGGTGGATTTTGGAAACTCTGCTGGGCTCTGGGTGCCTCTGCCCAGCCTGTGCTCTGTGGGAGGCAGGAAAATTGGAGTTTCTGGGGTAAAATATTACAGAACAGCATTGCTGAGCAGCGATGGTAGCCATCAGCAATTCTCTTTAGCCATCACAGCACAGAAAATATTCCAGTTTATTCCAGTGCTGGAGTTCCCAAGATAACTTTTGTGAGTTATTTTAATTGACTCTGGGAGCAGGGGAGTAAATATTATCAGGTGTTTTGATTTGTTTACTTGCTGAAACAAAGGCAGACAGGAATTGTGGAAAAGCTGGGATTCATCCCAGGTGCTGCCTCTTCCAAGCCCCAAACAGATGTAAATAACCAAGCCTGGGAGCATGGAGTGAAACTCTGGGCAGCAATAATGCAAAGCTGCAACACAATTGTAGCAGTCAAAGGATTTTGAAGGTATTTTGAGTGAGTAAGAGATGGGATCCCTAAGGTTTTTAGATTATGTGGTTTATCTTTTGTATCTTCTATATAGATAGGAAGGGTGAGTTCAGTCCCCACCTTTACTGCATGGTTTAGAAGGTCATAAGACCCTTAGTTACAAAGCTTTTTAAGGATTTATTGAGCAGTAAAATACTGTTAACAAGGATATTTATGTTTTTGACCTAATTTTAAAATATTTTGTCTTATGGACCTATGCTACTGTAAGTTTTCTAAGTCAATCATATAATGATATATAAACCTATAATGCTGTATTCTGAACTTCTCTGTCTGCACAGCAGTTCTGTGGGGTTTGTGAGTGGTTTGTGGTGGGGAATCAGGCAGCCAATGCCTTATGAGATTTCTTTGTTGCTGCAAAGAAATTTTGCTTTCCACTCCATAATTTCTGGCAGGGGGGTGATTTTACACAGGTTCTATTGTTAGTTTGGAATAAAAAAAAACAATAAGAAAACGAATCTTTGTGAATTTCAAAATATGTTAATATAAGTTAATGTATTCAAAATACATTAATATAAATATGTTAATTGTGGCAAATATTTTATTGGTGATTAAATTGTGTAATACCAATCAGCTTTCTGTTAGGAAGTTAAGCACAATAAAAAGAGCATTAAAAGACAATGGCAGAGGAGAAGTGCAGTGCTTCCCCTGTGATGAGTGAGGGTGGGAGATGCTGGAGCTGTGCCTGGGAGGAGTCAGGGATGGAGCAGAAGGGACGTCCCCTGGGAGCTGTGGCTTGGGCCACATCCAAACGGGCTCAGTGAGACAAATACTGTTTGTCAAAAGTGTGGCTGGGGCTCTTGTGCACAAATCTTAACTTAATTTGGGGTTGGCAGCAGAGTCCCAGCAGGAGGGGTTCACTGGGGATCAAAGGGAAAGGCTCAGATTGCTGTGGGGGCATCTTGCTGCAGAGGAAATTTGGAGTTGTGTCTGTCAAGTTGCTGGACAGAATCACAGGAAGTGGAATTTTATATATTCAAAGCAGTGTGTATTTTTACATTTTTTTATTTTATAACATTTATATATTCAAAGCAGTTCAAATCTTTCAGGCATTTCTGCTACCCAGTTTTTTTAAAAAAGAAATGAATAAAATTTCAAAATTTGAAATAATCAGTACTTCCTTGCAAGTGCACTTGTGTAGAAAGGGAATGTGAGAACTAGAAGGAAAGTAAAATTACTTCAGGGTCCCAAATCACATCTTCCCCTTTTGAGTCCCCTTTCTTTTTCCAGTTGTTTTGGGATGGGAGAAGCCTCATGTCCACTGTGGAACAAGGGGGAGGAAATTGTTCAATTGTTCAACCTCCAAAACAATCGGTAGGAGCCTGGTCAGGATGATCCTGTCACTTGCTGTTATTCCTGACAAACCAAGGCAGTGGGAGTGGGGCTGTCCCTGGCAGATGGGTTTGCCCAGCTGAATCCTGGGTGCCACAGACAAACCCCATTTGAAAAAAAATAAATTCTAAATTTAAGTGATAGAAGTGAGAACATAGATTTATAGTTTAAAGTAGAAACACGTTAAGTTAAGAAGAAGCAAGTTTAGAGTTCTAGAGTTTAAGATATAGGAAAAAAATAAAAATAACTATAAAGGTAAACAAGAAGTTTGGGGCAGGGATTTTTCCAGCCCAGGGAAGGTTTTTATGGGGCTGCTCTGGGGCCAAGCCCACGCCAGAGCTCTGCTTTGCTTCCTGGTTTAAATGGGCTTTGGTGCTGTAGCTGTGTCTGTTCCTCGTGGCACCACTGCCATGGAAGATCTGTCAGCATTTTCAGGAGGAGGTGTTAATTTCAGGCACTTAAAACTCAGCAATAAAAGTTGCTTCAAGCAGGGAATACAAACTACAAGTGCTTAGTAGTGCTGTTAATATTTATGCCCAGTCTTTCAGAGCAGCAGTTTGACAATTTGAAAGAGGTTTCAGCTGAGCTCTCCTCTCAGAAGGTGGATTTCCTCACTGCCCATTTGGGCTCCAGGTTTATTTCACCCTGGGGATGACAGTTTCCCTGCAGGGCACAGCCATTCCTGGGGCAGATAAAAACCCAAAATTATGGGTGCCAGCAGCAGTAATCAAAAATTTGGTGTTTAAACTCCTCACAGCTCCCACAGAACTACAGGATCTCCCCTTGTGGCTGGTGAGGATCATTTGGGGAAAAAAAACCCCAAACCTAACACATGCTGCATGGAATAAATTCTTTGCTCTTCCTTTTTTAACTCCAGTGAGAGTTTGGCTGAGACTTCCCACACATTTGCTTTCTCTGGGAGTTTGCCAAAGGTTTCTGTACTTATTCTTTAGTTTGCATCACATTCTCCAAGTTGTAATGCTGATTGGGTGTCTTTTCATGTCAAAACTGTAGTGTTTTATACTTCAAAAAAAGAAAATCTATTTTTTTTTTAGTCTCTTGCCATTTTGAAGCAAATGGCAGCAGTCAATCTCTGAGAGTGAGTTTGCAGGGCAGAACCTCAGCTGTTCTCCAGCACAGCTCTCAGGGTTTAACCCACCAGAGAGCTCTGTGGGAGCTCCTTCTCCATCCAAGAGCCCTCCAAGCATGAGGGATCTTTCCTGCTTGACCATTATTTCAGATTAACAGCAGCAGCTCCTGAATTTCAAGCACAGCAAGATTTGGGTGAGGTGATGTTCAGCTCCTGAAGTTCACAGCAAGATTTGGGTGAGGTGATGGTCAGCTCCTGAATTTCCAACACAGCAAGATTTGGGTGAGGTGATGTTCAGTTACTTCTCACAGGAGCATTATGGTCAAAGCTGAGACTGTGGTACAGGAAAGAGCCCATAAATGGTGTTACTGACCCATTCCAGCCAGAATTCCATCCAAAGGATGCTCTGGAAGGTTTCCCTGGGCACTGACACTGGGTAAGAGCCCTCTGGACCATCTGGAGGTGCCTTGGCTCTGATTTTCAATCACAGCTCCCAGCTTTGCAGATGAATGTTTGGGATAACCTCAGAATATTTGGGATAACCTCAGAACCATGCAGCAATGTGGAATTTCCAGTCCCATCTCTTGAGTTAGAGAAGCCCTGTGGGTTTTGGTGTTCGCCTGTCCTGGTTTTGGTGGCTCTCTACAAAGACCTGTGGGGTGTTTGGGATTTTGGAGCTTGCTCTTACAGCTACGTGGCCCCTACCAAAACTGGGGCAGGAAAAGCATCCTGCAAGGCTGTCTCTTTCAATATTTCTCTGAGCTGCTTGGCACACTCCTTTCTCTTTACTCTTTCCATGCAGTAAATCCTGCTCTTGCTGACAGCCCTGGTAATTGCCTTATGTAGAATGAAAGTCCTCCATTCTCTTTGTTTTTATAGGATGTAGCCTTCCCCAGTGAAGTTTAAAAGGACAGAAAAATTCATGGTGTTTGCAGTAAGAACATGTTTTATGCCTCCCTGCTGCTGCAGCACAGACAATGCTGCCCTGATATGGAGATGTCAGGGGCACAGGCCTGTATCTGAGGCAGTAAATGTTTCTTTTATTTCTTATTCCCCTTTATTCTGGCTGCTATTAATTTTAAACTTTTCTTGGCATTTGCAGCAATAAAAAGGATAAAATCTTGAGGCTTTGTTCTTCTGCTCCTGAACCAAGATTTAAAAGAGACCCAAATGGGGCTTGGGCTTATTCTGCTTTCAGAGACAGCTGGGAACTCTTACAGATACATGTGAGCATTGGAACAGCACTGCCCTGGGGCTGGGGGAACATTATCTGTTCCTGATGAACTCCACACACAACATGTGCAGTGGGGATGAATGGAGACAAATGTCTGAAATCATCACAGAAAAAAATGAAAATCCATCTTCCAAGCCCTTGTGGCTGTGGCCAAGTGTGGTGCTGAGGCTGCTTTGAGGGTTTCAGCTGCACCCTCTGAAGGATGAGCACAGGATGTGTCTCTGGAGAGTGACCAGGGCTCTGCTGAGCCTGGTGCTGCCCAAGCCAAAATCTCACAGCTCTCTGTGCTCCAGGAGATGGATGGGGGGCACCAGGTTCAACTCCTGTGATGATTCACTGAAAACTTGTCCTGACTTTCCAGAGCAGCCTCAGAGGAAACAATGACACCTTTGCTCCTCTTGTTCCTGTCAGGATTCCAAAGGCTTTGCAGGCTGAGCTCAGCTTAAGGAACTTGTGGTGCTTGGCAGTGGTGAGCGGGGCTGGGAGATCAACTCAGGTGTAGGGAAGTGCCAGACGAATTTCCACAGCCTTTGATTTAATCAGGGGGTATTGACAGGAGATTTTGGCTGCGTTCTTTGGGTCCTAGACTGAGCAGGCATTGTCATGTTAATGGAGGCATCCCCAGCCAGCTCTGCTCTGGCTCACAGCCTGAAGAGCCAGGAAACAGCAGCCTGACCCAGACTGCTCCTGGGCTGGGCTTGCTGGGACAGGACAGGCTGTGTTTAGTCCTGGTGGGGATGTGGAGGCTCTGAGAGCCCTGCCCTTGCCACAGGAGCCCCTCTGAGCTGCAGGGATGGCACAGTGACAAATACTGGTGCTACCCTCAGGGGCTGTGACCAGCTTTGTGTCCTTAACCCCACACCATTGTATGGAGATCAGCCCTGTAAATAAATATTTGTTATATAATTATGTGGTGTTGATGAATGTGAGCAGCTTGGGCTAGTGGAAGGTTCTCATGGTGAGATGATCTTTAAGGTCCCTTCCAGCCCAAACCTTTCTGTGATTTTTGTCAAAGTTTCCAGGAGAACTTTAGCCAAGATGCTGCTCCATTATGTCATGGGAAGGAAGATTCCTTCAGAGCATTGCTCTCCCTGAAGTGAGATTTCCCTTCTGTTCTGTATAAATAAGCATGGAACTGCTCATCCTTTTTTCTGATATTACAACAAAGGGGATTTATACGTGAAATAAATCTTTGTAAATCTTTGCAAGGGTGCCTAAATTATTTATGGGGGTTTTAGTTTGGTTTGCATGCCATATTGCTCTCTTGTGTTAAACACTTTATTCACCACCCAGCTTTTCACATTAATCACTGCAGGATGTGCTCAGCTATCCCTGCTCAAGAGCCATCTATTACATTCCAGTGGCCACAGCCAAATGCTCTAATTTTTCTGTTAGTTGTTCTATCCAATGGTTCATAAACTCATGGCTGTTATTGCAGTAGCAGAGATGTTTTGTTATACCACATTGAAGCATTTGTTATTTTCGTGATTTTGTCATTTTCTTCTCTCCTTTTGTGGAAGAAATCATGGTTGAAATGGGGACTTGTTCACAGAGCCTGAATTTCTTTGTCTCTCTATGTGTAAACAGGCTCCTGGTATTTCAGCTTATGCTGTTTTCCAAACCAGGTGATGACTGCTTTTTTGGGAACGTGTCCAAAACCTTATAGACATTGCAGCCCTTTCTCATTTTGATTGGGGAAAAAAAAATAACCTTGACAGACTCCCATCTTTTATGGTGCTGTTGGCACAGACTGGGAGACTGATGCAGGTGACCTCAGCTGGCTGGGATGAGCTGCATCAGAATTGGCCCCAGTCCCTAAATGTGGCCTCTGTCACTGTGTCATTGAAATGCTCAGTGTCTGTGCAGCTCCCTGAGTCTGTTTTGGTATCTGTAAATGCCTTTTCTAACATTTAGATAAGGCCTTCTGTGGGTGTCTCAGTGCTGTGCCATCTCCCCTTGCCTCATCACAAACAATAAATGGTGCATTAATTTGTGTGTGCCCACACAGCAGGGCTTTGCTGTGCTTGTGCATAGGAATGAGAACTCCTAGAGGTGCTGAACAGCATGAAGATGTGCAATGGATGAAATTTTTGAGTTGTACTTGCCTCATGTACAGCTGACAATGTCTTTGGGGCTGTTTTGATAATTCCTTGGGAGGTGGAATTCCTTGTCTTTAAGAAGGTGAGCTGTGGGACCTTGAGGGCAGTGCAGGCTTGTCCTGCTGCTTCTCTTCTGTGGTGTTTCTCCTCATTGGTGCTTCTCTATTGTATTTTTGGGGTGCCCCAATGAAGGGAGGAATTATGGATCTGACTCCATGTTCTCAGAAGGCTAATTTATTATTTTATGATACTATATTATACCAAAGAATACTAAACTATACTAAACTAAAGAATACAGAAAGGATATTTACACAATGCTAGAAGGATAATAATGAAAACTTGTGACTCTTTCCAGAGTCTTGACACAGCCTGGGCCCGATTGGCCAAAGAGTGAAAACAACTCACACTGGAGTCCAAAGAAACAATCACCTGTGGGTAAACAATCTCCAAACACATTCCACATGAGCACAACACAGGAGAAGCAAATAAGGTAATTATTGTTTTCCTTTTCTCTGAGGCCTCTCAGCTTCCCAGGAGTAAAACCCTGGGCAAAGGGATTTTTCCAGAGAATGTGGATACCACAATTCTCCTCCTTGGTGTTTCTCCTCCCTGGTGTTTCTCCTCCTGTGCCTCGTGCAGCTCAGACCAGCAAAGCTGGTCAGGTCCCCTCTCAGCAGAGCAGGGTCAGCTCACCACAAACACAAACCCAACACAACTTTGGTGGGAACAGCCAAAATGGTGCATTAACAATACATGAGCACAGATGGCTGCAGAGTGAGAAAGTCACAGCCGTTTGCTCTCTTATGGTTCTCAGGAACCTGTTTTTAGCTCAGGTGCCTGAACCACCTAAAAACAAGGGAGGGGAAACCTCGTGGCTTTAGGAGAAAAGCACAACAGGAGCCTTGTTCTGCTGTAATTCATGGGGGTGTTGCTAAAGCAGGGCCATGTGTTCCCATCCCAAAGGGGCATCATTATTTCATGATAACAGCTCTCCCCAGAGTGGCCTTACTGGTATTTTAAAAAGCAATTATTGAGGAGAAAACCTATATTTTTAGTGCTGACAGTTTTAAGAATATCGAACAGTAGTTGCAGCTGAGATAGTGATTCACAGAGATTAATGCAGCTCTTTCCAAGCCAGGGGGGAAGAAAGAATTCTTTACATAAACAGCTGTAAAAGTGCAGAACTTTGAACACCCTCATGCAAACACCAGCAGTTGTCAGGTCCAGAGAGAAATTATTCATATTTTTCTTTTAATAGGCCAAGCTGTGGAGTTCTTTGATCCAGTCTCTGCCCTGGTGCTGGCCCAGGTTTTTCCAGGTGCTGTGGGAGGGCAGCGAGCAGAGTGTGGGCGGCATTGGCTTTGTGAGGGAGGGCTGTGCTGAAAGCCTGCATGTTGTGGGAGGTGAGCTTGCCACCTTCTGCACAGTGCACAGATGAATGCAGCACTGGAGTTTGGCTTTGTTCATCCCCTTTGTGATACCCACCCTCAGGTGACCACAGTGCCTCACACAGAACTGCCTCAGCCCTTGTTGTGATGCTGCAGGAGAGTTTCACTCTGACAGGCTTTCAAAATAACATCTCAGAGCTCAGAATTCATTCTTATTTTCTAAGATTTCCAGTGAAAGAATGCATTTGTACATTTCCTGAGGTTGCTCTGTGTTAATTCCTCAGTGATGCCCCTTTGTCCAGGGCCAACAGTGCCCATAGGAGCTGTGTGAGTGAGTGGGATTCCCTTTGCCTGGGCACTCTCCACATTTCCTCTCTCTTGGCCAAAATCACAGGGTGATTTGGCTGGCTGGAATCTCCCTAAAGGACTCTGAAACCTGCATGTCTTTCACCACTGAATTTCCCTCCTGTTCTGGGGGAGGTGGGACACAGGGTGGTGCAGCAATTGTTTTTGTTTGTTTTTAATAACAAGCTTTAAGGCAATAACAGGCAGGCAGTGTCAGCCTGATGTATTCTGCTTTGATTTCAGGCATTACACAAGGGACCAGACTATTTTCACATCTCCCCCTAGAGCTCTTTAGCAACAACAGCAGCAATAATAACATCCAGGTTATTAAAAAAAAAAAAAGAAAAGAAAGGAGAAAGCACCAGACAGTTCCCTTAAGGAGCAGCACAAAGCCAAGGTGAAGGTGCACAGGGATGGGCATCTTTGCTCCGGGTAAGAACAGTGCACATAAATAACAATTTCCAGCAGCATTGCAGTTTGAGCATTTCTGGTGTTCAGGAAAAATAACCTTACTTTCAGTGAAGGAAAAATGAGTGTTTTCACAAAAAAAAAAAAAAAAAAGTTGCCTTTTCAACCTTTGCTTGTGTAGGAAAATGAAATAATTTTCTTAAATCTCTTTAGAACAAGCATTGAGAGAACTTATGGGATTGCAGTGAGTTGTGTCAGGGGGCTTTGCCTCACCTTGGAGAAAGGGAATGGCAATAGGGGGAAGAGCTGATGCCTGTTTAGCGTGGCAGGGTCAGGGGCTGGCAGCAGGAGTGATGAAATGCCCACAAACCTGCAGAAGGAGTGATGAAATGCCCACAAAACTGCTGTGTGCAGCACTGGGGCTGTGCCAGCTCTGTGTCTGTCCCAGGAGATGGCACAGACTCTCCTTTGCACTGGGTCAGTCTCAGGCTTCCATTCTCTACAGCTTCAGTTGAGGCTTTCCTTTCTCTTTTTTTAATCTGAAATGATTAAAAAGAGAAGCTCTAGGCTCTTTTGTGCAGGAACTCTCAGGAGGATGCAATTCTGGATTTCCTGTGTGGTTATCAGGTGTGTTTGATGCCAAGGAGAGGAGCTTATGAGAGGAGTTGAGAGGGGGAGCAGTGCTGGAGGGGAGAATTGTGCAAATGTTTGGTATGAACGTTTCATCAGAGCAGGAGCAGCAGAAATGAAACTTCTTTGTGGGGTTGGAGCAGGTTGGTAGCATTGCAGAAATGCTCAGAGCCTGTGACCTTATTTTTTCCGTTCAGAACCATCTGTGGGATAAACAGACTCCCAGAGCCAGGTGGGAAAACAATTCCCTGGATGGAGCCAGGTGCAGAGCCTTTGTCATCTGGGCTGTGGCAGACATGGAAGAGTCTTTTCTAAGTTTTGAGCCATCATCTGCACCCCTGTTGCTATTATGGGCAGAAGAGTTCTTTCAAATCAGTAACTGTCAGCATTAATTACATTAATTGCCAAGTTTGTGCATTGATTTGGCTGGGCTAACTGTCCCGAAGATCTTTGAGGTAACAGTTGCTGAAGAGTTAAAGAAATCCAGTTTTGCAGAGGAGGGTGGTTCTGGCTGCCCTGTCAGCTGAGGGTTATGCTAATGGAGAGGGCCCGAGAACAAATGTGAGATGTGCACATTAGTGAGCACAGTCCTTGTTAATTAGTGCTGTAACATGGGCATTGTGCTGGGATTCAGAGGCCCTGGAACATCTCTGACTGCAGTTCCACTGCAGGGCATTCTGCCTTCTATGAAAATGGTTCAGGAATGCAGGTTCACCTAAAAGAGCCAATTTTTCAGCCTGAGAGAAGCAAAGAAAGAATTCTCTTTGTTTCTTTCTTGGTTTAACCTTCTCCTTGTTCTTCAAAACAAGGCATTAATCAATGACAATAGAAACTGCTACTCTTAGGGCTGTCAATGTTTATAGCTTTGGGTTTAATAGCAAGGACATAAATATATACCTTTCATTACATTCTTGCTGTTATTTGCTCATCATCCACAGTGTCTGATATTATCATAACTCTTTGGTTGAAGCTATTAAAGTTATGGTTTGTAGCTCACACTGGCACGAAGCAGACAGAGAGCCATAAAAGCAAAAAAACCCTCAGAGACTGAGATCAGCTATTAGGAAACCCTTATGGACTGAGATCAGCTATTAGGAAGAACTGGTCATTTTCTCTCTGGTCACAAAACAGCAGCACCATAATCTTTCCTTCCTTTTCTTCCTTCCCTTCCTTTCCTTCATTTCCTTTTCCTTTTTTTTCCTTTTCCTTTTCTTCCTTTCCTTCTCTTCCTTTCCTTTCCCTTCCCTTCTTTCCCTTCCTTTCTGTTACTTCATTTCCTTTCCCCTTTCCCCTTTCCTTTCCTTTCTTTTCCTCTTTCCCTCTTTTCCTCTTTCCCTCTTTCTTTGGGATGGACCAGCACTACAGAGCAGAGCAATTCTGTTGCTGTGCTGAGCAAAAGCAGCACCCTGAGCAGGAATTAGAGCAGAGAGGATTTGGGCTGTGTTTGCAGCTGGCCCTGGTGGTGCCCAGCCCAGCTCTGACTGTAAACATCCCCATGGTCACATATTTGGGAAGAAAATTGAATTTTTCTCTAATGGAAAATCTTTGCAGAGAAGCTTTTTCCTCCTCTGTGTTTGGTTTTGCCTGGCAAATTCCCCCAGTGGGGCCCTGCCCCTGATCTTCTCCTCTGCCTTGGAAAGCCTCTGTGCTGTCAATACTTTGGCCTCTTTCCAGGTGGGTGGGTAGGAAGACAATGAACTGATGGAGCCAACTCTTCCATTAAAGATGGCCAATAAGCAAACAAAGCCTTGGTTGGGACTTGTCAGGGTAGGAATGATTGAGGTGGTGACTTCATGGGTGTAAATCTTTCATCTTCTAGTAGAGGATGTCTGGCTTCCTTCAGTGTGAAATAAGCAGCAAGACAGTCTAGATCAGATTCTGATCTGCTCTGAGCTGTGCTGGCTCTTGTGGTGCTGCCAGGCTCTGATGGTGGGAAGGATCCTCCTTCAGAGGCCTGATCAAAGCCCCACTGCCTCTGGTGAGCTCTGAACAACTGCTGAGGACTCCCAAGCACTTCATTCTCTGTATTTAAATTTCTGTTTACACCCTGTTGTGACCGTGTTCACAGGGGGTTTCAGACGAGGGAAGAGACGAGAATCTGACTCCATATTTCAGAAGGCTTGATTTATTATTTTATTATATATATTATATTATATATATTTTATTATATATATTTATTATATATATTATATATATTATTTTATTATATATATTATATTAAAACTATACTAAATGAATAGAAGAAAAGGTTCTCATCAGAAGGGCTAGATAAGAATAGACAGCAAGGAATGATAACAAAGGCTCTGTCTTGGACTCTCTGTCCAAGCCAGCTGACTGTGATTGGCCATTAATTACAAACAAACAAACATGTGCCAATCCCAGATGCACCTGTTGCATTCCTCAGCAGCAGATAATCATTGCTTACATTTTGTTCCTGAGGCCTTTCAGCTTTTCAGGAGGAAAAATCCTAAGGAAAGGATTTTTCATAAAAAGATGTCTGTGACACACTGTATTTCAGAATATAAATTTACAAAGAGTACCAATGCTCTTCCATATCTCCCCCTTCAGAACCAGTCAGCTGTTGGCAGAGACTTTTGCTGGGTTTTCCCAGCTTTCTGCAAATAATCCAGCCTAATCCTTAAATAGCATAATTCCGTGTCAGAGAATTTTAGGATTTATTTCAGCCTATAATATTTCATGTGACTAACAAATAAAATAAAACATCCATTAAAAAAAAAAGCCTTTACACAAATCTAATTGTATTTCTCTCCATCAGCAGCATGTTTAGCAGCTTCAGAAGAAGTTTGATTTCTATTTCCAGTAAGGTGTTATTCTTTGTAAGTTGCTAAATGCTTGCAGTACCCACAGAGAGGAACCAGGAGTGGAATTTCCCAGATTCAGGATTTCTTATCTCCCTTTCTGTGTGCATTTGCTGCTTCCTCACCTGAACCAGTGTCGCTACAGGACACGAAATAACACAGCATGGACAGCCAGCTCTTCACAAGGGCAAAAGAGAATATTTAATTTCTGACTCCAGTATTTATAGATTTCTAAAAGTCACAGTGGATTGGAGGGTGACAGTTCCACCTCTCCAATGACACTGGATTAATTTCTCCTCCTCCATAAAAGAATGTAAAACAATAATTTCCTTTCTAGCCTTCTGATGAAATCCCTTTCTTCTATTCTTTAGTATAGTTTTATATATCTCTTTCTTTTAATATAATATATATCATAATAAATCAGCCTTCTAAAACATGGAGTCAAGATTCTCACCTCTTCCCTCATCCTGGGACCCCTGTGAGCCCCACCACAGAGAGGGACAGTGCAGAGCTTTCCCTTTGACTTCCCACAACCATTTATGTCTGAGTGCCTCAGGAACACGAGCCCTACCTGATGTCCTTTTCCAAAGAGAGCTGACTTAGCTGACATAGAAAAGTGCTGCCTGTGTTTGTGAGTGCTGTTGGAGTGAAAATTCATAATTTCATCCAAATGCATTAAAAAAAAATTAGTACTTTTTCAGATGAGTGAAACGCTTGGTCTCTGAGCTTGGAACTCCGTGTTCCTGTGTTTTTTAAATCAAATTGTCACCCAAACTGATCAGCCAGCAAAGCGAGAGAGGTTTGAGGGGCTCTGGCAGAGTTTCAGGGGAATATCCTGAGTTCTTTGCTGCTCTTTGTGGGTGGCACCTGGGCAGCCTCAGCCAGAATTGGGTCCCCTCCTCCAGCTCTGGAGAGGATGCAAACCTGAGCTGCACTGCTAGGGCACCCTTGCTGCCTCAGATGCTGGTGATGACTTGAGCTTTAGGGCTGTGCTGGGAATACACAATCTCTTTGGCAGGCACTTGTTATTTAGCAGAATTACTGCATTTTGGGCTCCTGTGCCCCTGCTGATGGCACTAATCTCCATGTCAGGAGACAAAGTACCAGCTGTGCCTGGCCCTATTTGTACCACTTTAGCCACATGGATGTGCACCCATTTAATCTGGAAATATTTCTCCACGCTCATCAGCAGCCACATGCAGGCAAATGAAATTGCCACATTTATTCTGACTGGGTTTTGAAAACGACAGATGCTACATTACTGTGAAACAGGGTGAGAGGGTTTGCTAGCTTTGGTTTTGTTCCTTCCTTGTGAGTGTTTGATATGTGAGCTATTAATGCTGATGAGTGAAGCTACTTCCCTTCAAGGCTGGCTCCTTCTCTCAGAGCATCAAGCAAAGCTCCCACTGCAGGACTGGTGTCATTTATGCTCAGATAAAGGACTTGGAAACTGCCCTGGGACTCAGGAAGGAGAAGAGCTGGCACAAGCGTGACTTGCAAACACAGGCAGATGTGCTGTGTGGTAGTTATTACTTTTTCTTAATAATGTGACTTTTTTCCCAGTCTGAATAATTCAAAGGATGCTGTTGTGCAGGTGCCTGAAGGAACAGAACCTCCTGCATCCTCTGGGCGTGGGGCTGCTCCCAGAGCAGGGATTTTAAGGGGGCAAATACAAAACAATCAGCCAAATCTGGTGCATCAAGAGTGAGCCTGGTGCAGCTGCTTCTCTTCTCACACCTGACACTTTTAGGGCTGTGCTATTTTGCACAGCCTTGTTCCCACTCCTGACCTCATGGAGCAGCTGTGCTTGGGTGACCAGAGGGGACAGGGGCTGTCAGTGCCCCTGAGCAGCCCTGGCACCCAAAGGACTCCGTTCATGCAGGCACTGCCCTGTCCCATGTGCCAAGGGCCACTCAGGTCACCTGGCTAAAACCTGAGCCTCTGTCAGCATTTAGGAAATCTGGCATTGGGGGTCCTAAATGAAAATCCTGCAAGAGCAGGATGGGAAGGACACACTGGAGTGTCTGTCAGAAAATGTTTTTGGGGTAGAGACAGCCTGTGCTGGAACTGTTAAACCCCGTTTTGTGCCTGGGCCATTGTCCCTTTGGGATTTGCCTTGGAGCTGCACCCTGCAGCACCTTGTGTGTTTATATTGTGTTTAACCATCCTTCCTAATGCCATGTTTGAGTGGTGAATGGGCCAGAGATCTCCACAGGTCCCTCCCAGCCTCAATTTCTCTCTAATGCAGAAGTGCAGGGGTGACTGTGAAGGCTCCTAGGAGGAATAAATGAATCAGAACCTCTCAGCCTCACTGGAGAACACTGACACAGGAGAAAGCTCTGTAGGTACAGACAGGGTCAGTCTTTCCTCACTAGAGACAGTTTCTCATGGCTTTGCAATGGAAACACTGAGAAAGGCTCATCAATTCATTACCAAACTGTAATCATGCTGTGCCTGAGCTCAGTTTGTGAGTTCAAACACAGCAGAGCAGACAGGTGTTTCTGGAATAGCTTTGTAAGCTTGCTTTTGTGTTTTGTTACATTTTGCATCTGTGCTTGCTGGATTTTATGGTGTAAACAAGTCGTGTTTCTTGGGGAAATTATTTGGACGTGACCTTGCTGCTTTTATTTGGGCTGATCCCTCGAGCCCTAAGGAATATAAATTTTGGGTGCTTACACTGAACCAGAGCAAAGCAGCAATTTCATAAACCTTGGGTGCCTTCAATTTGCAGCCTTTTGATTTACTTTTATTAAACAATTATAGCTGGATTTGCCTTTTGGGGAGCCTTTGTTTATGGCATTCAGAGCTAACAAAGGCCAGCTAAGCCTGAGGATGGATTATGGAAAATCAAAGCCAGCTCTCCTAACCGGGACAATGGAGCCTCTCCACGACACCTGGGAGGCCCCCACTCCAATATGATAAAGTATTTTCTTTGAGGGAAGGTCACCAGAAGTTCACTTTTACAGAGAAGTTCTTATTCTCAGCTAATGGGGCTCCCTGTAGCATGGTCCTGCAGTTGCTTCACATAAAAAGGATGGATTGTCAAAGAAATTACCTTTAAAGCTCCTCCCTGGCAAAGTGATTTGAAAGGACAGCCCAAGTGTTGAGTGCTGGCCAGAGGAGCAGCCCCTGGGCCAGCCACACAAGCTGTGGAGCCTCTTTGCACTTGTGCACTTTGGGATTTGTCAGCAGTTTGAGCCCAGCCCTTGCTGCCATTCTCTTTGCTTTAGAGCAGAATCTCCTGCCTGGCTTCCAGAGCAAGCCATTTAATCTTTCCATGCTGTGGAAATGAAGACATTTTCAGTCCTTTGGGGATATTATGTGCTTCTCATATTGTGAGTGAGATGGACTAAGTCCTTTTTTGGTCCTGAAGAGCTAAACACAAAATCAAAACACATAAGCAGAGCCAGACTTGGCTCTTGTTCTGTGTGTTACATCTGCAATTTCCTGCACATGTAATTGATCCCCAGTCACAGCTGGGCCCACACCCAGCTCTGGAGGCTGTGGGGATTATTCTTTCTGATCCTGTCCTGCCTTAGCTGGCTCAGTTTTCCCAGAAGGGGGAGAGAGATGCAAGCAGGGTGCAAGAAGTGCGACCTAAAGCCAACATCATCTGCTGGGAGAAAGGAATGGGCTGCTGGGGCTTGCTTTAACTTGATGGTTCTTAGAGAAGATTGAAGATTCTGGAAAAATGTAGCTATCTTTTTAAAATTACCTTGATTTTGCATAGAAGGGAGAAATTATATCAGCCCAGATGTTTATTTGGGCACTGGCTCCACTGATTTGGCTCCATTGATTTTTTTATGCTATTGGCATTACGCTTTTGTAAATTAAAACCCTAATTGGAGCATTGTTGCCAAGTCATTATTAATTGATTTGATTAAATCTCCTGTAAGAAACATTCTGTGTCAGAAGATGACAGTTGTTCACAGGAAACTGGTAGAACCTTGTTCTCATTTTGATCAGCAAAAAGCATTGCAGTTATGCACTTAGAGCCACAATGCTGAGGTATAAATTTAGGTTAAAAATCAGATAAACTTTTAATTCCCAGCATTCAAAACTGGCAGATTGACTCCAGTAGAATAGACATGTAGTTTTAAAATTAATTTTGGGTTTTGTTCTCTACCTAGTTCTCAGAGTAAGCAACTGCCTTTGCTATGCTGTAGGAATGAGGATGTTTTTAATGTTTTTGGGCATTGTAGGATTTTAGCAAGAAGCTTTAGACCCAAGAGCACTGAGCAGTGCTTGCTGAGTGTGAACCCACTTCATGGCCAGTCCTGCAGCAGCTGCACAATTCATTTGGCAGCCTGAGCATGGGCACAGATCCCCTGGAGGAGGGCACAGGTTGGGGTGGCCGTGTTTCAGCAGGGCTGCAGGAGGGGCTTTTCCAGCAGTGACCATTAGAAGGTCTGTGGGAGGTGTGGAGAGCAGCAGGAGATGCAGTTGTGCTGGGATGGCCTGTCCCTTCAGATCCTTCAGTGCTACAGTGCAGGGTAATTAACTGTGTGAGTTAATAGAGTGTTTCAAACCCTCTGGGACTGCTTGGAGTGCTTCAGCTCCATAAGTGGGCTCTGGGGCAGGGCTGTGCATTAAAGCCCCCATGCTTCAGCATGAAATCAGCCCAGCTCCCCTTTCCTTGTGACCCCTTCTATTTTATGCTGTTAAACACACACCACTGTGTCCACCACCCTCAGCTTGTCCAGCGGCCAATCCTGTGGTTGTGCAGAGATGATCTGATGGTGAGATGTCCCCACAGAAAGCCCCGGGTCTGGCGCTGCTCTGTGCCACTGCAGACCCCTGGAGGAAAGGGAGGCTCATTCTGCACGTTTGCAGGATTCAGACAGAGAACACATCTGCACACAAACCCTGTGGGGCTGAGGCGCTGCGCTCGTGCAGAAACCACCACATCCCAGCTCAGCTCTGGCTGGGAGCTCACAGAGCTGCTCTGATAAAACCCCAACCAGAATCTTTGCTGTTTTGTCACATCCAACAACTCACATCCAATAAAACCTTGGGATGGAGGTGCAGCATCTGCTGTGTCAGTCTCTTGTCTCACGTTTGGTTTTTGAGTTTTCTAATTAGTTTATGTTCCAATAAATCCTTAATACAAAAACTGCTTTAAAACAATTGAAAATAAAACAAAGAGAGGAATTTAAATTGCTTATGGCTTGCTTTGTATGGCTTCCAGGCATTTGAGCAATTTTGCTAACAAGTATCCGGTAACCTATTTCCAAAGGCCACTAGCAGATAATTATATTTGGTTAATTTACATACTTTCAGTTTATAATCCTAATTAGTTCTCCAACCAGTAGTCCCTAGGCAATATGTAGTCTTACCTCATTTTATTTGCCATCCCTACTGTGCAAGGGATGGCAAATTCTCTTAATTTACAAAAAAATGCTGTTAGGTTTGGTTCAGGGCTTTCCCATTTCAGCGCACATCTAAACCTGGCGGTTCCATGCAGCTTTCAACCCGATTTGCAAATAAGTATTTTACATTTTTATAGATTTTTACATCTGGGAGACGCTGGGGGAAGCTGACCCCAGTTTGACACAGAGCCTGTTTGCAGTGCAGAGAACCAGCCAAATTCTGCACCAACCTGTGCCCAGGGTGTGCCATTGTCACCTCTGGGGGTGCCAGGGGATGGGGCCGAGGTGCTGCCATGGCAGGAGCAGGGACAGTGAGTGACAATGTCATTCCTGCAGCAGCAGCAATGTGCAAGGGCTGGGGGAGAATCTGCAGGAGCTGCACACACATATTCTGGTTAAACCTCTCAGCTTGGCCATTCCCTGCTCCCTCCTGGTGTATTTAGGGTCTCTCCCTGCACATTTATTATTCTGGGATAATTTTGCACTCAGGCTTGAGGTGATGCTCAGTGAAGTGGCTGAGGAGGAAGCTGGATGTGAGGTGTTATACTTGCAGGTTTAAATGGACTTCAAAAACCACTTGGAATGAGCATTCCCAGTGGAAGGAGCACATCTCCCACTGCTGATCCCTCCAGGACTTTGGATATCTGGAGCTGCAGTTGTGTCCAGGCAGGACCAACCAACAGACTGTCCCACAGGAGGGTGTTGGGTTTTGGGTACAACCTGTGATGACCCAGGGACAAAACCTCTGCTGCTGCCTGGAGATTCCTGCTATGAGCGGTCCTTTAGATAACAGCACAATTTCCAGTCTTATCTCTTAAGCACTTTTATGCACTACAATGTCATTTTTAGAAAAAACTGTTGGGTGAAATATTTCCTCTCAGGTATCCAAGGCTGCTTTTAGTTGGATTCATTGCTCTGTAATGTCAGGTTTGGATTAACGTTATGGTAATTTCCAATGTTTCCTTGCAAGCAATAAAAAGAGCCCAAATCTCCCTTTTCAACACCTCATTAAGTACTTTGATAGGGCAATGAGAAGTGGGATGACAACTGCAAAAGGAAAAGGAAAATCTGCAGTTTGCAAAGCTTTTGTTCAGATTTCCAGGATAAGGGATGGATTCTGTGAGCTGATGTTAATTAATAAATCCTAGTGCCAAAGGAGAGAGGTGATTTTTAACTGTCCAAAATAACAAGTGTTCAGCAGGGAAAAAAATCAAAGGTGTGAGAGAAATTCTTGGCCAATAATTTTATTTCAACATTAATGAATGTAAATTTTATACTGTGGATGCTTTGCTGTAATCCCTGCATATCACACTGAATTCCCAAACACATTCCTGCTGCTACCCAATGCACAAAATGCTCAGCATTGATGTCCCTGGTGCCCACAGGAACCACTGCATGTGAGGTTGTTCCAAAGGAGTCTGTTTCTATGAGGAGCAGCTTGATAATAATTATTCCTCATTAGAACATTTCAAATATTACTCTAATATGTCCAGGCAGACTAAAGGTGGTTTAGTTGTATTTCCACACCTGGTTTAAGGGTTGTTATCACACTAATCACAGTTCTGCACACCTGAGTGTGAGGCCTTGAGGAGGGCAGTATTTTGCTGTGGCTCTCACACCTGCAGCTGGGATGAACAGGAGATGAAACAGGATGAGATTTAGAGATGGCAAATGTCCTACCCTGACAGCAGTGTGTGAAAATCTGGTGTTTGTGAAAATCTGGTGTTTTCCCCACTGTGCCACACTGGTGATGGTAACACTGGTGATGTCAGGTGAAACCCCAGCTCCGACAAACTCAAATGAAAAACCTGCCACAGACTGCAGTAGGACTGGCTCTTTATCCCCAAGGAAAACACACCCTGAAGATAAATTTGCTAAGGCTCATTGACAAGAGTGCCAGATTACATGGGCTGGAGGGGCATTTCCAGGTATACAGAAGTTCACTGTGGAGTGTGGCAGTCACATTTCATGGAATGCAGTGTTAGTCCACAGAGGGAGCAGAAAAAAACCTGGACAAATCTGCTGTTTGCTTCTCATTGACAGACAAAATAGGCACAAGAAGCTGCTAATCTCTCCCCTTCCAGCTTTGCACTTCTATCACTAAGGTTGCAATTTTTGCTCATTTGAGTTAAGACAGAAAAGTCCAGAAGAAAAACTCAGAAGGTTTAGGGGCAAGTTTTCAAGGAAAAAGGGAGAGGGGATGGAGAATCTGTGAACTATTCATAATGATTCCCCGTCACTTAATCTAGCAGAATATTCCAATTTATATCTGAGTTCTTAATCAGAAATAGAAAACACAGAAAGGAATGTCATACCTCATTGACATCTCTGTTGTTTTTTCACCATCTCCTTTAATTGTATATTTATTTGCTTTAGGTTTTATATGCTTTAATTTATATATTGTCTGGTTTCAATGCAAACCCCCACTGAAGGCTGTAGGTGGGGTTTATACACCACAAAGAAACCACAAACAAAAGCAAAGCAGGAGAGCAGAAGTTCTATTTCTTTCTTACAAGTCACCTTAAATAGCTTGTGAGCTTAAGATAGGCATTGCTTGATTTTATTCTTGATATCCTTTGTGCTTCTCCCTTGTCTCTTCCCTCAAGAAAACCCCAACCCAAATTCCCCCCAAAGTCAGGATGCCAAATATTCCCTCAGGTCTGGCTCCAGTGGCTGTCCAGACATTTCTGCAGCATGGGAGCCACACTCCATAAAATTGTATTCTAGGCGGTGAAACCAGCAGGGAATAAAAAGAATTTTAAGTAGTTTGAAATATAAAACAATAATTTATTTTACTTCATTTTACTTGTTAACGTTTGTAGCTAATGATGATTTCATGAAACTGCTTTTATAATTCAATACATTCAAATCTATAAAGCAAACAGTTACTACCATGGGCTTTTCAAATTCCACAAACTGTCTTATATAAACAAATTAGCTGTACATGCACGTTTCTTCAATAGGTTGCAACATTTGCAAACATGCTTTAAAATCCTTTAAAGCTGCATAATAGTGTACTTTGCCTCAGGCTTTTCAGATGAAACCTCTATACTTCTTTCAGAAACCTTAAAGAGAAAAATGTTTAAATGTTGAGCATAACTCTAAAAACTGCTGTTTGATAAATGTTAAATATTACAAGAGAATGATTCTAATTCTGAGTTTAAACCTTGAGCTAAGTATTGATAAACAGCACTCTGTGTAGAAGTGAACAACAGCAAAATAATATCACAAAATATGGTTTCACAAACAAAAATACATATGTGCAGTTGCTCTTGTGGGTTTCTTGCATTTTTTCTTTAGGTAAAGAAAAGCACGGGTACCTTTTAATATGAATACAGTTTAAGCAAATTACCTGTGTAAGTATGGTTAATACATTTCTGATATTTAAACACTTCATGTAAAAGGTAACAAGTAAAAAAGTACAATCAGTACTCCAAAAAGCACTGCTAATATTGCCTTTGAAGGAGATGGGCAAGCTTCCTCCCCACTGCAGAATGGAGATCCTGGCACCCACGGCTGTAGAGTTCAGTATTTGAACTATAAACTCGGTGACTGTATCTTATATACAAAACTCTTGCCACATTGAACGAGGCATGGATTCCTACCCCACTGGTAGTGTTTTATGTACATAATTTAGCCCTGGGGATGGATTATACAGTAGTCACTGACAGGAAGGAATTGTACACCCGCGTGCCGTCCGGTGACTTTGTTCCGTGGGTTAGCAGTTCTTGGATCGTCATCCAATTGTCAAATATTTTTTTATTTCTCTTCTTCATCATTTTTTTGTGGCTCAGTTCAATGATGTTCATCTCCTTCTTCTCCTCTGCACCTTGCTGCTCCTTCAAGCACTCTAACCTGCTCTGCATCATGAACTCCCGCCGCCTCCTCTGCTCCTTGGCTTTCACCAGGTGCTGCTTCCTCTCCTCCTTGCTCCAGTACCGGCCCATCTTCATCTCACTGATGGCATCGTCATCTGTGGTCATCCCACTGCGCTCCTCCTTGATCTTTATGGCCCGTTCCCTCAGCAGCCTGTCCCTCACCGGCCTCTTGGTGATGTAGCGCGTCCCGTCGCTCCTGACCTTGACCTTCCACTCCATCCTGGGCTCGCTCTGCCCCGAGGCCAAGTCCTTGCACATACTCACCAGGCTCATCTGGCTCTGGGCGTACTCCACGGCGGATTTCTGCTGGATCAGCTGCATGTAGCTCTGGTAGTGCTGGGCGTGGGCAGGGATGTGAGCGTGTTTGTAGGGAGAGTGGTGGTAGGGGGACACGTAGGGCTTCTGGCCGTGAGTGGGGCTTTTGCTGCCGTCGCTGCCTTTCCTCTCCTTGCTCTCCAGCTGCTTGCCAGGGTCAGGCTCTTTAGCGGAGGCGTGGCACTTACCAGCGCTGGATTCGTGGCTCTCTGAGCCAGCAAACAAATTCTTTGGGGAGACATTATAGGCCACTGCCCCCTCGCTGCCTTGGCAGCCGACGCCTTCGGCGGTTCTGCGCAGGGAATTGTCGGGGGAGATCTCCAGCGTCAGCGGCGTGCTCCGGCAGCTCTCACCCGTGTTGTAGGCACTGGAGCTGTCCTTGTCAGACTTCTCAGGCAGCTCGGTGATGTCTGAGAGCTCGTGCCTGCGCACATCAATGCTGGTGTTGTAGTTTCTGAAGCCGCTGTTGTGCAGCATCCAGGGCTCCCGGTACTGCTCCTTCAGCTGCTGCATCTTGTGGGCCCGCACGATGTTCAGGCACTCCAGCTCGATGTTGCGCAGCTCCTCGTTGAGCATCTCCAGCTCTCTGTCCACGCTCTCTTGGTCGCTTTTGCTCATCTCCAGGGTGCTGTTATGGTAGTACAGGCTGTAGGGGTTGGCAGACTTCACCTGGCACTTGAGCTCCAGCAGCTCCCGGAACCGCTCGCACTCGTCCACGGGGATGCCGAGGAAGTCGACGTCGGTGCAGTCAGCTGAGATGAAGGACTCATTGCTGAACTGCATGTCCCCGCTCCCCAGCGTGTCGTGGCTGTAGGTCAGCTTCTTCTGGCTCCCCAAGGTGTTGGAGGAGGTGGTGTGATCGTCCCCATTGTTCTCCTGCTCGGAGCTCTCGTCGTTGCGCGTGCTGTCGTCCGTGCGCCCCACACCGCTGTCCTTCTCGTGCTGGTTGGACAAAATCGTGGCTGTGTCTGTGGTGCCTCCATCCTCCTCGTGCTTCTTCTAACAACAGAAACAGCAGGACACAAAGAAAAATTATTGCAAGCATGTGAAACATTTCAAGGTGTTTATTTTTAAATAGTTCTCCTAATCCGTCACTTTTCACACTTTGTGTGTTCTATATAGGAAGAGTATTATGAAGAACTCAGAGAAAAGGTGACCAAGCCCTCAGCCTGCTGTGGATGTTCTTTTCAGAATAACCTGAGGTCTGAGTTTCACCTATGCAGCAACAGTGGTAGAAGTCACATTTTCAAAATGTTTCTGCTCCCACTTAGGTGCACAACAATATCTACTTCTCCTGTAGTGCCTAAGTGAGAGCATGACTCCTCACAGCATGGGGATGGCACAGAGGATGCAGAGTTCTAGAAAACTTTAGGAAAAAAAGTCTAGGCAAAAACTGAGAAACTGCTTTAATCATAGCAAAATAATGGAGAATATAAAGCCCTGCATAAAATCTGTAATGTAAAAACACTTTATTTGCCTTTTTCCCCTTGTACAGACCTTACTTCAGTCATTTGCCTGAGTTGTCCATTTGGGTTTCCAGGTTTTGGGAGGCTGTTTCCAGTCTGTGCATGCACATCAAATAGGAGATTCTGTAAATCAGTTCTCTGCCTGCTCTACCCACCACACACCCATTATTCCTCTCAGTGACCACAGTGTTGAGGGATTTCCATGAATTGTGGTCTTCTTGTTGTAAGGGGAAAAGCACAAAAGGTACTATTTTAAAACATCTCGCTGTGGACAGCCATGTAATATCTTGATTTTACAGAAAGTCCTTTTGCCTTGATCTCAGTGTCACTTGAGACACCAAGTGTATTCAGCCAAGCTCAATATTGAATATTGAGTGCAGTGGGAAGTTTGACAGCCCTGCACACCAGAAGGGCAGTACCTGCTGAAGCATGCTGGCAGTAAATTGCATTGCCTGGTGGTGCTGTTCCTCTAACATGTCCATGTGCAAGTCATCCAGAAAATCGTTTCTGTCATCATCCATCCATCCTTCATCCAGCTGTGTGAAAAGGGAGGGAAAAAACAAACCAATCATTGTCAAAAGAATGAAGACTGACATAAATTACTGCTTGTCTTTGTGGACAGTGGTTGGGAAATCTCAGGAGATTCCTCCCTGTGACAGTGCTGCCTGTCTTGGGAAGGAGCCTGTCCCTGTGCTAAGTGTGGGTATTGACTGTGCTCTCCTGCCACAGCTGCCTCCATCTCCAAGAGCAGGGTTTTATCTTCAGCAGCCCTCTACATATGAAAAAACTCAGTCTTTTGATCCGTGGAAATACTTGCAAGAGTTGGGGTAGTTTTGGTTTGTGCACAACTTGATTAAGTTGTGCAAAAACACTCCAGAGCTGAAAGCTCGAACACACCTCTTGTGAGGCAGCATCAAACTCCAGAAGGAAAAGCTGGCTGGGGTCTGCAGCCAGATTTTTACTCCCATTTTTACTCCCATTCCCAATTATCCCCACGGGAAAGATCAGAAATATCCAGGCTAAGAGGACAGTGATGATCTGTCCAGGTGCACTGGCAAGGGCTGCTCTCCCAGCACCAGGAGCAGAGACAGATCAAACAATGCTGCTCCCGGCTGTTTGTTCTACACCTTTGTTGTGCTAATCCCTGCTCTACAAAGGGATCTGCTTCAACCTTTTATTGCAGCTCAGGAGGCTTCTTGACAGTATTCAAGTACTTTAAGAGACTGTGTATGAAGAGCTAAATAATAGGTGTTTTAATGAATGAATAATCAATAGCTATAGGAATTAGAGTTCAGCATGTTCTTCAAAACTGTGGCTCAAACCCATTCATAATACCTTGCACTGATGTTTGTAATAGCATTGCAGCACAAATAAATCACCAGTGTCTTAGATATTGAATTTTAATATAAAATATATATGTAAGTACCACGACTGCTGAATTCCATTATTTTACATTATATATATATATGTGCAGTCCTATGCATACCTATGGTTTTAGGTAGATCTGGTAGATATAAACAGGTTAAACAATTTGAAAGAATTGCTTTCTACAAAACAGCAACTGTTTTAATTAAGACTCAGTGAGGGTTTTTTGTTACTACCATACCTGAATTTCTGGTCTTGCCACAAGTAAGGAGATATTCTTGCTCTCCTCACTGGAGAGAAGAGCCACAGCTTCCTCTCGGTTCTGCACCTCGATGCCATTGATCTTTAAAGAAAAAACACCACCATGAAGGGTTTCCATAGGGACCCCTGGGTGCTGCTGTGCCCAGCTCCATGGAATGCTTGGCTGGATGGATCCACACACACACACAAACCCAGCCTTGGGCAGAGAATGCTGGGCAGTGTGGTGGTTTGGACATGTGAAGATGTTCCACCCCCTGCATGCAGAGTCTTGTTAGGAGGGCAGAAAATGGAGTTCTGGGGCTTAGGACACTGGAATTTTGGGGTTTAGGACACTTGGAGCACTTCCCAAGGCGGAAGGCAGGAAGTGGAGTTCTACGGTTTAGGACATTGAAGTTCTGGGGTTTAGGGCACTTGGAATTCTGGGGTTTAGGACAATGGAATTCTGGGGTTTAGGACACTGGAATTCTGGGGTTTAAGACACCTGGAGCACTTCCCAAGGAGGAAGGCAGGAAGTGGAGTTCTGGGGTTTAGGACACTGGAATTCTGGGGTTTAGGACATTGGAATTCTGGGGTTTAGGACATTGGAATTCTGGGGTTTGGGACACCGGAGTTCTGGGGTTTGGGACACCTGGAGCACTTCCCACAGGTACCTGGATGATGCGATCCCCTTCCCGCAGCCGCCCATCCTTTGCAGCGATGCTGTTGGGATCAATCTGCAAAATAAGAGAACTCTCAGTGCTCTGCAGGTTTGGGAGCTCACTATTCACTTCTCCTTCTTTCCTGGGTGGTGCATTTCAATGGAAGGGTTTAGATTTAATTATGGGTTTCTTTCCCCAAATTGGTGCAATTAATTTAAAATGGCTCTGCACGGTGAAAAAAACGTTCCTGTATAAAATGCTACTTTTTTCATGGAAAGGGACAAGGAGAGAGAAATGGGCCCCAGATGTTTGCAAATAGAAGTGTGTGGGGTTTCATACAATTTATATTGTTTAAGCAACGATCAAGAATAAAAATTAAAGGGGGAATACATGAAAATACTCTGAAGGCATCATTTGAAATAGAACATTGTTAATATAATGAAATTTGACTTCAGTGGGAGCAGGACTGCACTCAGTTTGGAGAAAAGGAAAATAATTAGATTTCTTCCAATTACTGCATTTTGGCTGTTTATCCAACATGGTACAAACAGAGGATAAATGTCTTAACTGCCCAACAATGCAGCTGGAAAGACAAATGGTATCTTATGGAAGGCAGCTCAATCTTACCTCACTCACATAAATACCCATGTCATCTTCATCATCTGTTCTGTAACAGACAGTGAGGCCAAGCTTGTCCTGGCTGTTCACTCTGTGTAAATCCACTTCCTGAGGTTAAAAAAAAAAAAAAAGAGGAAAATATATTGTCAGTGAGACACTGGTGACTGATGGAAGCAATTTTTCAAATGCAATGAAAATATTTTGCTTAAGTGATATAGTGGATGTCTTTTGATTTCACTTGTAGACGAGGTTAACTTACTGAGCAAAACGTGATTATATGCAGACAATCAATACCTGGGACATTTTTGACCCTTCAATCAATAGGAAGTCATTTTGAAAATAGACCTTTTATTGATCTTAAGGAAGAAAAATTACCTATATTTCATGCAGTGCTAAGACTTCAAAGGCTAAAATACTTATAAAGTATGATTTCAATATTTGTCACAGCTGATACATATTTCCTCATAAGCAGGGTAATTCTCTGGCTTTTCAGAAAAAAAAAAACTAATACTCCATTACTTTAAATTGTATAATTTTCATGAAGTCATCTAATAAATTCCTCAAAAGTGTGACTGAAGATCAATATATTGTCAGCAAAGCATTTGGTATTGGTAATAGAAACATAATAAGCATTTCAGTATCTTGCAAGTGTTTGCTTTCAGCAGGTCATGGTGGACTTGTTAATCTCAGAGACATTTAACCCATCTTAAAAATGTATGTTCTTCCTCTATGCTTTTTATTTCCACGAGGAATTCCTGAGGGTTATTTCTTTTTTTGTGTTTGACACTGGTTGGTAGGAAGAGCTGTAAAATCCATGGAGACAGCCCCAGGCTGGAGGATGTTCCTGGCTGGTGACCATCCCTGTGGCATTTTTCAGCCCTGCCTTTTTCCCTCTGAGGGATATCCTGGGGGTTTAAGGTGTTTAACCAACTGATTGTGGCTGCTGGGCTGGTCCTGAGGATGCTGCTTGGGCAGGAAGGATTTGCTGAGCAGACAGAGGTGTGGAAACACCTGGAATTGTGTTTTACCTCCTCAGGTGAGGGGAGTGAGTGAGGCTGGGCAAGGTCCTGCTCATCCTCAGGCCAGGCAGGTGTGGGCTGAGCTGAAAGGGAAAACTGGGAGCAGCAAAGGGACACAAAGGGATCCCAGAGCTGTCCCTCTGTTTGTGCTGGACCTGCCATTCCAGAGGAAAACTCCTGACAACACAGCTCCTTCTTCCTGGCATCTCTGTTGCCGTGCCATTTGGAAGGGGCAAGACAATAAAACAAGCTGATATGAATAATTTATTGGTGTGTCTGGCTGACAGCTGCCAAGATCAGCAATCTCGTGTTATTTACTTGTCAACATGTGTAATTTCTTTTTTTTTCCCCCCTAAAGAAGCGTAGCTGTAAATGTCAGTGACATTTCAGCTGGTATTTAAGTGGTTTCAATCAATAGTATCCATGGTGAAGTGCTGTGCTTTTTTCCCCCCTCTTTTGTTACTTAAAGGTTTGAACACAATGCTTTAATAGTGGGGTTTTCTTCTCATTTCTAAAGCTTTGGAGCTTTCTAGAGAGGAGATGGAGATTCCTCAGAAGAGAGATGAGACAAAGTGGATTCTGTTCTGATCTCAGCTGATCCTCCAGAAAGGCAGGGCAGTCAATGGGTTTATTCTGCATTAGCCCTTGGAGTGAACTGGAGTGAGGAGGAAATTTGTGGATTGAGCCTAATTCAAGCCCAGAACAATTCCCATATTCCCTGCATGCTTTACCAAAAAAGTTTCATTATCTTCAGGAATACTTTTATACTGATTTGAAAACGTGGCAAGAAATTTCCAGTGGGACGCATTCTACTGCTTGCCATACTGGCATTGAAAAAAAAATCATATATATATATATATAAAACATATACTATATTATATAAATATTTATAAATATAAACAAACATATAATGCTAAAACCCCCCCACAAAACCAAACAGAACTATATGGTGATTTTGGCCATTAATTAAATAGATCCTGAGTAACTACAAACACTTGGAGTGGAAGGAAAAGAGGGAACAAGCTGTTATTTTAATTCTTATTTGCCACATGTTTTTACTAACAATAAGTGTTTTTCTAACAGTGTACAACTATAAAGACTATAATAATTAAAAATAAAGCACAGGTTTATATCGAAATTTTACCATCTGAGATGTATATACTGGAAAGTAATAAATAATCTGGTGAATTAAATAATATATATTTTGAAATATATATTTTACATAAATATAAACACATATAAAATATACACATATATAAATATATTTATATTTTTACTATATATTTTGAAAGAAAAAGAGCTATCTGTTGTTTAAAAACACACAGAAATAAAGCAGCAAGAAAAGCTAGAGCAGAATAAATTTATAGAGCAGGTATTTAGAACTTGAATTTTTTGAGTAATTAGTTGACAGACCTACTCCTGAGTACAATCCCTCTAGTCCTTGGTAGGAAGAGAGAAAGTGGATTTGATGCTACCCAAATATGATAATTTTATGAACTTAAACATAGGAACAGCTGCTTTCTGTGGGTGTTTGCGTCAGTGAAGTTTTAATATAATCATAAAGGTTTGAAATATTTGAGAGATAAAAGTGTGCAATTCCAGTTGGAGTTGAAGAATCAACACCAGAGTCTTCAAAGCAAAGGTTATTTTCCATATTCAGAGGCAAGTCTGTGAAATGCAGAGATACATGAAAGGGGAAAACAGAAAACTGGCACCTGCAAGCACAGGTATTATGGCAGCTTGAGTAATTGTACCAGGATTTAATTAAACAGAGGAAAATGAATATGGGCCTGGAGGAGTTTGAAAGTGTGAGTCCCTGTGTTTGCAATGCCACGGGAGTTGCCATTTCTCAGAGTTTTGTCTCAGGGCAGTGCAAGGGGCACTCTGGGGTTATCCCACAGCTGCTCTGCAGGCACAGAAAGCAGCTGGCAGGCAGACAGGGGGAATGCTGGGCTGGGTCAATGGGATAAATGTGAAAATTCCATCCATGACAGTTTTTACACTCGCAGATAATTCAAATCTGCTCCTTCAGATCAGGTAAAAGTGACATTTTGAGAGATGTTCAAAGGAGGATTTGGATGCTCTTTCAAAATAGTCTGTGCAAGAGAAGTGTCTGAAAGATTATTGGCTCCTCATCAAATGCAGAGCCAAGGAGGGCTCACAGAGCTGGTTGCTGAAATCCATCTGGCATTTACAGCAAGACAAGAAGAAATGAACATGCCCTGTGACATTATACCTGCAACCACTCATCATAATGAATTAGGAGCAAGTGATAATAGTAAATTAACCTCTATAAGCTCAGAAGATCCTTCATTTGCAGAGGATTATTGAATTATTGTACTGCTGATTTAGAATTATGGCCTGCCTGCAGATTTATAAAAATCAGAGTCCTTTCTCTAACAAGACAGAAATGAGCAGTAGAGATGTGAAATGACAGCAGTGGCTAAGAACAGTTCAGTCACTCAGAAAGCCTCACCCACAGCTTGCATGGTAAGTGATCTGTCCTTCTCCCTCTCCCTGTAAAATGTAGTGGATTTTTTATTTTCTGTGCTGACCTCTGCCATACCTGACCAGCAGGATTCCCTTTTTTGTGCTTCCTTTTGCTAGGTTTCACGCATAAAACAAAGTCAAGGAAATAAATAAATATATATAACTATTTCTTTTTATGCTGCATAAGGCCCTCTCACTACTTTTTGGCAACTGACCCTGCTAGAGCAGGAGGGAAAATCTTCATGCTTTCTTGAATCTAAGAAAGTAATCTATATGTTTGTGTTCTCATATCAAAGTGGTTTTCAACACAGGTAAATGGAAAATAATCCCACCCTTTCCCTTTTCAAGGGAGAAAAGGGAAAGGGAGGGATTATATTCCATAAACCAGATTTTCTTTCCAAAATTCTCTGCTCTAGAGAAGCAGGACTCTACCTGTGGGTGTCTGTGGCGGCCCAGCTCTGTGATGGGGATTCTCTGCCAGAGCACAGAGGCTGGAGCAGCTTTAATCCCCAGTGGTGCTGGGGAAGGCTGCAGGGAAGTGTTTCTCACCCTGATGAAAGGAGCTTTGGGATGGCTCGGTGAGATAACTTGGAGGATGCCAGGCTCTGTGCCAGGCAGATGGGCAGAGCTCCATGGCTCAGACCTTTCTCACACAGCACGAGGCGCTGGGGCCAGGCCGAAAACCTCCAGAGAGCTGAGGCAGGACAAGTTCTCAGTGCTGCCTTGTGAGCCAGATGAAATGTTTTACCACTTCTGCGTTTGTTCCAAACAGAGAACACACAAATATTTGTGTTAGAAAGTACAGCTGTGAAGCTTTTCAAACCTTTCCATATTCAATCACTGCCTGAAGCAGGCCTGCTCAGGCTGCAGCTCTTTGTATTCCCAGACACAGCAATGCCTTGAGAAGCTCCTGATCTGTGCAGCTCCCTGCAGAGCACGAGTTTTCATAGAGAAGAAATATATTCACATAAAAGATGCTTTGAAATGCTTTGTAAACCAGGATGGAATAAAAATTGCAGAGTGCCTGTGATGGAGCCTTCCAATTCTCATGTTCAGAGTCGCCTCTCATCCCCCTTGCAAACAGATTATTGGAGAAGTGAAAGAAAAGTTTAAAAAAGCACAGCAAAGGGGAGAGCTTGAAACCCTGGTACTCAGTTTTTACTCATGGTTTCCTAAAAGCAGTGGAGTATTAATTTCAGATTTTGAAGCACTTTTTTTGTGCTCAGCATGTCCATCTTTGGCTGATCATGCTGGGAACACTGGGAGCTGTGCACTGGGTGGGCCAAAAGCTCTTTGAACAATTCTGGTGTCCTCCTTCAGTCTTTTGACAAGAATGCTTCATTCCTGTCCAAGACTGAGTGAGAGTATCAGAGGGAAATTTCTCAGCAGTAGCAAACATTTCACGTAATTTTCATCTGCAAGCTTCACTGGCTTTCAGCTAACCATTCAGTTGAGTTCAGTTCTTTTCTTGGAAAGAAAGACCTACATACAAGTTGCATATTGGGGAGGGTGAAGACAGAAAGTGAAATGGGAGGGAACAGGCCCCTTTTTGATGTAGAATGTTCTCCTTTGTAATGTGAGAAAGTTCCACTGAGAGAGCCCTGGCTTGGGCTGTGTCTGACAGCTGGACAGACTTGTTTGAATAAACATATTAATGCATAACACTGCTGGGGAATCCTGGAGTGACATTATTCTTCCTTTATGAGCCTGAAATGACTTCTAGCTGGGCCTCCGTGAAGAATGAATGTACTTTTAATTTATAATAAAATAGGAGTTCACTATTTAGTTCCTCTTTACTTGTGGCATGGAAACTTCAAAAGAAAAGAAATGGTATTTATTTGTTTTTGTAGCAGGGAATATATGGCAGTTACCTCCGAGTCATCAATTTTAAGACAAATGTTGAGATAAAACCGAGAATACAATTTTGGCACCTCAGCAATACTGCCAGCATAAATTCCTTCCTATGGATATTTACATTGGAGGTTGGTTGCGAACTTGGCTATTTCACCTTTTTTGTCTTGTTTGCTTGTTACAAATCACTAACCAGTCAGTTATAGACCATAAAAGTTTAGATGAGGAGCTTCTGATTTAAATTCAAAGCACATTTTATAGACATAGAAACCCAGAAGGCTGACTTGATGGCTTTCTTACTTTCGACATTCCTGCTGCAGTCAATGAAACAGTGCCTTTGTGGTCTTTTAAAACATATCTATCAAAAGGCAAACAAAAAAGCAACCAGCCAGTTGAGTCCCTGTTAGCACTTTGACCTTACCATTGATCACAGTCTTTACAATTTGAACAGGAATCTTTAGTGGTTTTTAAGAAATACTATTAGGCTACAGAGACTTTCCTAATGTTCATCTGCCTGTGTTACTGAGCTGATCACCTTTTGCCATCAAGTACTATATCAATGTCACAATTATTAATGTTGTGGTTTAAGGCATATTAAGGTTTGGCTACTGGAGTGCGTGTGTTTAAACTGTTTTCAGTTCAACTGGTTGACCTTCTAATGGAAGCACTAGAATTTATCCACAATATTAGATTTCCTAAAAAGTAGATTTTGGAAAGATGCTGGTAGAAAACACTGATTTGTTCTACATTTTCCTTTGAGACTGAAACCTATATTGTATTTGTTTTTATTTAAGAGAGAAAAAAAGGGCCTGTTTGAAAAGTAAGGCCTTGAAGTCTGCTAAGTAGCATTTGTTTTACTGGCACTTTGATTTTATCCTGCCTTTGATTTACATCTGTATACAGAGATGAATTGCTACCAGATCCGCAGAATTTGAGAACAGCTTGCAAACTTTTTATGGGGTTTTAGTCCTTGATCCTGCAAACACTTTTATAGAAGGAAACAACCTGGTGCTCATGGAAGGGCTGAACTCTGCTCCCACTGAAGCTGTTGATAAATCTGCACTGGTTTCAGCAGAGCTTCAGCACTGCTTGCTGTGACAAACAGGTGTTAGCACGACCAGGATCTAAGAAATCAGAAGTGCAAGCCAGCTAAGGGTATAAAATATTCTCTTACTGATAGTCTTGGATGGATCAGCTGGCTCAGACATTGCTGGCTGTATTTAGAACTATTGGGATACTTTGCTGCTATTCATTATAAACACTAAAACCACTTCACTGGGTCAGTACTGCTAAAGTATCTTGCAGAACTCCACAATTTATGTGCTATCAATGGAATGGTTGGGAGCAGGCTATTAAAATAAGGAACGAGAAAACTGAAGATGAACTTCTGATGGGATATGCAAGCACTAAAACCAGAAGTGGTTTTCAAAGATTTGTCAGGGAAAAGGGCTTGCATACCTTCATGACTGCTTCAACTTTTATTATCTGTAATTTCATATGTATACATATGTCACTTAAGTAATGAAAAAGGGAGGAACAGCTTAATAGAGTGGCAAATCTATCCTGGCCTTGTCTTGTAAACTTAACATACTTCAAAATTATATGATCAAGAACATCTGTTTCTCAGCCAGGAAATATTTAAGAGAAACTCACACATTTTTACTGTGGTTATGTGGAACAGGTCCTGCCACTCAGCAGAGCCCTTCAGATTTTCAGAAAGCCTAAATCAGCACACTTAAACAGAATTTAATTAAAGGAATCAATGACTTCATTATTTATGTTAGCTGAAGATCATCAGTGCCTGGCTCACAGCTCAATGGGGTGATAAAGGTATCAGCAACCAGTGAACAATGTTATCACAAATATCTGCTTTGGAAAGTCTTTCCACTTTATGCAATTCAAAGACCTTGAGGTGCATATGGAAATGAAAGAGTAAGTACCTCTAATTCCAACTCATCCCGGTCCATTTCTTGATGAATTCCTCCCATGTAGTCATTTGGGTCATAGTATTCATGCACGGATGGATGGCTGGAAAAAAAAAAAGGTATTTTTTAGGACAGCACTCAGGACTTTAGTGGAACTTGTTAATGCATTCCAAGCTTGTAGGGGAGATGATGGAGTGACCCCCACACCGAGGAGCTGCATGTAGTTAATTCTGTAAGCTACACCACTTACCCCAGTAAGTGTTTTAAATGAAAATTCCGTGTATTGCAGGAGGACAGCCTGCTGCTTTTTACTGCTTGAGCTCTCCCATACTTCCATTGCCTTTACTTTGGAAGTTGTGAGCAGTGTAATGCTCTTGTGATCACTGTTTTCTGAGCTGGATTGTTCTATCTGCAGTGAAAGTAAACTCCCTGTAATTCTCTGTTAACTAGACACACGTCTGAGGCTATTTATGTAACAGCATCTGCTAATTGGCCAGCATAGTCAAGTTGTTAGAGGCAGGCGAGATTAATCTGAACGGAATTGGGAGAAGTGAGAGGAAACATCCGGAAAAAATGACTTTGCTCTCACGTGCTGGGTGACAGCACAGCCAGAGAGCTCAGTGTGGTCCTGGCATGGGAAGGCCACTGGTGATCCCACTGGCAGATGGGACTAATAATTAAGGAACAATATGGAGCTGATAGGGCTAAGGTGGAATAATGCAGGCACATTGCAACCTAAATCACAGAATGATAAAATCATGGGACAGTTTGGGGTGGAAGGCAAATATTTTCTTGAGGAAAACCTCATTCCACCCCTGCCATGGGCAGGGACATCTTCCATTAGACCAGGTTGCTCCAACCTCTCTTGGACACTTCCAGGGATGGAGCCGCCACAACTTCTTTGGGCACCCTGTGCCAGAACCTCACCACCCTCACAGGGAATAATATTTTCCTAAATGATTCATCAGGAATGAATCCTTGCCATTTTCTAAGTGCAACTGGTACTAAAAGCCCCTACTGCAGATGAGGTTGTTAGGTGCAGTGTCGAGGCTCGAAGAACAATCATGTCCTCCCCACAGGCTCCAAGCCCTTTGAGCTGTTTGCTCACTGCAAGCTCAAAGCTCCAGCATTTTGTCAAGTATTTCCACTAAACTGTGCTGCTGTGCTTGTATTTTGAGTGGGCTGGGAATAGGTGGCTGTGCTGGAATATCTCCTTTGAGTACCAGCAGAGAGAGGCATGAGAGGAAATGGAAAGGTCCTGGCTTGTCGCAGACATCTTTTTTATGAAAATCTTTTCCTTAAGATTTTTTTTCCTCCTGAGAAGCTGAGAGGCCTCAGGAACAAAATGTAAACAATGGTTATCTGCTGCTGTGGAATGCAACAGGTGCATCTGTGATTGGTCTCATGTGGTTGTTTCTAATGAATGGCCAATCATGGCACAGCTGGCTCAGGCTCTCTGTCCGAGCCACAAACCTTTGTTATCATTCCTTTCTATTCTTAGCTTAGCTAGCCTTCTGAGAAACCTTTTCTTCTATTCTTTTAGTATAGTTTTAATGTAATATATATGATAAAATAATAAATCAAGCCTTCTGAAATATAGAGTCAAATCCTTGTCTCTTCCCTCATCTGAAAGCCCCTGTGAACACCGTCACACTGGCTCATGTGGGAAGGTTTCTGTGCTCTGAAAATCACTCAAGGGCAGTGCAGGATCAGTGCCTGTTCACAGCCAGACCCCAATTCCCTGGAGGGCAGGCAGGGATGCCTGGGGAGCTGCCCTGGGAGGGTGGGTGCACACCAGCCCTGTTCTCACCGCGTGCAGCATCACCTCAAAACCTCAAAAAACAAGAATTGCTGTGGCCAAACCAGATCAGCCTCTCACACACAGCAACTGAGAGGGTCAGAATCCTTTCCATTCCCTGCTCCCTGCGGAGATGCATGGCAGGATGACAGGCAATCTGCAGGGGCTCCTTGGGGAGCTGTTTTCCTCTCCAACAGCATGTGAGGGCGGGGGGTGTGTGCGCCAGGAGATAATTGTCATTTGTATTTGTAAGTACAAAAGCATCAAATTACCATTAACAATAATTAAAATTTGATTCTAAAACATCCATGACAACACTGGTAAGTAATTTTAGTCCCAGAAAATAACTTATTCGAGTAACAGCGCTGCAGGGTTATAATAAAGTAATTAATACACTGGAACAGAATGCAGCAGCTCTTAGCATTACACAATTTATGGCAGCCATAAAAAATAAAGTTAAAACATAAGCAACCCAAAGAGGCAGTGAGAGGAATTACAAAATGCAATAACTTTATCCATCAAATGCCAGCAAAAAAAAATGAGCTTTATGAGGCCATGTTGTGACTCAGTGGCATTACTCATGTGAGTAATGTCCCGCTAATGTGTAGGAAAAATGAAAATGCTGTGAGTTATGGCTCAGTGGTGGATGAATCCTGGCTACTTCTGGGAGAACATGTTTACCAGAGAGTGAGGTGAGGTTGTGAACTCATAACACATCCCTATGGAACACAAGTGTGGAAACCCAGAGCACTGGGAATATTTCCCTGTCTGCTCTGGGGTGCCCTGACTCCCAGGGAAACACTGATTTTGACCCTCATTCATGGAGAAAAAAGTTTCAAGATAAACTAGAACCCACACAAGTGTGAAATAGGTTATAGAGAATAGTGCAGGTGTGTCACTTGGTGAGAAATTGAGGTTTTGGGGTTTTTAGTGTGTTGTGGATGGAAGCAAGATGGAGGGCACAGGGTGTCATCCTGGGTTTCTCCTTCATGCTTTTTCTTCCTTCTTCTTCATGGGTTTGGGTGGCATTTTGTCATTGGGCAGAGAAGTCCACATTGGGATCAGTTATTGGGTTAAATGGGAAAATAACCCAGGTGTCAGTTCTTAATTGGATAGTTTAGTCTTAAAAGACCTTGTACCAAGAGATTGTTGGCCATTTTGTGCCTTCTAATGAAAAGCTGCCCAACTCACAGCAGTGAGACTGTTTTACTGATAAGAAATAATAAACACTTGAGTCCAAACATGAATTACTGTCTCAAGTGCCTTCAATCCAGACCCAGAAAAACCAACGACTGGTACCTCAGTTTAATAATTAAGGAACACTATGGATTGTTGCTCCACAAGGATTTCTGAGGCTCAGAGAGCATCACTTACTCTTCGGGCAGCAGGTAGGGGTCCAGGCCGGGGACGGGCGGGCTGGGCGAGCCCATCTTGCTGAGGGCCATGATGTGCTCGAAGGTGATGTCGGTCTGGGTGCCCACATCCACCAGCTGGGGCTCGTGGGCCTTGGCACGGGGGGCCCTCCTCAGCACCTGCACCACGATGGGCTCCTTGGCTGTCTTGAAGGCCTCCACGGCCTGTTCGTGGGTGGCTTTGGATAAATCCTTCCCATTGACCTGTGGGGAGAAACAGCAAAGCTGTCAGGGACACAGGCTCAGCTCCCAGCCATGTCAATGATCCCTCAAGGTTTAACTTTCATATTTTCCAGGTTCTGTACTGCATTGGAGCTCCAAATTTCATATAAAATGTCAGCAAGTTCTCCTCACAGTCAGTCCCACAGAACAATCCTTTTCCTCTCCTCAGTCCCACAGAACAATCCTTTTCCAGCTCCAGAACCAAGGACACCACTGCAGCTTCAGCCCCAAAAATGCAAACAGGGAATGGAGGAGAGCAAACTGAGAGGGTGGGACTGCATCACCTGGAGCTGGAATTGGAAAATTACCCCAATATGGAAATGGACCAAAACTTATAGGAGTGTAAAAACTCATGACACACCATCCATCTTGGGTCCATCTTGGGCAGAACCATGGCCAGGCTCTTGTAGTGCCCAAGTTCCATCATTTCAAGGCCTTTTAATAAATCCCTCCTTTATTCCTTTAACTCTCCCCACCCTCTGTTCCATGTCAGTCTCTTTAGCACCACCAAGGTGTGAGCAGCCAGTGTCCATCCCCACAATCTTCTGCATCTCTCATTTTCCCCTTTCACTACAGTAATTTTACAAATCCTTTGCTCTGCCTTTTATTTTGATAGATTTTACTGGGCGTGCTCTTTGAGCTGAAGTACAAACCAGCACCCCTTTTGTTTCTTGCAGATTAGAAATCCTTCAGCCCTTGTTCAGACACAACAAGTTATTGATTGTCCTGGAGTTTTTCTGGTTTTTGTTGCTTTTTAGACTCTTTGCCTTTTTGCTGAACAACACCAAAACTACAAAACTATGTGTTTGTGTCTGATAAACAATTTTTCAGATGAAACATGATGGTAGTAGTCAGTCACTGCAATAAAAAACTCAATTTTAGAGAAGTGGATAAAAATAACAGGAGACATGCCAGGCCACAGAACTGGGGGCTGAGCAGACAATTCACACACTGCAATAAATACTCACTATAATCCACATTTAGTCACATTAAAGTGGGGCATCTGAATGAGAACATTACTCAGCACAATAACTGAATTTAGCCCACACTTAACATATTGCCCAGGGCAAAAAGCTGCCTGATATAAAGAGGGTTAACTTGAGTGCAGAATAGATTGAAAAGGCCAAATTCCTGCTGAATTACCGTGTGCAAATAACACTTTTTCCTGCTGTCACCTTGGGTTTGCCTTGGGGAGGTGATGACACCGGATTTTTGTGAAGCCAGCTGAGAGGGGAAGGTGTTAGCATGACATTTACATCACACCAACACTCACACTGCACACCACTGCTCCCAGTAATGCACAGTGTGCAAAGTTTGGCCTGGTCAAATTAAGTATCATTAACTCGCCCAATTGAGCAGATTACTTTAAAACAGTTTGTACAGCTGTAAAATTAGGTTCAGCCTAATGTTTTCTCTGGAAAAAGGAAATGCTGATTATGGTTTGTGTTTTATTATTTGCTGCAAATTAAATGTTGCACATTTTACTGTGTGCATCCGATTTTTTTTTTATTTTTTGTGCAACAAAACCCAACAAGCAATCAAAACAAAAGAAGCTAAATTGCAGTGTATAATGTTTTTCAGAAATGTGCTCAGAATAACTCTTGAGCAGGAAACTATTTATGAAGATCCTTTCTCCATCTTTATAGTAAAACCCAGTGAAATCCTGCAAAGGATTTCCAGTTCATTCCCAAATGCTGTCATGAACCTGGATTACAGACAGTTTACCACAGGCCTGCATTTTAATTTAGGTTCCTTAGGACACTTTTATTTCTGCAAATCCGTGGACTGGCATCCTCTTTGTGCTCTCCTATGCAATTGTTACATAAATAATCATAACTTCAAGGACAGCTTGATGTCATGCAGGGAGAACAGGCAGTAGTAGCTGCACTGTGCCATAAATTGTTACCACAGGAATTATGTCCAAGTAGTTTCCTGACTATGTTGTCTGCAAGCTGATAATGCCATGAAAAAGAAAAGCTTCTGCACAGCCAGGAAAAAGGAAATGGGACCAGATTTTAGAACTGGGGTCATTAGCCAGGTAAATTTTAATCTAAACCCTCTCCTGCTGCGGAGTGACCTTGTGTAGAACAGGTTTGAGACTTTCTGGCATTCAGCTTCCAGTGGGTAAGCTGATAGTTCTACAACTGATAACTCTACCATTGATAACTACAGAACTGTATTTGATGTGTGTACGATTTTAAAGGATGGGTTTGATAGGATGGCAATGATTGCACTGAAATGGAAGCACAAGTCACTGTTCTGCTGTTATTATGGGCTTCTTAACCCACTCCAAAGATGTGGTTGGGGGATTTTGTCTTTAAAAGTTAATATTTCTGTGAGCTGTGACATCACCCACAATTGTTAGGCAAACAATCCTCTGGACAGTAGCTGTCCACATGATGAATGGTTTGGGGTCAGCCTGTGGATCCCTTACAGGAGGAGATTCCTAAAGCCCAGCTGAGTGGAATCCTTTCAGCCCTGCAGGTTCCTGCTCTGGGCAGCAGCCTTGGCCCCTGTGCTGATGCTGATCTATGAGACACGGTCATCATTTCAACAAATGATGAAAGGACACACAGTGACACAAAAATACACTTAAAAGTGCTTTACAGCAGGGAATTACATTTCTGAATCTGGCTCCTAAAAAACCTGCAGCAAGTGCCATAATATGTGGTAAATACTGAACAGTGAATAGTCTGTAATTACTTTTTTTTTAAGCATTTCCCATCTCAGCACACCAATATCATTTTCCATTACAGGGAAATAAGGATGGCAGTGCTAAATATTTGGATAATAAAAAGCAGTAATTCCCCAGTCTGCTTATGCATAACAGAGATAAATTGCTTTTTAGTCTGGAAAAAGTAGAAGGTATTGGTATTTTATTTTTAGCAGCACACAAATGATGCAGAAGAGAAATATATTGGGATGATCTCAATGGGTGTCTGTGTTGAGTCAGTACTTGTGGCTAATCCTGAGTCTAGCAAATAAGTGATACTAATATGCTTAGTTTCTATCTGGAAAATTTGTTACAATTGACAAATAATTATTCCCAGTGCTTAAAAGCCAATAAATACATAATAAAATAAATAAATTAATAAATCTCTACAGATTTGCTTTGTTTAAAAGAAAGGGACTTCATATTCCTAGACTTTATTCCTAATGCTGCTGAATTGTGTCAGCAATTTTTTTCCTTATAAACAGTTACATCTGAAATAACACAGAAAAAAATTAAAATCCATGCACATGAATGCTTCAGAAGACTGCCAAAAACGACAAATATGCATAATTTCTGTGGAACATGCCATGTGACAGAGACAATGGGATCTTTTCATGGCACAAAGGATGGATAAATTAACTTGTCTGGAAGGGTGAAATGCTTAGCTTTTGGACCTTCTTAGCACTGGAAATACACTGAATATGGAGAAAGCTGTAGCTAAAATGCAGTGACTGGAGTTAAATGGAGCTGAATGGACTTGGGTGAAATTTGTGGTGCAGCCAGAGAGTGGGTTTAGCCCCTGCAGGAGGCAGGGACACAAATACTCTGTATTAACACCACACAGTGAATAAGGAAGGCATGCTTGAACTGATTTTTTTTTTAATAGAAGCTATGCAATGATTATAAAATAAAATAGCATCTACAGTATTTTATTTTCTAGTACGTACTGTATATTCTTCTGCACTGAAATGGGCTGGAGAGAGGACCAAGAAATCTATAGAGGCAGCAAGAAATCTACAGATAAAGATGGCATAATCCTGTGTCTCCTGCAAGTTTTAATACTTGGAATGAAAATAAAATAGTCACTTGAGCTTGATTTGATGCTCACTGGAGCCAAGGGTGTTTTTGCTTTTGCAGTGCCCCAGCTCAGGCTCTGACAGAGAGGACATTAACAGCAAATCAAGAAGTTATGAAGCTGAGAGTGCCACCAGCATTCCATGGCCAAACTGAGATAATGGAAGGGAAAATGCTGCCATGGTCAGTGAAGGTGGAAGTGATGTATATTTGTGATTGAGAAAAAGAGAAATGATGCCCGAAGGCAGAACATGGCACAAATCTAAACGAGTGACCCCAGCAAACTAACAGGAGGAAACAATGTCTTCAACTCTCATTTTGATCATGGAGCTCTCATTACTTCCTCTACCCAAGAAGTAAATGGTCAGAAAAATAAACAAGAATTAATGAAAAGAGGAATGGAAAAAAAATCTAATATGCTGTATCTATCTGGCCCCAAATGGAAGCAGCAGAACTACACTGAGGAACCCTAAACATCAGGTGGAATTGCTGAGGAAATCCCATGATAGCCTAGGAGATGTGAGTACAGCAAATACGTGGGTGTAGCTGGAGATCAGACTCCTCAGAGCCATGAAAAGGCTGGAAACCTTGGAGATAAAAGGGTAAAACCAGGCAGTAGGATCTTGGGCAGTGTAGGGTTGGTAAGGCCCACATCTCTCTCTGTTGGTAGCTACATTTTAAGTAGAAAAACAAATAAATCAGTGATGATTTGTGAGCAGTGATGTTCTCAACAAGGAGAAAAGAAAAAAAACCAAAACATCAGGAAAAACTCTCATATCTGTTCAGGCTTGTGAAGGATTTGCTCCACCTCACTAGGAGATGGCTTTCCATGTAATTTTCCAGTGCTGTGAGTGTGTAAGGGGCTGGATCTACACTGGTTTCTCTCTGCTGGAGCTGTGCAAGGCATTTGGCATCCCTCCTGTTGAAATCTCCTCCTTCTATTAACTCCAGATACGTCACAGTGAAACACCTTTTACAAGGACAGATTTTCTCACGTTTTTATATTTATAGATGTGCTTTTAGTTCAACAATGGTTGTGCTGAGAGGTTCCTGAGCCAATGCCACTGTTCAGATGCTAATTTCCTGAGGTCAGCATTGGCACAGCCCTGCAACCTTCCCACTGTGAGGACAAGGCTGCACCTCCTGTGCAAGGCAAAGGCAATCTGAGCCAAGGCTGGGATGGCAGAATTGTTCTCTGTTACTACAAAACACATCCTCATTTTTGCCTGAGGTATGAGGCAGGATAGCACACGGCTGTGCTGTTACATAAATGCCATTTTATCAATAGCTGCTGTTTAATTATTGAGCAAGGTAAGTGATTTACATGCTTTGTTTCTCTGGGTGGGAAGAGAAGGCTAATTAATTGCCACTTTTAAAAAGATATAAATTAGAGGCCTTCAGGTATATCAAAATATGTCACTTGTTCACAAGTGGACAAAACTTCCTCCTGGTTGCCACTAATTCTGATTTTCTCTTCCTTATGACACAGAGCTTATGGAAAGCCCAGCAGTGGTGGTTTCTGTTTTCCTGTGAGAGCAGAATTAACACAGAGAATTAACACATCTCTGCACAAGGATGCTCCTGGAGCTCATTCTAGTTTCCCACAGGGACAGGGGCACACACAGGAGCCCTGGGAGGGGACATTGGGACAGGAAAGGGCTCCAGGAGAGAAAGTGGGGAGGATGCTCAGGGCATGGAGGAGTTCAGCAGTCAACCACGAGCAAACATCATCTGAAACAGTACAGATGAAATTTCTTCAGGCACTGGTGTAGAAAGGCTGAGAAAGCCACTAAATCCCTGTGCAGAACAGTTTTGTTATAATGATACATATATATTATATTATATTACATATTACATTATATATTATATATTATATATTATATATTATATATATTTTATATTATATAATATATATGTATATTATTATAATATCTATTATTTCATTTTGTATTTTATTTTTGCAGCAGTAGCTTGTGACATTGTTTTCTGGATGTTGGGAGCAACCAGCAGAAACCCCGAGTTTCAGTAAATTATTTTTTCCCTTTAATTTAGGCTGATTTCTGTGGGTTTAATGCATAAACATTTGTATGCATTGTACAGCTTGTTGGCTCTTCTGTGCCTCACAAATGTCACAGAGAAAAAAAAAACTTTTTTGCCTAAGAATGAGTAAGCAGCTTTTCTTTGTAGAAATTCATGCAAATCCATGGGAAGTGCACTATAAAAATGCTAGTTCTGTTAGACTACAGATGCCTGTGCTCCATTTAAAATGCTCTTTATGGTCTGATTCACTCCTTTAGCAAGTTCTTAAGGAGTCTGCATACTAAGAAAAAGCAGCACAACTTTAAAGATTTTTATAGAAGCAAGAGCAGCAAAAAGCCTATTTTATAACCCTCCTTTTCCTCAGGAACTGGAGAAAAAAGGTTCAAAATACAGGTTAATTCTTCTTGCAGATCCATCTAATCCCTCTTTTATTTCCCTCATATGTACAGTCTCCCTCCTTTTGAAAACCCCAGAATTATATTGTTTAGTAATAGACTGTTTCCATGTGTGTGCATTTCCCTTCTGCCTTGTGAGCCATCCATGACAAAACAGTTCAGACCAAGGAAAAATTCTTTTCCTTGAGAGCACAGAACACATTTGTCCTCCAAACCGTTAACTTGCAAATGGAAAATCTTGGGAAAAAGAGCCTGGAAATAAAAGAATTTTAATTTTGTTCGTAATTAGCACATTTAGGTATTACCAAGGCAGTGCCAGGAGTGTCTGGAGCATACTAAGATGCTCTTGGTTGGGTTCTCAGGCTCTGCTCCTGTGGATCACTACTCAAAATAAAACCACAGGGGATTTTATAACTTTCTTCAATGAAAACACAGAGCAGTGTTGGGGCTTCTGAGACTTGGATTTCACTAGAGGCAAAGTTTACTTGGAGCTCTTTTTCTATTAAATATGCAGTAATCGTGTTAAATGTCTTTATATCAGGGCAGAAATGCTTTTCCTTATTTTTTCAAGTGATCTTTTTTGTATCTTTTCATGGCTTAGTAACCCAGGTCCACCTAGAACACAGCCAAAGTTTACAGACCTCCCCTTTGAATGCCTCTCTCTGCCATTTCTGCAGCCCAGAGGGGGCCAATCAATGGCATCTCTGAGTGAGCTACAAATGAGCCATAAATAACCATGAATTACTAATGACTGGATTCAGCAAGTGTAATTACCCGTTCTCTCACATCCTCTGCTTTGTCCACCTCCAGCCCTGCACCTCCAGCGTGGCTCCTTGGGAAATGCTCCTGCCCTTCCCACATGTGCTTTTCCCAAGGGGCAAAACCTATGTCTGTGTGTTCATCTGGCACAGCAAATTAAAGATTTTTATCAATGACAGCTTTTAAAAATCTGTGTATTCTATATTTATGTTTAAAACAACAATGAGAGTGAAGAGCATGAAACAGTTCAAACCCTTTGAGGGTGCAATGTTATGTGGATTCAAGCTGAATTTGAGCAGCATAAGAAACAATTCTTGTCCTGAATCAGACCAAAATCCCCTGTAGAGCAGCACCTTTCTCCCACAGAAATGGTCAAAGACTAAGATTTGGAGGGAGCTTTCCCCTGCTATGGTCTTCCAGCACTCAGAGTTTGGTAAGGCAATATTTAACACATACCTCAATTAAAATCAGAGTAATACAAGTTTCTGGTGTACAGACCAGCACTTCAAACAATACTGACATCATTTTAGCAGCATATCAGACTGTGCAAGCACACAGCACAGGCAGGGCTGCCTCTGGAGACCTGCTCAGGGCAAACAGACAAAGGGATCTCTACACAAGATGAAACACAGAACAAGTGAATGATCTGCCTGAGGTCACAGGAGGGCACAGCACAACTCACACCTCCCATCCCACACTGTGTTTAGGATCATTCTGATTCCCAGCACCCTGTTTTCATTGTTTGTAGCTTTTAAATTCATCTTCCTGCTCTCTTCCACAAATGTGATGCAGGACAAGGGAAGAGCAGCTCTGAAGATCACCTGTGTTGAGGAGGGTTATTGAAGCTGGATCCAAGAAAAGATGGAAAGAACACCCTGTGCTGCCCTGTGGGAGCCCAGTGAGAGATCCCAGAGGGTTTCTCAGCCCTGCTGCTTCGGGAGCTTTGGTACATTGGGCCTTCCACAGGCAGAGCTGAAGAACACAAACCTCAGAGGGGAGTCCCACACCTCCTCCCTCCGAGCTGCCATGGCCATGAGTTCTCAGTGAGACATTGACAAAAACACCTTCATTTTCCTTTGCTTCTGCCCAAAACTGATGGCAGTTACACAGATTTATCGGGTCAGACACAAGAGCTTTTGCTGAGCTCTGAAGCACCTCAGCCAAATTTAAAAGTTCTTATCAGCTGTGATCTTCCAACATATGAATGACTGCTTTCTCTAAAATGATCTTCAGTTTTCTCATTGCAAGAATGTACAGAATACTGGTTTGAAGATGCAAAAAACCCTCTTTGTGCTGCATTTCTGTTTGTAGTTTTTGTTATTATTTGGGATAATTTCGATATATCAGTGTCCAGTTCCTATGCCAGTGGACAGCATGTCCAATCACCTCTGTGTCCCTACCCAGGATATCATCCCTGGAAGGACACAAGGAAGAAAACAGTGCCCTGATTCTGACCATTTGAGTTCTGTATGGTGGCATCTGGCTTTTTGCTTGAAGATATTTCCATGTTAATAGGAAGTGTTCCTTCAATTGTAGTATATTCATATTAAGTAGTATGAATAGTAGTAGTGTATTCATATTAAGCAGTATAATATGAATAGTATATTTATATTAAAGTAGCATGAACTTCCTATTAATAGTTCTATATTAATAGGAAGTTTTTCTTCAATTGTAACTGCTGGAATTAGTGAGTATTGTAACATTTAATGTTTTGTATATTTGATATTATTTATTCTGCCCCTCTCCTGTCAGATCCCTGACTTGTGCCCAAGTTCCAGCTGGATCTGTTTCCCTTTACCCACCAAATCTCTGCAAGGACCAATCCAGTGTTCATGTAGCTGCAGAGCTGTCCTGTCCCAGTGAAAATGAAGCCTAACCTTTTTCTTCCATTATTAATGAACACAACAAAACACATTTATTGAATCTGCACTTTTTCATTACTCCATATGTTTCCTTTTTTCCCAGCCCGTGTCAGACAGTGACAGTAGAGCACAGAGTGATTGTCCCTGGTGCCTCCTCCCTTGTGACTTCTGCCACCTGCTTTGTAGCATTAAACAGATGTTTAAGTGTAAAGCATCACAAAACTCGCCCCTCAATCATTCATCATTAAAAAAAATCCTAATAAATCCATGCTAAGGCTGAGTTTTTTATCTGTCCATTGTAAAGATGAAAGGCACTGTAGATTTTAGGAAGATTATGCAGCACTGAGGTATTTAATGTGCAAAATAGGTCAAATTAGGCATTTATATCACAGGTGACCATTAGGAATTTGTTTATTTCATATCAGATCTTGTTTATGTTCCTTTAATGGCCAAAATATCCCTCTAAACTTCCCAATAAAGAATATCTTCCAGAGAAACCCTAACAGAGGCACTGCATTATTCATCATCAAGTGAAGAGGAAAATTTCAATTGCCAGTTTCTGGTAAATGTCTAATTAGGAAAGGGGACTTGTGAGCCACAGACAGGCGCCACGATCATTAAAGGGCAGTTTTCTGAAGATTATGAGTCTCCAGTCTGTCAAGCAGAGTTTTTCTACAGCTGAACTAATTCTGCAGCAGAAAACCCCGTCTAGAACAAAGCCCTTGGAATTAACATCTTGTTTAAGCAAACACATGACTACTTTGAAGTAAGTGTGATAGGTTCACAACTGTTATTGAGGTCGAGTTTAATGGCACTGAAGTGACAGAATCGAACTTCAGTGCTAGTTTTAATTTCAGCTGCAGCACGGGCTGCACATACAGAGCACTTGAAGCCGTACACTGTATTTCAAGTAGAGCAGCTCCCTATAATTGGCACCACCACTTTGGTCTTAACATGGAAAACTACTGAAATGTAGAGCAACTAATTCTCTGGCTGCCCAATTAAATTTGAGGGTGTGAAAAGCATATGTACAGAGGCAATTATTTCTGTTTTCCAAATCTTACAGTTTTGATTAGGTGGGGTTTTTTTTGAACTGAATGTTTATCTTGGCAAGCTTCACTTTGGCCCTGCTTTAGGATAACATCATTGCTCAGTAGGTTTAAGTCTAGTTAGTCTGTTTCCTTGAATTAGGCTTTCTTACTGATTGATTACTTTGGTCTCGTTTTCCCAAGTCTGAACGTGCAAATGGAATTCTGATGGCAAGGGGGCCTGCACTGGTGATTAGCTCAGTGCAGCAGGTTTGTGTGGGAGTTCTGCTGGGGAACAGTGCCCTGCAAGCGATGCCACTGCAAGCTGCCAATGGAGAACAGTGTTGGCTTGTTCCTCATCACTGCTGACCTCTCATTAGCACACAATTTGTGCCTGACCTTGGTGCTTATATAACCTTGGCCACAGAGCACCTCAGTCTGCTTTAAAGCACAAACCCAGCTTGCCCAGTAGCGGTTTTTTCCCAACACTGCCATTTTTCCATGTCTCAGGGACGTGCCAGGCTGGGGGCATGTGAGTGAGGCTTTCAAGCTCCCGACACGCCGCAGGATCATGGCAACAACTGTTTATTTATATATGAACTTTAGTATTTGTGAGGGAGCCAGCTCAACAACCACAGAGCAGAATCTTCTGACCTCAGCCCAGCTGAGCCAAGGGCAGCGGCAACATGAGCTCAATTCCTGCCAGGGTTCCTCAGCTGCAGGTGCCACTTTGGATGGGCTGTTCTTTTCACTGGGTGAACTCCATCATCCTAAATCCCAGGGAACAGTTCTGGGCACTGCGATGTGAGTTTAGACTCATCAGTGATTTAAAATTCTGTACTGACATCCTTGGGAATTCTTCCAGTGGAGGTGTCCCTGTCCATGGCAGTGGGCTGGAATTACAGGATCTTTAAGGTCCCTTCCAATCCAAACCACTGTGTGATGCTGTGACGATTCTGTAAAACACTGTGTCCATTTAGGAAATGATTTCACTGTGTTTTTACCTCCCATATTGTGGGCAATGTGTGCTTAGTGTGAAAAAAGTACTGAGAAAGTTCCTTAAATTGCAGGCTTAAACTTTTTAAACTCTGTTTTGCACTCTCAAAAGCTCTATCTCAGATGAGTCATTCTTCTGTAAATTTCCTCCAATGGAGTTTACTTTTGGGTCCCTCAGGAATTTTCACACAAAGGGAAAAACCCTGATTTCTGTTATTGTTTATGTAGGAGCTGATGGCAATTGAATAAAGCACATCAGAAACCTGGCATTAAACACCCTCCCAATTTTCCAGTTTTCTTTCTTCCCCCTTCTCCTTCCATTTTCACAACTTTTACTAACTTCTGAAGAAGAGTTCCAATTTAACCAGACACCCAAAACCCTAATAAGTGTACTTTACTTAATTTAATACACTTTATTCAGCTGGGAAGTAAACCTTGGGGCACATCTAAGTTGGGATTTGCACCCCACTGCTGCCACACTCATCAGTGGTGACACTGCTCTGCCACAGCCCCCTTTGTATTTGCAGCACAAAGCATTGATATGCACAGCTACAACAGTCTCTAATGACGAGGTGTCTTAATTTGGTTTTTATGATGTGATTAAAGGTACAATAAGGTAAGTGCTCAACAAGAGGGAAGACCATTGTTCTGCATCATTAAGCTCACAGCGGCCCAAAAAGAAATTGTAGGCAATGTGCCAAAGCCCTTAATGAAGAGGATCTCTTTGAATTATCTATGGATGAGGAAGGGATAAAGCCTGAGCCCTGGTATATTTGATCCTCTTTGTGCTCACCGTTAGAGGACTTACAGAGCCAGCCGTACCGGACCTTCTGGAATTGTAATTTATGGAAGCATTAATTTCCCAGCCACACTAAAGCTCTTGGCCTAATAGGGAAAGTGCAGTTATGTGCTATTATTAATTCCTTCAAGTGTCTCCTGAATTCCTACGTCTTGGAGTCATGAACTTTTAAAAAATAAGGCTAAGGAGATTTATTTGTAAGGATGCACAATATTCCCTAAAATCAAGTTATGCAAATTTTGTCTAACTCAGATTTCTTAAAATAGCAATGCCTTCTTATCACATGATATTAGGGTTACATGGATGACACAAAAAACCACTGCAAGAGACTTTTTCTACTGTTGGCAGATTTTGAAACTTTTATCTTCTATATTCTGTAATTTTAAATGGCAGTGATCCTTCATCTCCCTCACCATTAAATTTTAAGTGATTGCTCTTGTGTGCAGGTTACATGAGGACATATTTTTATAGTTGTAGTGACATATAATTATCTGGATGTGCTCCATAAGCTATAGAATTCCCTCCCTCCTGTCTTGCGAAATAGAGAAATCAAAGTAGACCCCTGTGAAAATAATTTTGCAGTTATTTATATTCTAGAATAATCAGGGATTATAGTCTTAAATAATTCAGATTTTGCTATGCTAGAAATCCCAGTTTTACAGGATTACATGCACCTTTCACTGCTGTGGAAACTGAGGGTATTCCAACAGCGTTTCCCAAAAGAATTCCATACTTTATGAGGAGCCCTGGGCTCTCACACAGGCTGCAGCACTTTGCATATTGACAGAATCCTAAACCCAAACTCCTGCCAGGGATCATCTGCACCTGCAGCCAGCCCTGGATAGTTCAGTCATCTCAGATATCAGCAGGAACTGTTCCTGGGACTGATTTCAGGACGTGTATTTAAAGAATGTTGTCCTGCATCTGTCGGGAGATGTCAGTAAGCTGCAGAGGTTCTCTGCCACTTTCCCCTCACAACAAAAATTGAGCAAGCCCCTGAGCAATCACAGCGTTCTGATCGGGTGCTGTCTGTCTGTCCCGGCTCTTGCATTCCTGAATGTGACTCACTGACAGTCCCCAAACACAGACTGCACAAAAACTTGCCAGGATAAGGAATTACCCCCCATCCAGTGCTGTATGTGAGCAGAGCATTCACACAGACCACACCTGGCCCCAGGTGTGCTGCTGCAGGCAGCACTGCTTCTCAGTTCAGGACACTGGCCAAAAAATCTGATTCCCTCCCTGCAAAATTCCTGCGCCCATCACATGCACAGCAGCTTAGCAAGTGGAAGTGTGCTGGTATAAATAGAAATGACAGTCAACATGTCTTTCTATTTGCTCCCACAGGTTTTTTTTATTCCGCAAAGCGTCAGCGTCCTTTGGGTGAGTGAGGGAGAATTAGATCACAACTACGTGGTTAAAATTTAATCACTTCCCCACTAGCATAACACACAGAGCACATCTTTTATTCACTCTGTTGTCAGTGCCATCAGGGTCTGGGATCAGCTGCAGGTGGGAAGGCAGCAGACACGGGATTGCTGAGCAATTCCCTCTGCCGGCAGCTCGGAGCAGCGCTGGGAATGGCACCCAGCACTCGTCACTGCTCCCAAACCACCTCAGCAATGGCAAGGGGGGAAAACACAGCTTGAAGGATCTGGGTAGTGTCTGTCCATCCAGTCTTTGTACAGACAGCCCAATCTACCTCCTCAATACTGACTGCGAGTGTTTATATCTGAATATTTCCAGGGAGATCTGCAGGAACACATCCCAAAACACCTGGCCATGACTTTGCAGGGCTCCATCCCCCTGCCTCAGCCCAAACTGTACTGTGGATGTGACAGAGTAAGGAATTTCAGAGGCACCCAGAAGGAAAGGCAGAATCGGGAAATAAAATCTTTGCAATAGAGACTGATGTGTTAACACACTCACAGAAAACTTCTCAGAAGGTTCATATGAGTAATTTGGTATACAAAGATCTGTAGGGCAGTAGTTTTAATCTGCTGTCAAATCCGTTTTTACGCAGCAAGGTGCAACAGCTACAACAACTAGCTACAAACTCTCAGTGACAGTCACAGAGCAGACTGAGCACAGTGAACACACTGCACACAAACAAGTGGCTCTAGGTACTTGTAAACAGGTACAAAACCTTCCTCATGCATCTTTTCCACTTGTGCAAGGAGAGTGTGACCAAGCCATGATCCTTGACAAGGAATTTAACCTAATCTACACTGGAGAAACAAACACAGCCTTATTTAGTGATGAAAGTTTTGTGAAAAGTTTCATGTATAATAGCTGCATTGAAATATCTGATATTCTGCACATGTGAATGGGAACACACAGGCTAAAAACACAATCACTACCATACAAGTGATACAAGGCAAACTCACTTTCAATTCCAGTTCCTGACATTCCACCTTCCCTGCCCTAAGCACCCACAAACCTAAGAGAGACCACTTCCTTCCACAAAAGAAATCGAATCCTTTACCTGACAAACTTCATACAGCAACTTGTACTGCTCTTCTGGCTTCTGCAGAGTGCACAAACTGCATCCCATGTTTAAACTGGAGCGGCACAAAGGATCCTCCTTATTCCCCCGAGCAGCCAGAGCGGTGCCTGTGGCATCCAGGTGATGCTGGAGGTGATGGTGGCCCCGCAGGTGACGCTGCCAGGTGCTGCTGGCCCCGCAGGTGATGCTGTGCCGGCTCTGGCGGTGGCAGCACCGCGGAGCTCTGCCCGTCCCCGGCTCACAGCTCCCTCCTCTGCCTCTCCCGGCTCCCAGGCACGGCTATATACCGCCGCTCATGCATATTAATCAGCTCTCATTGACTATTCATAACAGGCAGTGATACACAAGCTATAATTGCCAGCTATGACAGCTGAAATTTCTCTAATTAACAGGCAAGTGCTTCAGTAGCAGGCATAATAAAGGACACTAACAATTTTGTAAAGTGTTTTGTAGCAATTACAAATAAACACGACTGCGTTTTACTACGGTCCCTCAGGATAATTCTTCCCACATTTCAGCAGGCTGGGAGCAGGATTTAAACGTAAGGCACAGCGAAATGAATGTCGAGGTGCAGAACTCAGCCAGGGTGAAGTTGAATATGCTCAGCAGCATTTATTTCCCTCCTGGACTGTGGTGCTATTTGAGAGCCTCAGTTTTACAGCAGCAGCTGACTGAACTGAGTGTTTAACAAGCACAACAGAGAAAGGCATCTCTGTCCCTGAAAGCCTCCACAGCCTGGCTGCAGAGCAAAGATATATGTGAATGTATGTGGATTTACGGGGAAAAAAACCCAACCAAAAATTGTCTTGTATTAATATAAATTAGCTTTAGATTAATATGTATTCCAAGTGAAAAACGGCCATTTATGCTACTGACTCCCATTGTGTATTTCAGTGGTGTAAATGACAGCTTCACATATTATCCGTGATATTTAAAATATAAACTTTATGAGATTATAAAAATATGTACAATAAAATCAGCATGGCATTTATGAGTACTCAGCATTTGAGAGCGTAGATCTGCATTAAACCTGCACCACAGATGTAAAGGATAAGACAGCAGTGAACTGCCCAATGAGCTAGAAAAGTACTCGTAACTCACAGGCTTTATGGATATTTTCCAGCCTGTGAGAAGCACTACCTTGCCTTGGGAGTGTGGATTGACCATAATTTTCCCAGTTGTTTAAGCACTCAGAAGGGGCTGCATTTTTATAACCTCACTGCAACTCATTGTGCCATGAAGAGGGTGACAGAGCAGGCAGGAGTGAGAGCAAGGAATCCCTCAGGAATTGCAGGGAGAGCCTGGATGGATCCTGGCCATGCTTATCTGACTGGTTTTGACATTTGCTGAGCGAGTTTCTGTGGATCACAAGGGAAGTGTTGTGCAAGGACCATCTTTCTGGCCAAACTCTGCGCACCGGTGCTTGCTGTAGGGATCCTGTGGAACACTCAGCTCTTGCTACAGTGGCACTGACTCACAGTTTGCATTAAAATGTTCATTACTGCAATGCAGCTCATGCTTTAGCACAACTTTGGTAAACAGAGACTGTTTCAGTGGAGTCCAGCAACAGGATAAGGGACAATGGGCACCAACTGAAACACAGGAAGTTCTATCTGAATCTGAGAAAAACTTCTTTATTGTGAGGGTGGCAGAGCCCTGGAACAGCTGTCCAGAGATGTTGTGGAGTCTCCTTCTCTGGGATTATTCAAAACCCACCTGGACATCATCCTGTGCGACCTGGTCTGGATGACCCTGCCATGGCAGGGATGGACTGGGTGATCTCCAGGGGTCCCTGCCAATCCCATCTCTGACTGAAACTCCTTCCCAACAGCCCAAACAAGCAGGAACTTTATCCCTGAGCTGTTTCCCTGTTGAGACAACTGCTGCCATGGTGGCAGAGGTTGCAAGGCAGAGGAAGCCTGGATGTTACTGCTGCCCTTCAGGATTGATTCAGGCTATCCCTGGTCAGATATGCCACTCAAATACTGCAGCTTTTCCAGGGCTGGTTGACAGCCAGTGACTGTGGATCTTGAACAACTGGAAAATTCTTGCATGAGGGGGCTAGTGTTCCCTACAAGCAGAAAAAGATGATGATGATAAGTGAATTAAATACGAAAACCTCAGACTCTATGGAAATTGTAAAAAACTTTATGGCTTTGATTAGATAATTTTTTGGTTATGTAATTTGATTAAGCAACTTGAGGTAAAGCTTCTAAAAATGTTGCCTGTGATTTTGGTTTTCTTCTTAAATGCAATTAAGTTTCTTCTCAAATGCTAGAAGCCATTTAAATAAATGTTAGTGTTCTGTTCAGGTGGCTGAGGTCGGTCAGGATTTTTTTTTTTTTTTTTAGGACTAGCACACAGCTGGATCTGTTTAGAAACAAACCAGAAACATGTGGGATATTTAATTTCCAGTTTCAACGGAAACACACCTATTTGTTATTTCCCTATAGCAACGTGATAGACTGCAGGAGATAATGTTTCATCTGATTCTGAGAGATAATCCCTAAATCAATCCAGGAGAATAAGCCCAGCAGAAGACTTGTTTTGATGTGTGAGTGGAGGGTCCCATAAATGTGATGTTTGGGATTCTCCAGCTGCCATAGCCCCTGGTAAATGAGCTGCTCTGGAGCCAGGCCAGTGCCCATCTCACTGCAGATATTTCCATTGTTCAAATATAACTTGCATCTCCACTATTCATCTCACAGGCAAAAATAGTAGCATTGCCTCAGGTCAATATAGACTGGTTTTTACAGCACTTTGCCAAACTTTAAACATTTGGGCTGCAAACTTGTGTTCTGGGCTTTGTCCAGTGCTGATTTCTGCCTTTAGTGGTGCACTCGAGATGAAGTTTCAGTCATTTCCAAGAGTAAGATTACAGGGAGAAAATAAAGTTTGCCTATGTTCTGAAATTCTGGATGCTTTCTTTGAGAGGGGTTTCAGCATCAACATAATTTGAAACAAGAATCTGAAGTTTGGCACCGGCATGGTTTGTGCTGTCCCTGTGAAATCTGCTAAATTTGGTCCTGAGCTGTTGCAATTTGTGTGTTCTCAGCACAAAGTCGGCGCAAGCTTCCAGTTTAATTCCTGAGGGGCTTTAACGGAGTTCAGAGAGTGGTGCCAGGTCTGAGGAGGCCAGCTGGGTTTCCTGGTGGATTCCAGGAACAAAGGGATGCTCTCTGTGCTCCTCACCAGGCAGGGAGAGCCACACGAGCTTCTGGCATGGGCTGGATGTGAATTATGTGACTTTTTAAATAACACATTGACCACGGCAGCCTTACAGGAGCCCTCCTCAGCACCTGCTGTACCTGGGGCAGGTAAGCCCAGGTTTCCTGCTCGTCCTGGGATGTGTCAGCAGCGCTAACGATGTGCCATGTGTGGTCTCGCCAGGGCCACAGATAATGAGCTTAACCAAAGGGACGGGCAGGCAGCGTTTCCATCACGTGTAATGGGAATGTTAGAGTGGTCCCAGCTGAGTGCGAGCAATCCGGGCTGAATGGGGAGTCAGCGAGCCAGCTGACTGGGAACAATGGGAAATAGCCTTTGAATACACAAGGTGCCAGCGAGAGCTTTCATTAGCATTTATCTAGATTACTCACTGCCTGCCCGCCTGCGTGCGGCCGCGCCTGCAAAATCCCCCTCGCCGCAATACCTGGCTCCCACTATCAGACACATTCGCTTTTGTGTCCGAGAGCTAATTCCCAGGGAACAGGAGAAGGTGGGAAGCAGCCAGACTGCTTCACAAAGGGAAGGGTGCTGCTCTTGTCCCCGAGGTCCGGGACAGACAAGGAGGGAACGCTGCCACACACCAGGGGATGGGTTTGCTTTTTGGACGTGTCTTGGCTTCAATTTGCAACCTCTAGGCTTGCAACTACAAACCTAATATATACATACATATATCTATCTATATCTATATCTATATATCTATATCATATATCTATATATCTATATACCTATATATCTATATCTATATATCTAGATATCTAGATATCTATATCTATATAACAAATCTGCTGTTTCAATGTTTGATTTACGCCCTGATGGAGGCTGCCAGGTGCTGGCAGGTAAGGGCAATCCACAGGAGGCTGATGCACGTCAGGTGTCCTGCCCGTCTGCACGGGATGCTGAATCAGAATAAAGGGGGAAATGAAGCGCTCATGAGGGACCTGCACCCTGCAGGGGATCATTATTAGGGAACTCAAAGGCTAAAATGCACTCTCTGCCAGCTTTTCAAGGGTAGGCACTGGCGCTGCCAAGGGTTGGCTCTCGGACAGCAGTTCCCACCAGCGAGAATAAACTCGTGTCCTTTGTGCGAGGAGCAGATGGCACACAGCTCCTGCTCGGAGCTGGCCACACACCAAACCCGGCTCCTAATGCTGGAGTGGCTGCCTGCGATAGCACTGATGGCTTGGCATTGTTTATTTTGTTTCTTTAAATGCAAGTTGGCTTCCCTGCTCCGCAGTAACTATTTAACGCTGTATTTCTGTACATATACTTAGCAAGTTCTGTTTAAACAAGTGATTCCTATTTAAGCAGCGTGATTAGGGGAGCGTTTGCTTAATGTATCAATACTTTAATTACTTTGCTTGTTTTTGCAAATATTTAAGACTTGCGAGAAACAAAAGCTAGGAAAAAGAACAGCTGTGACTTTATAAATAATTCTTGCTTTGGTGTGTTAAATAAACAGAAGTCATGGAACTGTACAGATTATGGTTACCCACAGCGGTGTGAAAGAGAACTGTGTCCCACAACCATACTTCAAAGTTAAGTATCTGGGATATTTCAAAGTGTGAGAGGTGTTTTTTAATTATAACCATTGGGTTACCTTTATTAAAGCTCGAGTGCCTCTGCTGGGAATGTGTTCAGACTGAGTTTTCTTTCCCCGTGTTTATTTGAAAATGTTCAATAATAAAACCCACTGATAGCTGTGAAGCGTTGGGTTCTTAATAATACATGTAATTAGTGTGGATCTAATTTAAAAATACCCTTCTGAAAAGTTCTTTGTTGAATATGTGAAAGCAAACCAGGGTTTTCTATGGCATCGTGCAGGCACAATAATTAAATACACACTCTAAATATAACAGCAAAAAGATCTCAATTCTGGTGGGGTTTTTTTGCATGTGGGCATAGCAATCTGCCTATGCATTGGAAGCTTCAAGACTGAGCCAAAATATTTAAACTAAAACATACCACAAGAGAGGATGTGAAAGCAAATGTAAAACTTTGGCTTTATTCCCATCAGTTAATGCTGAAGTCTTGAGATCCTTATTTGCTCCACTTAGCATCTCTGAAAGAGTTCCAGTCCTCAGAAGTAACTTAAATGAAATGATACTTATTGTTAAACTGCTGAAGGAACTGCTCTGCCCTTGAAGCTCTTTAGAAGTCCAATATCTCTGTAATTTATGCCACTTGAGGAAGGCAGTGATGCCTCAGGAGCATCCCTGCACTGTCCCTGTAAGCTCTGCAGGGCCAGCAGATCCAACACTATTGTGCTGATTCAGTCTCCCATGAAGCAGAAGGATGAGGTCAGAATAGGGTAAATAAGTGTTTAATATGGCACTGAGACCTTGAGGTGGGGAGAAGCAGGAGAGCTGACCTAGGACCAGGGAACTCCTCCTCCTCCTCCTCCCTGGGCTGCCCCTCTGGGTGTTGATTACAGCACTGCCAAGAGGTCTTGGCCAGAGATGAAGACAAAAGGTGATTCCTGAGCCTGGGGATGCTCCAGCTGGATTTACAGCGGTGACACTGGGATGGAAGGGGGTGAAACAGGGTTTGGGTGGCGAGGCCAGAGAAGGAACCCATCAAAAAGGGACGACTCCTTCACCTGAGCAGCTCCAGCTCCAAAACCACCAGCTGCCAGCCCAGCAAAGCCCAGCTGAGGGAAGGGCCTGCAGGCAGATCACACTCCTCATCCCTCAGCTCAAATCCCCCATCCCTTTTCCATTCATGGCACAATGGAAGCGGCCACTGCGAACCACAGAGCCAAAAGTACGGAAGGCTGGCGAGGAAATGAGGAAATCTGATTACAGGCTGGGTTTGTGTTCTAAAAGCTTCTTCCCTGATAGCTGAAACCTCAGCTTCCTCACAAAAAAGCATCTTTGATTTCCTGGTTTTGATGCTGCAACAGCCAAACTAATCTCTGAATTTTTTATGGGTTATTTAACTGGACAGCTTCTACTTAAGAATGACAAATTTAAGCTTGCACAAATTGTCACTTTTTGCATGCTGAAAAGTGCTGTGGTTATTGTTAGCATTTACAAGAATATGCAATAGCAAATTAGGAAGATTTAAAGGAAGAAAGTGGGTAATGAAAGTACACGAGTGTGGAGTCAAATGTTAGTTCTACACTTGTGTTTATAAGGTTGACATGCTCGCAAATCTGAAATCACTTACAGAGCATCAACACCCATTTTGATTTTGCTGCGAAATATCACTTTAGAGAGACAGTATTGGTAAGCACAGGCTGCTCTGAGTGATGGTTATTTCAAAATAAGAACGTTTTCTGTAGAAGTGATAATCCCCTTTTAATAATCTCAGAGCACGCCAAGTGATTCGGTGGACTTGAACGCGGCATAAAAACTATTGACATAGTACTTCATCTTTAAAACTGATAGACACGTGCCCCAAAAGCTAATAAAGTTCATTCTAATACAAACGAGGAAGTAAAATAGTATATCATAGCCTGTGATGGCTTTGGCTCCTGATCATATAACTGTAGCCCAGGGACAAAGAAAATTGAAGTGATTTAGAAAGGTACCCAGTAGGATATATCTGGTATTAGGCAGCTTGCTGAAGCAAAACAGTAATGTCAGAGAGATACAAAGGTGTAAAATCCATTTGAGTGTGTCCAAGTGCTTCTGCTCTCTGACCTTAATGTCTCCAGATGAACTCCCCTTAGGGTCAGCTGAATAATGCTTAATAACCTATGGCCAGAAACTGCCAGGACCTGCTAAGGATCACAGTCTTCACTTCTGTGTTTTAGCTACTGTATCCATATTAAGAATTTTAAGCCATTTCTATTTGAAAAGATATTATCTTTCATCTCTCAATTTTTACTGCTCCAGACTTAATATGAAACAGAGCAAAACAGGAATGCCATTTATGGTTCATTAGGTTTTATATTAACCACCCGATGAAAAGAATATGTGGGAATATTAAGTATTAATGGTAAATGGCAGGACTTGCTTATCTGTTTGCCTTTGTTTTCATTTCCAGGTTCAGGTGGACAATGAGGGGTTTGATTGCTAATTCTCAGCTAGAGCTCCTGCGCAGGGAAGGCCCAGGAGAGGAGCAGACCTTCAATGAGACAGGATTTGAGTCTTTTAGGAACAAAGGCAATGTAAGTGTTCATTTCTGCCTTTGAAGTTGGGAAAGATGTGCTCTCACTGAAGGAGACTGGCATTAGCTCCAGAGCTGGTGTGTGTGATGAATTCCTCCGTGGGCTCTCAGAGGGGACAGCAGGGACTCTGCTGGGGATGTGAGGCAGCAGCAGCAGAGTTTTTGCTGCAGCACAAGCAGAGCGGGTGTGTGGGGCAGGAGGAGAGGAACAGAGGGAAACGGGGGCTCTGCCTGGCTGCAATCCAGAGCCAGGCTGTGCCTGTGCTGGGAGCTCACCTGTGCTCTCACCCATCCTGAAACTCTGTGAGGACACAGCAGGTGCCTCAGGTCCTGCCCAGAGCAGATTTCCAGTGTTTAGCTCATGAAGCACACCAACAATACACAGCAATGTTTGCCTCCCATTTATCCTCTTTGCAGTGTAATCTCACCAGCCCGTGGAATTGCAGCGATGCTGCTCCGTGTCTCATTTCGTTATAAAATCAATCCTATTGCAAAAACATTGGTTGGATAAAAGACACTCTAAGTATTAATGCCTTCTCTGACACTATAAGGACACTTTTTATGCTTGGCTCGTTTTGAACAAGGAATTCTGGTTCAATGAGGAAAGTCATAGAAGGATTTAGGCTGGAAAAGACCTTTGGGGCCATCAAGGCTGACCATTAATCCCTGTTGGAGGGCACATAATTCCCGGTTTTGTTCCTTCTCCAGGTCACACCACCTGGCTTTATCTTCAGTGGCAATGGCAGTGATTTCCACCTGTTATTAGCACTGTGTTTCTGGTGAGCCCTGTGAATCAATGTTTACCTTAATGAAAGACATAAATTACCCACATTGGCTCTTGCATTGGCCAACTGCATGGAGTTATCCCACAGCTGCACCTCCTCTGCCATTGCTTCCTTTAAAATACACATTCTGATCAGCAGCATTGATCAGCAGCACTGAATGAATAAACAGATACAAATATTTGATAAAAGAAAAGGCAAAACCCACAGGGAATCATAACCCAGAAATGATCATTCCTATCAGAAGACACAATCACTAATCTTGTAATTTCCAGTGAAGCCTCAGAGCTGCTGGTTTGCCCTAATCCAGAAACTGCATTCCAGTTTTCCTGCAGACTGATGTTTCTCTGCAGAAATAAACCAATGTCCTTGATAAGAATTTTACAGACAGAGTGGAAGTTAGACTACAAATACTAATTAATGAGATTATCCAGTAACAGACAGACTAAGTGGTTGTGTTTCTTTGAAAGTTGTATTATGTGTCCAGAATTTTCATCCTGGTAGCTGCAGCATGAAACATGGCATGCAGAACTTGAAAGTCTGTGTGATTTATGGTGTGACTGTATTTATTTTAAATATTTTTATTGTTTGAGTTGCAGTTTGACTGTTTTGGGGTGTTAGGTGTAGATGGGAAATAAGATTTCAATGATAATTCTTTTCCCCTGCCTATCTGTGCTCTCCTCTGTTGTTTCCCCAAATGAGAGGGTTCTGCAGTGAGCTGCACTTTATTTTCAAATTATTTGTGTCTGTTCTGACCATGATGATGACAGAAAACTCAGACTCTGTCTAGGACACAAATGTGTCTGCACATACATCTCTAGAGGCACAATCTCATGGCTGGGGGGAAGAGACTCAGAGTTTCTGAGAAACACACCTATGAAAACATTAATTAAATCACAGGTGAAGCCCAGATGATGGGGCTGCCTGCTTAAAACACTACATTGGTTGCCAGGATGATGATCAACACAATTTTCTGTGCTATTTAATTTTTTTTTGGTTTCTTGGCTGTAGTTAGAAGGTTATAAACTGGCAGGCATCTATTCCTTTCCTAAGACTTTGAAATTCAAGTTGCTCTCTGCTTTCTTTGAGTTTCATGTTCTTAGCAGAGGAGAGAAATCACAATAATTACAGCTTAAAATAGTCTCATTTCATGGTGTGGCTAACAAGTGAAACTACAAGTAATGATGTAATCTAACATGTCAAAAAAGAAAATGAAAAGAGGAGACAGAAGGCAGGACGGAGCCAAGGGATGCGATGTGCCATGTCATCTTCTAATTAACTAACTGATCCTTTAAACTGTCAAAATCAGCCAGGAAATCCATGGCCCAGTGTCTTATTAATATTCATACTGGGCCATGAGAAGCTCTGATTCCAGTCCCAGTGGTTAAACATTAAAATAATAATAATAAAAAGAAACCTGGCTAGCCAGGGCTGCAGGAGCATCACACTGATGGGGAGATGCAGGCAGGGCACCCTGCTCCCCAGCTCTGCTGGGGAACCCTCCTAGGCTCATTTCTGGATTATTAGGGGGCTCCTATATTGAAAATAAACCCCAATTATTTTTCCCCTTGCTACGAGCTGCCACGTTGTTAATCACATTAAGCTCCGCGTTGTCAAAGGCAAGAAGGATGCATGGAATGTTTTGCAATATGAGCCCATTTTTAATTTTGCCCACACCAAAGGAATACGCAGTTAATAAAGCCTGGTTGTTTGGAGGAATGGGGGAATTCATTTTGCCATGTAGGATGCAATTCAGGATTGTTTTTGCAGAAATCTGGGGCCCACAAGAAAAATAATCTTCCATAATCTTCTTATAATGCAATTATTCTCTTACATTTCAGCCTGCCAGTCTCTTCCTACTCCCACTAAGCAGTTTCCTGAACCTTGAAGTCTAAGGGAGCAGCTGACATTTGGTTTTTCCATTCATTTTCTGTTTAATTCTTCATGGTAGGACAATGCTTTAAAAAAAATAATAAAAATCCTCTCTGCTCAGAATTACATGGACTATTTTGGGGCCCACTCTGCCACAGACAGGGATGTGCCTGTGTGCAGCAGAGGATGGGGATGAGGAGGTAATTCAGCACCTCCTGAAGTCAAAAAGGAGTTTTGACATCAGCCTTTTACAATTAATTTCAAGCCCAGACTATTTTGAGGGCAGTTAATCCTGTTTTATTCTTGCCATTTCTCGCTGTGCAAGGCATAGCAGAAAGCAATATATTATGTAGCCCTTTATAGCAGCATGATCAGTAAAGGAGTAGCTGGGCTGTAAATCACATGCTGCACCTCTCAATGAAAAATAATTAAATTGTTGGAATCTCATTAATTGATATCCTTTATTTAATTGATACACTAAAGGAAAAATATCTTGGTTTGCCCCCTATTTCTTCTTGTTCATTCCCTGCCCTTGCCAGTTTCCTCTGATATAACTTTCAGTTTAACTTTATTTCCTCCAAGTGCAGTTTGACACATCACTTGGGGGAAATAAAGGCCACATTTCCCATCTCAGCTCCTACTGTGGGGGTTCCTGTTCCTGGGAATGTGCTGGTGAGGATGGGATTCCCTGGGATTGTCCTCCTGCTGCTGTGGGCAGCCCCAGGGATTCCCAAATTCTCAATTCCCTGGGATTTGCCCCTCCTGCTGCCCCAGGGATTCCTAAATTCCCAATTCCCTGGGATTTGCCCTCCTGATGCCGTGGCCCGCTCCAGGAATTCCCAATTCCCTGGGATTGCCCTTGGGCTGCTGTGGGCTGCCCCAGGGATTCCCAATTCCCTGGGATTCCCAATTCCCTGGGATTTGCCCTCCTGATGCCCTGGGCTGCCCTGGAGATTCCCAAATTCCCAATTCCCTGGGATTTGCCCCTCCTGCTGCCCCAGGGATTCCCAATTCCCTGGGGTTGTCCTCCTGCTGCCCTGGGCTGCCCCAGGGATTCCCAATGCCCAATTCCCTGGCATTTGCCCCTCCTGCTGCCCCAGGGATTCCCAATTCCCTGGGATTGTCCTCCTGCTGCCCTGGGCTGCCCCAAGGATTCCCAATGCCCAATTCCCTGGATTTGCCCTCCTCCTGCTGCCCTGGGCTGCCCCAGCTCCTCCTGCATCCCACCAGGACCATCCCAGCAGATGCAATTTGGGCTCTCACCTCCCAGCCCTGGGTCAGCAGCCCAGGTTGTGGTGGCTGAAGGAACTTTCCCTGGCTTTCCATCAGCTGTGGGGGCTGAAGGAACTTTCCCTGGTGTTCCATCTGCCCCTGGAGCAGTGTCAGGGCATCCTGGGATGGCACCAGCACTGCTGCTCTGGAGTTCTTGTCTTTTTCCTTTCCCATGGATGCACAAACCCTGTGGCAAGTCCTGCATCAAAACCTCCACACTGTGCCCACAGAGAGCTGGGATTTCTCTGGGAGCCACTCAGAGCTTTCTCACCCCTCCCCAAAAAAATTATATTCAAGCAAAACTTTCAACCCAAATATTTAACATCGCATATTTAACTCTGTTGTTTAAGCTCTATTATGGATGAAAGGCAAGCTCCATTTAAGAAAAAAACTAAAATTAAATACTCCAAAGTGTCTATCAGCCGGGTTACATCAGGCACTGAACTGCCAGACCACAAATCTTGAATATGTTGATGCTAAATGTCTACGAGGAGCATATGTTATGGATCAAAGAACACACTGATTAATCCAGCAGAGACAAAAGTCTGTCACTTTGGTCATGGTGCCATGATACCACAGAAGACAGCACCGAGAAGCACATGAATAGAGAACAAATGCCAGTGAGAGAAAGGAGAGAAAAGGAGGTTAAAATCTAAAAGAACAGTTTTATTGGGTCAAATGCTTTCACCTATAGTTGCAGTTTCTTAATGCATTTCTTATTTTAAAAAAAATAAAGTTCTCAGGATTTTGAGGGGATGTGAATTTTTATCTATTTCCCTGCTATCATTTTATTAATACAATTTTATATTAACTCAAGCATAATTTCTCTAGTGAAATTTATCTACCTGAGGCTGTCTATTTACATTGGTGCATCATGAGGGAGCAGCAACCTGGAATCACAGCAATGCAATTGAGCTGGGCTGTTTTTCTCCAGCAGTTTTTGGTTTATTTTGCATTTCTGCCAAGCAGTTTAGCAGAGCAGTGTCTTGTTCATGTGTAGTTTTACTTCAATCCTTCAGCTGAGGTGCTAAAGTAGAACACACTCTTAAAAATCTACTTGAAAGCAGAGGAAGAGTTCTTCCTATTTAGTATTTTAAAGTATTTTTCCATTCAGTATCACATCCCTGTATCTGGTATGTCTTCCCTAAAGAATGCTCCAGAAAACCTTTCCCATAACTTACAAAGGAACACTTATTTCAAACATTTTCCATTCGGTTTCAGTGTTTGTTTGAAAGTGTTTCAAACATTTGCTTTCTCTGCATTCATAACTTCTTCCTCACTGTAGCACTTAGTTTTTAATTAGAAAGAGGGAAGAAAACAACTTAGGAAAATGAGACTTTCCTAAATTCAAGCTTTAATACTGAAAATATTTCTTGTTCAGGGAGTAGCAAAGCCTGTGAGGATCCCCTGCTTGCAAACTAGGGGATCTGTACACAGATTGCATTCAGGGCCACCTGATTTTCTGGTGAGAATGGGATTCCCAGCACCCTTTTTAGCTTCCAAGAGTCTGTGGTTGAGCTCTGCTGTCACTCAGGGCTGTTTTAATGCATCCCCTACATTTTGACAAGGTGGCCACCTTCATCATCCTAATATCCTGTCCATGCATGTGCAGTTGGCTAAATTAATGTAAAATGCATGAACTGGGTTTCTCAAAAGTAGTCAGTGAGGGGGTATATTAACTATACATGTTTTGTCACTTTTCCATCTCATTTGGGTGCAGATAAGTTATCAGTTATCTCAGACAAGAGATATTTGTGTGTGAGTGGCTGTGCATATTTTATGCTGGCAATAGCTCCTTATACCATTGTACCTAGCAAGCATGTCAGGCAGCACATGCACCCTCAATTTTACCTGATTTTTTTGCAAAGTGATGCCTGGGGTTCTCTGAAGGAATAACCACGGCTGTATCCTGGAGATTCCTTTAACAAGCCAGTGCTTGGCTGTATTTGTCCTCAGCTTCTTTTTCTGCATAATTTAAAAGGCAGCTGTCACAGCTACCTGCTGTCCTGCCTGAAACCTGGGCAGTGTTAAATAAACCTGACATTTGTGCAGTGCTAAGGAAACCCCACAGTGACGGGGAGAGGCTCAGCCCCCTCCATGAGCCTCCCATTCCCAGCAGCCAGGCTGGGATTCATGGAAAACCAACAGCACCAACTCATCACATCCCATTACACTGCCAGAAGGAGCAGACCTTTCCTCAGAGAAAGAGTTAAAGTTAATTGCACGGTAAAGACCATGAGATCAGAATCCTGGGACTCAGGAACTGATTTATGCACTGCAAATGTGTATATCCTTTGCAGAAAAGGCCATTTCCTGTTTAAAAATGTAAAAATACTTGATTAAACTCTGCGGTTCCCAAAGCAAACACATTACACTCTTTAGTCCATTAAAACTCTGCGAGCCCGTTACCCCTCGTGCTGTGATGGATTGATTGTGTTTAATCTCTCCTCCTTCTGAAGTTGTTTTCATTTCCTGCAGCCCCCTGCCCTCCCAGCCCCAGCACACCAGCAGAGCATTCACTGCCCGCCAGCAGGGCTGATTATAAACATCCATTGTCACTCGGACAATGTTTATATGGAAACAGCTCCGTTTTATGAGTCATTATTATTATTGTTATTATTGTCACAAAGCCAGGTGGAGGCTGGAGCGGGATGGCAATAAGGACACCTGAGCAGGCACCACTGAAAATTCTTATCTTCTACCATCAAATTAAATCAGTGTCAGAAGGGCTGATGCATTGAAATCATGCTGCACTGTATTACTCTAGGAAAAGCACTCTTTAGCTGAAGCTAAAGTAAACATGTTCCTTAAAGGGAAAAAAAGAGGTGGATTCTGACCTTTATTCTAACTGTCCAATAATAGTTTGCTATTTACCAAGAAACAAAGGTAAATATTATTAGCAGAGCAACCTTCCCTGCTGTATTAGAAATACACAGGGGCAGTGGTGCCGTCAGCCCTTTTCTGTCTCACACCTACTCAGGGACTTCTCATACAGCTGAGACTCTCTCAGAAGTGTTAATCAGGCTGGTTCAAGGAATTTATGAAATAGAAACTCTCCCCAAGCTGGAGCACAGTGCAAAGCCCTGGTGTACAATATTAGTGTCGTAGGTAATTAATTTCCTTAAAGATCAACTTCAGGAATCTTTTTCTGTGGAGTTTCTGAGTCATTGCTCATTTCATGGTTTAGGGCTCTGTTTATCCTGAGATTGGTGAACACATACAAGCTTCTTAAAGCTGTTTTCCAGGTCTGTGCTTCTGAATGATTTCCTTTCTCTCTGCCACTTGCACATTTAAAAAAATGTAAACTGCAGTATTCATAAGTTCGTCAAATTTCAAAAGAATGGACTAATTTTTCAAAATCAGTGTGTGCTCTTGAAAAGGTGTAATACAGACAAATTCTACTGTACATTCTTTTATATTGAGAAGGGAAACTGTCTGCTTGGTGTTTGTTTTCACTTAGAGAGTTCTTAGAAGTGCCCACCCTAATCTCCTCATAGCCCCCTGTGTATGAATTCTATTGGGAACTTTCTCTAACAAATTTGGGAAAAGGCTGATGGGGAGTTACAGAGTTCATAATTCATGGAACACTAAGGTTGGTGCTTTTTCATTTCTCTCAAGCACAGAGATCTAGCTAAAACTCAGGATTTGCATCAGTGCTTTTTCAGTTCAGGAGGCAGAACTAATGGGATGGCTTCTGAATCATTGCAGGAAATCTGAATATGTGGTTCAGACATCAAGAACAGTAGTAAAGAAAAAGTGAAGAATTGCTGTTCTTCCAACAAACACATGGCTTCTGAGTGGTGGGAGGCAAGAATTGCTGTTATAAAATATAATGCAGCCAGAAATTTCCGACAGGTGTCATGTTGGGATTTTTAAATGCCTAACATCAATTAAATTCGAAATGATGCCCCAATGGAGATGGGATTGTTTTATCTGTTAACTTATCTCCAGGAATCTGAAAAGCTTTGATTCATCAGCCAGGTGTAGTTAATGTGACACCTTTCAGTTCTTCAGTAAGTCATTTTTCAGATCAGTCTGACTGTGTGGCTTTTACAACTGACCATTTGCTGCAGAAAGTGAATCAACAGGAAGAAATGCTGTGAATTTTTCCTGCTGCTGTGGATACAGCTTTCTGGTTCCTCTGGTAATTACTTGGATCAGACCATAGGACTTGTGTGATTAGCCTGCAAACTTTGCTCTGACCTGGAAGAGAAAAGATTAATCTTTTTAATCTTTCCAAGTGTCACAGCACAGCCTGGCTTTGTGCTCTTGGTCAATGGGGTAATTTCTGAAGTCACTCTTTGGGGTTAAAGTCTTGTTCTTGAGTTGCAATATGTGACTAGGGTTTAAGTCACTGTTATGTGTGATTAAGAGTAATTCTGTGCAATTAAAGAAAACAGTTCATTTGTGGCAGGTGGCAGAAAGATAAAGAAGATAATTACTCTTTTTAGCCATCTGTGTTAAGTGCCATTAGCAGAATTAAACTGGGATTCACCACTTTGAAATTTGAGGCAAAGTTCTTTTCCCTTAGCTACACAATATAATATTGTCTGAAGCCTAATTACAAAAAAAGAGTATTTTCACCCTGCTTGCCATGAGGTGCCTGTTTGTTAATTTTGTTAAAAATGTTGGCACTCCAAGATATGATAAATTGGACAACTGCTTGTACTAAATGTCTTTGCATTACGTGCTGACTCTGAAAAGCTGTTCAACTTTGAGTGAGTTTATCCTGAAAAGCCCTGATCTGCAGTGATGAACTCCTGCTGAAAAAAAGAAATATTTCTACTCTTCTGTCAGGTGTCTGAAACATCCCACTGCCCTTCCCAGGTCTGCTGAGAGAGGATCTGAGCACTCCCAGAGCTGCTGGAGGGATCAGGCAGTGAGCAGTGCCAGGAATATCTGCTGAGATGTGGAAAACACCCATCACCAAACACCCATCACCAAACATCCATCACCAAACACCCATCACCAAACAAACATCACCAAACATCCATCACCAAACACAGATCACCAAACACCCATCACCAAACACCCATCACCAAACACCCATCACCAAACACACATCACCAAACACAGATCACCAAACACCCATCACCAAACACCCATCACCAAACACCCATCACCAAACACCCATCACCAAACATCCATCACCAAACACAGATCACCAAACACAGATCACCAAACACCCATCACCAAACACAGATCACCAAACACCCATCACCAAACACAGATCACCAAACATCCATCACCAAACACCCATCACCAAACACACATCACCAAACGCACATCACCAAAGCAAAAAAGGGAGTAGGGAAACCTTTCCTGGACAAATGGACTCTCAGTGTAGGAATTCCTGCCTCCTGGGAGCCTGCAGGGAGTGCAAACCAATCCTTGCTCTCTCCAGCTGTGTGATGATAGCACCAAGCACTGCTGGAAATGAAAAGGACGGTTCTGGAAAAGCAGTCATCTCCCAAAGTCTGGGTTATTTTCCCCAATTTCTCTGTTTTTTGGTAATTATAAGGAGGCTGAGTTTCATGACTATAGGACCTGGCTCATGTTTTACCTTCTGGTATTTATCAGTTGTGTCTGCTCTGTACTTTCACTTTGGGTATCAGAATTCTTGTAAAATTCTTGTCACACTGTCACCACACACAGACACAGCCTCAGTCACTGTATTAAGGTTACTCTGGAAAAATTGCTAATTTTTCCAAATACTAATGAAGCTTTTGATTATAGAAGTGCTTGGGATTTTTTTACAGTAAACTTTAATCACCAGTAGGAATTTTCATGTTCACAGGATGATCCCAGCTAATTAATGAATCTTTCTTACTGATTAATACCAACTACATTTCATTTAAAAATGGATGGATTAGGTTAAGGGAGTTTTATCAGACTTTAATGACTGTAATTACCAATTATGAATTTAAGGGTATATTAAGATTCCTGTCTTGTGTGAAACACTTTACAATAGCATTTTTTCATAACCTGAAGAGGTGTTTATTGGCAGTACTTGTGGAGTTCTGTGCCAAAATTATTCTTTAGCAAGGGCAGAACGGGACACCTACAAGGACACTACAGCAGGGTTGTTCTGAAGGTGCTGCTCTCTGAAGGCAGCACAGAACAGGATCTGAAATAGTCTTTAAACAAGGAAGAGGTTCACAACCTGAACCTCAGTGATGTAACACACTTATAAGAAATTAAGAACTGAGGATGGGAGCTCATTTATCTCCTAAAAGCACTAATAGAAATCACCAGGGAGTTCTGATGCTTCTGGAGCAGCATCTCCATCTCTGCCACAGGTTTTGATCTTTTCCTTTTTCAGCAGACCTGATATGAATGTCAGCCTGGGTGATTTCTGTTGGCAAACTTAGATTAACAAAGTTGCTTTTTGTTGTCAAGAAATTCTACATTTCTCTTAGCACAGTATTAAAATGGAAATGCAGATACAGGCACCCAGAATCATCCAAGGTTCCTTCAGACATCCATGCACCTGGCAGTGGGATGCAGGGCTCAGGAGCACCTGCAGCACCTGCAGGCCAGCCCTGACTTTCCACAGTGCCTGAAATGCCACAGGAATTGGATGTTGAGGCAGCAAAATCCCAGTTCTGGCAGGGTATGAATGCTCCTGCCAAGCTGATCAGGCTGATGGAACGAGCTGAGTTGTGGCTACATGCAGATGAATTAAACACACATTTGCACAGATTAGATGTTATTCTGTATAAGGTTTCTCTTTTCTGTTTATTGTGCTTTGGTCTGTAAGTCATTGCACTGTTCTTTAGCTGGTGAGATGTCTTTGTTTGAAATAAAACCAATGTTTGCTATGGAGGCAATGTAAGCATGTTGAATTCTAATGAGCAGGTTTATGTTAAATATACAGGACAGTTATTCAAATCTCCTCTGTGAAGCAGACATTCTGGGAGTGATGTGCTAAGCCAGCTCTGCTGTGGAGCTGTGTGTCCTTCCCAGATACTTCTCCCTTCATTATTTCCTTCCTGAGCTGTGTTCTGGGACTGCCACAAAAGAAAGGAGTGGGAGGCAGAGATTGTGCAGGAGAACAAAGCCCTTCAAATAACTCTTTTAGACACTTTTCACACTTTAATTGAATAAATTGTACAGAAAATCCTGTGTCTGTGGTATACAACTCCCCAGGTGCTCTCAGCTACCATATCTACAGCTGCTTATATTCAAACTAGGTAATTTAATACACTTTTATCTGTATATATTGTACAGTGTCTTTAAAAATCAAATGGCTGTGAATTTTGACTTGGAACAAAGCAAACACCCCGTGAAGGAACACTGCCTCCCTCCTTGGATGCTGCTGCTCATCTCTGAGTATCTGAGCACCATTAAAAAAAGCCCTTCATGCTGATGTGTAAACTCTGTTTTCAGCCACTGTGTAATGCCACTAACATGACATCCATGCACAAAAAAATGTATGGCTCATGGCAGCTGGCAAATCAGCTCCTGCCTGGTGCTCCCCAAGGGGAGGGATTCATGCATGAGGCTTCCAAAAGAAGGGTCATGATTCAGTTTGGCAGGGGCATAGCCTGGACACATTTCCCTTTAATTGCTCCTTGTCATGTGAGACGTGGTCCTGGGTGACACTGTGGCTAGAATAATACAGAAAATAAATGCTCACTGTCTCATCCATGCCAGAATCTCTAAATGCTCTGCTTGTTTCGCCATTGATCATTAAAGAAAAAATAATTAGTGCTGCATTTTCTCCCACCTTTTTCCCCCTCACACTTCTGAGCCATGCAGGAGTCAACATAAAGGAATGGCAGAGCATGGAACCATTTTCCTGGCTGATCCCTTATCCCAGAGTCAAACTGCTCCTGCCTCACTTGTAACTTCATCAGCACAGGGAAGAAAGGCTAAAAGATATTTCTTAGGTGTCCCTGTAAAGCCTGATGGCCAGGGATGTCCTCCAGGTCCTTCACAGCAGGAAATGCTGTAATTGTCAACTCCACATCCCTCTGCTCTCTGCTGAAGGCAGGGAAAGAAATGTGAACAAGGTTTTACAAGTTTGGCATATGGCAGAGCAACTGCAGAGGCTGGAAGTGGCTCAGCAGCCACAGACTACAGGGAAGAACATAATTCTGAACATAATGAAGCTCCTTGTGCACCTGGGCACCCTGCACACCGGGCTGGGTTTATTGGAGGTGCAGTTCTAGAGCTGGGCAGGAAGGAACTGCCTCTGCTCCAGGGGGAATTTGCTGGAGATGAGAAACATCACAGGGAGGGATGGGAATGGTTGTTTTTTGTATTAACACACAACTGAGATACATCTCTAGGTAAGACAATGTGCTTCCAGGAGGCAATGCTACGGTTTGCATATTATTGCATATTCTTACAGTTCCCTTTGCTGGGCTCAGATGGTATCAACTGATATAAAAGTGATATAAAACTGATATAAAATGATATAAACAGATCATGCAGGACTGCAGAGATTCCAGTGCCATCACTGAACTGCTGGTACAGGAGTGTCCTGGCCTGTTTGAAGGCTGGGCTCTGCCAGGGACCACTGGCCTGGCCTTGGGGAAGCTGAGAAACCCCAGCCCAGGGCAGAACTGGTGGCTGAGGGACAGAACCTTGGCATGCCAGCAGAGGGGACACTTCAAACAGCACGAGCAGTGACCCAAAAAGTCATTGAGAAGAGCCAGACCACCCTGGCTTGCCAACTGATCCTTCAGAGGCACCAGCAAGGTCTTTGTCTCACTGGTCCCCAGTAAGCTCCTTGTGCAATTATCATTAAGACTGTGTCAAGCGTTTGAAGGAATCGCCCATTTAATTGTATGAAAGCAAAGGTTTAACCACAAAAGCTGCCAGGCACTCCCACAATTATCATTCATCAGCCAAACAGAATGTCCTCAGGTTATGTATTCATCAAATGGTTATTGATTTAAGCTTTGGGCATTTTACAAGATTAGAAATTATTACTTGTGATTTAAATAGTGTTTAGAGGACAGAAATCAAATATAAAGCAGTGTGTTTATAAAATGACAGGCTTTTATAAAATTGCCCAACAGAAATATTGTAGAATGGAGCCTCCTTCCAGTGCTTTGAAACTAAAGAATGGTCTCCATACACAATTAGCCAAGTATTAAAAACACAGTGGGCTCATTTTTCATGTCAAGGGTGCTCTTCCCTGTGACTCTGTTCAGAGTATTAGAGAATATCAGGTACTCTTAAAATCTCTGGAATTAATGTGAGAACACAGAAACATGAAAGGCTTCTTCTCCTGCTTCTTCCTCTTCTCTTGTTCTAACAGTCTAATTAGCCAGAAACACTTGAAAAAATGACAAAACTCTTGGTTTTCATTAGAAATGCAGACAGCAGCCATGGGTTGGGTGTCTGGGCCCTACTGGAGCTGGTGGCTGGTCACTGGAGAGGTGCTGGCAAATGATGAGGGAAATGCTCCCACCCAGGGCATGGAGGGCCCATCATCCCCCAGAGAAATGCTGAACCCCTGGGCAGGACACAGCACTGGCTAGCTCTGTCCAGGATGGAGATTTAAATAAATTCCCTGCTGAGCTACGCCTCTGGAGCAGCTCAATCCCATCAAATAACCGTGCCCTGAAGGTGGAGCTGATCTGTGGAGCTGATCCTCAGTGAGGACACCCCAGGGTGCTGAGGACGAGCCCAGGGTGTCCCTGCCCCAAACACCAGCCCAGAGGGGCAGCCTGGGCACAGCTCCTGCTCCCAGCCCTTCTGGAGGCTCACTGAGGGCCGTGCTCACGGACACAAAAGCTGCTCTCATTTCGTGTTCTCCCTTGGCCTTTGTAGGCTGGGCCTCTCCAAGTGTGACATTTGTTTCCAGGTGAAACGTGTTTTAAGTGAAGGGCATTTCTCACAGCAATTTGTCTGTGTCTAAAGAGCCCGGGGCAGGGGGAGACATTTACTTAAAGAATCTTTAGACTGCTTTAACCAGGCCTTTGGGACCTCCCTAGTGAGCAGCCTATACCATGGCCTTCTGTAGCATTTCTCTGTGCTATTTCCTTTAATTGACTAACCTCAACTCTGGCTGTTCAAAATCACTTTAACCCAAACATGCCCCCGGTCTGAAGCTCCTAATGACCTTCCCCTGGCCCTAAACACATATGCCGAGACAATGCAAACATCATTTGGAAGATGAGTAAATTCAATAACCCAATTACCACTGCACCAAAATACCATTTATCAAAGCCTGGCCACAGCAGTTCAGATCTTTAGCCCTCTCTGTTTCGATGGGCCAGCATTTGGGTGAAAGTAACTAATCGATTTAGGAATGATTAAATAGAAATTTGTAACACTTGGCATTATTAAACCTTCAATCTTCATTACAACTGTTTAACAATTACATCATGGGCTGTGTAAAATACATTTAACAGTAGCTGGAAACAATCTCCTCATAAATAAAGACAGCAAAGGTATTAGACTAGCATTCAATAGTAGGTCTCATAAAAATACATATATTGTGGCATTATTAAGAGGTTGTAAATTCTGAACTTTGGAGGCGCTTCAAGAGTGAAAAATTTAAACAGCCCAGTGAGAATCCCCCAGCTGGTATCTAACACTGAACTCATTTATTTTAAAAGGTCTAATTTAGTGGCAGAGCCAGTAGCCTGAGGGCTAGAGCTGAACAACAGGTCACCCCCTCCATCCTCCTCAAACAGGAGAAACACTTCTTCACAGCCAGCCCGAATCCCAGGCTCTCTCATGGGCTCCACACTCTCATTCTTTCCCTGAAGTTCAGGAAATTTCTAGTTCCACCTGCTCCTTTAGACATGCAGGGGAGTGTCCCCTTTTCCTCTTTCAGTACCAAAACATTAAATATTTTATATAATTAATAAATGTTTTGTATAATTTTTAAATTTTTTAAAAATAATTTCCAAAGTCCTTTAGAATTCTTTTACTGAATTTTCCTACCATCTTTGTCAAAGCCTGACCTTCCCATGCACATCCAAACTGGGCAAACCATTCTATTCATTTTGGAAGCCTCACTTACTGCTAAAAGAAATCACAGCATTAAAAAAAGTTACCCAGGCTAGCTATTACACAGATACATTTGTTCTGTGGATCACTAATCTAAAATATATTTATGTCCTAACACTTGGATGCTAATACAGCAGATCTCAAAGTGAAATATTTGCCTCATTGAAATTCAGTATTTACATTAACTTTTGTGTGCACTGAATTAGCCTTAGACCAGCTCCTTCCACAATCTGACAGATACATTATTCCAGCAAAATGAATGGATTTAGAGCAATTCCAAGGAGTATTTAGAAAAATTACAGCATATTTTGAACAGTTAAAGTGAAGTTTGGTATGAATTGTCACTAAATACATCTCAGTCATTGATGCAAAATACATAAAGCACTTTTCCCAGGCAGAGCAATGTGTGCCCACGGATGGTCAATAACAACAGGGCTGTTATTAAACTTCCACAAATCTGATTTTGGGAAGTTCTGCTCCTCTTACCAGCCAGTTGTGATAATCAGCAGTGAAGTCACACATGTTAGCTGTAACAATATTAAACCATGGATTGACTGTGGGCTGGGAACTGGAAAGGTGTTTTATCTCAAGGCTACTGGTTCGATTTATCCCAGGTCAGCAGCTGCTGAGATTTGTTCCAGCTGAGTGAGAGTCACTGTCCCATGGGAAGGAGCTGGGTGGGCCTGGATCAGGATCTGGGGAATCTCATTAAAATCCTGCAGCGATCAGGATCCTCAAAACACAGCCAAGATGCTAAAAACCCAAAGTATTAGCCTATTACTCCAAATCAACAGGCTTACACGTCCTATTGAAGTAATGGGGAAGGAAGTTTGTTTTGCTTCTGGCTCTCATATCCCACAGTGTTTCTCTAAAAACAGAGCTTGCCCTTAAAAGGCAAGGAAAGCTGATGACACTGATGCAGAGGGATGAAGCACATTTCTACACCCACAGCTTTAAAAGCCAAGTCCCAAAGTGTCTGAGGCCAACAGAAGGATTTCTGCAGACTTCAAACGCCCTCACACCAGGCTCTGAGGAGCACACGTGTCCCCTGGGAACCTGGAGAAAGTATCAAAGAGACTCGAAATTCAGATGCTTCCAGTTAAGTTTGTTTTATGACCACACCACACTGCATCAGATATTATCTCTGGGACTGATAAAAATGTAATTTGTGTAGGGCAGGGCTAACGTCACCAGTGCCCCAGCCAGGGCAGATCGCGTCCCAGAGCTGCCATCCCAAACCCTGGTGTGACAGAGTCTGTTTTCATTATTTCTCAAAATAAGATCTTAACCAGAAGATGTAAAATATGCCTTAACTTTCCATAGCCTAATGAGGTGTATTTGCATTAACTCCCCAGGCTTGAATATAAATTTAGGATTCTGTTGGTGGTCTGAACTAATTCCCACATCACTGTCTGTAGTCCAGAGGTTTTGAATCCTGTTGATGCAAACAGGTATTTCTAGGTTAATTACCCAAGACTGATCCTGTATTCCATGTACAAATCAACTATTTAGGTCATACACCTGTGCCCTGCATCCAACTTCATACAAGAGGCTTGTATCTGAAGTTCAGAAATGATATTTTGACCAAAATACTTAGCAGCTGTTATAAAACCGAGAATGTAATTGCATCAATAATTCAGGCATTGAAAACTGCCAGGGAGGAGCAGACAACTCCTTTTAAATGAGGATGGCAAAGGTGCTGCAGCCAGGACTGAAGAATTAAAGCTGAGCCCAGTCCCAAAGCCTGTGCCAATGTGTGTTAGTCTCTGACTGAAGGTTCTCTAACACCAAGTCATGTCACCTTGGACTGTTCCTTCAGTCCCAGGATGTCTGAAGCTTGGACAGACAGCTGAGCTTGGTTAGGGGTGACAATGACTGGGCATCTTTTCAAAAGTTTGACTTTGCTGAGCTTTGTTTAGCTTTTGCAGACAGCTTTAGGAGCCGCTACTGACGTACATCCCGCCAAGCTCCGCGGGGTAATGGGCAGCAGATGGGGAAACCCTGCCCCAAGCATGGCCAGGCTCTTATCAGCTCACAGGACATGCTCCTTCCTGCCTCCTTGCAAGAAAGACACTTTGAAATGGTTCCTGAAACAGCCACATATCCCTCGTGGCCTGGCTGTAAGGACCAACTGTGAAGATTGCAGTCTTGGGGACACTGGGAGCAGCCAGAACTCAAACACAGTGAAGATGTTTTCAAACACAGTGAAGATGTTTGAGTTCAGCTCTCTACATTTCCCCCTGGTAGTTCCTCTGTTTTTGTTTATTTACAGAGAAATAAAGAGTATAATGGGGAACAGTAAAGCTAATGGAAAACATTTCAGCTGGGTGTGTTTGAGTTGGCAGCACAATAATAACTGCAATAATCTCACAAAAGCACTGGCTGTCTCAGAGAACGAATCCAGCCTTCACTCATAAATGTCCAAGTGTTTATGGAGGAGGATAAATCCATTCCCTGAGTTCACCAGCTGCTACTGAGCAAATTATCACCGCTGTGTTTGAGATTTTCTGTAGGTGTTGCTGGGGAGCTCTGCCTTGTCAGACACCTAAATCACCCGGGCACAGTGCTGGGAGTGACACCTTGTGCTGGCTGCAAACACCGTCCAAGTGTCACCTGGCACTGCTTTTATTTGGGAAGAAACCACAGCCCCACTGGTGTCAGCCTGGTGTCTGGGAGGTGCTGGCACAGATATCCCGATTATGTTGTCATCAAGTGTCACCTCTGTGCTGAGCCTGCTCTGTTCTGCTGTGCTTCTCTGGATTGAGGGGGATGTTTGAGTTTATAGCAGCTGGTAGGTGAAGAGACCCATTGCTATGGGACACCCCAATCAGTTCAACAGGAAAATTAACAAACTGATAAGAACGGGGGAGAATTAATGGCTTTTCCTTGAATTTCAGCCTCTCCTGCTTCTCCCTTCTGAGTGTGTAAGGTTGGCTCTCCAAAGCAGCCATGGAGAAAAGGGCATCAGCCTCAATGTCCATCTCATTCATTTGCTACAGCCTAAATACTGATGATTCTTACACACATATAGCTCAAATGCACTCTTTAATTCATGGTTGAAGTTCTGAGGACTTCATCTGAAGTTGTAACTAAATGAAGAAAAGCCCAGTGTAACCAGGTGAAATTTTTAAAGAGACATTTTAGTTCTCAAATGTAATTTTTGTGTTGGTATCTTTGACATTCTCAAAAAACCTCAAATTTCTAAAGCTGAATTAAAAATGCAGTTACTGATGAGGTACCTAAACCAGCCATACTTGTGTTGGTGCAAATGATATCATTCCAACACAATAATCAAATGAGTTTCTCATAACCTCTCCTGTAATCCAATAAAGTAACAGCCTTTGTTATAAAACCTTTATCAATCTCAATCTATAATATTTACATACATATCACAGGGCATGAAAGGGACCTGGAACAACTGACAAGCAGACTGAGATAAATGACAAATAACCATCATTATGGCAAAAAAAAAGCAAAAGGCAGCATTATGTAGAAACTTTATCAAGTAATTAATGATCTATCTGGGAATAATTACATGTGACTCACCACTCCCATTTTCTTAAATGAATTTAAAAGCTATTAAATATCCCCTCAACAATAACCAGCATGTGAGACGCTGCTTTGCCTCTTTTGTCCACAAAATTTTATCTTAATCAGGGAATATGGAGAGTCTTGAGGAAGAGTGGGTGAGCGGATGCAGCTGTCAGGTAGTGAGGGATGGATGTGCTTGTAAGGACAAGGCTCTGATGCCTCAGGTTTGAGATTTTATATTTTTCACATTCTGTGCTGCTTTAGTGTGTGGGTCTGGGATTCACATCAGGGCATGGTGAGCTCTGTGCACAGAGCAGGGAGACAAAACAATTCCTGCTCCAGCTGGGCACCAAGGACAAATGATCCCAATCTCAGCCCAGGAGCACAAACCCCGTGGGCTGGAGAGAGAAAAACAAGCAGGGTGGGACTGCCTGGGCTGAAGCTGGGATGGGACAATGAACTGAAAGGTGCAAATGGAGCAGAACTGATCCCAGGGACAGAGCCCGTGCCCGGCCGTGCATTTTGGGGCCATTTTGGTTCATCTTGGGTGCAGCCCTGGCTGGGCTCTGGTGCTGCCCAAGGTGCATCCATGGAGGAGATGCTTTGAATAAATCCCTGCTCGTGCACAAAGAATGCAGCAGAACTCACATGCACACACACCAAAGTTTTGTTCCTCATCAAACAAAACTCCCTCCTACAGTATGCAGCTGTTTCAGTTCATGATTACAGCTGGGTTTTCTTCTAAAGCTAAAATTTGCTTTAAAATTGTTCAGAAATTTCATTTATGAGTCTACTTTACGGCATTTCACTTACAAGCTAAATATCCCAGAAAAACAAAAATCATCAAAACATCAGCAACCTTTAAACCCTATTTCAAAAGACACGGTCTTTGCCATTAAATCTTTTTCTTTTCACCCAAAAAGCTGCATTATGCAAACTTGGGAAGTGTATGAGATAGTTTATTGTCATTATTGGTGTTCTGTATGAGTGCTAACGACCTTGCATAAAGCAGACATAAATTATTTTCACATATCATCCCTGGAGTAGCTTTATGGAAATGCACAGAGTGATTGTGTACCAAGCTCTTCAATTAAATGCCAGAGAAAAAGTGACTTTGGTATGGTTTTGCCATTTGATTTCATGGGATGATCCCATTCCCCAAAGTGACAGTAACCTACTTTTATGCTAAAGGGCAGTGATTTGAAGGACCATATCAAAAATCTGTGCCTGTTGTAGCTAGCATTTAATTTCAACTCAATTAAACTGCAATTTGACTGGGGAGACACAAATTTTAAATATTCAAATGCAAGCATTCAATGACAATATTTTCATCTGAAAGGAAGGAAGATGAATACTTTTTGAGCAAAATCTTAAATTCTGTATCAAACCACAGGCCATGTTCATGTTGGACTTTTCACAGCACACAGGATATGTATGAGATATGCAGGAAATGTTTAAAAACATGAGTTGGTTTGATATGGATAAACTGCCAGGAATGTGGTACACACACCCCCTACTCAGTTTTGTAGTTATTCCTAAACCAATGTATGTAATGAGGAAAAGACAGTTTTACACAGGCACTCTGTAAGCTAAAATTAAAACAGATATATTTGTAAATGTGTCTGTTTGTGGAGGGATCAGGTTTTGTTGCAACTTTTGGATCCAGATGTGAATCTTGGAGCTGGAGCATTCCCAGCTGCCATCCTGGCTTTGCTGTCCTCTCACTTGAGTGCTTGATTTAAATCTGGCTTCAGTGGCACACCTGATGTTCCCAGAGAAGCCTTCTGGAACTAATGTGCTGTGCTGGAAGGACTCTCAAACAACTCCATGAAATCCAACACAATGGAGGAACGTGTGTGTATCCTGTTTGTGCAACTTCAGCTTCCCCAGGTGCTCCTGGATTAAATTCTCCCATCTTCAGTAGTTATTTTTCAAAAAAAAACCAAACCAAACCTCCCCAGATATTCTATACTGAGCAATAAATATGCAACAATGGATATATATTGCTTTAATTGTTTTATATTTCAGGGTCAACAAGAAACATAAGAAAATAGATGAATATTTTGCTTGCAACAAATTTTTTTGTTGTCTGCTCACAGGAAAGTTAGTTTTCCATAAAGAACTCCTCTTTTGTCCTCTTGGTTTGAAGGAGAGCAGCCTTCCTCTGGGAAATAACACCTGAGCTGACAGAAAGGATTGTGCAAGCAGCCTGTGAGCTTCACTAGCTGGAGCTGCTGCTTGTGACAACGTGGAACGAAAGCCAGGGCTGCTCCTGGCCTGGGAATTGGTGCATGGATGGGCTCCAAGCAGGGCAGCACCTCCTTCAAAGCCCATTTCACAGAGACAGACACACCGTGTGGCTTTGCAGCAATTCCCCACGCCAGCCAGCCCTGGCCAAGGTTTCCACCTCAGCCCGACACAAAGGCTCGCAGTGTTCCCTGTGCCAGCTCCCAGCAGCCAAGAAATGCACGCTGAATTTCATCATAAGGAAAATAAAAACTGGGATCGTTTAATTTGACATCGATTTCTCCTGAATCCGCAGCTCAGCAATTGCACAGTGCAGGGACTGAGCAGCTCCTCCCAGCCTGGGCTGTTTCTGTGTGTAAGGGATAAAATCACAAGCTTGGAAGAGTTTCCCCCTTTCTTGTTGCCCAGCACATAGGGAAAATATGGGGAATTGTTATCTTTGGCCTCCGTATGACAGTATGAAAGTGATGCATATAAAATACGTGTTGACAGAAAGCTGAAGTTCCCTGCTCTTTTCTTTTTGATCATCTCCACTTTAAAAAGCTTCAACTCCGTGTAATTCTTCCTTTCCATCTAATTTGCGAAGAAGAAGTGAAGACAACTGTTTCCAAAGATAAACTCAAGGAATTAAAATTATATTGTTCTTTAGTTCCTTGCTCCTATGCTGGTAAATTAATTCATAAATGGAAATATTAATACATATGATGAAAATACATCCTATAATTGCCCTGCTTAATAGATAAAGAACCATGAGAAAGACAAAGCAAAATAATGAATTAAGGAAAATTAGAGTTTTCATTTTGGGCACGAAGTTTTGAGTTGCAAATGAAGATAAGAAAATGAAGCACATTTCCTGTTTATGGTACCAAGATTCTCATTAAGGTGTCTCCTCTTTGACCTGGGTTGTTATGAGAAAGAAGCTAAGGCAAGCAAGCTTATCCTAATGAGAGGCAAGAATATCCCTGCTTTTTCACAATTAGAATAAATGTACTGGGGAGCCAGATGGGGCCTTTAAAATTTCCACAATTATATTCCTGCTGCAGATAATGGCAAAGACCTCACTGGCTATGTTAAGGCAACACTTAAATGAACAGATTAGCAAATTTTTGGTTTTTTAGCTTCATTTTTCCTCCTTTCGTTGTGTTTTGATGTTTAGTGAGTTCTGGGGAAGTGAGAAGAGGGGGGAAAGAGGTGATTTACTGGAATGTTTTCATTTGAAATGATAAATTTCATACAGCATAACTAGAAACAGTTTTTTACTCGATAAAAGGCAAGCTGAATGAATTACAAAAAAAGAGGCAAGCCTATGGTGGCTTTCATAAGCATCAAAAAATCCTGTCATTTTTATCTAACTGAAACACCAGTGTCCTTGATACTTCCACAATCTTGGATGTTGCTTTTCTGCTCATAATCCCCCTGCTTTCCTCACGTGTCCCACAATCCTGGCTCTGCCACAGCAGCTCCTCCAAAACACCAAAACATTCCTGGGTTTCACATTTTCCTCTGTACTGAGGGCTTTTGCCTGCCTGTGCCTCTGTACATCTGCTTCCTGCTGATTTAGGAATGGTCTTTTTTCTTCAGAATACACTTTTCCTGGGTTGGTTTAGGTGTGATGTTTCTAAAGATTCTGGGACAGAGTGACAACAAGAGGCAGAGACATCCTCAAATACATTGCTGTGGTTCAGAGAGACCTGAGATATTGGTAATCCCCAAAAATCAGACTCCTTCAAGACACCTGACACTGGGTGTTACCAATGAAGTGAACAGAGACTGACTGAGCAATGTTTAATTGTGCTGTTCAGTGTAGTTCAAGCATTTATTTCCAAACCCTTCACTTGCCCTTTTCTTGGAAAGCCCCTGTAAAGAGCAGGAGTGAATTTGAGTGAGTTTGGATGAGCACGAGGAGGAGAAAACTTCACTGAGTCTGTTTCAATACAAGTACAGTGGAAGCTAGAGAAAAACTGCTTCAAAATTTAAAGCCAGCTGTGCTTCACTTGACTTAAATCTGAAGATAATCAGGAAGCAAATAACCAATCCCTGCCTTAAACCTCCCTGTGGTATCTGGACCATGGGTTTATTTAACTGCACTGACTGCTGAAAACAGTCACTCAGGAAAGCCTATTTTGGCACCATAAACAAAGTCCAATTATTTCATCTTTACCGTGGCACCCAGCAAAATTATCAATAAGTAAAACAACTGGCAAGGCTTTAAGATCCATGAGAGTATCCAGCAGTGTGACAAACAAAACAATCGAGTTACAACGGGTAATAGACACAGTGGGCCCAATTTCCCCAACTTTACAATAATTTGAAAAGCCCTGCAGAGCTCTTTTCACTTGTTCATCTTACTTCCTTCACTGGGGCTCATAATTAATTTAAACCGTGCAATTCACCAACAGTTGTTCCATTGTATTGTCAGCTTGGTGGAGTTTTAAAAGAGCACTTATTGGAAACAATGATGGAAAAACTGAAATTGTGGTTGCATCTACCTTGGCTGCTTGCATTGGATTAGCATTGTTCAAGGGGTGCACTCCTGTGGTGGGCATGAATGTGGAGAAGATCTGTTTGCACAAAGTCCACGGCAATCACTCCACAAAAATCTAAATTTCTGAAGGATGGGTGTGATGGAGATGCAAAGATTGCAGCCTGGCATGGCTGAGCAGCGCAGCCCCTCTCATGGGCTGGATGGGAGCTCATAGACAAGGAGTTATTGACAGTCAGCTGATGAATGGGAACTCATTAAGCCGTGGGAATATTATTGCTTGCAATGCTCTGTCCATACAGCTAATCAATTTTCTAAGTGAATGAAACTGCATTAGGGTCGCTTTAATTTCCAATGAGAATGTCGACACAAGCACTTAGTGAAGTTTGACTAATCTATTTAAAACAAACTTAGATTTGTTTCTCTCAGTAGCTGTACGTAGGCAACTCTTGGACAGGATCAACGCAGCTACTTCAGGATTAACATGCCAAGGAATTCTGCCATTTCTCATTTCTCAAAGTGTATTTCACCTCAGCATCTTACAGATACAGCTTCAAGCACCTGCCCTCCAAGCTGATGTTAAAGATTTATTTCAAATCCAAAGGGACAGCAGACTTACTTTGTCTTCATGGTAAATGTTTTTATTTTTTCATTATAAGACTATATGGAAGTAACAAGAAAGTGAAATTTTTTAAAAAAGGAAAAGAATAAGAAGGTTTAATAAAGACCAATAGTTGTCATATCAAGTAATCCACAGGAAACGTGGGAAAAGCAGAGCATTAGCACAGTGTGCCACACAGAAGAAATCCCACACTGAGCCCAGAGAATTGAAAATGCACCCTCATCTCCTTGAAGCTGGTGGGAATTTTCCCACTGGCTTAGTGGAGACGGGTTCACACCCACACTGTCTGGGGGGAATGCTTTGCTGCTGAAGCACAGCGTGGCAGCCACCCCAGAAAAACAGCAGCCTGTGCACCAGGACAGATGCTGACTCAACCCAAACCCTGCTCTGAGCTCAGTCACTGAGGTTTTGGCATGGCTTTGTACCTGCTCCTGTTTTACTTGCTACACATGTGGGGATGGCACAAAGCTCAGGGAGAGAATCTACTAACAAACATTAAATGGAGATCACAGAATAGCCAGGATGCTGAACAGTGGCAGGACAACAGGACTGGACACAAATACTAAAGGAAATAAAGATCTATTTCCTGGCCTGAAATATTCAGAACAAAATCAAATTATTAAACTTTATTTGATCCCATGAAAAGATAAAATTTTGAAATGCATCTCCCGTGTTCAAAACATTTTGTATACAAAACCAATCCCTTTTCTTCATCTAGCTCCTTTCTGTGGAAGCAATTTTACTACTGCCCTGGATGTTCTGGTAGGCAGAAAACTGGTCAGGGATAAAAAAAAACTTTGTTGTACTGACCGTTAAGGGAGCCTCAAAACATGATGTGGCCACTGTCCTATTTCTGACTTATGCCTCAAGTCACCTGTCCTGTTGGTTTAACATGGATTTGTCTAACAAAAGTGTCAGATTCTTTTAACTACTAACCAGCCTCCAAGGAGTAATTACAGCAACAAAAGAAGCAATCACCTGAACACAACTGGGAATCTGTTATCTCTTACTGGTCCAAATAAACCACAGCAAAGGCCCTGATTAATTCTGAAACTGATGGTTCAGCTCACAATAAAGCTTTTAACCCTCAACAGCAGACTTGGTGCAGCACAGTGAAGAATTCTTTGTACTTGTTTGACAAATTTGCGTACCCAGGAGCAGCTGAGTTCAAAAAGCTCAGATTTTGAAGTGATTCTCAGCCAGTTACAGATTTTCTGCCATCAAAGGGGCGCTGTCCTGTGTGGCCTGTGAGGAGCCATGGGCACAGGAAGGGTTTTCCTGGGAATAATCCCCTTGCAAAGGAGTGCAGTATGAAACTCTAGTGAGTGCCCTTCCCCTGCTTCTGTCCACAGCTGTCTCCATGAAATCCAGCTCAAAAACCTTGTCATGGCTCCATGTGAGACAGGCCAAGAGGTGAAGGAGGGTGAAGCTCCTCTGTCCAGGGGGATTGTCAGCCATGTACAAAGAGTATTCAAATGATCTCATTAGCCAACAATCCTGCTTCCAAAGATCCTTTCAGATGCCCACAGAAAGTCAATTCCTGTTAGCCTGGCGTAATTTCCATCTGATATTTTTTTTTCTTAAAAAGAACTGTGCAAGTTGGCTTCAAGCTTTTCATGCTTATCTGGGAGTAAATATGATAAATTTGGGGCTCAGCAATGTTTTTACTTCTAGCAATGTTTCTTTTGATTATTTCCCACATGAGAAAAGATAGCTAATTCTAGAAAATAGCTGCAATGTATTTCACACTGTTCAGGAAATCAGCCTGCATCTAACCCAACACGGGCATGAGAGGGAGTCAGATATTATGGAAGGGGAAAATAAAAAATTGCTTTTAAAGTATTCCAGCTCCATTCCCCTCTTGCTGTTTTGGATGCTGAAGAGCCATCCATCTCTGCATGTCTACAGCCAGAGCTCATCCCTTTCCCAGGGAAGCCAATGCCATTGATTAGGAGGAGAAGTGCCTAGTTAGGCACCTATCCATTCTGGAGGAGGGAGAGACCTGTCCATGTGTTACAGCCTCATCCCCAGTGCTACAAACAGGCCCTGTTTGCCTGAATTAATGGCCACAGACACATCGATCCCATGGCAGAAAGGTCACACTCCCCAAAGCCAGACACATAAAGGAGAAAAATGAAGAGCTTCACTCTTCCAAGCGAGTGTTCTGTCTGCTGAGCTGCTCAGCGTCTCTCCAGAACTCTCTGTCTGCAATATCCCAGTGTACACAGCCCAGTCTGCAGCATCCCAACCTTTACAAGGCTCGCTGTGATTACAGCAAAGCCATGTTTTAATCACAAAGAATGTCACCTTCATGTTGAAGCCATCCAGACAGTTTTCAGCAGATGTGGTTCAGCAGGGTCCTCTGAGGCTGCAGTGAGCCCGTGGTGTTATCATTGTTTTATACTGAATGAAGAGAGAAACTAATTCACTGTCCTTTTGTGCTGGGAATAGAATAATGCATGTGATTTTCCACTTTGAAAAGATATTTAATAATCCCATTTAATGTTGAGTTAAACATTTCATTGTTTGCCATGACTAATCCACAGATTTGAAGGGAAAATTCCACTTTAAAGTGTAATGGAGCTTCTCTGCTCCTTCACTTTTGAATTAGTGCTAACACAATTTTAAAAATAAGTACCAATTTGTGGAGATATTTTGCAGCACGTGTCCTAACACACTTATCCTAAGTGCAGTTAAATAGAGGGTGCTTTGGATAACAAATGCAAATTCAGTAAAACCAGTGCAATCTTCACACAGAGAAACCTTCTAATTAAATGAATAAACTTATTCTGAAAGATGTTCAATGAAGGATGCAGAATAGGATTATTCTACTCCATCAAGCACCTTTTTGATGTTTAATGAAACTACAACACCAGGTAAATTATGGGTTTGTGTTCACTGCACACTTTTTAATGGGATTATAAAGAAAAATCCAATATATTACAAGTGGGTTAAATATATTTTTATATCTCTGTCTGGAGAGGCAACCTCCAGAATGATCATTTAGAAATACCCAGCTGACTACTGGAAAATATTGAAAGAAACACACTGTTATTAAAACACAGAAACCACAGAACTGTTGCTACTTTCAATCTGTCATGGCCAGTGAATACAATATAAAAATATGTAAATATTTATGGGTGCACAGTAATGACCTATAATAACAAATTCCATTACAGTATTTTTAAAGAAATACAACTGCCATAGCCATTTTTTGCTATTTCCATATTTATTTTTTTAAAAACACTGTAGGTGTCAGGATTAAGAGGAAAGAGGCACTGAAGGGGCCATGAGGCGTGTGCCACACTGCACGAGGTTACAGCCCTGTGAACATTTCTTAGGAAATGAGCCTTATTATTCAAATACTTCAATTACAGGAGCTCCCTGCCAATTTGAAGCAATTGAAAATGTCACACCTCAGCGCAGAGGGTGATCCTGGCACCAAATGGTTTCTGTGGAACCAGCCCTGCTGCTCAGTGACAGCACTGATGGAGCTCCCTGGGACATCCAGGGGCACACAGTCAGGCTGTGGCAGCTCCCGTGGAATAACCCATGGAATAACCCATGGCACCAAGGCAGGGATGCTGTGATGGAGCTCCCTGGGATTTCCAGGGCACCAAGGCAGGCTGTGGCAGCTCCCATGGAATAACCCATGGAAAAATCCATGGCACCAAGGCAGGGATGCTGTGATGGAGCTCCCTGGGGTTTCCAGGGCACCAAGGCAGGCTGTGGCAGCTCCCATGGAATAACCCATGGCACCAAGCAGGGATGCTGTGATGGAGCCTCCTGGGATTTCCAGGGGCACACAGTCAGGCTGTGGCAGCTCCCATGGAATAACCCATGGAAAAATCCATGGCACCAAGGCAGGGATGCTGTGATGGAGCCTCCTGGGGTTTCCAGGGGCACACAGTCAGGCTGTGGCAGCTCCCATGGAATATCCCATGCACCAAGGCAGGGATGCTTTGCTGTCTCTCACCAGAGCAGCTGCCAAGGCCACCCAACCCCACTGGGTTTGGTTTGCCATGATCACCACCTTATCCTGAGCAAAAGTTACACTGGCCAAAGTGGGTCAGCACCCAGCTTAGCTTTAAACCAAACAGAAACATTTCATCAGCCCTCATTCTGCCCAGCCCAGTGTGGGTGGGAGCAGGAGCCACTCATCTGGCACCTCCTGCAAGGCAGGCACTCTGCTGCAAGACAGAGTCTTTCAATCCTGGCCAAATGGCTACATCACTCCTCCTGTTGTCAATGCTTGCTTCTGTGGAAAGACAAGCTGTCTGGGGAGGGCTGGATGCACATCTCAGCACTCTGAGCTGGGCACAAACTGATGGCAAGCTGCAGGGCACATGAACTGCTGCCACCCCTGCTCTGCCAGCTGGGCAGCAGCTCCTGCAGCAATCACAGGAGGGCCAGAGAGAAAAGCAGTGTTTGAACACCACAGAATTCATCTTGCAGTTTCTCCTGAGATTTTGGTGTTTGATGGCTGCAGAGCATCACAGACTCCTGAGAGTTCTGACTGGAGATTTTCAAATGGACATTTTCAGGCACAGATTTGTGAAATTTGGAGAAAATTTAAGTTCACTTCCTTCTGAAACCTACATAGCTAAAACCACTATTTCTCTGATAGCCAGGTGACATAAATTGAGTCCCTGTATTCAACAGCTGCAGTTTTGATAAAGATTTTTCTTTTACTCAGAGACTTTTGAGTCGTTGATGACACCAGTTCCAAGGCTAAAAGCATCTTCATACAATAAAACTGGTACCTCAGGGAAAAGAAAAAGACTCCTTTGCACTGAATCAAGAGGAAGAAAGTGGTTACCAGGCTTGGAAATGCTGGGAAAGAATATTTTTTTCCTAAAAATAACAAAGTTATGCTTCAGCCTCACTCACCGCTCACCCCATGGACTTCTGCTGTCTCTGAAGGAGACCCTTGCATAAAACAGGTCTTGAGCCTTAGCTCATGAAAAGCACTAAAGGAACATCAAACACTGCAATAATGTCAGAAAACAGAACTGCAAGTAATTTTTAATTGAAATAATGAAATGGAAGATGCTCACTTTGACTCCTTGTTGAAATTCGAAGTTGGTGAGTTTTGGTAGGTTTTGATTGAGGCATTAACACCTGTGAAGTGGATGAGGTTGAGAAGGTGCTCGGTGTTTTGTTGGACTGACACACACACAGAGACACACAGACACACACACAGACACACACACACACAGACACACAGACACACAGACACACACACACGGACACACACACACACACACCTCTGCAGGTCTGGTGACACCTTTGGCTCCCGCTGTCACCCTCAGCTTTGGCTGCTGTCCCAGCCCAGCTGCTGGCTGTGTGTCCATCCCTCAGCCTGGCTCCCTCCTGCATTTCCCACTGCCCCAGCAGTGCTGCCAGCTCCAACCCCAGGCTCTGAACTGGGCCACCCCAGTGCTGCCACACATCCCATTGTGTGATGCTGGCAGGCAGAGAGGCTTTGGGGAACAGCTGGAGGTGCTCCTGTCTTGGCCAGAGCAGCTGAACCTGCCAAAGCCCATCAGGCAGAGCACACAGCTCACACATTCAGCTGCACTACCTGAGAATCACCAAATTGCTGCTTTAAACACAAAGCACCAGCCTGGATAAGAATGATTAAAGAAGAATGGAAGTAACAACCAGAACAGCTGAGTACTTCCATAGAAAACACACTGCTAACACAATTTAGGGAAAATACAGGATGCCTAAACCTTGCACGTAATTTAATAATATTCTTCAGGATAAAGAAAAAGAAAAAAGATGTTATCTGCTCTCTTGATAAATGCTTCAAACTTACAGAGATCTGATCTTCATCTGGTTTAACTCAGAGTGACTTCACTTAAAGTCAGAGGAGCCATGAAAGTCAACAGCAGATGAAGAGCTGGCCCTGGTTTGCTATTCACTAATCTTCAGGGAAATAGTAAGATTATGGACAGAATACTTTCTTTCTCCAAGATAAGGAAATATAATATCCCTAGAATACCTCTTATCTACCCTCCAATTCAATCTGGAAAGTCTTTCTTTTTTTCCAAGCTTTCTGTACAATTTCTGTTCCACAAGCACAGCCCTTCCAAGTTTACTGGCATTTTTAATGTGTTAAAGCTGTCGCTCCATTTTTGGCCACAGCTCTTTCTTTTCCTGAGTCCTCCCAAAAATTAAAAAACCTGTTCTTTTCCTGCTCCTTCCACTCTTCAGAGAAATTTTTCCATTTTTTGTGGATGGAAATGTTTGCTCCAGTTACAATCCCCTTGAGCCTCTCCGTGGTGTTTCAGGTTCTGAGCTCCTCAGTGAGTGTGTGGGACAGGGCAAGCCAGAGTGTGTGAGCTGAGATCTCAGCACTGCTTCCTCCGTGGCAATTCTCATCACCACCACAGCTCCTTTATGGTATAAAAGCAAACTGGATTCCAGATAAACTCAGGAGCATGTCTGTCCAACATTCCTGGGGCTGTGGTGCCATCTAGTGAGTCAGTTACAATGCTCTGTGTGTCCATTTTTGCACAAATACCAAATTTACCTTTAAAAATAATACTAAATAAATATACTGCTGTCCTCGGGCAAAATTCCATCAACAGAGTAATCAAATCAAATAAAGTTTTTACCCAACAGTGCCCTATGTCATTGAACTCCCAAGGCACTAGGGCTGCACAGGATTCAACGTTCCACGGAAAGTATAAAGCTTGAATCTTTGATAAAGTCATTCCAAGCAGAAACAAAGGTGCTTTAGTTGGTGGTACCCAGCTTGTAGACTAAACACATCCCTTGTATAATCTGTCTTAGAAAGCTCTTTACACTATTTGCCACACTGGCAAAAGGATGTGTAAGGGCCTGTTACCTGCCTTGAGTATTTCCTTGAAATCTCAAGTCCTGCAGAGCTTCTTTGCTCAAAACCACCAAGAAAAGTGGCTCAGTTTGAAGCCAAAGGCTTCATATTGGAAATTTTCCATTTAACCCTTTCTGCGCCTCCAGGTGGGACACAGGATTTCCTTATTTATGTCTCTACCTCCTTCAGGTGAGCTCACTCTGAGCCACATCTGGGGCCTGTGAGGGGACCCCAAGACACCCCCAAAGAGTTTTTAATGTTCCCCTGCAGCCCCTGAGCATCCCTCAGAGCCTGGCAGCTCCATGTCCAGCTAATAGCTAGTCCAGCCTCTCCTCACTGCACAGAAATGAAAAACCAGTGCCCACCTGGTCCTGTTTGATGCTGGATATCATCAGCCTCCAGCTCACACAGTTTAGGAGAGTCAGTAAAACCACACAGGCATTGTTCAAGGCTCCATCATTGTGTTATCTCTGCCTTAAAACTCCCGTAAAAAATACCGCGCGATCAAAAGGGTTCTTTTGTCTCACGTGTTCCCATCTCACCTCTGCCATTGCTGCTCTTTATGGAACTGTAAAAATCAGCCCAGACCTACAAAACAGCTCTGCCGTGTGATGGCTGGGACAGCTGCAGACAGATTCCACCCAAGAATTTGCAAATCACAGATCTGATCCTAAGTCTGCTCATGAACATCTCATCCACCTCACAGGGCTCTGCAGCAGGCCTTACACCAAAGATGTTGTCTATTAAGTTAAATTCTGTTTTGGATGATATTTTGGAACCGTTGGCATAATTGATATTTCAGTTTCCATTATCTGCAAACAGATGAACTTATAATATTTTACAACAGTTTTAGGTAAAGATTGGAAATCTGATTTAAGTTATTCCTACTGCTGCTTTACTTCACTGAAAGAAATTGGTATTAAATTGTTGGATATATTTATGTGTCCACCTTGTTAGCACTTTAGTCTGTCTGAAGTACCCGCAACCTCCCATACTTCATTCTCACCATTAATTAAAACTTTTCCAAGCTTAACACACCCAGGAAGGAGGATTGGGGAGCAAGTGTTGTGTAAGAGATGAACTCATATAAAATCCAAATGTGATTTAATTAGTTGATAATGGATCATTAATTACAAAGCTAGTGAAATGAAACACATTGTTGTGGAAACACATAATGGAACTATTGAGAAAGAATGGATTTGTTTTTACTGAGTACTTGTCTGCTAAGAAAACCACCTGTGCAAATAACCGGCTCAAATCAGATGACAAGCAGATTTTTTATTGCTCAAGAAAGATTTGGGTTTCCATGACAACGCACCCAGGTCAAAACAGCATATTATATATTTTTCTGCAATAAACATCTCATTTACTCTAAAAGGTTTAACATCCACGTTTATAATGTGTCTAAAATATATTTATTAGCTAGGAATTATTTAATGCAGCAGCTTCTGCCCAGAAATGGCTGTCCAGTGACTGGGGATTCAGCTCCAAGTGTATGGGATCTATCCTAAGCCTTCTGGCATTTTAAACAAATGCTGTAATGCTGTTTGGCTTATAGTAACCTACTGTAAGCTCTGGGGAGAACTAAGCAAACATTTTAAATGTTATACAAAAATTTTTATTTAATTGAATTCAAGCATTTATAAAACTATATTAAATTAAGTCATATTCATAGGTTATCCAGCATTTAACATTTTCACCAGTAATTGCCTATCCATCTAATTTAAAATTTAATGAAATTATTTAAGAAAAAGCTTTTCTTGATCTGAGGGCAAGTATGCTTTATTTATAGGCCCTTTCTTAGAGGGAGAATGGAAAGTACAAATGTGTTACTCATTAGGGCCCACGTTGTTACGTGGCTGCATGGCTGAATCACTGCTTCCCCAGGGTGCCTGGCCAAAACCTGCTGCAGTCAGCACAAGCAGGAGAAGAGGAGGTGTTCTCCTCTCCAGCCTTCTGAATCGAGAAAGCCATGAGTAAATCTCCCAAATAATGAGGGGTTCCATCCACCAGAGCTGCCTGGAAGTGGCTCTGAGCTCTGACGGAATTTTACCTCAGCCAGGGAAACAAAAAGCAGTGGGCAGGCCACAGGCTGGAGCCCAGCTTTGCTTTAGGTGTGACACTGTGCCATTGAAATGCTGTTCTATAAAATCCTCTCCTTCTCAGAACACTCCTCATCCCACAGGGAGAAGGAGAAGGAGAAGGAGAAGGAGAAGGAGAAGGAGAAGGAGAAGGAGAAGGAGAAGGAGAAGGAGAAAGAAGGAGAAGGAGAAGGAGAAGGAGAAGGAGAAGGAGAAGGAGAAGGAGAAGGAGAAGGAGAAGGAGAAGGAGAAGGAGAAGGAGAAGGAAGAGAAGGAGCCTCCTAAATGTCCAGCAAACGTTTCCAGGTCCCTTTCAGGCTGAAATGCAGCTTGTACAAATGTGCTCTTGTCTCCTTCTCAAACTCCTGAAGTTTTTGGTGTGCTGGGAAGCCTGGCAGCTGCCCCAGCTGTCCTCAGAGCTCCTGGGGATTCCTCAGAGCACATTTTGCTCTGGGGAATCCACAGCATGTCCAACTACTGCCCAGTGGATGGGTCACAGAGATACAGAGCTGAGGCTGTTTTGGGAGAAAGAAAAAAGGAAAATCCTTGAGGAAAATTTGCTTTAATTTACAGAGAAACAGCTTGATTAGTGTTTCTGGGCATAGAACAACTTGTTTTCTTTCACGGGATCAGCCCAGGCTAGATGGTAGAACACATCTCCTTCCTCCTGGAGTGATCACAGTGACAATATTTGTTATTGTGATATTTTATGAAAAATCCCTTTGCCAGGATTTTTCTCCTGAGAAGCCTCAGAAAAGAAATGTAAACAATTAAAAATAATTATCTGATATCTTGGAATGTGGTTTGGAGTGGCATCTTTGACTGGTTCCATGTGAATTGTTTTTACTTAGTGACCAATACCAGTCCAGCTGTGTCAGACTCTCTTGTTTGTCACGGGTTTTTATTATTCATTCTTGTCTGGCCTTCTGATGTCTTCTTTCTCTTTCCTTAGAATAGTTTTAGTATATAATTATAATATAATATAATATAATATAATATAATATAATATAATATAATAATAAATCAGCCTTCTGAGAACTTAAGAGTCAAATTATCATCTATCACCTCTCACTATGAAGGTGCTTAGCAGGGCTTTATGGTCAGTTTGGAAAAGAAAGTGCAATAATCACCCTCGAGTCTGGAATTCAAAGGTAGATTGTTGTGTTGTGAGGGAAAATAAGCAGCTGGATCAAACACCTTTTAATGCATGGATTTTTTTTTAAAGACTCTCTGAAGATAGCCTGGGTCAGCTCTGTTCCTTTTTTCTAAACTTCCAACTAAAAGAAAGAGTTTTTCCTGTTTCAGCAAGAGTACATAAATACAAGTCACACCCCCCCCTTGAGACTTCTTTAGAACAAAACCTGAATATAAAATTCTTGATAAAAGGAGAAGTTTGCTCTACATAATTCTGCTCCCAATATCCACAACTCCCAAGTGGATAAAGAATAACAAAGTAAAGCTTAAAAGGTGAGGCTGAGAAAGAAGCAGTGAAAAACAAGGGCTGGTGGAACTTGGGAACATCCCAGCATGTTCAAACACCAGACAGGCTGCTTCCCATCCCCAGAGCACATCCTTTAATGTGAGCAGCCCTTGCAGCAGCCACTGGGAAGTGTGGAAGGAGTTTAGGGGATTAGCTGTGCCCTGCCCACACCTCTGGTCCCACCTATAGAAACATTGCACAAACCAGTGCAGGGAGCATTTCCTCACCCTCTCCTGTCTTTGATTAATATCTGTAGCCAATGTGCTAATTACTATTCAAAATAAAGGTTAGATTCTGTGAGCACTGACATGCAAATCATCAGGAGAACCAAAACATTTCTATATCCTAAAACATTTCTATTCCAGGACTGACACCAACCTGGGGCAGTGGATTTGGCACATCCCACGTGCCGTGGTTTGGTTTGGGGGGCAGCTGGGCAGTCTGTGGTCACTGTCCCCTTGCAGGGACCAGGCAGGCACTAGATGGCTCCCGAGTGACAGGCTTGGTTTGCTTAGAAATCCAGCTTTCTAATGATCCCTTCCCTTCCTGCCTTAGACATTTGTCCAAAATCTCTGCTCCCTTCTCACAGACGGTTTTTTACAATTCAGCTTTGCTGTCCCAGGCACTGTGGAGTTTGTTGTCTCTTGAAGTGGATGGGATAAAGCAGGGCTGCCCTGGGTTTTGGGTGGTCTGGGGCTGCCAGGGCTGCCCTCACACAGCTCTGGAAGGATTTCCTGGCTCTGGGTCCTGCAGAACTGGGTTAGCTTAGCTGGGAGCCAGCTCCACTGGCACCAACTGGGCTCCCTTGGCTGGTCATGTCTCTCCAGAAGTGACTTTCATGTTGCTTTTCCTAGAGAAGCATGTCTGGTCCTTCTGAGAATGTGACAACACTCTCACCCTTTCCCAAGGCAAACAGCTACTGTCCAAACCAGCTTTTCAAAAGAAATGGGCTTTGTAAACAACAGAATGCTCTTGAAATCCTCTCCCTGTTGTGATGTGGTGACCACACAGGAGTACAACAGTTCCCAACAGCACAGCTCCGAGTTCCACAGAAAATCTGCACTCTGAGAGCTTTAGCAGCCTTTCTGCAGTAAACAGAAATAAACAGAAACCTAATTTCCTCCCTGAAAAGAGACAGAAGAGCACACTTTCTAAACATGGCACGCACTTAGGATCCCAAGGTAAAGCTTTCCACATGGTGAGCCTGTCATGGAAAACAAAGTCAGTTTGTCACTGGATTTGTGTTCGGTGGCTTGGACACAGACACTGGTAATGTGGAAATGCTGGGGAGTCCAAACCCAATGATGGGTTTTAGATGTCAGTACAATTGTCTGAATATTGTAACACTGAGATTAAATTCTGGCCCATTTAATGGTGGCTGAGTGACAAGGGTGGGCCTTGGGAGCTTTTCAGGACATCATGGATGTTTCCCAAATTCCCATTCTCCACTCTGCTGCTGCTTCTCCTGGAAGGGAAGGTGCATGTGTGGGCAGAGGGGTCCCAGGGGTGGGCTGGCAGCAGGACTGCAGGACACTGCCAGGAGCTGCTCTGGTCACCTCTGCTCTCAGGAATTATCTTCTGTAATTTAACAGCTGTGTGGGTGAGGGGGAATGTATCACTGCAGTCTCCTGCAAGTACAATCACCACTGAAAGTCCTTCTGGATGTGTGAAAAGGGTCTAATTGAGGTCACCTCAATAGTCTTGAAGCCCTTTGCTGAGCTGGGACCTACTGGGCACTGCAGTGAGCCCAGCTGGACTGCTCAGAAAGAACAAAGCCCAAACTCAGACCATTAACAGCAAACATTGGGGAGTTACCATGAGCACACAGTGGAGGCACAGTGTAGAAAATATCAATTCCTATTGAGTTCCTCACTTTCCCACTCCCTGTTTGTGAAACAGTTCACAGAACTCCAGCAGAGAAGTTGGAATAAAGAACAGTGGCAGCTCCTTGTGCATATTAAATAGATTTCCTGAGTCCATCCTCCACATTAGATTAGGCAATACCAACATTTAAAAATCTTAACCATTTGAGTTTTGAGGGATGAGACAGGGTAAAATGTGGCTGTGCTGCACATTAAACTTATAAAAGCATGGCTCAGTATCCCATCACCCACCAGCAGCCTTCCAAACTCAGACAGGAAACACCTGGACCTCTGTGGTCAAACATCACTGGGAGTGCACTGTGCATTTTGGAACAGATCATTTCGAATTGTTAATAAATATTCATCTTCTTGCACTAAAACACTGTGTGTCCCCTGCTATAAACATTGGTGGAGCTAAATTAAATATGTGCAAGGTTAGTCATCTTGACTTTTTTTTTCTCCATAAAAAAAAATGAATGCTTGACTTCCCCTCCAAGAACATCCAAAGTTTAAAAACCTTTAAACCCCTGAAGATAATTCTATGGGATATACAATTCAAATCTCTCCATTTTGGTTACATTTATTCTTTGTTAACACATTCTTCCATCTTTTCTAAAAGGCTCATTATGGAGCTCCCTAAAATGAAGCCTTTGTTTCCTTTCCTGGGAAAAGCCTTGCACCTTGGCAGAGAGAGCCCTGTGGGCTCACACAGGAGTTCACTGTCACTCCCCTCATGGTCTCAATTTGAAAAACAAATCTGGAGATGGCCCTAATTAATGTGAGAGCCAAAGGGCAAAATGCAAATTGTGTACAAACCCTCAGACCTTCCCTCAAGAAGCTGCACAAAATCCCTGCCTCTAGTTTTGCTGCATTATGTTGGAGGTAAAGGGCTCCAGAATCATACTTGAATTAAGATTTCCCACATTTTAGGATTAACCATTTAATTGTTGCAAACCAGCCCTGAACTGAATGAAGCCCTGAACTTTCTGCTGCTGAAAGAGGCAGAACAGATGATCCAGGTTGGACTCGATTCCAAATCATAAAACAGATTTGTTAAAGATAATTATATACAAATCTTGCTTCCATACGTAAGGCAGATTCTTTATAATTTGCACACGTTTGGGGGTTGTTTCAATGTTTCTCTTGCCTCACTATCTTTTTTTAGAGCTTGCTTGCTAATACTATATTTCCATGTCTTAACAGCTTCCATTGTTTAGATTTAACATAAGCATTCACCAATTTTCTACTGAAATATATTGCCTGTGGAAAATTAATGTATTTTTCTGTCTTTTCTCAAAGCATTTTAATACTCAGGAAAACAAGATATCATAAATCTAAGGAAAGAAAAGCTGCTTTCAATTGAGCAGAAAAAAATAAAAGGCAAATCTGTTGTGCATGTGTGTCAACAGCTTTGAAAGCTGCGAGTGAAGCACAAAAAGCAATCAGAAAAATCCTACTGCTCATACAGAAAATATTTCCCTTGGTGAGAACTCCACCAGCACTGAAGCAGCCTTAAAACTTGGCTTATTTTCTCTGTCTGTAGCTCCACAAAGAAGACTACTTGTTTCTATTTTCTGAACGTGTTGAAAACTAGAACATGGCAGCTGTAATTCTGCTGCAGAGCTCCCCCAGACAAACAGCAAAACAACCCTGGCCACCTGTTTTGAGCAGACTTCAGCTGTGGAAAATGCCTCTCCAAAGGGAAAGTGTTGGGGAATATTTATGAGACCCTAAAAGCAAGTGGGTTCTAGCTGAGATTTTTCTATAGTTTGTGTTATTTATTAAATATCTGTTGCTGTGACCCCTCTGCCCCAGGGAGGTTGTTTATTTGTGCAGTCATCACTGCTGGGAAGAGCAGGATTTCTGCTCAGACAGATGCAGGAGGCAGGCAGGGCTGAGATTCCAGCCTAAGTTGTTGCTGCTGGGCTGTGGGGACAGGAGGAGGAGGATGGACCTTCTCCAGACCTTCTCCTGAGTTCCTCCTGACCTTCTCCAGACCTTCTCCTGATCTTCTCCATACCTCTCCTGACCTTCTCCAGACCTTCACCAGACTTTCCTCCTGACTTTCTCCAGACCTTCTTCTGACTTCCTCCAGTCCTTCTCCAGTGCTTCTCTAAACCTTCTCCAGACTTTCTCCAGACCTTCTGCAGACCTACTCCAGATCTACTCCTGACCTTCACCTGATCTTCTCGAGACCTTCTCCAGACTTTCTCCAGACCTCTCCCTGGGCTGGTGGCTCCTGAAGGGACCTGTCAGGCTGAGTGCTGCTGAGAGGGCACAGGATGCGGAGCCAGGGGCAGCCCCCATCCCCGAGCTCCAGCTCTTCTGGAGCCACCTCAGGTGTGTGAGGCTGGCCAGGCAGGCAGTGCAGCTCTGCCTCTCGAGGGGGTGGGTGACACCTGGAATTTGGAGCCCTTTGGAGTGACACAGGCACTGTTCACACACTGCTACTCCCTCTGAGCACTGGTCAGCCACCCTGTGGAGCATTCCCTGGATCCTGCAGCAGTCCCAATAATGATAAAGTAGAACAATAATTAGCACATCTGCTCTGCAAATAGTCTCTGAACCCTCCTCTCTTCTCCCAGCAGATTTTTTTGACTGTACCTTCACAGTGCTGTGGATAAATAATGCCCCAACCCCCTGCCCTCCATCCATCCATTGCCTGAGGAAATCCATGGAGCTGCTCCTCACCATGCTGCTCCCCACACCCTCCCAGCTATTGCCACACTCAATTTCCTGTCTTCTGTTGACACAAATAAGCTTGCAAAATTGCAGACATTCTGGAAGGTCATTGTGTTCCACTGATATTGGTATTTCCATAAGTATTCAGGCAGTCTGGGATTTAGAGGACACAGAAAACTGCGTGAGACGCCCAAAGTGTTCAAATAAATAAATAAATTCTGAAAATGAGTGGTTCAAGAGCTTGGAAAGGCCCATGCAAAGCATTCTCTGGAAGTCTGTAAAGTTCTGGCAAGCAGCATTGCCTACAAAACAGGAGGGATGAGTAACAAACTCAGACATTCAGTTAAGATGGACAGAGAGAGGTGGAAGTGCTTCCTCAGTGGCTGAGCTCTCTTCCCTAAGCCATCTAAACAGAAGCAATTTTCATGTAATAAAGCGATCATAGATCATCTGACATGAAGACTGTTTCAGCTGAGTGGTAGCTAAGCAAATCATCCAGTAGCTTGATTTGTTTTTTTGGCTGATCACGGCCAGTTTGCTGGAAGCGAAAAGGAGGAACGGGAGAAGATTAGCTCATCCACCTTGAACAGATTTAATAATAATCCCTCAATTTTTTTTTTTTTTTTACAGGTCCCTACTCTAATTAGCCAAGAAGGAGAAGCTCTCATCAACGCCAGCCCAGCACCATTCCCTGCCTGTCCCCACTGCTGGATATCCCCATGTTCCCCATCTGCCGCCAGGCTCGGAGGTGACTTCACCACAGCCACTCATGTGCAGGCCAAACCTTTTCCCTGCAACCTTCCAAACATTCACAGCCCTCCTTGGTACCTAGAGACCTTTCATTTCAGAATGTATTCCAGCTGGGCTGCAGAGCAGGGCTGGGATTTCCTTGCTGGCCCTGCTCTGAGGCCGAGGGGAAGCTCAGGCCTCTCCTGCTCAGGCCTCTCCTGCTGCCATCAATGCCTTGTTTGTCCGCAGCCTTTGCCACCAGCCCCGGCACTATGAACACTCTCACTGTTACTGTTTAACTGCAGTAAATCAGTTAAAGACTAACTGTGGTGTTCCACAGAAATATTTTATTTCATGTAGCCAGACTGGCCTGCAGTCCTGGGCCTGAGTGCCAGGCTGGAAGGACTATAAAGAACAATGATTTTGGATTTCGCTGTGTATTTTTCTCCATGACTTAAATACACACACAGAGTAAGGAGAAGAAGGACTTTGTGCCTTAGCAAGCTCACATGTGAATACATCTGCCTCTTCAGGTAGAGAAAGCAGCCTGCTGGGTCTAAAAATTCAGCAAATAAGTATTTTTAATGAAAGATTTCATTGTGCATTTCTCTAGCAAACTGAAGAGCTAAAAGCAGGCATTATTATGGTAACTCCTGAGTGACCAGTTCAAACAGGGCAAACACGGATGTTAGGATAAATGCCTTTCCAAGAAACCCTCCAGATTCTAAATGACAGCATTTCATTTTTCCAGGAGCCTCTCGAGTGCGACCGTGTGGATTTTCAGTGGCACAAATATCCTGCTCACAGCTGATGTTTTGTTTTTTTTCCCCAAGCCAAGTCAGGAGAAAACACATAAATATTCTTCCAAGCAGATCACTTATTTCCCAGCTGACATGCATTTTGCATTCCCCTATTTTCATCTATTTTCCCTACACACACAGTCCATATTGTAATAGGGAAAACAGTTTATATGAGAACACTGGCCTGGAAGAGTTTAAATTCTCCTTGAAAATCTTGAGTAAAAAACTATGTGGGGCTCTTTTCATTGGGTATTTCAGTATTTTTATTTAATGTCCAGCTGTTAGGGAAACACTAAACTAAACCAAAGTTTAGTTTGAAAACTGGAGTTTGGCACCAGTTAACTCTAGTTTTTGTTTGTTTTCTTTTTTTCAAAAGCCAGACTCAGATTATATCATGGAGACTTTTCCATGCAGAAAAACTCTTAAACTCTGTATCCTTTTGAGATCCAAGGCTTCCTGCAACCAAACTGCCCAGCTTTAGGACACAGAGGGGATGGTAAATCTGTTTTGCATTATTCACCATCTGAATGGGGACTAATCCCACTAGAACATGCAGCCATAAAGCAGTGAGGGATGAAAATCAACTCAACTGATAGGTAGGATGTCAGAGGAAAAGGAAAACCCTTGATGCAAAATACTGGAGAAAATGAGTTTTAAATCCCTGTATGAACAAAACAAACTTGTGACATCTGGAGCATGATTTAATACTCCACCAGGTGCTGCTGCACTTTGTGTTTGCAAAAAGCATATGACAATCTTGTATAGGATTTTTGCTTTAATTATCAGTGTGTGAAAACAGCATTAAGGAGGTGATCACAGTAAGCCTGAAGCTTTGCTCTGATTAACAAATTAGCCAGTTCTAAACAGATCAAGTAACAGTCAGAAAAGCTGATGACCCTTGAAAGCAGGCTTAAACTTTCATTGGGCCACTTATTACAGACCACTTGCTTTGGATGCAAACCATATCAGGTGTGCCCCCTTGGACCAGAAAATCTCTTTATTAAAAAATGAAAGAGCCCTCGGTTTCCACTGGATGCTTTGAAGTAACAGCAGTTATTCCAAATAAGAGGGATTTTCAGGAACCAAAGAGTCTGTATTTAAAAAGAGATTGCTTACACTGGCATACTCCAATTTAATTAACTCAGATTTATAAGAAGAAAGTCTGTGTTAGTTGCATTTGTAATAGGAAATTAAAAAAAATTAAAAAGAGTTTGTAATGAAATAGAATTTATAGAAAGGGAAACAGGATTTTAAAAGTCAGCATATCAGAAATATGATGTTGTTGAATGCTGAAGAATTCTTTTTTTTTTTTTGTATTGGGGGAGACCTTTCGCAATGCTTTTGCCAAATGCTGAATGACTCCCAAGTGACATTCACAGGAGCATTTTCCTGGACTCCAGCAGGTGCTGAGTTGGGCAGAGGCACACTGAATAATGAAACTTTTTGCTTTTATCTCTGTTGTTTCTCAAATTTTAAAACACTAAATCCTTCAGCTTCTCCTCAGTCTTCAGAGGTGCTATTTGTCAGGAAGAGAAATGATTTCTGTGCTGGAGTAACTCAGTGTAGCTGAGGACCTGTCTGGAGGATTTACTTGCTCAAAGATAATGTTCTCCTACACACATTTAAAGAGGTACAAATAGGGAGATCTCACAGGCTGGGTCAGTGCATTGCCTCACAGTTCAGCATTAATGAAGTATTTAACAAACCATTTCAATGATTCTATTTGTGGAAAATTCTGTTTGTGAATAATTCATTTTTGGCACAGAGCGTGATGAGGACAGTACAGCAAATGACAGCATGTACTGAGTTTACAGCAGTGTAAATTGTCTGTTCATTAATTATATCATTGATTACAGCTCCCTGTGGGAATGGCATTCCTCCTCTGAAGCTACACCATCATTTGCTGTAGCATTCAGTCATGAGTGGTTTCACCATTAACATGCAGCTCATAATTGCTGCTGGGAGAAAATGTAGGTCCTGACCTTGCAGGTACTTCTGCATGAGTAACTTTATAAACAAATGTAGTGCACAAAGAGCTCTCTCTGGAAAAGCAGAATGCCTTTCTCCAGGAATTAGAGAGTGGTGTGTCAGTAAATATCTTTACTAGGAGAGGGTGACATGTGACAGAGCCACCAGATTAAAGCTGAAAGCACACCCAGAGTTCATCTCTGCAGGACACACATTGCAGAATGCACCCTGTGATGGGCAGCCAGCTCAGGGGCATCTGACTTTATTCAAGGGTATATTTATTCAGAGTCCAGAACATATTTTCTCAATCTCCAGGTTTCAATCTGCTACAGGATTTCAGTTCCAAAGTATGATCTAGTCTAGCTTGGGAATTTTCATGTGAAGGCTGTTCGTGCATCTGGTTTGATTTGTTTCTAATCAACCACTGTGGACTTTTAAAATGAATTCCCTTGGAAAGTTTAGCTGATATTTTCAAGGAAAACAATAAAGCAAATTCAGCTTTGACATGCACATTTTTTTTGCTTACACAACAAAAACTTTTGCTTTCAAGTCTGTGGTGTTCCAGAGGCGCTGGGGAACAGAACTATTTTTTCATGCCAAAGTATGCATTTCTGTTCTAAGTGGATTATTTAAAGAAACCTGTCCTGTTAAATGAAAACCCTCAGTGCATCAGTTCATAAATGAACATTGCCAGTATCAAATTAAAAAAAAAATCAGAATAGTCAACAACAACAAAAAATTGCAGATCTTTGTATTTTTACCAGCTACTGAAATTACCTGTGGGAAATCTTAATTTTCTGTGAATCAGATCCATGCCCCAGAAGGTACAAGACCCAAGGAGGCACCAGGAAGCAGGTTTTCAAATTCAGCTTCAGCAGGCACTGCTTACACTTCATCCTAAATCTGTGTTCTTGTGCTGAGCTCTGATTCTCTGCTGCTTTCTCTGTGTTTTCACTTGGCTCCAGCATCTCTCTGTTGGTTTCCTGCTCTGTGTCATGTCCCAGCTCCCATTTTTGCCTGGATATTTATCTTTCTCCTGGTTGCCCTCCAGCCTCAGTTGACTGCTGTAATTAATGGCTTTGATATCTGCCTTATGTCATCCCTAGCACTTTCTGGATCACTGAAATGCAGCCCTTTGGAATATTTACCCACTTCCCTACCCCTGTGGTGGGTGCCTGGCTGCAGAACTTGTACTGTTCAATAGAACTGCCACCCTTTCCACACAAAATATGAAATAAGTAGAGACGTTTCCAAAACCAGAATTTTTCACAGCACCCTTCTATTTATTATATGTTTGAGATTGATAAGGTACCTGCAATTAGTCATCTTGGGCACCTTTTCAGAGTATTTTTAAGTCACTCACACTTTACCAGCTTTATCTAGGAGGTTGAAATTATAAATTATCCACACTGGCTATCTGCTTCACGTTTAGTTTTGTGGAAAAATTTTCAAGAAGAAAAAAAAAAAAAAGAAAAAAAAAAAAGAAGAGGCTCATCTGTTTCTGAGAATGAATATAGGGGAAAATATGCTGGTTTGCACACAGGGAGTGTTAGGACATCAGGCAAATTGTGCCTGCACAAGCAGGGTCTGGCTGGGGCAGGAGATTTAAAGTATGGGGTGCCATGCCAGGGGAAAGGAATCTGAGTGACACAGAGAATCAGAGAATCAAAACTTGGAGAAGACAATGATGGGAGAGTTTTGGGAAAAGTATGGCCTGTTTTTTAAAACACTCAAGTGTTGCTGCTGGTCACTGAAAATGAGATTTTTGCAGGTGGCCCCAAACTGGACACTGCCCATTGTGTCAATGCCCAGTGTGGGGCCCCTCTTCTGGCTGATCTGGAGTGCTGCCACCCCACAGCCTCACAGTACACTCCTGTCCCTTCTCTAAACATCCCCAGTTATGATGTAACTCCAAATCCTCCAAGAAATCCCACATAGGGCTCACAACATGCCAAATTTCCTGTCCCCCACAGGATTACTTTTCCCTTGTGTTTCAGGTTCGTCTGGCTGTGCAGTTGGGGAGATTAGTTAATGTTTGGGAAAACGCCACAAAAGGGGACAACAGTGGCAAAATAAGCAATTCTGTCCTTGCAGCACTGTGTCAGGGAGTCAGTCATGTGAAACAGCCACTGAACAATTTGGGGAACACAAAAGTCCTGCAAAGCTGCTCGTCCCAGCCGGGCTGGCCCTTGTGTGCCCTGCAGGGAGCTTGGGGGGACAGTGTGTGATCACAGGAACAGAGAAAAGAACACAGAGCTGCCCTGCCCGTTGGGCCTTTCCATTTAACAATTTCCCAATCCTTTAATGCACTTTGGGTGTGTAAAGGAGCACACGGGGCAGCTCCTTGCTGTTTGCTTTAGGAATTCCAAGCTGCCCAGCTGCCGCAGCCCCGTGCACACAATAACCCCGACAAATTGCTCTGGTTGCTAATCAAGGTGCCAAGGGCCAAGGTCAGAGTTCAGCTCTTTCTGATGTCAAGGGCCTTCCCTGGAGCCCATGTGATGCAGGGCTGCTCTTTAATGCCAGCTCCATTAAGGGCTGCAGCGTTCACGCTCCGCTGGAAGCTGCCTGGGACATTCTGCTTGCACGAGGGGGTGGGTTAGGGCTCCTGCTGGTTAATCCCCACAGCGGCCCACTGGCTGCTTTCATGAACTCCACTGGCAAGATTAAAGCTGCCTGATTTTTTTTTTCCCCCCCTGAAGTTCACAAGAAACTGCCAGTGTAATGCTAAAAACCCGCAAGAGTGCCCAAAAACGCGTTTGAAAGAGAAACTTTCAAACTTTCCTCTGTGGAGGATGTGGATCCTGAGTTTCCTGGTTTTCAGACCAGCTTCCAGTGGTTATTTAACACATATTATTCAAAGGATTAGGAAAATATAGATTATATCTCTATTATAGTTGGGGGAAAAAGGCAAGTCTGATACTCAAAGCTTTTCTCCTCCACAGCCAAGCTTTTATGTTCCCCAAAGAAAGCTGGCATGCCTAAACAGATTATAGGGAATATCTGACACTTTTATTATTGCCTTTTCAGGAAGGAGCTAATATTCAACATGAAACAATGCTTTGCCCTTCAAACTTTAAAAACCTGAGTGTTAACTGTGACATTTATAATTCTCACCTCAGCAGTGAAAGTCCTGCTGACATGTGTGAAAAGGTGAAATCGTAGGAGCTGGAAGGCAGAGTGTCAAGCTGGGTTTGGCTCTTCTGAAAGTTTAGGTGCTTATCTCCTTTTACTGGATTGAAAAGTTTGAAAGTTGGGTACCTAACTTGGGGATCTGGGTTTCATTAGGCAGCAGGGATCTTCACTGGGGCTATGGAGCTCAGGTTTGCATAATTCCACATTTATTTTTGGCTCTGAAATGGGATTTGGCTGTGGTTCTGATATTATTCCTTCTCATTTCAAAAGTACCCCAAGGTTTTCTGTGCTGTCTCCTCCTCTGTGGCTGCATTCCACGTGAACTGGGGGTTTCTGCTTTAAACAGATGCCATTTTGGATAAGGTTTTGTCTGTGCAGATAAGCATGTTCCCTTGTGTCACCATTTCTCATGATGACCAAGAACCAACACAACTAATTCTCATATTTCAATTCTGTAGATAATCCAAACCCTTTTCCCTTCTAAACCTGAAGTTAAAAGTAAGCACAGGAAAAACAAGTTGTACTTTGCATTCCTTGAAATCTTTTTTCTTTTCAGCCAGTGGGAGAGGGTACAGAGTAAGTGCAGTACAAATCAAGATATGTGACTAATCTGTTTCAATTCAAATTAATGGTTTCTATACTTTCTAGCTGATGTTTCTGAGTCCTTACACAGTGTTTCTTCTACTGTAGGGGGCACTGGGAATGCCCTTGGAATCTCTGTCCCACACTGTTGCTGCTGTTCTGCTGGGAGCTTGGAAATTTTACAACTTGCTTTTTCATCCCTATTTGTAAATGGTCCAGAAAAATCAGCCAACTTCTTACCCACACGTTGGCCATTCTTCTGAAAGTGTGAAAACATGACAGCATTTTTTCCATCTTAATAGAAAATGTCTTTTTCAATGTAAATATTTGCAGATGAAACTCCCTCCTCATTTTCTACACTAGCAGCTTTTTTCTTCTTCAAAGGGCAATTTGAAGTATTTATAACTTGAGTTGATTACAAATAGCCCATCATTTTAGTTCTAGGAAATTTTCTCACTACCAGTCAACTGCTTTTACCACTTTGTACTCCACTAATACACCAACTAATGGTATAAATAACTAGGAATGAGGAATTCATAGGTCTGCAGAACAGATTCATGCAATTAGAGGACAAATGCTACTTTTCATACATACATCCTTAATTAATTCATCTAACACAATCATATGGGAAGGCAATCTGATCCACATCTTGCCTGTCCAAAACTGTTTATGGTACATGATTAATCTTCAATAAGACAAAAATGTGAATTTATATTTTTTTCGCACCCAGGCAAGGCTACAAGTAAACATTATATGACTTCAGAGGAATTTAGTATATAATAAAGCCAATCAAAAATCCAGCCAATTGACTGGGAGAATAAATATCGTCCATAACTCCACAGATCTTTAATTGGAGTAAGAACATAAATCACTGTGGTGGGTTGATCCTGGATGGATGCCAGGTGCCACCAGAGCTGCTGCATCACTGCCCTGCAGTATTTTGGAATTATCTCTGATCCCCAGCTGAGCAGGGGAGAGGAAAGACAAGGAAGGGCTGGTGGAGGGGTGAGGGCAAGGGGATCCCTCAGCAGTGACTTTCATGGGCAACACAGACTGGGCAGACTGGTTTCATTTATTACCAGAGAAGAACAATAATTAGAATTCAAAATTAAACCTTCAGACACGTTCCCCTCCTCCGGCAGAGGTCTTTCCAAGGGATGCAGCTTTTCCCCTTCTCAAATTTGTTATCCCAGAGGTGCCACCGCTGCTGCTGATGGGCTGGGCTGGCACTGGCCCCACTGGGCACGGGGGGAGCTTCTGGAAGCTTCTCACAGCAGCCACCCCAGAGCCCTCACTACCCAAACCTGCCCAAAACCCCAAACAGTGGTCAGGCAGCTTTCAAACAACCAAGTCATGTGAGAGATGAGAAATATCTCCAAGTTTAGATATAACAAAAAGGAAAAGATGAACAGAAAATGAGATTGCAGGGCACATCTCCTGATGTTCTTTTTCCACTAGGCACAAAAAGCAGTGCTTTATATTAGCTAAAAACCCAACCTATCAATTTTTTTAAATGACCATATTTTTTCCAGCACACTCGTGAGCTGATGACAGCTGCTCAAGGCTTTCCCATAAATGACATTCCTCAGCATTTTACTAACACAGTCCTGAGCTGCTCCAGTATTTCATCTGCATGAATTAATCTCTATGAATTAATGTTATGGCTGAGCCGCACTCATTTACCATTACTTACATGCACATATATTCCATGACTACTTGTAAAGGAATAAGGTTCACATTTTCTACATAAATACATACTCTTTATGTCTCTCCTGACTTGCTCTCATTAGCTCTGCACTAAATGATGTTAGACATGAGACCCAGGCAGTGTTGACTCTGGAATGCAGCACGTGCTTGACTGGCCCCTTTGCTAAGGTTTATAGTGTACTTTTGTAGTTCATAATGCAGCCAATCTTTACAATCTAACACCCCTGCTAATAAAAATGAAATTGTTCTGTAAGGCCACTGCTAAATAATGAAACCACTACTATATTTAATTTACCTATTAATTTCTGTGTGGCAGTAAATGCTGTTATAGAGTTTGTTATTAATGTGAGTAACCTCAAAATTGCTGCCAACACTTCAAACATTAAATTTCTGTAAAGATGTTGAAAACAAATGATACAATGCTCTGCAACTTAGTCCTTATTCCAAAATCAGGGGCAGGCTCCCAGTGATTTAGTGAGAGTCCCAGTACCATTATGGAGTGCACTGGAATGGAGAGAAGGAGAGGATGTTGAGCCCACCTGCTGAATCACCTCAGGTGCCTCTTCCATGGATTTCAGCACAGTTACATTGCCAGTTCTTCTGGATTGACTCAGTTCAGTGATTCGTGTTCACCTTCTGAGTGGAATCATGGAATGATGGAATAGTTTGAGTTGGAAGGGACGTTAAAGATCCTCTAACCCCAAATCCACCTGCCCTGGGCAGGGCTGCTGTTCACTGCATCCAACCTGGCCTCGAACACTTCCAAGGACAGGGCAGCCACAACCATGTGGGTGTGCATGAAATGCAAGGAAATCTCACAATTGTGATGGTTTATTTTCAAAATTCCACTTATTTCCTTTAAGGACAGTGTGGGACCTCCAAAAAAGATGCCAGAGTGAGCCCCACTGAACACCAAGATGCTGTGACAGGCTGGGACAGCCCTCTCACAGAACACAACCCTCTCCAGCTCCAGCCTCCTTGGACCATAGTAACAAACAGCTCTTTGTTACAGCTAAAGCATACATAACTGTAAAATACAATTATTATCCACCTTCATAATGAAGGAACTCTGAAATAAAACTCCAGAAATAACTAAAAGAAAACACAACAGCTTTAACAAAGTTCTGCTTCAACAAATCTTCACTGTGACCTTAGGATTCAATTTTAACAAGTTGGTTTTAATCCTGTTAGTTTAAGATCAAAGGAAAAGATTCATTGGCAGGGTTAAATGAAGCAACATTGAAGGATTTGGAAAAATAAGGCCAATACCCACACCAGTCCTTCTATCCTAATTAAGTTTATATTTTTTCTAAGTATTACTGGCAGGAATTAATACTCAGAGACCTAAGCCAAAGTAGCTCACTTTAACCCGAGGACATTTTTTCACTTACTCTGACTGTAGTTCAAGTTTTCCATTTTGAAGTATTTAGCTTAATTTCCTATTTGAGAAAGTAAAGCTCTTCTCAGCAACTCTTCAAGTAACAACTATTTTCCTTTTACATGACTGAGTCCACACAGCTGGGCTTGACATTAACCTGTTCTGGGCTTTCTGAACACTTCCCTCTGGTAAAGCTGCTGACCAAACCATGGTGCAACTTCTTCCTCAAAAGAATATTTATTTCTGTGACGTTGTGTCCCACTGCCACACTTCTGTTCTTGCAGCTGCTTTATCAGTGTGAAAAATGGTGAGAAAATGAATCCTAAATATCAATGTTCTTTGTAGTTATTGGCAAGTAAATCCTGACATGCAACAATACACATTTACTGTCCACTGCCCCAAAGGGAGCCCATGCTTGTGTCCACTCTGAACATCTGGCACCACTCAGAACATCTGGCACCTGGAGCCAGGTGGGCTCTGCCTGCTCTGACAGTTCAACTGCTGCTCAGATTATCTCCAGCTGAAAACATTTGGGCTACTGGAGCTGGTAAAACCTCAGAGCTTTGCACAGAGGAATTAATTCCTGAAAACACTCCTGAGAATGGGTCACCTGTGGACTTTCCTTTGTTCTAGAGACATTGTGAGGAGGAGGGGAGGTTGGAGGGCAACCACTCTACACTCAGCCTACATGGAGAATAGAAACAGACAAGCCAGATTTAAAAACCTCTGAAAGAGAAGTGAACATATAAAGTACTCCCTCTAATAATTTCATTTATCCTTTAGTCCTTCCAGCTTTACATTGCCTGTCCTGAAAAAGGAGCTATCCTTTGGGTTCCCAAAGCAAACACTTCAGTGCAAGTTAAGCACTTGTTACATCCCCATCCTGTTTCTCCTTTTGTCTCTACAAAAGCTTTCATTAACTTTCACTGATCTCATTCTATACTTTGGTCTGGATAAATGCTGTAGGAGTTGCAATTTTGGCTGCCTCTTTGATCTGCATAAGATGAAGGATAATTTCCATTTTTAAGTGGTTTTGCTTGGCTCTCATACAGCCTAGCACATGGTGTTAGATTGTCCTGAGACAAAATGGAGAGGCTGAGAGGTGGTGGTAAAATATCCAGAGTGGCAATGTCAGTTCTTTGTGCTCCTCCTGAAAACCAGGAGACCAACAGTTAACTCATCCATTTCTGCATCTGTGTGTGTACATGTCATGCACAAACTTAATTAAAACCAATTGTAACTGCTGAAGTGTAACATTACTGAGCTTAACATGTATTTTGTCATGACTTCAAAATGAAAATGTGCCTTTTGACTTGTTATGGAAGTCCTGCTTGCCAGACATTTCTAAATAAAGCCCAGGAGACTGGATTTACATCTTCCCTCTCTTAACCCTTCTCTTAATCACTTCCCTCTAATTCCACTTTGTTTCTTTTTCAATGTGTGTGGCTTGAGCAAAGCCTCTTCTCTGCAATTGTCTTCTAAATTGGCAAAAGGACAGTGCAGGGTGTGACCCTCCTCCAGCTTTTGTGCACAGTTGTATCCTCCTGGGCCCCATTCTCCTGCGAGCTCTCCCACATCTCTGTTAAGCAGCCAAGATTACCCAAAGCAGTCAGATTCCTGTCACACATCTGTGCCTTCCTGCAGCAACTGGAGCCACAGAATGAGTTGTCTTCATGGTGTTTGATAATATTCTGAGCCAGAGGTACTGAGTGGGTTCCCTCTCTGAGCTGCAGAGGATGGTGCATCTCACTTGCACACAAGTGGCAAGAGATGCAGCCAAGGATTTCAGAGAAAACAAAGGGAAATGTTTCTTTTGTCAGGGATCCACGTTGGGCTGTTTCCTTTATTGAGTATTCTTCCCCTCAGTGAAGGTTCTCCCAGCTCCTTGTGAGCACTGAAAATGCTTTTCTTGCCTTGGGACTGCACAGGCACATCCCATTCCCTGCTCGCTGCCCTCGAGCTTGGGATGAGCTCCAGGGTTACAACCAGAGTGCAGCTCCCAGCCCATGCAGGAACAGCAATCAATATGGTGTTCTGGAGGACCAATTTTAGAGAAAAAACATACATTGTATGTTAGTCTAGCATTATTGCTTTTGCCCTAATTCTCCTCTGTTTGCTAAACCCAATGTTTTCAGCACCTGGGACTCAGCAGAGAGCAGGGCTGACAGCTTCTGGCGTGCTCTGGTTTTTAATGATTACCATCCCCTGGCACACACTGCCTCCTCTAATAAGTACCAGTCACAGGCACACATACCAGGGATGTAAAACAGTTTTATTAAATTAGGCGGAGGCACAAACAATCACAATTATTTTCTTACTAATAAAGGGAAATGTTTGCATTTATTTACACTCTACTGAGCTCAAGCTGAAGACATCATTGGCTGTTTTGCAATGCCTCCCCACAGGAGTTTTGATGGGTTTTCAGAATTGGGTTTTCTTACCAAACACAGCATTTCCCAACGTTCTGACTGTTCCTAAGGGCACTGTCCTAAGGAGATGCAGCTGCAGTGTCACACCCTTGGCTCCAGCCCCAGCCCTGCCCTGGGGCGAGGTGTTGGTGCCACCTCTGTGTCCCCACCAGGGCTGGGTTCACCTCGGTACAAACCCAGCAGTGCTGTGTGCTCAAGCTGCTCCATCACCTGCACTATGCCTGATTCCTTCTCCTGGGAATCCAATTTATCACCTCAGTGACTGGAACTAAATCAACAGAAGGGAGCCAGCACGAGCTGTGCCCTGTGGCTGATCCCAACTGCTCTGCTCTGTTTCTCTGACCCACCAACAAATACCCAAATATCCCTTATCCCCAAAGCTTCTGTGGAGAATCTTTTGTTCCTCTTCTACAAGCATCAGCCAAGGGTTTCACTGGTTTTTCATAGCAGGGTTTCACTTCTATTTAACTGGGTGAGGTTTACTGGAGCAGTTTAGTGCGCCAGGCTAACACAACCCCACTGAAGGCTGCCTCAGGTGTGGTGGGCTGTGTAAATCTGTGGAGGTGACCTAAAAGTGAATCTAAATCGTGATGAAAGATTAATCTAGGCCCCTTAGCCATTAAATTTTCTTCATGTCATCACAAATGCAGAAAGAAAAGCTTACCATCTTCAGGATGCATAATGCAACTTGGCTTTATTTTTGTTCTTTGAGAGAAGTTTATAGGAAAAGGATAAATGGATTTTTATTCACTATTCACTGAACACTGGAATAAAAAACTCAATCTGCTTTACATGGAAATTAGTATTAGGAGCTACTGCATACTTTTCCAGCAGAAGATGCTCTTCAAAAGAACTAGACAGGAAAATATTCTTTCTACCTAAATAGTTATTATGTTGTGCTAAATAACAATAGTATGTTATGTGAAATGCATCCTGTAATATTTAGAAACTGCTATTGCTACAAAAAGACCATTCACAAAAATATGATCTTCCACTTGGTGTATTTTAGCATTATGAGTAGGGGCTGGTAAAACCATGGTTACTTGAAACCTGCAAATAGGGCACTTTTGAACAGTTTCTATCAGCAAATATGAGTATTTTGGAATTACCTCTGATCAATCATCCTACCAACAGCCATACCTAATTCCTCCCTTTTTCCTCCTTTTCTCCTTGTAAGATTTCTGAACAACCAGGCAAGAATGGGGTAAGCACAGGAGCCAGCAGATCTCCCAGCAGCAGTGACAAAATGATTTTCATGCTCCGGTATCAGCTCAGTGAGAGTGTTATAAAATCCACCCCGAGTTCTCAGTGGCACATCCCCACACCTTCCTGCCGAGAACAGCTCTTGGCTCTGAACCCCTTGCTCTCCCTGTGGATGCTGCTGCTCTAGGGAACGTGGCATACAGATCTGTGAAACACTTTGCTCCCTCCTGCTGCATTTCCTTTTCCTATAGTTCAGTGGGTTTCTTTCAGGTAACGTGATCTCAGGCCAGTATCACTATCGTGCTCCTTATCTCCAACAAACTGCCCTTGCTGAAGTCATAAAACCACAAGATTTATCTGTAGGTATTTGCACAATCTCAGTATTGTATCAGCATTTTATAGGGTGTATCTGGAAGTTCCTCTGATTTCTCAGATGTCTTTAATTTTCTGCAGTAGTGTAGGTAAGATTAAATGCAAATCTTGGCAAACAAACCTCTGGCATTGCAACAACAGAGAGATACGGATTTTTTTTCTCCCTTTATTATTCTGCTAGAAAAACTTAGAAAATGCAGATTTATTTTCTCCCTAAACTCTTGCAGACCTACTCTTATATTTTGTGCAGGATTTTTATCCACTAGAAATGAGAGTTCTGTGGTGAGAGTGGCCTGGTTCTCCCACAGGATGTGGCACTGCCATGGCTGCACAGGTAAGTCCCACCACCTGCAGATCCCCTGCAGCTGATTTTGCCACAGAGGGAAAGGGAAAAGGAGCAGAAATGGGCTGGTGTGAGCTCAGGGAAAGGCTGGGGTGAATTCCCAGCTGGAGCCAGTCCCACAGCCCTTGATGTCAGCGGATCTGCGCCGAAGAATTGCAAACTTGAGCACATTTGGATCACATGCTGCTCCTCTCTGGCCCTGGGGATGTGACAGATTTCCTGCCGAGCCCCAGCTGCTCTCACTTTCCCATTCACAGGGCAGATCCCCAGCCAGGGTGAAACCCTGCAAGATGGGCCAAGCCACGGCTCTGCCCAGAGAACAGCTGAACTCCCCGGGAGCTGCCTGAGCTGGGCAAAACCACCAGCACAGAGTCAGAACCCAGCGAATACCCCAGCCTTGGAAATGTCTGGAATGAGCCTGGATGGCCGGAGGAGGCTGTGGGCTGTGATTTATGGCTGCTTCCAGGTGCATGTAAATTTTCCATCCCCCATATAGACTCGAGCTCTGGGCTACAGTCACAAGAGATTAAAATTCCTGTGTGTTTTGTGGAACTATCAGCCCCGCTGAGAAAGGAGCATGGGAAGCAGAGTTTGGTGCTCACAGGAATCCTTCACAGATACATGTATTTTCTTAGTGTTTGGTATTAGCATGAATTAAAATATTCCATTTGGGCGAGATGTTATTTTAGCTAATTTCCTGCAGGCTCTCTCCAGCCTGTTCCTCTGTGAATGGTGAATGACTCTTCAGTGGAGCCCAGCACTCTCAGCCCCTGCTGCTTAGAATAGCTCCCTGCTTCTCAAGTATTAATTGTGTCTGGTTATGTTTAAATGTCATTAAAATATGCAGCAAGTGATCTACGGGGATTCATATTTCTACCCAAAATCGAGCCTGCACCTTCACTTCCCTCTGCAGGAATCTGGGATGGGTTTTTCCCGCTGTGCCTGTTGCAAACATCTGCCACTTCTGAACGCTGAATAGAGCCCTTGCAATCCAAATTTGAACATTGTAACCCAACGCTTCTAAGAGAGAATATTGCTATTTTATTCATAAACTGTTTCGAGTAAGGAAAGAAAGGGGGAGCAGAGGCGAGGAAGGAAGCCAAGAGAGCTTTGAGTCGCTTTTCTGTTTTCAAGTGTCTTGGGGAGCGCTGTGCCAAGAAAAACAGAGTCCAGAGCAGTGAGCAGCGGGGAGATCCTGTTACAGCAGCCCAGCACCTCGGGAGACGGGGCTGCCTCCGGCTAGGAGGAGGAGAGGAGGGGAGGAACAGGGACCTGGCTGCCTCTGCACCCCAACTGCTGCTTTTCAGGGGGGTGGCTGATGACAGGGACCCCATTCTTCACACCATGGCAGCTCCTTCGCATGCGCAAGGCAAGCAAAGTCTGGTCCTGGCTGGAGCAGAGCTTTTCAGAATTTGGTCTGAAAACCCATCAAAACTCATGTGGGGAGGTATTGCAAAACAGCCAATGGTGTATTCAAATGGGGAAAAGGAGAGGGCTCATTATTATCAGAATTATAAGCTGAAGGAGGAAAAGTGTAAGTGAACTTACACATGGGACTGCAAACTGCTGCACAGCCAGTGTGGGCAGCTCTGGGCTTTGGAGCTTCACCAAGGAGCTCTCAATAAGGGAAGGAAAAAAAAGACTCCCTTTCCCCAGCACAGATGTGTATTTTCCCTGGGTACATTTGTTAGTCTTATATGAGAAAAGGAGTATTTTTGTCTAGTTAGGGTGCAGATTGTGGAAAATTGCTCAGGACAAGTCAGCAGCTCACTCACCCTATACATCTGTACAGCAACTCACTCACCCTGTACATTTGTTCAGGGAGCTGGGACAAGCCTACAAAGCTCCTATTTATCCCCTTTTATAAAGAAAGCAGGGCTGCGAGTCCTTCCAGGCAGGCAGAGAGGGAATGGGAAGAATGCAGAGCACATTCCAATGAGCCTAAAGATGGAGTCTGGTCAATGCCACTCTGTCCCCCCCTTACACATGAAGTCTGTGTCTTTCAGAGGGATGATAAAACACAAGGAGTTAAATTAAAAAGTAAATTGATGCTGTAAAAAAAGTAAAATGATGCTGTTATAAGCAGTGACACCAGCCTGGCCACTGCCCTGTGCTGTCACTGAGAGGGGCAGAGCTGGTGAGGCCCAGGAGCCAGGCCGGACCCTGTGTGTTTTTGAAGGATCATTATTTTATGAGGGGTCAGGGCTGGAGCAGGTGCTGTGTGAACTTCCACAGGGGGCAGTGACCTGCAGCAACCCTGCTATTCCTGTCCCTGTGTCTGCATGGGCAGCTGCCACCCTGCTGGTGACAAGGACTGCACAGGCTGGGAGTGCCAGCGATGGCACAGGGCACTCGTGGAGTGTGACACAGGGAGAACATGGAAATAAAGCACAGATGTGGCACTTCAAGGGTCTTACAAGCACAAAAAACACCCTCCAGCTTCAGACTGGGACAATATGGCCCAAAGGCACCCTGCCTAATGAACAGAAGGCTCCAGGCACACAGTTAAATCCTGGTCCAAGCCTTTCTGGGAGACATTGCAATCTCTTGGCAATGAGGATTTCTCCTTTCACATCCTTTGGTTGGGGGACTGTTTGAGCTCTTGGTAGAATTGGAGCAGGTCAGATTTGCTCTGATTTGTGCCCACAGTCCCAAGCTGCCAGGGGTTGCTGGGGAAGAATGAGTGATAATTTGCTTTAGGCATTTCCATGAGGTTTCAGCCTCTGAAACTGCTCAAACCATCCTTTTCCTCTCTTCCACTTGAACAAGGGGAACTATGATGTGGCCTTGGCCACTGGGTTATAGATGAAGCGCTTTGTGGATGATAAAATTACTGACAGCATTGCCAAATACTCCCCAGAGCACTGAACAATCACAAGGCTCTTTATTGTGGTTTCCCTGCCATGAAATTGTTGGATGTTGCTGCTTATTTCTGAACACAGCAAAAATAGCCAGTGCAACTTAAATGTGTTTTGTAGAATTGACTTAGCTTCCAGCTAATCCTTTAAATCTGTATGGAGACAGGAGAATCCAGCGGTTGGAGCACAGAAATAAGATCCAATAAACTGGTTTCTAGCATTGCATTCTGCCCCTTGCATCACCCTCCCCACCAACAGATCTCCATCTGTAAAAGCAGCACTCAGCCACCTCTGTACATGGCTGGGATGTTCTTAAAATGTGAAAGACATTAATGAAACTGCAGAGAGAGTAAAAGGCACCAGCCAATATCCAGCCAGGAACACATTAACTGTTCTTGCTCACTGCTGGCCCTCTCACTGAGTACTTTCCAAGATAAGGTACAAAACACTGCAAGCAAGCAGTCCAGAAACCTAAATCTGAACTCCAATTATCAAGGGAGAGTCAATTATTTGGGATTACAGAAGTTAATGCACTTCAGGATTGATTAAGTGAAAGATTGTTCTGAAAAAAAAACCCCTCTGTAATTAAAAATATATGTATTTTAAGGAGCTTTTCTTACTCTGAAAGCCTTGTATACAGTAGTGGGAAGAAAGCTTATGTTCTATATGTGTGTGTGTGTACATACACTACCCAAACTCTGCTATCAATTACAGATACAAATCTGGAACAACTCCAGTGCTATTTGCATGGGCCTGAATTAGAACAGACTGTGGTTTGTTAACGAGGTGTGTGTGTGTGTTCAGAGCTGTTTGCTGCTCTGTGAGGGCAGAGACTTGTGCAAATCAGCTTCTCATATTTACTGGTGGCATCAGTGCTTGAGGGATCTCCTGCTCTATAGCACTGAGTGCATTTGTAGCACATCCACTTCCCAGAATTTAAAATTACTACCTATGAAAACTCTGTGGTTGCTTGAATCTGCTATGATGACAAATATTTTGCATGTATGAGCATCACTTGCTGCTCAATCTCAGTGCTTTTATTAATTTTATCCTGATGCTCCTATGTGTATTGGGTTATTCATCCTGTTTCTTAGCCAATATTCAAGGTCTTGATTATTTTCCAAGGTAAAACTTTGCATTGCACTGGGTTTGTCTCTGAGTCACTGTGTAGATTTTAGCTTAAATATGGCTCAATGAGGTAAATGGAATTATATATAATTGGAAACATGATCTGTATCTTCAGAATCCTAATTACTGACCCAAGAAATATTAAGATAGATGTTTGCACAATAAGGCTTGATGCACACATGAACTGCCTGAAAATAATTTATTTTTAAAAAGTAGTATCAGTTCTGCTTCTACTTTAATTCCTTACATGCATCCAGTGCCAGCTGTGCTTTACTACACTCAGATGGCACTTCACATACCACAAAAATATAGTTTGTGACCAAATCACAGTGTAGTAACACTAATATTATGCAGCCATTTAGGTCAGGAAACATAAAATAACATCTTATAAATAACTTATTACATCAGCTCCTAGAGGCGAGGAGAAATGCAGTAATAAAGGATTTAAGCATTGCTGATTTTTCATTTTATTCTTGCTGTGAAAATCTATCAAATTTTCAACTATTTTCTTTAAAAGGTGGAAAGACAGGGTGGGTGAAGCTCTTCCAGTGGTGTGGAAGGGGAGCTGCATTTCAATCATCCCATGGTGGAACAAATTGGGGTGAAACAAATGCTCCAGTTTTTAAAAAACTCTAGTTTTGAACAGCCTGGATCAGTAGCAGAAATGAGACCAGGAAGTTGAGAAATCATGTTCAGCTTACTAAAAACAGATAAATTTTCTAACAGGCCAGGCCAGCCTTGCGTGGCTTAGACAGGGCAAGGGAAATAACTGGAATGGCAAGACAGTGTGAGCTGGGTTTGTCAGAGCTCACCCAGCCACAAATGCACCACTGAGGACAGCTCAGTGTCACTCAGCACACTGGAGTGTCATTTCAGAGCATTTTTATTCAAGCTTTAAGCTGCTGATTTTTAAATCATGAGCTCCCTACAGATAAGTGATGGTTCAAAACTAACAATGCAAACTCCTCCTTCAGCATGCTCAGCTCTTTGGCCCTGTTCTGAAAGAAAACATTCTGCTGGTTTAAGGAAAGCAGCTGGCTTGTGTTTCTAAAATTTGCATTATCTTTACTTGGAGCTGGATCATTGGCCTTGGGTTAGAAAATCTGGAAATGTTTCCCTGGCTCGCTCTGAGCTGATTTCCTCACTCTGGCTGCAGGAGCAGGATGGGCCATGTGGTCACAATTCATCCTTGATTTCCACCAGTAGAGGTGAATGCTGAGAGCAGGACTTCAGGAAAGTTTTAGGGTGTATTTCTCAAATACCAACTACGGTAGAAGTGTTCAAATAATCCTAGTTGTTACAGGATGAAAGAATTAGCTTTATTTATTAACTTGTGATTTTGCTGTATTTTTTTTCCTTGTCTTTTTTACATTTTTAACTTTACAAACTTCTGCTAATAGTGTGCCCTTCCTCTCTTTATTCCTATTATAGGAATGAATCCCATGAAGTAATGAATTAAGTCAAAATTGCCATTAAGTCAAAACCCAAACAAAGACAACATAAAACCCCTTCATAAAGCGAAATAACCAAAAATCAGGAAATCAATAATTAAAAACTGCAGAGATGCACCTGTGTATCACTGTTGTATCAATATGAGTGTGGTCTGCTCTCCTGGACCAGGCACTGAGGGGGCTTTTGCACAAACACAGAAAGAGACACCAGAAACCCAAATCTGGGTTTGTGTTTTTAGCAATGACAAACACGTTTTAGTCACTCATCAACCAAAATATGGTTTATGACAGCTGAAGGTTTTGCTGATGCAAATTGTGTTTGCATGCCTCCGAATCAGCAATAATAACATTTGCAGGGGAGTTTGTTCAGCCACCAGGAGGGAGGAAGGGGTGCTAGGAGCCAGGATGGAAGCACATCACATTGGGCAGGCAAGGCTGAAATGTCATTTCTTGCAGCTCTGGGATACCTCCTGCAGAATAAACCAGCCTCTAGGACATTCAGCTGTACACTTGGTGAATCTTACAGCTGCAAACTCCTTTTGTTTAACAGCACCAGCAATTGTTCCAGCCCAGCCTGGCCACTGCCTTCCACAGGAGCTGGACAAAAGCCATAACTTTTATTTCTGAAAACATTCAGGCTGTGTGTCTTGATTGAGTCAAAAGGAATGTTCTTACAGCTAGAAATGCCCCTAAATATTTCAGCACAATTGGATTACAATTATTTCTCTGTGCTTAGCCCTGGAGACACTCGTGTATCCATAACAGAGCTGAGTGCAATAAGATCCCACAATAAGAAGTTTTTCTCAGAAATATGGCATGATTGTATGTATTTTTTAAAGCTCCTAAGGGTGAGATGTTTCAAGTCTGCAGATGTATGCATCTATTTTGGGAAAGCACTAAATCATAAAAACATTGCCCTGAAAGTTGTGTTCAAGATGTGTGTACATGTGTATTTTTTGTGGGTGTTATTTAACAGTTAATGTGACACATCTGCTGGTCAAGAGCTGGTTTATCTGGGGACAATTGCTCAGGTATTTTGAGGGACTCTGGAGTTTGATGTAACCAGACTGATATTTGATAATGTAGACCTTGGTTGGTTGTATCCTAATGAAACCTAATTCCTAATTTCATCCTAATTTCTCTTTGCTAAGGAAGACAAGGAATGGGCCCAAAATTAGGGGGTTGCTTAGGTTGCTTCCACAAGAGACAGGAGTGTGAACATTTGAAAAGTTATTGCTGTGCAGGTCACACTTCCATGGAGCATTTTGGATGCACAATATTTTTGTCTTGGGGATATTTCTCCAAGTGGCCACTTTTAAGGAGTGAAACATCAATAGCTCTGCTTAAAGAGAATGTAAATTATCTCCATTTGACATTTGTTAGCAAAGGTTTGAGTCATTTTGCCATGCACTTGTCTGGATTAAATCTGTTTCCTGACATTGGCGTAATCATTGAGTATTTTCATGTTTTGATACTAATAAATATTTACCATAACTTGCAGCATGTAACAATAGGAGGGAAAAGCGAAGGTTTTGTTGTGTTCAATTCCTCCTGCCCCAAAGAGCTTGTCAGATCTGCCTATGAGAGGTGCAGGAATAGCAAAGTATGGATTCCTTTTCAGTGCAGCTCTAAAATCCTCTGCACCTGAGGATCAAAAAGCCCACATTGGACTGTTTCATTTAAAACAGCTCTGTCCTGAAATGCTCTGAAATCCTTCTGTGTGTTAAGCCTGACAGGTTGGTACCACCTGCCTGGGGCCTGAGCCAAACACAGATTTCAGATGCAAGTGTGATTTTCATGAATCACCGAACTGTTGGCAACCAAATGTTTTCTGGATCGTGCTGCTGAGAGCATAGGGCTGTTCTCATGCTTAAACTTTGTTCCTAACACTTTCTGGTAACTTCTGCTCATTCTAATAATTGAGATGTACCAGGGAGATGAAATAATTAAATCAGGCTGTGAATGTTCTGGATCATTAACAAAAGTATTTGTGGCATTAATCTAAGATATCTTCAGGAAAATATGGTGTTATTCATTCACTCTAATGCACTGCAGTCAGCAAATGGATGAAGAGAGTGACTGCAGATCACTGTCAATATCAGATTGGGTTGGCACACAAAGTCTCACTGACTTCAGCTGAGAATCATTTAATCATTTCACTCTCTGCCTGTTGAGGACTGCATTTCTGTGCATTTTCTGTATTCTTTCTTTTTTTTTTTCTGTACATATATTTCCCTATACTTGAGGGTAGGACTTTCTCCATGGATTTGCTCATGGATCCTTCCTTTGACTCTGCTCCCTCTGTGTATACACTTTCCTTGAGCTCTGTGAACATGAAATTGTGCAGATATTTGAGTCAGACCTAAATGTCTCAAGGCCAAGATTCACAGCACCAGTTCTGGCTCTGATTCCTCATTTTTGGTGCCTGTAGGAAAATCCTGAGCTTCCTTGCAGCCTGCATCCCTTGGTGGCTGGCAGCCAAGGATGAGTGTGACAGCCTGCTGTCCCCTGTGACAGTGGCAGCTTTTCCTGTGAGTTCCTACATCCCTGTTAGATACATTCCTCTGTCTAGGAAACCTTTATATTTGCTGGGCAATCAGGGCTTTTCAAAGGCTGGGCTTTTGCCTGGGAATATTAACAAATGATCACTGATTGTATCAATTGATCCCTTTTCTGTACTACAAATGTTTTTATTTCATTCTGTAAGGGCATACAGTGTTTGTACACATTCCCTGCTGGAGCAGGTTCCCTCCATCCTGCCCTGTTCTGTGGTTTTGTGACTTAAGTACGGACATGCATCTTTTGTGCTGGGATTGTTTCTGTTCCACTGCAGACACTTTTTTGCATAAAGCCCAAGCAGAATAATTACAGAGGCTCCAACAAGACATATGTGAATAACAAACAAGACATAATTCTTCTCCTCTTGCGTTATGTTGTCATAGATTTCTTGAAGTGTACTAGCATAAACTTTTGCAATTAATAGAAAGTCATCACCAAATACTTGCAATTAAATAGCATCTCGTGTTAGGAACTATTGCACCAATCAAAGCTGTGTTCTGGAAGCCTTCATGCAGTGATTTACACTGAGTTTGCCTGGAAAGGGCTGAGGAGATGCCTTGGTGCCTTTGGAGGAGAGCAAAGAACAATAAATCAGGCTACTTTGGATTTGATTTTACAACTGGAAAAGATTACACTGATCCTGACAAAACAGAGAGGCCAGTGCTCTGATGCACAGAATTTGATGGTTACCACTCATTTTTGTCATGGAGAAGAAAGGAGCAAATTGTCCATATGCTTTTAAATAGTACTGTCAACATACTGTGTTTCTAAATCAGCCTAATCCCCTTTGCTATAAATGGAAACCATGCTTTCAGTATTTCTGCTGGGAATTAGTTAACTAAGTGCTAAAACTTGCCAAACTGCATTTTATATAAAAAAAGGAGCTTCATGAATCAAAAGCTGTGTTCAGCTGCACATACATGGGCTCCCAGAAAAACGTATGCCTTGTAATCACATCTTGATAGTCTAATACCTTCCATAAAATCCAGCAAGTATTTTTTGCATCTGACAGTGTTTACAACACGGAGCCTGAAGTCTGCCCTCCTATAGTTACTGCTGGATACAACTTTAGTTATGGCAAAAAACTGAACAGGCTTCCTGTTTACAGCAGGGGTATTTATCTGTCAGGTGAGCACCAAGTGTCCAATTCCAGTCCCCCTTTCTGAAGGAAATAGGATGTGAGAACAAATGTAATCCAAAGCAGAATGTAAAATGTCAAATACCTGTGAGCTTGCATAAAGCTCAGCATCCAGTAAGGATTGTCCCTCAGAGTTTAGACCTTATATTCAAGGACAAAACTTTGTTTATCCCAGTGTTGTTTTATGGCTGGGGAGGCAGAGACTGCTTGAAATCTCAGCTGCACACAGAGCAGGTGCTGGATCAGTATTTGACTGCATTACCTGGAGCAAGGAGGCAAAAGAAGTGGCAAGGGGTGTGTGTGTGTGTAATTTGTAGAATTAAGTTTAAGAGTCTGGACAAACTGTTCCCATTTGAGGCAAAACAAGAGGGATGCTCCTGTGAGCTGGACTTGGTTGGACTGGGCACCCTGGTGTGTTCAGCCTTTAGGTTCCCTCTGGTTATTCTGGCCTGATGCACTGCAGGTACATTTATATCCCACAGGGTTTCCTGTGGATTATCAGGTGCTTGTTTGGCTTTCAGCTGGAGAGGCCCTTTAGGGGGGAGGTACCTTTTACTATCCACTTGACAGCAGTAGATTTGATGGATGTGATTTACAAAGAGGGGGAAAAATGGAGTAAGTGCTTGGAGCTGATTGACAGCTGCAGTAAATCTAACCCAGCCTTTGAAGAGCAATGAGGAGTGGTGGGGCAGATGCTGCCCCATCCATTCCCTCTCTGTGGAGGCATTTCAGCTTGTGAACAGTGCCCTGACTTTTTCATGTGCTGCAGAAAACCAAAAACCAAACAGATGGTTCTGCTCAATGAAAACAAGTGGAAATCACTGTCAGATGAAGCCAGATGAAAAACAGAGGAGAGCAGTGACCCACTCGGGTGCTGTGCCCTCAGTGCCTCCCTCCTTCTCCCAGGCTTTGCTGGGAGCACCCTGGCAGCAGGAGAGCAGGAAATGCTCCTGCTGAGGATGATGAACGATCTCCAAGCACTCTGCACAAGCAGCAGCTGGTATTGATGTGGTTATCTGCTGTGGAGAACACACTATCACTGCGTGGCCTGGTGCCCAGCCTTGGTAAGGGAGACAGGGCCTGGCACAGCCTCTGCTCTCCTCCTCAGAAATCAGGAGCTGTGCAGCTCCTCTGATGAACAAGTAACCCTGATGTAATGCTGCTTGTGTCCTTTTTCACTGCTTTTTTCCCAGGATTGTCATCCCCCTTCTCCAGGGGTTCAGCTCACCTTCCCTGCAGGTCAGAGCTCCTCCTGCCACATACACTGGGTGGCAAAGCTGATTCTTCCGCAATATCCATATTCCAGTGCCTCTCCCAATTCCTGCTTTACAGGACCAACTCCAGCAGGGAGTGAGCCCCTGGAATCCTACAAACCCCCCTCAGCATGGGTTATTTTAAGCAGCACAATAGAGGGATTCTGTGTATAACACTGGGGTTGTCCAGCCCAATGGCTGCAGCTTTCCTTAGAGCAAAGCTTTGTTAAGACACATCTTGAATTCACTGGAACAGCTGCAGCTCTTAAATCCCACAGGAAGCTGCTTTGGGTTTCAGGATAGGGTGAGACCAGCCTCTAACAGGCTGCTGACCCTGTGAGAACAGCCCCTCACAAAATTAAGGTTTTTGCAATAAAACCACATAAGGAGATGACTGCATTGCAATCGTAAAGGGTGCAGCGCTTGAATTACTGTTTTAAACTATTTAGAAATACATTGCTCTGTACATGTGCAGCTTATATAAATCCTAAAATAATTTATAATCCTGCATTTAAGTAGTGACCAAGCTGATCAGAGTGCCAGCCCAGTGCCAGTCTGGGGGTTGATGTCACATCTGATATGTTTCCTATCTGATTTCCATGAGTCTGTGATATGTAATATCCATCATGCTTTGCTGTGTTAGATCACATCTTAGAGATCTGGTGCAACATTTGTCAGCTTCTTTACAGAGCAAAAAGAAACCCAAGGAAATGTCCTGGTGCACTGCTGATGTTTAGCCAAACATGCAAAGCTGGTAATATTTAGCAAATGCTGCTCCAAAACCCCAATGGAGCTGGTAGCAAATCTGATCTGAGAACTTGCTCCTCCAGAGAAACTGCAATTCCCATTTACAAAACCCAAATCTTAACCTTCATCCATTTACCCACAAATTTAAAATTTGTTTTTTGGAATAGTAATGATATAATTTAAAAAAAAAGTAATGAAATAACATGGTTAAACAGACAAAGGAGGGAACATTGCTGCTTTAAGAGGAAAATCCCAGGAGGAGCTGCACAGTTTTTTTCTGCCCAACTTTGCTCAGAAGGAGCCAAAATGCTCTGAGTAAAAGCCTGTGGTGCTGCTCTGTGCAGCACTGCTAAAGGTTAAGCTGCTGGCTGTCAGGGCTCAGTTATCCATCACATTTCTGGGGGGAAGGGAGCACCAACTGCTCCTTTTCCAGACTCTCCAAACAATTTCCTGCACGGCCTCATGTAAGAGACTAAACTGTTTCTAATACAAGGAATGTAGTTAACTACAACTGATAGACAAATACCTTTTCTTATCACTAATGGATTACAACACTTGACTGCAAAAGCAATTTAAACCTTACAAATGGCATATTCAAACCCCACCAGCAGCTACGCAGGGAGAGTTGTTGTTACAGCAGCTTTTCGTTACATCTTTGAATGTTTGCACTGGAAGTTGATTGTGTTTTTGTTGAAAAATCAGAAATATTGCTTTTTATCCCCTGTATCTCTGCAAATGATAGTTTCATGAGAATAGTCTGTAGCTGTGGACAATATTTCATGTTTAGCAGTTCATACTGACACTCAGCAGCAAAGCAGTGATGGCTCAGGAACAGTTTAATTTTAAAAAATCACTATATTTATTAAAACATCTGAGCTTAGTGTCCCAACACGATGGCAAATGTTGTGGCTAAAAGCTGCAAATGGGGATGTACATAAATAATCCCCAAAGACAGGAAAGTATCACAGGTAAAATGGGATTTGCCTGACATTGCTTAGCTCAGGGGAATAGAAACAGGAGGGACAACTCTCCTCTTTCATGGACTACACACCTCATGGTCAGGCAGCAGAACTGTTCCTTCCTCCTCTTCCTCTGGAGCTGTCATTTGTGTTCCTGGGAATATTCAGTGTGTGTGGAGGGATCCCTGGATAGAAGGACCTGTTTGTGCTCTGGGAATTTTCTGCTATTAATGAAATCCTGGTTTTGTGTTGTTCTGTACTTACCCCACTAAAAATCCTAATTACTGACAGGTTATCTCAGCCACATCAGTTTTACAGTAAATCTGTGACTACACAAATCAACACTTTCTAACATAAAGCACAAATGATTCTTTTTCACATATCCTATCTGAATTATGAATAATAGCTCCTAACCTACAAAGGTATATTTGGCATAAATCATGTCCCTAAGTTGAAATGTGTTATTCCAATGATTTTGAGCCAAAATCATCCTGGTAGTGATAGGTTTCAGCACTCTGGGGAAGTAGAAACAAAGACTTAATCTGAATTTGGTACCTCAGCTGCTACTGAATGACTAACTAATAGTTCTGGGTGAAATGGATTGGAAAGGTGCATCCTTTTCTAGCCAGTGGCACAAATCAAAACTCTGTTTATCAGCTCTTCCTAGGCTGCAAAACATCATGGATGGGAACCCTGGGGGTTTGCTGGGGAGGCAAGAACATGGAGTGAGCAGAAAATCCATGAGCAGCTTTTTCTGCAAGGAATTCCACCTGCGCTGGTCTCCTTCCCTTCTACTCTGTACCCTTTAAAATGGCAGTGAGTGTGAAACACCACCACTGAGAACAACAGTGTTTTACACCTTTTTCATATTTAATGAAGCAACCACCCATGGGGCAAGACAAGGGGGAATATGGCCCATGGGAAACTTTATCTGAAATAATGATTTCTTCTGAGTGTGACAATCCCCCTGAGATTGTCTGAGAGTTCTACTTAGATTCAGTGACTCCTGGATTTGTGGGGAGTGTCTGGCCTGGATTTTCATTTTTCTGCTCTCAGAATCAGAGTCCCAGCATGTGGGGGTGGTTGTGAGCTGCAGGTCTCAGCCCCCCCTGCATTTCAGGCATCATTCCACCACTGCTCTTCCCCACTACAAACCCCAGCAGCTCTGGGGCTGAGCTGCCTTTGGTGGCACCAGCAGTGGCGTGGCAGTGCTGCAGATTGTGCACATCAGCAGGTCCTGGCTGGGTAAAGGCTGGGTACAGGGTCAGTGTTCAGCAGACCCTAAAGATGTTCCCTGAGAACACCTCCATGTGATGTCATTTCCTACCACAAAAACTCAGCTTTCTGCACAAATGTCAGGCGTGGATCCTGCCCCAGCCTTTGGTCATGCTGAGGCTGTTTTAGGGAGGGGGTGCCATGTGTTGGAGCCTGCCTGAGCTGTCACATGCCTTCCCCATCACAGAACAGCTGCCAGACTGATATAGCCCTGCCCCACAGCCCTGCAGAGCTCATGTGCCCCCTCTTATCTCCCAGGGGCTGGGGCTGCTGATACCAAATCACTAAAAATGGCATCAGAAAGAGCAATTTGGGGCTGCTCTGACAGCCAGGACTGAAGGGAAGCCACAGCCCACCCCACCCTGCATTCCTTGGACACCCCAATCTCCCTCTGGGACTCTTAGGTACACACAGAATAAATGTTTTCTCCATCTGACACTGATGCACGTTGTGCCTTTTATTTAAAGGAGTAGTATTAATTGTTGCTAGAAACAATCAAATACAGCAAGCTACAGTTGAATACATAATTCATGGATAAACCAAACTTTGATACAACTGGAATTTTAAGCAGTTGTTATCCAGGTCATGGGTGCTTCCCATTCATGATGGAAGTGCAGGTATAGATTGTTTATAGGGTATAGAACTGCAGGTGCTCTAACTATAGCTCAGAAGTATTTTAGCAATCTAAGTATTTGTTTTCAAGACTTTTCAGAAAAGATCCCTGTTTTGTCTCAGACTTCTTACTTCTCTCTTAGTCTCCAGGTATCTGATTTATATTTTAAGGATGAGTGAAAATCTAAAAAAAACATTCTGTTATTTATGCAGGGATATTTTCCCTAATTTTCTCTCTGTTCCTTTTTCTGTCACTTTATGCTGTGCCTTAATTCCACTGATTCCAATTCTGTTGGAACTGTTAGCTAGTCTGGTCTAGCATAACCAAAAAAAAACCCCAAAACCCCAGTGTAGGTGTGATCTGTACTTTAACACAAGCTCAGCTGGTCACACTGAAAGTGATGCCTCCCTAATCCCTCCCCTGTCCAGCTCAGCACACAGTGATTTATGTCACATGTGTCATACATTGAATTTTTAGAATTATCTCTCTAAATCTTAGTCTAGACAAAGGCACTGTGAAACTGCCACGAGCTTCCATCTATGCCCAGGAGCAGCACTGAACCTGGGGAGGATTGTAATGGTGGATTTATTCCCTCACCAAGGGAAACTGCTGCCTTTGGGGTTAAGTCACTCCCTGGACTAAAGGCTGGGGGTCCCAGCCCATGGAATTGGGTAAATTGAGTTTTTGTGGGTCACTTCTGAGAGCAATTGTGACATAACCCCTCTTGGCTTCACCCTGATCAATATTTTTGAATATTTATGGTTTTGAATATTTATGGCTTTGAATATTTATGTTATTATGGTTTTATGTTTTATGGTTTTGAATATTTATGTTGTTATGGTTTTATGTTTTAGAATATTTATGTTTTGAATATTTATTTCACTTTATTTGAGATAAGCTGAGGTGACAATGGGGACTTGATTTCTGTGAGGGTCCCCAGGCACTGCCACAGTAACAATACCAAATATTTGATAATTTTCCTCTCCCACCTCCTCCCCTGGAAAAAGCAGATTCAGTGTGGCTGTGCTGAAGATTTGTGAGAGCTGCAGCTATTCCATGAGGGCACTGCTGGGTGAACTGTGACAGAAATGAGCACAACTCTTTTTTCATAAGGATTTCACACATGGACTGTGGGGGTTTGAGAGCTGACAGTGGGCACTGCAAGAAAGAACCATGAAACCTTCACATGGGAGAATTTCTGATGTGTATTTGTTAAAGTCTATTCTTATATTCCTGGAAGAAATAGGAATGGAGATTCTTCAAACCCCTCTGACCCTGCAGGACAGCCTTAGCTCAGTTTTTAGGCAGAAGTTCTGTTCTTGCTGGGTTTTGGGGCCCAAATCTGGTTCCATACAGAGGAACAATTAAAACAACAGAGGAAACCTTTGCAGATTCCTCAGGCCATGAAAGGAATTTATATTAATTCAATGTAAGAAAGCCCTTGAGAAGAGTGTGTATCTTGCTGGCTCATCCAGCTCTGTCATCAGGAATCCTTTAAGTGCCCAAGTTCAAGCTGAACATTTTGAAAGTGGAAAGAATTTCATCTATGGGCTGGAACCAAAATGTTTTAAAGCATAAACAAGACATCTGGTCATTGTGCTGCTGCTGCATGTGAGATGAGATGTTTGTTTGCTCACACACATTCTGAGGCAGAAAGAACAGAAATCACCCTTGCCCTGGCTGCTTGTTAGAAAAAGCAAATAGAAATTATGTGCACAACTTGCTGAAACTCCTGTCTCACTAAATGAGACTTAATTCATGTGGCTAAAATGAAAACCTTGGAAAGACTGCAACTTTTCTGAACTGCAGTTTGACTCTAACCACCTGTTGCAAGGATTCCAAATAGTTTCCAGCATCCTTCCACATCCCAGGGCTCGGTGAGAGGGGTCTGTGAAACAATCCCAGTCCCCACCTGGGAAGGAAAGTGAGTGTGAGCCTCCACAGCAGCCTGGCAGCTGCTCCTGGGGAATTCTTCCTCTCCTGACAGGGCAGAAATGGCCTTTTTGATTTATAACTGAAATCTTACCTTGGTTTAAGCGGGTGAAGTGAGAAATTCGCCCTGCTGCCTCCTAAAATGGATTGCACATCATTTTGCTTCATTGAACCTATTGGCTTTCACAGGCTGATAACTGATTCTATCAGTACAAAACAACCACTGCAGGAACATCTGTTTAACCAGAAAACCTTCAGCTCCATCTTGAAGAAAAATCAGCTTTTCCTTCCTCCCTGGTGTCCCCTGCAGCTGTTCTCCCATGAAACAATAGATGGATTCAGGCTCACCCCAAAAGAGGAGATCACAACCCAAATTTCATCCCCTCAGGGTTCCCAAGACAAGAACTCTCCCAGTTCTTGCTGGCTTGAGCACAGCCTTTTCCAGCAGCCAGGATGTGTCCACTTGTGCTCTTGGATTCCCCAGTGCCTGGGATGGAGATAAATGTGCTTGGGAATAAAAGCTTTTATTCCCCTCTAAATTCCTCCCCAGTGTTCTCATGGAAGCTCAGCAGCCAGACAAACAGCAGAGAGGTGTAGCTGTTGCCTCTGGAAAATATTCTCAGTGAACTTCCAACTTCAACTGACAGCTTTTTTAATTTCTGTGTTATTTCTGTTTTTTATTTCTGTGTTATTTCTGTTTTTTATTTCTGTGTTATCTAAAGCCTTGCATGCACTCCACTGAATGCCCTAAACTGATTGTGGTAATGCTCTGCCTCGAGTTCAATGCTCCACACCAATCTGTGGTTTTGCAGTCAGATTCTCCTATTTTTGGGAAAATCTATGATTTGTAGGTGGGCAGGAATCCCCAAGGACAGAGCTGCCCCTTAATCAGATGTGTGTAGAATGCACTGCAAACAATGCCCCAAAGCAAACCAGATTATTTAAGGGTGAATGTGAATAAACTTAGGTAAATATTTCATCCAGAAGTGAATTTTAAGCTAAGATACATCTATTTGTCACCAACTGAGGCTTTACAAAAATAGTTTATAAATAGTTTCTAGATAAATTGCTTGTTTTGGTCCCAAAAGAATTTAAAACATCTTGCCCTGTGCTTTCTTCCCTAAAAAAGCCTCTTCTGGAGAGATGCATGCTTTGTTTTCTTTCCCCTCCTTACCTATTTCCTTATTTTCCCTTCTTTTAACTGTAAAGTCAAGGAATTATGTAAGGCAACATCTGAATACACACAGATTTTATGACAAGTTGAGTGTATAAAATTATATTAGGTCTGTCCAGAAAGTCTCTAAATCTCTGTCTAATGGCCTTCCCTTAAGTGGCTCCTTTTGCTTTTCATTTTCTCCCATGTAAAGCTATTCCAAGCACCAAAGTGTTACCAAAATGGAATCATATTTTATTGTTCCACTGATTTTCCACTAAGCTTTCCCTTATTTGTTTGCTGCTGGGCTATGGCTTTTTCCTCCCTCAGCATTTCAATACTCCCCTCTCAGGGTAGGTGGTCTGTAACACTAAACCATCAGGCAATCACTTTTATGCTTTCCTTTCCAGCCCCAGCTTTCTTTCCCCAAACAACGGTAGGAAATCCTCTGTCTGACACAGCACAGCATAAAGCAAAACAAAAATCAGCCCCATTTGTGATTCAGAGATATGCTCAGTGCTCTTAATGCCTAAAATGCCCCGTGTTTTGATATAACAAAATACTTTAATCCAAAGGCAATTTAAATGATGGACAAAGTAATGGTTGGGAGAGAACAACCAAAATAAACTGGAGCTTTAGAACTGACCTTGATCTAGAATTTGTTGAATTTGTACATCCAAGCAAAAGAAAACTTTTAACTGTGGAGCTGAACTATAAACTTGAATAGAATAAATCTAGTTAGATCATGACATGCACAAAAAATTTACATTCAGAGAAAAGTAATTTTAAATAACTTGGATGCCTGACAATAACACAAGTCTGATGTGTCTCTAAATCACTAAGAGTGGTGGAAGTCAGTGTGTTTCTAAGTCATTACTCCAGGCTCCAAGCCTGTATCTACTCTGCAGTTAAAGACAGAAATCAAAATTTAAAATCTGAAATGACTGCATTGTAACAAAACAACAGGAATATTCTGAAAAGGAAAAAAAAAAAAAAAAAAACCCAAAACCCCAATGTTTTTTATTTTCAGACATTAAGATAATGCTGCATTTCATTTGCTTAAAAAGGAAATATGTAATACTTAGGCAGCAACATAATACATTGTGGTTCACTTTCTCCTGTCAAAAATCTGGTTTATGGGGAGGATAAAAGCAGTTGCAAATGTGGATGTTAGGAACTGAAGGAAGCAGAAATGGAGCTGTTTACAACAACTGTGTTGTTACAAAGTGGGAGACTGAACTGAAAATCTGACATTGTTTTCCATAAAATTCTTCTCAAGTGTCAAATACCACAATTTGGATTCTCCAAAGATGAGTTAACATTTTAAGTATTCAAAATAGATGGAAAATACATTTGTGCCTGTTATAGATCAGGGAATTTGTCAATTCTACGTTTTTTTCCCATGTTTATGGACTCTGACACTGAGCACTGCCTAAGACCCCAGTTGTTGTTTATCTAATACATATCCTTTAATTTAGGCAAAGAAGTAGCAACTTTGGCTGTAGTAAAACAAATCCCCCCTTAGCCTGAACATTTAAAACATGCTTCAGTTTCTCCACTGTGATAGAGAATTTATGGGGCAGCTTTATCCAGGGGTGTCTGCTCACCTACAGATCCTATAGGCTTGTGCACAACCTCCAGTAACAGTTCCAATAAATAGTTGTAAATTTATTTTTTATCCCTAGACTTTATGAATGTGGCCATCAGTTCCCAAAAACTCCCTTAGTGAAATCTTCACTGCTGACTTCAGCTAGACAGTTATTAAATTCATCACACATTGTGCCCCTTACTTCAGGGCAGGGTTTTTAATTCAATTTTTAGCAATTTTTAAAAACCATCCTACCATGCCTGACCACCCAGCTCAATTTCCTTGGAGAAAGGCCTTGCCTGGCTTGCAATGCCGTGGTTTGCAGTTAACAAGTGATGAACACGTGAAGGGTTGATACAAACAAAGGCATTTATTCTTCCAGCACGTTTCACTGGCACACTCAACCTCCCAGTCCCTTTTTGCCCCTGCAGAGGATGATGTCCATCACCTGATTGCCTCAGAACATGAATGACTGGGGGTGGTTATGAGCCTGGTGGCAAAAAGCAGGCAGGACCTTTCCCAAGACCTCCCTTTATAGCCTTAATTTGCATTTTCCTACAAGGAGAAGCGAATTCTACCATGGTTTATCGCTTCAGTGACAACCCCCTTGAAGCAGCCATGATAATTGCATTTTTTTTTCCTGAAATACTTCCTAAGCAGCTAAAAGCTTTTGGGCTTAGTTTTTCTCCACAGGTTTTCTAAAGGAGGGGAATTCAGTCTTTGCAATCAGACACAAACAGGAGCTGAGCACCAGTCTCTGCTTCTTGTTCATACTAAAGAGCACCTCAGGCAAGGGGATAAACAAAAGGAAAACAAGTTATTTTGAGTTATTTGGGACAAAAGGGACAGAGGCAGTGACAGGTGAATCATCTTAGCTCTGGTTCCTTTGTTCTGTGGTTCTGTTCAACTTGTAACACAGCATTCAAAGCAAACAAAGTTTAAATGACTGAGTGTCACTCCAGTCTGGAGGGCTTTTCTCTTAGGTTATGCATAAAAATTAATTTCATCCCAAAAGAAACTTCACAGCACCTTCTCAGCCTCCCAGCTCCTGTTTCTGAGATACTGAAGTCACCAAAAAAGCCACTGAGATACTGAGTCACCGAAGTGTTTTTCATTAATGCAATGGGTTTGGGTGTCCAACAAAGAACCACAGGAAGGTTTGGGGAGGGCAGGCTGGGAAAAGGAGCTGGACTGCAGTGCCAGAGCAGGGAAAGTGCCTTCAGTGGGCTGCAAAGCCTGGAGATGTGCTAAAGCTGAAATATCCTGTACTGTTCCCTCTGCCACCCTTGGTTTGTAACTCACTTTAACACCAGCTGCTCAGCAAGGCTGCAAATGCCAAAAACGGGCAAAAAACTTGCTTTTGGGTCAACTTAGAAGCAGAGAAAGACAGAGAGCATTTTAATTAGCAGCAGGACATAGAACTGGCTAAAAGTGAAGGAGGGGGTTCTCGTGGCCAGAGAAAGGTTTGTAATAGAAACGTGAATGATTCCCCTGCTGCAGAGGGAACTCTGCCTACAAAGGTTCTAAGGGGAAAGAAGGAGGCCAAAATGAAGGGAAAACAATGAAAAGTTGGATTCAAAAGAAGTGGCTCAGTGTGTACTGGCTCCTTCAAACCTGGGAAGGAATCACAGGGCTGGCTGTGTGAAATTAAAGCAAGAGCTGCTGCAGGACAGCTCTGGGCTGAGAGCAGCTAGCACAGCTCAGTGCCTCTGCTCATCCCCAGCGCCCAAGGGCCAGGCCTGCACTCCAGAATGAGAGTCAGGGCTCTTGACAAGCTAGCAGAGTAAATACAAAAGTGAGAATTACATAAATTCACATTTAATTCCTGTTTTATTGTGCTTAAAAGAACTGGCTCAGCTCAGTTACAGGAACATTACTGGGTGCAAGGCAGTGAGAGGCTCCAGGAGGAGCAGCTCCCAGAGCTCCCCTGGGTGCCAGCAGCCTTGCTTTTTCAGCAACATCTCATATTCCATGATATTATCATCACCAGGCTTTGTTTGTTTGGATTTAGGATGAAGCCAGCTTTAGAGAGTCTGGCACACATGGGGTTTTTTTTTCATTCAATCACTTAAGCCTTCCTTGTAACTACAGACAGGAGATTTCTGTAAGACTTACAAAATAGGAATGAATTCTGAATGAGCTACAAGGGAGAGATAAATAAATATGCACTCAGTGGAGTATCCTGACAAAACAAATAATTTTTTTCTTTGCAAGGAAGTTTCTTGGAAAAAAAGTGCTGTCGAGAAAAGGGGTTATTTGTTCATAGGTTTTGATGGAGATAATAAACTTGGGAGGTTTCTTTGCTATAGGGAAACACAATTAGGCAGAAAGCAATTCCATCTCCATATGTCACACATTTGGAAGAGGCTGACAATTTTCAATTTCCAATTCCCATCCCCTCTGTCAGCAGATCAGGTTGGGTACTTGGGGACTTCCAAACAGGACCTGGTCTGAGCCAAGACTGTGTCCAGTTTGCATCCAGAATGGCCATGGAAGCCTTGTCCTTCCCACCATGGCTTTGGAAACCACAATGCTCCTCCATCCAAACCCATGCTCCCAGAAATACAGGCCTTAAATCCCCATAAATAGATATTTTTTATTGTCCATGGCATGGCTTCTTACTTACGAACAGTAACGGAGCTCGAAGTAGCAAAAATACAAATAATCACTTTATTCACTTAACTGATGAAAGCTCTGCCCAGAGCCCCTCACCATTTGCTGTCAGATTTTGGGCTAGAGAAAAGAGGCTTGTTAAAAGAAAGGAGAAAAATATTTCTGTTTAGGAATCTAGAGAAAAACACTTTGGAGAAGGCTGCAAGGGTGGAGATCAGATGATCTTTGTGTGTTTCTTTAGGAGGAAAAAGAAGTTATGCAATTCCAAGCAGTCATGTGGTATGGCAGCTGCTAAAGTTACTGCTAATTTTTATTAGAGCTGGCCAGAGCCAGAAAAAGGTCTGCTTTATAAGCAAGACCTTTTAAGAAGTAAACTAAATCTTCCTGAGCTGGGAGGCCTGCAGAACTGAGAGAAGGAAAAAAACAGCACTAAAAAGTTCTGGGTTATTTTTTTCTTTTCCCCCCACCTCCAAATGGCTCAGGAAACATTTTCACTCTCCCTTCCTGTTGCTGGTTTCTTTCTCATATTCATCCAATCCATCAAGCAGATGTATAATATTTACCAGTTTGCAGCTCAAATTCCTGCTCAGCCCAAAGGACCATTCAGGTGCAGGATGTGTGTGAGCCTTCATTCCCCCCAGGCAGACTCGTGGCTGACCCTGCTGGAGCAAGGGCTGGATCAGCTGCTCCCCAAAGCTCCTCTCCAACCCCAGCCATGCCATGAGCCTTGGAAACACCCGGTGATTTCACTCTGCTTGATAAAATTGGAGATGGAATGTGATGGTGTTCACAGGGGTCTTATGTTGAGGGAGGAGATGGAGATCTGACTCCATGTTTCAGAAGGCTGATTTATTATTTGATGATATATATTACATTAAAACTATACTAAAAGAATAGAAGAAAAGGTTTCATCAGAAGGCTGGCTAAGAATACAAAGGAATGAATAACAAAGGCTTGTGGCTTGGACAGAGAGCCTGAGCCAGCTGGGCTGTGATTGGCCATTAATTACAAACAACCACATGAGACCAATCCCAGATGCACCTGTTGCATTCCACAGCAGCAGATAACCATTGTTTACATTTTGTTCCTGAGGCCTCTCAGCTTCTCAGGAGGAAAAATCCTAAGGAAAGGATTTTCCATAAAAGTTGTGTGCAACAGTGGAACTCCTCCCAACAGCCTTGTGGTATTTTCCAGGACTGAGCACCTGTGGCTCCTGTCTTTGAAATTCTGTGCAGGAGTTCAACTGAGCCAGGCTCCATCCCCAAACCTGCTCCTTGCTCTCAGCTTTGCACTTTTGTGCCCTTCAAAGTCATGTGGATGATGGCAAAAAATAATAAAGATTAAATGCAAACACTATGAGATAAAATTCACCACACTGGAGAGAGCAGGCACAGCTCTTTATATAGCATCTAATCTCTGTCCAAACAGGATTAATTTTGTACTGCTGTTAAATGGAGCATATAGTTAATGTGGATACTCCTCTGGGGCCGTGGATGATAGCTGTGCCAGTGGGAAAGGGAATGCCTTTCCTGGGAGCCACAGGTCCAGATCCTAATAAGGAATCTAGAAATTAGTGGCTTTTTTTTTTTTAAGAGTATTTTAATACCAGGCTCAATTAGACTATAGAAAAAGGGCTTGCACTAACAAAATATACTGTTTTCCATACTCTGCCTCTTTTTCCACCTGCTTCCCACATTTAATGCATAATTTAAGCTGGACATAAGACACTTGCACCGTTTGCACTCTTTGGGACTAGGAATGCCCTGGTCCCTCACCAAAGGGATGTCCCTTGTCATGCACACAGGGATGGGATGTGTCTCCACCATTCACTGCTCAGCCCAAATCACTCTCCTGCACCGCTCCTCCTTCACCCCAAAGGCTCAAATTTCCTTTCTGGATGGAATATTCCCCCACACAGCCTTTAAAACCCAAATCCCCCTTTCAGAGGTAAATTCCCTTTAGAGATATAAGACTTTACAGATAGAAGCTTCTTTAAAGATGGCACTCCTTTATATGAAAGCTAACACAACCCAAATTTACTTTGGATACTAAAAATGTACAATAAAAGTCTTAAAAGGAAAATACTGTTTTCATTTAAAAGCCTCAGTGGTGAAGCAAAAATTTTCAACTGCTATTATTGTCAGCCCAGTCCCATTTGTATTTATGAGAGCCTAAAAACTTTACAAGTCCTGTAGTTGTACTTTGTTGTGGAACATAAAGTAGTCAGGTTACATTGTTTTGAAATTGATCAAAACATGCAGAAAGTAAAGCAGCAGTCAGCAATGCTGGAACTAAATCCCCAACGTTGATAAGCTGTCACCTCTCAGTGTTTCAAGCCCAGAACTGCAGTTAATTGTGGATAACTTTTCATAGTGTAAAGAATTAATTAATTAAGAAAATGAAAAAGCTTTATGTATGAAGGAGAGAATGAATCTAAAGCCATAACTGCCATACAATTTGCTAGAGTACATTTGATAAACTTCTATTGAGCACTCTCCTTTTCCAGGTTTCCTGGCTGCAGTGTTTCTTGTCCTACCTACCCCGACATTCGGCAACTTTGATGAAACAAACAAAAACCCCCATACCCAGCACTGGAACCGATTTTGTTTATTTTTAAACACCTTATTTCATTAAAACTACAGAGACCACTGGGCAGGAGAGACTTTGTGCTTCTCACCAGCACAGCACCACGCTCTTGTTGTGAAGAAAACTCCCTCCACCCAAATTACCCAGGGCTGAGCTGCAGGATCAGGATTTGGGATCCCCAGGCAGACTGGGTCGTTCTTCCACACTTGGCATTTTTCACGTTTGCTGAACAAATTCCGTTTTTAATTCCAAATGAAGAATTATGCAAATGGGACTCAAGTGCCTTTTGATGGAGCTGGTCTGAGCTTGCTCCTTTTGTCAGTTAATTTGCACTTACTTCATGCATATCTTTAACCCAACTGGCATGGTAATGTGCCACATATGTACTAAATTAAGGATGATTGTGCCTGATTGCCCAATTATGATACCAAATGTGTGAAAATAGTTGATAGGACATTCTGTGTGTTTTCTCTAAAAAGGCTCAGCGCGTTCAAAAATCTAAAAATAAAACCTAACAGTTAATCATAATGGTTTGGCTTGAAATGTGGAAAACTGATGAGAGGATTTAAAATGCAAGGAATTGCACCACAAATGAAAAGATTAAATTGTCCCATTGTTATATGCTCTGTGAGCATCCTTTAAAATGCCCCCACATTTTTTGGAGTCTGACACACTTCTGTCTGATGAGCTACAGAGGATGAACCAGCTATTTTTCATTTATTTGACAGAGTAATAATTCCTAACCCCAAATTCTAGATTGATAGGTGGCTCATATAATCTGTGACTTTCACTGTGTTTTAAAGCACTGTATCAACAGGACTTTTCTCCCAATTTTTCCAACCTTACAGTAATGCAAAGTTGGAGGCAAGAGGATCCAACCTGGAAAGCAAATTCCTCATAATTGATTCTCCTTTTTCTCAAGAGCAATTTCCTGTTTAACTGCAATTCCAACACAAACATGAGCAACATTATTTAACTTCTCTGCAAGGACTGTGGATGCTTCATCCCAGAAAAACCCTGGCATTCCTCCCAATTCCAGCAGTGGCAATTATTTTCCTGATTTGTGCACAGTTGTCATGGTCCCCATCTCGAGAGCACTGATGGTTTTATGGCAGAGATTTCACGCTGGCTAAAGACTGAAATGATTGTTTTCAAGACTGTATGAGCAAGGAAAGCAAAAGTGGAGGAAAGTGCAGGGGAGAAAGGACTCCAAACCATAATCCCATTAATTTAAGATGTGTTATGCATAAGGGATCTATTCCTGAGTTTAAGAGAGCTATTTTTTGATAACTTAATTACCTCTTATTCATTCAACACGCCCTTGAGACCAATATTCTAAGCTTCCACAGATTCAAAATGCCCACATTACGCTTAGGGTCAGCATGATGTGGACTTGTATTAAAAAGGAGTAAGATGGTGTGGAAATTTGAGGGGAACCCACACAGGACCTTTTCAAAAGTTGCAGCATGAAATGTGCTTACAACCTGAGCTCTGCAGCCTGCAGGTCAGAGACTGTGGGTTCACAATATTTGAAACAACATTGCTTTTTTTATTTGCAACACTTATATTTTCATTCCATCCATTTTTTTATGGCTTTGTTTGTGGGAAGAACAGTATTACAGTATTTAGTGTAGAAATCCTGTTGCACCTCTTTGGTTGGTTCTCAGTCTCATCCCCCTGCTTTCCCCACCTCCCTGCCACAGCTCAGCCTGCAGTGCTGGTATGAAATCAGGGAAATAAATTTATGAGAGGAAAAAATGCAGCGATAACCAAGGCCGCCTGTTTTCATTTACATTTTCCTCTCCGGGCTGTTATTATCCCTCCCTTTCTCCCGAGTTTTGGGATCTGTGTTTCAGCCCAGGCACGATGCTGCTTTGTGAGACACCATTAGCAGATATGGACAAAGGCCTTGGGAAGTTTTCTGGGAGCACAAACTGCAAAAAGAGCTGAAAAGAGCTGAGTGTGCTGGAGCTGCAGTGGCTCCCCACAAACGCTCTCGTGTGCTTGCGTGTCCTGGCAGGAACTGCAGCAGCCAATTTTAAGTCACTGTCTGAAAATGTTTTCTTCTAGAAAATTAATTCCTGAGTGTATGGAGCTGCACAGTAAATCTTGTTGGCAGGGCTGAGTTTTCCGTTCAGGACAATTCTGTTTAATCCATATCCTTGTCAGGGTTCAGCTGGCACCCAGCGTCCCGCCAGGAGCTGCAGGCTGAGGATTATCCTGCTAAAGCTGGCATTGTTTTAAAAAGTGCTCAGCAGCAAATCAGGGATGGAAGGTGGTGTTCAGGCAGTGATTTTAGTGAGTGATCAGGCAGTAATTTCAGTGAGTGATTATCTGTGGAAGCTGCCTGTGAGTGGTGATAGGTGAGCAGGGCAGCAGCAGCGTGCAGTGACAGCGCAGCCAGACCAGCAGCACACTGAGCCCTTTCAGCCACAGGCTCAGTCTGCTGGAAAAACGAGACCATCACGCACCACCAGACCACAAGGAATGCTTCTCCTTTTATTCATTCACTCGATTTTACAGCCACCCTCGCTTCACTTTGTGTCCCTGGCAGGGAAAGGTTCACCCTGCTCCTGCCAGAGCGTCCTTCCCTGCCATTCCTCTGCGGCTGACGGATTCCTCAGTGCTGATGTGACTTCTCAGAGGCTGTGCTGTGAACACAGCTACCAAATTAATCTCCCTGAAATCCACCTAACCCCCTCCTGCGAGCAGAAAGTGGCTCTGCCAAAACACCACACTTACAGCAGGGCGAACAGGCAGCAAACGGCAAATTCTGTTTGTACATCCGCGAGATTCGCTAAAAAGTCTCATTGTCCTCGTGTGTAATCTGTGAAGAAATGCACGTCCTGGAAAAGCAGCCTGTAATTTGTAGCACATGAGTGTGCTTTGGGGAAAATCAATCAAATGAACTAAGACGTGTTCTCAACTCCTAAACTAATGATCCTTCCTGTGAGCAGCATGAAACACCGGGCGAGTCCCAGATGGAATAAATCCTGCAGGTTTCAGCAAGGCTGTGACAGCTTGGACTACCTCAACAGTGCCCTAATTGTGCTGCAAACTTCTTAAGGTGGCCAGCAGTCAGCCTTTTCAAAAGCCTCCTTCTTCCCCAGCACTCCCAGGGCTAAACAAACAAGTTTACCAGTTAGCCAGAAGAGAATGCCAGATTTAATTTATACTCTTTCAGGGCTGATGTGCTTAAAAATAATAACTCTGAAAATCTGATTTTTGTCTTAAGAAATGCCAAGCAGCTGTGTAGAGGCATTCAGGGCTGGGACCTGAACCAACTTCTGTTGAGAGAGGAAATTAGGACCATTTTGTTACCCTGACAAAAATGAAATCTATGAGAACAGTAATTCCTTTGCAGAAAAAAATCAATAGTTTCAGCATGTTTTTAACGTGGCAATTTGCTATGGAACATCTTAACAATACCTCAGTAAATCACCAGTAGAAATCAGCTGCTGGCTTTGAGTGTGCAAGTACAGAACTGCATGAAAAATGTGTAGTCAAAGGAGAGGAAATCTCCCAGAATTGTGACTTCCTCACTTCTAAACTCATTGTGAAAAATCTGAGAATAGATACAGGTAAGAAGAACCTTGGTTTACATAGAGAAGTTACAAAACCGCCAAAATACAAATCTGTAACCCTAATCTGGCAAGAACTTCTACTAGAACTTCTTTCCCTCTGTGCCTCAGATCACCCATTTACAGAGTAAGGGTATTATTAAACAGAGAGGGGAAATTATTGAGCAGTTAATAGCCACAGCATGATCTTCATAGTCATATATAAGCACTAAATACCATTATTCAACAGATTCTGTAAAAGAAAATACAAGAAATTTCTCTGTGTTTGCCACATGCTGCTCTGATGACTGAGTAGTACAGACCATGCAACATTCATCTTGGTTTTTGTCATTTAGTAGTAGCAGCATAGACCTCACAGTGCCATTACTTATTTCAATGAGATGAAATGGGCCCAAAAATTGCTTTTAAAGAAAATTCAAGTCAGTTCTTAAACCTGATTAACTCTGCATTTAACCTCCTGAAAAATGCAGAACAGGAAATCCAAATTACACAAGGAAAATATGTTTAAAAATTATCTCTGACATAATTCCAAGGTTATCTCTGGATCAGATTGTCAGGGGATAGAATTTGCAAGCAAGCAGCAATAAAAAAATGCTTCTGCTATCAGCCATGAACAATTCCCTGATGTGTCTGTATTCCTCTCTGCCTCACCCCTGCTCAGTAATTAGAAATGTTGTGGCAGCTCTGAAAATGAGAAGTGACGCTCTTATTTCATATGTGCTCCAAAACACATCCACCAGAAGATCTGCAGCAAAGAAATATTTTCCAAAAGGAAATCAAATGATTTGTGTTTTACTTCATTGTAAATTCTCTGTGATGGATGCTGGAATTAATTAGGGAAATGTTGTGCTCAGCATCTTATACTGGAATAAGAATTCTTTGTGGAAGAATCATGCTGATGATCCATAAAACCTTATTATTGAATGGACAAGTTAAAGGAGCTCTAGATAGCTAAATTCAGTTCTAGGGAAGTGATTTGCCATCTTTCCTCACCATTTTTTATGCCTTTGAAAGCAAATGTGACCTGCTAGGATGCTCTGCTCTGTGCCAAGTTCTCCAGCTGAGTCCTCCCAGTTACAGCTACATCTGTAAATAATTTTTGAGTCAAACTCCCAAATCAAAACTTTGACAGTGTGAAGGTTATTGAAAAAACTTGCCTCTAGAAGGATACCACCACTGGCCATTACTAACTCTCACCTAGGTTGTTTACAGGTATTTCAATTATCTAACATAATTAGACACCAGGATGATAAAGCTCACTTAGATGCCTTGATGCAGGAGGGACCCCCTTTTTCCTTATCCAGAGCAAGGTTAGATAAAATGTGCCAAATATAAACTGCACAGGATGAAACAGCTGCTCTCAGGGGCTGGTGTGCACAGTATCTGTGTTTTAAAGGGCTCACTTTTAGAGCACTCCAGTCTAGTGCTGTGAACTGGATGCCTGGAGTGGCTGGGCTGCAGGAAACAAATGAATTTATCTAGAAAAGCATTCCATTAGCACTCCTGGAGACTGCCCCACCATGGGAATCAAACCACATTATCTGGGCACCACTCAGGGCTTGCTTCCACTGGACACTCCTGATCCAGAGTGATGCTGCTCTGGAGGCACCCAAAGCCAACCCTTGGGAAACAATGTGCTCCATTTCCATCAGCATTTTGTGTATATTTAGAGGTGAGAAGAGTGAACATGACAATGAGTTTGTGGTCAGCACAACAAGAGCTGTCAACACACGTCAGCCCCATGTCAACACATGGGCTCCTGCTACCCTTGGCGTGTTATTAATCCAACAAATCCCTCTGATGTCTTTGTTCTGGGCTCTTCTCTCGTCTGAAAATGCAGCTTGAGCTGTGCAAAGGCTCTGCACAAGCACTGCTGGCACAGGCATGGCTGTGCTGAGGGAGGGGACAGGGCAGGAACGCTCACCCAGCTGTCCCCTCATGTCCCTCAGCTCCTCTGGGCGCAGAGTGGGGCTCCTTCCTCAGCCTGCACCAACACCCAGCTTGGGGAGCAGTGAGGAAGGAGCAGAAACTAAAATCAGAAGGAAGGAGGTGCCTTGCAAGGCAGCAGATGGTGCAGAGCCCATGGAGCCTGGCTGTCCTTGTCCCCTGCGAGCCAGGGTCACCTCCACAGCTCCCAGAGCCTGAACCAGGACCAGGACATTTCCCAACCCAGGGGCGTTTGGTCTCCCAGAGTTTTGGTTTCCATACAGTTGTTTGGTTTATGTGACTGTGCACTACTTCAGAAACGGATGTCAGCTTTCCAAGGAGGCTGTGGGGAAATTCAGGCTTATGGGAAACCTTCAGCTCAAACAAAATCTGAGTTCTCACAAAACTGTCCAGACCTTTTCGCAATTACCTTACATCACACACAGGGTTTGAGCAACTCTGGATCATTTCACAGCTCAGCTTCTTATCTTTTTATAGTTCTGCTACTGTGGCTCCATTCTTTCCCATATGAAGAAACTTAATTAATATTTTATACCCTTACTAGATTGTGAATACAATTTGCCATAAGAGTACAGAAAAAGCAAATACACTTTGTCCCCTGCCAACAGAAAATCCTTAACAGCTGTTTATTGCTCATTTGCAAAACATAAGAGCAATGGAATTCCATTACTTAGAGAAACTGGCTGTTCCATGATATCCTTGGCAACAAACACCACACTTATCTTTTTGAACAATAGACTCTCAAAGTTTCTGCAGCCTACAAAAATAAGACAGTGAGGAAGACTTTTTCTTTAACTGCAAAATGCCAAACAATGGGAACTGACTCACCGTCAGCTGCATTGCTTCATGAAAATGAAACTTTTCCTTGCTCTCTCTCCCCCCCAAAAAAGAAGAAATTTGCTCGCTGCAAATTTAGAGAAAAGTTTCATGCAACCATCTCCTTCACAGGAAGAGCTTTTAATTGAGGTCAAGACTTTGGCAAAATGAGGAGAAATTCAGACTGCAATCTGAGTAATGTAAGAACTCACAAACAACATTAAAGGAGTTACTTGGGTTTATGATAAACCATAGAGAAATCACAGAGTGGAATTTTCCCTGACTGCTCAAAACTTAAATACCAAGAAAAATAACATCATGCTTTACACCACAGATTCTTCACATATGGTTTTAACTAAGTAACTTCCAAGTTTCCAACAGCTTAAAAAAGAACTATCTATGGCATACCAGAGAGATGCGAGCTCCTCAGAAAGTCAGGACATGCACATACCATCCATAATCTGCTTTCTATATTTAGGGAAGGACTATACCTAAAGCCCTGGAGGTCAGCACTGAATCAAGCCCAGCATATTTTCACAGACAGATGTTCTAGACAGTGTTTACCACAGTCCACTCTCCCAAGCCCACAGCAAATGTGCCATGTGAGGAGCTGCAGCCTGCACTATTAAAAGGAGTGTATTCTCTTACCTCAATAATCCTGTCGTGGATTTGCAGCCCTCCTTCCTTAGCAGCAGGCCCACTGTCAACTATTTTGGAAACGAAAATTCCTTCGCTGGATGAGCCATCCTGGTTGTCCTTCAGGGATGAAAAGGAGAACACATCATTGTCCCTCTCATCTGCCCTCAGCTGAAGCTTGTCCATGCCACAACAGTGCAAGTAATTTGAGAGAAATATTCTTACTGATGTCTTAATATGGAATTACTTTGTGCTAATGAGAACACCTGATACTCTGATTTTGAAAGATTAAGCAACCAGGGATGGGTTTCCATTAGGTAAATTAGTTGCTTGATAATCATTTTCCTCTGACTTAGGCCAGCTCAGGAGTAATTGTCGTTACAATTATTCTCACAGCAAAATCCAGTGAGACACAGCCTGCTTGCACATCAAACATAAGACAACAGTGCAATTTTCATTTTTAGTTGCACAGCTTTTGCTCTGGAGACTTGAAAATAAACCCATGAAAACACCTTACACCTAACAAGGTATTTTCATATTTCTGTGTATTGTGCTTCTACCAGTGCAGAACAATGTCTCAGAAAGTTGAAAAACTCCAAAGAAAGAATAACTTTCAAGTGAATTCACTAGGAATAAATTGTGATCAATGTCAGATTTCTGAGCAGCCAAGAAGTAGTTCTGAATACTTTCTAAATTACTAGGACAAGGTATAATCCACTCCTTGATGTAATTAAAGTCATATGCAGCAGCTCCAGCCAACAAGCATCCCAAAAAAATCCATTAGTGAGTGTGTGGTGCAGGAAACATCTGCTGAAATCACAGAACTCAAAACCAAGCTGTTTAAGTTCCATCCCTTCACCTGCACACAGAGAGCTGCTGGATCCCTGCTGGAAAGGAGAGTAAATATTTTATATTTTTTTTTAATGAAAGGGGCTAAAGTTGTGGCTCTCAGCCCATGAAGTTCACAGCAGTAGGGTCTGAGAAAGAGACACCGTGGGTTTTATCACGTTGGGAGGGTACTGCACTGGGATTAGTGGTGCTGGCTGTGATGAGATGCAAGGAGAAAAGGCAGCGTGGTTAATGGACATCCACACAACCCCAATGGAAGAGCTGCTCTGAAAGAATCCCAAGGGGACCAAATGCTTGTCAGCAACATTTTTTCCTCCAAGTGTTGACCTACATGCTTTTCCCAACTGGAAAGGGCAAACACATTTTAACAATTAACATACCACGCACGGCCGGCCACCAATAATATTAAATCCAAGAGATCCAGAGTCCCGATGGAGGACCAGAGTCAGTGCTTTAGTTTCTTCACCCTGCAAAGAACAGACAAACACACTCAAAACAGGGTGTCTGAGGGGTAAAACAGCACAGATAATACTTCTACCCAGGTTTGTTGTTGGGTTGGTTTCTCATTTTTGTTAAATCCCCTCGTAGTTTAGAGACAAATGTTTGGAATAACTGTGCAGCTCCCAGTGGCTGCTCCAGCCACCCCACTGAGCTCCAGCAGCAGAGCCTCCCCTAAGATTTATGTGTCTGTTTTATTGAGATCTACACTGAGACACTTAACAGCAGCAGAAGGGGTTTATATGCAATGCTGGTTCCTGCAACTACTTGACCCAGTCAGATGTGATGTATTATGTAAAATACTCCACGTTTCCAGTAGTCAAACTCTTTGAATTTCCCAGGGCTTGGGGGTGACTGAACCTCAGGACTGGAGCCTTGCATTGCCTCTCTCTCCTGCTGACTACGTGACATTGTTTTAAGTGACATTGTTTTAATCAGTATCAAACACAAAATTCTCTGCAGAGTTTTACAAAACAGCATTAAACAGAACTGTGACAAATTTTGCCACAGGCCCAGAATGGCAATTGCTATTCACAGCACCTGCCGTGCGTGATTTTTTTGCTCTGGCATTTTAAGACCAGCAAAACAGAAATCTCCCATCACTGAAAATTATTATGGTAATTCCCTAAAATATGAAATTCTTCAGTGAATAGTTTTCTGGACAAACAGCATACAACAAAGATGTAATATTTGGGGGGCTGTGTGAACAGATTTTGTTATTTTTCTAATCCTGGTCTCTCATCCCAGCTTGTTCCTAACTACCAACTCCTACAAAATGTCCTTTATGACCCAGGGATGCTACTTAGGCCTAATAACTTGTATGAAGACAAAATTAAGTGGGTGAACTGTTAAAGACAACTAAATGTTCACAATGTTCTCCCTTCAGTCTCAATCTAGTGTTGTTATTTACAGCAGAGCACTACAAAAAGCCCTCTGAAAAACAACATTTAGAGATCAGAATAGGATCTGTGTGTGCATCTAGAGACAGAGATGAATTTTCCTACCTCCAAAATCATTTTCTTTGTTTTATCCAAGAGGTGAAAAAGTTATGAACACAAAAAAAGTTTGAGGAAGTTCTCTTAAAAGTCTGGTTTTCATAACCAATTAATGACAAAAATTGCAACAGTTACATTGTAATTCAAGGCAGATGGTTTTGGTTCGTGCATTTTCCTTCTAACATGTCAATTTGAAGTTGTCAATCAAATATTAACGTCTATTAAAGTCATGAAAAATGTCAGGGTAATCCTGGATTACTGAATTACTGGCAGAGATTGGGGATGATAAGGAAGCTCAGTTCCCTGGCAGAGCTCCACTGACCAGAGCACGCTCTGAGCTCCAGCAGCCCCACCTGAAATGTGCTCTACAACCTCCACGTCACTTTCTGATCACTATCTACCCTAATTTATGATCCACACACAAATAGACTTGGACCTGGTGCAGAGGAACATGAGCAAACTCTGGCTGATTCCATTTGAGTCTGCCTGCACTTGGCAGCAGTGAGAAGCAGGTACCCAGAAGAGAAGTGAAAAATGAAGTAAAATCTGTTTCCCTGCAAGTCTACAGACCCAGACCTCAGACAGGATTTCAAGGAATAAATTTCCAGTCCTGTGGGACCACTCTCAAGGACTGATGATTCTGGATGTGAAAGACAAGCACATGCTAGCATGACTGTTTCCTTCCATTATCCCTATTTAAGAGGGCAAATCAATTACAACAATCAAAAAACAATTACAACATCGCTCTCAAGACACTTTCAGTAATTAGAGTTGCCTGTTTTCATTAAAGCCTCCTTGTGAGGCTTTGATTTGACACTTTTACACCTGGCTGAACAAGTATTAAAGCAGGTGGGATTGAACCAGTCGGGTTGTGAGGGAACAGAAACAACTAACGCAGCTTTCTGTATGTACTTCTGACAAAGTACTTCTGTCTACAGGGGTTTTAAAGGCATTTCCAGGTTTTTCTGGTGGCTTTGTGCAGTGTCTCCATGCTCCCCATGGCAGCAGTCACGTTGCAGCCCCACTGTGGGTGCAGAAGTGCCCAGCCCTGGGACAGAGCAGCACCTTGCTCTGACACTGGGTCACTTCTGCACGCCCACATCTCATCTTTTAACAACTCCTTCAACAACCTCCTCCTTCTCTTCACAAGGAAAACACCATGCAAATGATTTTTCCAGGGCTCTGCCTTTCTCTCCCCCTCCAAGATGTGGCATTCCAGCAGAGCAGTGATTAAGCAGTGAGGTAACTGTGGAAATGTGGTGGCCAGGGGCCAGCCCTGCTCCGGCAGCAGACCTGATGGTTCCTGGCATCTTGTATTCCCACAGCTGAACAGAACTCTTAAACATAATTCTTGAAATTACTGTACTTCCCAGCTGAGTAATGTGCAGCTAATAGACTGCCTTTCCCTTTAGACAGCAAAGACTAATTTCTTTGGTAGTGCTGTGGCTAAAAAGCCTTTGTCTTTACCAGAGGAGGCATCTCAGCTCCTTCTTCACTGGTGAAAGGGCTGCCAGGACCTGCCTGGCCCATCCTGCCTGAGAAAAACACATCATCTTGCTTTAAAGGACTTCATCTGGCTCTCACAGAATTCAAATCTTTGCCACCACCACCACAGAGGCTCTGAATGTCAGATCAGAACTGGTTCTTGCCTGGCTGATCCATTTAAAGTCAGCTCCTGTCTCTGGTTGCCAGGAGAGCAGAAAGGTTTCCACCCTGGGCTGTCAACTGCTTCTGATTCCCTCTCCCCTTGCCCCTTCCCAAAGGACTTTGCTGGCTGTGTAAATAAGGATTGACCAGATCAGCTTATCAAGAGGTGTGCACAGGGCTGTGTTTCACCAAGGATTAAGCCTTGTTTGAATTGTACAAGTTTTTTTCTCGATTGTTTAGACTTTGATATTTCAGGATTGACATGTCTGATGGAAGGAAATACTAATTTTGACCTCCTAATACTCCACCTTCCCTCCCACTCCATCCTCAATAAGCCTCTCCTCTTTCCATCATGGAATAAACAGACATTCTCTGAATAAACCTTGGAACTGTACACAGTAAAACTGAAGTGTTCCCTCAGTGATAACACACAAGGGCAACACAACTGGGGTCACTTAAGGCACATCTACTGCTTAAGGGGGTTATAAAATTGTGAGAAGCTTACAGATGAGTGTGTGTATAAAAAATATATTTATTTATGTCTTCTCTCAATATGGCTATGGGGGTGTTATAGAACTCACCTCAGAAATTATTGATGAAAGCACAGCAAAGCTGTGATTCATCCAGCATCACAAACAAGGTCTATGCTAAGGTGAATCCCCACCTGGGTCTCCAAAGTTGGGTCTTTAAAGAATGGGCTAATGTCACTCAATATGGTACTTTCCCCTTTCACTAAGCATTTAAACACAACTGTACATGGGGATTTCTTCTGTTTGACTACAGATCTGATTTATTCTGGATTGGTTCTACATCTGCAGCAACAGGCAGGAAAGCCAGAAAACCCCTTTTCTCCATGTACTGAGGACCAGAACCTCCCACAGTAAGTTCTGCAATCACCACTTGTAAGCTATGGATTGTTGGTGCTTAGCACAGACCAAGCTACTCCATCTGAGAATGTATGAAATATGAATAATGGTCATTATTTAAATAATAATGACAGCAAATTGGTTATTTCACACTACCATACCGTTATTTAAATTGGTTATTTCACACTACCATTCCTCTAATCCCTGTGTTCAGGGACATAACCCGTAGGAAAATTTATAAATCTTGCTGAGCGCTCCTGCACAGTCTGTGCTACTGTCTCTGAGAAAACAACCCCACATTTGGAAGCCTGCAAAGAGGGAAAGCATCCCCTGCACGGGGTGACCACCACAGGTCCTTCACTAAACTCTGTGTGTCACAAAGATGCCAGTTTGCTGTTGGTGCCTGCCTGGGAGCTGGGCAGCAGAGCTGTTGGTGTTGGCCAGCTGCCCAAAAAGCTGTGAAAGGCACGGAGCTGAGTGAGCGCCGGCCCGGGGCTGCGGTGACACGACACCTCGCAGCTTTCCTAGCCTGGTGGCTGCTCCAGAGAACTGCACAACAGCCCTTTGTAACCGGGCTGGACCCAGCACAGGGGCCTGCGCCAGCTGGACCCATAAATCTGGTAGGAAGTGCAGCTGAAAATATGTATCAGGAACGTTTGCAGCTGAGAAGGAGCAGCTCTCAGGATTGCAGCAGCTCCTGACACTGAACAGAGCTAAAAGATGCAAACCCAACATCATCAGCATTAGCCATGAAAAAAGGGTGGTGTGAGAATAAAGGAGGTCAGGGATGAGGAGGTAGGGACTGGGTGAGACGGTTTCTGACAGCAGGACAGTGTGCAGGGCTCTCCTGCCATCAGCAGTGGACATGGAGCTCTGTGCCAGGCCGAGGGAGCAGAAATCCTCCAGAATGCTACAGCAAAGAGCTGCAGGAAAAGGGGGAGACAGAACTGTCCTGAACCTTGATATGACTCTGAACCCCCCACTTATTTTAATGTTATAACTAAGATTTTGACCACCACACACCCAGTACTGCCTGAAGTTAGAACAGTTCATTTATATTGAAATATTTTCTGGTTTGAGTTAGGAAAAGAGGATGGGTTCTGTCCTGGATTCCTAAGAAGGTTAAAAAAAAAAAAAAAGAGATCCTCTGACATGAAGTTTTATTTCCTTTACACAGCTTTTAGAGCCTCAACATTAGCAGAGGTGTGAATACAGATGTTTGACAGTTTTGAACAGTTTAATACTGCTGTGTCTGTGGTAGCACATTCCAGGTCACTGGGAGGACTCTGAATGTCTTCATTTAAAAGATAATTGGCTTCTAGGGCTTCCCTCGCTGGGGAGCCTCATTCCAATTAAAACTTGGGGATTGCTGCAGCTCTGGCTTTTGATTCTGGTCATTTTATAAATGGTCTAATTTTGAGGGGTTGAAATCAAGTTAATTTTTCCCTTCCTAATTAAAGAACCCTGTGTGACACTGAGAAAGAAATCACAAGTACACAGCAGAGGTATTTGGATGTCACAAAGATGATGGCTGCAGATCCTGAAATAGCTGCTGAGGTGTCCGTGTCACATCACAGTTAATCCCAAAGGCTGCATTTTGTAGGAAGCCCTACTGTGGGATGCCAGGTGAGCTGGGGCTCTGGAAAGCATTGGGGTCACAGCAGCTTCTTCCAATGCACTCCACTTTGTGGGACCCCTGGGAGTCAATTTCTGCTGCTTTAATACCATTTCCAGCCCTGGAAATTCCACTTTCAGAGTTTTCTTCGGGGAAGAGAACCAAGAGAAAACAGTAACACCGCGACCTTGTTACTTTCCTGTGCGAGTTACCGTATGGGAGTCCAGCCTTAAAAACGCACCTACAGAAAGATGCACCTATAGATGCCCCGCTTAAAGCCGTACCTATAGAAAGCGGCATGTTACGGATATTAAACCCCAAAGCTCAGCTATTTGAAAGGATTTGCGGCCGGGTGGGCTCTCCAGGAGAAACCCTGCATAGGGAACGCTCCGGGCGCCGCGCACGGGACAGGGCGCATCCCCCGGGACAGGGCGCGGCGCATCCCCGGGGATAGGGCGCATCCCGAGGAACAGAGCACATCCCCGGGGATAGGGCGCATCCCGAGGGACAAGGAGCAGCCCCAGGGACAGGGTGCAGCGCATCCCCAGGGACAGGGTGGAGCGCATCCTCGGGGACAATGAGCATACCGAGGGACGAGGCGCATCCCGAGGGACAAGGAGCATCCCCAGGGACACGGCACATCCCCAGGGACCCCGGGCAGCGCGGGGCCCACCCTTACCTTGCCGGGGGAGGCTGCGCGGGCGCGGGCCAGCGCGTCCAGGCGGGCGCTGTACTGCGTGAAGCGCTTCTGGTATCGCAGCGCCGTCACCTGCAGCTCCAGCTGCGCCGCCGCCAGCCGCGACAGCAGCGACTGCTCCCGCTTGCCGGCGCGCAGCGCCTCCTTCTTGAGCGCCTTCTCCAGCGCGGCCGCCCGCGCCTGCAGCGCTGCTCCGTGTGCGCGCAGGGCCCGCAGGCAGCCGTGGCCGCCGGCGCGGCGCTCGCCGTGGGTCAGCACCAGCCCGCAGCCCTGCTCGCAGAGCCCCGCGGGCCGCGCCTCGCAGCGCTCCCGCATGTGCGCCTCCACATCGCGCAGGTTGAGCACCTGGCGGCAGCCGCGGTTGCGGCACTTGGCCGGCGAGAAGTCGCAGGTCTCGGCGTGCTCGCCCAGGTGCTGCAGCGGCACCACGGCCTCGCAGCCCCGCGCGTGGTTGTCGCACTTGATGTCCAGCTTGAGGATGAGGCTCTTGAGGGGCAGGACGTGGTTGAGCTCCTTGGTGGAGATGCGCTGGCAGTTGACGGGGCAGCTGCCCTGCTGCACCACCCAGGGCAGCACGCAGCCCGCGCAGAAGACGTGTCCGCACGGGGTGGTCAGCGGGTCCTCCAGCACTTTGTTGCACAGGTTGCACTTGAAGTCGGGATCCACCTCCCCGCTGAAGCGATCCAGCTCGAACCCCATCCTCCTTCCGCTCCGCCGCCAACAACCGAAGAAAAGAAAAAAAACCAAACAAAAAAGCCCAGAAAAAGTACCCGGAGTGCGCGGACGGGCCGGGGGGAGAGGCGCAGAACGGGAATAAATAAGAAGGAGCCGCTCCCGCCGCCGCCCCAGAGGCAGCTGAGCCCCCGGGCCGGCCCGCGGCCGTGCCCCGTCCCGCGGTCCCGGAGCGCCCGGGAGGAGCCGCGGCCGCGCCGCCGCCTGCGCGCAGGGCCCGCCCCCGGGCCTGGCCCCGCCCCGGCCCCGCCCCCAGAGCCGCCCTCAGCCCGGGGGTCCCGGCCGGACAAGGGGGCTTTGTGTGCGGAACCGGCGGGGCAGGGATCCGGCAATGCTGCCCCTTCCCCCGAGGGCGGGAACGGGGCCCGCGGGCAGCGCCGCACACGGGAGGGGAAGGGAGACACACACGCTTGGCGAAGCGGGGGGAGAGAAGGCGAGCGGGGACAGGGAGGGATGGAGGGGAGGGGGAGCGCACGGAGGGTCGCGTTAGGTGTGACAGGGTGAGACCGACGGGCTGCGGGCAGCGGGGACAGACAGGGTGACCGCTCGGAGCGGTGTGGGACACACAGGGCAGGGGCGGCCATGCCAGCCTGGAGCTGCTTCGTGTAGTGGATGTCCCTGACTGTGGCAAAAGGTTTGGAACCGGATGGTCTTTAAGGTTCCTTCCAACCCAAACCATCCAATGGCTCTGTGATGACTTTTGGAAAGGGCACTTATGGAGAGCCAGGCCAGCCAGCCTGGAGGTACTTGGTGTATTAGAGGTGTCCCTGATTGTGGCAAAAGGTTTGGAACCAGATGGTCTTTAAGGTTCCTTCTAACCCAAACCATCCAACAGCTCTGCGATGACTTTTGGAAAGGGCACTCATGATGCTGCCCCTCGGGTCAGGTTCTGGACGAGCTGCTTAGAAATTGGGCTGACTGCTCAGCCCTCAGGTGGTAATTCTTTCATTACCGACGAGAAAAAGTGCAAACAGAACAATCTGCCAGTGTGTGAGGGACTGAAACACTAAGGGTTAATGATTTGCAGAAGCACCAGGGTGCTCTGCTGAGGGCAGGTTTGCACCCTGCAGCCGAAGGGGAGGTGAAGAGGTTTTGGGTGTGTGGTGGCAAAACCTCTGATCCACCCAGATACAGGAGACATGGACACACACCACCGGAGGATGGCCACAGCAAATCAACCTTTGTTTAGCAACAAACTGAGTTTTGGGCCGGTAAGAAACAGACCCTGTGGAGGTGGGGTGTGGCTTTCTGTCATGCCCATGTTCTCGCTTACACACCTGGCTCAGGTGTAGATGCCCTCCCGGGGCAGGTATTGGGACATTCACATGCAGACCTGAGCATTTTCATCCCTTCTGAGAAGGCACAACAGGCTCAGCTATGCAGTCATGTCTGGCCATAAACCATTAAAGATTCCCAAAGTGCCCCCAGACTCATGATCCACAGTGCTGCAACAGAGAGTGGAAAACTCCAGCTCCAGGAGAAGCACTAGCACCTGAATCTGAGCGTGTGTTATCCCACTGCATTTAATGTGACATTTATGTAGGAACAGATACTTTATTTATTAACTTTATGTTCTATTAATTTCTTCCAGCCCTGATGGATGAAGGCTGAGCCCATCACTTTGACAAATGGGCATCAAAACTGCAGCAGTCAAATCTTGTTTCTGGATCCACGGGTGATCATATCTTTCCTCTCCACTGTCTGCTCTTATCCTTTTTTTCTCTTTCTTCCTAATTATTTTCTTCAGTGATCTCTTTATACTTTTACATTGCTCTGTTGCTGTAGATAATGCCCAGAAGAGCTATGTACCTCCTTTCCCTTGCATACGAATTGTTCCAAAATAAACTTGCCATACATTTTATATAAACAGAAATACTCCATTCAGTGTCATTTCATTTGAACCCCCCCAAGGGATCTGTGAACAAGAACCTCAGTTCACAGAGCACAGTGCTGTCCACACCCTCATGGAGAAGGGATGAGATTGTTCTGTGTTTGCACAGGCTGCTAATGCCCCATTGCTGCCAGTTGGATGTAGCTCATTAAAAGTCACCCCTTTTGATACCATTCCTGCCCAGGGATGGTTGAAAAGCACTCCTGAATATGCTGTAAAAAGCCAGCCAGACCACACCTGAAGCACCAGACACAGCGTTAGGCAAAAGCAATTTCTCCTACAAGGCAGATATTCAAGTACTGAAAAAAAAAAGCAATAAAAGAGAGCAGCTTTGTTCATTGTGGATAGTGATGCAGAATTCTCACGTGCACCAGAGCCACAGAGCAGCTCAATTGTTCCTTTAATGTGTTTTGCTTTATGGCAAAGCAGAAGCCAGCAAGAAACTTCAGCTTCAAGTGACCTTTGGTGTATGTCTGTGATGTCCCAGTGAAATGACTTTCTGGATGCCTGGGATGATTTTTTGTGTGTTGGTGACCTCTAGAAGGTAATGAGACTCGTGGTTACACAACTGCGTTCCCATTTCAGTCCCAGGCAAGTATTTTTTAGTGCTAAGGTTTTTCCTTTTTCAAATCTGAATTCCATCTGTAGTGCTCATTCTAATTATTAATGTTCCATAAAGTTTGAGGTTGCTTTTGGCTGCATATATTGCCCTGCTGAAGGGAGCATGCATCAGTATTTAGGGTGATATACCTAACTAAGGAATTTTTAACAGATTTGGTCCTTTTTTTAAGGAAAAAAAAAGCAGATGATGTCATAGAGAACTGTGCATGTAGGTTTCTGTTAACTCCATCCGAAGGTTGTGTGCACTGCAGGGTGATAAAATTTAATTAATACATGTACATTGCTGACTTTTGGGTTATTCTAATTAAACTGTGGTAGTGATTCTCATACTTCTTCTTGTGCTTGACTGCCTTTTGCATCTCCCTTGTCTTTGCCATCTGTTTCTCCTCAGGATATCTCTGCTCACATGGCCCTGCTGCCATTCCCCTTCCCTCAATGCCCTTCTCCTCCTGCACCCCTGGGGATGCAGCCCTGCCCTGCTGGGTCCCCACACTTCAGCTGCACTGGCATTTCACACCTCCCCAACAGGAATCTCTTCTTTTGCAGTTTGCCACAAAAACTGGGATTGCTGTTACCAACCACAGCATCTGCACCTCCCAAGGGCATTTAAATGAAATAAGGGCATTTAAATGAAATAAAACTTCACTCTCCCTGCTCGGGGGATGCACAGAGTCCAGCTGAGGGGGTTCAATGCTCATTGCTGTAGGTGCTGTGTCCTCTGATGGGGAAATCCAGCAGGTTTGGGGTTGCTGCTCCAAATCAGCGACCATCACCTCACAACCCCCAGTTTATAAACTGCCCCATGTGCTCTGGATGGTTGTAAATAGAAATAAATTAATTCCTTCAGCGATTGCTGTGGAGGTTTGGGTTTAGGATTTCAAAGTTGTCACTCCAGGATGCTCGAGGCCGTTGCCTGAAGGCAGGGGCAGAGCTTTTATTGATTTCCACCAGGGTGACGTCAGGACCAGGTTCCTTGGGCTATTTGAAACTACACAAATATTTGGATGGAAAATATAGGCAAGAACTGGAATAACATTTTCGCTTGGAGCCGTGGCCGGGCAGATGCTGTGCTGAATTCTGTGATACACTTTAATGTGACATTTATGTAGGAATAGATACTTTATTTATAAATTAAAGCTTTTGAAGGCCACTGCAGCCTTGCACTGAGATTACAGCTTGGAGTCCTGACAGGGAATTGAAGTTCCCCTCTCCCTGCTGCCTGTATCCATGAGAGAAAGCACAAATGGAGCTTTCCCTACTGGAGGCACATTTCTGTTCTCCTTTAGAAAAAAAAAGAGAAAATTCTGAAAAGCAGCCTCTCAACATGAGCCTTTAATGTTCTTTTCAAAGCCTGAGGTTTGTAACTGACGAGAGGTTTGGGTTCCAGGGCTGAAATTACATTGCCCCAGCTAAGGAAGGTCGTTTTTATTTAGTAAATTCTCTCACCCTCAGAGGCACTGCTGGGGTGGGACCATTAGGGCTCTCCCATTTAGCTTTGCTCCCCTGCCAAAGGAAGGGTGAGGAAACGTCACTTTGGGATGCAGCACAGGCAAAAATGCCAGCTCTCAAAGGGCTGCAAGAACGAGGGGTTTGCTGCAGGTTTCACTCAGATTGTGGATTTTTTTTCCTGCTGCTGTGAAGTTTCCAGTCCCAAAGAAAATCAAATACAATTCATCTCCACCTGCCTTTTGTCCATAAAGGCTGGCATCATTTTACGCTGGATTATGAAGGCTCTGCAGGAAATCTGATTTTTTTAAAATTATTTTTTGCATCAGTTTGCTTTTAAAAAGGGGGAAATGATGAAGTAATGCAGAGAAAGAGTAGAGTCCCTCTCCGTGTCAGTCACTTGGGTAATTCTGACAAATCCCCTGTGGTTAACAGGACATGTCCAATGGTTTCCTTGTGCACTTAATTTATGAGCTGGACCACTCCCAGTGGTCCTGGGCATTTTTAAAATATTTTTAATCTATCTGGAATAAGTGAGAATCTTAAAATGTACCTAAAATGTTAAGATCTTCTCAGCATTCTGTTCATTGCCAAGCACTGTACAGAGTTATAAAGTTGAAAGATTCTGTCTTCTTTGACATTTTACGACCTTTCTTGTACTATGTTTGTCTTACACGGGTTTCTTTATCTATCTGTGTAGCTCCTATCATTAAATTTCATGTGAAATTGCCTCAATCCTTTATTTTTACTGCTGGAAGAAATATAAGTTTGCATTAATAGAAGGTGCACAGAAGAGAATGGGCCAGATAAAATGTCATTGTGTGCTGCTGGAGCCATCAAGCCCAATAGAGATGGTTGATAATGATCATGGTTTATATGACATTTATAGGCAGTATTTTGTGAAAGGTCAGGCTCTGACTTGGCAGCTGAGTGACATTTCAGAGTTTTACATGTGCAAGCAGAAGGTGGATATGAAATAAAAATGGGTTCTTAGAGATAAATGGGATCTTAGCAGACCAAGCTGCGTGAAAAATCCTCCCCAAAGCCCTCTGTTTCAGAAAAAACATCCAAGCAAGAAGTGAAAGACAGCACCTGAGCATCCTTTCCTGACATTCCAGACGTGTTTTTGTGTAGCTGCTCAAGAGCCACTTCAGAATAATTTCTGTCTTCAGACAAACTTGAAGGCCTGGCAGCATCTGAGCCTGTTTTGTGACTGGCTTCCCTCTCCTCTTCTCTGCACACAGCTAATGAAATAAAAGGGTTTCTATTTTATTTAGCAATAGTTGAGAGGAAAGAGCCACAAGAATTTTGGCTCTAAATATACATTCCTATATTAATATGGATAGAGAAAAATATAAAATTATGCTCTTCTTTCTGGGGCTTTTTAGGAAATTTGATCAGCCAGCCATGCTGACTTTTGCTGCTCTGTGCCTGAATATTTACATTATTCACCATTACAATATCTGAGCCTTAAAGTTATTTATTGTACGTTTTATTATAAACAGTCCACTTTGTGATATGGGAGAGTTTGCCATGTTTGAAGACTGGGCTTAATGTAATAGAAGTGCTTGTTGTAATGCAGCAATCTTTATCTGAAGTGCTAGGAATTGAATTCTGCTTTTCCTGAGATGATCTTCTCTGGATCCTGGAGCCAGTTCTGGTGAGCAGACTCTGAGCAAGTCTGGGATTTGAGAACAAGGTTGAGGCTCAGACTTGACCACTGCTGGAAACTACACAGGAATTCCAAATTCCACGTCCCAGAAAGGCTTTGGTGCCACAAATGCTGCATCTCTGGCTTTCCCCAGCACTACAAACCCATGCAGTGGGTATTAAATTCTGATGTAGACACCACATTTTGCACTATGTAATTTCTTGCCTTCTCCTCCCTTATTTAAACAATTTAGAGCAGCAGAACTGACATCATTTTGGAGAGGCCTCCTCCCCTTTAGCACATCTTGCACGTTGTAAGTAATGATAATGTTTAAATCCAGGCTGTGACTGATGGGTGGGCCATGAAACACAAGCTGTAATTTAGAGGAGCATTCTGCAGGGTTTGGAGATGAGTTCAGCCATGGTGGGGCCAGCCCACGTCTCGGAGGGTGGGGAGGGCTGAGTGAACACAAATTGCTGAGCATCCTCTCCCATTTCCCCACTTTTCCAAGGATGTGGATGCTGCAGAGCTGGCTCTTGCTCAGGCACCAGTAGGTGTGCTTGGGATTGCACTGAGCTCACAAATCTGATTGCCCTTAATTGACAGTCTGGCCCCATGAAAAAGAGGTGAAGCTCTATTTATCCCTGTCTGCTCACACATAACATTCCCTCAAGTCTTTTTAAGTCCAACCTTCCTCTGTTGAAACATGAAAAAAAAAAAAAAATTCCTGTTTTCAAGAGCAGGGATGGAAACTGCTTCACTTTTCATAGTGGCAGGCTGGCTGTGAATGATGTGGAATGTTCTGGTTTTTCCACATCAGCAACGCTGCTTTATCTCAGGATGCTTTTGTTCCGTTTCCAAAATAAACAACCCTCAATACTTGCACGAGGTGTATTTGACAAGCAGGCTTTGGGGATCATCCACCATTCCTTAGGTAAGCAGCCATCCTGCTTATGTATTTACAGCTCTGTTTACATTTGTATAAACGGAGGAAAAAATCCCTTTTTAAAACATGTCACTTCAAAACCAGAAGCCTTATGGGAAGCCCAGGCTGTTTAGGACAAATTCTGAATTTTTGGGTCAGGTGAGCCCAAAGATAGAAAAGGATAAAAGGTTGGGGGGGTGCTGGTTTTGCCTGGTGAGTGTCACAGCAGGATGATGCAGAGCTACCTGTGGGTTCAGGCATCCCATAGAGCATTTTGGGGCAGTAAATCCAGCTCTTGTGCTGACCTCTGTCTCCAGAAGTTTCTAAATCACTGCTTGCCTGAAGCTGGGAGAGAATCCCTGCAAACATTCCCTACCATTATGCAAGATGAAGATCCCCAGCTGATGGCTCTTAGGCAGGATTCTGGGCTCAAGCACCTCTAATTTGATCCTAATGGAGCTTTTGGCTGCATTTTTTTTTTTTTTTTTTTTTGCCTTTCCTGATAGTCCAGTTGTTTTGGAAAATGGTGTTGGATTAAGGCAGCCTATCAGTTCTTGGACCTTCTGTGCAGTTTATATTGCTTTAAAACAAAAGTCTTTAAAAAGGAAGCTCCAGTACTTGGTGAGCACTGATTTCAGAGCTGTTTCTTCATTTCTGGTAGTTAAGGGGGTTGGGATGAGCTGAACCATGGGTTGAGAGGTGGAACAGGGCTTTGTGAAGCTGTGAGGTTACACCAGGTCAGGCCATTGTTTTCCTCATTAATATGCGCCAATAATTACCCTGATTTCATCACGGTGGGAGCTGTGTGTGTTTGGGACCCTCAGACACTCAGTTTGGAGCAGGAAAGAAGGGGCATCCCAGCTATTGAACATCCTCAGAGACAAAAGGTACTTTGTTTTTTAACATGAGCATGTTTTGTGGTTTTTTTCTCTTAAAAAAAAAAACAAACCCTGACCATTGGTAAAGGTATGAAGACTCTTCCTCTTTGCATGAGCAGAGTCCTCAGGAAGCTCTGAATTTCTTTAGGGCTGTGGCAGAGTGGGTTCAGAGACCCCCAAGGCATCCCCTCAAGGTTTATTTATTTATTTATTTATTGGTTTATTTATTTATTATTTGTGTGAAGATGTGGAGGGTCAGGAGCTTTTAAATCCGTGTTTGTGAACAGCCCAGCACTGAGGACATTCCTGCTGCACAGGGCACTGCTAAATATCCCTAAATATTCATCTCCAGCCCTCTCTCCCTCCAATGAAAAACATTTTGTGGAGCTCTCATGACCATTTCACTTTTAGCCTGTTTTTTTGGTGTTTCAAATATCCTGATCTAGGCAGCTTCCAGCTCTCATAACCATTTCACTTTTAGCCTTTCTTTTTGTGTGTGTTTCAAATGTCTTGATCTAGGCAGCTTCCAGCTCCTTTCTTCTCATTTTTATTTTCTTATTCATTTTCCCCCCTTTGTGGTTTTGCAATATTAAGTATGCCCTGAAATCTCATTAACATTTTATACATTTACTTAAAAAGCCTGCTTGGTGTTTCTAAGATCTCTTCTGCACTTTGACAGAAGTTCCAAAAGGAAGAAGAGTTGTATCTTTCTTTATTGGCAGGCTCTGCTCCATTTGTCAGTGACAGAATGTGAGCCTCTTGGCAAATCAGTTTTTAATATAAATACTAGATCTGACTGAAAAAATAAAAGCTGAATTTTCTGAGAACTCCCCGAAATGTCAAGTTTGTTGTCACTGTAACAAATTAGAAACAGTGAGGAAATTATGAGGAAATATTCTCTGTGGCTTATTTTTAGAATTTCTAAGTGCAAAATGTAAATTTTCTGTACATTTCTTTCCTTAAAGTTTTATTAAAATAGCTCTTGACTTTTTTTTTACTAAATAAGCAGTTTTGGAGAAGAAATAATTTGTTAATCAGGATACCACATAAAAATGCAAGGGAAATATCATCCAGATAATTAGCAAAGTAATGATAATAATACAGTTAATGCTATATTTTTAGTGGAATAGTTTTGGGAGAGGAATATTTTTTTTTTCCTAAAATCTGTGTTGATGTGGCTGGGTCTAGAATGAAGTAGAACTGCTCTAGTTTTATATCTTCCTGTGAAAATTTCTATTGCCATGGGAATAAAACCTTGAAAGTGGCCTGAACAGTTGCATGGGTATGGCTTCTGTTTCACTGACTTGAGTTTTTCACAATGATAGTAAAAGGTTTTAAAATCATAAAATTCGGGGAATTAGAAAGAAGCTAGACTTAGTGGGGCCCTGGAAAAATGTTAAAAATAGACTCTGAAAATGTTAGGCTTTGTGTTTGTCAGATCATGTGAAATTGCACCTGCTTAAGCAGTATATGATAAATGATATAATTGTTAGATGTGATGATTGTTTAGTAATTAAATATAATTATTGTTTAATCATAGGAAGAATCATGAGAAACTATGTTAGAAGTTTGAGGGGGACCATGAGGAGCCCATGGATGAAATCTATCTTGGATGAAATCTATGTGTACAATAGAGCAATATAATTTTAATAATTAACATGAAAGTTATATAACAATAGAATATAAAAACATGTTCATCCCGAGCCCATGTCGGGGTCAGATTTGGGTTTGTACCGCCGACACCCAGAGCTCTTCAATAAAAGCACCTACATATATTAATTCTCATGATTCTGTGTTTCTGAATGCTAGCAACAAGAGGATGAAAGTTCAGCCATCAGATGGGGATGGATGTTGCCTCCCCAAGGGCAGGGAATCCTGCTGAACACCAGGAGAGATCACAGCAGGATCCAGAGCACGGTGTTGATGTTTGGGAGCAGATCCCTTCCCAGCTCCTGCTGCTTTGGGCTGTTTTGGGATTGTTTGCAGGATACCAGGGCTGGCTGTTTGTGTATGGCTTCAGCACAATGAGGAGATTGCTCCCACACCTACTCCTCATTCATTTGCCATTAGCCAGCTTTCATAGAGGCTACAGTGAGATTTTTCCATCCTGCAGTTAAATAAATTTCTTTAGGGTGGTGGCTGAGTGGGTTCAGAGACCCTCAAGGGTGGTTTATTAATTTATTATTTGTGTGATGATGTGAAGAGTCAGGAGCTTTTAAATCCGTGTGTGTGCTGTGAGCAGCCCTACTGCACAGGGCACTGCTGCTCATGCCTAAATATTCATCTCCAGACCTCTCTCACTCTAATGAAAAACATTTTATGTAGCTCTCATAACTATTTCACTTTTACCCCTTTTTTTTTTTTTTTTTTTTTTGTTTCAAATGTCTTGACCTAGGCAGCTTCCAGCTCCTTTCTCCTCCTTTTTTCCTGTAAAGGGACTCTGTGCCATGGAGGCAGGGACAGCTGAGGCTGTGCCCAGCATCCTCCAGCACACCCCAACCTGCTGCAGGGACCTCACTGGTGGTTTTGCTATTTAAACAGCTGCATTTTGGGGCTGGGAGGTGCCTTTCCTGCCCAGTGTGCTGCTCCATCCTCAGGGCAGATGTGTCAGTGTAAGGCTCTGCTTGTTGTGCTCTGGTGCTGGCAGTCAGAGGAGCTCAAACTCCAAAGCTTGTCCCTTTAACCCAGCCTCTGAAGATTAAATTCTTTATTTCCGAAAGCAGATATTACATAAATACACATATTTTTATTCTGCAATGACTTCATGCCTTCCAACCCCTTTTTTTTTAATCCATAGTGGGCTTTTTCCCCCCCTTAATGTAAAGAGAAATTCAATAATGTTTGTAAAGAAAACTGGGCTGGCTGGTGAAAAATCATCAAAAAAACGTGGCAAAAATTGTTGTTTTATAGATTATTGAAGCTTGATGAAGTAGGCTCTAGTGAGTGATTTAAGTCATTGAATAACAAGATAGAAAGTAATGGAAAAAGCCAAAGGTAACAACCTTGATGGCAGAGTTAAATGATTTATCTGACTACAGCTATTCTAAAGGCAAAGGTTAGTGTACTGAGCTGGTGTTGGGAGTTATGGCAGGAGGCATGCAAAGCTCTTTCAAGTTGCTGAGATTTGTTTTTGTTGTACATTTGCCATTCCCTTAGCATTAGCCTCAGTTATTTTATAAAAGCACTGCATTGACCTCTGCTGTGTGAAGTTTGCACACGTGCAAGTGCCAGGAGTTTATGGAAGACAAAGAGGTTGGGAAGGGAGGGCAGTGACAAAAGTAAGGGTAAAACTGGAAATAGTAGTGGTAAAAATGCAAATAGTAATGGTAAAACTGGAAATAGTAGTGGTAAAGCTGCAATTGGTAATGGTGGAACTGCAATTGGTAATGGTAAAACTGCAAATAGTACTGGTGAAACTGCAAAGGGTAATGGTAGAACTGCAATTAGTAATGGTAAGGTCATAGGTGGTTTTTATGCACAGTAAAATACTGTGATCATAATTTCATGTTTTGCCAAGCAGACTGCCCATCTCAGCAAGTGCCAGGTGTTTATTGAAGACAAAGAGATTGAGAAAGGAGGGCAAGGGCAAAACTGGAAATGGAAATGGCAATGGTAGAACTGGAAATGGTAGTGGTGAAACTGCAATTGGTAATGGTAGAACTGCAAATAGTAATGTAAGGTCATAGGTGGTTTTTATACACAGTAAAATATTGTGATCATAATTTCATGTTTTGCCAAGCATGTTGCTCATCTCAGCAGTGCCAGGAGTTTATTGAAGACAAAGAGATTGAGAAAGGAGAGCAGTGGCAAATAGTAGGGGCAAAACTGCAAATGGTAATGGTAGAACTGCAATCAGTAGGGGTGAAACTGCAAAACTGCAAATATTAGTGATGAAACTGCAAATATTAGTGATGAAACTGCAAATGGCAATGGTAGAACTGCAAATAGAAGGGGCAAAACTGCAATTGGTAATGGTAAAACTGCAAATAGTACTGGTGAAACTGCAAAGGGTAATGTAGAACTGCAATCAGTACTGTAAGGTCATAGGTGGTTTTTATGCACAGTAAAATCCCGTGATCACAATTTCATGTTTTGCCAAACACGCTGCCCATCTCAGCTCTCCCAGCTGTTCCTCTCTTGTCTCCCCTTTCATTTCTGCTCTCATTTCCCTGTCTCCTCCCTCTCTGCTCATCCCACACTGCCAGCCAGTGCAGCTCCCACCCTGTGCCTTTCCAAGCCACCGCATCTGGTTCTACTTGGCTGTCCTTGGCAGGGCTGCTCTATTGCTCAAGGGGTTGGCTCCTTCCTGGAATATCCACCCTTGTGGGCCTGGGCTGGTGGATGTTAATGCTCAGTCTGTGTCTGCACGCTGCTGGTGGCATTTTGCAGTTGTGGTGGCCCTTGGGAGGTGAGTCTGTCACAGGGGCAGGGGCTCTGTGTGCTCCCAGGCACTGAGGGTTCTGCACGGCAAAGTGACCTGGAAAAAATAAAAAATAAAAGTGGAGCAGAACAGGCTGAGGTGTGGTGTACATAACTTTCAAAGGCATGAAACTACAGAGGAAACTTTGAAATAGAACAGAAGAGAGAGGTGGAGGCAGGTGCTGAGTTGGGAAAGCTGCTTCTCTTCGGTTGGAAAGTGCTGCACAGGGGGCAGGACAAAAGGAAATGGGTATAATCCTTAAAATAATGGTGAAGAAGAAATATATTTAAGGAAGGAACTACAACTTGTGTGAATATAAATTGCTGAAGTGACACTCAGTTCTGCACGATCCAGAGCAGGTTGTTTTTATTAAAACAGTGCCTGCCTTCTTGAAAATTCACAAAAGCTGGGTACAATTAATGATAAGCCAAGAAGGAGGAAGGTGAGAGACTGACAGATTTCTTGAAATGTGTGGAGACATTGGGGTGTCCCTCATCTTGGTGGGAGTAGCAATGGAGAGAACTGAATACAGAAACAACACAACTTAGCCTGGTGCTTCCCTAGCAAGAAATGCTGCTGCACACAGTGTGTTTCTGCCCTAGCACTGATTTATCTGAGGGATAAATCAGCTTCTTTCACTATTATTTGTTGTTGATTTTTTTCATATGGCTCTGCTACTTGACTGCTATTTTCCCATAGCATTTTCCCAGCATGCCTTCAGAAATATCAGAAAATACTCACAAATGCTCCAGGAAAGTGCCAACTAAATATTCCACAAAGTGCTTGCAGAGCTTGTGCAATGTTTCCCCTGGTCCTTCCCAGCTGTTTTTGAGCATTGATCTGATATTTCCCCCATGAGCAGTTAGCATTTTTGTGACATTAAACATGGTGGGGAGGTTTTATTTCCATGTGTGAATAAAGTGACTGATCTGATTTTTTCAGATGAAAATAAATGTTCAGTGTTCCTCCTCACCAAAAATTGCTGCCTGAGCGTTTGCTTTCTTCTGCTCTTTTGGGGTTGTCTGTGGCTTCTCCAAAGGAAATAAGGTATTTTAGTGGTACAATTCAGACTACTCCAAATACATAGAATGTGACACTTTGGTTTGCTACTGGCATTGGGTCAGGCTCTTAATAGTCTTTATAATATTTAAGCAGATTACCTGAGGTGTTTTTCAATATGCCTAAAGAGGAGGTGGCTATGCCAGCTGTCTGCAGCAGGAGGAATTTAGGTTTAATGGATGTAAATAGAATTCATACAAGTCCTGTCCACCTCATGAAACATTTTGCATTCCTTTTACCAACAGTTCTTCTCTCTTTTCTTCCCTCCAAATTGTGCCTAAACAACATGACCCAAAGAAAGACTGACAAAACCAAAAAGAACAATTTTTGTGCTTTTTGTTCAATGGTAATTAGTTCATTACACGTCAAATCCTGAATTGTAGCTCTGCAATTGGGAAACTCTGAACCTGTTCAGGTAAAACATGTGGAAGCACAATAATCATTACGCAGAATCAAGTCTCTAATTAGACTGATAAAATCTCAGTAATGCATGAACTTCAACAGGACAGGTGAAACCCATGTTCCAGTTTGCAAAGCTTGTTGTCTTTTGAGGAAAAATATTTTTATACAGTATTGCAAAGTATCCAAATCCATTTATCTATGATTATAATTGGCATCAATCAGCTTGTGCCATTTTTACAGAGCTAATGGATGTCTTGAAAATGTTCCAGGTAGATCTCAATTTGGCCTTAATGCAACAAATTGGCTGTTTAGTAGAATACATTGGTGGAGCCTCAAATTACTTGTCTGATTTTTCACTTCAGCCATTTATCAATTTATCCCTGATTTCCTTGAGGAAATGTTGACCCAGGAGATGTTAAAGGCAGAAATTGCAGTGAAGGCAGCACTTTTCTGGGTATGTTCTGCAGCCAGCCCCCAGGAACAGCCAGTTTCAAGAACCAGCACTAAAAACTGTGTTATTAAGAATATGTGGATAGATGTTACCAGAAAAGTTCATACTGTAAAAAGTATGTGCTTGTAATGCAATACTGTATAAAAATGTTTTTCCTCAAAAGACAGAAAGCTTTGCAAACAGAAATAGAAAGGAGAACAGTTGATTAGCAGGGACTGAACAATCACCCCTGTTGTGGCTGTAATGCAGTTCTTGCCCCAAGTGGGAGCTGGGGTGCAACCCCTGGCTCTAAGTGCTGTCTGCAGACTCCTACAAAATCTGTATGAAGGAGAATTTCTGTTGATTTGAAAAATGACTGTTAGCAATTTCTTCTTCCTGGTGATTTGCTTATTTGTTCTCAATACTGATTAATTAGAGAGGAACCAAAGCAAGACATGCTCCAAGGCTTTCTGAGCTCCTTCAATCAATCTAGAGAGACCGCTGCTCCAAATAAAACTGGCTGTATAAACACAGCACTGTATAAATGTTTGAGAGATGCTGTTGGACTGGAACAATATGCCAGACATCACTTCCAAGATTTATTGTCTGGGAATCTGAATAATATTCTGTAGAATCTCCATTATGGGTCAGGGCAGAACCACTTTAACTGACTGGCAGCAGAGAGTGCAGCTTGTTCTTTTTGCTGTCTCCTTAATCCTGGGGAGAATAACCCAGTCTGTGGGAGCAGCAGTGAGGGAAGGAACCACCAGAGTTTAAATAAACCAGCCCTGGGGTTCAGAGCCCTCTCTGGGCTCAGGGGTCCTTGCATGAACAGCACTTTGTGTCCTTGCTCTGTGCTGAGCTGAAGGGACCCTCAAAGCTCATTTTTGTCCTGCTGAGGCCAGGCCAAGGCAAGATGCACCTTTTGTGCTGCTGACAGCACTGGAATGGCCCTGGGCTGTAGAAAGCAGGATCCTTTCTGCAGCAGGCTGTGCATTTCTGCTCCAGGCTGATTTAGTCCAGTTTAGTTGGATGTTTGCACGTTTGATTTCTAATTTAGTCCTTGCTGAGGGAGAGATCCAGGTTGCAGATGACAGTGGGATGCCTAAATAAGAAGGCAGAGCGCTCTGAGCTGCCCAGGGAGATGGCAGCTGTGTGAGTTCACAGTTAGTTTTCACATTTCACAGAGATGAGTTTACATTTAGGCCCTTCCTCAGGGAGCTTTTTGGCATCCTTGTGTAAACAGCCAGGTCTTCCTTGGCCAGAATAGCTCCTATCCCAGTCTCAGCAGGAATCCCAACACAATCCATGGGGTAGAACCTGGGTGTGCAGCACCTCCAGCCCAGGCAGCTCTGCTGGCCCTGCCTGCAGCTGCACACCTGAAACATTTCCCTGCCAGGACCTTCCAGGGCTCCCTGCAGCACCCAGGCAGAATCCCTGGCATTCTACACCAGAATTAGGATATATATATAATAATATAATATATATACAATATACAATATACAACATACAATATATATAATAGATATAATATTGTATGTATAATATATAATATATATTATATCTATAAAATATATATAATATAATATATATAATATAATATATATATATATTATATAATATATATTATATATTATATATATATATAGTATATCTCTATATATATAATACCTGGGATTCTAACACCAGGAGCTTAACTGAGATCTGAAAAATAGAAAAAATAATTTCTAAAAGTTTCCCATTTTACCCTTCTTTGTTGCTTGGTAGCATAATTTCAGCCGATTAAACCTTGCAAACCAAAAGAAGTATGGTTTTAACTTTAAATTGGAAAATATAAAATGGTCAGGCCAGAAATCATCCAGCTGGAACACATCTCAGACTGCATCCCGTCCTGTGCCATCCCTACTTTGGGGAGCTGTGGCTGCATCTCCTCTCTGCTCACTGGGATGGCTCAGCCTTCCCCTAACTAGTTAAGCAATTTAGTTACTTAATAATTAACTGGCTAGACTTGCCCTAAGGGAGAAAAAAAACCCAACAAAAACCCCTGTGACTGATTTTTTTAAAATGGAAAAAAGCACATTTGCCAGGGAACAATGGCAGCAGTGGGATGGGGGCCGCCCTTAGCTGGGGATGTTTTGGTTGATGTTTTCTCCTCCTGGAAAGCAGGAGGCAGAAACCACGAGGGCTGTGGCTGTATCTGGTTATCTGTGGTGGTATCTGGTTATCAGTGCTCATGCAGGACTCGTGTAAATGCACAAATGCTCCTTCCCCAGCTCTTTGCAGTGGGGGAGTCGCTTGTAATGGGGCTGAATGCTGTGGCATTGTCCAAATAAGCCATTTGTTTGGAGTGGAAAATCTTTTAAGGCAGAGCATTTTCCCATCTATTATTAGATCAATTGATTTCGTTAAAAAGAACACAAAGTTTTCTGGCACTCAGGACGTTTTTTAAAAGATCTTGTGGGATTCTTTAGGGTTCTTCAGTTGACATGAAAATGAATTGTCTGTTCCAAATCTGAGGGTTTTTTTTTCACTGTATCATTCAATCTACTAAACATTATTCCATCTTGCAGGCCTTGCCTCCCCTCTCCTCTTGGAAACATTGCAATTTGAACTCATAAACCTTCACTTGGGAATTGCAAAACCTCACATTCCCTGTCTTATTCATTGAGGAATTTTAAAGGAACCCCTGGAGTCCTACTGCCACGTTTTCATAACACTTAAATTTGATTTGTTGTATCATTCTCCAAAGCTTAATTGGAATAGTTTTCAATTGGGTGGGTGGAAGGAGGATCCAGGGATTTATCTTAAAAATATCATGCAAGTTCCTTAATCTACTTAAAAGAAAGACAAAACTGTGGTTGGACACGAGCCTGATCTTTCAAATGTGGTGCCTCTCAGCTGAGTCTGGTGACAAGCTCCAGAGCTGGTGTTTAGTCATGGTTAGAGGCAGCATAAAACATCAATTTGATTTCTTCCAGTAACTTTTAAAATTCCCTGTCTGATGCTTAAAAATCTCTCTCTTTTTTTTTTAATCCTTTCAAGCATTTTTCAGAAATTTGAAACTTTTTTGGATTCATAGTTACTCTGAAGGTGTCTGGCATAGCACAGGTTCATTCTGATGGTTAAAGCCTAATGTGAACCTCCACGAAAATGTTCTTGTGGCTTTTGTTTTCTTTTTTTAATCTGAGATTTTAAAAATAATTTTTAAAAAATCTTTTTTTTTTAATTATATCTGCCATACTGCTGTGCCCACTCCAGTCACAGAAAGCTGCCAGCATTTCCCAAGCCAATAATGATAGGGAAAAGCTGGAATGACAGGGACATTTAGGGACATTAACTTTAAAAATAGTAAGATGCTGAATGGAATTGATCTGCAGAAGTAACTGACTAAATTCTGAGTGAACTTTCCTCACAGCAGAAAATTAAATGTATGAGGACACAGATGTGTGCTCAGCTCTTAAGTCAGGATGGTTTGTGTCTTCATCAGTATATTAAATATGTTATATATGTTATCTATATTACATTATTTGTGTTCTGCTGATTTCCTCTTAAGCTATGTCTGATGCCAGAAGTTTAACAGAGATCTGAAAAATATAAAAGCAATTCTAAAAGTTTCCCATTTTACCCTTCTTTGTTGCTTGGTAGCAATAGTTTCAGCCCAAATAAAGCTTGAAAACTGAAAGCAGTGTGGTTTTTCCTTTAAATTAGAAAACATAAAATGGTCAGAGCAGAAATCATCCAGGACTGTTTTCAGAATCAGTTTTCCCCCAATGCTGCAGGGGAAAAGCCAGCCCTTGGCTGCTTCCAGTGGAAAATGTTAGTGCAGCTTGCATGGGACGTAAATTACAGCAGGAGAGAGTCGTGGGGAAGCTGACAGCGACTGGGCCTGCTTGAAAGAAAACAAAGTGAAAGTCAGTGGGAGCCTGGCTGCCCTGGAATGCCTGCCCCAGTTGTGAACTGCGGGATCCAGATGGTTTTCCTCCTGGAGCAGGGAGCACAGCACAGCCAGGACACAGCCCCGGGGCTGCTCCTACCTGGGCAGGGAGCAGGGAGGCCGTGCCCCAAATCCTGCTCCAGGCCGTGCCCCAAATCCTTGGGGATGGTTCCAGGCCGTGCCCCAAATCCTGCTCCAGGCCGTGCCCCAAATCCTGCTCCATGCTGTGCTCAAATCCCTGAGAATGGCTCCAGGCCGTGCCCCAAATCCTGCTTCAGGCCGTGCCCCAAATCCTGCTCCAGGCCGTGTCCATATCCTGCTCCAGGCCGTGCCCCAAATCCTTGGGGATGGTTCCAGGCCGTGCCCCAAATCCTGCTCCATGCTGTGCTCAAATCCCTGAGAATGGCTCCAGGCTGTGCCCCAAATCCTACTCCAGGCTGTGCCCCAAATCCTACTCCAGGCTGTGCCCAAATCCTGCTCCAGGCTGTGCCCAAATCCTTGGGGATGGTTCCAGGCTGTGCCCCAAATCCTGCTTCATGCCGTGCCCCAAATCCTGCTCCAGGGTGTGCCCAGATCCTGCTCCAGCCTATGCCCCAAATCCTTGGCGATGGTTCCAGGGTGTGCCCCAAATCCTGCTCCAGCCTATGCCCCAAATCCTTGACGATGGTTCTAGGCTGTGCCCCAAATCCTGCTCCAGGGTGTGCCCCAAATCCCGGCTCCAGGCTCTGGGAGGTTTAAATCCCTGGGGATGGCTCCAGGCTGTGGGAAAGGTTTGCCCCAAATCCCTGCTCCAGGCTCTGGGGAGCTTTTGCCCCAAATCCCTGCTCCCAGCTGCCTCTAGGCTTTGGGGAGCCCATGAGGGTTTTTCTCCTCTCCAAGAGGAGAAGCAGAGGTGCCTCAGCTCTCTGGATGGGAATGTGGCAGGGACAGCACCATGCAGTGTGTGCCCCAGACTGGGGCAGTTTAAATGTAAAAGGAGCTGAAATATTCCAGATATTTACTCAATGAAAATGCCCTGTGTTCTGCAGAAGAGTGTTTCTATTCAGAGGCAACATACATTCTGCAGGTTTGCCAGTGTGATGAAGCTTATGTGGAATTAGCAGCCCAAAGGAGATGATTCAGGCTTCTCCAGGGTCTGGAGCTGGGTGATAACCACCTGGTTTGCTCTGGGCCACCTCAGCCAGCATCACTCTGAGTGCCAAATGTCCTGTGAGAATTGTGGAAGGATGGGGGCAGGTCCTGCCTGGGGGTGGATCTCTGATCCTGGCTGGCAGACTGCACTTGGGCAGTAAATAGTAAATATTGTTTTCAGACACATCTCAAACCCCAGTGTGGGTCCTCTCCACTGAAAGGGGGTGGGAGAGTGGCATCCTGATTTTGGAGCTCTCTAAAATGTTAACAGTGCTCATGTTGTAACTGGATATTAAACACTCTCACACTGGTAGGTGTGGGGAGAGAGCTGGTGCTCCACTGGATGCCCCCAAACAGCCAAAGCAAAACTGGTTTTTATTTACCCTGCAAGGCTGTGAGTAGATTTAATGACAGCTACAAGCAGCATTCAGGTTAAGTGAACCAGGATAAGCCTGGCCTGAGTTTTGCTATGAAGAACTCTCTGCCTCCTGCACTTGCCAGGCTGCAAGGTCACGTCTGATGCTGGAGATTCTCCATTATTTTTTTCTGAGTTGGTGTTAATCAGCTTTCAAGGGCAGGCTGGCATGTTAATGGAAATATCTAATGCTCCTGCTTTTCCTGGTTATCTCTTGCCTGCCTTCCTTCCCCCCATCCATCAAGATTAACAGGAATTTATTATGTTCAGCTTCCTTTCAAGAGGTGTCATTAGAGGCACAAAATCATCTGTAAGATTTATTTATTCACCCCAAGGATGCTGGAAAGGTGTGCAAGCTCGAGGAACACACACATAACTCGATCTGGGATGAGGGGAAGGCTTCATCTTATCAGAACTGTTCCTTAATGAGGAATAAATATCATCCCAGGGCACCATTCTGCCCAACATCAGTGTCCCTCTGAGGCAGATGCTCTCTGGTCCTGTTGTAGCTGTGTTTATACAACTTTTAAAGCAACTTCGGTTGGCTCAGAATAGCCCAGTGCTGCCTGTGGCACATCTTTAACTCCTCTGTGATGGATCTCATCTCAAAACCTGATCCCCTGCTCCCTGTCCTGACTGATTCCCACTCTGGGAGGGGATGCAGAGCCCCAGAGCCTGCTGTGGCTGATTTCAGGAGTGAGCACAGCCCAGCAGCGGGGGCTGTGATACACAGAGTGCTGCAGGATGATTTGCACTGCTCCATGAATCCATCAGGATCCATTTCCCCACCCATCCATCAGGGCCTGGCAGCCCCAGGGCACTGCTCTCCTTGCAGGTGTGTGGCAGAGTTCATCCATGTGTGGATGCTCAACATCTGGAAGTGCCAGACAAACTTACAAAATCCTCCTTTTTTTTCCGCTTTGTGGGTGGGAAGGATTTCCCTCATTCATTCATTCATTCATTTATTCATTCATTGATGTGATCCCACATTGTGAGTAAGCCCAAGGAGGAAAAGGCATGAAAATAACACAGATTGTAGCTGTAATTTCTGGAAATTCCTGTGAAGGGAATTAAGGAAATGGGATATTACTAGCTGCTTCCTCGTTTCCAAAACTTTACAGAGGAGTGAAATTAATACAAGATATTGAGTTCCTCTGCTAAGGAACTCTGCAGATGACGTGTGGGGAGCTCATGGAGTGAGGAAACAGAATTTCCTATTTCTGTGACTCATTGGAACATTCTCCTGTAACCTTGGTGGCCTTCAAAGCAGGTCATGGCAGGGGGAAAACTAACTCAGGTCCTTAGTGATGCTGTTGATATTCCTGAATTTGAAAATCCATGTACCTGATTAAAAATTTGAGAAACTTAAACAGTGTCTGCATCAGGAAGGCTGCCTGGAGCCCATATGTAAATTATTAAATACTACATGTAATGGAACCCAATATTCTTGGAACATGAAGCAGCAGCTAAATGGAAACTTTGGCTATTACCATATTCATGTTTCATGCAAAGATATTTTCAAGATCAAAGTTCTGTTATTAAAACAATGGGCATGAAAATAACAAAATTGCTTTTCATAAAACAAGCATATTCTTTGTATCTGAGAGGCTTTTCACAGAAATCTGTATTTTGAAGCAGTAATACATTACAGATTTCTTTGCTGCACTACTTTGATTCATTCATTAAAATAGTTTTGATTTTGGCATGTTGCAAAGGTCTAAATAAAAGCATTTTAGTTACATAAATACAGACTCTGTGGATTCAACAGTAATATAGTACGTTTGGAAAAGTGTCATTTATTCTGAAAATACACAAAGAGCAAACCACAGACAGAATTTTCTGTACATTGTAAACATTCTCACAGTATGGGTATAAATATCCCTTTTTTGATTCATTGCATGCCAGGTCGTCAAGCAAAGAGATAGAAAAAGGAGCTGAAGAAAAGGGATTATTAATCTCTAAGATGCTTAAAGGCAGTGAAAGCCAAACAATAAAAGAGCTTACAAAGTTTTAAGTCACTGTATACAGACAGGGCCATAAAATTACAATAACAATAGCAGATAAAATAATCTCATATTTACATCACTTTCATCCACAGGATCCCCACAAGCTGTGGCGTGTTTGGGGATTTGTGGGGGGGTTTGGTGTCTGGTGGGTCCTGGGCAGCCCTGGGCTCCTGTCCCAGCTCACGGGGATGCTCAGGGAGGGTTTAAGAAGGTCCTTCTGCAGTTTGCTGCATTTGCAGTCTGAAGTACTTTGAGTCCAGCTCACGAATTCTTTTCTTCCTTTTTCCTTTTTCCTTTTTCCTTTTTCCTTTTTCATTTTTATTTTTTCCTTTTTCCTTTTTCCTTTTTCATTTTTATTTTTTCCTTTTTCCTTTCCTTTTTCTTTTCCTTTTTTCCTTTCCTTTTCCTTTCCTTTTTTTTTCCTTTTTATTTTTTCCTTTTTCCTTTTTCCTTTTTCCTTTTTCCTTTTTCCTTTTTATTTTTTCCTTTTTTCCTTTCCTTTTCCTTTCCTTTTTTTTTCCTTTTTATTTTTTCCTTTTTCCTTTTTCCTTTTTCCTTTTTCCTTTTTCCTTTTTCCTTTTTCATTTTTCATTTTTCCTTTTTCCTTTTTCCTTTTTCCTTTTTCCTTTTTCCTTTCTCATTTTTCCTTTTTCCTTTTTCCTTTTTCCTTTTTCCTTTTTCCTTTTTCATTTTTATTTTTTCCTTTTTCATTTTTATTTTTTCCTTTTTCCTTTCCTTTTTCTTTTCCTTTTTTCCTTTCCTTTTCCTTTCCTTTCCTTTCTTTTTTCCTTTTTCTTTTTTCCTTTTTCCTTTTTCCTTTTTCCTTTTTCCTTTTTCCTTTTTCATTTTTATTTTTTCCTTTTTCCTTTTTCCTTTTTCCTTTTTCATTTTTATTTTTTCCTTTTTCCTTTCCTTTTTCTTTTCCTTTTTTCCTTTCCTTTTCCTTTCCTTTTTTTTTTCCTTTTTCCTTTTTCCTTTTTCCTTTTTCCTTTTTCCTTTTTCATTTTTATTTTTTCCTTTTTCATTTTTATTTTTTCCTTTTTTCCTTTCCTTTTCCTTTCCTTTTTTTTTTCCTTTTTATTTTTTCCTTTTTCCTTTTTCATTTTTCATTTTTCATTTTTATTTTTTCCTTTTTCCTTTTTCCTTTTTCCTTTTTCCTTTTTCCTTTTTCCTTTTTCCTTTTTCCTTTTTCCTTTTTCCTTTTTCCTTTTTCATTTTTCATTTTTATTTTTTCCTTTTTCCTTTTTCCTTTTTCCTTTTTCCTTTTTCCTTTTTCATTTTTATTTTTTCCTTTTTCCTTTTTCCTTTTTCCTTTTTCATTTTTATTTTTTCCTTTTTCCTTTCCTTTTTCTTTTCCTTTTTTCCTTTCCTTTTCCTTTCCTTTTTTTTTTCCTTTTTCTTTTTTCCTTTTTCCTTTTTCCTTTTTCCTTTTTCCTTTTTCCTTTTTCCTTTTTCCTTTTTCATTTTTATTTTTCCCTTTTTCCTTTCCTTTTTCTTTTCCTTTTTTCCTTTCCTTTTCCTTTCCTTTTTTTTTTTCCTTTTTCTTTTTTCCTTTTTCCTTTTTCCTTTTTCCTTTTTCCTTTTTCATTTTTATTTTTTCCTTTTTCCTTTTTCCTTTTTCATTTTTATTTTTTCCTTTTTCCTTTCCTTTTTCTTTTCCTTTTTTCCTTTCCTTTTCCTTTCCTTTTTTTTTCCTTTTTCCTTTTTCCTTTTTCCTTTTTCATTTTTCATTTTTCATTTTTATTTTTTCCTTTTTCCTTTTTCCTTTTTCCTTTTTCCTTTTTCCTTTTTCCTTTTTCCTTTTTCCTTTTTCCTTTTTCCTTTTTCCTTTTTCATTTTTCATTTTTATTTTTTCCTTTTTCCTTTTTCCTTTTTCCTTTTTCCTTTTTCCTTTTTCATTTTTATTTTTTCCTTTTTCCTTTTTCCTTTTTCCTTTTTCATTTTTATTTTTTCCTTTTTCCTTTCCTTTTTCTTTTCCTTTTTTCCTTTCCTTTTCCTTTCCTTTTTTTTTTCCTTTTTCTTTTTTCCTTTTTCCTTTTTCCTTTTTCCTTTTTCCTTTTTCCTTTTTCCTTTTTCCTTTTTCATTTTTATTTTTCCCTTTTTCCTTTCCTTTTTCTTTTCCTTTTTTCCTTTCCTTTTCCTTTCCTTTTTTTTTTTCCTTTTTCTTTTTTCCTTTTTCCTTTTTCCTTTTTCCTTTTTCCTTTTTCATTTTTATTTTTTCCTTTTTCCTTTTTCCTTTTTCATTTTTATTTTTTCCTTTTTCCTTTCCTTTTTCTTTTCCTTTTTTCCTTTCCTTTTCCTTTCCTTTTTTTTTCCTTTTTCCTTTTTCCTTTTTCCTTTTTCATTTTTCATTTTTCATTTTTATTTTTTCCTTTTTCCTTTTTCCTTTTTCCTTTTTCCTTTTTCATTTTTATTTTTTCCTTTTTCCTTTTTCCTTTTTCCTTTTTCATTTTTATTTTTTCCTTTTTCCTTTCCTTTTTCTTTTCCTTTTTTCCTTTCCTTTTCCTTTCCTTTTTTTTTCCTTTTTCTTTTTTCCTTTTTCCTTTTTCCTTTTTCCTTTTTCCTTTTTCCTTTTTCCTTTTTCCTTTTTCCTTTTTCATTTTTATTTTTCCCTTTTTCCTTTCCTTTTTCTTTTCCTTTTTTCCTTTCCTTTTCCTTTCCTTTTTTTTTTCCTTTTTCTTTTTTCCTTTTTCCTTTTTCCTTTTTCCTTTTTCCTTTTTCATTTTTATTTTTTCCTTTTTCCTTTTTCCTTTTTCATTTTTATTTTTTCCTTTTTCCTTTCCTTTTTCTTTTCCTTTTTTCCTTTCCTTTTCCTTTCCTTTTTTTTTTCCTTTTTCCTTTTTCCTTTTTCCTTTTTCCTTTTTCCTTTTTCCTTTTTCCTTTTTATTTTTTCCTTTTTCCTTTTTCCTTTTTCCTTTTTCCTTTTTCCTTTTTCCTTTTTCCTTTTTCCTTTTTCATTTTTATTTTTTCCTTTTTCCTTTTTCCTTTTTCTTTTCCTTTTTTCCTTTCCTTTTCCTTTCCTTTCTTTTTTCCTTTTTCTTTTTTTCTTTTTCCTTTTTCCTTTTTCCTTTTTCCTTTTTCCTTTTTCATTTTTATTTTTTCCTTTTTCCTTTTTCCTTTTTCATTTTTATTTTTTCCTTTTTCCTTTCCTTTTTCTTTTCCTTTTTTCCTTTCCTTTTCCTTTCCTTTTTTTTTTCCTTTTTCTTTTTTCCTTTTTCCTTTTTCCTTTTTCCTTTTTCCTTTTTCCTTTTTCCTTTTTCATTTTTATTTTTTCCTTTTTCCTTTTTCCTTTTTCCTTTTTCCTTTTTCATTTTTATTTTTTCCTTTTTCCTTTCCTTTTTCTTTTCCTTTTTTCCTTTCCTTTTCCTTTCCTTTTTTTTTCCTTTTTATTTTTTCCTTTTTCCTTTTTCCTTTTTCCTTTTTCCTTTTTCCTTTTTCATTTTTATTTTTTCCTTTTTCATTTTTATTTTTTCCTTTTTTCCTTTCCTTTTCCTTTCCTTTTTTTTTCCTTTTTATTTTTTCCTTTTTCCTTTTTCCTTTTTCCTTTTTCCTTTTTCCTTTTTCCTTTTTCCTTTTTCATTTTTATTTTTTCCTTTTTCCTTTTTCCTTTCCTTTTTCTTTTCCTTTTTCCTTTTTCCTTTTTATTTTTTCCTTTTTCCTTTTTCCTTTTTCCTTTTTCCTTTTTCCTTTTTCCTTTTTCCTTTTTTTTTTTTCCTTTTTCCTTTTTCCTTTTTCCTTTTTCCTTTCCTTTTCCTTTTCCTTTCCTTTTCTTTTTCCTTTTCCTTTTTCCTTTCCTTTTCCTTTCCCCTTTTTTTTTCCTCCTTTTTTTTCCTCTCCTTTTTTTTCCCTCTCCTTTTTTTCCTTTTTTTTCCTTTCCTTTTTTCTTTCCTTTTTCCTTTCCCCTTTCTCTCTCCCTCTCCTTCCCTTTCCTCCCCTTTCCCTCCTTCCTTGATTTCACTCCCTGCCAGGCAGAGGAGCTGAATAAAGCCTCATTTTACATGTAAATGTATGTAAATTTTGGTGGGTCTAAAGCAAATCTAGACTTCAGAAACGAATGATTTTGGTGCCTTTTGGTTTTTTTTTTTCCTTTTATCTATTAATTGTCTTTTAAATATGCATTTAAAAATGCACCAGTTTTTGCCCAATAGAGCAAATCCTGAAGCCTTTCTCCAGCTGAATTCCTCTCCTAGGAGCCTTGTTTGCTCTTTTCCTGGCAGAGCTCCCAATGCCTTGATAGCAGTTTTATCAGAGTAAAGCCCTGTGCATTTGCATGACACTGGAGAGCTAAAATTATCTCTAAATGGAGCAAAAAAGAAATTGCCAATATATATTGTTCTGAGAAAGAGTGCTCTTTGGTGGGCCCAGAGGGGACGGATTGTAAATATGATTTAAAAATGTCTCTGCTACTACTGTCTGATCTTATCATCAGATGTTGCTGTGGAATTTGTCTACACAGACCCCAGAAAAGAAAAACAGATTGAGAACATTGACTTGTACTGTGAGAAAATATCCCCAACTTACTTTGTCTGGCACCAAAAAAAACCCCAGCAACCCAACAACTCTGCATTAGAAATGTGCTCTAAAAATGGAAACAAACATTAAAATGCTGTCTGTCTGCTTTGATCCCCCTGAACTGAAAATGGAAGTGCTACTTATGGATTCTTTGATGTCGGGGAAGTGACATTTTGCCTGGTTCTGTCTGGCTGTTGTGATGAACTTCAGGTTTTCATCTGTCTTTCTGCCACCAAGGGCACAACACAGCTCTGAGCAGGATCCCTGCCTGCAATCTGATTATAACAGCTCTTCTCAGGCTTCTTTATGTTAAAAAGCTTGTATTTGGCCAATAAATCATTAGTTGTCCCACAGACTGGCCTAGAGAGAGGCTGGGTTTTTGTCAGTTGAGCTTTTTTAGCTTAAGTCAGCAGCATGTCATACTGTTAAAAAAACCCAATGTTTGGTTTTTTTGATTTTTTTGGGGTTTTTTTGAGGAGATGCTCAATAATGCAACACTGGACAGTGAAAATGACAAGTCAAGTCTGAAGTTAAATGCAGTTTAAGAACTAGAATGTGTTATCAAGCAGACATCACAATTAGTTTTGTAGAGCCAAAAGCTTTTACATTTTGTCATTTTCTGAGCATCAAAACACGATGTAGTCCTGGAAATAATAGAGAGGCTGTTATTGGGAACGATATTTGCATTTTAAAATTGTTTTCAATGAACCTAGGAAAGAGAGAGAAATTCTTTTCTGTGAAGGAATATGTGCAGTAATCTGGCAGGATTTCTAGCGTGTCTTCTATGTAATTCATACCTTGGGGTCTGTCTTTAAGCAACCAAAGACAGGATTTCATAGGTAAAAATCAGTATGATTTCTGGGGCTGGAGGCAGTGTTGAAGGCAGGATGGAGACAATTCCAGGGCGCAGTGCTGAGGCTCTGTGGGCAGGCTCAGAGCTCTGACACCCATCCAAGGCCCCTCACGAATTCCTGTCCCATGGCCCAGCTGTGTCTTAGCACCAACAGGAATTTCCCTGCTCTCAACCCTCCAGCTGGGGTGGACCTGTCCTGTGGTGAGTTCCCCCAAAAAACAGTTATTATTAAACATCTAATGAAGATAAATGGAGGGAAAATAAAAAAAAAAAATCTGTTTCTTTTTGCCCTGTAGGGTGCTTGGTGCATGGCCATGCACAGCCCATGTGTTGTGCAGACATCTGCAGTGAAAAGCATTTTTCTGACCAGGCAAATATTCTGCTGAGGGTGAGGACTAGAAAAATGAGTCTTGGCCCCAGGACTTGGGTATATTTGCCCCTTCAGGCTGCTGATGGAGTGGGATTAGCTAGGCTGGGTCTGTGTGTTCTTCAAGCTCCTTTCCAGGCTCAAGCACTCACACAGCTCAGAAGCAACAAAAGATTATATAGAATAAATCCCAATAAATACCATTGGAAATGTCCTTCCTTTCCCCCTGGTGCCTGTTTTGGAGCAGGCTGGAGAATCCCAGTGATGGCAATGTGTCATTCTGCCTTTTGTTTTTTCTGACTATTTGAATTCCAAATGGAACATGACAAGGGCAAACTACACTTTTGAACCCTGACCCCTGCTTTAAATTGAATGTGAAGTCTAAATATCTCCCTCTTTGACTGTATCCAAAGGGAGGTTTGTCAGAGACATCTTATAACCCTGTGGCTGCAAGGCTATCCTCTATTAATTAAAAAAAGTTCTCTGAAGAAGTTCTGAGGGGGCAAACGTGGGGAAGAAAGGCACATTGTTCCTGTGGACAAAGACAGGGGATCAATTTTCATAAATCTGCATTCCCAAGACAACTGTTCAAATCTGGTAAAAGGTCCATTTCTTTGAACTTACATACCAGAAAGCTTTTATTCCCCTGCTCTGCAGCAGACAGCAGTGCAGGTTAACTGTGTCTCATCAATGTCATGCTTTAGATGTTCCACAGAGAAATTCTTTAGTTCAATGAGGGAAGGTACCACCTACCTCAAGGAAAGAAAAAAAGAAGAAAAGGAGAGAATGAAAGGGTTACCTGTGGTGCCAGACTGTGTTTTAGAAGATTCAGTTTCTCCAAGTTTTCAAAGCCCAGCTTTTAAGCTTCATGGTTTAAAATTGCTGGATGTTATAATTAAGGATTTAACATCACTCAAAAATTGCTTTTTTTTATTTCTGGAATATCATGTATCAAAATTCTACCCATGAGTGCCCTGCCTAACCTAAAATCTTTTGCTCTGGAGTTCTTACTGCTATTTATTCACTCTTTTGAGACTAAATGATAGTAAAAAATGAACTTTACTTAACCAGAGTTCACTGCTAACACAAAATCCACACCACTTTGCAGATTCTCTGCAGCATTGCACTGGAATGATGTGCTTGGCCACTCATGCAGAAGAAGCATATTTTTATTTCCAGAGCTTGCAAAGCACAAACATTTGCCTCAGTATTTTCTCCAATAATATTAAAATTTATTGAATATTTTTATTAGAGGAGCTTCTGGACATCCTGAGTGCAAAGAGACCATAGGTACCTGCATTTACATATGACAAGCAGTGCACAGTCTAAATGTAATCCAAATCTCAAGAAAATTAAAACAAGAAAGGCAGAAAGATTTATTTGAGTTATTTCCTAGACTGAAATTCTTTCTATCCTCTTGCCCTTTTGCTGCTCTTCACTTTCTTGTTTTCAGTCCTTTTTTTTTTAATGTTTTCAAATTTTTTCCCACCACCAGGAGGGTCAGGAATAGAATGACGAGTCCTGGCACCATCACAGCACTTCCACAACTGGGGCTAAAGACAGGAAATCCAGGGAGATTGGGGCCATAATTGGGATTTCTGGATCAAGTTTGTCTGTGCCAGAACAGAAAATGGCAGGAGCTGCTCTCAGGTTCACAGGGTGAGGAGGAGGCAGAGCTCAGCCAGAAGTTAAAACACCAAGAGCTTCATCTGAACACCAAAATATTCATTGATGAATTTCCTGGTCTGAGTTTACAGAGTGCCAAAATGCTGCCAAATCCAGGGAATTCAACCTGTAAAAAAACCCCTGCTGAGCTGTAAAAATACATTTTTTTCCTCTTTTCTTTCTTCTCCTCTTTGCTTTCCTGACTATTTACCCCTCATGATCTTTTCCTCATCCCTTCAGATGAAGGTTTAGCCAGACTTTAATGAAGATTTTACTGCATCACCTTTGGATCTGTACAGGTGTTTTACACCTACCTAAATGTGTCCTTTTCTCCTCTAGCTACAGGCTGGTACACCAAATGAGTTGGTTTGTGTTTTCTTAATATTTTTAATATTAAGAAAAAGTCATATCCATTAAATGAATGAGGAAGAACCCTCAGAGGAAAAAAAACCTGGTGACTTAGTTTTAATGACAGCATCTGTTTGTAGGAGTGTATATATATATCAAAATATATATATGCACTTATGATTTAAAGACAATTTGATAATTAAAGTAGCTGATCAGTAACTTTACTCTTTTAAATAGGAGAAGCTTCTCTGAATTGGTGAAATTTGGGTCAATTATAGAACCAACTCATTAAACCCAGTGTCCATAAAATAATTTGTTATAAGGGATACTTATACCTGAATGGCCTTTTTCCCCAGAAATAAAGGCACAGGAGTGTGGTATAACCAAAATTTCACTTCTCACCATTTTGGCTATCTGTGCTTTGATCCTTGTATTGTCACAGACATTTATTGTCACAGGAATTATCCTTGGGCACTTATTCTATGGCTTTTTCATACACATTTTAAACTTTTTTTCATCATCCCCTCTCAGTGTCTTAGAGCCTCTGCTTGTTTAAAAAAACTGCAGAGATTTTGAGGGATAAATTCTGATTTCTGTGGTGCAATCTGGCTCCTCTTGGCTTTGGTGAGAACTGAGCTGCTGCAACTCCTGCACAGGATCCTCAGCAATTACCAAAACCTAAACAGGCTGTCACTTCAAAAGGATCAGCATTTCCTTGGGAAGAATTTAAGTCAAAAAAAAAAAAAAAAAAACCAAAAAACATCAGGAAGGCCCAGGATGACAGAAAATATTTGGAATATTCCACAGGAAAGGAGAAACTCCAAAGCAGAGGATTTATGTGGCCTAACTGCACTGTTTGAGTGTGGAGTTATTATAAATGTTTTTCATCAATGGGAAGGGTTGAAATATGGAATTAACTCCTGATGCATTGGAGATGGGCATGCACTCCCAAGTGGAGAGTGTAACCTAAGATACAGTGGCCCTTTAATCTTCAGGTTCACAAAATAAGGGATGTGTTCCAAGACTTTCCATGCTGGGTCATCTGGGAGGCAGTGACCATGATGGTTTTCATTAGGAAAGACTGAGGCAGATAAAGACCGAGGGAGATAAAGGAGATTCTCAGGCCCTGCAGGCTTTAAACAAACACAGAACTGATTTGTTAAAGGAATAGCTTTTTGCTTTCTGGACAAAGCAATAAAACTGCAGTTAGGGGAGAGGAAGTGCTGGGCCCTGGAAGTGTGGGATGTGGGAAATGGGAAGGTTTTCACTGTTGGGAGGTGGAAGATTAGGGTGAGATGTGGGAAATGAGGTTACACTATTAGGGGGTGAAAGATTAGGGTGGGATGTGGAAAATTAGAAGATTTTCACTAATGGGAGGTGGAAGATGAGGGTGGGATATGTGAAATTAGAATCTTTTCACTATTAGGAGGTGGAAGATGAGGGTGTACATGGCTGCCAGTAATTTTAATGTGCTGCTGGGTTTCATGATGTGCTGTGCCATATATAAAGGGCACTGATGGGTTATTAACAGAGCAGGAGCTGGCTGGCAGCTCTGGCTGGATTTATGGTGTGGCTCTCTTGGAGAAGGCACTGGGTGAGGTGCAGTAAATAACACATAAATTAGGTTGCAAAGCAAGGAAGGTCATTCCTGTACTGTGGCCCAAGGCCTTTGTCTGAGTGGATGGGCAGAGCTCACTGAGCTGGCTGGGAGCTGCAGGAGGCTCCAGGAGTGTGGGGTAACCAGTGGGACACACAAAGGAGCTGTGAGTACCCAGCAATTGTTCATTTGTTCCCACTCTGTGAGCTGGGGATGGGCAGAGCTGGCACCAAAGGGGTGTCCTGCACACCACACAAGCTCTGCTGGGCACAAACCCCACAAATTGGTGTTGATGGTTTTGTCCTTTTCCCAGTCTGAGCTGAGGCTGTGGCAAATGGGACTGGCTGTTGTTTCTCAAGCTGAGCAGCCAAATTAGAAGCCCATGGTCAAGGCAGAGTGCTCTGATCACTGAATGCTCAGCAGCACTGTTGGTAGGAAGCACAAAAATGTGTGGTTTAAAGAGATTTCCCAGAGAAGGGGTAATGTGTGGGTAAAGGAAGAGAGAAATTGTGAGGTGATGTAGAAGTGACTATTTAAATATTGATATTAAATTAAACCTTGATATCAGTGCCCAAGTTTGGTGCTGTGTGTGAGTTCAAGACTGAAGGTCTGCTCAGTGCAGGGGATTGCCAGCAGTGGTGTTCTTGTCCCAGCAGAGTGAGCCACAGCTAAGTCTGCTGTGACCAACCCATGTGAAAGGATTCTTTCAAATTCCATGATCTTCACCTGTTTATTTATCATTTGCATTTATGGAATTGATTTATGCAAAATATTTATAACAGAAGATTGAGGTGGTCAAGCTCTCCTTAAAAAACTTGACTTGATTGGCCTGCCACAGTTATTAGTGTTTGCAGAGGGAAAGAGTTATGAAAATCCCAGTATTTCCAAGTGAGCTTTCCTTAGCTTGCAGATACTCTCTGTGTTTACAGAAAACTGAAGTTTTAGAAAGTGATTTCATAATTCCCAAGGAGAACAACAACATCACGCTTCTGTCCAAGGGGAAATGGATCAGAAGGGGTTTGTTTAGAGAGCAGCCACATTTCTTCCCATCACTTCCAGTTGTTGCAGGGCTGCTGTTGCCACATCATCACTCCTAGAAGTGCATCAGCCTTGGAATGCCATTAAACTTTCTGTTGTGGCTTGCAGAAATGGGTTCTGCTTTCTGCTCAGCGCCATGGGGAGGGGGCATTTTTCTGAACCCATTAACAGGGTGCCCAAAATGATGTGGGGAGGTTTTTGAGCAGGAATGATTACAGAGGGGTGAGAAGTCAGGGTGAGTGTGCCTGAGGTGTCAGGGGCCTGAGCCAGGTGTGAGCTCCATCCATCCCACCTCAGCCATGTGCAAATGCTTTCCTTGCAGAGTGTCAGGAAATCCCAAAGGGAGCTCTGGAGTGTCCCTCCTGCTGCTGCTCTGCCCCTCTGCAGCCCTGGAATGCAGCTCCAGGGATTGGAGGGGCTGGGGCTGCACAGCCACAGCCTCTGCCTGGCCTGGGGCTTTTCCCTTCCCTCAGTTTGTGCCACGCTGGAATCCCAGCTGATGCCTCAGAATTTCAGTTTTTCCATTTTACATACATCTGTAACCCTGCAGCTCTTCAGTGTGTAACTCCAAACCCCACACACAGTGTGAGCTGCTGCTTTCCCATTTGGGGCAGACACAACAATTCCTCTCCAGGCCTGGCAACCAAGGACACCTCACTGCCTCAGGCCCAGGGATGGGAACAAAAGTGAGTTGGGGGCAGCAAACTTGGGGTCAATGACTTCATTACCTGAAGCTGGAATTGGCAGATTAACCCCCAATATACAAATGGACCAAATTTATAAAAGTGTGAAAACCCATGGTCTATTTTTGGGTGCAGCCCCTGAGGGGCTTTGTCTGCCCTAAATGTACCTGAAGGCCCCTCAATAAATAGAACAGTTTCAATAAATAGAACAGTTTTTTATTCCCATAATTCTGCCTGGCCTCTGTTTTTAGGTAGCCCCACTGAGGGATGTGGGACTCTCCTTCCATCAGCTCTGCCGGCTCTGGCCAGGCTGCCCTGGGCAGTCGGTTCTGAAGGCCAGGCTGGGGAGTGGAGCTGCCTGGTGCTTGTTCTGCCCACCCTCCCCAGCAGCAGCACTGCTGCTTTCTGCTTGTTTCCCCCCAAAACACTTCCCAAAGCTCTTTCTGCAGTTACAAGGGATTCTGGCTTGTAGGTGAGCTGGTAGGTGTGGGGACAGGGCTGGTGCTCCACTGGATGCACCCAAACAGCCAAAGCAAAACTGGTTTTTATTTACCCTGCAAGGCTGTGAGCAGATTTAATGACAGCTACAAGCAGCATTCAGATTATGTGAACCAGGATAACCCTGGCCTGAGTTTTGCCATGAAGAACACATTTTAAAAAATGAATTAATGAGGATTTCTACTTTTATCATCAATGGTAAAAAAAACTTTTAGAAGTTGGAAAACAGTATGTTTTGTTTGCTGCTTGTTTCACAAAATTTTAGACTATTTTGAGAGGCCAATAAAGATTCACTGACGTCAAAATGGAATATTAAAGGCAGATGTTCCTGGTTAGCTTAGTTATCCTTAACCACTTCTGATTTTTTTTAATTTTGTTGACAGATAAGTCTAGACTAAACCAAGCACATTTCTGAAGTGCACTTTTAACTGGTTAGTTGGTTATTTAGTGATTTTCAGAATAAGGCTATCAATTTTATTTCCTCTACCTCATTTCATTATTAATTAGTGGGTGACATTTTGATTAGCCAACAATATAACTGAGCTTTATCCAGGGGGAAAAAAGTCCCAGCAGTGTTATTAGAGACAGATGAAATGTGCCACTGGCTTGAAAAATCAAACATCTGGAGAAGATGGATGTGTAGGTAAATGGTATAAAAGAGCTTTAAGATTTAGATAAAGCAACAAGATTAATACATATGAAGAATGTTGCCTCAGTGAATTATTTTCAGTTCATTCCCTGCCATAACCTCAAATATATTGTACCCAGATTAGTTTCTCAGAGGAGGCAAACTCAGGGCTGGAAGTTGCTTCAGAGGAAGGTGAGGAAAGCTGAGCAGCAGCACCCAGATATCCACAGCACCCTGTGCTGATCAGAGAAGAAATATTGCTCCATTAGCTCTCGTGCTAAATGCGCTCTGGATCAGCACAGCAATAAATATAAATATAGAGATGGTTGCTGGAACCAGTCTGGCCCATTTGCAGAAGCAAAAGCACTCGAGGCTGCTTCCAGTTATGCCACCACATTTCAGGCAGCTGGTGCAGCCCTGCCTACATTCCTTTTCCACCAGAAAAAATGGATTTTGCCTCTGACAGAGGTCACGAGGGACTAAGGCAGCAGATGGAGGGATGACGGGCTGCAGCTTTGCCTCTGCTTGAGGAGGTGAGGATCAGTTGTTACAGAGTTCAGGCTGTCCTGCTGCTCAGCCTTTCCCTTGGGGGGCACTGGGAGGGCTGTTGTTATCCAGGGATGGAGTGGGAGTGAAATGGGGCATGGAAAGGCAGAGCAAACAGGACAGGGACCCTGTGCTCACCCCCAGCCTTCCTGGAACACCTCAGTGCCCTCCTGGCCTTCTTCCCAGCCCTTCCTCCTCAGTTCCTTATTTCATCCCCAGTCCCCCACCTAATTCACATCCCATTGGCCTCTCCCAGCCTTTCCTGCCCCCTCACCTTGTCCAGGAAAAGCTCAGTGCCAGCCAGACTGGCCCCTCAAGCCCTCCCTTGTGTGAAGGATGGCTGAATGAAGCAGCACAAACTCTTAGCTCCTCAGAAGGGAAATGTAAGTTTATTACATAGCACATATTCTTTTATAGACAGTTTTGATACAGCTGGACCTGACTGCTCCTTAATCAGCACCATTAACACCTTTGGTTAATTAGGAACAACACCCTTGTAAACATCTTACAAGAAAACAACACATTCAAAACACCAGCTGTAAAGATTAAGAATTGCTTTCATTTTTTCTCTGAACTTTCCCAAAACTTCCCAGAGCAAGGCCTGGGGAAGTTTTATCTGACCCTTTTTCTGACTGGACTTTCAGCACCCACACTCTGTGCCCATCTCCCACCCCGAATTTGGGCTGAATTCTGCCTGTGATGCTGCAGCATCACCCCACATTTGGCTGAGGCTGTGCCTTGGTCATGAGGCTTTTGAACTTTTTCCCTGCCTGACTTAATGCTATTTTTAAAACCCAGCCAGGATTTCTTTTCCCCCTTGACAGCTGGATTTGGCTCAGTGTTTCTCTATGATTCCATAACATCTTTTTTACAGTATTATCGTATTACTTATTTTCATTTTTAGCCCAGGGCTTCATTTGAGGGCGCTGAAGGAGTTATTGTAATAACTAACATTCCACCAGATGTGTAGAACAACAGCCAATGGCTTCAGACAAATCTTTTTATGGTTTTTCTATAATAATAAAACAATAAACTTTGAGTTTATGTGAAGACACATTAATGTAACTTTCCACATGTAATTCAGCTTATAGAAATCTTAAACCTTCCAGAAAATAATGCATAAGTAGATTAACATGAGCCTTACTGGACATTTGAGGGAATATATTTATTAAAATGTACTTTGGTCATGAGAATGTGCTTGACTTTAAGCGTGCAATTGAAACCATTTCAGACTGAACCCTGCCAGCTTGTGCTGCTGGGCTGTGACTTATCCCAGCTGAAACTGGAGGGATTCAGGATTGTTTCACCTGAAAGTGCCAGAGCTGGGTCTCCTATTTAGACAGCTTCTTATTGACAATTAGTTGATGATGTGGAATATAAGGAGGTGTGTGTAGATGTGACCTGCACAGTGCAGGTGATGGGATGTGTAGGATGGAAGGATTCAGGATTATTTCACCAGAACTGAAGAGTCAGAGCTGGGTCTATTATTTAGACAGCTTCTTATTCACAATTAGTTGATGATATGGAACATAAGGAGGTGTAGATGTGACCTGCACAGTGCAGTGATGGGATGTTCCCACAGCACTTACTCAGGGCTTTGCTATGAGCTCATTGCTCAGGGATTCTGCTTCCCCATCAACAAACTGGGCTGGGCTGTGCCTCTCAATCAAGTTTTGTCCATTTTTCCCTTGTTCAAGGTGCATTTGCAGTTCTGGGAGTGGGTAGCACACCCTCTCTTATCCCTTGGTGAATTTTGCTTCTTAAATACCAGGACATTTCCCCTCCAGATCTGCTGCTTTACAGCCCTGCACATTCTCTGCTCCCCAGATCCACTGCTCACTCCATGCAGTGTTCTCACACTTTTATCACTTTTCCTCCTCCAAATCCTCCAAAGAGACTCTCTCCTCAAGCATTACCTTTCTTCCCAGGGTTACTCCAGTTCTGTTGCTCTTTATTGTCATTTTAGGAGTGCCAAAATCTGGAAACAGTCTGCTGCTAACTGGAGCAACAAAGAAGCTTTGATTGCAGTAAAGCCTGAGCAAAATATATAGCATGAAATTATGGGATGATCCAAATAAGTGGGAATGTTGCCATTGGCTCCAACAGAGCAAAGATTTCATGCTTCTTTAAATTCAAAAGCTGAAAAGCTGAAGGAAGTGAAAATGTCATAAAAGATGCTGGGAGAAAAAAAGCCCCAAACCACTTAAAAAGGGCTGATTTTCTTTGAAGCTCATTTCTTGATAGCTGAACTGAGCCTGGATGAGCATCAGGGTCTCCAAATAAGTAGAAGCTGGGGTTGGTGGGGGAAGGATCTTCCAACAAACATAAAAGGGTTTGGACAGCAGAACATGGACATTTCTGCTCCTTCCTTTGCTGATCATTTTTGATTTCAGTCCATTCCCCAACCTCATTTTCTTACCTTGAGCTCTTTTAAAAGAAACAAATGTGGAAGGTTGGTGCCCGTGAAACAATAATGTCAGTGCACAGTTGCTCCACTGAAACCCAATCCATTCCTTCACATTTCAGGCCATTTCCTTGAGAGCAGAGTTTTTACTTTCTAATCTGTCATGTCAAATTCTTTGGCACTCACACATAAATAATCACTCCCAGGCAGTTGCTAAGAGTGGCACTGCACGAAACACTCCCTTATCCAATACTTCCACAGAGCCCTCTGCTCAGCTGTGAGTTATTAGGGAAGAAGAACAGATGTGATTAGCTCTGATAGCCAGTTCAGCCCAGTTGCTGCTGTTATTTCATGGAAGTCTTGCTCGCCCTCCCCACTCCAAAGCCCCTCAGCAGCCTGGCAGCTCTGCAGCTTGCCCCAGTGATTTTTCATCCATCTCTTTTACTGCTGGTAGCTGACATTAGGAAACCATGTGGTTCTTTTCCTGTTATTTGCAGAAAGTTTCATCAGCCCTGAGACACCTTGGGAAGGTCTGGCAGCTTGTGTTGAGTTGTTTAACCTGAAGCCTCCCAGGTTCTTGTCAGGTGTGGGAGCTGAGGCTGAATGCAGATAAATCTCACTGCTGGCACTTGAGAACTGGTTCATTAAAACAATTCTGATCCAGCCTGGAGGATCAGCTCAGGCTCAGCTTTTCAGGCAGAGCTGCTCACCAGGAGCTGCAGACTGGGGGCTGTTTCCTGTGTTTCTCTTGTGTGTCCATCTCATTCCAGGGAGAGGAATGGTGTGAATAACCAGCTATGCTGCTGTCTCTGACTCCTCCTCTACAAACCTGGTTTGGTGGCAGTTTTAACCTGGCCAGCTTGAAAATAAGAATGATTTTACATTTCCCTTCTGCACCTTTAACTATCCAAGTTTAAAGGGAAAGTTCAGGGTCTGTTTCCTGGATAACTTTAAAAAGTTTTGTTCCCTGTGTTCCTTCCCTTTTCAGATTTATCCAGAAAAATGATTTGGTCTGTTTAGGTGGACACCTTTGTCCCAGGTTGTTCTGTTTGAGTGCTCTTTGTTAAAATCAGCTGGGCTCTCTCTGCTTTCTGCACTCCCCTCTGTTCCCCTTGTTCCTGTGGAATATCTGGGTAATTTCAAGGACTAAAACATTTGTTTGTTGGGCTGGTGCTCACCAGCTCTCCTAGGTCAGAGCCAGCAGAGCAGAAATGGGGTGGAAATGTCTCAAGATCATTCCAGACCTCCAGGATCTTAATGCAGCATTAGAGTATTTCCTGCAATTAACCCTCTAGCATTGCCATCCTGCTATCATAGCCATAAACCTACACTTTTATAAGGATTTCAGACCAGCTGGACTCTTCCCCCCTGTACATTTTGCTCCAGTTGTGAACTTAAGCAAAGCCACACAGCCATGTTGGAACAGAGGGTTCCCTTTCACAGGAGTTCACTGTGCTTGCAGATCACTTTCTGTTCCACAATGAGAGTGTAACACACTTTTGGATTCTTGTGGCATGGGATTTTTGGGGATAGGTATTATTTTAATACAGCAGCAAGCTTTCAGTTTAATATAATTTTAGTCTGAAATGGATTTTTCTGTTTTATATCGTGTAACATGAGATTAAAAGGATTGAAAAAGTGCATTTCAAAGCAGAAAAGTTCCACTCAATGGAAGTCTGAGTGTTCAATCTCAACCTAAGCCCTAGTCCAGCATTTTTCAAAACACGGTGTCACTGAAGCTGACACATTTCTACAAACATTTTGGATTCAAGGAAACCAAATTTCCTCCTGGAAGAATGTCCTGCTGGAAAGCTTCTCACCATCTCCATCTCATATTACTTGGCAGATTTCACATTAGGCACTGCTTGTTTCCTTAGCCTTATTTAATACTTTTCTTGGAAGTATTGCCAATTTTTCAACCCAAATGTGGGGAACCTTAATATGTGAGGAAATTCACATCAATAAAACCCTCCTGGCTGCAGTCAGTTTGCCTGTGGCAAGGCACAGCTGAGAGGTTGGAGGGGACTGAAGGCAGAGGGCTCTTTGCATCCACCCAAATGGATGTGTGAGCTCCTAGCACAGCAGCGTGTGCCCAGTTTATGTGGGGCACTGCTCATTGGGCAAGTAGCTCTTTCCAATTTGTGTGTGCAAGGAATTTTACAGGACATTCAGAGTGGCACTAAGCTCTGGAAAGCACTCAGAGAACAATTTATTGATGTGGCTGCTCCAGCTGAGGGCTGGGTAAGGCAGGGGCTGGGATGTGGATCTGCTCACCCTGCAAGAGCAGCAGGCTGGTGCTGGTTCCCTTCACCTGGGCTTTTCCCCCATTTCCCTTTTCCCCCATTTCCCTTTTCCCCCATTTTCCTTTTTCCCCATTTTCCCCATTTCCCTTTGTCTCACACAGCAATTCCCCTTCTGCCTTCCCAGCCAGGCACCAGCACAGGCTGATCCCCATCCCTGCAGGGGAGACCTTTCTCTGCAGAGACACCCAGAAATCCTCTCTCCCCATTCCTGGCAAGCTGGAGCTGTGGAATGAGCTGAGGTGAAGCCTCTCCCTGCTCTGGGACAAACCCAGCCTGCAGAAGAGATCATCCCACCCCTGTCACAGACATCTTTTATGGAAAACCCTTTCCTTAGGGTTTTTCCTCCTGAGAAGCTGAGAGGCCTCAAGAACAAAATGTAAACCATGGTTATCTACTGCTGTGGAATGCAACAGGTGCATCTGGGATTGGTGTCATGGGGTTGTTTCTAATTACTGGCCAATCAAGTCAGCTGGCTCGGACAGAGAGTCCAAGACACAAACTTTGTTATAATTCTATTCTATTCTATTCTATTCTATTCTATTCTATTCTATTCTATTCTATTCTATTCTATTCTATTCTATTCTATTCTATTCTTAACTAGCCTTCTGATGAAATCCTTTCTTCTATTCTTTTAGTATAGTTTTAATGTAATATATATCATAAAATAGTATATCTGAAACATGGAGTCAAATCCTCGTCTCTTCCCTCAAGCTGAGACCCCTGTGAACACGGTCACACAGCCTGTGGTGGTGTCAGGACCATCTACACCCCCCTGGTCCCCTCTGCTCCAGCTCCTGTGGCACTCTATCCTCAGTCTTCTTTTTCTTTGGTGCTCCCCACCAGTCCCTTGCAAAAATCAAATCAGCTGGCACACTTCAAGCTTGCTGTTAACACCCACAGGCCATGAGAGATTAAAGGGGACTCAGCTCCTCTCTATCCACATGAAAAGGGTTTGTAAACTCTTTCAGTGGCTGTTTTTTTTTTTTTTTTTTTTTTTTTTTTTTTTTTATACTTTTGCTAAGAAATAAAGCTGAGTCAAATCATTTTGCAAGATCTAAGACAGGGCTCGGGGTTATTTTGCAGCCTGCCTTGGGTAACATAGCCAATAACTCTGATTTCACAATGCTCAGGGTTGTGAGAGAGGCACAGGGAGCTGTTGTCAGGGAAGTGCAAAAACAAATGCAGGAGACTTCAAGAGACACCTCAGAGCAGAGCTGTGAGCTTCTCAGCTGCTCCTTAGCTGGGCTGGAAGTGGAATTCCACTGTGAGTGTTAATGTCATCACCTCCACAGACTCTGGGATTGTAAAGTGACACTTCCTGCAGCACTGGAGGAAGTTCTCTGTCTCCATTTGGGCTTTTAGATGTTTGCTTACTCTTTTTTTCTTCAGCTTTGAAGTGGTGGTTTTGATAGCTGGTACATTTTGGGTGAGCGGGACCAAGCAAGAAGAGCAGCCCTTGTAAAGCCTCTGTAAACCTCTGGGTATAAATGAGACTCTCTTTTATAAAAGGGAGGGATGTGATGGGTTTGGGTGAGCATCTCTGGGGCACACAGGCAGCAGACTGCTCCACTCCCCTGGGCAGCCTGTTCCATTCCTTTACAAGCCTTTTTGGGATTTGTTTGTTCCCTAATATCCAGCAGCATCCTCTGTGCTGGGTGCTGAAAGCTCCCCAGCCCACAGCAGTGAGCTCTCCCCTCCACATTAACGTGCAAATTAATGCCACAGCATTAATGCAAATGCCTCTCTGGGAATCTACAAACACCAGAGCAGCTTTGGGGTGTGCCAATAACTTGTGCTCCTTCCCTGGGATTTTCCTTATGGGCCGTGGTACACGCAGGGATTTGTGATTGAAGGGTGCCTGCTGTAAATCCCCCTCCACAGGCAAAGCTGAGGGGGGATGTGCTCCCCAAAACTCTCTTTGGAGTCCAGCTGGAGCAAACATCTGACTTCAAAGCTAAATGTGCTCTGTCTGGTCTAAAGGAAACTTTTCAAGCTGATCATGAAGCAGAATTAATCCCCCCACTCTGTTTTTCTGTGAGTTGAAACCAAAAGCTCTTGCAGCAAAATGGCTGCAGGGTTTAATCCCCTCTTAGCAAAGTCACTTTTTCAGAGCAAATAAACAAACAAAGAGAGAGGAAATGTAAGATGATTAAACAGGATTCCTCTCTGTTCCCCCATGTTCAGCATTTGCTGTTTCTCTTAGGTCATCAGCCACCATGAAACCAACATTTCAGTCACAGACTGATTGCAGCAGCTGCCTGAAGCCCTGCTCATAACCTCAAAAACCAAACGCCAAAAAATATCCAGATGAACTCAGTTTAATTTGCTCAATATATTTGTAAGGCAACACAGCATTGCAGATTGGCATTGAAGTTCCAAATTTCATCTGCATTAGATAAGGGAGGAAAGTGCTACTTTATACAGCAGAAACTACTCTGGGTTTAATTCAATAAATTGTAATCATGTGCAGTGTGCTCGTGTTCACAACAAATGTCCCACATATCCTGGAGAGGAAAAACATGAAAGGCTCCATGTCTTTTAGCTTTGGAGTTGTTAATCTTTCTGAATTCATTTGTTTGGTTTCCCTTGGTGGAGCACTTAGTGTGTGTAGAGCATGACAGTGGTTCAGTGAGCATGACTGGTGGGTCACAGCAAACAGTGTTTTTCTAGTTTTAAGAACATTCCCATCTGTCTGTGGAGTACAGGTTCTGCCTGGTGGAGAAGTAAAAAATCCCTTTTCTTCATCTTGTGTTGCAAGTCTCCTACATCAGTGCGTGTGTCTGCAGTTGAGTCATTTTATTGCAGTTTCTGAGCACCTCTGTGTTTATTTTAATGGAACAAATGAGAGCACTGATTGGAGCAGGCAGTGGAGGGGGATGTTGCAGGGCATGTGTGACCCTCTGAGGATGTAAATCAGCCTGAGCTGCTGCTCAGACTGCTGGACCAGTCTGTCTCTTGTGGCTGGGCAGAATCAGGTGGTGATGGGTTGTTACTCATCTTGGAAGGGGAGCAGAACTGGAGGAGACATATGGGAAATTTTCTCTGTATTATTCCAGGGAAATAAAAATACACAGGCTCTGTGTTCTACATGTTGGGCAGGGGCCACCAAAAAAGTCGTTAAAATGTGTCCCCATTTTTCCAGGATACCCAGCTAGTGAAATCAACCTTTGCCACTCAACCTTGCAAAACACAGAATACTTAAAATTCGGGAAAGACCTCAAAGATCATCAAGCACAAACATAACCCAGCACCACCACAAAACCATGTCCCCAAGTGCCACATCCACATGTTTTTTAAACACTTCCAGAGATGGTGACTCCTCCACTTTCCTGGATGCCTTTACAACAGTATTTGTGATTTTTTCCCCCTGCTGCAACCACTTCCTCTCCTCCTGTCAAACCACGCAGTGGGTGATGCTGCAGTCAGCCTGGTGAGGCTGCAGGCATTCTGCACGTGGGCTTTGGGGGCTCCCTAAAGCCAGGAATGTCCCTCTGGGGCGGTGGGCAGCATCCTGAGCTGGGTGCCTGGTCCCCACTGGGGCAAGCAGGAGCTGCAGCGGTGCTGTTCAATGGGGAACAGTATGGATCAGAGAGCATGGGATGAAGATTCCCCAAGCTCAGCTACCGAGGCTCAGCCTCCAGCAGCTGCTGCTGAAAGAGCTGCTCGTTGTGAACACCCCAAATCTCTGGCACAGAGGTGTAAGAGCTAAGCTGCTTTGGAAATCTCCTCCTAAGACTTCCTGCCCTGGCTCTGGTACAGACTGAGGTCATTGCTGGACTGCTGGACTCTCTGGCTCTTTCCACACAGGGAAGATTTCTGTAATTAGGATGATTCCAAATATTTCTATTTGCCTCATGCGCTTTTCATTATTTGCTGTTTGTTTTCCCGCGTGAAATCGTTGAGCTGCTCATGGCAGGAAACATTTGCATGAACAAATATTTTGCTAGTTGTGCTCAGATCAGGCAATCCCCCAGCAGGGATGGTGCGTTTAGTTGCTCTCACTCTCTCTTTTAAAGAACTCGTTCAGAGCCCCATTACCCAGCATGGGGCAGCAGTCATTGGCATTTCAGTGAGAAATTTCTAATGAGAACCGAGGAGCAGTTGGCTCTCCATTGAAAGTCATTGAAACGCCCCACCTGTCACAGCAAATTTACACATTCATATGCTAAAAAGCCCTGAATCAGCTGGCTCTGTGCTTCCTTTCGAGGCAGATTGTTTGCCTGTCACCCAGGAGCAGATATTTCCTGCAGGATTTCCAACTTTGCTCTGTCTGCTGTGCTGGGAGGCACAAGTTCCCCACCTGGACGTGGTGTCCTGGGGTGGAGGGGAGAATCCTCAGGGTTCTGTGCAAACCCTGGATCCTCTGTGGGTTTTGGGACTGATTGTGCCAGGTCAGTCTGGGGTCTGGGTTTTGGGAATACCTAAACACAGCTCAATTTGCAGTTACAAGGCTTAATTCACTCAGGAGCATGTACCTCATTTTCTAAAGATGTTCCTGAATCTGCTGCACCCTCCACCTTGGGCAAAGGTATCTCAAGGGATTGGGACAGGTAGATTTTATGTTGTGGCCAAAATAATGCATTTGGGCTAATTCCCCAGGGTGAGGCCCTTTTCAGTGTGGTCACAAACTTCCCAGGCTCGAGCAGAGCACACACACACATCTGTCTGCACCCTGCAGTGCAAGCAAAACTTATCTGAGCCCTTGAGAGGCTGCAGCGCTTTTGTTGTGACTGAAATTCTGCATAACTGTGAGCACATCAGCCCTCCTCCTGCTCCTCCTCCTGCTCCTGGTGCTCAGCACTCACAGGGTCCAACGCTGCATTTCCCATTTCCCATGATGTGTGCAAGGGCTGAGAATGTCCCAATGGACATGGGCTGGGGTTTTTGCCCTGTAATTAATCAGATTTATGCTGGAAAATCTCCACCTAAAGCAGCAGAGAGCCCAATGCCCAGAGCATGTGCTTTGGCATGAACCTGTGTGTGCCTGTGTCCCCAGCACTGCATTTAGGTGTTGCTAACAAAGTAAATGTGGGTATTTCTAACAAAGCAGATTTAGGTATTTCTAACAAAGTAAATTTAGGTTTTTCTAAAAAAGCAGATTTAAGTATTTCTAACAAAGAAAATTTAGGTGTTTATAACAAAGCAGATTTAGGTATTTCTAACAAAGTAAATTTAGGTGTTTCTAACAAAGCAGATTTAGGTGTTTCTAACAAAGTAAATTTAGGTGTTTCTAACAAAGCAGCTATTTCTGTGGGAAGGATTTTGGCTGCAGCCACCTGACGGGGGACGGCTCCCGACATGAATGATGACTAATTGGGCGGCGGATGTGTAATTTGTCTTTATTGAGGCTGCATTTGTGCTGGCAGCTGCTGCCGGGGAGGCTGGGCCGGGGCTGGAGGCGATGGTGGATCCAACACTGCCACCTTCTGCTCCAGCAGAGGAAGGTGGGCAAGGTGAGGATGCTCCAGCTCCTCCTGCCACCTTCTGCTAAAGCAGCTGAAGGTGGAGAAGGGAAGGTGAGGATGGCTCCAGGTCCTCCTGTCACCTTCTGCTAAGCAGGTGGGGAAGGTGAGGATGCTCCAGGTCCTCCTGCTGTGGAAGGGGCTGACAGCTGGTCTGTTGGCCAGAGAGATTTAGTAGAAGAAGAGAAGCTGATAAGAGTCACCTTTGCCACTGAAAGGAGCCCTGTCAAGGTCTTTGGTAAGGAAATGGAGGAGAAGAAAAGATAAACAGGGCCTGTAGTCCCCTCCTTGGTGGAAACCAGTGGTGGAGACCACCTTGCACCAATGGACATTATGTCGATCTATAGTAGCCAATGAATAGGTATAAACTTCGTGAGAAGGTATAAAAAAAGACAGCCTGTTGCTAAAATAAACAAAGAGAAGCCTTCTCAAATACATGAGGTGTTCTTATGTTTGTCACAACCATCTCAACAGCAACATCCTGCCACCTTCTGCTACAGCAAGTGGGGAAGGTGAGGATGGCTCCAGCTCCTCCTGCCACCTTCTGCTGAAGCAGTGGAAGGTGGAGAAGGAGAGGATAGTTCCAGGTCCTCCTGCCACCTTCTGCTGAACCAGCAGGAGATGGAGAAAGTCAGGATGGCTCCAGCTCCCCCTGCCATGCCAGACCCTGCAGATCCATCCCACTCTGGCACATGCAAGCTCACCCCCCAACTCTGCATTCATTAGGGCAGAATTCAGTCCTCCTGCAGCTCCCCAGCTCACCTTTCCAAAGTCCTGTAGGATGTCAGTATGTGCAGGCATTTGGTGTTAATTCGGGAGGAAAAATATTAGATTTAAGCTCTACTGTGATAGGAATAGGTGTAATTTGTAATGTTGCTGTTGATGGGTTGTGTCAGGAGGTATTGCTGATAAACAAAAGTTAGGTACACATACAAATAGTTTGTATTGCATGGAGAAGTCACTGATAAAGTAAAACAGCTCTAATGAAAATGTAAAATAGTTTGAAGTGGGAAGTTTTCATCAGCTTCAAACACTGCTGAGAGAAACTGCTCTGGTGTTCTAGGAGGGACTGGGCAATGGCTGATACTGCTTAGGGGGAAATTGTGGCATTGAATAAAAAGACCAGCTGAGAAATAATTATGCCCTAATAGATATTACAGCCTGGAAAGTGTTCTTGTTCCATCCAAGGTGATGCACCCTGATAAAGTAAATATTGTGCTTGATGCTGACAGGGCCTCAGAGGATGATAAGAGCCCTGATGGGGTGGAGTGGGGAGTTCCTGATCTGAGCCTGGCCTGGGGCACGCTGGCCTCAGAAGGGTTAACCTGCACTGGCTTCTAAGAGCTGCTTGCACAAATGTGCTTCTGCACATGGATCCACAGCCCCAAAGATCCCAGGGCAAGCTCAGCATTGAGAGTGTGTGTGAATTCATGACATTCCTCAAAGGATTTGGGTTCTGTACATTTCAAATACTGGCAGGCTGGGACAAATATAATTCCACTTCCATATGTCTCCTGCTACATACAAAAGAAATTAAGCATATTTACTTCATGCTCACACAATGGGAACTCAGGCCATTAAAATATTTCTTTTCCATTTGAAGAGCAACAGTTTGTTTGATACCTTCTGTTGCCACCAGGCTTCTGGGATGAGCAGAGCGAGTGCAGCATTAATCAATCCTTAAGATTACAAGCAAGATGAGACCAGTGTGTGGCACAGGGGAGAAGGGGAGTGGTTATCTCTGTGTTGCACTGATATCTTTCCAGATTTCTCCTTGCTATAATCAGAGGATGATGCTTTCTTTCTTCCTGAGGAGAGTCCTCTTCCATGGAGTCCTCTCTGATTCTTCCTCTCCCTTCCTGCTCTGTCAGCTCCAGATCTGCTCTTTTTGCACAAGGAATTGGTCCAGTCTTTCCCACTGCAGTTGTTGAGTCTAATATCCAAAGATTTTACTGAGGCACAGCTTGGCTGGATGATCAGAGTTACCTTGCCTGCCCTGCTGGCTTGCCTGTGTCCCAAAATTGTCTCTCATCTTGGTTTAATTGCAGCCTGCCTCAGGCTGGGCTGTGTCTTCGTGTCTGTGCACAGTAGATCAAAGCACTTGACCAGAGCTCACAGGTCCTGCAGTAGCAGGATTAATGAGAACATTCTGGAGGTCTGACAGTATTCAAAAGGGTCTCTTTGGACACAAAACATCTCTAAAATTGTCTTCAGAACAGCAGGATTTTGTCTGTCATGTTTGCTTTTATATCACTCAATCCTTTGGAAATATTTACTGTGTTTGGGAGTGATTAAGGGAAGAGGATTTTGTTGAAGTCTGTGCTGTCAAGGGCAGGCTTTGCCACAGAGGAAGGCAGTGCCAAGCCCAGTTAGCCCTTACACACCACACCTCCTCCTGGAGCTGCTCTGCAGGTAAATCTGAAGCTGAAGAGATGCTCTTTGCTTTGAGTTTTAAAAAACCACCAGTTGTTCACCCTTGTAGCTCCAAAAGGGCTCAGCTCCATTTCCCCACCCTGCAAAGCCTGGCTGCAGAGCCTTCCCATAAATACAGCCTGCAAACTTTGCACTACATGAGGCAATGTTAGCAAAGCCAGCGTGATGTCAAGGCTGTAATCTGGTCAGGGCAGAATTTCTCATGTTTTCTGGTGTTCAGATGCTCAGAAATAGGCACTTAATGACTCTGTGGGTGTGCTGGGGGGACTGTGGCAGCAAGAGGATGAAATATTCATTCTAAGGTGGATATTTGATGGTTTCTCTGCCATGAATTGCCCCAGCACAGGGGATGCTTTGGTCTCTCCCCATGGGCAGTGCCCTCAGGAATCCTGTCTGTCTGCTGCTGGAGGGGTCTGTCCATTCTGGCTGTTCATTCTGAATATCTGAACATTCTGTTTGGCTGTGTCACAGGGGTGCTGGGGACTGGGAAAGCATCCCTGCTGGAGCCTGTGCCTCCTTCTCCTGCCTTCAGTGCTCTGAAAATCTCCCAGCAAGTTCCAGGTCTCAGGACGTTTATGAGACTCAGGTACACACAGTCCTTAGGAATAATTATTCCATATTTACACTACACTTACTTTTTTTTTTTTTTTTTATTTTGCCCCCTAAGCCAAACATTTATTCTCTTTATATGGAATTTTAAGGGCTCAGTGAAGGTGCAGACTGCAGCAATCTGCTTTGCTCCTCTGCTCCCCAGTGAGTGCAGTTAGCAGGGAGCAGACCACAATACTTGAGCACAGTTCTGCCCAACCACCCTCCCAGGGCTGCCCTCCAGCTCCTCCACAGATTTGAAATTCAAATCCCTTGGAAGGCCCTTATTGCTGTTATTCATCCCCAAACCTCAAACCCCCAGCCCACACCCTGATGAAGGGGACAGAACACCCTGGACCAGAACTGCAGGAGCTGCCACGTGCAGTGGGCAGAGCCAGGATTTTTGCTGCTCACTCTCTGTCCTCAGCTCACCTCCCCTCCAGGGCTCTGGACCATCCCTCACAGGCACAGGCAGCATATTTTTGAAATTATTGGGTTTTGCTGCATTGCATTTCCTAGGCCTTGTTCCTGCTGCTCATCAGATGAGCTGCTGTGGAGAGGCACAGTATTCCTATAAAAAATTTAAGATGTTTGTGTAGCTACAGCCCAAGGCACTTGCTGGCCTAAGCCAAATGCAAATAGATATTTAAAGACATGAGACTTAAGCACTGAAACAGGGCCTAAATGTTGCTTTGGGACTTTGAAAATTTGACTTAATTTCTAAGGCACTTGGGAATTGTTGAAGACATTCCCTTGGAGCTGTATGAATCCTGTTTCTGGCCAGCTTTGTATTTAATTTTCTGATGGTGGTTGGAGCATGCATTACCATGACCTGGAAAAAGAGAATTGCATTAAATAATGATGGGGGCACTGGGGCTATTTTTCTTGCTGTATGCCAGAAGGTGTTTGAATAAATTGACAGTGTATTTTCCTTTTGCTCTTCATCTTGATTTATTTCCATTCTTGAACTTTCCCCCTTTGGAGAATCCAGTTATGGGTTTTCCTCCTGAGCTGTACACAGAGCCAGCCCTCTATGAGCAGTCTCCAAACATATGTCAGGAGATTGAATCACTGGCTTTTTCCATTTGTGTGGAACAGATAAGACAAATAGGGGTTGCTCTGAAACACTAGATTTTGGAAAGAGAAGGGGAGCAAATTCAGAACAAAGACCACCCAAAACATTTTCAAGCTCAAGACTCCAGTGAAAACAAACACAACAAAAATAATGTGCTTCTGATTAGCTGCATAAATTAGCTGGTATTGTTCTTCTTCCCAGGGCAAATGATTTACTGGTTTATCCCACCCAACGTTAAATGTAATTTGGAAATGTGTAAAATTACATTTGACTGTGGAGCACACAGTGTGTACACAGTTGGTGACAAAGCCAGCCCCACATGTTCTTTCTAAACATTACAGGGACACAATCACAGAGTTTTGGCATGAGCTGCCAGCTGCTGGGCCATGGCAGGAATGATCTGCACCCTGACAGATATCAGGTGTATCAATCTGGGACAAATGAATAATGAACTTATTGAGAACATGGTGACATTACTGGGCCAGCTGTGGGCTGCCCAGCTGCTCAGTTTTCCCATTTGCTGCATCACAAAAGGAAGTTGTATTCTTGAATTCAGAAAGAGTAGGGCAAAATGAACCAAGGAAGGAAAACTTCTGGGATTTGGGGACCAGAATCCAGAGGGGGACCCACAAGTGTCCATGGGCAGATCCTGCTGCTCACCTGAACTGCCCCAGCTTTGTGAGCTGCTCCTGCCCTGGGCTCCTGGTTAAGGGATGCTCAATGCCAGCTCCCTCCCCACTCTGGCTGTGCTGGGAGGGCCGAGACAACAGCTCTGAGAGCAGCTGGGCCAAGACAAGACTTTTGCTGGTGTTTTGTGGATCCAGACTGGCCTTAGGATGCAGGGAGCTTTGCCTTCAGGAGTTGGGATGTAGCCCAGTTCACGAGCTCATTGTCCCTCCCCATGTGGAACTAGATGGTCTTTAAGGTCCCTTCCTAGCCAAGCCATTCTGTGATTTTATCAGAGGCTTCAGCCAGTTCCCACTAGGGTGAAACAGGCTCTGGTGTGTGAAAGAAATCCTCACACACTACTTGAAATGACTCAAAGAGGCAGAGGGCTTCTAGAAAAGCAATATTCATTGCTCAGCACGAGGCCATCCTGTCACGCCCTTATGGTTTAAGCTCATGTTCCTGTCATATTTAACACAAAACACTGCCACTATGTTGGAGTAAGAGTTTTTATTCTCCTTGTTCATTTCTCAGGAGTTTGTGGTGTAGTGTCCTCTGTGTGTGTGTATTCACACCTACACGTGCCCATGGGGGTTACCTTTCTCAGGGGGAGCTGAACAAACCCTGCTTTTTTACACACCTGCCTTTATTCAGGATGTTCATTGATTGATGGGGTTTTTCAAAACATTCCTCTTTCCCATGTATTGAACTTGTGCTGTATTTATTTATTTATTGTTTGATTTGTGCCTCTTTCCATTCGTTCTGCCTCGTGTTTTCCTTATCGGTGTCAGTTGTAGTCAATTACTCCGAGTGAAAAGATTGAGGACCTAATTTATGGCATGATGACACACAGTAGATCCACTGTTCCCATTAGAACCTGATGAAACCTCTCTATTAATTTTCTCAGTGTGCCAAGCCGAGTCACAGAGGGTAGACCTTTGATGAATAAAGCATATTTTCTTACTTAGCTCCATTCCTAACTAGCTCAACTTCTAGAAATAACATTGGTTGGCCAATGAAAACACTTCTTTGATAGTGGCAGGAATTTAAGATAAAAAACAGCTGGGTGAGTTTTTTCAGACGAAAGGAAACAACTTTGAACTCTGCAGACAATGTAGTTTAAACCCAAACAGATGTGGTTTAATCTTGTTTTTGATCCTCTTGTAGATTTTCTTTTAAAATGCAAGCATGTGCACAGAAATGATGACTTTCAGATGGCTGGACATAATTTGTTAGAGTATCACCTTGGTGCATAAATCTTCTCTGCCAAAGGCTCCACGTCTTTGAACATGGCCTGAAAGGTACCAGAGGGAATTGATGTTGTTCTTTTGGTGCTATCCTGCAACTGTGTAATAGGAAGGTGAAGTCTGTAAAATGAGAAACTCAGATGTGCTTTTGTGGTTCCCAATAAATCTTTTAACCACCAGGGCCTAAAGTAACTCCGAGACAGAGGAGACAGTGTGAGACTCACTCCACATCAGCAGAGCCCTTTGATCTGAGCCCAGCCCTATCTCACTCTGAGAGCTGTTAGTCACATCTGGCATTTTCAGATGCTAATTCCCCTCTCCTTTCCCTGTGTATTAACACAAGTGGAAGTAAACATATAAACAGTCTTCCCTTCAATAGATAATCAGCTTTCCATATAAACGTGGTGGTGGCACTCTCAGCACATGTTCCAATCACCAGCAAACTTCAAAGCTCAGTGCAATCAAGACCTGCTTCTTCCCCACAGCCAAATCAGAGCATTGAGTACAGGAGGGCTGGCTACAGATGTGCCTCTGCACAGATGTGAGCTTTTCTTTCTCCCCATCTCTTATCCTTCCTGAAATCAGGGAGGTGGGATGAAAACCAGCATAAAGAACAACCTCTTTTCTTCTTGGCAGAGGTAAAGAGCATTCTGAAAAAGAACAAAAAAGAAAAGATGACACATTATTACTTTAAACTGAGGCTTGGGAGCTGCAGCAAGTACCAAGGAAAGCTGGGAAGAAGAGCAGCTCAAAGACAGTTTTGAAAATGGGTGCATGTTTTTAGTAAATCACATATTTGGACCCCAGCTCTCAAACATATTTAGGCCTACACACACTTTGAAACCAAGGGGAATTACTAATTTGAATAACTTTTGAATGTCTCAGCCTTGCCACAGTTTTCCTAAAGTCTCCGTTTCTCAGATGAAGATATTACATGAGGCTCAGTAAGGGAAAACTTTGTTTTTGTAAACTTCAGAGTGGAAGGAAAACCATTGAAGATGTCTTGATAAAACAAAACAAGAGAGAAAAATAACCAAGAAAACAAACAAGCAAATAAATAAATAAGTTTTCTGGTCATTCTTTTTAGGTGGCTGATTTATGATTTGAGAACAGAATGGAAATGCTGCTGGCTGGGATGTGTTGGTGCTGTCCTGCCAGCCCAGCTCTGAAATGAGCCAGGCTTTTCCTGCCTCAGCTCCTCTGGCACAGCCACTCCCAGGCAGGACCTGGAAGTAGATCTTTTGAAAGCTAAAGGTAAAACCATCACATGATTTCTAACAAGATTAAAACCAGAGCTTCCAGCAGAATAAACACAGCAGATATCCTGGCTTTTTTACCATGACCTAAGCAGCTGTTATTTTAGCAGATAGCAGGAAATTATTAGGAACACATTCTCAGAGCCTGGTGGAAATAGGGGTGAAACTGCTGTAGATTTGACTATTAAAACCTCATCTGGGCCTTGCCAGTGGAGGCATCTAATGCTTCTCCATTTCCTTCCAAATCTTCAGGGTGGCACTGTGTTTTAGCAATATTTTCTTTTTCCTGTTTTTTCCTCCATCAGCAAAAAAAAATTTGTTTTGTTTAGGTTTTTTTTGTTTGTTTGGTTTTTTATAAAAACAGATTTATTTTATATGACCTTTTAAAGATAATTTATTTCCAAACCCCTGCCATGGCAGGGACACCTCCCACTGTCCCAGGCTGCTCCAGCCCCAATGTCCAGCCAGGCCTTGGGCACTGCCAGGGATGCAGGGGCAGCCCTAGCTGCTCTGGGCACCTGTGCCAGGGCTGCCCACCCTACCAGGGAGGAATTTCTTCCTAATATTTAGTCTAAACTTGCTTTGTGTCAGTTTGAAGGCATTCCCTGTGTCCCATCGCTCCATCCCTTGTCAATTGTCTCTCTCCATGTTTCTTGCAGTTCCTTCAGGTCCTGGAAGGTCACACTGAGGTTACCCCTAAGCTTCTCCTGTGCAGGTGAGCAATGCCAGCTGTGCCAGCCTTTCCTCCCAGCAGAGCTGCTCCATCCCTGGCATCATCCTGGAGCCTCCTCTGGGCTCTGCAGCAGCTCCAGCTCCTGCCTGTGCTGGGATTCATTCTCATTTCTGACATCCCCTTGGTCCTGCACAGCAGCTTCAGGCTGTGCTGCACCTTTCCCACAGCATCTCCCCAAAGTGCCCCAGCCCAGGGATGATCACACATCCCAAATATCAGCATCCCCCACCCTGGGCAGCCCCAGGGCCCTCCCCAGACAGCCCCACACTGAAATGTGAGCTTGGCATCCCCAGCAGGGCTGACAGACACCAGGTGGGAAAGGAGAACAGCAGTGAATGGCAGGAGCACTCATTTGCACAGATGACTGCAGCAAACCTGTAATCAATTAATGATTTGCATGTTCAGAGCGGAGACGAGTTGAGCAGTAAATTATTAAGTGCAGCCTAATAGCTGCAGCTCGATGATAGCAGATAATTTGCTCTGCTTACATTAGCAAATAACTGAGGCAGGCAGGATACAGCAAAACCCAAAGCTGTGGTGTGGAATCAAAAGTACAGCTTGAACAAAATTTCTCTATTGGCATGTCTTTTGAAGATAAAGGGGTTTTTTTCCATTAGAGAAAGTTTTAACTGATTATTTATCTTTTACAAAAAAAGATTTTTTTCTTTTTAGAAAAAGGAAGAAAAGCCAGAAACCTTCAGCCTTCCTCTCATATATCCACTCCCTCCAAAGTCAACAAAAAAAAAAAATTAACATTTGAATATTTATAACCTCCCTGAAATTCTATGGGTAAGTTCTTTAAATCTGCATTTATGTGCTTCATCTACAAGGACATGTAAAGTGCCACTACACTCCCAGCTGCATCTGTGAAACCTCCTGCCATGTCCACCTGAAAGTCTGGAATAAATCTGCTGTAGACACCAGTGAGGCTGTGCCCAAACCTCTCATTGTTTTAGAGGTGGCCAAGTTTTTAATGATCTGCAGCAAATATTGTCTGGTAACACAAATACAGCCTATGCTTGTTTGGTTTTTTAAAATTTAAAGCTGTATATAAATAGCAGGACATCTAATTTCATGGCAAGTATGGGAATCAATTAAAATATTTTAGTTAAGTAAGGAATGGCATTTCAAGTCATGGATTTTCTCCTTTTATTTTACATTTTCAGGAACATTTCCCTTATTCTGCTGGTTTGGGGGCAATTCAGTTTTTTAAAAGCATATTGTAAAGGCATAAGAACTGGGATTGATGAAATAATGGGAAATATTTAACTATTAAACAACTGACTGTGTATAGCAGCATGAAGTACATGAAGAGAGCCTCTTGGTCAGTATTATGATTAAAAGATTTGCTTATGGCTTGTAATTAATGTATCACTTCCACTTAAAATTGGTGCTTTAAAGCTTGGCTCCTTGACTGCTGGCAGCTCTTACCTGTCCTTTTTAGCTTTTTAATGGTTTCACAAAGTTATGTCAGTGATACCAAGAGATTCTGGAATATTTGAGGAGCAAAATAAAGAAAATAAATAAATAAATAAATAAAAACCTGTGACTGGGGTGCAATGAGCTTTTCTCATAACATGGATTTATCCTGCTTCTTTTTCTTTTAATTCAGCTCCTCCCTGCCAGCTCACCAGAGCCAGCAGAACACGATTTCTCAGGTACAAAGGGCATCAAGAATTGCATTTCACAGGTGAAAATTTCTCTAGAGGACTTTCTAGTCCCTTCCATGGCCTGAGGAGTTGTGCTGCTGCAGCATGTTGTTCACACATCCTGTTGGAGTCACCGTAGGATAATTATTGGCTTCAGGCAGAGCTGAGCAGATCTTGCTGGTTAAAAAGTGTCTGTGTCTATAGGCATATCTGCATCCTCATTTTCAGATGGGTGATTGTGTTACAGAGCTCATCCTTGCCTGCCTTCAATCTCTTTGAAAGACAGGAACTTTAACCTGCCTCATTATCCATCACTTTCACACTTCCAGCCTGATCCATCCATGATTTTCTGCCACATCCTGTGATGCTCTCAGGATGATGTTGGCACGGATAAATTTGCAGCAATCTGGGGACTACAAGCCAAATCATCCTGCTGATTTCCCAGGAAGCTGGTTACCCTCTGTGCCTGAGTGGAGAGGGGAGAGAAGCCCTGCAATTTCATGGAATGCCCCTTGATTGCATCCCTGCTGGCTACAGGAGCCAGCTTGCTGTCTGCCATGGCTGTGCCCTGCTGCTCTCGTGGTTCAGAGTCCCTAGTGCCACATCCCTGCTGCTCTCATGGTTCATTCTGCCTTGGGCCACATCCCTGCTGCTCTCATGGTTCACACTGCCTTGGAGAACATCCCTGCTGCTCTCATGGTTCATTCTGCCTTGGGCCACATCCCTGCTGCTCTCATGGTTCACACTGCCTTGTGCCACATCCCTGCTGCTCTCATGGTTCACACTGCCTTGGAGAACATCCCTGCTGCTCTCATGGTTCACACTGCCTTGGAGAACATCCCTGCTGCTCTCATGGTTCATTCTGCCTTGGTTGTGCCCTGCTGCTCTCATGGTTCACAGTGCCTTGGGCCACATCCCCACATCCATTGGCCAGCTAGCCTCATTCACTTACTTCACAATCATCCTAGTTTTATTCCCCATTGTGGCCACCCTAGAAAATAAACTACTCAAATTCTAATTAATAGTTTATAAAAACATTGGTCTTGCAAGTCAAAGATTGAAGACTAAACCCCTTCTTAGAGTTACCTCACCACCTCATCTCAGGAAGAAAGGATTCAAACCCTCATCTCCAACTCCCAAAGCTGGCATTTTTAACTAAACTACTTCCTGACCCTACCACGTCCCTGTTGCTCTCATGGTTCACAATCCCTCAGAGCACATTCCTGGCCTGGGCAGCATCCCTGCTGCTGCTGCTGCTGAGAGCAGGGGACACCTGAGATTGAGGGCTGTGAGCAAAGGACTCTCCCTGCAGGCTGGAAAAGCCAGAAATGCCAGGGTGAGATGGGGCCCAGGTGGGCACAGGGGGATGATGAGGAATCCCCATTTCCACAGCTGCAGGGAATAATGAAAAACTGAGTGGGCAGGACCTGCAGCTCCTCTGGGCTGAGCTGCTCAGAGGTTTCTGTGTCCTGCTGGTGAGTGCTCTGAAAGTTTAGTACTTATTTCTGCCTCCTTTATGGAAGAACTTCTTTTTCCCCTGGATGCTGGTGTTGTTCTTGTCCTCCTGGCTGGGTGAGTACAAGGTGTGGTGTGGCATCAGCTGTGTCTTTGTTTTAAGAGAAAAAAAGTGCTAATTCTTCTGGAAAGCTTTGATTCTGGTTGCACAAAATAAATTTGGGTTCATCTAGGAGCGAGAGAGAAGCTCAGTGATCAGTGTTTAAATGCCACAAGAAGTATGAAATTGCTCTTTCAGCACAGAGTGACTGAATAATTCCAGGATTTGATGTCTGAAGGTCTCTCAGCTCTAGGAGTAATACTAAGAGGAACTCTTTGCTATTCAGAGGTTTTTAAAGGGGGAAATTCCTGAGTTTAATGCTGAGAATCTCTTATTGGTACAGGCCTGAGATCTGCTGTTGTTGGTCTTAAGCCAAGGCATTTTTTGGGGGGGGGAAATACATTTTCTGTGCAATATAAGCTACCATTTTTCTCTGGGGAAAGCAGTAATAATTTCCTTTCTGTGCTGAGCTGAACTGGAGAATTTGAACACTAAATAAAATCAGAAAGCATTTAAAAATCTAATTTCTGTAAAAATATGCTGGTCAGCTTCCTAGTGGTACTTCATCTTATGCAGGTGGATGGGGATGGAAGTGGAAAGGGCTGGTCCAGAAGAAGGGGAGATTTACTTCAGATAGTTTTAGACTTTCAGTGCTTTTGCATGACCACATAAGTTATTCTGTCACTTAAAAATTGAGTGTGGAGCTGGGATCCTGTTGCTGCAGCAGAAACAAAGGGTGTCCTACACAGAAAATCATGTGATGCCATTTCTGGGGGCAGCACCTCTGTGAGCACAGAAGGCAAATGAGAAGGAACCTTTTCCACCTGGAACAGCATCAGAATTGTGCTTGTTAGCTGTGCCCAGCTCAGGAGGAGACTGCTGGGCCTGTTTTAAACCTGGGACTGAGCTTTCCATGTGATATGAGCCCAGGTGTTCCCAGGAGCTGGGCTGCAGGAAGGGCAGTGTCTGGTGTGGGTGGCATCCCCATGAGAGCAGGTGGGTTTGTAAGTGTCACTGTGTCCTGGTTCAGGGCAAATTTGGGAGAGAACTCCCAAGGGGCTCCTCTAGGAAAGCCGATCCAATTGGCTCCTCTCCGCAACCGGTCCGGGGGAAAATACCTCCTTGGAGAAAAGTGGAAAAAAACCCCTGTTTATTAAACAATAAAACATAAAAAATATTAATCAATAAAACCTCTTGCCACTCTAAAAGAGATGACAAACTGAGAAAGTTTCTCCCCAGATTGCAGCTCAGCTCACTCAGTCTCTTATCAGTCCCTCCAGTGCTGGAAATGTCGCGGGCCAGGCCCGGCCTGGTGGGCCACAGGTGGAGCTGTCGGTTCTTCCCTGGGTGTTCAGGCCAGAGCAGGTTAAACAGGGCAAAGAAAAGGAAAAAAACCCATAATCCAGGGAATTTCTTTGCCTCAGCTAACTAAAACTAACTAAAAGCAAAGGAGAGCTCTGTCCCGCTGTCTGTCCATCCACAGACAGCACAGTCCAGGAGCAGGAATGTGGAGGAGTGAGTGCAGTGTCTGAAAACAAACTGCTGCTTCTCTCTCCCCTTCACTCTCTGCAACAAGTCTGAAAGGTGCAAAACTTCTTATTCAGCATAAACAGAACAAGATGATTGGGGATAAAATCATTATATAGTCAACCCAGGACACACAGTGGGACTCAGGGCTCTGGAGCAGCTGGGAGAGGGTTCCTGGCTGGTGTTTCCAGCTCTCTGTGAGTGGCTGCCCTGTGAGAACAGAGCAGTGACTGCTCTCATCCTGGCTGGAATATTGCTGATCTTCAGGGCTTTCCAGCTTTGTTGCTGTTATTCTGTTATTCCCTCCCTGTGGCAGCACTTTTGTCATGCAGCTCCTCAGGGTGGAACCTTTCCTGCCAGGGCAGGGGGAGGGATGTGCTCAGCACAGTTTGCTCTTTGGCTGAGCTCCCTCAAAGCCACCACCTGAAATGTGGTAAGAAGTTACAGAAAGCTTTTAAATGTGGAGAGGAGCTTTCCCCATCTTTCATGAGCTAGGCTGGCTCCCTGGTAGCTCCTGTGCAAACAGTGGTTTGGTTTTTGTTCCAGAGTTCTCCCACTCTTGTGTTTTGCTGAGATAATCAAAACTTCACAATTTTTGTGAAAGTTGTAAAGCTGGTATGTTTATTGCAGCGCTGGACACATGTGGGAATTGTTCCCCTAAAATGACATGTGTACTTCTGGGAACTCCAGGTCCCTTTTTATCCTTCTCTCAAATCCATATGCATACAATTTCCCAATAGGTTCACACATATTCATTTTTATTAATTTTGCGTGACATTTGCCGCTAGTTCTTTATCAGAAAGAATTCCTAGGTCAGGTTGACCTTCTCTCACAGCATCTCTCTGTCTCTCCCTATCACCCTCTGTCTCCCCCCCTTATCTCTGTCCTTCACTGAAGCAGTTTCTCTGAGCCTAGGCTTTGCAGTCAGGCTAAATAGCTATGTTTTCTAACCACAGACTCAACTAAAAAATGTACATTTCACCAAAATCAAAATGGATTTCTGCCCTGGAAAATTTCCACTCTGCCTCCCTTGTCTAGGTCTGCCCTTTTTCTTGCACTTCAAGCTGCTGATTCTGACTCTCCCCACTTTCTGTGCTGCTCTTCTCTTGCTTTGCTCCCTTTTTAGCATAAGAATCCTGCCAGGAGTTAACAGCAGCATCGTGCAGCTGCCAGGAGGTTTGGGTTCTTGTGTCCTGGTTAAAGTGGAGACATTGGCTTGTAACTATTCCACCCTGAGCTGTGATTATGCCTCAGACCAGAGGCTGCAGACATCTTCCTACCATATATTTTGGCAGGGCTGAGTTGATTAATGAAGCTTGAAGCATGAGAAGGCAAACTCTGGGAAAACTCCTATGCTGCACTTAAAATATCTCATGTAAATTAATATTTCTGAAACATGTTGTCTGCTTTAAACTCAGACCCAGGGGAGAAAAAGTGCTGATATGTACGAGAGGTCTGATTTCCTTCCCAAGCTCAACAAGAGGCTGTGCCAGTAAAGGGCAGCAAGGAGCTCTGAGCAGAGAAAATAGAAGTTTAATGTTTCTAGCTGTTGACTGAAAGAATTGGGCCATTGTGGAGATGACAGAAGGCTGGAACAGCAGCATCTGAAAAGCCCTTCAGCCTTGTCTGATGCTGTCCCTTTAAAAATTGCTGTATTGATGTAATGGCACTTGAGGTAATGACTTTTTAATGTATTTAAGGGAAACAAGACCACCCTGATTAACTGGAGTTTTATTTTCAAAAGAGTTGTGATTATGAAATGCTGTCATGCCATGAATCACTTGATTCTCTGGCTGAGGTACTGCAGGCTTGCTGCAAAACCATCAATTTCAGTGGTTGGGCCCCAAAATTTCTTTCCCATTTTGTGGCAGTTTGGCAGCTGAACCAAGTCTAACTATTATTGATGCATTTTTTCCTACTGGAATCAATGTCCTGATAACTTGAATGTAAAGACAGTGAGAATTTTGTGTTGGATAGTGACACCAGGGCTGGGAAAGGGGATGCTGTGAGCACTGTGGAGTGTGAAATATTTGTGGGGGAACTTATGAAGCATCTCTGCCTCCACAGAAGTGCAGTAGAACAGATTGTCTGTTCATTCCCTTGAGCAAGTTTGGAACAAAAGGTTTTACCACTGGACATGGATGTTCCAGGGGTTGTTCTGTGCCTTGAAAAAGCTGCTGGAGAAGGAAATCCTTCATGGCTGAGCTGCAGCCTTTCAAGACTTAAAGAAAATTTGTCCTTGCTATTTTGTCCTGTTTTTATATATGTACACACAGGCAGAGAATGGGGGTCAGCTGAGTGTGTGTCAATGTGTAAAAAGGTCAAAGCAGCTGTGGAGGAATCAGCAATGCCAGCACATGGGAATGGGACAGCAGCCCCCTGCATGTTGGGCTGAACTTTTTCAAGTGACAGGTGCCTGCACTGGGCCATGAATTAAGTTCTGATTTTTTCAGTTATTTTAAAGGGTGTTTCAAGCTGAACAAACTCCATTTAAGCCCCCTGAAATACTAATTTTCAGTTTGTTCCACCTGGAGGGGTGACAAAAGTGACTGTACCTGCATCATGTGGCAGCCTGGCAGAGGGGGTAAAATAATGTTAGGAGTTAAAAGATTATTCACTGCAAAAACTTGTCAGTGAAAGGCTATCAAGCTAAAATTGCTGGCCGGACTTGAATTCCCAGGATGGGCACTGCTGTGTTGTTTTTAGATGTTTGCTGCCTTTGTGATCAATATGAGTTGTACTTTTCATGAGTCTTCATATTCTGCTGTTGTGAGCACAGTGCTGGTTGTGTATTTCATTGTCAGTCTCCTGTAACTCATTTTATGTTCTCCAGCATTAATCTTTCCTTGTCAATGTTTTCTAAATCTAATCCAGCACAGCCTCAGGAAAATAAAGCAATTGTTTAAATTGATGGCTTTGAACAAAATAAATCATAAATCAGTCTACGATCTTTGAAACCTCTCTTCATCTAGAAAGTGTGGGGTTTTTTTGCTTCTTTTTTCTTTTTTTCTTTTTTTTTCCCCTCCTGGAATGTGATTATGGAGCATGGGTTAGAGATGTGCAGGAAGGCCATGCCACCTGCAGGTGCTGGAGAGAGGCTGCAATTCTCAGCAGCATCCAGGGCTGGCTGAGCTGCCTCTGCACAGCTCTGGAGATGACCAAAATGAAAAAAAAACTGCAAAGAAACAACAGCTTCTATCATATTCCATGTTTTCTGAATAGGATAAAAATATTCTATTCAGAATAGACAGAAACAACAGTTTCTCACATATTCCATGTTTTCTGAATATGATAGATTCTTTTCAGAATAATTTCATGTCTTATGAATATGGTACAAATATTCTATTCAGAGTAGACAGAAACAACAGTTTCTATCATATTTCATGTTTTCTAAATATGATAGAAAGATCCTATTCAGAATAATTCTGTGTCTTATGAATATGATAGAAATAGTCTACTCAGAATAAACCCATGTTTTATGAATATCATAGAAACATTCTATCCTGAATAATTCCATTTCTTATGAATATGATAGAAAGATTCTATCCAGAATAGAATATTTCTGTCATGTATAGAATACATGGAATATGATAGAAACTCTTGTTCCAGTGCAGTCCTGCCTACTTAGGCCTGGCAGGAAATTGAAATATTAATTTCAGGAAATTTAAATATTCATCTCAATATTGATGCACAGTGGGCTGAAAACTGTGGGCAGGTTCTGAAGATTCAAGCCCTGAAACAGAGGAGTGCCACTCCTACCTCAGTGAGAGAGGAGCTTTCCACAGCTTTGACTTTTACTGATGATTGATGCTGTGAGATGTGGATTTAGAGGACGCTTATAGGACACCAAAGGACACTTTTGGTCCTTTAGAGGACACCAAATACTTTGAGTTTTAATTTGGCAGAAGAAGTATCTCTAAAGTTGTAGCTGCTCTTGCAGGTGTCAGTGGACAACACCACCAGCCTTGTTTAGCCATGGTGCTTCCCAGAGGTGTGGGGATGTTTGTGGGCAGAAATTCTAACTCAGCTGAGCCCTGATAAGACACCTCCTCTCAGGCACCTCTCTGCAGATGCTGAGCCCTGTGCACTGGCAGGAAGAGCTCAATTAATTCCAGAAAAGCCGGCATCAGGCAGCTCTGTGCTGGAGGTGTGTTATACACAGATTATCTTCTGGGTTTGTGTGATGCTTTTGGACACTGCTAGTTTATTTTTTTTTGTGTTTGTTTTGCTTTCCTTTGCCTCTCTGTTGTCTGGCTGTGGCAGCTGTTGTGGCATGGCAAGGGAAAATGAGAATTAATAGTGTAAGGAACCCACCTGCAGTCTGGGAGGCAGAGGAATGCTTCTGTCCAGAGGCTGTAAAACCACTGCCTGTCAGCTCTTGGTGAAGCTGTAGCAAGCCTGCAACAAAAATGGACTTAAACAGATCTCACATCGTGGCTTGGAGTTACAAGATTGAGTTTTCCCCACCTCTGTCTGTCCTTCAGGTTTGTTATTGGAGATAAACCTTTTTTTCCTTAGGAATCCAGGTGGGGAAGCTGGAAGTAGTCAAATATAAATGCATCCTTCTCTTGCTCCTGTTTATTTAATGTCTGTGGGACTGTGGAGAGCACCTGTCTGCTGAGGGTGCCATGAAAAATGGCCTTCAACCCCTTTCAAAGCAGGGTAATAATATGCAATATTTATTGTATGTTTGGAATGCTCAAAAATTATGTTTTGGCTGAAATTTATACCCAGTCAGGCCCCTGGAGGGCACCAACAGCCAACGTTAGGATTTTTCACTCCCTTTTAGCTCTTACCCACTCACATGCAGCACTGTGAAGACAGCAAATATATCCCCACATACAGATGAAAGTGAACTCGCTCTGCCTTGCATAATTTGAAAATTCAAAAGACCAATTTCTTAGTGTAATTGAAAACTGCTACATTTCAGGCTTGTTCATTGAATCAGTATTTCCAGTTAGAATTCAAATTAATCTTCCTACCTTTAAACAAGATAACGAGGGTGTAGTTATATTTACTCAGCTTTTTAACAATCAGGTTCAGTGTAGCTGCCTGTGATGAAGTGCACACACACAATTGCAGCAGGTGAGTGCTCCTGGCTCCAGCCGGGAGGGGAATTCATCTCCAAAGGCTGAAAATCTGATCTGACAGTTCAACACTCAGCCTCATGCCCGAGTCCCTCTGGAAGGGCAAAAGGGAAGGAAGGTGAAGTGACCAGCCCAACAGAAGAGCCCTGTCAGCCTCTCTAGGATTCCCCATGGACTTTTTTATTTTTTATTTAGCCCGGAGGCCTCTTGCTTTAAAGCTGCCTTAATGCAACTTTGCTGAATTACTTCCAACACCTGTCAGGGCGATGTGACATCCAGGAGAGGTTGTGGAGCATATCTGGGTGCTCTGGGGGTCAGTCAGCTGCAAACACAACTCTGAGCTTTGTGCACTCCCTGCTCTGCACCACAGGACTCTGATGTGGGGGATAAAAATCCTTAATTCCTTGAAATAACAACAGATGGGTTTTAAGAGCTCAGCTCTCTAAAGACAAGCCTAAGGGATGATTTGACCAGTCTCATCCTGAGACTCTGTGGACCCATTTGGTCTCTGAAGGGGCTTGGACACAGCCTTGGTGTTTCCAGCAGCATCATTCCTCTGCTGTGTGCTGATGTCAGGTGGGAATTGGCACCTCCACTGCAGGCCATGAACCCATCAAGGGAAATGTGAGTTTTGGATGTGAGAAGATGGGGATTGAGTTTGTTTGGGCACCCCCACAAGCAGTCCCTTTGCTACTTTTAACTTATAGAGAATCCCCAGCCCATAATCATCCCCCTGAATTGCTCAGCATAAACTGGAAAGAACAGAGGTTATGTCCCAATCCATTATTTTTGAAAGGCTGGATGTTGAGCTTGCTGTGTGAAATCCTCACTTGAGCTACCAGGGGGTTTTTATTCTGGATGGCACCTTGCATATGTTTTTCAGTCACAGACTGGAATAATTCCAGGGAAGCTGCTCTGTTCTGTTGCCTAATTAATAATACATCCTTTTAAAGAATAAATAATAAAAGAAATCAATGCATATTTAACTGATAAGCTAGAGTAACTTCAAAAGCACTGGTTTGGGCCATGAGCTGCATAAAACAGTGCCGTGCTACACTGAAAACCCTGACTAGAACAAAACCTGGGATGTGTGAGTTTGCATTGTGCTTTTAAGTACTTGGATGGTTTAATGTGTTGAATTTCAGGACTTTTTTCTTTCCTGCCTTAGAGAGAAAGGATGAAAACCACAGTTTAGAGAGCTAAGTAGTGGAGGTACAATTGTTACTTTTCCAAGAGGGATTTGTAGTAAGATGAAATCTGCAGCCCATGGTGGAGTTGTAGAGCATCACCTTATCCCCAACCACCTGTTAGTCAACAAGCTGCCCTGGAAAGCAGCTTAGGGACCATGCCCTTCTGGTGAGGAATGCAGGGTAAAATATGGGATAAAATTGGGATTTGGGAGAGGATTTTTACCCACTGCTGTCCCTGTGCCAGGCTGACCAATGCTTCTCTTTGTGCACTTTCTCATAAACAATGTGAGAACTGAACTTTTGCCACTCTCACTTCTGCTGATCCCTGTAGCAGCCACCGACACTGGGTGTTGTAATAAATTTACTGGGGCAGTAAAAGTTATTTTTGCAAAGATTTCAAATAATTGTGAAGATACAAGTTAATTTTTTCTTCTTTAATGGCAATTACTCCTCACAAACACAGACTGTTGGCATGGGGAGAGGAAATGAGGAGGGTGTGGAGTCCCAGGGGGAACTTCCTCAACAGACCAAAGTCTGCTTGTGCAAAAATCTCTAGGTTTGTTTTCCTCTGGAAATATGTCTCCATACTCAGAGATTTCCTTGGTTTCTAGAAGATTCTTTGGCAGAGGTGATGGGCAAACAAGCAGAACCTCTCCATCTCTGCTGTGCCCTCCTGCAGCTCCTGCTCTGTGCATCCCCCAACCTCCTTTTCCAGAGGTTTACTCCAAAATTCCCAGGGCACAGGAGGTCTCCCACTCTCTCTATCTTTCACATGATTCAAGTAGTAGCAACCAAGACCAAAAAAAGAGCAATAATTGTATTTTGTGATGCTTGAGGAGCTGCCTGCACGTGGGTGAGCCACACCAGGTACCCTCATGGCCCAGGGGCATCAGGGATTCAAGGCTGGAGCTGCCACAGGATCAAACTGCACATCCTGCAGCACAAACCAGGATTGCTTTGATGAAAGCTGAGGCTCTAATTTAATGTGCATGGGCTGCAGATGAATGGCCTGAGTGATGAAAAGGGATGGGCTGTAAATGGGTTCAGAGAGCTGCTGAGAGAAGGGAGCTCTGTCCATGGGTTCAGGGCAGGACCTTGCCCTGGCCTGAGCAGGGAGTGATGCTGGCAGCTTTTCCTCTCCTGCTCAGCAGCCAGGAGCTCTGACAGCCAGCTCAGCTCTGTGAGATGTCAGCGCAAGGGCAGAGGCAGTGCTGAGGTAACCTCAGGTCTTGCAGGATACAGGAATGTCCTGCCATGCCCTGTGTGCTTCTGGAGCCCCAGCTCTGCTTCCACTTACAGGGCTGGGAGTCAATCTGAGCCCCAATCAACACCCCAAGCTCATAATTTACAGTGCTGGGAGTCAATCTGAGCCCAAATCAACAACCCAAACTCACCATTTACAATGCTGGGAGTCAATCTGAGCCCCAATCACAACCCAGACTCACCATTTACAGGGCTGGGAGTCAATCTGAGCCCCAATCACAACCCAAACTCAATCATCTCGATGGTGTGCAAAAGGGAGTGTACTAACAGGCACAGAGGCCATTGATGTAGGCAACTTAAAACCCCATTTCTTTCCAGTGTCTGAAAGATTTACAGAGGGAGTTCAGGCTGGAGATGTTGTCCTGAACATGAGATGTCCCTGGGATGGCAGGGATAACACACAGGTAAAAATTTGGGGTCAAAGGAGTCATTTTGATCCCTTTAACCCATCTCAGGTGGTCAGTTCTGTACAAGGATCATTAGAGAACAGATTCTTTCAAGTCATCACCAGCATTTTGTTACATATTTTTCTTTGACAAATGACTTCTACAAGTGGAGATCATCTTTATGTAAAAGATGTCTTATTTTGTCTTATAGCTCTGAAATTGATCTCAGAAAGGCCAAAGATTCCATTTTTCAGTCATCTGGTTCCTGGGAACCATCTGGCTGCATTAAAGGTGAGAATTAACTTACTTAGCTAGTAAGTTAATTGATCCTAATGGGTCCCTTCCAACTTGAGATATTCTATATTAAGCAAGAATGATTTGGGAGCCTTGCCAGTGAATGACTTGGAGGAGATCTTGCATTTTAATTCTCAAAAATGGTGTTTAAACTCTTTATTTGTTTCCCCAATATCTCCCAGGCTGGATATCAAGCGATGTTAGTTAAACCTTTATCACTTCTGCAAAAATTAAGTCTTTCAAAGGGACAGCTTTAAAGATTTAAAGGTCTCTGCCTTTCAAGGGTGCTTTTAACAGATGTATCTTTGCTGAAATGTTCCTTAGCACAATTGCAGTGCAGTTAATTTACCACCCTTTGGAAGTGACTTCTGAACTGGATAATGGAAATTCCCCCAACTTCTGTGTGTGCTCCCAGCTGCTTAAAGATGGTGATTGCAACAGCAGGGAAACAAACAGCCCTGTGCTCCCTGAAAATGAGATTTATCTTGTACCACTCGCGTGCTCCTGAGGAATCCTGGAAATTACTTTCAGTTATCAAATCCAGCTCCTGATTTTGAGAGCAACTGTTACAAGAGAAATTCAGTGGAATAACCTGGAAGGATGTTGGAGAGGTCATGTAACTCATCCATCAGCCCCAAGGCAGGATGAGCTGTATATTAATCCTGACAGATATTTATTCAATGTGTTCTGAAAGATCTCCAATGGTAGAGAGATGCTCAGCTAATCTATTCTGTCTCCTCATCCCTGCTGTTAGAAAGGTTTTCTTGACATTTACCCTGGATGTTTCTTCTTGTAATTAGTCAGGAAAACTGAGTGACTTGTCTTATCTGTCCTAGGTATGGAAAAAGATGATATTCTGCTCTGTGTGTGTGAAGGCTTTGAGGTCCCCCATGAGATGTCAGTTCTTCAGGGCAAACAGACCATAATGTTTTTAATCTTCCATCTTTGCAGATCTCAGTCTCATTGCACTCCTGGTGCTCTCTGCAGTCAGGCTGTATCTCTCCTGATCTAGAATATCTTTCTCAAGTGTCTAAAACTGTCTCCATCACCCACTTTTGATTCAGTAGCAGTGTTTGGAATATGTATGCTATCAGCATTAAAGTAAACAAGTGCTATTATTTAAATATTATTTCTTCTAGCTGGAGCATTCTTCCCTAGTAACAGTACCCTGGTAAAATTAAGCATAATATTAATTATTAGTTTGAAAAGAAATGTGCATTTTAAGGTGAAATGGGAGTTCTGAAGCAGGATTTAGAAGTAACAAACTCAGTATTTTTGCCCGGTGATTTGGATCCACACAGCTTTTGTCTTGACCTTTCCAAACTGATGTTTCCCTCTCTTGTTGACCTGTTTGCTCAGCTCTGAACACCCAGGGTTTCACTCACTTTTGTGTGTGTTTCTGTTCCTTCTGTCACATTCCAGATCTCTCTTGTTGTGGGAGCTGCTCTTTCTCATTTGCACACATTCCATGATGTGACAACTTATTTAATAGCAGGTGACACTTGTTGCTGATTCTGTCACATGAAACTTCTTCAGAGCCTTTTTTCCTCCTGCAATTAAATCCTGCATCTTAGTTGCTGCCTTTTGTTTCCTTTGAACTCATCAGGGGAGGAATATAATCAGATATTTGAAATTACAATCTTGGCTAAGAGGCAACATGAAGGCAATGAGTGCTTCACATCTTTGTTCAGCATTCCAAAGCTGGGCAGGAGACAGCCCAAATAATCTGCACGCATTTCTGAGCAACAATTCAGCATTCTGGGGGCTTGGATACTACCCTGAGCAGCTTTGAGGAAATAAGATTGAGCTGATCAAGGTGAGGGAATAAAGCTGGAAGAGCAGAAGCTGGAGAGATTTAACAGTCACTCCCAGCTCAGGGGTGCATCAATTTTCGTCCTGCTGAGGTAGAGATGGCAGGGATAACATGCAGGTAAAAATTTGGGATCAAAGGAGGCAATTTGATCCCTTTAAACCAGCCCAGGAGTCTCCACAGAACCTCTGGGAACCTCTCCACATCCCCATGTGGGTGCAGCAATGAGCTCCAGACCCTCAGCACAAAGGTGGGAAAAGTTGTGATGTGCCAAGGGGAAATCAAGACATGGGAAACTCTCACTGGTGCCTTGAACTACTGAATTAGCAGCAAATTTGCTAGCTAAAAAAAGTCCAGCTGGTGCTCAGAAATGAGTTGCTTTCCCAACTTCAAAGGCTCCACCAGGCTGTCCAGGGAGGATAATTCCTTCCATGAACAGTTCATTTAACTCCTGAGTGTGTGAGCTAAGTGAGCTCCTGATAGAGGTTTTCTTTTTCTCATGTCTTGCAAAGAAGTGTTGAGCAGTTTGGGCTTAAGGTGAGAGAACACCTCTTGTGAAAGGTTTTTATGGAAATTGCTTCTGTAGCAGAGTCAGGGAGAAACCTTTCTGCTCCACAATTGCAGGAGAAAAGGAGCCATCTGAGTTACAGCTTTATTTTTGAAGCTGTGCTGATTTTCCTTAGAAAATTCATTCTTCAGGATATGTGCTTGGGGCTTTTAGGAGAGGTTTGAGCTCTGAGCATTGCTTGGATTTTCCTTGTCAGAGCCCTTCTGTCCTGGGCTGTTGTGAGGGGGGAGTGGGGTTTAAGTGGATTATGAAAGTGTTGGTCAGTTTGGATGATCCAGAGCAGGCAAGGAGAGGATAATTTACAGGGATTTATAGAGGATAATTTATAGGGAGACTTTGGCCTCAGTCTGGTGTTTATTCCTCTTTTTGAAGGTGCTGCATTTGGTGAAATTCTGGCTAATTTTTGTAACACTGAAGCTTCCAAAATTGCTTTATCCTTAAGTGAGCTGGCTTGGAGGAGCATTGGCTTCCCCTGCCGTTCTGCACACTGTGCTGAATTCAGAAGAGCTTTTTTGTGCAGAAGTGGAGCTACAATAATTTCTGAGCTCTGTGCCTTGTTTCAATTATTTACCTCTGCAAAAAGAGATTTTTATAAATCCTCCCTTCTCTTTCATATTATTAACTTTCTTGTCAAACTTTTATTTAAACCACAGAGACAAAGACAGATCTTTTCTTTATAGCTCTGCAAAGTTAGATTTACTTCCCTGACCTGTTTCAGCATGATTGAAAGCTAATCTGTCTCCTTTTTATTGGCTTTTGGTAAAGCATGTATTTCTTTGTTTCCTTTTTCATTTTGTATTGTCTTGTGGAAATATGTAACTTCTCTTCAGGCTGTAAAAAATTATCCTCCTACAGGAAAGGGAAAAAAAATGACAACCCTTAATCCAATCCAAGAGAAGCTTTATGTCTTTAATTAGCTTGTTGGATTGCATTCATGGATGATTCAAGTCAAACGAACTCTGAGCAATAATAAAGGTCCTGTGGCCACCTCTGACCTCGCAGAGAGGAGCTCTGAAGCCAGAAAGCTTTTTTGGCTCAACATCAGTGACAACTACTTGAGTTTCTCCTTTTTTTTGGGGAATTAATTCTGCCATAAAAGCCTGTGGAGTGCTCTCACTGCAGTTCACTTGCTTGGCCAAGGGCATGATATGGCTGCTGGGCTGCTAGCTCCAAAGACTGATATTTCAAATTGTTGTTCTCCCCTTTATAATTAGTCCATTTTATAATCAGTCTTTTAGGTGCTCTAATCCTACATTGTATGGTTCCAAGTTATTTACCTTTTTTTTTAAATGCACTTGAGGATATAAAATTACTTTATGTTAGAGTTTTAAAGCTTATATTACACTTTGCAGAGGCTGCTCATGTTTTGCCTCCCCAGGTGAATTAAATTGTGATTATACACAGAGAAGATTCTGCCCCATGCATTTGTAATTCTTTTTGTTTCCAAAGAGCTGAATGAGCGCAAGGGTAACACCCAGGGATATTGATCCTGGGACTTATTTTGGCAGAAGGTGCTGACTCACAGCAGCAACCCAGAATTGATCAGTTCTCCCCCTGTCCAGTGGGCAGCATCTCTGTGGTGTTTCCAACACGCTCCTGACCCTCTGCAGCAGGGCCAGCACTTCAAAGTCATCTTGCCTGGGTTAAAATCTTGCTATTTGCAAGGTGTCTGCAGAACTGGGAGCGCCAATAAAATCTGCACACTTGCTGCCTGCAGGAGTTTAAATTTATCAGAGCGTTTTACTTCTTCTTCTGTTCAGTGGCTTCCCCTGCCAGTGTGTATATAAGTGCTATATAAGTGTAAATAATGCCATGTATGTGCAAATAAGTGCTGCATTTAAGTGTAAATAAGTGCTATGGCTGCTTTTCACTTAGTTTTGGGGATGAAATAGCATTTTACTGGTACCCAAGGGCAGGTTCAGGTGCCTGAGAGCAGAGGAAGTATCATAGGGAGAGCATATAGATAAATAGATATTTTAGTGTAGTTACTGTTCACTGCTGCTCTGTTGCTGAATGTGTGAAAGCACATTGAACCCAACAAAACTGTAAACAAAGCAGAATAAATGCTGCTAAAATTAACAGCTGTTCAACCTGCCAGTTACTGATAGAAGAATCTTCAAAAGACCTGTGTTGTGAACATGACTGACACGTTCTGTGGTTTGTGTTTTTGGGCTGAAAGAGTGTGGATACAGGTTTGCATTGATGTTCCTGCTCATTCTTCAGGCATATTTTGTTCTGGTGTCCCTGAGATATTTAATAATGCATCCTGACATTCATTAAATATGTGCTCTTTTTATATGGACTTTAAAAAATAGTTGTAAAATGCAGGTTAATACTGTTTATTCAGTACTTTCACCTTGATTATGAACAAGTTATTTATGTTGGTACATTCCTTATGGTGCTGTAGATCTGTATTTCAGTCCCCAATTCAAACACCCAACCAAGTCTCTAGAATCAACCAAAGAACCCCAAAAACCATGTTTAAACCAGATATATTGATATGTAAGGCTTCTAAGTACTGCAGGAACCTCCTCCCTGAAATCAAATGGCTGGATAATATAATCAAGAAAAGCTGAGGAATGGTTCTGAGCACATTCCTGAGTGAGAACTTGGGTTTGGGAAGCAGCTTTGACAAAGTTCAGCATCCAGGGTTGTTGATGAACGTTGAGGCAATCATGGGGAAAGTGGAAGGCTCAGATTTGGGAAATAGAAGGCTCAGGGAATAAAGAAGAGAGGGGAACTGCTCAGAATTGGATGATAAAGGAACATAAGTATTAAAAACTGGAAAAGAATCTGTAGGGGTAAAGTGCTGCAAAGATAATTCAATATTGTACTGGCTAAAAAACCCAACAGAGAATTGTTTTCTACAGTCCTTGTGTAGCTCTGGAATAATGATGATCATCCCCATTTTAGTCCAGGTGTTAATTTAGGATCTGCCTTTCCTCAGATTACTACCCAAAGGAAAATACCAATGGGAAAAATCCCCTGATTAGAAATCTGGAGGAGAAACACCAGTGCAGAACTGGGTGGGCTGAGGAGATTTCAGCATCTGAACATCAGAAGAAATTTCAGCATCTTCCCTGGCAGAAGAGTTTTGAGGACGGATTTGAGTTCAGGAGTTGTGTAGGGGGAGCTCTGCCCAAGCATTAAAGGCAGTGGAGAAAGAAATCCAAATAAAAGCCATCACCAATGTGACTCAATGTGGCCTTAGCTTTCTGATTTGATGGCTTTTTTTGGCAGCAAAACTAAATAGAAATAAAAATGGCTGGCTAGGAAAGGGAAAGAAAGGAAATGAATGCAGCCAGATAGAGCAAGTCTTTGATCATAGATTACAAAGATTATTTCAGTGCATATCAATGCGAAGAGTAATGATGTCTTTGAAGAATTTGTACCACAAAACTTCATGCACCAAGTATAAAGAATGGAGAGGGGCAAAGGATAAAGAAAGGAAAAGAATTTGTGCATCATTAATGACTGATGAGGAATAGAAAGACAAACGAAAAATTTCTCTGCACAGAATGCCAACTTTGATTCTTTTGCTGAGCTACTTGCTTAACACAAGGATTTAAAGAAATAAAAGATGAGAAAAACACAAAACTCCTTTCTGTATCACAACGTGAGGAAATGGTGGCAACCATTTCCAACAGGAAAGGGAGCCAAGAACCAATTAAAATGTTAAAATGAGACGTTCTGAGGAGAGCTGTGCTGCATTTGGGTGAGCAGGGGAAGCTCAGGGTGGTGCTGGCCCCTGTCAGAGGCAGATTTCCCATGGCAAGGGCACAGGGGAGCCCAGTCTGGGCTCTTACCAGGCTCTCTGTGTGCTGGGAAGGGATTTCTGGCCAAGTGTGGAGAGGGGGAGCTGCTGCTCCTGCTTTCTAGAAAAATCCAATGTGTGCAGCTGGGAGCTGGGCTGGTGTGGGAATCTACAAAATCAGAGGTTTTTGGGAAAGCTGCAAAAGGCAGGGCTCAGATACAGTAGAATGTGATTAGAGCTAAGCAGCAGCCATGAGATTGGTCAGCAGAAAAATTATTTAAACTGTAGAAAAGCAAGGACAAATAGAACAATGGTCTGTGTATTAACACTTGTCTAGAATAATTCTCTAAGCTACAGAAAAGTTTATCTAGCAAGATATTAGAAAGGTTTAAGCTTAATAATGGAGCTCTGTGCATTGTGTTTTAAGTTTCACAAGCAGGATTGTATTTGAAATAATCAAGCATTGTTTAACCAAAGGTATGTGTGCTTATGGGTGGTTGGATAGAACTGCTGTCAATGTGCTTTTGCTTTGTGGGATTGGTCAAGAAGCTTATAAAGTGAGTTGTAACATTAAATTCTTGGTCTGCTGCCTAAGATGTGAGCTGGTGGCATCTTCCCGTTGTCATAACCATGGAATGAGACTGATGCTGGAAAATCCAGCTCTCCTGGGTGTTTCTGCCTTGCCCTGCTGATTATTTAGCTGTGCTAGTGGGATCTTCTGCCATATATGATATGCTACCTCAGAAATACTGTTAATTTCCAGTTGTCTCAGCAGGTATTTTCCCCTCTCTGGCATAACTTTGTAAGCCAAGATTTGATCCATTAGCTGCCTATTTATTGCCCCCTCTCATCTCTTCTCTGTGGAGCTTTGCTGTCCCTGTTGGACCCTGGCAATGGGAGAAGCATTTCTAATCTGTAGATTGTGAATCACCGGTGGAATCAATAGAATGCAAAACTTGTGCTGAGGGTTTTGAGGAGTCCATGAAGCACAGGCAGGCAGAGGCAGCAGGACCCCTCTGGCTGCCTGAGATGTGAACAGGGCAGGGCTCACATTTGAGGTGCAGGCTGCCCCGGAGTGGAGCCTGAGGTGGATTTTGGGTCATTTGGGAGCTCTCCTGGAGCACAGGGAGCTGCAGCCAGGGCTGTGTGTGTAACTCTGCCCCATTATTGCCTCTGGGGAGGGAGGGATGGGCACAGCCTGCTCTGGGCTGGTGGGCATTTGGGAACTGTGATCCTCAGAAATTCCCTCACTGTGGGATTGACAGCATAGCCACAAGGGCTGCTTGCTGCTGGTGTCCAGCACCCAGAAATACAACTCCATGGCAATATCAGCTTTCTTAGGGCTGTTATGAGCTTTAGGAATATGAATGGCTTGTCTGCAGGCACTGAGATAAAGGAGTTGTGAAATGCCATCTGCCTGCTTGTGCTGGGTGCTGAAACAGTAAAGAACTTGGGTTTGCTCAGGTTTATTTCCTTGTTTGGGTTTCTTTTTTTCCTCTAAATAAGTTTTTTACCTCCATTCCCCAGCTTTTCTCTTGGTTGTACCTAAAGGCAAACATTGCAGGTTTGTGGACAAGACACAGCTTTCTGTTCACCCCATATTCTTCAGGGCCCACAGTTTGAGACTAGCTTTAAATACAAAATGTAACAAGGGTTTTCCTGTGAAATGTGATCAAAACTTTGTCACCTTTTTGCACGAACTTCTTCTAAGTGCCACAAAATCCTCACAACTGTGCTGCACTGCATCAGCACATATGTTTTGGTAATTAAAAAGTATTCCTTCTGTGATGGTCTCCCATCTGCTGCTACCTCTGATAAATTTAATGTTGCTTTTGAACGCTGAAACACAAGGAAACACAGGGATGCTTTGTTCTGGCATGTGCTGGGCAAGGAGATCTTGAATCTCACAAGTGACTCCTGTTGAAATATATAAACAATAAGAGGTTTGGGGAAGTTAAACAAGAAAAAGAATAATGGTTAATTTATAGTTTAAAAAATCAAAGCCATATAAACAACCCCGCCCTTTTCAGTGCAATAATGGCTCTCCTGTATGAATTTGTTTTAAAGCAATTTTTAGCAGCCTCATAGGCAGAAGATAAAGTTTATACTGAGTGAAGAGACCTGGCTTTTCCATTTGCCTTTAAATCACTGCAGAGCCTTCACCTACTACTGCAGAACCCAACTGATGAGGAAAATCTGCTCTGTGCTGCTCTCTGGGTGTCTGGTCCAGCTCCTGGCACAGGGCTGAGAGAAGGGAAGGATGAACTGGCAAATCCCTGGAGTAGAGGGTGAGCCCAGTGTCTCCCAGTATAGGAAAAAATTATAATCAACTCCCCCCTCAAAAAAAAACCAACTTAATATATAGCTTTAAAATAGTTTTATTTGTTTTTTCTCATTCTTCTCCTTAAAATTGTTAGATTTGATTCCCTCAGCTAATCCCTATCTGTGAAAGCCCCATTGCCTTCTTCATTTTTGTCTGGCAGGATCTGGAGTAATTCCACAGGATATATGTACAGGTTTAATCTCAGTCTGGCTTTGGGTCATGAAGTGGCTTCTGCTTTGGGTTTTGCTTTGGCTGGAGTCACGAAATGAAAAATCTGGAGCGCTTTGCTGGTGGCAGAGGAGCTGCTCCAGCGTTTCTCTCCCTGGGATTGGAGTGCTCTGGGGAGATTGGTGCTTCCAATCTGGGCAATGCTTCAGCCAAGAGCAGCAACTGTCCCAAAATGTCTCTGATGATCCATGAGGCCAGAAAAAGCCCCAGTGGCATTTTTCATTTCTGAAAGCCGAATTTCTTTCATTCCCGCTCAAGTGGTGCTGGATGGAAAATGAGGGTGCTCAGGACACAGCTGGATCAAGGAGATGATTTTGCTGTGTCTCTGTTGCCCTGTTTCTCCATTGGCATGCACTTCTGCAGTCATTTAATACCTTGCAGGCTGATTGTGGAGTGATTGCACAATAGAACAAGCAGGTGGTTTTGATGGTCTGAGCTCATTTTGAGCTCTCTCCTTGCAGCAGCAAAATGAACACAAAGCAGGGCTGAATCAGAGCCCCAAACAGGTTTTATTAGAAGAGTTTATTTTTAATGTGCATCAGATGAAAAGTAATGTTTTTGTATTGTCATGTCACTGAAAATCCCTGTAAAGAATAGCTCAGTGACTTATTCAGGAAGGTTTAAGATATTTGAAACATCCCTGTTATTGTCCTGTGGCAGCTTTTCTCCTCAAAATGCCCCACAAAAATACATCCAGAGGGTCTGTGCTGGCACTGACCTACAAGTCAGGGCAAAAAATGAATGAAATGTAATGACAGTGACAAAAACCATGAGAAAATAAGTTTTTCTCTCAAATATTCCACTTGATGTGCTTGGAAGAGGTGAAGTAGGACCCTGAGGATCAGTATGGCTCATCAGCACAAACACATGGCTCTTCTCTTGCTGCCTGGAGATGGTGGCTGGGAAAATGTGGTTGGGCAAGGCCTTAAAAGCTACTAAAGCATCCAGTGGTCTTTGCTTGGTTTTGTTTTGGAAGTAATTATGGTTATTTGACAGGGCTAAGCAGAGAATAAAAAGGTTCTCTTTAATCTTTCAACTGTTATTAACTGGAAATCATCAAGTTAAGGAAATTCCCATGAACGAGTGATGCCCTGCCTGTGTCAATATCTCCAGCCCATAATTATTTGATTGGAGATGGATGCAGCAGCAGCAGTGCAGGAATAGATACCCTAGGGTGCAGAAAATTCCTTTATCTCCAGCAGCTCTAAAATCAGTAAACAGAAAATGTTCATTTGGGAACTACAGGTAAGGTGAGAGTATTGAACACCTGTGGCAAATAATTTTCAATGGAAATCTCTAAAATGCCTTTCCTTCCTGAAAATTATGATTGGCTTAGGGCAGGCATAGAGCTTAGGGGAAATTCATCTGAATGGAGTTGTAATCCCTGGCAGCCATCAATAAAATCAGGAATTTCATGTGGTTTGAAGGAGTGACTCTTGACTCCATGTTTCAGAAGGCTGATTTATTATTTTATGATATATATTATATTAAAAGAAAATGATCTATTAAAACTATAGTAAAAGAAGAAAGGATTTCATCAGAAGGATAGCAAGGGATGGAAAAGAATGATAATAAAATCTTTGACTGACCAGAGAGTCTGAGCCAGCTGACTGTGATTGGCCATTAATTAAAAACAACCACATGCGACCAATCAAAGCTGCACCTGTTGCATTCCACAGCAGCAGATAATTATTGTTTAAATTTCATTTCTGAGGCCTCGCAGCTTCTCAGCAGAAAAGGATTTTTCATAAAATATGTCTGTGACAGGTCAGTGCAATAAACACAGCTGGAGCAGACATTTCTCCATTCCCCACTCACAGAAGGTTTCTGTTCCTTCAGTTCCCAGATAAACTCTAAATCTGCTGACAATTACCCACTCTTAGCACGTGAAAATGCTCCAAATGGTTTCTGGATGCTCAGAAGTTGGAGATGAGCTAAAATATATGTTACAAATAGGGCTTCAAATAAAACTGAAAGTCCTATTAGGGAAAAAGGTGATTCTGGGTGACTCCATGGATCCTCCACGTGGCTGCTGTGCCTGCCCAGACATGAGGACATTGGGAAAGCTGGGAAGGGGCAATTATTTTAATTGAAAGGGCTCAGAAATCCCTCCTGACTCAGGGGGTGCCATTAGAATTACCTTTCACCACCCAAACACATCTGGTCTCACAGATTGCACCGTTCCCTTTTCTTCCAGCCACCAAGATAAGAAAAGTGAAATCTATTTTAGAAAGGCAGCCAGGAGAACTGGATGCTAATGCTAAAATGTTCTGTTACAAGTTTGGTTTTCAACTGCTGCAGCACCTGCGAGAGGCTTTTAAAGGAGAGAAAAAGGAGAAAACCCCTCTGATAATTTTACTGCAAAATGGATACTTCATCTCTATAGAGAATAAAAGTGTCATTGATCTCTATGATAAATTGTATCTTGGTGCCTGAAAATATAGACCTTGTTTTTTTTCATTATAAGGATGACCTTGCCTCTATTGTAAATCAAAAGTAACCAGGGATTTGTGGCTCTTCTAAGATCTACGGGGGGGAAAAAACGCCTCAGAAGCTGCAGCCCATTTTGGAGCTGAGGGAAGGTGAGGGCAGAGCTGCCAGCTCCATCAGGGATGGATTTCACTCCCTGCTGGATGGATGCTGAGGGCTGCCTGCCTTCCAAAGCCTGCCATGAAAGCAGCAGCACGGGAGGGTTTGGTCCCTGGCCAGGAGAAGGTAGAGAAATGCTGATTCTCCCTTAATCAGAGGAATTTCCAGAAAGTTTCTCCAGCTCAGGTTCATGTGCCAGCTGTGCCCTGCTAAGGGATTCTTTCTGATTGTTCATAAATACTGCACTGGTGCTGAAAGCTTGATAATTTAAAGCATTTCTCACAGTGCTCCTTTTAGAGTTTGAATTAAAAACTGAACAGCAGCACCTATTTTTGTTTTATAAATGGCGGGAGAAAAGCAGTGGTTTAAACATTAAATGGTTTTAAATTGTAGCAAAATTCAGAGCAAAACCTCCTTTGCAGGAGCCCAGAACTGGTACAGGAGAGGGCCATGGAGATGACCTTAAAAACTGGAACTCTAATTGGAAAATCAGCCTATTATGCCTTAAATGAAGTTGCCAATAGGCAACTTATCATTTACTTGTCTTTTCCCAATTTATTTCAGATCTGAAGCAAAAATGTTTTCCCTTTACTAGAGGTGGATAATGGTTAGAGCTGGGATTAAAGGCCAGTTAGTCCTGGGATGGGTTACAGATCAATCAAAGCTCCTCGCTGGGTTGCATGGACACTTTAGGCCTGGCTTGGAGACATTTGTCCAAGGTACAGTGAGGAGTAGAAATCTTGAATCATTGGAAAAATTCCTCTGGTCTCAGAAAACTTGATTTCACTGAGAGTAAATCTTCACCAGTGTCAACCAGAATGTCACCCACATTAAACTGGGATCATTTCCAAAAGGTGGAGCTGGATGAGCATCAGACCTGGGGCTTTGTTAGAGCTTGACCTTGGCATTAAACGTGGCTGTGGGAGTTTGGGAAATGCAGGTGTGTGCTTTTTGTCAGGGGTACCAGAGAAATGTCTCTGTGTGAGTCTCCTGATTGTGGAGGTGAAAAAGTCTGGAATTCTTCCTTTAATTCCCTTAGATGGTGGAGCATCTTTGCTTCAAGCAGATAATCCATTTTCCTGCTTTAATGTTGCCTGGGATGTAATCCCACAGACCCTACTGCTGCAGCCCTGTGCTGATTGAGGCAGGATCCTCAAACTGAGATGGTGTTCAGGTAATTAAAGCCCACATCATTATGCACAGGCACGAGGGGGCAAATTGAGGTTGCACAGCCAGTCTCAAGGCTGACATTTCCAGCTTGGGAGTGGGAGAGTTTGCATCTCCAGCAGTGGCAGAGAATGTGATTGCTGCTGCTCCCTCCGCTCACCTCAGGCAGAGGAAAAGCTGGATTTCTTTAATGCACTCTGAGGTGGAAGTGTTTTGTGGGGAAGTTGTGAGGCAATTTTGCATTGTAGTATTAATTAAAAATAACCCTTTTCTGTCTATTTTGGGAGCTCAGTTCCAGACAGCTGGACCTGTCCCAGGGTGGGACACATGCAGTTAGTTTACAAATCTTGCCTTTCAAACAGCACCAGCTACTTTGGTTCAATTATTTAAAATACGCTTCCTGCCCTTGTGCCAGCCCTGTTTCCCTGGAAGTTATTTTCATGTCTCAGTGTTCTTCACAGCTCCCAAAAATACTTCTGTGCAGTTTGAGTCAGAGTGAAGATGCAGTGAACCTTGATTTATGTAACTCTCAATCAGGAACTGACAAAATGCTGCAGTTAAAGGGCAGAAATACATCCCAAGCTACCCTGGAAATCTCTGCAAGCAATTTTAGTGGTGATGCTGTGCCCACTGTTATTGTTGTGATATTGATTCAGAGCCTGCACTGTCCCCACAATGGGGTTTGCCCACTCTGGGGGTGGCAGCAGAGGGGACAATGGGCACAGGGGCACTTGGGCACTGCTCTGTCCCGACTGCCCATCCCACATCCTGTACTTGATCATGGGCACAGAGCTGCAATGCAAGATGTCCAAAGAGAAAAAAACCCTGCTTGGTATTCAATAGGTGGTTTTATTTCTTTTTCAATTTGTTTCTGAGCTGGAAGGATGGGCTGTACCAAAAATTGTGGTGAAGACCTAAAGGCAGGAATGGCTCCTTGTTTTATGGAGCCTGAGAGCAGCACGGGTGGGAGAGGTGCTGTTAAAGGAGCTCCAATCAATAACTCTATTTACAAAGAAAGCTAAATCACTGTTCTTTGAGAGTGGTATCATGTATCATAATAAAAAGAATAACAGCCCAACATGAAGTCCCTTTCTAGACAGTTCCTGGTGTGTTCTGGGAAAGTGGACGTGCTCATCCTGGGTCCCACCAGAGGCTGGAGTTTTCCTGCAGGAGCTGGGCTGTTATTGAGCTGAGTGATGTTAACAAGACAGGCAGGCACAGGTCACCAGCTCTTGTGCTGGATGAGAAGACAATCAGCCAGTTCTCCTCTGTTCTTCTCATATTTCAAGGACCCTTGGCTCCTCAGGAATGATCCAGGTTCTTTCACCCAGCCGTTAACTCGGAGCACAGTGACTTCCCTGCTCCACTCAGGATGCAGCACTGGGATTGAGTGAATCTTTTTTTGTTTAGTGTTTTTGAGGTGCTGAAATTGGTGGGAAATGCAAAGAAAGCTCTTTGAAGTTTCTCTCTGAACCTGTTCTGACAGAGCACCCAGACATGGAGGGGAGTTTCCCTGACATCCTTGTGCCTGGCTGTGGAAATGAGTTCTGTTTAGGGCTTCAGCACTGAGGAAATGTCAGGAGGCCAAGACAGATAAAACAATTTAAGAAAATAATTCCAGCAGTTCAGTGCTAGTTTGCATTTATGATGACATTGTGTCAAAATATACTCGGAAAATTTATTAACTCACAGTTAAGCAAATGAATATTTTACAAGGCTTTCATTTAACACTTTTGTTTTTTAGAGGAGGATTTGTTGCTGTTGAATAGCAATGTTTCTTCTGGCTTGTTCCTGAAATGTTGGTGGCTCAAACCATTTCTTTGAAAAATGCAGCAAACAAACTCAGAGTTCATCTTCTTATTGGGAAAAATCCCCCAGTGGGTGTTGGAAAATTTATCTGTATAAGCTAATCAGTTAGGCATTGTGAATTTGGGAGATGATGATGGCAGTTTCATCACAATATAATTTTATTACTTTTTTTTATCTGAGGGATTATATGCTTGAGTAGCTGCCTTTGAAATACCTGTCACACAGAGCAGCCCCTGCACCTGTGACAGTTTGTTGTTCAGAGCCTTTGAGGAATATCAGCATGGATTTTTGGAAGCCAATTGAATAGCCAGCCCCCAGAGTACAGTGAAATAACTTTATTAGGCAGTCTAAGTAGTGCCATTGAGTTTGTTTTGTGTCTCTTATTAAATCAGCTCAGTTAGCTGTTTCTCTGGAATCCCTGTGGCTATTAAGTCCCATTCTAGAGCAGAACCAATGCTGGATTAGCAAGGCTGTGCTAATGAAGCTCCAGAGCTCCAAGGCAGAGATCTGATGGGACAATCAGGCTCCTTTGGGTGGGTTTGCTGTCCTGGAGGGATGCAGGGAATTCCTGCTCCAGCTCTGACTCCTGGTGCTGTGACCATCACTGCTGCCTGCACTGGGGGCCAGAAGAGATTTCTGAAATTATCCAGGTAATCATCCCAAGGAAAGCCCTTTTAAACCCCAAAACTCCATTTTCACCATGTGAACAGCCCAGGGTCTCTGTGCTGGGTGGCTCTTCACCTCTGAGACACCTTCTGAGGACTCCTGGATGTGAATTGTAACCCAAATTTTGGGCACCTCACAGAGCAGCTGGAGGATCCCAGCGCAGATCGGTCAGTCAGGAGTTCCTCCAGCCCCTCTCCTGCATTGCAGGTGCTTTGTGCAGTGGGTGTGGGGATGCTGAAGGCTTGCTGATGGGTTTTGAATATTCAGAACATCCCTTTAATGAGGCAGTAATGTTAGAAAGCTTGGACCTGTTATTTCTTCCATTTTTCAGAGTAACTTTAAATTCTGTGTTTTTTAGGAAAGTGTTATAGAGCGAATTGAATTTCCTTTATTGAATGAAATAATTTTTTCCCTTGAAAACTAAATGTAACAAGAATTTAATAATTCATGAATTGAGCTTCAACATCTTTTAAATAATAGATGGACTGTCATGCCAAGTTCAGCTGCAAACTTACAGAGCATACGTTTTTATGTTTTTATTTGACATTTCGAGGAATTACAGAACTGCAAACATTTATTTTGTATTTTTGCTCATTGCAATATTTTATTCCTTTCAGGTTGATTTAAGAAATGAAAACAACACTTTAAAAAAAGTAACTACCTTCAGGTTCTGATGGGAAAAGAGAATAGAAGGGAAAGAAGCTCTAGGTACACATTCATAAATGATTCACTGGACTTTTGGCTGACAGCTAGAGAGCTTTCATAATAACTTTGTTTATTATTTTTCTTATCAGTGGAATCAAATGTTAAATAGCTCTACTGGAAAGTGCTGTAAGGTTGACTAACAATTACACCTCTGTCACCTCTGCTGTCTTTGTCCTTTTCAAAATAATCAGGCTGGATTTATTTTATTGCTTCTTTCTCCCCCCTCCATGAAACAGAAATGATTTTCAGATGTGGCGAGCTGCAGGAGCAGTCTGTCTTTCTGTGGTATTTTTGGAGATGAGGAGGATGGGGCAGCCTTCTGCTTAAAGCAATAGGAGCCCAAAAGTGCTGCTGGCTTTGTGACTTTAGCTGTGCTGTGCCACACCCTGGGTGTGAGGGGTCCCAGGAGAGCTGGGGGTGACCCTGTCCCTGTGTCCCAGCTTGGTGATGTTCCTGGAGGTGACCCTGGCCCTGTCCCTGTGTCCCAGCCCTGTGTCCCTGTTTTCAGGAGCTGGAGCTGTCCCTGTGTCCCAGCTCTGTGTCCTGTTTTCAGGAGCTGTCCCTGTGTCCCAGCTCTGTGTCCCTGTTTTCAGGAGCTGTCCCTGTCCCTGTGTCCCAGCTCTGTGTCCCTGTTTTCAGGAGCTGTCCCTGTCCCTGTGTCCCAGCCCTGTGTTCCTGTTTTCAGGAGCTGTTGGTGACCCTGTCCCTGTCCCTGTGTCCCAGCTCTGTGTCCCTGTTTTCAGGAGCTGGAGCTATCCCTGTGTCCCAGCTCTGTGTCCCTGTTTTCAGGAGCTGTCCCTGTCCCTGTGTCCCAGCTCTGTGTCCCTGTTTTCAGGGATCCAGGCAGCCCAGGCTGGCTCTTTGGGGTGCAGCTCTGTTTTTCCTCAGCCCATGGACAATGTGTGACCAGGGGGTCTGTGAGGGCTGGGGTGCTCTGCTCTGAGCCCAGGGGTCAGCACGTGGAGCTCTCAGACAGCACAAGCTCCAACACCTTTACAACAATTAGGATTTTAAGTTGTCGATATTTAAGATTTCCCTGCTCTTCCCCATCCCAATCAGGCAGAACCCAGACTCAGCCTGTTAAACAGCAGAGAATCTGCAGCTGGGGGTGGTGCTGTAAATGTCCCAGGAGCTGCAATCCCAAAAAGAAACCCAGCCCAGGTCACAGCACTTGTTAGGAGCACCCAAGGCCACGTCCCAAACCCACTGCTGCTCCTGGCATTCGTGTCCCTGCTTGTAATATCAATTCCAGAGAGCAGCCACTGCCTCTGAGGTGATGGATTGCCTCATCTGTCTTGGCAAGCCCTTTCTGAAGTCCAGAAAAACTCCTGCAGATTTCATGAATAGGTAGCCTGTTCTCTGTTGGTTTGTAAAGTTCTTCAAGTGCCAGAAGTGAAAGGAATATTTTCTTCTTTTGTTCCCATGAAAGTGCATCTTCCTTTCCAGCTCCTCCTTCTTCTGTGCAATGGAACTTGAGGCTGGAGTTGGTGAAAATGAAAATATGTTGTTTTTACAGGTATTTTTTAGTGTGTCCTATTGTGAGCAGGGCCCAGTTTGAGATTTGAAGATTTTGAAATAATGATGTAGCTCTGCTCTGTTGCACCAAATGAGGAAACAGGCAAGGGGAGCTGGTTTGAACAGATGCAGTTGCCCTTCTGTAGAGTTCTGTATAAGAGACTTTCGATATCTCCAGTAACAATTTGGGTTGATTATTTCAGCATTACTGTTTTAATTGTCCTGCTCTGCAGAATGAAGAAGCAGAGGGGGATGAAGTATTTAAGAACCTGCTGCAGATGATTTAAGTGGCAGCACTGTGCCTGTGCCTTTGTCTCTTACTATTTACAAACTACAAACTTCTCTTATTAGTCAAAGGGGAACAATCCATTTTCCAGGAATCATTATCTTTGCACCAGATATTGCAAGCGTTGAAAGAGAACATTGGCACTTACAGGGTATTAACAGGCAAAAATAATTCACAGCTTCTCTGTGATAAATGTTCCCACTTGTGAAATTACAGGGAATCTGTATTCAGTTCCAGCTTGTTCCACCCCAAGGAAATACTTTGGTAATTTGGGTGGTTACTTACAATAACTCATCAAGCTGATAATAGTGTTTATTGCACCATATGTTATCACTTAAGACTTGAACTGTAACTTTCACAATTCCATTCAAGGGGAATAGGTGAATATGGAAATCAGAGGAGCTTGGGGTTCCTTTGTTTTCTTTTAGAATCCTGAGCCTATTTCTGGGAGTCTCCAAAAATGTAAAAGGATTAGGAAAAATCCTATTAGCTGCTTTTTGCACCAAGCTGGGCTGATCTCACATGGGTACTTTTGTAGAGAAAGGACAGAAAAAGTGATTTTTAATTTTTTTTCTTTATTTGGAGTTAATAAATAAGGCTTTTCTCCATAAGTTGGAGCCCTGAGAGAGGAGCCAGCTCAGTTTAGTATCCAGCTCTATCCCAGCTTGGGCTGTTATTCCCTGGAGAACCTCATAGTTAGAGGGAAGCAGACACAGTTTATCCTGGCTGGGTATTTTCAAACAGATTCACCCAAATATTCAGGATTTCATTGAAGGGCTTGCAGCATGATTATGCCCAGGAGTATAATTTCCAGCAAAGATTCCTTGAACAAAAAGCCATACAAGTTGCTTATTACAAGGTGGTCATTTCTAGCATGTGTAGTTTGAGATGCAAATTCTGTTTCTCTAGCATGAAACCATTTTATTCTTTGTAATACCATGTAAAGCTGTACTTCTATGTCCACTTCTGATTATGTTTTTTGGTAAAAAAATCTGTTAAAATTAAAGTTTTTCCTCACTCAATCTTTTACTGTGCACCTTTTCACCCTTTCCTTTTCTCTTTGGGAACATTGCAAGCAACTCAATCCCAAGGGGAAGAGAGTGCTAATATTCAGTGGGGGAAGAAAATAATTTGAGTGTGATAGTACAATGGCAGGAACATTTTGATTAAAAATGCAAGAATATTCAATCATTCTATCTCACAGACCATATGTACATGAAAAGCCTATCTTCATTCTGATCATTTGGGTGCTCGTTCTCAACAGGATGATTGATTGGCAAGATTCCTATTTCTACACCTTTCATCTATCTTCAGTACTTTCATAAATGTTGAATTAAGCACTTTTTATGGAACTTATCATAAAATGGAGTGTTCATTGAAAGTGACTGTGACAAAGTGGATTCCCTTACTCTTGAACTTCAGCAGCAATATTGCACAATACATTTATTTCTGGCTGCTTAAAAGCACTGGTGGTTTTTTTTTTTTTTCCTTATGCATCTTTCACCCTGAGGAAATTATAGAGAGGGGAAGCCTGAAGGGCTTTTGAGAAGAGCAGAGTGTCTTGGAATGAGAATTTTGCTCTTTCTGCAGGGGCTTGGAAAGCAAGACCGTTGACTCTGTGAAGCTGGCTTCTTTCTTTTGTTCTTAGCAATGTTTTGTTTTGGTCTGTGATTACCTTTTTGTGGAGGTAATACCTTGAAGCCTTTGTCTGCCTTGGATTATTTCATGTCCTTGGAACGGGTACAGCCTTCTGATTCAGGCAGACTTTCTCTGATTAAAAGTAAATCATGTTCTATTAACTCTTGCCTTGCAGGTACCCTGTATCCATACAAAACAATTGCTGAATCAAGTTAAGTTTTTCTGTTACTGACATCAGATTTTGGGCTTTAGGAAGGGAAGATTCTCTGAGGAGATTTGTAGCTGAACAGATCCACTGACAGCTTATTGCAGCTGACAAATTTCCTCTTGGGTGACCCTCGTGGGTCTTCCCAAGTCAGAACTGGATAGAATAAATTTCCCACTTCCCCTACAATGATGCAAATCCAGTCATGTTCAAATGCTCAGTGGTTTTGGGCATTTTTTTCCTCTGGAGGTGTCAGAGCCACATCACATCTGCTGGTACTTCTGGTACTCTGATGTTCCATTAAGTACCTTCCAAATTGGGTTTATGGTTTTCCCAGTAAAAAAAGAAAAAAAAAATAGATATAAACACTTGATTTATGGGAACACATGGCATTTGCAGATGTGTCAGTGTCACTGCTTCCCCCAGTAACTGAATTAAATGGCTGGAAAAGGACAATCAAGGTGGCTGTCACATGCCATTGCATGGAAGTTAGCACAACATCTGCTTTGCCTGCTGTTTCAGGAATCACTGGTGCGTGGCAGAGTCGGGAGGAGAATCTCGAGCACTTTTTTCCTTGTTGGTGCAGACCATGCATGGGAAATGTTTTGAGTTCTGCTGAGATGAGCCTTTTGGGAGTTTGTGACTGCAAGTTGATATTTTTACCCAGTTCAGCACTAAAGTTACAAGAAGCTCAGAAAAAGAGCATTTCTCTCTTTCTGTGCTCTCTCTTTTATCTTTCCAGCACCTTCCCAAGCCCCTGATGCCCCTCACATCCCTCCCCTGGGAGTGCCTCCCTTCATGGCCCAATGAGGATTTTTTATCCATACAGCCAATTAATTGTAGCTCTAATCACTGGCAGTGGTTGATGCTTTGCTGTTGCAATTTGGTATTTTCCCCCAGAAGCATTAGAGGAGGATGTGAAACAAACTGCTGGTTAAAAGCTCTGTGATTCATGGCCTTTCTGGAGGCAGGAGGGAAAACGAGCTGTTGGTAGCAGAACCTCCAGTTAGAAACATTTATGGGGCTTCCCTTGGGGGCTATGATGGGAGAGTAAAACTTTTACACTCTCAGATGCTTGTAAGCAATTCTCCATCTGGGACTTTAGATTGGAATAGCTCCATTATTCATTTGTACCCCAGAACTCCTCGGGTAATAATCTGCATCATCTTCTGGCTGTGAGTGGCCACAGCCACACGTGCTGCTGGGGGGAGCACAAATGAAATGCTGCTGGCTGGCCCTGGAAACCACAAACTGGATTTCTTGCACCACCAGATGCTTCCTGCAGCATCTTGGGCAGTCTCTTGCTGATAAAATCACTTTAAATGCAATTAACTCTCTGCACACATCAGAAATATTTAAGTGACTCGTTATCGAGGTGATTTCTGTACCTGACTCTGGGATGTGACTGAGGTGGGGGGAAGTTGTCAAACCTCATTGTTCCTGCCCTGCAAGCACAGTTCTGAAATTAAATGATGGTGTAGAAGCAGGGGCACAATTCCCACCTCCTTTCTCCATGGTTGTGCATGAGCTGGTTTGTGAAGGCACCGGGTGTGTGCATTTCCAGCCTGCCCTGCTTTCAGCTGGAGGGGAGGCTCATGGAGAGCTTCAGGGCCAAATCATGCTACAAAAGATGGATAAAAACATCCTTGAAGGGGAGTTTATCATGTTGTATTCCATAGTTTGGGCAGCAATGCAGTGAAGGAACCAGCCCTGGGCATTTTTGGCTCCAGGAGCAGCAGAAACCCTGCTGGTAGTGACAGCATCCATATTTAACAGCACATCTGGGCACTGGGGATGAGGTGTCCCTGAATGTTCAGCACTGGCTCTGACCTTGCAGGCTGGCTGTTTGCTCATTACCCCAAACTGAATTAATAGATCAATGAGCACATCTATTGGAAAAAGCAGCAGTATTGGAAAAAGCAGTAGATCTATCTAGACCTGCTGGAAAAAGCAGCAGAATTCAGCGTTGGGTTTGGCTGCTCTGACCACCCTGAGTTCCAGCCACAGGGACAGGGGGCACAAGGTCCCCAAATTGTCAAGGGAACATCAGAGAGCCACATCCAGGCCTGGTGGGGAGGAGCTGGTGACTCCAACAAAGCCACTGAGGAGCCCAGGGGTTTCAGCAAAAGGAGTTTTGGGAGAATTAATTGTGCTCAGCTTATCAGTGCCACAATTTCTGGTTTCTGAGGGCACTGCCAGTGACTGCACAGAATGTCTGTCACAGCCAGAGCCTCTGAATTATTCATAAGTGACTCGAGTTTGCAATCCTAGAACATGAGTGTTTTCCCACCTAAAACCTGCCTCTCATGGAGCCTTTCCTGGTTATCAGAAGCTGCTGCTGATCATCAGTCCCTGGGTGATATCCAGGGGTTTCTCCAACTTTCCCAAACACAGCACACCTTGCTGCAGGCTCCCAAATCCTGCCCAATTCCATGTCCCTGCCCATGGCAGGGGGTTGGAATGAGATGATCTTGAGGGTCCCTTCCAACCCAAGCCACCCTGGGATTCTATTTATTCCACTGAGCTGGAGAGGGTCCTTAAATGCACCAAAAAATAGAAGAAATTTTGTGTGATGAACAGTTGGTTTACTCCACAAATACTGGCTCAACTGGAATTTTTACTTACCTCGTGGTTGAGGAGGCATCTCTGAACCTGTTAGCGGAGGAACTGAAATTAATTTGTGAGTTTATCTTTTAATGAGTTTAGTGCAGCAACATCAAATAATTTTTCTCACAATTTAGCTCAGCATTGATTCCTCATTTAGTTAAAAATTCAAAATCTTACAGGCTACACAAGAAATTAGGTTCTTAATGACTGTTTTATTCAATTATTACAGAGATAGTCGTCCTATCACAGTTAATGTTCCATTGTGAAATTGGTTGGAGAGGGACTGTAAAATGTTACTTTTCTCCCCAATATCCTCATGAGTAATATCCTCCTGTGACAATTTAATGAAGATTTCAACCAGAGTGGATCTCCTTTGTGTGGTTCTGTTTCAGAATTTTAACCTAGATATTACTAAAATGTAGTTTAAATTGCAATTTAAAAGATTTTTGTCTCAAAAAAAATTGTTTCTTACCAAGTTTTTAGCACTTTTTGGAAAAAATTTATTAAAAAAAAAACTCTTCAGTGCTGCTTGGCTCAGGAAAAAAATCTCCCAATTCTTTATTTCTCAAGTAGCACTAACAGAAACTTAATGGTTCTTGTGGTCTTTTTGTTGATAGACTTATGTACATGTCCTGACTCCTTTAAAGTAAAATTCTAAGAACTACATTATGTTCTAGACTGGTCAAATGTCTTATGGAATTTAATCTTTTGATATATGTGCCTTAATCTGTTTCAGAGCAAGTGTTTCTGATTTCTTATTGGTTATAAAATGGAACTTGAAAATGGGTTGAGTTTTGTTTATTCTCTAGCACATTTTTTCTGTCTTCTAAAATTTAAGAAAGAATTATCCAGATTGGGGTTGCTAAAGACACTCAAGTGGCTGATGCATTGTCTCGAGTGCTATCCCAGGGTTTTTAAAAGCTCCCACAATTGCAGGTAGCAGTGTTGGTTGCAATGAGCCAGGCTTTTTCAATGGAGAGCCCCCTGATTTCATACATTTATTTCCCTGATTTCATACATTCCTGCTGGGGAGTGTTACCTTGGCCACCAAGGTGGCTGTGATAGGCCTACCTGTGTGGGAGTGGAGATAACAAAACTTTTCTTTTAAAACTTTAATTACATCGTAATTAATATTAAAGACTGCATGCAATTATCCCATCCCTATTTCAGAAGAAATTAATATTCATTGTTGAAAAGATTTTAGGAATAGAATGGTAAAAATTGGTGCTTTCTTTCGGCACCATTTGCAGAATGTGGTTCATGGACAGGTTTCTTCTTCCTCTCTGATTTTATTTTGGATGGAAGTTGAGTGATTCTATCCATCTCTTCCTCTGCTATTTCTTTGCCATGCATCATAGGCATCCCTTTGAAGGGAAGGATAATGCAGGAGTTGGCTGCTGCCTGCAAATACCCAGCAGAAATGCACATACATATTTGATTATGTATTTCTTCCCATCTCTACAGGGCAAAATAAAGGTAATAAATGTCAGGTCTGCAGGAAAGCAGTGTTCTGTTTTAAGAGGAGGTGTTGGATTGCTTCTCTGGATGAGCTGTGGCACAGGGAAAAGGTGGGGAAGTGGTGGGAATGGCTGTGGAAGTGAAAAACACCTCCAGAGTAAACCCTGAACATCTGACAGATGTGAGCACCAGGGGAAAGCCATGATTCTTTTAGTGACAGTGGTTCTTGGTGGTTTGTGTTGATTTCCCAAATCTCGACACAGGAACCTGCATTTTGTGGCTGCTGGGGTTGCTCCATGGGCCTTTCATCCGTGCAGTTTGCTTTGGGTGGCCTGGCAGAGCCCTGCTGCAGCTCTTGGTTTGGATTTGTGTTGTTTCTCTGCTGCTCTGGGTGAATCAGCTTAGTGGGAGTTCACTCTTTTGGACCCAGAGTCCTCAGGCTGGCAGAAGAGTTTAAATATGAGGCCTGAAATTAATCTGAGTGCTCTGCTCCACATCCTGTGAAGAGTAATAAGATGCTTATAGATTTGCCAGCACCAAACATGGTACACAACAATACAATAATCAATATGTGCTGTAGGAATACCAACTCTTTAATTTACTGCTTATTACATTGAATTGGATTACAGCCTGCTTTGTCTTTTCCTTTGCTTTAGTGCAATAACCTTTAAACCCTGGCTTATTTGTTCAAAACAAATCCAAATCTCCCTTTCTCTATTTTTCCCCCTTCAGTAACCTGCTTTATTTAACAGACACTTCCCATTTCTAGTCTCACTTCTAGTCTCTTTGCTGGCGTTTACCTGCTTGCAAATGGATTTATCATGGAGCAATCCCAGTTTTGAACAAAATGTGCTTTGCTATCTCAAAACCCCAGACTCTGCTCTGTTTGCTGTGCTCCCAATTAAGTTGGGTGAGTCAATGAGAGCCTTTTCCAGAGCATCATCCAAGGAGGGTGTGCAGAAGGAAATCCTCATGGCTCTGGAGCTGGTGCTGGACAAGGGCACACAGGGGCCTGGGAGAAGCAGAGAGGATGGACAGCAGATTCCTTTATTCTCCCTGCCTCTTTTCCATGGGGCTATTCCATGTCTGGAGTGCTGCAGTGAAAGATTTCTGAAAATAAGGGGGAAATGTAATAGCCAGCTGAAGCAGACCCAGGGTCACCATGATGCCATCACCACAAAAAATGGTGTTTACTTTCTGTGCTCCCATTCAGAAAGGGGAAAATGTTGTAAATACAGTAATAACCCACCAATAACGTGGGGTTTGTATGTGTGGTAGAGTTCTGTGGTAGGTATGTTCTGGCAAAGGAAAGGGGATGGCGATTACTGGACTGGGAGTGCCAGAGCTGCCCTTTTCAGCAGTAACCTCGTCTCAGTTCAGCTTAACCCAAGACAGTTGCTATGATGAATTTGCATTTTTGTCATGGCTCTGTTCCATGACACATCTGCAAGTCCTGCCCTGTGTTTCTGTGCTGGAAAATGTTTCAGGTCCCTGTGATCAGGGCAGGGCTTGGACCCAGTCCCTGCCCCAGTGGAAAAAAGTTCTGCTGATTTCACTGCATGGTGCATTGAACAAATATTATTCTGTAGGAACTTAAATTCTCCTTTCACATTTAACTGTGACCTTCTTCAGCCTCAGGATGCATCACTATTCACAGAGATGAAAGTGTCCCACCTCCACACAACATCCTTCCCCACGCAGGAGTTGTTGATATTTACACTACAAATTGCTGTAACAACTGAATTATTGTAAACAGGAGGAAGCAGATAAGAAAGCTGCCAGCCATTTATTCAGACACTGGTCAAAGGAACTGCATTTTATCCCAGGATAACTGCAAAAGTAATCCCATCCTGATAGCTCTGATACTGCAGATCTTTCTGTTGGAGGGTTTGGAGCGAGGGGCAGAGATAACTCAATTGTAATCTTCAAATTTAACTAAAAAAAACCAAGACCCCCAGGAGAATCTCTACTTATTTTTTGGTTTTAGCAAACCTGGACAAATATATGTCTTTCTCTTCTACGTGCAGGATGAGCCCCATATATCTGCTGCAGTTTGAGGGGTATTTTTGGGATGCAGGTATTACACATTGAGGTGTGTGAGGATGTTCCTGAGCTCTCTTTGGGAGGTGGAGAGAATTCCTGGCAGAGGCTTCAGCATGCAGCAAACTTACTCAGCTCTGCTGCCTGCCTTGATTTAGCATTCAGAGAGAGAACAAGCATTTGAGATTTTGAAAAGTCCAAGAGAAATTGCTTAGGCTTCATTTTTTACACTGTTTTGACGAGGATGTTGAGAGGACTTTCACCACATGAAAGACAGTGCAGAGAAATTTGAAACCAATGAGAGAACCCCACACTAATCTTAAGGCCAGCAAGATCACAACAGGTTTAAGGGAAAGACAAATGTGCAGCAAGCAGAGCTGAATTTGGGTCTGTTTATTGGAAATGAAGGCAGTAAAACCCAATTCATGTCTGGCTCTGCCCTGCCTGGGCTGTGGGTTCTGGTTCCTGAGCAGACTCATTTCCCATAGCATGGGGAGCCCTTGCCATGTGGAGGGATGCAAGGAAGGTGTGTCCAGGAGGGGTTTGGGCTCCTGCAGAGCAGTGAGCAATAATCTGGAGCTCTTTTGCCTCATACCAGAATCTGCTGCTGCAGCAGCTCCAGGCAATGCAGGCCCTACTGATGGTTCAGGGTGTCACAGACACATTTTATGAAATATCTTTTCCTTAGGATTTTTCCTCCTGAGAAGCTGAGAGGACTCAGGAACAAAATGTAAACATTGATTATCTGCTGCTGTGGAATGCAACAGGTGCATCTGGGATTGGTCTCATGTGGTTGTTTCTAATTAATGGCCAATCACAGTCAGCTGGGCCGGACAGAGAGCTGAGCCACAAACCTTTGTTATCTGTCCTTTCTATTCTATTCTTAGCCAGGCTTCTGAGGAAATCCTTTCTTCTATTCTTTTAGTATAGCTTTAATGTAATATATATCATAAAATAATAAATCAGCCTTCTGAACATGGAGTCAGATCCTCATCTCTTCCCTCCTCCAAAAACCGCTGTGAACGCTGTGACATCAGGGTGCCTTTGCATCAGGTGTGGGTGACCCAGGCTTGGAAGGGTTTGTTTTAAGTGGGGTCTGGGGTCTGACCACAGCCTCAGTGAAACGTGGTGCCATCCATAGAGGAGCTCTGTGGCTCTGGAGCAGGGAAGGCACCCAGTGACAGCCATTCCAGAGAGCAGCTGGTGGCCCCAGGGAGCCCCCAGGGCCTCTTCACTCCTGCTGCTCCTTGCCCTGGCTGGGCTGTGCCCCTGCACTGTGTGAGAGCTTTCCAACAGCCTCAGCCAAAAATCCTGAGCAAATGCCAGCCCAGTGAGAGCACACAATGAGCTGGAAGATGTGATGGCTTGGATGACATTGTGCTCCTGAAGTCAGAGAGGGGATGGAAGGAGAGGATGCTTTTGGCATCTCCTCACAGAAGCCACCCCTGCCAGCCAGCCAGACTTAAATAGCTCTGAAAAATCTCCCTGCTCTGTAGTGCAGGAGGAGAAGTCAGATGAGGGGATGGAAGGATCTGCCAGTAAAGTGGCAGGTGGGGCAATAAAGAAGAGGGGATGAGGTCAGAGTGCTGGTCCAGGGCCTGGAGAATTACCTGATGAAGAGAGAAATGAATATTTCATCACTATTCACCACCATTATGGCAGCATGAAAAGGCAAAGAAAGGAGTGGGGAGCAGTGGGCTGGGCCACCAAATGTTCCTTTAGTGGTGCTGTGGGTTTGCTCTGATGGATCTGCCTTGTGTCTCACCCAGAGAGAGGAGCTGGCTAACGATGAGCTCTGCAGATGGATCCCTGCTGGCACAGAAACCCTTCCACAGCCAGTGCACAGGTGTTTGATTTTGTTTTTGTTAACGAGCCAGTCTCAGGCAGATTCTGGGAAAATGGACCCCAGTTCCTGTGGAGAGACAGAGTTTCTGTGGCTGCCTGCAGCCCAACCCCACCATATGTTCATGGTCCTGCAGTCAGGCACCAGCCCTGCCCTGCTGGGGGAGAGGGATGGTGTCGCAGACATCTTTTCATGTAAAATCCTTCCCTTAGGATTCTTTCTTCCTGAGAAGCTGAGAGGCCTCAGGGACAAAATGTAAACATTGATTATCTGCTGCTGTGGAATGCATTGGGTGAATTTTTGATTGGCCCATCTTGGATGTTTGTAATTAATGGCCAATCAAGGCCCAGCTGTCTTGGACAGAGTCCAAGACAACTACCTTTTGTTACCATTCTTGCCTTTCCAACTTAGCTAGCCTTCTGAGAGGAAACCTTGTCTTCTATTCTTTTAGCGTAGTTTCAATGTTATATCATAAAATAATAAATCAAGCCTACTGAAACATGGAGTCAAATTCTCATCTCTCCCCTCATCCAAAGACCGCTGTGAACACCATCACAGGATGGAGCTGCCGCTCCCCAGCCCTGCAGCCTCCCTGTCCTGTTGGGCTGTGCTAAGTTCAGCCTCTGATTTGTTTGTCTTGTCACAGACTCCTGTGGCTCCTTGTTGTTGCTTGTATCCCTTCCAGAAAACACTTCACAGCAGATGTTGGCTAATGCAGCAAGTGCTGGAGAAATGCTTGTGAAAAGTAGATTTCAAGGGTTTTTTATATATATATATATATGTGTACAGCAGGTGCAGTTATTCAATGTGAGGATTAAGTGAAGAAGTTGCTAGAATTGGCAGTGTCTTCAGGTCTATTTAAAATTAACTGTGAATTTTGTCTAAGAAAATGAGGGAATCAACACAGTCTGTCCACAAACCTAACAGAGGAAATACAAGGAACGTCCTGATGCACAATGGAGGAAACATGTAGGTGCTCCAGTGGATCAAGAATATATAAACTCAGAAATATTTGCTGAAACTACTCATGAGACTTTAGGAGGGATATTGGTAAAAATTCTTGTGCCTTTTGAGCTCAGCTTGTGAGGAGAATGGGAAAACAAAGTGAAACATGTAATAGGAAATGAGTAGTAGGTAAAATGTCCTCTCCCATACCTATGGATGCTCACTGGTAGACTTGGTTAAAATTATCAAAGGTGATGCTCAGTGAAACTGCACTGAGTTTTCCCAAACATAATCCAGATCATTCTGAACTGCATGTTCTCTTTACAGGAACCTTTTTTTTTATCACAGCATCTTATTTATTGCTGGAGAGAAGACAGGAAGCTGTCCTTGTTACTCACCCTGCTCTTCTCAGGTTCTCTTTTCTTTAAAAAAAACCCTCCCTCCACGCCTCCCCCTTTTCTTTTTCTTTTTAATTTTAGTTCTCTGCCCTTTAGGAGGAAAGGCTCTTTCTTGGTCAGTTTGTCACAACTGGAAAGGAAACCATGGCAATACCCTTTATCTGCAGTGTTACAGACACTGTTTCAGAGTTGATGGGAGTCACTCCTTGCTTTTCTTGTTATCTCCCATTCCTGCCTGATTTAGAATGCAGCTAATGCCTCTCCCCGGGCTGCTGACTCACTATTAAAGTACATGCTAAACCCCACACATGCAGTTTGAGTCACAGGGGAATATATTGTCAGAAAATAGTGCTTTGATTCTTTCCTTTGCTGGTGTAAACAGGGTGAACAAATAAATCTGGGTACTTTGAAGTCACACAGTGCTCCAGGGAGAAGGGAGAAGGGATGCAGTAACAAGTCTGGGCAAACTCTTTTAAGAATGACCAAAATAACATGCTCTAAGAAATTCAGAATTCAACAGTTCTTCAATTCAGACTTTTAACTTGCTACCATCATTTTATCTTGAATCATCACAGTTTATTGTGCAAATATTGTGGTGTGGCAGTCAAGGGATGTGTGGTCTGTGTTAATCATATTTATGATCGTGTTGTGAACTAATACCTTAAATTTTTATGGCACAAAGTGGCATTTATGAATAATTCATTGATGCTATGGTAAACTGAACTGTAGCAATTCCTTCACATGGGTTATTTGGGAGAGCTATTGACAGTAAGGAAAACAGGCACTTGAAATCCTTGTGAAAACTCTCTGGAAGTGTTGGAATGGATGTGCAGGCTGTGCCTGGGCTGACCTGGAGCCAGCAATGGGTGGAATAGGGAAAGGGCTTTCCCAGGCACTGGTGCCACTCAGGTTTGGGGGAAAAATGAGTTTATTTTCTCTCTTTTCTCTATAAACACAAATTCACATTGTTTTTAGCAGGCCTGCTGGCAGGAGCTTGCTTTGCCCACTCTCTGCACTGCATCAGCTGCAAACCCTGCATGGGCAGGGTGCCAGGGGAGGGAGGCTCTGCTGGAAATCCTTATTTCCCTGCATGGGAGCATAGCCAGGCTTGTGCCAGCCAGGTAAATGAACCCTGTGAGGCAGAGCAGGGGCTGTCACCCTGCATTTCCCTGCCACAGCTCCAGAGGTGGCTCCCAGCAAAGGAAGGCACCAATTTCCCCCATGCTGAAACCCTCCCAACCCTGCCCCAGTGTTTTCCTTCTGCTTGACAGTTGTTCCCTTTATTGAGTGGCTGCTCAGGAGGGAGCTGTTTCATAGGGATTTCAAACGTGCTCCTTGTAAAATCCGCAGCCTCTCCCCCGTGCAGCAGATCGGGCGTTTTATTCCTCTCGCCGGTTCGTTTTTCCTAAACTAAGCACTTTGCTTCAAAAGGGTGTCCTTGTAAATCTTTGTCCTTTTAAATCCAAAGGTCAATGATACTTTCTATATGCAAATTCAGTTGTTAAATGTATTGCACATTACTACTCCTGGCAGATGGGGGAAAACTGCAAATTTATCATGGTGATGGCTTCAGGAACAAAGTAAGTAATTATAGACACAGTATGACAACTCACAACAGTGTCTTTTATTCTCTAGTGTTCTCAGTGGCCTCTCAAATGAAAGAAGAGAATTGGAAGGTTACCTTAGCTATGTGCCTGAATCCAGGACTGTATTACCTGAAACTGCAGTGTATTGCCTTTATTATTACCCATTAGAATGCAATTTAACTTCTGGCCCCTTAATAAAACCCTTCCCACAGATGCATTAATAAACAGAAGTTTATTTGGTGCTCAACTTTGCTTTTGTTTCTTGTGCAGCATAAGGAGTTCTAGGCAGTTGGAAGGAGAATATTCTGCTAAGAGGGTATTTTTTTTCCTACTTATGTTTTATACTTGGATAATCCAAATTTGGATATCCAGGCTAATACTCAAAGAATATGAGATATTTTATAGAGTGGCTGCTTTGTTTTTATGACGGTGTTGGTGGCCATGAGTTCTTTGTGGTCTTAGCTCAGGTGTCACCAGAAGTGAAGAAGAAACCAGAAATCCAAACATGCAGGCGGCTGTAGGGGCAGGGAAATGCAGATTTGTGATCCTCTTGGTACAAGTGGGATTTTGGAAGAGCTGCTCCCCATTTCTGTGGGGACAGAGAGAGGCAGCAGAGCCAAAGTGCCCCTTGGGACTGTGTGTACCTGCCTGGCCAGGCTGGATCCCCTGGGATGGGATGGGATGGGATGGGATGGGATGGGATGGGATGGGATGGGATGGGATGGGATGGGATGGGATGGGAGCTTCCTCTTGAGCCAGCAGCAGATGCCTGGGGGCAGATCATGTTCCCATGTCTCCCATCTGCACCCTCTCAGCTCAGATTTAAGCTTTGTCTATCCTGATAAACTCAACCATATTTCCTTACCAGCTTGCTGTCAGTTGCTATATATTGATCCTGAGTGAATGCAGTGATCTGCACTCCAAATGACTAATTAAATATGCCATAAATCTGCAAGAGAATGAGTGCTTCAAGCACCAGAACTCCTTTTTTTGTGTAATAAAAAAAAATCTCGTTAAAAAATCATGCTCTAACCACAAGTGATTAAAACCTAGTTTGAAGTTATTTTACCAGAGACAGAACTGTGTAAACTGTTGCACAGTGATGTTTACAGAGCTGCAGACATTGCACAGAAACTCAGAGGTCAAAAGTCCAGTGGACAATATCCATAAACAGCAAAAAGAAAAAGATGTAATCAGGCTAACACCTTGTGTACCTCAGATGTTTTTGGAAAACCAAATTAATTCCATTGGCACTGATGCTTTTGAAGACAGCATTGTGATTTCTTGGATGTAGATGAAAAGCCCAATCCAAACAGGATTTTTTGGCCATAAACACCTGTGGGTGCTGTGTTACCTTGTGCTGACAAGTGGGAAATCTCAATGTGCTGGGGTCAGTCCTGGCACAGGGAATTTGGGTGTTTCAGCTCCTCCCTGGAAGGAGGCTCTGATAACAGAAGTTAAATTCTCACTGGCAAGGAAAATGCCCTGTCCCTCCCCAGACAGAGGGAAGGATTTGCAGGGGAATAAACTGATATTTGAATGGCTGCAGGTTGCCAAACTCCACTGCAAGGCCAGAGATTCCTTTAGTGCTGATTTATTGCTGAGGTGAGGTGCATGGTCTGTGTCTTGTGTCTGCAGTGAGAGTTTTCTTAAAAAAACCCCAAATACTGCTCTCATCCCATGGTTAGCTTGGGTTCTCCTCCTCCTTTTCCTCCGCCTGACCTCTGGCAGCAGAGCAATGTTTGTCTTGACTGAACTAAAATCCAATTCTTGTACTTAAACAGATGCTCTTACAGGGCTGAGTGATTCTCTGTCCTTTCCATTTTCATATCCACCTCTAAAATGATGCTAATAATTCTAAAACTCTTTGAACATTGCTGTAAATCAGCAGAAACATTTAGCTAAACGAAATCTGTGTTTATAAGGAAGAATTTAATAACCTTTATATAACTTTGTTGATAAGAAAATGGTTAAAAATTGAAATTCACTGGTTCTATGATAGTGCAGGCCTGGAAGAACTTGTATATAGAAAAATCATTAAAGTTTTTTTACAGCAATGTAACTGCAGCAGAATTTTAGTCAAAACCAGTTGGCTTCAGTTTGCAGTGGGGGTTGTGGGCTCTGCAGGCAGTTCTCAGCAAATGCATTCAGAAATGAATTTAAATAGCACAGGTAAATGAATTCTAAAAAATATAATAAATTTACAGGAAATAATATAAATTATGCAAAATATGCATTTGTAAGTATGTGGCAAACACAGATTTATGAGATAAATAATTTAAGCAGTATGAATACATATTTATCTTCTGGGGTTTTTTTTAATTTTTGAGAAAATCCCTGATATTCTGATGAAGTTTTGGCTGTTCCTTTCCCTTCATTACACTGTGGTGATTTTATCCATTGTAAAGGGCAGGAGAGTTGAGACCAAAATATTTCTGCTGTGATATCAATTGTTAAGATCAGTGATCTTTTTGCTCTCCTCTTTTGGCTTGGGACACTTCTGTCTTTTCAGTGACATTTCAGGGCCCATTTCAGTTGATCAAAAACGTGGAATTCCCAGTGACTGCCACATTCTTGTTCCAAAATGCCACAGCTTCAGTGGGAGTTTGCTGAGTATTGATCACAGGATCTGGATTTCTATAGCCAAACACATTCCCAGAAATATTCACTGCATCATGGAGACTCCAGGGGTGCAGGATGTGGATGTCAGCTCTGCTGAATACAAGTGTCATGCCATGGAATATGGCCTGCAAATACAGAACTGTAGAACCCCAGAGTTAAGGCTGGGGCTCTATAACATTAAGTCCCACCATGACCCCAGTGCTCACCACCAAGCCATGTCCCCAAGTGCCACATCCTCACAGGTTTTGGTCACTTCCAGGAATTGTGACTCCACAACTGCCCTGGGCAGCTGTTCCAATGCTTGACCACCCTTTCAGTGGAGCAATTTTCCCAAACATCCAGCCTAAACCTCCCTGGCACAACCTGGGGTTACTTTCTCTCATTCTGGCAATTATTAACTGGAGAAGAGCCCAGCCCCCAGAATTTGAAGTTTTGGCTGTTTTGGGGTTTAGAGGTTGCAGAGTGGTGAACAGGCACTCTCTTCCTACTTGGAATTCCTTTGGCAAGAGAAATAATGGTGGAAGGCAGTGTCACATTTTCAAAAATGAAATTCAGATGCAGCACAGCTACAGTGGCTTTGATTTGAATCACAAAGATTGTGAGATGAAAACAGAGCTTTGAAGTTTCAGGGAAATGTTAAAATTTGCTCTCCTGTTTCTCCACCAGCGTGGCTTTGTCTGGATGTCCAGACTTAAAAGCTGTTATTGACACACACAAATCTCCTTTCAAGTGGGTGATCAGCACCAGGGCTGAGCTCTTCTGCTAAGCAGATTGGAATATAGCTTTTAAAAAATGACCACACATGAAAGGCTGTTTTCCCCCTTCAAGCCCATCCTGAACAAAGTGAAGCTGTTCCATCTCATAAAGACAGATGATTGACATTATATAGTGCATGAAATTTTCCTTTTCGGAATCATGACATTTTTTAATAAAAGTGGAGATAATGCTGGGAGCTAGTAATTACACTATATCCACCCCCAACAAAAAAAGATCCATTGGGGGAAGAAATGAAACAATATGTCTTTACAGAGAATGCAATTAAATAAAGCCAGATTAGAGGAAGCACTGAGGGTAAGCGACATGCCTTATTATCTCCAATGCGTAAATTTAATTTTCTTTTTTCCTCATAATTCTTCTTTCCCCAGCATTTTTTCCCTCACTCCATGGAGATCAACTTGCAACAGCTTCATTTTCCTATTGATCTATTTAATATTTTTCCATTGTGCATAATAAAACACCAAACAGGATTTGCTATCAATGCCTGAGCAGCCTTTCTGTCTCGGAAAAGAAAGAGATAATATTGTTGCAAAAATGTTCTCCCTGGGGTAGATGATGACATTAACATTTTTGTTAGGGAAGGAGTGGCTCAAAATTAAATCTTGAAATTACCAGTATTTATCAGAGCCACTCACAGGAGTGAAGGGGAAAGGTGAAATGGCTGAGTAAATATCATCTTCTCTGCATCTCTAAAGGCGATGCTAAAAAGGCATTAAAATAAGGATAGAAAGAGTCCCCTCAGGAATATTTATCAGAGGTGCTTCATCTCGATGACAAATCTAAGACAAGACATGCATGGCAATATCTGTTGATGTGAAGAGCTTGTTAATAGCAGGTTTGGTTTTCTAAAAGTGAGATTTTTGTCCCCGGGACAAAGAAAAACTGGTTTTGTAAAGGCAAGGATGTTTTGTAGATTAGTTCTGCGCAACTGGACAAGGAAAGGAGTGGCACCATCTGCTCAACAAACCACTTGGAGGTTAGAATTCTGTGGGTGCCTTTTCTTGGTAAAAAGGAACTTGTGAGCAAATAGGGTTTGTGTAAGTGGGGGTGTGTAAGGAATTATGGTCACACCTGGTTCAGGTTGTAGGAAGGCTGGAAGATTCTGTCCCGTTTTATTCAAAGATCTGCATGTGTGTTATCTTTATTGAGCTCTTACAAACACAAATAAGACCTTGACTATAAGCACTTGTAATTTAAAAATGATCAGTGGATCAAAACTCGCTGTTGCTGAAAGAATGAAATATTTTGAATGATGAGTCCCTCTGAGACTGCGGCAACCTGAGCGTGGGCAATTTGTGAAAGGGGAAATCACTGATTGTGAGCCCCTCCCTGATTGGTATTTGATATTATTGTCCTTGAAGAAGGTCCTGCCCTGAAGCAGTGATGACTTCTTGCCATTAACTCCTGGTACCATAAAATATCTGGGTTCATTGCCATGGAGTCAATAATTGCAGCAAAACAGCACCAATTTATGTGCTCCAGCTGCACAAGGTGCATTTCCCTGCTGCTCAGCTGGTGCAGGAATTGTTTGGGTGCAGGGAGTTGTGCTAATTAAGGATGCTGCACACTGAGGAGCGCTGGTTGTGAATCTTGGCCTGGAGAGGAGCAGACAAGACTTTATAAATGAGATTCGTTTAGGCAGCATGTCATCAAATGACCTGATAAGTAGGGCCTCATCTGGGTAATGATTAGGTTTTATGTACTATTACAAGGATTGATTTCCTAGAAAGGCAATGAGCAAAAAAAAAAAAAAAAACCAAAACATATCTACAGCAGATTTTATCTGGCTGAGCAAATTACCTGACAAGATAGGCAGACCCAAACCAGAATTTAATTCCTGAAAGGGCAAGATTTTGACACCTTATCCAAAATGCTCTGTGTTCTATATTGTGGATCAGCACACTTATTTTGAATAAGTTATTTTGAGAGGAAAATAAAATCACTTTCCACAGAAGTATCTGACTGCCTTCAGTGCCCAGTTAAAGGGATTTCTCACACACTGGGACAACTCTGGAAATGGTCTTGGAGAGGCTTTATTGGAGGTTTTTAGAATGTAATCTTGTGCTTGTGAAACTCAAAGGCAAAAATTTCACTGAAAGTAATTCTTTATGAAGTAGTGATTTTTTACTGAAGTGCTGTGGGCCTTCACTTACAGCCTCAGGAAGGTTTCCATGAAGGTGTGAATTGAGTGTTATCATAATTCAGGTATTTGGGAAGTAGAAATTTATTTCAGTGTAGGAGAGCCACAGAATTGTAACTAATCTGCTTTCTCTTTCTTCAACTCCATAACAGAATAAGCAGAAAATTCCATGGGTTTTGTTTTGGTTGGTTTTAATTTTTACTCTAAAGCCAGAGAAAAACAGGCACGGTTTCCTTTAAATTTACTTAGACAAAGTTTATCAACTTTTTTCTTTCATGTTGACCCCTCCATTACCAAAAAAATACTAAAATATTAGTGTAAAAAAGAGCTGAGTGAGAATTAACTCCTCTCTGCACTTGAAATTAGTAAAAGAAAACACCCGTAGATTTTCATTCAGCTCAAATTAGAGCAAAATGGGACATCCTTCAGATCCCACTCTTTAATGGGTGTTAATGGAAGGCTTGACCTTGGTTTTGCCTTCAGGAATCCTGAAGAAAAAGTTTCAGTTGGAAATAAATGTGAATCCCATGCAGAAAACCCCATATAACCCCCTACAAATGTGGGAGCTTTAATATATGTTGTATTGTAAGACCTGTGTGGGTCTGAGTTGCTCCAAACGAGCTGCAGCTGCGAGGTCCTTAGTTGGGCAGCAGCTGTAGCTCGTGAAGGTAACTGAGATAAATAGGGGTGGGTTGAGAGCCCAAGAGGAGCCCCTGAGAAGACAGGAAAGACTGTGCTGCAGAGAATGGAGAAGAGCTCCAGCAGAGAGGCAAGAACAACGCTGCAGTGACGATTACAACAACTGGTGACCCCGACGTGATGAAGAACACACAACCAAACATTGAAAGAAGGTATGGAATCCCCCGGACAGCCGAGAGCTGTGGCAGCCTGAGAGCTGGGACTGTAGAATATAATATGGCCTTTGAATTAAGGAGCTGTAGCAGCAGAAAGCTGGAAGAATATGGCCTTTAAAGAAAAGAGCCTTAGAACATCGAAAGACAGCCGAGAGCTGTGGCAGCCTGAGAGCTGGGACTGTATAGAGATATGCATATATTCTATGTATGTATCTAGGACAGCTGAGAGCTGGGACTGTATGCATATTGTAATTGTATAATTGTTAAAAGAAAAGGGGGGAAATGTGGGAGCCTTAATATATGTTGTATTGTGGGATCTGTGTGGGTCTGAGTTGCTCCAAACGAGCTGCAGCTGCGAGGTCCTTAGTTGGGCAGCAGCTGTAGCTCGTGAAGGTAACTGAGATAAATAGGGGTGGGTTGAGAGCCCAAGAGGAGCCCCTGAGAAGACAGGAAGGACTGTGCTGCAGAGAATGGAGAAGAGCCCCAGCAGAGAGGCAAGAACAACGCTGCAGTGAAGATTACAACATACAAATATTCAACTAGTTGCTGCATGGCTGCTCTCTGATCCAAAAATAAGGAGTATTTCATTGAGCCAGCTCCTGGAAGGCCACAGTTTCTTTTTACTTTGTTTTATTTTGGAAGATAGGCATACATGAGCTCTGGGGTTTGTAGATTTATGGCTGGGCTTGGCAGAATTACACAAGGCATTATTTCAGCAGTGGAGATGTGATGAATCATATTCCTAAAAATTTCTGGGCAGTCTCTGGAAAGCAAAAGCCAGATCTGAGCCCGGGGGTTGTCTTTCAATGCATCCATGTAAATAGGGGGTTTAGAAATGAAATATTACTCCTGAATTATTCATGTGGGATAGGGGACTTTCATTTCCACTGCTGCTGACCTCTCCAACTTGGTCTCCTATTGGGTAATAATTAGCATGGACTGTATGATTCACAGAAGGCTGATCAATATATTCTTATTAAGAAACTTATTGCTCTTTAATAGACAACTATGATACAGTTATACTTGACTTGTCCTTTAATTAAAACACCATCACCATTGGTTAATTAAAAACCACCTTTTGGTAAACAAACCTCCATAACACATTCCACATGTTCACAATACCAGGCATAGCAAGTTAATATAAGAATTTTTTCTCATTCTTTTCTCTGATTTTCTCACAGCCTTTCCCAGGATGATGCCTGGGAAATTTTTCTGTTTCTCTCTGTCTCCCTCTTCCATTTCCCTGTTTTCCCCCCTAAATCTACCCAAATAACAGGACTGTTTGTGAGCAGGGTGATTCCCTCCCCAGCTCCCACACCAGGTCATCCCCTCTGTAACCAGAGTTCATCACAACCAGCCGAGCTGTGACACATTTTATTTTCATGTGAATTATTTATATGACACATTTTATGGTCCTGGGCATCCCCCTGGAGGCAGAGGGATTTCCCATCACAGGCAGGGATTCCTGAGCAGTTTTGTGGGATTTTCCTGGCTGCTGGGGCTGCAGGATGTGCTGACATGAAGGCAGCTCCCTGTTGTGAGTGCTTTCCCTCAGCTGTGGTGTTGATTCAATCCTCCCAGCAGGAAGGGAGCCCTGAGGGATGAGCACAGGATTGTGCTCCCTGGGCTGCAGAGGTGGGGTAAAGGCTTAAACTCGGTGACTGGGAAGGGAAGAAAAAGGGGGAGCAAAGTTTTAGGCTTGAAAATCGTTGTGGTTTGGTTATTTTAATTTTTTTTTTTATTCTAACCCATCATTCGATCCAAACTCTTTCATGGTAGCAGGGGCCATTTCTGTTAAATTCAGTAACATTTTATTCATGTTAAAAGCCTTGATTCAATCAATACACATTGAAATGGTTGGTAATAAAGTTTTTCAAAAGCTCCAGAATAGGAGCTCAGTGCCTGAATTTCTCTTTCTGTTGGATTCAGTATTGATTTGCCATCTCATTTGCCTCAGTTCAACTTGAGTTCTGGAAAGGCAGCCTTGTGTTATGATAGTGTTCTTTTGTCTTTTTTTATTTTTTTCCTTGCAAAAAGCTGAAACAAGCATGATTAATTTGAAAGGATGAGATTTTATTTCAACTTAACAGATGTATTTGAGACCACTTGTAAAACAGCTTCGAGGCCTTGAACATAAATGGCTGTTACAAAGATTCTTTGTATTTAAAATAGGAGCCTAGACAGATATTAATAATGAAAAAGGCCAATAAATGACCTTTTCTTCACTTTTATAGAGTAAATGCAGTATTGAATTTTTCATCTGTTGTTTTCTTTTGAAATGTGAAAGATCACAAGAATGAAAGCAGGTGAATTAGATTGTATTCTCCACAGACACAACCTTGATGCTGTAGCAGTGTTTGGATGCAAGAGAATTATTTTTTCATTTATTCTGTACATTTTCTTGATCTCCATGCAGTATTACTGCTCCGCATTTTCACGATCTAATTTTATTCATTTCTACAAATTTAATAACATTCCTTTTGTTGCTTTGTTGTTTTGTTTTGTTGTTTTCTCTGAGCTTTTTGTGCCTGGAAGGCCGAAACCTTCTGAAGGACCAGGAATTAACCACAGCTTGTGCCTGTGCTGTGCTGGAGGCTGCACCAGGGGCTGATGCTGATTTCCCTGCCCCTCCTGCAAGCCAAGAGTGAAAATCCCTGCCAGTTTTATTAGTTAACATATTGATTGATTGATTGATTGATTGATTGATGGATTGATTTCAAAGGTTCAGCTCTTGAATGGTCCTTTGGTGGCCCCAGGAGCAAGAGCTGGTTTTGGGCACAGCACTGGTGTCAGCATCACTGCAGGAATGTGGAATAGCATGAGAGGAAAATTTCTTGGTTGTTTGAAATTTAAACCTTGTGTCTTTAATGGTGTCTGGGCTGGGAAAGTGGAACAAAGCAGAGAAATTTAACAGGAAAAAAAATCAGAGAGAAGGAAGAGAGCCTTCAGGTCTTGTGGTTGTCTCAGCATCTTGTAGGAGTTGCTTGGCTCTCAGACGCTGCACTCCATTTATTCTGCACTCAAAGGAAAAAAGCCTCCAGTGATGGCTGGGAAAAGCCTTGGGAAGATATACAGCCTAAATAACAGTATGCAAAATACTTATTGCAGTTGAATATGCATGTTCATGAATCCAAACCCAAATGAAGCCAATGAAATGATTCCCTAAGCTTTTGGTTTTTCATTTTTGGTTGATTTTTTTTCCTCATACCTAAGACTGCATATTAGCTTCCTGAATTTCAATGGATGAATTCCAGTATCTCTGTTTACGGCAGCTGATTACATTCCCTGCTGAAAGCTCCACTGTCAGGGATAAGTCTGCAGAGACCAGAATTTGCAAATTTATCGCCTCTCTTTTTTATTTGTAGGTAAAATATTCTCCAGTGATTCATCTCATCACTGGAGAATGCTTTTCCAAACAAATTGCATTGCTTCCTAAAATTTAATTCCTATTTCATATTCCTATTGTTTGCTTAGTTTATATCCTTTGTCAAATGGCTTTGGGCAGATTTCTTACAGCTTTATAACCATGATGGCTCTGATATCACTCCTGCATTTCCATCAGGGGGAGAGTTTTGCATTTCCTGTGGGTTGAAGGCAGGGATGGGATTCCATGTGCTGCCATGCACATTGCATTTGTTGGAAGATGCTCTCAGGAAGCCAAACTTGAGCACTGCACGTGGTACTGAGATTTAAGCAGAGTGGATATATCTGGTTTAGTGTTAAACCTCGCCCCCAGCACAACTTGAACTCCTTGAAATTCAGCTGATTCAGCTCATTGACAGCATCTGGGAGATGCTGGAAGACAAGAGGTTTCATTTTAAGAGTTGTGGTTTTATTTATAATACTGTGGTGTTTGGAGTTCCAGTCACAGACCTTGTGTTCTAAGGCACTTCAAAGAGAGACCAAAAAGGACCTTCTTGCTTCAGAAAGTTTCAAGTTTTTTATCAGGAGGCAGGAGAGTGTACAGATTACAGAGCACAAGAGGCCCCATGAAGTGATTCCAGTCAGCATGAGCTCTGCAGCTTCACAGCTGTGAAGTATTTTAATGAAAGCTCTGTATGCACACAGATATGTTGTGCTTAGAGACTGGCTCTTGTTCCTTTACAACTTCAACCAGACTCTATCCTTGGAAAGGAGGGAGATTAAAAAAAAAATCATTAATTTTGGGGGTATCAGTTTGAAAGGAAAGCTCATTTCTCATAGTTGCACTTAAAATTTCTCTAGTCAAGAAAGAAAGTGTTGATTGAAATTTAAACCTTGTGTCTTTATCGAATCTCTGTTTTTTGTGATTACAAATGCTGTGCATGGTTCTGAATATCAGCAAAGTACTGCTGTGACATTAATCCTGGGGTAACCAGGGCTGTGATAGTTATCCTGGGGTAACCAGAGTTGTGATATTCGTCCTGGGGTAACCAGGGTTGTGATATTTATCTTGGGTCACAAGGGTTGTGGTATTTATCCTGGGGTAACCAGGGTTGTGGTATTTATCCTGAGGTAACCAGGGTTGGGATATTTATCTTGGGTCACAAGGGTTGTGGTATTTGTCCTGGGGTAACCAGGGTTGTGGTATTTGTCCTGGGGTCACAGCCCCAGCCTGCTGCTGGAGTGTAACCCAGGTTTGGGGGAGGCTCAGCCCTGCAGCAGCCTCAGCTCTGTGCTCACACAGCCCTTTGAGAAGCTCCAGGAGTTTTCCTGTCCCAGGTGAAGCCTTCCTCCCCCTGCCATCAGAAATAAATTACCAGACCCCACAGAACACCTCATTGGGAAAGCAAAGCTCTCCATTCTCTGTTAGTTCCTATTGCTTTGAACTTTAAAGAAGATGTAAGCGAGTCCATGGCGGTGATGAATGGCCTGGTGCCTGCTTTTATGATGAGTGAATTATTGGAGGAGAACAAAGTGGTGGGAGGAATCCCAGCAGACCTTGTCCAAACGACTGCCCTTCTGTTTTCCTGTGGCACTGAGCTGTTTGCTGTGGGTGGGAGCTGCCCCTTCTAATTAAAAATTATGGGTAGAAGCACTGCTATTATTTCAGAATATGGGAAGTGTTTTGTTTTTCTTTTTTTCATGAAGCCAAGACCTCTGTTTAATTGAAGGGATTGGATAATGATTTGCAAAAGTGTTCAAGGATTCATTGAGAATATATTGCCCAGGTCTTGTGGAAAGGTTAATGCACATAAAACACATTAATGCCCCCTGTGTTTATTTATTAGGATTAGTCTTATTAGCTCTGCTGAGGTAAGTGGGATAGCATATGGAGAATTGGTGTCTCAGCTGGAATCAAATGAGTTTATGAGTGTTTGTAGTCCCAGCAATGGGACTTGACTTTCAGTTTTACTGTGCCTTATTTATACTGTCCCATCTGTAAAGAGAAAGCAGAGACAGAGAGGGAGCCTTTCCCTGTCTGTGGTGCAGCTGCTGAGAGTTCCTGGTGCTGTGCCCTGAATCCTGGGTTTGGGTTGGCTGTTGGGAATGTTTGTGGTGGGTTACAAACCTTCATGACTCTGACCAGAAGGAAAAAAAAAGCTCTTTAAGCTCACAACAGCCAATTCTGTCACTTTTCCCTCCATTCACTTAAAGCTGCAAGATAAAAGTGCTGCTCTAACAGCAGCATTAGCATACTCCTCCATGCTCTGCTATCTCATACATAATCAATCCACTTGGGCACCAATAGCAGCAATGAAAAAGCAAAAGCTTTGGCTCCAGTGATGCCAGCCCCAGCTGTAATCACATCAAGGCAGTGATTTGTGCCAATATTGGTATTCCCCACCTTGCCCAGAGCAACCTCCCTTCACTTGGAATCTCACTCTCCCTGCTGCACCAGCAGTAATTGAATGTCCAAATGTTTTGTCAGCAGTGCAGCTGCAAAGAAACCGATTGGGAAAGGGCTGGGAGTGCCTCCCCCTCTGATGGAACTTCATCAGAAAAATGAACCCAAAGCCCAAACCCACCCTCCTGAGTGCAGCTGCTGTGTCACAGAGACAAAAGGGGGGATGCTGTGCCTCTTGGCAGGACATCACTGGGAGGACACAACTGTTTGGGGACACCAGCCAACACTGTGACATTTCCTTTTGCTGGGAGCATCTGCTCTCGAGGTGCTACCCAGCCTGCCTGTGCTGTTTTCTGTGTGACTTGGAGTGGCTCGGCAGTTTCTTGGGATCAGAGCCAAGTTTTTCAAAGTTTAAATCAGATAAGTTAAGAGTGCAAGGCTAAAATGTTGACATCAATTTCTCAGGCAACACCTTTGGTATTATTATGCTTGCTGGAGTGTGGAATGGCAGTGGGAGAAAAGGGCTCTGCATATTTTCATTGTTGTTGGAGTTAAGCTGAACACAGAGGGTCCAAAGTGTCTTTTTTTGGGATTACTTCTAAGAAGAAAAGACTGAAATGAACAAAATTTCGAGCTGTTTACAACTTTCCATGTTATTATGGTCATTTTGATGCCTAAGAAAATGGTGATGTTGTTTATTCACAGCATTTGTCTTCAAGTATTCATGTTTTTTGATGAGATATCCCAATGGGGAACTAATACTCTTATGAGGAGCAATTTACAACCTCAAGAATAACTAGAAATCGAGCCCCACAGTGCAGATGTGTTGCTACACTTTAGTGAGAATAGAAAATAGGATCTGTATTTTGGTCTAGCTGGAAGCAAACCACGGCCCTGTGTGCTGGGTAATTGAACCTGCCAGTCACAGCATCCAGACCAGGGTGCCTGACCCAAATGCAGCTTCTGTGGTCTCAGTGGGGTGGGGAAGGTTCTGTGTTCTGAGCAGTTTTGGAGCTAATGAGGCCCTTACCTCAGCATTTTGGTCTGCAGCTCTTATTTTGTGAGGGAAATGCATTTCTGAAAAGTTTTACTACAGCATCAACACTCCAAGATCTGTTGGGGATGAAGAGATCCTGGGGTGTCTGTGATTCCAGGCGCAGGAGCTCTTTGCTGTCTGGCAAGAAGCTGGGAGAAGGGGGGAACAGGAGGGTCCTGGTTGCACCCTGCCATTCATTCCTTTATTTATTTGTTCATTCTGTGTTCTTGTGAGATTGTCCCCAAGGAGGGAGGAGCTGCAGGAAGGCCAAAGGACTGATCTGTGATTGCCCTCCTCGCATTGCCATCTGTTGCTGTCTTTTTCCAGCATGAAAGGGAAGCATTCACTGTTATTTTTCCATATAAAAACTGCACTGCAACTACCAAGAGAATCATTCAGGTGTCTGGATCTGCTGCCTGCATGCTGCAAACAAAGCAGGCAGATCTCTCCTGCTTGAGGAGCAGGACAAAACCACTCCAGGGGTTTGTGCTGGATGAAAATTTGGATAAGAACTCAGAGCTATTGCTAATTCTTGATAGTTTCTCAATAATGTGTTGTGGAGAGAGCCATGGAGCACGAGGCATTTTGCATCCAGGATAATCCAGGCTGTGTTTTATTATTGCTGATGCTGTCATAGCTGTTCCGTGCCCAGCTGCCTCTGGCACTGTGGCCCCTCAGGGTCCCTGCAGTGCTCTGTTTGTCCTGGCACAAACTGAGGAGGCACTTGGTGCTTATCTCACCTGGAGGAGGGTCCTGAGCACCGCAGCAAACAATTCTCTGTGTTACAGATGTGTCTGACTGCCCTGTGTTTGCGGGCAGAGCTGCTAATTGCAGAAAGCCCTTCAGGGCTGCTTTGATTCCAGTTGTGCTCATCCCAGCCCTCCTGAATTTTCCAAGGCAAACAAAGAACAGGGGCTGACAGTATTTTACATTTATTCTTGTTAATCTAAATGGCATTAGGGAAGTGCTTTATCTGATGCTGTTCTCCTTCTGGTGGAGCAGCCTCCATGTGTGCTTTTGGCAGGCAAAGCTGCTCCAGCTATCAGGAGAGCTGCAGGTGCTGTCAGAGGATGTTTTTATCCAGCTCTTGACTGATATCCAGGGGTTTAATGCAGAGATCCTTCCTGTGCACCATGTGGTTGTGGCTCTGGGGGAGAGAACACTGCCAGGGATGAGGGAGAAGGTTCTGTGTTTATTGTGCACCCTCATCCTCATTTCAGCAATCAGCAGGGCCTCAGGGGGGGGCACTGGCCCAAAGAAAACCTTCAGAATATTCATTAAATTGTGAGTTAGGTGCTCTCTCCAGCCTGCATCTCCCTATAACTTAACAACAGGGATTTCCTCTTCTCCTTGGTGCTCCTTGTGTTGAAAAGGAACAATATTTTTGTGCAGGGGAAGGTGTCCCTGCCCATGGCAGGGGGTTGGAGCTGTAACTCCCTTAATATCCTTTCCAACACAACCCATTCTGGGATTCTGTGGCTGCTTTTTATCAATCTGTGCCAAACAAATATGACAAGAATTACATTATAAATGTGATGGCAACAGCTCCGTGGACAAGTGATTATCACCTGATCTGCCCACAGCCTCTTTACAACACTTCTGCCCTGGGTTTTGCATAAATTTTGTAATCAGATAATAATTTGAGCTCTACAAAGCTGATTCTGATACACCTGAAGAGTCTGGCAGTTTGTGATTTCCTACAGCATTAAACCATAGAAACAAATTGGTGTTTAATGTAGATTTTAGTTTTATTAGCTTCCTTCCACACTTCAAGAAACAAGTGTATTGACTACCATAAATCAGGAGTTGGAGACCTAAAATTATATCTGTTCTCTAGGAAAGAAATAAAAGGCAATTTCTTGCAAAGTGGAGCTGGTAGAAAAAGAGGGAAATAAATGTGAGGATCTTCAAGTCTGTGGGAAAGATTCAGAGCATTAATGATGCTGCTCTTCCTGGAGACACCCTGGTGGTATCCCCCTCTCCCTCTGCACAGTCCCCACTGCAGCTCTTAAATGTTGTGTGTGTTCTCCATCCCAAAGGGTTTCCAGGGGTGGAGCTTTCTGTGCCAATGATAACATCATTAATCTTCCTGGTTTTTGGGAAAAGTTGAGCAAAAAACCTTTGTGCAACAGCCTCGGACTGGTATCATTAATCAGTGATCATTTCAAGGTATTAATTAAAGCACTGGGCTTTTTGCCTAGAAAACAAACTTCAAGGCAGTTCTTTGCACCAATAAAGTAAGTGGTTTGCATTAAAAGCAATTAGCAGAGACACAAAAGCAGAGAAGAGCTCCATCTGATTCATCAACCCCATAAACAAGGTGCTCCCACCACATCTTCAGCCTTAGATGAAAAAAAGAAGGTTTATAAATGCTTCTGTTATCTGTATCATCTGTTATGGAAACCTGGAGATGCTTTTCCTGTTGCAGTTTAGATATTTGCTGGGGTTTTTTTCCTGCATTTCAGTTGCATGCCATAAAAAAAGCCCTTGGTGTTGTTTATTCAGAGTTTCTAAAAACACTTTCATGATGTGAATAGAGAGGGGATTTTAAGGAAATGCAGAGCTCACAGTTAAACAATCCCACTGAAGTCCCTCTGGTGCTATTAGAGAGGAACTGCTGCTCATTTTAATGGTGTTCACCAAACTAACAAACCTGGCTTTCTTCTAAAGCAAGTTGTGGCAGCATTTTTTGTCAGCCAAGCCTCCAAAGGCCTTTAGAGATCTGTTTGAATTCAATTATTTTCTCCTGGATTAGGAAGAACTAACACCCAGTAGCTCAGAGGTTGTTTCAAACAGGATTTTATTTGGTTTCTAAGTGTTTGTCCAGTTCTCCTGGATAAAATAGATACTCCAGCTTAAAAGAAAAAAGAAGAAAACAAAGCAGAAACTTGAGAGATGGGGAAAAGCAGGGGTGAGGATGATGTTTCTGTTCTCCCACCCTGTTCCCTGATGTGCATCTCCATCCTCCATGGAAACCTGGGCACAGAGGGACAGCCCTGGACTGCAGAACATTTTATCCAGCCTGTTTTACCCAGGTTCCAGGCAGCTGGGAAGGTGCTCATTTGAGCCTAACCTTTCCCTGCTCCTCAGGTGACTCAATGTGTCCTCAGGTAGACACTGAGCTGCACTCACACAAAAAAGCCAGGCAGGAAGGGAGGGTGCTGTGGGATGTTTTTTACCTTTGGGCATGATCTACTGCAGGATAACTTATAGTAAAAAGCAAATTAGCTGTGCTGAGAAGTGAACAGGATCCCCAGCCTGGGCTGGAACTCAGCATTTCCCTATGGATAGCAGAAGGGGCAGGTCTGAAACTCAGACTCAGCACTGGGATTTATCTGGGGAGCTTTGGTGCACAGGAGCAGCCAAATTCCACAGGCGCCCTGGTTTTGATCTTTAATCTCCTGCTTTTCTTCTTGAACATCAGCTTCTCTGCATGTGTTGGAAGTGCTCCCACCTAGCCAGGGCTGAACTGGCCAGCGCTGGCTCCCTGACACTCCTAATTAGATCTAAATTAGCATGGCTGTGATTTAGCACTCTGCTCCCTCTCCGTGGCTGCCTATTGATTTACTGGATGTGATTGTGCAGCTCCTCACTCCAATCTGCAGTGGGTGAGGAGCACTGGAACCACCACCTGCAACCCAAGCAGTGTCCAAGGGGTCCTTTCTGGCTGCTCAGGTTTTGCCCTAGGCCCAAAGGGACCAGGAAAGCCCTTGTGCAGGTCTTTGGGCAGTGCCCACGTGCCATGGTTGGCTCACGGCACACAGCTGTTTGCAAAAGCTCTGGGGTGCTTGAAACAAAGCCAGAAGGATTTTAACTCTGAACAGGGCTGTGGGGTTGCACTGGGATTTTGGGATTGCCCTGGGGCTGTGGGGTTGCTCTGGGTCTGTGGGACTGGAACAGGGCTTTGGGGTTGTGTGACCGTGTTCACAGGGGTTTTTGGACTGGGGAAGACATGAGGATCTGACTCCATGTTTCAGAAGGCTTGATTTATTATTTTATGATATATATTACATTAAAACTGTACTAAAAGAATAGAAGAAAAGGTTTCATCAGAAGACTAGCTAAGAATAGAAAAAGAAAGAATGAATAACAAAAACTTGTGTCTCAGACAGAGAGTCTGAGCCAGCTGACCATGATTGGCCATTAATTAGAAACAACCACATGAGACCAATCCCAGATGCACCTGTTGCATTCCACAGCAGCAGATAATCAATGTTTACATTTTGTTCCTGAGCCCTCTCAGCTTCTCAGGAGGAAAAATCCTAAGGAAAGGATTTTCATATGAAGATGTCTGTGACAGGGTTGCACTGGGGCTGTGGGGTTGCACTGGGATGTTGGGATTGCCCTGGGGATGTGGGATTGCACTGGAAACAGGTCCTGGGTGCTCTGTCCCAGCAGCTGGGGGGATGAGGGGGATGCAGCCCCTGAGACCCTGCCAAAAACCCTTTTCTTTGGGATGTGACAGGGCAGTGAATGTCCCCAAGGCAGTGGAGACAGAATTTTGGGGTGTGGGAATGAATTAGAGCTGGTTTAGGGGTGAGCTTGGCAGTGCTGGGTTAATGCTGGGCTCAACCACAGAATCACAGAATAATGAGGTTGGGAGAGATCTCTAAGATCATCGAGTCCAACCTGTGCCCTAACACCTCAACTATAGCACCAAGTGCCATGTCCAGTCTTTATTTAAACACATCCAGAGATGGTGATTCTACCACCTCACTGGGAAGAGCATTCCAGTGCTTTATTATTCTTTTGGTAAAATTTTTTTCCTAATATCCAACCTACACCTTCCCTGACCTGTGTCCTCTAAAACCAAACCATTCTGTGATACACTGACCACGAAAGAAGAGTTTGTGCTTCATGCCATGGGCCCAAAGCAGGCTCAAATCCTTTATTTGGTGTCATTCTGCACGTCCCAGCAAGCCACAGGTCTGGCTTCAAGCCCTGCTGGCCCAGAACAACCCCTCAGGGAGCTGCAGCAATACCAAAGGTCCATGGTACTCGTTCTTAAGGGATCATTTTTCTTCTAACAAGATTTACTTCCCACAAAATGAAGCTGGGTATTTCTCATTATTGGAAAATGACTGCTGTGTTCAGGATGAATCATCTCAGCTGTTATCTGACAGGTGCCAATCATTTATTTGTCCTTGTTCACATGGAGTAGAGAGGGAGCCAAGGCAGTGATTTGTCTTTTCAAAAGGATGAAACATCTGCCTGAGCCTCATTTCCCTCAGACCCAGGGGCTGCTGCTGGTGATCATCCCAATGAGGCTGGGGGAAAATTTGAGTCCTTCTTCCCCAAACTCAAAGCAATTCTCATCCCTCATCTATTTTACATGTTCAAATCTCAGCCCATGGAGCTGAGGGGAGGGAGGGCAGGTTACAGGTGTGACAGAGCTGCTGGGACTCTGAAAGATGCATTAGAATTTTGAGGATTTCCCCTAATTTATCACAGTCCCCCTCATTATGTTTGCTCGGGGTAATTATGGTTGTGATTATTCAGTCAGTCTCGTGGCAGATTTCTTCTTTTGCAGGATAAAATTGATGGGAGGGTTTTCTTGTCTTCAGGAGAAAAAAAATGGTTGGGTACAGCATGTCATATTGATTCCATAATGCATGGTTTGCCTTGTAGTCATTTTTTTTCCCTCTTGGTCTCCAGTACATGCTGCAAGGATCTGATGTCAGTGAAATTGGCTGTCTGTCAGAGAAGAGTTATTAGAGGGGGGGAAAAAAGTAACTTTCTGATAATAAGATTAAATTTTAATGGAGAAAAGAAAGGGAAGTCATGGGTAACAATGTAGGACATTTGGGGGAAAAAAACACTGTTCAAAAATATTATATATATATATATATATAATATATATTATATATATATAATATATATTATATATATATTATATATATTATATATTATATGTTATATTATATATTATATGTTATATATAATATATAATATATTATATATTATATATTATATTATACTGTTATTTATATAAAATATAAATAACTGTATAAATAGGTTACTTCTCAGAGAGAGCAAATTCACTGAAATTATGTTTGGCAGGAGGGAAGGGGGATTGTACAGCCAGAAACCCACCTGAGCATCTCCCAGTGAGTGGAATTTTCCCTTCCATCCCATTGCATTGACATTTATGGAAGTGCCTTTCCAATACCAGAGAAGTTTTGTCCAGCAGGAAGCCTGGGGGTGTTCAATGGGAGCAAACCAGAATTGGGAGCTTTGTACCGGGAGCTGGGGCTTTGACAAACATCAGCTTTATTTATAAATGGTTCTCTGGGACAATAGTGATGGCCCCTGCTTGGAAAAGTGTCTACAATGAGCAGGATGTGCAGAGTGAGCAATGCAGAGCCCAGTGTTCTCTGCAAGATCCTTGTCCAGACAAAGCTGCAGCAGACAATGGATCACTGCAGTGCTTCCCCAAGGAGCCCGGGATTTGCTCTCTAATCTCTTCTTCCAGCACTATTTTCTAGATGCTTCTTCCTCACAAAATAGATTAAGTCCACAGCAGAGCTGCCTTTTGTGCCTTTGTCCCATATTCAAAATACATTCGCTGACATGGGTGAGAAAATTGGAGTTAAATCATGCCTGTGCTGCCATTAAGATTACTGCTGCATTTTGGGTGTTTTTAAAGCATCCCTCCTGTTCTTCCCTCCTCATCCCTGCTGGAAGGGCTGGGGTTTTTTGTTAAACTAAGGTTTTGCAATCTGTCTCAGGGCTTTAGAAAGCTGTAGATTCCTTGCTGTGGGATGTGAAGTCTGTGGCTGCAGAAGGAATTGCTTTTTTTAGGTGAACACAAACGCTGGCCCTCTGTTCTGCTCTTTGTAGAAATTGTGTACAACAGGCAGAGGCAGGGAGAGGAGCTCAGCGTGTCAGCAAGGTGACAGTGAAGGCAGCCAAAATGCAAATGGATGGCAAGAAATGGGAGCGAGATGCCCAAACTCACGCTGAGAGATCAAACAGCGACCGAAGCAGGCGTGAGAAAGTGAAGTTGAGCCGCAGAACAAACAAACTGATTGGCAACAAGGAATTGCTTAGAAACACAAAGAAAATAACCCAGCCAAGAGCAGTGAGCCCTGATTCAGTGGAAGGCTGTTAAGGGCTGCTTTTTGCATGAATGAGAGGGGAAGTGGTGAAGTGGCTGCGTGGGTGGCTGGAGCTGGTGTGAAATGGTCCCTGCTGGCTGGAGCAGATAGAGGAAATTATTGATGTTGTTTTGGTCTGTGGAGCTGGCAGAAATCCCTGCCCCTGTGAGATGCATCTCTGCCAGTGAGAGGTGATCTCTGTGAGATTCATCTCTCTCAGTGAGAGGTGATCTCTGTGAGATGCATCTCTCTCAGTGAGAGGTGATCTCTGTGAGATGCATCTCTCTCAGTGAGAGGTGATCTCTGTGAGATGCATGTCTTCCCAGTTAGGGTGATCTCTGTGAGATGCATCTCTGCCAGTGAGAGCTCTGTGAGATGCATCTCTGCCAGTGAGGGTGATCTCTGTGAGATGCATCAATGCCAGTGAGAGGTGATCTCTGTGAGATGCATCCCTGCCAGTGAGAGGTGATCTCTGTGAGATTCATCTCTGCCAGTGGGAGGTGATCTCTGTGAGATGCATCTCTGCCAGTGAGGGTGATCTCTGTGAGATGCATCAATGCCAGTGAGAGGTGATCTCTGTGAGATGCATCAATGCCAGTGAGAGGTGATCTCTGTGAGATGCATCCCTGCCAGTGAGGGTGATCTCTGTGAGATGCATCTCTAACAGTGAGAGGTGATCTCTGTGAGATGCATCTCTGCCAGTGAGAGGTGATCTCTCTCTCTCTCTCTCTCTCTCCATGGCAGAACTCTGTGTGATCGGTGAGGTGAGTGAAGGGGCTGACTTGGCACAGGGGTCATGTAAATGCAGAGTCTGGGTGGAATTCAGGCATCCATCATCCAGCTCAGTGCTGCAGAGTGCTCCAGGAGCATCCACACACGTTCCTGATGTGTGTGTGCAAATCCTGAGTTTGGCTAGAGGATGCTGCTGCTGGGTTGATTGAGATATGACTGTGACTGACACTTGAAATGGAAATTAATTCCTTTTCTCTCCCCACTGACTCCTTACAGAATTCCCCCTGGATTAGTGTGGGTACCACCAGACAGAGAACTTTGCATTTGAGAGGTGTTTGCACATGAGGAGAAGGCTTCTGTTTGAACAAAAAGCTTTGATTACTTGTTTGGAGTTGTGTTTTCCTCTTCCCTGGCACTCCCCAACCTGTCCTGTCCATAGGCAGCTTCCTCCCTTCTTCCAAAGGTGTCTGAGGCTGTGAGAAATGCAAAATGAAGTAAATCTGAGGCAAACAAAATAACAAAATTTGGTGTTAGCCCCACCCCTCAGAGGAGGCTGGAGAATGAGGTGGAAGTAGTCAATTTTAAAAATAATTAAAAAGTCCCGAGGGAGGAAAAAGTGAGATTAACTCCTTTCCTTTAAAGAAGGAGGGGAGCTGCATAATCATTCTTCAAATGTAGGCCCCTCTTTATACTCTTGCTTACTGTGAACTTTCTTCTGAAGGTTGTCTTTGGGCTAAAAAGAGAATTTTTCCTTCTGTGCTACTTCCCCGCAAAGGTTCTGAGAGACCTTTCTAGTTTCCTTGAGCACAAAATATCAGAAGTTTTTATTAATAGAAGCATTTGGGAGCATCCAGCAAGTATAGATCTTGTTTTGAAACACTTTTAGAATGATATCTTTACTATTTCTATGCCTGGTAATGAAATTCCAAATGGACTGAAGCACTTCAAAGCTTGTAGTGCATCCCCCTGGATGCTGCAATTTTGCTCAGAGATGTCTCTAAATCCAGTGGCCTCCACAGTGCTTTTGGTGCTTTGGTGATGAGCTCCTGCAGGATAAAAACTCTCCAGAAAATCCCTGAAGGACTTGGCTTCTGTGCACGTCTCCAGTTCATCATCTCTTCTCGTGTCAGCATTTAAATGGCTCAAAATTCCTGATCATTCTTAAAGAAAGTAATGACTTTGCTTCACTGCAATGCTCATTTTTTCTGTAGCTCTGTCAGTTTTGAAGTATTTACAAAGCAAATCACATCTGCTTTGGCTGCTATCAATCAATAGCTGATGAGAGAGAGATCACTGCACCGATTTATGAATAACTAATTGCAGGGCAATTAGGATTTCTAGGATTTTTCACCTGTGCTTGTACTGCCTGCAGTTTAAAATACATCCCCTGGCTCTTAATTTTTAGCACACAGGAGAAGAAAAGGCTTAGGAAAAAGATATGAGCAACCCATGGGGCTTCCTGATATGTTTTGTTTTCTGTTTTGCAGCATTATATTTGTGTTTTCACACCTCTCCTGGGTGCTCAGGTTGTGCTGTTGCAAGGAAAATTCCACAAAAATGGCTCAAAGGAGCAATGACTGAAAACTGGGCTGTGACTGTCCCTGTCCCAGGCCTGGGGTAGCTGAATGGAGAGAAGGGTGAACTAGGCCCCAGTGGGGCTCTGTGTGGGTGTCTCAGGTAATTCTCAGTGCTAAATGAGAATTTCTCAGTGCTAAAATGAGAATTTCTCAGTGCTAAAATGAGCCCTGATGTAGGGCCTCCCATCAGCTCCGTGTGCACACCTGGGCAGGTAAATTCAGCTCCTGGAGCTTTCCCAGCTGGGCTGCTCCTGCTCAGATGTTTTTTGTGGTGAAGCCTGGCTTTGTGCTGGGCCAGTTCCAGCTGGGCCCTGTCTCTGGGGTGCTGCTGGTGCCTTTTTTGTCTCATGCAGGTGCTCAGCTCTGATCCTGACCCTAAAGCTGAGCCCAGCCCCACCTCGCTGCTGATGGAAACCCAGCTGGGGATTGGGAATTGCAGAGGGATCCAGCTCCAAAACTGGTTCCTCAGCCAGGCGCTGTGGGACCTGCTGGCTCAGACCAGGGGAAAACAAACATTTTACAGCAGAAATTAACTCTTTGTGCTGGCAAGTGACCAAAACACCCATCAGCAAGTCTGCATTCCCATAAAAAGCACTGAATCACCAGGATTCTGGTTGTTCTCCACGGGCTTGCCTGACACTGGAGCTGTTTCCATTGATGTCAGTCATCTCCAGATCAGCCCCAAAGTGCCTTTTCCCAGGTATTCCAGTTTACAGGCTGCCATTCAGGCTCTGATTAGCCACCCCAATTCCATGCTGATTTTCCCTGCTTTGTAATCAGATTACTGTAATATTAGCAAACAAAACCAGGAGCTGAACAACAATGAGGCTCCAACACAAAATGAGCAGAGAGGGAAGGGAACATCAGCAGGCAGGAGATTTAAAAATATAAAAACGCTGAAGTGATTTGTTTCTTCCTTCCAGCTGGAGCACTGTGTAAAGCCACGTTCACACATCACAAGTCTCATGGCACAGCTTCTGTGTGAGCAAGGCAGGAAACTGGGGAGCCGGGGGAACTTAGACTTGATGGGCTGTAATTTCAACTTCATGCACAAAGAGGGAAGATTTCTGTGTTTTTTCCCTTAACGCACTGATATTTTTGTATGCATGTTCTTGATTTATCCAGAAGATAATATAATTTGCAAGTTTCAAACTGAAAAAGGGCAGGTTTAGTTTGGATATTAGGAAAAATTCTTCCTTGTGAGGGTGGGAAGGCCTTGTCAAGCTGTGGCTGCCCCTGGATCCCTGGCAGTGCCCAAGGCCAGTTTGGACACTGGGGCTTGGAGCAGACTGGGACAGTGGAAGGTGTCCCTGCCACGGGAGGGGTGGCACTGGATGGGATTTAAGTTTCTTTCCAAATCATTCCATGATTCTGTGAAAATTCTCCTCATTAACCTGCCCTGGAGTACCCACTTGTTTGAGAGAAAAGACTTGACAGGCCTTGAGTTTCCATCTCTACAGCTGTTCATGCTCACACAAGCATCCTTAAAATGGATAAAAGAACCCTCAAAAGTGACTGAAAGTGTTTTGTGATAAGAAGCAGATTATGAAATGGGTTTTAACATTTGGCAGCAGGTTTTGGCTGCTCTTTCCCTCTGTGGGATCAGTCAGAGCTGACCACCAGGTTGACACAGGTAAAGTCACCAAAATTATCATCTGGTCCCCAAAATCTGGCACTCAAATGGGAGTGGACCTAAAACCTCTTGCTTTAATTGTGGCTGGCACTTTCCTGCTCATTAATTGACAATCTTGGAGCAAAGCTGCAGAGATTGTGTTTTTGGTGGGATTTTTGTGGGTTCCCAAGGAACCTGCTCTTTCCACCATGGGAATGAGTGATGGTGCTGGAAAATTGCTCCCATTTTTTGTGGGTGAGCAGAGAGCTTCCCATTCCCAATTCCTGAATTAATCTGGCCATATTTAGAGCCTTAAGAACAATAAGCATATACCCAAAATGAGGAAATCTGTGTCCCCTGCTCAGGCCATGTCACCATTCAGGGGTGTTGGTTTCAGCAATCACCACACATCACTTTATTCAAAGTTCCTTTCCTATTCCTGCTGAACAAAACTTCAGCAGAACTGGAAAGGGTTTAGAGCTGAAGGGTTCTGATGGATTATCAGAGATGCAACAAGAGGGGAAAGCAGGAGAAATTCTAAAGCCTTTACCTGAAGTTGCCATACAGATCAGTGTGGCTGCAGGAACTGAGATTTTTGTTAATTTGAGTAATTTTACAGATTATTTTACCCAAATCCTGTGTATTAGTTATTAAAATCTCTCTGGTTGAGGTTGGTTTGGTCTCCCTCTGCTACAGATTATTTTCCAGAGGCAACAGAAGGTAACAGATCACTTCGAGGCGGTCTGGCATTATAATCTCTTAAATGAGATAACTGAACAGAATATTGATCCCACATTGTTAACTTATTGTGGCCTATTGAGTAGGGAGCCCTGCAAAGCTGTAATTTAGTTGGAGAATCCTCCAAACACACTATAATTTATTTTCTGTTCCTGATGAGCTTAATAGAAATATTTCACCCTGGACTGTGCAGACTGGTGGCTTACAGGCCATCAGTCCTGGTTTTATTTTAGATTTCTAGGTGATAAAACATAAGACTTCCAATATTTTTATATTATAATATTGTATATAAAATATATGTATAATATACATAAACTTTACAGCAGCAGTTGCAGTTTTGTCTGTTATTATGAAGTTCTGATATTTAAATTTGAGGAGGTTCCAAACATTTTCCTCCAGAAGAATCTTTCCTGTGGTGTTGTGAGTGCTGGGTTACTGTTTATACACTAAACTCACTGCATAGTTAATTTCCTTGAAATGAAATTTTAAAGAATTCAGTTTGTTAGTCTTGCTTTTTAATGTAGTGATATTTTATAGAATAACAGATAATTTATAACCATTGAGGCAGATTATTTTATCTCTATGTCCTGTGAAGAGAGCTCACCATCCCCTAATATGAAGCACAATCCTGCACACTAGAGCAGCACAGAATCTGAAAAATATAAAAGCTGTGAGAGAAGCAGAGAAAAGAACAATCAAAACAATTCTTATCTCATTTGCTTCTCCTATGTTTGTAAGCATGCAGAATATGTTAGAAAATTATTTACCTAAAAGAATTTAATAACTAAATTCTACGAAAAATTATTTTGCTTCCTTAACCAATCACCAAAAACTGTATCCTGACTGTCAGGAGATACAAGTTTTCTTTAATATTTTTCAATAATTAAAAGTTAATATAATACAATACGATATAATATAATGTAATATAATATAATATAATATAATATAATATAATATAATATAATATAATATAATATAATATAATATAATATAATATAATATAATATAATATAATATAATATAATATAATATAATATAATTTTAACAAAACAAATATTCAGCATTCCAAAACCTTAAAATGTGGATGGACAGGACATCATGACCTCCAATGCTTTACCTCCCTTGCTGCTCCTGTGTCTCTTTCCCCAGCTGATGTGGCCTTCTCTAATTCCTGGCTCACTTCTGGATTCCCACCCTCTAATTCATTTTCTGAGGACAGAAAAGGGTATTTAGCCCTTGGAAGTGAGCCCTGATTGCCTCCCATTTCACGGCTCCTCCAGGCATTCTGCACCTTTGCTCGCTGCAAAAACGAGGCAGGAAAACACAACAAAAATCTATTTGGAACAGCCAAGGAAAAACTGTCTGCATGACCCCTGTAAAGATGGCAATGTTTCAATCTGAAATGGATTGCAGAGCACAAAAATCGTGGGCAGGTGAACTCTGCCTGCAGGACGGAGTGCTGCCTGGCATGCTGCAGGAAATGCTGACCTCCTTCCTCTGTAGAGATAAGAATTTCTGCTGCTGCTGAGGAATGATGTGCTCATAACCAAATCCCTGTAATGGGGAGCACACAGCTCACACCGAGCCCACTGCTGGGGGCTCTCAGACGTTATCGGAGCAGCAGCCACCCTTTGACAGGCGTGAACTGCGGGAATGGGAGTCAGACTTGGTGGGAAGTGGTAATAAAAGGCAAATAAACCCAAGATGGGAGATATTCACCCATTTATTCAGCTTGGGTAATTCCCAGAGCTGAAGATCTACAGCTGGCATGAAGTGAGAAGTGACAACCTTCTTGTTTTGTGGATTTACCAAGGAAATTTAACTCTTACCTGGGCTGGGAACTGAAAATCAGTAGCAGGAACTGAAAATGAGGAGCTTGATTGTTATGTAGACTCATTTAAAAAAAAAAAAAAAGAAGCCAAACATGTTTGATTTGGTCTAAATTAAGGAGGCTTTTTTGGGAGGAAATTTGCCTAAATTTGCTTTTTTGGGAGGAAATTTTCTGGGTGCTCCACAAGGAGCTGAGCTCAGCAATCTCCTGACAGAACAAATATGGACCATGGTTCTTCAGCCTTCTTTTAGCAATTGAAGTAGGTGATTGGTATCCCAGTGTACTACTCACCAATAATAAAGGTCTTGTAAAATAGATGCTGATAGGCAGAATATTTAGAGAAAATGAAGGTTTGGTGAGAATAGGTGTGAACTGCAGAAAAGGGAGTCAGACTTGGTGGGAAGCGGTAATAAAAGGCAAATAAACCCAAGATGGGAGATATTCACCCATTTATTCAGCTTGGGTAATTCCCAGAGCTGAAGATCTACAGCTGGCATGAAGTGAGAAGTGAGAACATTCTTGTTTTGTGGATTTACCAAGGAAATTTAACTCTTACCTGGGCTGGGAACTGAAAATCAGGATCGATTCTTGATGTAGACTCATGATTATTATGTAGAGTCATCCAAAAAGAAAACCAACAAAAAAACCCCAAAAAAACTTGTTTGATTTAGTATAAATTAAGGAAATTAAGGAGGCTTTTTTGGGAGGAAATTTGCCTAAATGGCAGTCAAGGTGCTCCACAAGGAGCTGAGCTCAGCAACCTCCTGGAAGATCAAATATGGACCTTCAGCCTTCTGTTAGCAATTGCATTGGGTGATTGGTATCACAGTGCACTACTCACCAATAATAAAAGTCTTGTAAAATAGATACTGGTAGGCAGAATATTTAGAGAAAGTGAAGGTTTGGTGAGAGCCTGCTAAATTAACAAATATTCATAATTTGTTTTTCCCCACTGCCATTAATGTTCCATTGGCTGGTTATAAATATCCAGGTAATAATAATTTCCTGCATCTGAGGAGGGAGTAATGAGCAGCCTGGAGGCAGCTTGCAGGACTCAGCATAATGGGAGCTGGCTCCTGGGCCAGGATTGTTCCTGCAGAGCACAGGGAATGACATCCCAGTGGGAGCCACACTCAGGCACTGCCCCAAACACTGGTGAGGTGGGAATTACCCACAAATGTTGGGCGTGTTTAGCAATAAGATTATCCAGCCACTATTAATCTTGTTATTTTGGGACATTCATGCACTGTAAGAGAATCTTTGCAGCTAACTCAAAGAAATACCAAGTAAATTCTAGGCAAGGAGCAAGTTGTGGGTGTTCTGCAGCTCTGACATTTTCCCTGGTCTCTGGCATTTTGTCCATTTCTATATATCATCACCATGACTACAGTGGGAATGTCTAAGAGAACTCCAGGATAAATCTGACAGCACCTCCTTAGAAGCACTTAAAATCATGTAATTAAGTAAGAAAATGCAGCTGATTGAGGAGGTTAGAGCTGCCTCACAGAAGATTACAGCACATTTCATGATTAACAATCAGAACATTCTTTTCCAAACCTCTGCCTAATTTAGCAGGCTAAGGTTTCAGCTGGGGCTCTGCTCTCAGTGCTGCGAGGAGGGAGGGAGAAGGGTAATTTCCCACCGTTTTCACTGCTTTCCTGGTGTTTACTCCAGTGTCACTCTTCCTGCTAATTTTGCTGCCTGGGTTAACTGACTTAACAGAAGTGGTGAAAAGGCAAAAAGGTCAATGCTGCTGATCACAGTTCTGTAATTCCCTTCAGCCCCTTGGCAGTGGATAATTAGGATGGAGGAACAGGATAAAAACAAATCATTTTAGCGACAAAAACTTTGCACCCATCAGTTAATGTGCCAAAATTCATCTTTTCTCTACAATTACAGGTTGGTTTCAGAGACAAACTTGTGTTTATTTCCTGGGAAAGGCATTTCTGTGGAACTCTGCAGGTAAACTGCTGGAGAGAAAGAAAAGTGCTTCATGCATGGAACACAGGGGTGTTATTAAGAGTTTTAAATAGAAAATGTTGTTTTGGTGTAAAAAAATCGAAATGGATGGGAATGGAAGGGAATTTAGGGACTGGATCAAAGGTGTGAATCATTGGAGGGAGTGACAGCAGGAAAAGGATCCTGAGGGACAATTTGGGGGTTAAATTGAGCAGGAGTTGGCTTGTGAGCCCTGCTGGGTTAGAGGCTGCTCTCAGTGGGAGGACAATGCTCAGCTCCATTTCTCTGTGCCCTGCACACCTGCACCGACATTCCCAGGTGGCAGCATTGGGAATTCTGCACTTTGGTGACAAAATGAGGTTTTTCAGGTGTCTGATGTGACGCTGTGGCAGGGGGAAGAAAGGTCCTTAAACACAACTTAGCTCTGAGCCAGGTGTTTTACCTTCCTTCTGTCAGTATTTGATTTATTATTTTTGATATATTATTATTTTTGATATATTATGGAGTTCTGGCCATGTTCCCTAGGCTTTGTCATCTTTAAAAAAGTTAAAAAATATGTAAATGAATGTGTAAATTGCCACCTATTTGCTTGGCAGCCTTCATAAACTTTGCTCATTTTGCCTTCCATGGTAACTGAGTCCATGTCAACCTCCACTTTTCCCAGGGAAAGTTGTTGAACTTTTGCTCCATCACTTTGTCAAGTGCCCATGTTGTGAATTACAGAAAAAGGAAATATTCCTGTTGTTTAATTCCTTTCTGTACATCCGCACTAAAATTGAGGTGGTTTTTTTTTTTTGTGCTAAATATATTATTTACAAGAGTGTTAAAGGTTGGAGAAAAACTGGAAGTGTTGCATAGAAGGCTTAAAAAGGAAAGAACTTCTTATTTTCTATGAATATTATTTCACAAAATAAATACCAACTGCATGCAAGGGCAGGAGCCCTGAGAATAAGGAGTCAACACATGCAGCCATGGAATTGGGAATTTTTGCACTCAGATCCTTTGAGGGAAGAGTTTTTTTTATCTTAAAATTTGTGGTGAATACTGATTTCAATTGCATCTCCTTTTGGATATATTATGCAGGGTTTTTGCAATATTTTAAAGATATTTTTGCTCTTACATAGAAAGTAGTAATTGGAGCAATCATGGGGAAAAGCAGCAAGATTTTCCCCCACAATACAGTACAGATTTAAGTTTCCAAGTCCTTTAAATGAGTAATGCACTGTGCTTGCATCTTCATTCTCCTATTGCAAAATTCAGTGTGATTTGTGGAGGGAATTAAAATTAAAGAGCACATCCCTGATAGTAGAGGCCTGGTTTGAGTGTAAATACAGTTGGAAATGCCCTGTGCCTATGTCTGTATGTCTCAGGTGTGGCAAAACTGATGATAAATTTGACTTTTTTTTTTCTTAAAACTCTTGGGGAAGCGCCAGCACAGATATCATTATTAGCATATGTTAAAACAGAGCGAAAAATGCTCTTTACACAAGAGCTGCCTCTGGAGTGATCAAATATCTCCATTGCTGCAGGTCAGGATGTGCAAATGAACAGGAATATTCAAGTATGGAAGCACTGCCAGGGAATGACAAAAGGTTTTCAGCAAACAGGAGCTGGATGGGTTTTTTTTGGGTTTATTTTCTTGGCATTTTTTTATCCTGGCTGCATGACAGGATGATGTGCAGTCCACAGGAATTATTGGCTCAAAGGAGAAGAACATGAAGCAGGCATTTAAGATTCAAGTCTGTAATTAACTTACCTCGAAATGATCTTTCTTGGAGGATTTATACTGCCAAGGGTTGTGGGGCTGAAAAGCTGAGATTTTCCCACTGAGCAGGCATGGCTCAGGTGCAGAGTTAATCTGAAGGGGAGAGCACTTCAGTGTTTGGGATTCATGGTGCTTGTAAGAAAATAAAGGAGAAGGAGCTGGAAACGGGGCCTGTGACAGACATTATCTAACTCTGTGCGTGCTGAGAGAGGGGGAGAAGAATCAGAATTGTTGTCAGGCTAGAGCAGCAAATGGAGAATTTTGTAGAAAGTGAACAAGCCTGCACCTTTGAGATAAAAATAGGTAGAGCTGTGGATGTAACTCCAAATTATGTAAGCTCCTTTAAAGCAAGGATTCCAGCCCCTTTTCAGGCAGAGAAGATTGGTGCTTATAGCAAGTTTTGATATTGGGTTGGTGCTGTTTGGGTTGTTCTGTGGCTCTGTTCCTTTTTATGATCCAGTCTTTAATTTCAGCATATTTGTCCTTTTCCAGCCATGCAGCAAATGCCAGAAAATCTGAATATACCCTGCTTGTCCTACAAGAGGGAGCTGCTTCCACCCAGGGCCAGGGTGGCTGGGCAGCATGGGGGGCTGGAATTGAATCGTCTTTAAAGTCCATTCCAACATCAAAAATTCCATATTTCTATGAAGAGATGCTTTGCTTGCTCAAGGCATTAATGAAAATAAGAAAAAAGAATTTTAACAGCGTATTTTGTTCTTGCTCAGGGCATCTCCTTTGTATGAATGTTTGCATCCCTCCCTGTACCTGAGAAGTGCTGGGTGAAAATTGGCCATTCAAGAATATGTGAAAAGCTATAACTTTGCATGGTTTTCCCCTGCAATAACCCCATTTTCCCCCTGGAAAACAAATTATCTTCAAGCTCTACCTTCATTTCAGACCACTGAAGATGCATGAACTTGTAATGTTTTCCCCAGAGTTGCCTTTTTAGCTGATATTATCCCAGAGTGTTGTAAAAATCTCAAGAATATATTTTCAGATTGGAAAATTGCAGCACTCTGTTTCAGATGTGTTGAAATGTTGTGTTCCAGCACCAGTAAATGGCTCTTTGCAGTTTTTAAACAAGATGTGAATCCTGACATATTTCTGGTACTTCTGTTTTGATTAGTCAGAATTACCCAACAACAACAACAAAAAAAAACCCCATTCTGCCAGGGAGTTTCTGGTTGTCCTGTTCTGCTTTTTTTAAAAGTGTAATTTTTCATCCATCTGGCTGCTGCCAGCCTTATCCTTGGATTTGTGCATCTCCTACAAGAGTGACTGATTTGAAGCATTTTTATTTTCAGCCCAGCTGCCCTGCAGTTCCTGGGTCAATTGGTGAGAAATGCCATTCCTGACCCAGAGGTGTGGCTCTCAGAGAATTGCCTGGGGATCACAGAGGGAGGGAATGTGATTTTCAGCTATTTTTAGGCGTCCAGATGTACCTTGCTGAGTGAAAGTTAGAATAACCCTGAATATGGTGACTCCATATTCATCATGCTTCATCCTTCCTCTCTTTCTTTCCAAATATGTGTGAGGGGATGGATGGGCAGAGTCGTTTCAGAGAATCCCAGAATGGTTTGGGCTGGGAGGGTCCTTAAACCCACCCAGTGCCACCCCTACCACGGCAGGGACACCTCCCACTGTCCCAGGATGCTCCAAACCCCATCCAGCCTGGTCTTGGACAATTCCAGGGATGGGAATCACCAGCCCCATCCCTCTGTGGGATTTTATTTATGGCAAAGTGAACCCTGAGATCAAATCAAGCCATTGTCACAGCCAGTGCATGGAAACTCTGCTAGAAACATGAGCCCCACATCATCATCCTCCTCATTTAATCTGATATTTTCCAGATTTTCATCTTTGTTATATTCTGAATTGTTTCCTTAGGTACTTCCTTAATCAGTATTGCTGCAGGTAGTGCTGGAATGGGGGTGAAATAACTCTTGTGGAATAGGTGAGAAACTTTGAATTTGGGGTGCCTGTTTCACTCATTCCACTCACAATTTTATTCAGAACAGTTCATGGGATTCTTTTGGGTTTTTCTAATTATTCCCATCAAGTTTCCAGTGTGAGTTTGTGTAAGGAGCAGGTGGGATAGCACTTTCCAGAAAAAACGTGGGCACCTGGACACTTGCTCTAACAAAGCTTCTGAAAATGTCCAAAAATCCAAATTTATTAAATGTCAGAACTGGGAACCAGCAATCTGACAGTGCTTCCATGGCCTTTGCTACAGCAGGAATGGGAAGATGAGGGATGAGTTAATCAACCAGTTGCTAATTTCTCTTTAATCAATAACATCCTTAATAAGTCCATGTTATCAAAGGCTAAAGCATAAATTGCTCTGCTGCCTCCCATTACTGCTCACAGCAATCAGTGCTACCACTATTAATAAAATAGATCTAAATTTCATTATCATCACTTGAAACGAGCTTGTGTTCACCTCTGGCTTGAGCTCTTTCATTGTCCTCAATTGTCACAGCAATGGGGACCCTCTCCAGGGCCTCCCCACTGGGATTTGATTTTGGGCTGGGAGGGGAATTTAATTGATATTTTTCTGATCCTCAGATTTGAATTTCCAATTCAATCTCACCCTCAAATGGGAGCAGCCACAAATCCAAATGCCTTGCTGAAGCTGCACAAAGTGAATTATGTGGATAACAATATTTCATCAGGCTTGGAAAGTGGCTGTGTTTTGTCCAAAGCAGTAAAACTGTGTAAATGAATCTCTAAGTCACTGTAATATTCATGACTTGGATCTCATCCTTTAAAAGCAGGGGGACAGAGGAGGGAATTGCCTCTTCCCTTGGTGGAATTCTTTTATTTAAGCCTGCAAATAATATTTTAGAAAAAAATAAAATCCTTCACAGGTTTAAGTAATTTCAAATGTTTTATGTCAAAGCTGGTGAGGGCCAGTTCTCTCTGCCCTTCTGCTCCTCAGACTTTCTTTTCTTCATGGGTTTCATTCAAACCTTGGATTATCTTGGCCTCAGTGGGCTTTGGGTCATTATTTGGGGTCTCTTCAACCTTTGATCAGTTGGTCAGTCCTGTCTTTTTCTGTCTTTATTGTCCTTTAATTCCTGTTGCTCCATCCAGCTGGCCCCATTTGCTCCCATTAGTGCTACAATTCCTCCCTACCTCAAGCAGCTTTGAAGGATAAGCTTAAGAAACAAGCTAAGTACAAAAATGAAAATAAAATAATCAAATAACCCCACCTTCACAATATTTTAAAGCATTTTTTGTCTATTCTTTAATTACATTTTGGTTAACAAATCACTAAGCAGCTCCCTCAGTTATGTCTGTCTTGCTCCATGAGTAACATTGTGGAATAATTAAGAGTAAGGTTTCCTTTAAACATTTCAAAGCCCTGTATCATCAATAATAATTTTTTCCTGCTTTTCCTCAGCAGCCCTAAATTCAATAAGGCTTTGGTGGGAGCCAGTCTGACCAGCACGTGATGCTTTATCAGAGACATCTCAATTCTGTGTGCATCCCTTTGCCAAAGCATCTTCTGAAGTAGTTTTGGGTTGAGATTTACAGAATGCAGTTTCTTACATTTTCTAGGAATTCCTACCAATGTTTTTATGCTACTTGATGGAAATATTTCACCTCTAAATGCCCAGGTTTCTCAGTCCCACCTACACTGAGGGCTGTGATGTAACAGCAGCAGAGACTTTTGAAAGTTTGATCCAAATTCGGGGCTTCTAACGGGCAAAAAGTGATGTAATTAATAATTGTTCAACACCAAATATCTTCAACTCCTGCATTGTGAACTTCCACTGGCAGCTGTGGAAATGCAGATGTGCTCAGCCCAGGTTTATTTCTGTCAGCTCACTCACCAAACAACCTTAGGGCATGGATGAGTGATCAAATATGATCTAGGGGATGTCATTCCAAATCTGGAATTTGTGGTGGGAATCCTGCTGCCACCTGCTGTCAGACAAGAAATTGGGTGTTTCCCTGCGGAATCCAGTGATTCTAACCAATTTTTTAAAAGTTACAATTTTAATTTCCACATTTTTTACTTATTGAATTTCAAGCTCTTTGCATTTCCTCCCTTAAGAAGACATTAGTTTCATAACTTCTCATTTGTTCTCTTATCAAAGCCGGTCTGTTGAACATCTGTTTGGCAGTTCATTTTTAATATTTCCATAAACTGCAAGTGTGGGTAAATTGCAGGGTGTGATGTTGATGGCTTGCATTTATTGCAGGTGGGATGTGGGGAAGTGGAGGGCTCATCAGCAAGGGAATTTGTGTCTGTGATTTTGTATCCCAAAGCACTGAAACACAACATTTAAGACTGCCAGATGTTGGTTTAGATGGAGCATTTCCTACATGACTCAGGAATGTTTCTGACTGCTGTTTGTGTTCTGGGCTGGAGCATTGGCAGAGATGGGGGGAGAAGGAAGGGGAGAAGGAAGAGCTTCTGTTGTGGAAGGGGTGGATAATGACGTGTTTTCATGGGCTTGGGGTTGATATCTGAGCCAAGGAATAGCTGTGATACCTCTGATTTCAGGCCTCCAGTCAGTGTGGATGGGTGCAGAGAGCACCCAGTACACGAGAGTGTTATTTACCCTTCAACTTCCACTTTCAGACCCAATCCCAGTGATTTTACCTTGGCTTTTGTCTCTCAGCATTAATAACCACTATCAAAGAGCCCCTACTCTGTCTTTAAAACAAAAAAGCGGGACATAAATTCAGGAGATGAAAAGGGCATGTGGTAACAAGGGAGAGTCGGCACTGGCTTTGTTCATGGGATGGATGGATGGATGGATGGATGGATGGATGGATGGATGGATGGATGGATGGATGGGGAAGGAAGGAAGTGGCGGAAGGAAGGAAGGAAGGACGGAAGGAAGGACGGAAGGAAGGAAGGAAGGAAGGAAGGAAGGAAGTGGCGGAAGGAAGTGGCGGAAGGAAGTGGCGGAAGGAAGGAATTGGATGGAAGGAATTGGATGGAAGGAATTGGATGGAAGGAATTGGATGGAAGGAATTGGATGGAGGGATCCATGGATGGATATATTGTTGCTGAGATGGTCACAATACAAAGCAACACTCCATTTTCAGAAGGCTTCAAACCTGTTTTTATTGTTTATTTTATTTATAAAAAGCATGCTTGCTTTTTATACATTCTTACAAAACTCTTCAGTTTACTCAATGGTCACAAGAGACAAACAAATTGCTCATTGAAACAGGCAGTTGCAGGTTTCTCTTATTTCTCTTTCTTTCTTTCTTGGTTTCCATGCCAATGGCCTTGGTAGAAAATTCTTTCAGGGGTAAACATGGATCCTCTTATCAAACTTCTCTCTGGCTCACAGAAGTAGCTGTAAAACCTCTTCCACATGGATGGATGGATGATGGATGGATGGATGGATGGATGGATGGATGGATGGATGGATGGACGGACGTCCCATTCTCCTCATGGCATCATTGTTGTAGTAGGACATCAGCATATTCCTGCACTGAGGGTTTAAGCTAAAATGAGCTGCAAAGTGCTGCAAATCTGTACTGAATTCATCTTTGAGGCAATACAGGGATGATCTGGAGCTCCTTGAAGCCATAGAAAATGCTGCCTTTGGCTTCAGCAGATTTGGCTGAGACCCTGAGAGCTGGAGCAGCTCAGCTCCTTTGTGTGGTTCTTAACAAGTAAAGCTGAAATGAGAGAACCTGCTGGTGCTGGAGATGGAAGGTGCTATTTAAACAGAGAGAGAATCTCCTTTCTCTTTGCCTTTTAGGCTCTGATTTCTAATGGTCACTATAGCAACAGGAAGCAAAGAGATGAAGAACTGGAAAACATGCACTTCACTATGACAAGTTCAATTTACAGCCAGCTCAGCAAGGTAACAAATCTGTGTCATGTTTAATGAGAAGCTGTGCACAGGTAACAGAGCAGCAAAGGTTGGGATGTGCTCCGAGGTGGGGAAACCTGAGTTTGACTACATGCTAATGACTCTTCCTCATTAAAGACCTCAGGATGAATAAAACGTTGTGGTGGAGCCTGGACTTGTGTCAAAATGGCTCAGATTGGGCAGGGAGAACATCAATTTTACATTTTGGGTTTTAACTCAGCGTTTTTTATGCTCTGGGTGTGGCAGCAGCGGGGCTGGGGCTCAGGGCTGCAGCAGTGCCTGGGCTCACACTGTGTGTCAGGGGGTCCCAGAGGCATCAGGGCATTTCAAAAACCAATTCACTTGTACAAACAACTAATCTATAAAAACATGGCCCAAAGGCAGCTCTTGCTCTGGAGACAGAGGCACTCAAATTTCCCACCCCGGAGTGCTGGGGCAGCTCTGAACTCCCAGTGCTGGGAGCAGGACAGGACTTCCCAAGCAGCAGGATAAAATCTGCCTGAAATACATTTTGTGTCTGTCACAACTGGATTTTTTGGGCTGTCTTATACCATGAGCTGTCATGGGCTTTGTTGGAGAATGGTTCTGCTCACAGAAAATCAGATGTGTGGGTTGCAAGGGGGGCACAGGATCCGTGTCCGTGAGTGTGGGGTTCTGGTTATTGTGTCTCACCCAACAGAACTTTTTTGCTTTTGTTTTTGGTGTTTTTTTTTTTTTTTTTGCTTCATTTTCCTTCCCCCCTCCTGCCAACAGCCTGATTTTCTCTTTGCTGATTAGGCCATTCTGTGCATTTTTGACTGTTCTCTCCAGCACATCTCTCCTGCCTGTCCAACCCCCTTTTCCATGTGCTCCCTGCTGTGATATGAGCACTACAGATCAAGAGGACAATCAGCTGGAGAACAATATGACAGCAGGTGGGGATTATTCTCTCCCTTCTGATGTGACTCAAATACGTGTCAGTCACCAAACAAAACCCTCTTTCAGTTTAGAGGCAAAAATAGATTAGTACATGGGTAAATCAGCAACAATAGATTATTTTTTTTTTCTCTCCACAAATCTGCATTTTTTTCCCCCTAATGCTGCTTTTATGCATCTGACTTTTAGCAGCTGTGATTTCTGTTCCTGGTGAATGTACATGGACTTTATTCAGCTAGATCAAGCACTTTTGTGTCAGTAATTACTGTGATGGAGCAGTTCAGCACTGGGCAAGGTTGTGCATGCTGTTAATATTATGCCTCACTAGTAGGACTGTACTTGTGCAGAGTCTTTAGAGGCTAAGGAGTATAATCAGGAGATAAAGTGGATTCTGTGTGAACACAAAAAGGGTTTAAAAGGTTTGCAGGAAAGCAAGCTTGCCTTCAAACCATCAGTCCAGCAGATGTGAGAACCTGGATCAGCCTGAGCTTGTGTACAGCCTCTCTCCTGCTGCCTCAGCACTGCCAGAACTGAGCAGCACTGAGATCTCTGGGGCTGAGGGAATTCGCTCTGTGGGTTAGAAGATGCACAGTGTGCATCTGGGCTTGGGTGCTGGAGGAGGGAGGAGGCAGCAGCATCCCAACATCCCAGTGATCCCATAGATCTCATACATCCCAGCATCCCATCATCCCAACATCCCATACATCCCAAAAATCCCGTCATACCAAAATCCCAGCATCCCATACATCCCATCATCCTAACATCCCATACATCCCAAAAATCCCAGCATCCCATACATGCCATCATCCCAACATCCCATACATCCCAAAAATGCCAGCATCTCAGCAAACCATACATCCCAACATCCCAAAAATCCCATACCTCCCAGCATCCCATACATCCCATAACTCCCAAAAATCCCACCATCCCCTACATCCCCACATCCCATACATCCCATCATCCCACCTTCCCACCATCCCAGCAGTGTCTGGTGCTGCTGTGCCCATGGATATTGCCCTCCTTTATACGCCCTGTGTAACTCAGCCCCTTTCCATTTCCATGCCTTGTTTGTCCATGGAAGTGTTGCTGTTTCTCTGCTCTTCCTGCCCTGTCTCTGCAGCCTGCTCTTCCCCTGTGTTTGGGCCAATGTCCTCTCTCAGGAGCACTCCTGGTGTCACCTCCCTGTCCCACTCACTGGAGCTGCCAGGGTGCTTCTGACTCTGCCTGACTTTGCCACCTCAACTCTGCTCACTCACATTTTCCACTCCATCACACTCAGATTCCTCATCCTCTCTTTTATTTCTGTCCAAAATTCTTCTCTTTCCTGTTTTAGCCATAGAAATTTTCACTTCTCCTGCTTCCTTTTTGTTCCTCTTCATCAGTGCTGCTGCCTTTCTCTCCCAGAAGCTTCAGTTCCTGCTCAGAAATGCTCCCCTTGCCCTTTGAATTAATAGTTTGATTTCCTTCCTCCTCTCTAGCCCATGCCCTGGTGAATATTTGTTGATTTTACCTTAGCTAATGAGCATTTGATGTACTTAAATAATCACTGGAGCACTGCTTGGGACCCCATGTGTCCCCTTTCCTGGATGAATGCTCTGAAGAGGGGCCAGATGACGATGATTAAAAAAAAAAGTAAAATAAATTCACTTTAGGCAGCAGAACAAATCTTTAGCTGTCCTCTGCAAAGTGGAACAGCTTCAGCACAGCCTGCAGGCTGGCAGCCAGGGCTGTCTTTTGGGAAGCAGGAGATATTTTGAGCCCAGCAGCAGAGAGAACAGAACCCAAATTGCTGAGCTATTAGCTGAAGGCAGCTCTGCTGTAACACACCACTGATCTCCCTCCTCCCTCCTTTTGTCTCTCAGGAAAAGGTCTTGGCTCTGTGCTGTGAGGAGCTGGCTCAGTCCTGCGTGTCCTGAAGGGAGCAGAGAGCTCCCTGCCCTCTGCATCCCCCCTTTCATCCCCTCCCACTCAGGGCTGGCTGCTGGCCCAGCAGAGCTCCTCAGGTCACACTTTGGGTCCCAGCTGGCCCAACCCACCCTGGGGTCCCCAGGGATCATCAGAGGGGCAGATTCAGCCCGGGGAAGATGCTGAGCTCAGGGTTGGTTTCAGGGCAGGTCCAACCTGGGGAGGATGCTGAGCTCAGAGCTGGTTTTGAGGCAGGCTCAGTGCTCTCTGCACCTCATGGGTTTGGGTTTGGATGTTTCTGGCACAGCAGGGATGTTCTGGTTTGGATGTTTCTGGCACAGCAGGGATGTTCCTGGTGGCTCCCAGCTCCTGGAGCACTGGGCTGGACATCCCAGGGCTCATCCACATTCCAGCCTGTGACATTCACATTCTCTGAACAGAGAGAGAGACAATTCTCTCTTCTAGGTTCTTTTTCCTGGAGAAGCACAGAGAGAAGAATATAAAACAATCCTTATCCCTATTCTCTGCTCCATGTAAAAAACATGTTGTTTTTACACATGTAGAATGTGTTAGGAAGATGGTTTACCTGAAGGGATTTGGTAATTGAATTCTAGTGATAGTTGTTTATATTAATTAACCAATCACTGTGTCCTGGCTGCAGCACACAGTCACAGGTTTTTCTTTAGCATGTAATTTAGTATAGTATAGTATCTCTTTAATGTAGTATAGTATAATGTAATATAATATAGTTTTAATAAAGAAATTGTTTAGCCTTCTGAATCAATAGAGTCAGATATCAAGAATTTCCTTCATCAGGGACACCCTGCCTTCAATGCCAGCCCCATCAGTGCTCAGGACTGCAGTGCTGCCTCTCCCTGCCCTCCCAGCCTTGGGACAGCTCTGTGCTCTTTGCCACTGTCCCTTTCCCCTGTCAGGACCAAAATGTGACTCCTTTCCATCTCCTTTCCATCTCCTTTCCATCTCCTTTCCATCTGCTGAGGCAGATCCCAGCACTGGGTTGGGGGTTAAGGCAGCATCTCCTGGGGAGGGAAATCCATGTTCCTCTATCAATGTCTGCCCTGCTTTTATCTCTGCTTGACATTTTCTCTTTCCCACAGTGTGATCCTCAGCCTGAAATAATTGAAAAGCAATATAAAGTGTCTTATTTATCTTTGTTCAAGATAGCAGCTTGTTCTACCCTTAAACTCTCCAAGGACTCGGGGGCAGATTTTTTCCAAGCCCTGCTTTATTTTTGGGCAAGCAGCACAAAGTTCTCTAATGTCTATAAAACTTGGGATTGCTTTCTGCACACTCCAAACAGGTGATCATGCAGCCCTCCAATCTTTCACTTCTTTATGGGGTTATCATCTTGTGTCTCTCCAATTTTAAGGATTTTTAAAGTGCTGCTTCTCTGCTGTGCTTTCATTTTGCCAAGATCTCACATCTTGTTTGCTGCAGGTTCAGGACTTGGCAGACCTTGTCTTTCTGCCATAACTTTTTGGGATCAAAGCAGCTTTGTCTTTAAAAATGCAATTGGTATTGAATTATTTTATTTTTATTAAGAGTGTTGAAAAAATAATCATCCCAGCAATAATCTAAATGGAACATTGCAGCTCAGTTATGTAAATATTTAAAATTTCTGTCTCATTTTAGGTAGAGAGAATCCAAAATGTCTAATTCTTATGGAATGAGGACAGCTTTTAGGTATTTGTTCCTGAAAAACCACACTACTAATTAGTTGTGTGTTTTACTTTCCTTGATCTTTTTTTTATACCAGCAATAGGTTAACAAAAACCTGTGACATTTTTTGGTTGCTCTTGAACATTTTCTTCTAGTTTTAGCTAGATACTTTAAATGATATATATACACACACATATATCTATCTGTCTATCTATATCTATATATCTATATATCTATATCTATATCTATAAAACTATATAACTATATCTATATAAAATTTTAACTATATCTCTATATATATAAAACTATATAGCTGTAACTATATATATATATAATATATATATTAAAAAGTATATAATGGTATTTTGTGTCTGTAATTACAGCTTTATAATATTTACCAAACTAAGTTACCTTCTTACTAAAAATGAGACAAAGAATTTGGGGTGTCATGCGTCAGGGTTTGTGTGGTTTATGGGTTTTTTTTGTTACGCCCTAAAAATGTGTGTATGCTTCAGATCCTTTATGGGCTGCTGTTTTTGCTATTTTTCTTTAGAAATTTTATTTAGAGATGGCTGAACAGGATCCTTGCCCCATAAAGTGCATGTAAGGTAGAGAAGTTAAACAGGAGCCGAGGAGCTGTGAAGTGGAATGGTGAAATGGTGAGGTTTGTTAATCCCAAATAAAAACCCTTAGCAGTGCAGGGAGAAGACAACTGCGTAAAATCAATCATTCAATCAACCACAGCCCCACGTGCTCTGCTGGCACCACTTAATGCAGCCATAAAATTAACAGCTCCAATAATGAGCACGTCAGTTCCAGAGGGGGAGGCTGAGCAGGAGCGGGGCTGGTGAAGGAAACTCAGCACAACATGAACATCCAGCCCTGAGCTGCTGGGAATTGGGCCTTGGAAGGGTCTGCACAGAGCCTTGCAGTGCTGGGATGGGAATTCTGTGGTTTCTGAAGCTGTGGAGATGGAGTGAGCTCTGAAGAAATGTCCAAGGAAAGGGTTGGAGGGCCCTGAGCAAAGAAATGCCCAAGGAAAGGGTTGGAGGTCTCTGAGCAAGGCAGGAGGTGCAAAGCCAAGTCCTTGCAGCTGTTCCATGGTGCAGGTGTGGTCCCTGTCCTGTGTGGGACTGGGGTGTGGAGCAAGGATGGGTTTGGTGAGGGAAAAGCAATGGACAGGTAGGGTCTGGCCCTTCATCTGGCTGCCCCGTGCTGTGTCATGAAAACAGTTTAAAACCAGCTCAAAAAGGTCTCAGGTTCGAGAACAGAACAAAAAGTACTTTGGCTACTCATTGGCACAGGTTCCTGCAAGGGGAGATGAAAAGCCACGAGGTTTGGCAGAACGAGGATTCAGTGATTGAAAGCAAGGGCTTAAAAAAGAGGAGGGGCAAGAAGAGAGGGCTTTTGGCTGAAAATCAGTGGATTTGGTCAAAGTGTAGATAGCAGTGGACATGAACAAGGAGAGGTGCGGATGACCCTTGGTGACACCTCTTTGGAGCAGGGGAGGTGTCAAAATGTCCACAGGGTTGTGCTGCCAATATCCATCATGGAAATCTGAGCCATGTGATACCTTGCACATTCTCATTGTGTTCTCTGTCTCCTGTGATCTGGTGAGGAACTCAGGATCATTTTAAAGCACATTTCTAAGTCTCCTAATAAGCAAAAACCTGAATGAGGCACTCCAAAGCCAGGAGGCAAAGACATTGAAAAGCTTTTAGCTAAAATCCTTCATAATTCGGGGGTTTCATTAATTTTTTTTTAATTCTTCTCTCAAGTATTTAATTTCACCCTTTGGTCTTCCTGCAGCCATCATGTTTTAGCCATGCAGCATCCATTTGCCTGTAATTACAGTCATGTCATTCAGCTTTCAAACACCCCCTCAGACACTCTTATGGCAAGTGGAATTTTAAATATAAAGTGAGAGCTAATCAGCAGCCAGATTGAAGCATTGCAGAAAGACAGAGAAGCTGCTTGATATTCCTAAGAACTCTGGTGGCTGTTTTATGTGTGTTTTAAACCACGCTGTGCTTGATGACCTTGTAATGATGAAGTCTGAAGGGAAACAGGGACTGAATGATCACTTCTGAGCCCGATGCTTTCGGCAGAGCTCGATGCTCTGTGCATGGTCACAGAGAAAAAAGCTGTTTTCAAAGGTCAGGACGTGGATTTGGCACCAGGCCCAGCTACCTAAAAACATCTGCAGAGCTGCTGTGGCGCTGCTGATGAGCAGCAGGAGGTGGGGATCCAGATGTTCTCATTAGCAGCTGCTTCCCCAGTGCCTGCATTTCCCAGAGCTGTGCCATGCCCAGCACTGCGTGGTGTCCCAGGAGTGACGTTAGCACAAACCCAGTGTCACTGGCTGGGCAGAGCTGCAGGAACTGAAGTTGGTGGTGGGGGTGTTGTGTTGGGGAATGGAGTCCCACATCCTCCGGGATTTAGACTCCAGAACAGGCAGGTCCCAGCTCCTGAGTGTTTCACCTTGCTCAGAGCACAGGGCATCCAGGATGGCTAAAGTGGCAGAGCAATGAGGCACTGGGGGAGCTCAATCCCAAAATCCAGCCTTTGCTTTTGGCACCTTCGGCAGCCCCAGGGCCCTGCAGCAGGAGAAAGGGCTCCATTACCCTGGGCTGAGGTGCCAGCCTTGACCAGAGCTCCATTACCCCAGGCTGCAGGTGCCAGCTCAACCTTTCCTGACATCTCCCATGTCCTGGCAGTGTCCAGCTCATCCCCTGGAGCTGCCAGAGCTGCCTGATGGCACCAGGCTGGCTCCAGGCTCTGTGCCATGCTGAGGGGGTGCCAGCTCCCAGGTGTGTGCCACAGGGCTGTGCTGTCCCTCCTGCTGCTGATGCCTCAGGATTTCAGCTTTTCTATTTTCCATATATTTGTAATTCTTTAATTCTTTAGTGTGTAACTCCAAACCCCACACTCAGTGTGAGCTGCTGCTTCCCCATTTGGGGCAGACACAACAATTCCTCTGCAGCCTGGCAATCAAGGACACCTCACTGCCTCAGGGCCCAGAGATGGGAACAAAAGTGAGTTGGGGGAGCAAACTTGGGGTCAATGACTTCATCACCTGAAGCTGGAATTGGCAGATTCACCCCCAATATGCAAATGGACCAAACTTATAAAAGTGTGCAAATCCTGACCCATCATGCATTTTTGGATGCAGCCCCTGGGGGGCTTTGTCTGCCCTAAATGTACCTGAAGGCCTTCAATAAATAGAACAGCTTTTTATTTACTTAATTCTGTCTGACCTCTGGTTTTAGGTAGGCCCAAAAAGGCATCACTGCCAACTCCTCCATCCCAACCCCTCCACTCCAAACAGCTGCAGGCTCCTAAAACCAGTGCAGGGAAATCTCTGATCCCCCTGTGTCTGCCCCTGTACCCCACAGGAGCAGGTATCTGGGCAGGGGGATAATTGCTTTGTGGTGAGGCAGAGCTGGCACCATCCCAGGAAAAAGAATGGGCAGGGAATTGTTAGCAGAGCCCCCCCAGCTGCCAGAACGTGCCTGGAGGGAGAGCAGCTGCTCCAGTGGGCAGCCGGGGCTCCAGGGAAGGAGTCCAAGTCCCAGCCAGCCTCTGGGAAAGGCAAAGATGCATCACCTTGAAGCCCTGTCCTTGGAGATGCTGGCTGCTCCCTGGTCTTGAAATGAAACAACCTGGTTTTTCTGTTTTTCAAAAAGAGAGCTGAAATATTTTGGATACTTGATTATATAATTAGCTTTCAGCTGCTCTGAATACCGTGGCTTAATTATTCTGGGTTCCACTGTTCAATAATTAGAGCTGTCTTGTTTACTAGGAAATGTTCTGTTTGTTGCTCCAGGGTGATTTGTTTTATATTAATTTAAGTACCCAGGGCAAGTAGCATTTAAGTGTCCCAAATGCCAGCAAAGAACTGGGTTGGTTTGTTTTGCCTCTGGGCAGATTTGAGATGTTCCCAGAATGGACATAACTAACAAACTGTCTCTTGGTTTAAGATCCTTCTCTTTCCCAAATCTTTTTTCTGGTTTGTTTTTTTTTTTCTTTTTTTTTTTTTTTAATGTTTTCTCTGGAATTCTGTGTTGCCTGAATTGTAATTGCAGTTGGAGTTAATTCCAAGCTGAGAATTGACATAAAAACTTTGGCTTTGCCCCCGCAACACTTGGAGAAGTTGGGATGAGACTCTTCCCCCTTGGGACATGTGCTGTCAGCTCTCCTAGCACTTCATTGAGTTGACAATTTCTTTGTGCTTTGGGATCACCATTGCAGCCCCAGCTGGTTTGAAACACTTGTAGGGAAAAAAGGAATATAAAAGGAAGCTCAGGATTCAAATTGTAATGATTACAATAACTTTTTTATTAAGGTTGTGGGTGAGAGGAAAGTCTGCCGAGCTGATTGTTGACCAGCACCCCCAGGTCCTTTCCCAGTCATTAAAATATGAGTGTGTTTTGGAGAGGCCAGGTTTTGTCACCCAGCCAGCTCTAACTGTGGCTCTCTGTTGACAAAACCTGCACTAATACACTTTATCTTTTATCTTAGATGAGGAGGAAAACAAAGCAAGAGAAGGAATTGTCTGAAGAAAAGCCTCTTCTGCCCCTCATTTATAAATGTCTGTGCAGAAAACAGGGGGAGAATAAAGCAGCCACAGTGCCCAGGTCAGGGGCTGGGCTTTATACCAGGTGCAATAAATGAACCAAAGGCAGAATATTGACATATTTCAGGAACAAACTCATTGCACTGCCAGGTGAGACCTCCCTTCCCTCACAGTGGTCAGCAGCAGTGGCTTCTGAGAAAACTAGGGACATCTATAGAGGATTTAGATTTTTTTCTCCACCTACATGGAAATTGATGTGTCACCTATTCATCTGGGGTTTTTCCAAGCCTCTGCAGTATCCATTTGATGCCTGGCAAGGGGGAGGAGTGCGTGTCCTGTGAGGCTTGGCAGGCAGTTTGGAGTTCCATAGGCAGTGTGCTCACTCACTTATTTTTAGCCTGTTATTACTGGGCTGCTCTGGATTATTTAATGTTTGATATTGACACTCAAAATCCTCCTCCCTGCAGGCTGGACTGGCTGGAAGGAGCATCACCCATCTCTCTGCCTTTTGCTGAGCCTGATATTACAGAATCACAGAATCACCAGGTTGGAAGAGATTTTCAAGATCATCGAGTTCAACCCAACACCTCAACTCAACCCTGGCACCCAGTGCCACATCCAGGCTTTGTTAAACACACCCAGGGGTGGGGACTCCACCAGAAATTTATCTCCCTTTCTGTAAAAAAGCTTTTTCCTGCTATCCAACCTGTATTTCCCTTGGCACAGCTTGAGGCTGTGTGCTCTGGTTGTGTCAGTGCTGCTGGAGAAAGAGCTCAGCCCCAGCTGAGCACAGGCACCTTTCAGGGATTTGTAGATAAGGTTACTTAACCTTTTTGCAAAAATACCTGTCTGAAATAAGATCTTCACCTGTTGAAAGCAATGTGGACTCATTAAATAATTTCAAACAAGTGGGACTTGAAAATTAAGCCTTTAAATGCTAGTTATACAGAAGAATTTAGAAGTTTAAAGATGCAGATAGTCGCCTTGTGGGGTTTTAATTCTGGCTGCTTCTGTCAGTATTTAAATATCTATGAAAAAGTTCTGGAATGTTCTGCCCAGGGAGGTGGTGCAGTCCCCATCCCTGGGTGTGTTTAACAAAGCCTGGATGTGGCACTGGGTGCCAGGGTTTAGTTGAAGTGTCAGAGCTGGGTTGGATTTGATGATCTTGAAGGTCTCTTCCAACCTGGTGATTCTGTGATTCTCTGATTCACTGTGAAAAGACCCTAAATTTGAATTTATTTGAATGAAATTCGTTTGAATTCTCTTAGGACTCTCCAGTGCCAATGGATCCATCCCTGGAGGCTGCCATGGGCAGAGGGGGATGCACCTGAGGGATGCTCATGGTGGGGGAGCCCCACAGGGCCCTGACCCTGCCAAGGTGGGACCTGCTCCTGGACAGAGGTTTGAGTTTGGTGCCAGGAGGATTCTCCCCTGAGAGGAGAAAAAGCTCAGGTAGAAAACCCCAGGTGTTTGGGTAGTTTTACATCTTTTCTGCTAGTTTTACATCCTTCTGGTAGTTTTACGTCTTTCCTGGTAGTTTCACATCTTTTCTGACCTGTGGGATAGGTGAAGGCTCTGTCTGACTGCAGGCTATAAATTTTGCTCAGTTGTGTCTGTGAATTGCCATAAATTGTTACCAACTCTAAGTAGAGAGAAATGTGACTTTTTTATTGTTGTTTATTTTTTAATCAGCCCTGTGTAAACCTGTGCACACTTCTGTCATCAGAGACCCTCTTCCTTTTGCCCTTAGTGACATTTTTCCTGCCAGTCTGAAGACTGACTGTCCTGGACTGGCATTTTTCCAGTGTCAGTTCTTCTTCTGGTCAGCTTTTCTCTTCTTTCTTTCCTATTTTTCTTTTTCTCTCTTTGGTGACAGTATTTCTCTGTTCAGCCTCATTCTGTGCTAGACTCTTCCCCACCAGAACCCCCATGCTGGGATTTGGCTGCGTGTGCTGAGGACAGATAGCAAAGCCTGCTTGCAAGTGGCTCTGGATGCTCAAACACATGGGAGACGTCTGCTAGCACAGGAAATGTTTAACTGCACAGAAATCTACACTTCAGTGGATTTATGGAAATAAATGTGACTGCTTGTCGAAGGAAGGGGACCAGGACACCAGTTGGTTCATCACAGGCCCTTCAGGTCCGGTTCGGTCCCGGTCCCTCAGGTCATTTTGGTCCAGTTTATTGAAGAAAGTATCAAAAACTTATACAGCAAATAATAAGCTTATGAATATTCTGTAAGCCAAACAATCTATTGGTTAAACTATACCATGAACTCTTCCTCATTCCTTAGGGGTTACATCTCCCTTTTCTCATGTCTCTTTCACTGTTTGTTATCACACTACAGCTAGGCCTGTATCTTACAGGTGCAGGACTTGGAATTAGCCACAGTTTTGTACTTTTCCAGTCCTTAGCAGCTAAATTCCCAACAACTGCTAGTCAGGCCTGGAAGGTGTAAAAGTGTGCTGGAAGGAGAGGTTTGTCAGAGGGGAAGTGCATGAAATGGCTGTGCAGGAGAAGGGAGAGCAGGGCACGAGGATGTGGATTTGGGGCTTTGTTTTGTTGTGCATTCATCCATCAGGGTCTGGACTGGTTGTTTTTCCCTGTTTTACATGAATAGCAGTGTTTGCTCCTGTCCTGGCAGCCCCAATCCCCAGCTCTGTGCCGTTCCTGCCTGGACCAGGAGCTGGAATTGTGTTTGCACATCCTGAGCTCTTCCTCCTGCTGTGCTCCTGGGACAAGGAACACATCCACACAGAGGATCTGCTGCCTGTGTAAGTGCTGGATGTGGAAAGACTTTAGGGTTTTTTCAGTGCACAGGGCTGGAGTGTGTGACAGTGTTCACAGGGGTTTTCAGGTGAGGGAAGAGACGAGAATGTCTCTTCAAAGTTCATCCCATTCCCATGGGCAGGGACACTTCCACTGTCCCAGGGTGTTCCATCCAGCCTGGCCTTGGGCACTGCCAGGGATCCAGGGGCAGCCACAGCTGCTCTGGGCACCTGTGCCAGGGCCTCAGCATCCTCATGGTAACAAATTCCTTCCTAACATCTGATCTAAATCTCCTTCCCAGTGCTCCAAGTGGAGCAGCCTGGTCAGTGCTGTGAATTTTCCAGTGGATGATGCCCTTTAATTGAGTTCAAATGCTCAATCACATCTATGGAAATACCAGTAAACAAAACAGAACTGCAGTAATCAGTGGTGGCAGCAGCAGCTCTGCCTTTTCAGATGCTTTCCTGGCTTGGTAATTTAGGGGAGAAAATCAATTATGAGCTGATGGAGATGATTTGAGTTTGGCCTTTGGGGGATGAGGTCTCTGCTGCAGGTGTTCTGGACAGTGGGAATTTCTCTGTCTTGTCTTGGTTCAGTTGATCAAGCAATGATTCCTCCTAGGAGTGCATGGATAACCTTTTTTAAAACAACATGAGTGATAAAATATTTCAAGTCTGGCAATTTAGGGAGAAATGAGACTGTTTAATCCAGGCAATGAGAACTGGCAGCAGTACACTGAAACACTGGACTGGTATTTTCTTGCAGGTACGGCTGTAGATAAGAGCAAAGATAAATTTGTGATTGTTGCAGTAAAATCCCTTTTCTCTGGAAGACTTCCTCATAACTCAGCAGAGATTCAGAACCCCCAGACCCAGCAGAGGGGAATGGGTGCAGGCAGGGCCAGGAGGAAGGGGGGATGTGGCAGGATGGAAATGCCTGATTTGGGAATGCCTGTGGGGTAATGATGTGAGCATTTGGCCATTAATAGAGAATTCAAAGACTCTTGCTGGCGGAAGGAAACTTAAAATAGCCCAAACAGGTGAAATTAGCAACAGCAGGGGAAGCAGCAGAGATTTACAAAGCAGGCACTTGGGAAGCAGGGACAATAAAGCTCAGTAAACAAAGTGCAAAGCTGTTTGGAAGGTGCGTATGCTCTTGAGAGGTGTTTCCACAGTGCAAAGGCTCATTCTGCATCTGTTTGTGCATTTCAGCTGCCCAGGGCAAGATTCAGAGGAGGATTTAAGTGGTGCAGCTTTGTTGAGTGCAGCAGAATTTAGGAAGCTCATCCTCACCTTGAGGCTCCTGGGTGCAGGGGAAGAGTTCCCTTGGATTAATTACCTGTAATTGTCATTAAAGGAATGAGCAGATCTCATGTTTTCCTTGGCTGTGCTGCAGAACACCTCCAGTCTTTCACTCTCAGTGGCAGAGAATCCGGAATATGGAAATATTCCATTTATTGTCTGGTGTTGCCTCTCCTTCAACACTCCCTGCAGGAGCTTTTCCTGAGGGAAATTTCAGCCCAGAGTTTTATTTTCTCACAATGCTCCATTACTGCAAGGATTTACCTTGCAGAAAAAGCTGAAGAACCACCACAGTGGGACTGGGGCCAACAGGAGCAGGAATGTGTGCAGATTGAGCAGGATGTGCCTTCCCAAAGCCAGCAGTGCTGAGGCTGAGCTCTCCTGGCTGTGTGTGCAGCCCCTGGCACTGCCCCAAAGCTGCATCTCCACTCCATGCCACCATCTGTTGGGAAGGGCACTGGCTCCTTTTGCATGCCCTCAAGCCTCATTTGCACATGAAAAATGGTGACCCAGCTACCTGATGCCGAATTTTGCCCCAAAAGGCGAGAATAACTGCCTAAGAGACTCAGTTTAAGTCAACATAGACAGGAGGTATTTTATTACGACGCGTCGGAGAAATCACAAAAGGGATTTCTGAGTATCTCGTAACAAAAGCAGGCCTTTTATACAGTTTTGGGTGCAGGGTTTCATCATATCACATACATAATCATGTCTTTGCAAGCATATTCATAAGAGGCGTGGTGTGGGCGAAGCGTGGGCAGAGACATCTCTTTTGAGGATTATCTTGGTGGTCGTTCCGGTTGCCTTCATCGTGGGCAGGGGTCACCTGATGAGTCTTCCTCTTTAAACTTTTGAAATCCTATCCTAATATGGCCAATTCCCGGTGTACTTGGCTTGGTCCCCATGGCTTGGCACGGCTCTTAGGGTCAGTTTGACATTGTTGGCTCTGAACATGCTTAGCCCATCAATTCTCCTATCCCTATCTCTCTTTCTTGTCATTATGTTCCATGCTTTAGCTGATCTATTGCTCTATATGTTTCCTAAATGCTATGCTTTTTCAAATACTTCTCATTCCGTGTTTTAACTCATTATTTCTTAAAGGCTATTTGTTTTGGGGCTTCATGCCCATATGCTCCTGCAGGTGAGGCTGAGCCTTGGAGTGTCTGAAAACAAAGTCACAAATTCTGGTGGCTCTCCAAAAGCAGTGCTGTGATTGTGCCACCTCAGTGCTGGGCTGTGGGACACTCCTGGTTCTGGGAATGCTCCTGCAGACCCTACACACATCACCCTGATCCCAAATGTTCTGAGGATGCTGCTGCAGCCAGCCTGGCCCTACAGAGCATCCCTGTGATCCCAAATGTTCTGGGAATGCTGATGCAGCCAGAGCAACATCACCCTGATCCCAAATGTTTTGGGAATGCTGCTGCAGACCCTACCGGCATCACTGTGATCCCAAATGCTATGGAAATGCTGCTGCAGCCAGCCTGGCCCTACACAGCATCACCCCAGCCCCAAAAGTGTGATTGGTGTTGAAAGCAGTGTCAGTCAAAGTGGGTGGTTTCTGCAATATTGTGATCTGCTTGGAAATTACCTGCTCCTAGCTCAGAAGGGAGCAAAAGAAGGGACAGAAAATTGCCTTTGTGCTGGATTTAATATTTACATCTCAGACTTTGCCAAATAGGTTTGTTATTTATAGCAGGAGCAGCAGGAATATTCATCAGTTGCCATGGACATATTAAGCTCACCAAGTACAAGAGTGGAGCACAATCTGCACTGGAGTAATTTTAAAAAGCTTTCATGCCGAGCGAAATAGTTTGTATTAAATTTAAGAGTTAAATGTTGGGTTCCTCCAGTGCTGTTTCTGGGGTTTCAGATATAAAAATGGAAATGCTTTATTGGAAATTTAATGGGAAGAGCAGTGCTGTACACAGGAACCCTAAAGAACTCCCTGTCAGCAGGCAGCGTTCAGGATCACAATTTACAGGGCTTAAAAAGCAGAATATGCAATGAGGGTGGCCATTAATAGGGATATATTTTTGATGAGTTGAAATACTAAATGTAAAATAACATTTTGTAATTTAAATGGAAGCATATATAGGGGCTGGGCACTGCCTTATTGCTGTTGGCATCTGTATTTGAAATGTTGGCTGGTGTGTCTGACCTGGGGCAGTAATCACACATGACCAAATCCTCCTTGCTCTGCTTTTGGGCAAGCAACCCTCATTTCTGAAATGCCAGGCTTCCAAAATACTGCTGGAAATGCAGGTTTTTCTTTCTTGGGCTAATTTAGGGAGAGAAAAGACAGAGAAATTATCCAAGGCTTTGTAGTCAGAGCCTGTGCAAGGGGTTAAACCTCAGCAGATATTTGCTGGTTCTGCACTGAACCTGCCCTTCCCCAGCCCAAAGAACAAATCCAGCAGTAAAAGAACAGCTGAAAGCTGTCAGGCTTTAATACCCACAGATAAGGTCATTCCTTAGGGGAGACCTGCTCAAATGCATAATAATATAACCAGGAACTGTAAAAGACACCGAGATATATTAAAAGATAAAATAAAGCAGACTGAAGTTCAAACGCAGAGAAATCTAAGCTTTATGTGGTGAAAGGTAAAATATTCTCACAGATAAGTGGAGGCTCTTGAGAGAGGAAGTGCTTGAAAGGCCTGGGAGGCTGAAGAAATCCTTGGGGATGAGAATTTGAGGGCTTACATGATCCAGATAATGCAGGAGGAAGGTTGGGAGGGGACCTGTGAGGGATGAACTCACCTGCCACAGTGGTCAGGGGGTCTGGAAGCACAGCAGGGACTGGAGCATCACTCTGGGAGCACAGCAGGGACTGGAGCATCACTCTGACCAACTTGGGGAACATCAGGTACCTGGGGAGAACACCCAGGTACAGAACAATAACCCTAAAAGCCAGGGAGTACAGAATAATCACCCTAAAAGCCTCACTCGTGGTGTGGCACAAGCACTGGAGGCCAAGGCTCTCTCCAGGGCTCTGGGATTTTCTTCTCCATTGTAGTTTGCAATTTTTTTTTTGTGTTAGAACTGAGAGAATGTGAATTGGATTGTGGGTATCTGTTTTGAAGGGATTCCTCTCCTAAGCCTTTTTGGCTTAACGTTGGCACTTTTTTGTTGTTGCTTTTTGTCTTTCGCTTGCAGTTTTTTTAATGCAGCATCATCCTGTAAATCCTCTCAGTGGGGCTCCAGGCTGGGCTGGAAGCTCCAGCTCAGAACACGTGTTTGATGGGGTGTCAATGTTCCATCTGCCCTGGAAAGGAGCCTGCTGCTGCCTGGATTTAAACCCCTTCCCACCACACTCCTGAGGGGCAGCCCAGGGCTGGATTCTCCTGCCTTCTGGGGGTTCAGTGCCCTTGGACAGCATTTTCCACCTGGAATTTGTGCAGGCACCAAGAAACTGATGGTGGGACAGGGCTCAGCATCAATGGCTTTTGGGGGATGGTGCCTTGGGACAGTTTGGGGAGAATCCTCTGGTTTCTGGGAGAGCTGAAGGCTGTCAGGGTTGGAGCAGGTTGTGCTTGGGGAGTGTAGCACAGGAAGGATTCAAGGATCAGTTTTGCCAATGAATTTACCCTCACTTGGTCCAACACTGTGGAATTTTAATAGTTCTGTGGTTGAAGACACAAAAGTGATGATGAGCTGGACTGGGGGAAAACAAGCTTCTTGAAAGTGATATTGCAAATGGAATTGCAGAGTTGGAGTGTCACACCTTGTTGACTGAACTTTTGGTCCTTGTTAATTAAATTTTGGTCCTTTTTGATCAAAATTTTGGTCCTTGTTAATTAAACTTTTGGTCCTGGCTGAGTGGTGCCCTGCTCTTTGCAGGCTGCAGGTTGCTCATATTCCTCTCCAAACCCTTCCCTGCTGCCAGAACAGCCTGGAACTGTCACAGACACATTTTATGGAAAATCCTTTCCTTAGGAGTTTTCCTCCTGAGAAGCTGAGAGGCCTCAGGAACAAAATGTAAACATTGATTATCTGCTGCTGTGGAATGCAACAGGTGCATCTGGGATTGGTCTCATGTGATTGTTTCTAATTAATGGCCAATCACAGTCAGCTCGCTCGGATAGAAAGCCGAGCCACAAACCTTTGTTATCATTCCTTCTTTTTCTATTCTTAGCCAGCCTTCTGAGGAAATCCTTGCTTCTATTCTTTTAGTATAGTTTTAATATAATATATATATCATAAAATAATAAATCAAGCCTTGTGAAACATGGAGTTAGATCTTCATCTCTTCCCTCAACCTGAGACCCCTGTGAACATCATCACGTGGAACCAAACAGGTTTCCCTTTTCTTCCTCAAACAGACCAAGACATACTGCAGGTATTTTGTAGTTTTAGCATGGATTGTTGTGCTCAATGTGCAGTTGTTATTTCCTTGCAGCAATACTCTGCAATGAGCAGCCCTTCACTGCTGCTGAGCTCCCTTCCCTCCCATACAATGAGCGTGGGAGGGATTGCTTCCCTGAGGTAGACATGAAATCCCACACTGAGCTCTTCAATGTGTTTTTCTTACAAAGAAAACAAATATGAAGAAGAATGAGGGGGGAGAAAAGAAATCAATGTTTCAGTTGTTCAGTTTTGTATTTTCTCAGTGAGTTTTTCCTCTGCCATCTTTCAAGTGTGCAAAATGAAAGTAGAGGGAGAACTGCAGGTTTGAAAAACCTACTTAAAACATTCAGCGTGTCTTGATTCTTCAAATACTGTTCCTCCTCCCTGAAGTGCAGGGCAAAGGGGCTGAATTAACTCTCCAGATTATTAAGAAAAGATGGTAAAACACAGTGCAAATGATCCCTCCTAGGTGTGCTCACTGCATTTCCTGAACTCCTCCTGCTGCCCCTCAGGGCCTCTTTGTGCAGCAGAGAACTCCAGCAGGGCCAGTTTTCCTCCCTGGGTTCTCTCTTTAGCTATTCTCCCCAAATATGAGCACATTTTGTCTAGACAGCTCACTTTTGACTCTAATTTTAGAGTTCACCTGATTTCAGCTGTCCTGGAATATTAAGCATGTCTTTCTGAAGGCTGGGAAATCCCAGCTGTGTGTGATTCAGTTAGAATGGCTCTTGTTTAAGCAAGAATGATCTGAATTGAGAAAAAAAGAAATATTTATGAAACCTCTCTGGAAGTGGGGAAGTCATCAATGAGGTTTGTGTGTGTTCACTGTTTCCATTTTGTATTCAATAGGCTTAGCCCCAGCTGCTGCAGAAAAGTTGGGGAATTACCACTTGCAGATAAATCTTGTGTCTAAATTGTACTTCTTGCTTGCTAATTTTGCTAATTAAAATATCTCTCACCCATGCACGGCCTCAGACGGGTTTAAGATAGGAGAATCACTGTCTGTAATTTAATGAGGAGCTGCACATGATCTCAGGTTCTTGCCTCTGCTGGGTTTTATCCCTGTTTGGAGGATGTTCTGGGTGGATTTGGACAATAATCCACATTTTTGTGGGAGGGTTTGGTGGTGCCATCCCTCAGCCACAGGGAGCAGAGACAACAGGGCAAGGTTAATGGTTTGAAATGAAAAGAAGGTAGATTTAAACTGGGTTTAAGGAAGAATTGTTTTACAGTGAGGGTTGTGAGGCACTGGAGCAGTTTCCCAGGATGGTGGTGGATGCCCCATCCCTGGAAATGTGGAAGATGAGGTTGGGCAGCACAACCTGATGTGGATGGAGCTGTCCCTGCCCATGGCACAGGGGTTGGACGCAGTGGTTGTTAAAGTTCTTCCCAAACCAAACCAAAACAAACCAAACCAAGATTCTCTGGCTCTGGTTCATCCTTTGGAGCTGCCAACAGTGAGACACCAAAATGTGTGTCACTGAGCTCTGCTTGCCCAGCCTGGAGCCTCAGAATAATGGTTTTGTGGGAGTTCTCATCAGACTCCTGCTGGCTTTTCTCCTAAAGGAAGGAGAGCTGGACCCTCCTGTGCAGGATCTGCTCACCTTGGGACACTCTGGGACACCTCTTCTCCCACTGGGAGGAGGTAGAAAAGTGTTTTATCTACATCCATCCATCCATCCATCCATCTATCTATCTATCTATCTATCTATCTATCTATCTATCTATCTATATCTAAAAATTAGATATAATTTTTTCTACCTCCATGGAGGGAGAAAAATGTTTTATCTACCTTTATCTATCTGTCTATCTATCTATCTATCTATCTATCTATCTATCTATCCATCCATCCATCTATCAATCTATCTATCATCTATCTATCTATCTATCTATTTGTGTATCTATCTAATTTTTTCTACCTCCATGGAGGGAGAAAAGTGTTTTATCTACCTTTATCTACATCTATCTATCTATCTATCTATCTATCTATCTATCTATCTATCCATCTATCTATTTTTTTTCTACCTCCATGGAGGTAGAAAAATGTTTTATCTTCTTTCTCTCCTGGACCCTCACCCTCTCATTCTGGCTGGTCTGGGCACCAGGAAATGTTTTCTGCTCTTCCTCTGCATGGGAAGAGCAGAAATGGGAGCCAGCATTCCCTGTGCACTAATGTGCATCATCAGTCTTTCAGAGATGCTTGATTTCTGTTTGATTCTTAATTATTATAATAGTTAAGGCACTTAACATGCTTTAGTGATTTACTCCATTTAATTGGATGTAGTGATTAGAATATCTTTTATATTGCCCTCGCTGTGGTTTTAATTTAAGATTATAATCTCATGGTTCTTTGCAGCTCCTCTGGCTTTCATTTAGATACTGCTTCTCTTTTCTGATTTCATTTTGTTTATTCATTTTTCCTGCTGATTCAGTAAACATGCTGCTAGGATGATTTCTTGGGAAACCTGAGTGTGGTTATAAATTCTTTCATTCAGCGCAGACATTAATTAATTAAAAAAAGATATGAAAATGATGCATGAGCCTGTGCTCAGCCCCTGGAGTTGTCTGTTGCTTTTTGCAGTAATTTGCTAGAATTAAAAAAAAAAAAAAAAAAAAAGAAGAAGAAAAATAAAAGAAATTACTCTCTTGATGGGGAATATGAAATGAGGAGATGGAAAGGAGTAATGTGGTGTCCTCTGTGTGTGTCAGTGAGGCATTCCTGCCTTAGCAGGCTATGACCCAGAGTCTGAGATTCTGACATTGTTTCCCGGAGGAGGAGCTGCTCTGGTGAAGGGAATTCAGATCTGAGGCTGAAGGCTCAGTCACCAGTGCCCTGTGCACTGGACACCAGCACAGGCACTGGGGAGGAGAGGACAGGAGAGGAGGGAGTGCTGGCCAAGCTCATTCTGAGTGATCTGAGGAGCAAACAAGCATTTCTCTGCAGGCACAGTGGCAGATTCTCCAAATTAGTCTGACATGTACACGAGCATGTTCATTTTTCCTCTTGGTGCTGCACAAAATCACACAGATGATCCAGCTGGTTTCTCACTGTACAAATATATAGTGCCTGTATTTTTCCTCTGCTCCAGTGCCAAATTCCAGGAATCCTCCATGGCTGTGGTGCTCCTGTCAGAGGGGAAGGGCCAGCAGAGATTCACGCACAGGAACTTGGAGGACCAGCAGGAGAGGAGTGGCTGCTTTGTGAGAAATTCCCACTTGCAATTAGGCTGAGAAAGCTGAGACATCCATTTTAAGGGCTGCTCAGTGCTTGGGGCTTTGTCCAGCTGAAATCCATGGAGGTAGAAAAGTGTTTTATCTCCTTTCTCTCCTGGCAGCACAGACACTGCAGCAGGGTTTGCTTGAATCCTAGCACAGAACTAAAATTGCAAAACCCCCAATCCTTATCTTTAAAGCATCCCAGGGATCCTGTTCAAACAGAATAAAGGATGGGGTGCCCTGTGCAGGGCTCCTGGTCCTGCCCAGCAGTGGCCACTCCAAAAGGGGAAGTTCCTCATCCCCTTTGTCCCTCCGGCACCAGCAGTGCCCAGGGCTGGCAGCAGCTGCAAACCCAGGGCTCCTTTTTCTGCCAGGACACCTAATGAGGTGAGAGCCAGTGATCCTTGCAGGGCTGAGGAGCAGCCCTTGATGAATTAGTGATTTAGCCTGGCTCCTCACACTTGTGTGCCCTTCCCGACTGTGGGAATGCACCTTCCCAGCCCCAGCCCCTGCCTTTCATCCCTGGAGCTGAGCTTTGTGCTGGGAGGGTTCCCAGTGAAATCAATTAGGGTTTGTGCAGATCAAGGTGCACCTCAACACAATTTCAGGTACCTGAGCCTGGCCCTGGGCCATCACAGCATCTGCTCTGGCCGTGCTGGAGCATCCCAGTCACTGCCTTGCCATGAGACATCACTGCAGCTCCAGTGCTTGGAACTGCCAGCTGTCAGGCCTATGATACACATCCTAAAGCTCTTAAAGGCTTGTTATGAGTGCAAAAATATTAACAAATCGTTGCTTATTTAAAGGGAATCATTTAGGGCTCATCTGGCTAATGAGGAAGAAAAACCAGAGCTGAGCACTGGCTCTGAGTTGTAGGGAGATGCCTGAGATCAGCTGTGGTGGGAAACTATCAGGGAGCACACCTCGTTAGCTCCCTCGTGGAAAACTCCTTATCTGCCTCTTATTAGGCTTTCATTAATTAAAACTCCAGCATTCAGTATTTTTTTGTTAGCTGTTCTCTCAGCATGAAATTCAGCTAATTCTTCCACTATTGGAAACAAAGCTCCCAGGATGAAGTTTATTCTTGCAGTGTTCTTGCAGTTATTTATTTCATAGTGCTGTCATGCATGGATGAATTTATATGATGCTCTGATGACCTTTAGAAATTCTTCTGATTAAATGCTGTTCTACTTCATTATGACATTTCTGTACTTGTAGTACCCGATTTGATGTGTACAGCTTAATAACACAACTAGACATGAATGCTAATAACTTTACAATTCATTGCATTGCTATTTTTTAATGTAGATGAATTTTAAAACAAGTTTCTCTTGCTGCGGGCTTACATGAATCATATAAATTAGAAGGTAACAAAAGAACATATTAGCATTTGTTAGCCTGGATGCACAAATTTTGTAGTAACCACTTTAATATGTACTACAACTTTTCCAGCCTCGAGTTTAATATGTACTACAACTTTTCACCCTCGATTTTTCAACCAACATCATAATTGAATTGGTTTCCTTCTTGCCTAAGGATAATGATTTTACACTGATGGAATCATTATTAGATTCTAAGGATTATACTGATGATGCCTGTTTTACATAGAACTAAAAAAAAAATTAAAATTATTCAACCATAAAACGCTTTTCTACACAAAGGCTACTGTAAGTTGGAGATAAATGAATTAATTATTGTGTTTAGAGTTGTTGTTAATATCCAGCATCCATAACTGGAGCCAGCTCCTTGCTGCAGCTCCGTGCAGGGGGTGTGGAGGATTTTGGAAAGCCTCATCCCAGGGCGTGCCCTTGAAGTGCTGCAGGTGGGCAGGGGCTGTGGTGGAGCTGCTGCTGGGCAAGCATGTGCTCATCCAGGCAGGAGAGAGCTCCTGCAGAGCTGCAGGGCAGCCAGGAAACTCCTCATCCACAGCAGCAGCACAGGAGAAGCAGAGGAGAGGTGGGAGAGGGGGAAGGAGGAGGATTTCCTGAGGGTTTTACTGGGTGTTGGTTCTGGTGGGCTTTGGGAGAGCTGCCCCTGCTCCACCTCACCTTGCTGAGGGGTAAAATGCCTTGAGTTGGTCCAGAGTGGGTGAGACCCAGCTCCCCTGCACCCATCACTGCTCCCTGAGCATCCCAGTGCTGCTTCTGGGATGGAGGGAGGGGAAAGCAAGCCAGGTTAAGCATAAATGATGAATTTCTGCTATCCTGAAACCCATCAACATTTCATGGGTAATTACACTTTAGGCTGCAGAAATAGCTGTTGAATTAATTGATTTTGCAGTTCCATCCTGATGTGCTGAGTGGGTGTTGGTCTGCGTGGACGTGTCAAAATAACATCTTCAAAAGTCTCTGGGGTGAAAGACATTTCCCTCTGTCTGTTGAGTAATCAGCAATTAGAATGCAATATAAATATCTGAACAAGAGGAAGAAAAGCCTTTAAATGCATGAAATATTTTTTTGCAATTTTTACCTGTCAAGTATAAAAGTGCCTGGAACTGAAATTCAGCAAGTAGTCCTTTTCCTCTGGCTTTTTAAAGCTGGAGGTTAACCTCAATTAAAAAATATTTTAAATCATGGTTTTTTAAGCATCTATTTAAAATAATTTTCAATCACAGGTGAGAGAGCAGTCAGCATAACTCCAAGGGACTGAGCTTCTTCATGGTTTTAAAAAGCCTTTGTGCTTCATGATTGCTGCTGGATGTCACTGCTGAGGTCAGGGAACATGATTGCTTCCCCTCACTTCAGTTTTATTCACTCCAAAAACAAGAGCAAGGAGCTGCACCAGCTGTAAACTTGCACTTACTCCACTAATTGTGCACAGAGTGATCAATATAGAAATCAAATGCTATGTCTGTGCTGCATTAAAGCATTATCAAACCCCTGTGCTCCTCAGCTCCTGCGACGGGGCTCCAGGAGCAGCACAGGGCTCCTGTTGTGCCTGGTTCAATAGTTTCCCTAAGCTGAGATGTAAACTTGTCTCTAAAAGAAAAAACAAGCTGACCTACAGGTAACAGAGCTGCATTGAATTCATCTCCAGCACATGTTAAATTTTCTTGACACCATTACCCTTTTCCTGAGGAAACTTCAGAGTGGTTTTGATTAATAATGAAAATAAGGAAAAACAACCTGTAAAAGCAAACCAGAACTCACTGGCCCATCTACTTTCAACCTTTTGCTCTTTGTATTCTCAGCAAAAGAAACAAAATCTCATCAAGCTTTCTTTTCAGCACTGCACAGGGCTTTAGACTATTTCCTATGCTCAGCTCTTTGGAACAACAAAACAAAATAATTAAGGTGTTTCCAGCAATGTTAAACCAAGTCGATAACAGGAGACAAGATCTCCAGATCCCAACCCAGGCTCTGCAAAGCACTTATTGAACAACCTGGGCTAAATTGTTTCACCTATTTGCTGCTGCTCCCCTGTCTTTAAAGTGAAGGCACACGAAACTTTCCCTGCCCTGGCATCCATCACTCGGGGTGTTGGTTTTTGTTTTGGGGGATTTTGGAAACCCAGGGCCAGAAATATCCCTAGAAAATCCCAGGGCTATTTCCAGCTGATTGAGGTTTTGATAGGCACCAAGGCACAGGTGAGACACCCTGAGCCTCAGCTGGGTGTGGATTCACTCTTTTTAGCTCAAAATTAAAATCCCCTTCTGTGTGGCTGTGGGAGCAGAGCAGCTCAGAGGGCACTGCCCCACAGCTCTGATCTCTGCTACTCACCAGCAGCATCAACCTTGGGGTTTTCTTGCTCCCCACAGCTTGAATTAGTTTAAAAATTGGCCAGATTTCCGTGGATCTCTAGAGGAAGAGTAAAATCTGTTGTTGCAGTAAAGGCAGTTGTAGTCGTGGTGCTGTGTTCCATGAGGGATCAGTTTGGGAGCTTCTGCCACTGCTCTGTCACACAGGGTGAAGAGTGGAGCTGCAGAGAAGCTTCAAGTTGAGTTTGGGGGATTGGGCACGATCAGGGACTCGCTGAAAGCTTGCTGTAATTAAAAGGCTGCTGTCAGAGGCCAAGCAGGCAGAAAAATGTTCCTTCCTCAGCTGCTGTGCCCTCTGGTGAGTTCATCCTGACTTCCAGCCTTTGATGGAGAATTAAATTTGGAGTGGAAAAGGGCATGCCTTGTCTGAGGGAGGCTGTGGTGACTCGTGAGGGTGTCCAGTGTGCACAGGCATGGAGGGAAGGAGCTGGGCCCCTGATCTCCTACCCAATCCCCCAGATTCCCCCAAAGGCTCTGCAGGAGTGTGCTGTACCCCAGTGTCAGCACACAGGGAGTGTGCTATACCCCAGTGTCTGACTGGGACAGGCCACTACAGAAATCCTGGCCCCCAGGCTTGGAGAAACCCTTTTCCTTGGCACAAGTGACCCCAGTGGGATCTGTGTGAGGAATGCCCAAAGGCAGGAGCAGTTCCTGAGGATTTTGGGCACAGCAGCTCCTGAGCTGTGTTTGTGGTCAGGGCTGGGGTTGGGATGTGTGGGACTGCCAGGATCCTGCAGTTCCCTCTGAGGAGCTGGGGGCAATGGGCACATTTCAGCAGTTTCTGCATCCTGCTGGGGCAGGGAGAGCCATCACCACCAAAACACCCCAAACTGGGCAGAGCTGGCACTGACTGCCCTCACAGAGTGACCACAGCACAGAGTCCTGTCCCTCCCAATCTCCTGTCCCTCTCAGACCATGCCTTGAATGATTTGGGTACATTCTGCTGGCCTTGTGGCCTCCCTCTTTGCAGAAAGTAAGATTCTGCATTTTTAGGAGAGAAGATTCATTCTTCTGTAGTTTCCTTTCCAAACATTTCCTTTGGTGCAAGTGTGAATGTTACCAAATGTGGCTTAGCTCATGTTAGGCTGAGCTGGTGTCTTTAGTGTACAATGCACATAGCTGGGATGGATGCATTAATCATATTCCTATTGCCTTTGTTATGGTAATGGCAGAAAGAGGCTCTTGGGGTTTTTTTTAATTAAAAAAAAAGGAAAATGGGTTAGGGTTTTTTTTCTTTTAAAGATGTGTTATATTTCAGCAGCTAATGAAGAGGAAATAATGATGACTGTGCACTGTAATGTGTATTAGAGCACTAATTAGAATATAGCAGAACTGCTTACAGATATCTTTAAACACCTGCCTGGTAATTCTCAGCCCCACGTGCTCCTCCATTCACCAGAGCAGTGGTGGGAGGACTGAGGCAACACTGAATCATGGAACAGAGCACACATCAGCCCCCAGCTCTGCCTTTTGTTTGCCCTGCTCCCTGTATATCTGTAAGAAAAGGATCAGGTGGATCATTGAGGGGCCCTTTCTGTGGGCTGGGATCTCCATTGCCCGTGGCAGGTATTGGCAAAGGAGTCAGATGCATTATCTTATTTCCTTGTGACCACCCAAAGGCTGTGTGGTGTCAGGACAGGAATTCCCAGTTCAGACTCTGGTCCTGCATGTCTGTTACTCCAGAATATTCTGTATTGTGCCTCCAGCATTCACTTTTCATTGATTTACTTAGTGTGTGTTTTTGAGACCATTAGAAGCTCTAAATCTGGAAATAAGTTGCCCTTCATTTTTAAAGCTGTTTTGAGTTGTCTTTTACTGCCATAAGAAACCACAAATATTTTCACTCTCTTATTTGCTTTTTCATTTCTGTCAATTATGTAAATAATTGAATTCTAAACATGAATTACAAATGTGCCCAAAATCGAGCAGACATTAGAGTTCCCAACTCAATCACACCTGTGATTCAACTTGTTTCTCCCAACTCTTCCCAAAGGAAACCTTTCTTGACTCCACGTTCAGGTGCTGGAGGATGTGGAGCTGTTGGTGCCTAAGATCTGAGCACAGCCCAAATGAGGTGAGCAACTCTCATTCAAAACCTTTAATTTTTTTAATCTTTGCAATGAGAATTTTCAGCAGATGCACTAAATCCTGAGATAGTCACATGTTTAAATGGAGTATGAGCACATTTTTCATGGGATAATGCGTTTAACTGTTACCAGCAATATTTTCATTCCTAGGTATGTCAGATATGTTTTCCTGTCTTTTGAAATTTTTTGTAACTACCTGCAATTTCATAAAAGCCCATTTCAGGCGGTCATTGAGAGCTACAACTGATGTCATCCCCTCTGAGGGATCAGCTCTTCCTTGCACAGGTGCTGCTGTTTTGTGTAACCTGCTCTGAACCCTGAATGCAGCAGTAACATTTGGGTAACTTAATGCAACCCCCACAGACAGGAGAGAGCTGAGGAGGAGAAAAGTTCTGGGGACTTCAGCCGTCCTTGGTAGGATTGGAGTCCCAGAAGAGGAAAAGGTAAAAGGGGCAGGTAGGAGATGAATGCAAGCAGGATCTGATGCCATAGGCAGGTGTGAGGCAGAGAGAGAAAAGGAGATTCTCCTTTCCTCTTCCTCCCTCTTCAGCAGACCTGTGCAGGCTATGTGGCAGACATACACATTTATACCTGCTGCAGTGGCACTCTGGGAGGCAGACACAGGGAATTTCTCAAGGTGCTTTGGGGCTGGTGGCAGAGAAAATCCCTGAGGTTTCACAGTGCCCAATATCGATTGTCCTGAAGGGATGCCCCAGGCACTGCAGACTGCCCTTGGGTGGGAAAGTAACAAAAGGCAGAAAGTAACAAAAAATTTACTCCAAAAATAAGACAAGGGACTTATTTGCATACAGCAAGTAGCTAAAAATGCCAGAACAAAGCCCCAGCAATCTTTGTCATGTTCCTCACTGGGATAAGCGAGCTCTCAGCACCAGCAGTGCTTGTGGAGGCAGCAGAGCAAAGCACAAATGCATTCATGCGGGGGACCCGGGAGGGCAGGAGCCGAGCCTGGCAGAGCCCCAGGGGCTGCTGTGCCTTGCTGAGCAGCCTGGTGGCTCAGTGACCCAGCTGCCTGTCCCCAGTGCCCTGGTGGCACTCAGGAGCCAAGCCCAGGGACTTCCAGGGCTTCTGAGAAAGGCAAGCTCATATTTCAGTGATGCTGCTGGGGCTGTGCTTCCCTTCAGCTCTGTGGGAGGGGAAGGTGAGGGGACTCGAAACGGGCATTTTAAATGCCACTGTGTGCAGCTGTGCTGGGAAATCTGAGGGGGTTTTGCTTCCACTCTCGGTGCTGGGGTGTCACTGCCTGGTGATGTGAGATGGAGAGGAGATGGAACCCTGTGCCACCTCACCAGCACGAGATAAGTGACCAGTCCAGAAGAGCTGAACTAAAACCCCTCTGGAGGGCGTGCACTGCTTTATGGGGCTGGATCAGTCCTTCCATGGGCCCTTCCCTCCCCAGTGCATTTCAGGTGAATCCAAGGATCTTGGCTTGTATTTCTGTTTAATTGCTCACCTATCCTAAGACATGAGCCATATCAATCTAATCACAAACCCAAACAAAGCAGCAGTCACTCCACTCCTTTATCTATTGGCAGGCAACAGCAAGCCCTCATCTCTTATCCACTCTGCATACACACAATTTTTCTGCAGCCTTCACCAGCACCAGGAATTCAACAGCTGAGACCAACATTTATCTCAGTAAATCCAGCATGTGTGTCTGCCCCTGCCCTGACTATTCAAACACGCTGCTCATCAGAGCTGCTCGTTTGGGAGGCGATGACAAGGGTCATCATTTTATTCTTTATCTCCCGCTCCTGGATGCCAAAGCAAGGCAGGAAACAGCATCCTGGGGAGCTCGGGGGTGTGCATGACAACCCTGCCATGCCTGGCTGTTCATCAGGGTGTCACAGGAGGATGAGGAGCAGCGGGAGGCAGAGCTGAGCATCTCCCGTGCCTGCAGCCCTGGCGCCAGCCCCTCCAGAAGCCAAAGGGCAGAATTGCCATGTCAGGTAGGACAGCTTCAGCCTGGTCAAAAATCAGCTTAATTTCTGAAGAGGAGACAGGTTTGAATTGAGTTTGAATGTCTCATGCTTCCCTCAGGGCAGTGTTTTTGGGAAGAAGGCTCCGTTCGACTGCTTTCCACTCACGCGGCATTTACGTGCCTGAAAGGATTCAGCTGTCAGAGCCTGACAAGCGCTGAAAAGCTCTTGTTAAGGTCACTGGTATCAGAGAAATGTCTCTCCTACAACATCCCAGTGAGCCAGGGCCACTGGCACTGGGAGATAGGGTCTGATATGGGGGCCCTGTGCTGCAGATGGGACCGTGCCCTGCTGTCCCAGCACGGCGCCAGCTCCCAAAGAGAGCCGTGCAACTCTGCTCCAGCTAAGTGCAAAAAAACCCAGCTCTAAACATCCCTGACCTTTAAATTCAGGCTGCAGCGAACAGATCTGCTGCTAACCAGGCTTGCTTTCATGTGCCTGAGCGTTCAGGGAATAGATGTAGCTTAACATGCAAATGCTGGGCTTCCTGCAGCACGCCGCTGCTTTTCAAGCTCTCTCGTTTCGTGCTGTTACCTCCATCCCTGCTGTGTCTGTGAAAAGAGCCTCTCTGAGGAAAAGTTTCCCACAGACACAAAACCTGACTGACGCTGTTAAAAAAAACCCAACAACCAGCGAGTTACAGTTTAATTTGTAAATGCAGTGTCCATCTGCAGCCTGGCAGTCGGCAGCATCTCTGCTGCTGGCGTGTGGAGAAACCAGCCCCTCACTCCCTCAGGTTTCTGGGTTGTGTTTTATATATTTGTCCTCATGTTTAGGTGAAGAAGTCCTGAATTTGTGAGCCAGGAGTCCTGTCCTGCCATAGGTGTGCAGGGGAAGGTTTTCCCTCTGGAGCGGTGATGCTCCAGTGCCCTTTGATCATCTGAGCATCTCTGTGTCTGAGTTCCTGTGCTCACAAAATTCAGTGTTCTACACAGAGTGGGAAACAGATATCTCTTGTCCCAGGTAACGAGCCATAAGAGAGGGAAAATGGCCTCAAGTTGTGCCAGGGGAGGTTTAGATTGGATATTGAGTAGAATTTCTTCCCTGAAAGGGCTGTTAAGCCCTGGAACAGGCTGCCCAGGGCAGTGCTGGGGTCACCAACCCTGGAGGGATTTAACAGAGGTGTACATGTTGTGCCTGGGGATGTGGTTTAGCAGTGACCTTGGCAGTGCTGGGTTAATGGTTGGACTTGATGATCTTAAAAGTCTTTTCTACCCTAAATGACTCTGTGGTTCTCTGTTCAAATGCTTTTTTTCCTTACCACCACTGAAAGATGCCCTCCAAGCCCATGTACAGCAGCTGCTGGGCAGGTGGGACTCACCAACAAATAATGTTTTCTTGGCACTTCAAATACCTTCCTTGAACCTTTCTTGAATCCTTACAGCAACACATGAGGCATTATTGACAGGTGAAATAAACAAAATGTTCAATATTTCTCCAATTCTCTTTTTATTCTCTTCTAATTTCAATTTTTTCCCATTATATGCCACTAGCATATAATCCAACATTTTCAGCATAGTGTCTGCTTAAATTTATAAGCTTGTCTGGTTCTTTTGGCCACAGGAGACATCGTGAATTCCACCAGCAATTGCTCTCCTTGGGAGCTGGTCCCAGCCCTGTGCTGCCCCAGTAAGGGCAGTGAGTCAGGAGCAGCTTTGGGAATGGCAGGACTCAATGGCTGCACCCCAGCTGGGCTGGGACTGGAGAAAAGAGCACGTGGAATATTGGAAATTAAATTAAACTTCATAGAAATGGGGTAAAAAACCTGAGATTTAAACCTGATTTTCAGCAACTCAGTCTTGAAGTTGTGGCTGTATGTAAGGGAGATCATTAACAGATGATCCAGGCCTGGAAATCAAACCATGGTGTCTGAAATCTGGGCTCCCATCTCAAACATGCAGCTGGGTGTTCATGCTCCCCAGGGGTAAGGGAGAGTTCTGATCCACAAGGCTTCAAGAAAATCAAGAGATATTTGGTTGAAAGCCCCTAAGGAGGGGCCTGACCTGACCTTGATAGAAGAAATATCAAGACATGTTTTGAACTGCCCATCTTGTCTGAGTTTACCAGAGCTGGCTAAAAAAAGAGGTGAATTCTTGAGAAATATCTTGTGAAAAAGAACCTCTAATTTTTTTTTTTACTGCAGTGGCCAGCCCCAGTTCAATCTGTGCTATCTCTCAGGAGTTCTATTCATAGTCTGCTGCCCAAATTGGTGGCTGCTGCTGAGGAGCTCAGAGGAGGTTGAAGCAAAGCTCTTGTCCTGCTTCCCAAGCTCTGCCTGTCCAATCCTGTTGTTTCTGGCTGCCATTTCCCAGTCACTTGTCTGTGGTGGGAAGCTTTATTCTCTTTTCCTCTTGTGCATCAAAATGGCTCCAAGAGATTCTTCTCCTCCAGGCAGGAAACCCTGGATCTTTTCAATTAGCTGCATCACAAACTGATTCCCAGCCTTGTCTCTATTCTCTTACATGAGCTATAAAATCCCTTCTCTCCTCCCCAGCTGAACTAAAAATGGCCAAGTTTTAACCTGCTTTTTACAAGCGTGTCTGCATGGTAGAAATGAGGAGTTCTGGCTTATCTTGTGTTATGTAAATATTTTTGTGTTTCCCAAACAAAGTTTTTCTTTCCCTTTGATCTGGTTTTCTTGTAGCCAGTTTGACCTCCAGAAAGAGTCAGGAGATTCACAGAGATTGCCACTGGCATTAGTCCTGAGGAAAACTGGAGAGAGAAAAGAAAACTCCAAATTACTGCTGTAAACAGCTCGTTTAGAAGTGGATGCTCACCAAAGGAAAGAAGTTGTTGTTCAGTGTCCTTTTTAAGCAAATTTTTGCTTAAAATAGCTGGGACCAATATAAAAATAGCATTTGCTTAGTGTGATAGAAGATGAAAGTGGCGCTTTTCCAGGGAGGTGGCTGTGCCCCAGACTTGTGCTGTGGGCAATATCTCAGAATTACTGGAGTTATTTTATGACTGGAGTTATTTTTATTCTTCCATACTTTCTGTGCCTAAAGTTTTCACTGATTGCTTTGGGCTGTGCTGCCAGGGGGGTGGAGCATTCCCAAAAGAAACTTTTATGGCAACTTCAGACTCCTACAAGAGGAGGCTGATTCCAGTTTCACTGATTTCACAGAGTTATTTATTGCTAGAGTTATTTCACTGAGTTATCATACAGAGTTAGATTTCCTAATTGTAAAACTAGCACCAAAGCACCAGCACTAGAAGGAGAAAAACCAACATATGCATTTTTATCTGTAGATAAAACTGTTGAATTCCACTTAAAAAATGTTATTATACAGAAGATGTAATAGTAAAGACTTTGGCAGTATTTTGTGTAGAGTGACAGCAGAAGGTCTGGCTCAACTCCTGGTTCTGTGCCAGTGGCCAGGACTACCAGAATGGGTTTTATGTGGAGAAAATTAATATAATATAATATAATATAATATAATATAATATAATATAATATAATATAATATAATATAATATAATATAATATAATATAATATAATATAATATAATATAATATAATATAATATAATATAATATAATATAATATAATATAACATAATATAACATAACATAATATAACATAACATAATATAACATAACATAATATAACATAACATAATATAACATAACATAATATAACATAACATAATATAATATAACATAATATAATATAACATAATATAACATAACATAATATAACATAATATAATATAATATAACATAATATAACATAATATAATATATATTGTATGTAATATTGCATATTATATTATATTATATTATATTATATTATATTATATTATATTATATTATATATGGCATAATAATACATATAAAATAAATAAATATAAAAATAAATATAAATTATAAAATATAAAAATAAAAACAATTTTTAAAAATATGAATATATATACATATACACATGTATAATTATGCATGTATATATATTTATAAAATATATATACATATACATAATAAAAATATAATTTTATTTACAAAGTGTATATACACAATAAAATATAATTTTATTTGGAAAATATATATATATACACAATAAAATATAATTTTATTTATATATATAGGACATATATATGACATATATAGGATATATATATATATATATATAATATATATATATATGATATATATACATATATTATTTTTTTATATATATGGGATTTATATAGGACTTGCATATGTGTTTTCCTGGATGTTTATCAGGTAGTACCTCCTTGAAAAAAACCTGCATTTATTGTAAAAACCAACCAGCTGAAGTTGTTATTGAGGTCATGGATGTGAAGGCAAGAGGAACCACAGCCCTGGGAGCTGCCTGGAGCCTCCTGGTGCCCCTGTGGAATCAGAGCCAGCAGGAAAACTTGGCAGAGTTTTGTTGTGCCTCAGCCCTGCCCTGGTTCAGCAGGGCTGATTGATCAGCCCGAGGCTGCAGAAATTGGGGTGAGGGATTCATTAGCCTGGGATCAGGCCCTCAGCACTGCTTGCTTGAAAATTGGTAATTAATGGTGCTTTATTTTTCACGTTTCCAAGGCAACACAAAGCCCCAGGACATTGTTTTCCAGACCATGAACTGATGCTTTTGGCTGCTGCAGAAGCTCCCCCATCTCGTCTGAAGCTGCTGAAAAGGTACCAGAGCCATATTTTTTGTCATGATAGTCTATTTACATCCTATATCCAGAAAGTAATGATGATCAGATGGTGCTGCTGAAATGATCTGCTCTCACTGCAGAACTCATTCAATCAGCAGAGAGCTCTGCTATTCAAATAGATAATTAGTGTTGTGACAAGGGTGACTGTAAAATGCCTCAGTTTGGTGGCAATGTTAGGAAGTGTGACAAAAATTAAATTATTTGTCTGCCTTAAGCATGGCCCTCCTTGGATTGCTGATGAGGGGAATTCTTGTTGAACACATGTCCTGTTCAGATTCCTTCAGAGGTGCTGGGAAAATGATTTATTCTTTTCATCATCAGGGGCAGGAAACACAGGGCTTTCCCCTGTTTTCTCTGACTCTTTTTTGTGCTTTTACCTGATGTAAGAGATCACGGCTTGTGTTCCAGCACAAAAGAGAGATCCCCCAGGGCCAGCAATCCCAAGGGACAGCTTTCCTGCCCATCCAGACCCCATCTTGAGAAGGAATTGGCTCAGGGAGAGCCTTTGGGTGCTCCAGTCTGAGGGGAACAGTCACAGAAAACAAAACTCGCCTGCAGCTCTCTCCTCTGTCACCATCACATTTTCTGGAAAATCCCCTTTGCCCAGGATTTCTCTCCTGGGAAACTGAGAAGCCTCAGAGAAAATGAAAACAATATTATCTCATTTGCTTCTCCTGTGTTTTGCTGCTTTGGAATGCGTTTGGAGATTGTTTATACAACAGGTGAATTGGTTTTACTCGTTGGCCAATGACGCCCAAGATGTGTTGAGGCTCTGAAGAGTCACGAGTTTTCCATTATTATCTTTTAGCCTTCTGTCTGTACCCTTTCTCTATTCTTTAGTATAGTTTTAATTTAGTATTCTTTAATAAAATATAGATAAAAAAATAAATTAGCCTTCTGAGAACATGGAGTCAGATTAATTAATTTTCTCTTCCAGATAATGCCACACTCCTCCTGCAGTTCAGCATCCCAAGGAGTGCAGGATTTGGGAGGATCAGGCAGCAAGGAGCTGGACTCCTCAAAACTTTCTCTTCCCTGATGGTCATTTCTGGCTGTCCCAACTACCCCAGGAGCTGTTTTGAGTTTAAATTGTCACAAGCTGAGTGAGTGAACATCCTGAAGTTGCGTCCTTTCACAGGCTCCCATGTGATGCTTTTGATTGTTCCTTTTTCAGCCTGTGCCAGTGCCTTGATGTTCTCCCCCCACGAGGGAATTAATGGCTGGGAAGGAATGGAGAGCACAGCACGAAGAGCAGGCATGGTCCAGGCCTCACAGGACTAATTATGCTCTTAAAGGGTAAGAAAATAATCTTGGGTACATTGGGAAGAAAGTGTCTCAGTGATGCTGCATGGGGTTACAGGCTTGTCTCCTACATTTGTGCATTTGGAAAAAAAAATAAAAGAGCCTCAAAGACACTTCCTGACCTCAAAAAGATCAGTGAGGAGTTCAAGAAAAGAAATTTAATTCCAAGTTGAGTTTATCACGTTTTCTTGACCCTTAAGGATGGAAAAAGCAAAGGAAGGATGCACATGAAGGTCCTGTGAAATTCTAATACTAAAACACTCTCATGCACAAAGTGTGAAGTCTGAAAACAGAGTTCAGACCCAGAGCAGGGAATGAATTCCAACGAGGGCACTGCAGACACTGCAGCTCAGGCTCTGCAAGAGCAGCCAAAGGAAAGCTGAGAGCGGGTTCTTTATTGAAACACCAAGCAAGAGGAAAGGTGAGAGTCTCTATTGAAACACCAAACTCCTGGGGGCAGCTCTGTGGTGCAGCTGAGAGCCAGGACAGAGGACTGGCACCCACAGCCACTGGCATGAAGAGGAAAACAGGGAAATGGATCCCAGATTGGTGCAGGGTTATTTGAGAGGCACAGTGGGCTGTGTTTGTGGCAAATACTCGTGCACAGACACACTGGTGTCCTCTGAGGGCATCTCCAGGGACAGTCCCCTCTCTGGCCCCACCTGGCAGCAGGGAAAGCGGCACAGCTGGCACAGCACTGTCCTGGAGGGGATGCCCAGGGTGGCAATGGGGTGTCCAACCCTCAGCCACCTCAGGGAACCCTTCCAAGCCAAAGGTGAGACTTCAGTAACTGCAACAGAGCTTGCTGAGGCTGCTGAGGAGGAGTTCACAGAATGATCAGGCTGGAAGAGACCTTCAAGATCACGGAGTCCAGCCCCAACAGCTCAGCTGAAAGGTGCCTGTGCTCAGCTGGGCTGGGCTCTGTCTCCAGCAGCACTGACACAGCCAGAGCACACAGCCTCGAGCTGCACCAAGGGAAATACAGGTTGGATAGCAGGGAAAAGGTTTTTACAGCAAGGGTGATAAAGTTCTGGAATGTTCTGCCCAGGGAGGTGGTGGAGTCCCCATCCCTGGGTGTGTTTAGCAAAGCCTGGATGTGGCACTGGGTGCCAGGGTTGAGTTGGGATGTTGGGGCTGGGTTGGACTCGATGATCTTGAAGGTCTCTTCCAACCCTGTAATTCCGTGATTCTGTGAGCTCAGCCTGGAAAACGAGACACTCTGTGCTCTTTCCTGGGCTGCTCCCTCCTCCCCAGAGCCCCAGGCTGTGAGCTGTGGATCGTCAGGAAATCCCTTTTCCCAGAGCTGCTGCAGGAGCTCCCCATCCATCCCTGCAGCTCCCAGGTTCCAAGTGCCTCTCTCCATCCATCCATCCATCAGCCCTGATAAAGCAGCAGAAGGTGCATTCAGGTCTGTCTGCGTTGAACACATCCCCTTTTATTGATTTGCAGGAGTTCACAGCATTAGCATAAAACAATCCAGGCGGTTGTTTCCCCTAAGAGAGCCAGGGCCTGTTTACAAACTCATTTTATTTTCACAATATTCCATTGTTATTTATTTCAGACAGAGCTGTCAGATGAATGCACTCCCTCATGCTGGACAGCTTGCTTTATTGCCTTTTATTAAGACATAACAGATATAACCTGACAGGCACTGCCCACATCTGCCTGCCACCACTGAAAGGCAAATTAAGTAGAAAATAGAGATCTCCAATATTTCTTTGGCCTGAAGTGATATTAGGTTTTAACTCATTTTGTATTCATAGAGGATCCTGCATGTTTGCAACATATCCCACAGTAAACTGTTCAAAGGAAAAGTTGGGTTTTAAAGAAATTCTTACTCCAAGCACCCCTGAGAAATCCAGGCTTTAGAACACAGCTCTGATGTTGGATGGGGAATTGAAAAGAATGCAATTTTGAAAACTATGACTGAAGCCTACCATTGTTCCTTATGAGATTTCAAATATTACATGTGACAAAGTGCTGGTTATCTGGGGAAGCCCAAGTCCAATGGAATGGCAGAACCACCTTCCCCACCACTTGCAGTCCTTGTACAAGTAATTCTAGTCACATTTTTCATTATTATTTTTCTTCCTTTTATTTTTTTTCCATCCCAGGACTGAGTTGCTAATTTGGGATGGTCACAGGAGCTGCTCTGGAAATGCCTGCAAGAGGTAGGATTATCCCATTATCCCTTATTGCCTCTCCACCTTCTCCTCCTGCACTTTCCCAATGCCAGCTTGTTTTTTATCAACCCACTGGAGAACCAGACACTTCTATTAATGCAAATAACCCTGAGCTGCATTAACATGATAGGAGGAATAAAGAGAGATCAGTTTAAAGGAAGATTAATCTGGACACTGGGGGAGGCAGAGCAAAGCAGGAGTGTCCACCTACAACCATCTGACAGGAAAACCTGATTTAAACCAGAAAAATCCCTCCAGTCTTGTTTACACATTGAGGATTTGTTGGGACCATTATTAACCCTTATTGCAGCCTCTGGGTCAGCTCCCAGTTATGCAGGTAGAACCCACACTTTAAAAGCTAAAAATAAATACTTGTGCTGTGCCTGTGTTCCCAAGGAAAAGGTTTCAGTGCTGGAAAATCTCAGGTTTTGTGGGAAGCTGCAGTGTGTAAGGAACAGGCAACTGCAGCAGCAAACAGGACCTGCAATTTAATGCTAAATAGTGATACACTGAATAAATTATTATAAAAAACTAACTCTTCTTCAGAGTAATTACAGTGGGGTTTTTTTCCACTTTAGGGAAGAGTAAGCAGCCTGATTGGATAGATGGCAAATGAAGCCAGGGAAATGGAGGTGGATTTCTGCCCATCCTGATGCAAAGCCAAGCAGAGGAGGAGCTCAGCAGCTTGAGCACAACCATTTTTAGATGTGTTAAACTCCCAATGTGTGCAAATGTGTAACAGGAACAAGCAATAACACGTTGAGATAGTCTATTATCCCTCAATGTAATAAATATTTTATTAGAGCCATAGAAAAGAATGCATACAGATAACCATAGGATACACACACAACTGGAAGTTCAAGGATAAATTTCAACCTTTTCAATATGAAACAAGGTACTGGGTACGTATCTCATGGAGATATAGAACTAGAAATCAAGTAATAATACAATGTAAGTGCATGAAAAATGGGCAGTACAGGAACCTGGACTAGAATTTTGTGAAACAAGAGAAAGAGTCACCCTTTGTTGCATGAAATAGAACTATTTACTCACTAGGAACACCTGGATTTCCATGTCCCACCCACCCCCCTGTCTGCAAGTGTCTGAAAACAACACTGAAAAGCAACTAATTTTAAACTCATTTATAGCTCTCTATGTACAGTATTTACAGCTCCTGCTTTCCTCAGCAGCACTTGGTCTCATCTGGAGCTCATCTGCCAGCTCAATGCACATCAAGGTATTTTTTCCAAAGTGCTACCATAATGTTATTAATCCTGGTTCCCCCTTTGAAGTTCTGTGTGTTGTAGTAGTATTGTGAAATTTAAAAACCCCAGTGTTTAAGAGGAGATGATGCTTTATGTTATCTGAACAGGGATGGTGTGACCTCTCTAAAAAGGTTGATTTGACTGAAGCCACAACTCTAGAAGTCAAATGGACCAGGCTGAATGTATCTTTAATTTAGTGCCATGAAAAAAAGCAAAGATTATTCTTCAATAGCATTTCTGAAGTATTTTGTTGTATAATTTTTTAATATCCTACTATTGCCATGAACTCCCCAGACTCATGTGACAGCAGTGGGGTGCAGCTGAGAGCCAGAGCAGGTGGAACAGCTCAGAAGTGGTTCAAGAGCAGCAGGAAGGAGAGGTCTGGCTGTGGGTCTGAATTCAGGGTGTTTGCAGTGCAATGAGCAGGAGGATTTGGGGCTGCAGGGCCGGGAGCACCAGGGAAGGAGGGAGGGAGGGAGGGATGGGTGTCCCTGTCCCCAAGGCCATGGTGGGTGCCCCAGGGGTGCCAGGTGGGCACCTCAGCCCCTGGACAGGGGCAGCAGGGCAAGCACAGCCCCCTCAGGGTGGGAGAGCTTGGTTGTGAACGCAGAACCTGGGTAGGGAAGGCAAGGTGGGGAGGTGAGGACACGAATTTCAGAATTCACTGAGAAGCAGCACAAAACCATCCCCAATCACAGCTGGGAGATCATTTCTCAGGAGCAGCACGGAGCCTTTGCCCTGCTCCAGGTGGGATTTCTTTTGGGATTTCTTTCCATTTAGAGCAGCTCCCACAAAGGGCAGCAGGGAAATGATCCAAACTCCAGGGTGATGGCACTGCCTTGGGAGCAGCCATAATCAACTCCAGCTGATAACAGCCCCAGCTCTGATTTCATCCTTTCCATGCCAGATGTTATTTCAGCAATGCAGAACAAACCCAGAACAATTCAGGGCTGCTGCAAAAATGTTTTTTCTCACTCTCCCTCATTGCCCTGACCTCACAGTGCCATCCCTACCCCTCTCTCACACTGTATCTGAAGTATGTAACATGTAAACTCCTTTGGTTCAAGTATTAAGGCATTTTAGATTCCTTTTTAAAGGATTTGCTAAACTTTACATGGAATTTTTACTTCAACTTACAGTGAAATATAAAGAATTTAAAAACACGTCAGGATAGAAGGAAAAACATGCATTAACCACTGCAGTTTTTTTAAAAAATGCACTTTAGTAACCAATTTTTTTTTTTCCCCCAGCAAATGCAAATATATCAGCACAACACAGAATTAAGGGTCAAGGAAAATATTGTTGCTAAGAAGCTCGAGACACTGAAGATACTCAACACTGATGGTCCAGAACCTCTTGCATCCATACCTGTGACAAAGGAAAAAATGAATTCAGGATTAAATGAAAGCAGAAGTATCTGCTGTGCCACATTATTACTCCTCCTAGATGCCAAGCAAAAATTACTGTAATTTTTTCTTACAAGCACAAAAATCTACAAAAATCGACAAAAAGGAAGTAAATATTTAAAAATTACAGAGGTGCTGTGATCACGAATGGTTTGAGTGCTGTGGTTTAGCTGACAAGGCGGTGTTTGGTCAAAGGCTGGACTCAACGATCTTGGGGATCTTTTTCAACTTTAATCAATCTGTGAGTTTGCTTTCAAGTGTTTTATAAAAAAAGGAGAAAAAGTAGAAAAGGTAACATTTTTAGTAGCAACTTAAATGGGAATTTACCAGTTCAGCAGAATGGAGTTTGCCATGCATTAGGGCATGAAGATTTTAATTGCTTTCCTTTTATTACCATATTACCGCACAACGTCTAAACATTAATTTTAGTATTTTTCCCCCACCACCAAAGGAAGCAGAGAGAAGCTGGGACAAAGGGAAGAGGCTGAACGCACTGGCTAGCCTGGGGATGAGGATCTGCTGGCTGCTGCTGCCGTCGCCGCCCTCGGTGGTGGCCCTGACCTCGATGAGATAATCGTCCTGCAGCTGCAGCCACAGCTCGGCCGTGGTGCCCGCCGTGCTCAGCTCCTGCAGCCCGCCCTGGCTGCTCCTGCACAGCACCTGCAACACAGCACAGGGCTCAGCCCCTCCTCTGCCTCACACACACAGCGCTCCGGCTTTTCACAGCGATGGGATGAAGGAAAAGAGCTGATTTTTGGTTAATATTCCAGGGCGGAGTTGTATTTAAGGGGAAGGGGGGAATACCAATCAATGCTCTCTTTTGAACATTGACTCAAAATGTTCAAAAATATTTTTTGGAATGTTTTTCATTCAAAAGAGAATGAATTTTTCATTTATTTTTGAACATTTTTTCACCTTTAACTCAAGATTTAATTTCAAATGGCACAACGGATGCTAATACAACTGTACGGTATTATTATAAAATGTGTATGTACATAAAAATGTATACATACATATAGAATGTATATGTACATATAATGTCACAGACATGTTTTATGAAAAATCCTTTCCTTAGGATTTTTCCTCCTGAGAAGCTGAGAGGCCTCAGGAACAAAATGTAAACATTGATTATCTGCTGCTGTGGAATGCAACAGGTGCATCTGGGATTGGTCTCATGGGGTTGTTTCTAATTAATGGCCAATCACAGCCCAGCTGTATTCATTCTTTCTTTTTTTATTCTTAGCCAGCCTTCTGATGAAACCTTTTCTTCTATTCTTTTAGTATAGTTTTAATGTAATATATATCATAAAATAATAAATCAGCCTTCTGAAACACGGAGTCAGATCCTCAGACCCCTGTGAACACGGTCACACATATTAAAATAATACATATTATGTATTATTTTTTATTACAATAATATGAAATAATGGGACACTGGAACAAGCTGTAAACATGTACTTCTTGCCAATACAACCTAGTGGGTCATCAGATCTTCAGCCTAAATCTTTTATTCAGGATTATATCATGTGGGATCCAGCTGCACAGAGCTTAGCAGGAGCGTCGTCAGCTGGTTTTTAACACACTTATATGATATTTTTAAACACTTCTACATTTGTGTGCTGATCAGATTTAGAGCAGGTGCAACTGGGTAATTTCTGTCAGGGAAATGAGCATGGCCCACAGCAGGTAAGAGGAGAAAGGTTTAAAAAGATCAGTTTAATATATGTGATAATATATAATAAATATAATAAATGCACCTGGCCAGCAATGGAAGCTACATCCATCAGGCTAAATGTCTGTGGTTTCTTTCAAAGTTTTATCCATTTGGGTAAGTGTTACACATTTAAAATAAGAGTTATGGATGTGGTAAGTGTTTAAATGTTCTCAGATCCAGGTGTGGTGGGATCCCAAGAGCAGAGCAGTGCCAGGATGGGGAGAAAAGGGGATTGGGGGACATTAATGGTGAGACACTGTTGGAACACATATTCAAAATATTTAAAAACCCTAGGAAGGAGACCCCAGTGAAACGTTTTAGGGGTGGGATTGTGCATGCCCTGAGCATGCAGACAGACAAGGAAACCCCAGCCCTGTGTCCCCAGCTCTGTCCCCACTCACCTTGTAGCCCGTGACCTGGGACTCGTTGTCCATGGCTCTGACCTCCTCCCAGCTCAGCAGCACCCTGGAGTCGGTGACATTCCACACCACGTTTCCTGGAGGCTGGCTGGGTGCTTCAAACACACAACAAAAGCACAACTTTAATTTAATTGGTACTGGGGATTGATTCACCTGCTCAGGTAATTGGCTGTCATTGCATCTGGGAGGCAAAACCAGCTCCAGTGCAGGCTCCTCTCTGTGGACGTTATGGTTCAGAGGCTAAATTCAAAAAACAGGAGGAAGGAAAAAGCCAGAATGGCACATAAATGTTGTTTCTGAGGCTGAAATATCTGCTGCTGGTCCTTCATTCAATACAGCCAGACAGAAGCATGTGCCTTAGGACATGGATGATTAATTAGAACAAACTCTAATGATGGTAACAGACAATTTCTAGGTTTAGTACAGTGCCAAGAATAAGAAAATTCTTCACAATGGATTTTTAGATAAATTTAGTCCCAGTGATTATTCAAATTTACCCATTATGTTGATTTACTTTAAGGTGTTTGTTATAGAAAATATTTGCAGGTTTTTTTTGTCTGTTGGCTCTTTCAGCTCGAGTTGTGGTTCTGAACTGAGCCTGTGCCAAAAGTGGGTTTTGGCCACAGAAATTTGCTGGGATTTCTGGTTCATCAGCAACCCAAGGCTGTTATTTGCAAAGCAGCTGCATGCTCTGGGCTCTGCCCCTTCCCTGTACCTTGGAGCTGCCAAGCTTTCAGGGAAGTACAAACCTCCTCAAATGCCTCAGGTTGCTTTCCCAGAAAACAGGTCCTGCAGTGACACAAATCAATGATTAAAATCTTTTCTAAATGCGTTAAGGAAAACAATTTACTGTTGCTGTCACCTAGTGGAGGCAACTGCTGCCTAGGTGGGCTGAGCTGTGCTTTGAGACTGGAGGTTCCAGCTTTAAGCACTGAGAGTCCTTTTGAACACTTGTATCCATGTCCTTACAGGGTTTTTCCTCTTTTATTCTCCCCTCTTTTCAATTCTCTCGCACAGGAAGTTCCCTGCCCTCTTTCCATAAGCAGTCAGCTCAAAACCCACTTGATTATACTCAAAAAAACAGAAAAAAACCACCCCTGAGACTTAAAAGAATTATTCCAAAGTCAACCAACCACCCCCAGCTATTTTCTTTGACTATTTGTCTTGTTCTGTGTACTGAGGAAGGTTTAACCTGATGTTCTAATAATACCCACTCCTTGTAAATGTAAGAGGAGATTGTTTCACTCCCGAGAATGAAGTGTTACAGCATGTAGGAATCGTTTTCACACTGAGATATTAGAGCTGAATTTCAAAGGAAATGACTCATCCTTGAAATCCACAACAAAATATTAAGATGACACGTGGAAAAAAAAAAAAATGAAGAGTAATTATCTATAAAAACTTCAAGCCTCTGTCTGAGGGATTCAGAGGCTCCATTTGCTGCAGACACCAAAATCTCCAGCAAACAGCAGAGTTCAGAACTTCTCTTGTGGCAGGTCCTGATCCATCAATCGCCTCAGGACATGTCCAGGGAGCTGCAGGGATTTCTGAGAGCTGCTCTCAGCCAGGAGAATTGCTCAGAATTAAGAGCTGATGGACAGAACACTGGGTTTTATTTTAAGACTTTCGAAATATGAAATAATTGTCACAACTTAGACAAGTCTTCCCCACCCACCTGGCATTTTACATAGCAGGATTTAAACCTCCACTTGTTATTCTGGGCTGTAAACCTGCATATTTCAGATTTTAGAGCAAAGATATTTTAATTGTCAAAGGCTCGCTTTTGATTTGGAAATATACACTGCCAGGAGAACTGAACTATTTGTATTCCTTGATATGGCAACAGTTTCTGAGATTTACCTGGCAGGTCCTGTGGGGGAATGCAAATCCTTCACAGTGAAAACCACACCAATCACAAATATTCAAATTAAATTACAAACCAGGATTGATTAAAAATTACACATTTGAATGAAAAATCAGTTTTTACTGCAGTAGCACGGAGAATTATTTCTCTCAGCAATTCAACTAATTTATCAAAATCTTCAGACTGACATTACATGGCTTTGCTCTCCTTATTAACCAGAAAGATCCATGGAGATAATGCAATTAATTTTCCTTTTTAATTATTCCAAACAGCAGCATTTTGCCCTGATCCAGATCCTGCTCACACCAGTGAGATCAGGGGCTTCTACAGTTCTCAGTCACACACCCCAAAAGCAGGAGGCACAACAAAAAAGGACTGAAAATCCCTGAGCTGACCAGCCTGGCACCACCTCTAGTGAGAAGCCACAAAAATGATTAATCAGAAAAAAATTCCTTTTCCCATGTCCTGTCCAGGCTGCAGGCAGTGAGTCACTTCAGATCAGCCAGTTCATGGTAATTGTGCATATAATATATTTAAACTCAGGCAAATCTGAGTTGGTTTAGTCCTCAGTGACAGACTGACACTCATTTCTGCATAGAATAATTTCTGATAAACTAGCTTATTTCCTAATATTAATGCCCCAACTCTGCCTGCTCGGGGGATGTTAATGATTATTGCAGGGAATTTGACCCTTCAGACAGATTTAATTGTCTGTTCTTGTGCCTCTGACAGAAACACTTCAAGACTGATGACCCTGATTCTGAGCTGTATTACAACAGAGGAGCACACTAAAAATATTTCCACTTGTAGAAAAATTAGTGCAGCCTTTGACAATCTGTTCTCCAGCTTAATTTTGCCTTTGCAGCAGCAGAGTGGCCTCTTGTGCAATTTGTTCAAGGGGAAACAGTGGACATGAAGGATTGCTTTGCATGAACTCCAGGAGGTTCATTGCATTTCAAAACCCATGCCCTAGAGAACTTATAAATATGTTATAGAACACTGAAAAATTCAACAAGTCTCTTTTTTTTTTTTTCTTCTTCTAAATAACAGATATTTTTCTTTTCAATTTCTTCCAGTCATTAGCGGCATAACAGAGGTTCAGTGCAGAAATTACAGATCCTCCCTGGGCTCCCCTGGCACTGTTGGGTTTCACCCACCCTGCTCAAGAACTGGTGGAAGCTCTGTGCTTGATTCATGTGACTGCATGGAAATTCAGGTCACTCGTGCTGTGATTCCCAGGAATTCCACTGCTTTCCTTTCCCCTCCAATGTCACCGTCATATTTTCTGAAAAATCCTCTTTGCCCAGGATTCTTCTCCTGGGAAGCTGAGAGGCCTCAGAGAGGAATGAAAACAGTAATAAATTGATTGCTTCTCCTGTGTTTTGCTGCTTTGGAAAGTGGCTTGGACATTCTTTACCAACTGGTCATTGTTTGATTGGTTTCATGTGAATTATTTTGACTTAATGACCAATACCAGTCCAGCTGTGGCTCTGGGGAGGGGGCATGAGCTTTCATTATCTTTGGTATTTGGTATTTCATTAGCTTTGGTATAATTCTTGTTAAGCCTTCTGTCTGTATCTTTTCTCTATTCTTTGGTATAATTTTAGAATAGCATTCTTTAATTTAGTATAATATATTATAATATACTATAGTATACTATAATACAATGTACTATGATATACTATACTATAATAGAATACAATATAAATACGATACTACAACATTTTTCATATTATATAATGAATAATATCATATTACATACTACATATAAATCGAATAACATTCTATATAAATATAGAAAATTATAAAAATATAAATATATTAATGTACACTATAAATACATGATTTAATATATAAATATATTAATATATATTATAAATAAGATATTTACGTTATTGTATAATATATAATATATAAAATATAGTAAAATATAATATAATATAATTAATATAATTAATATAATATAATAATAATAATAAATTAACCTTCTAAGAACAGGGAGTTGATTCAATCATTCCTCCTTTGTCCTGGGGACCCTGCAAACTCAACCCTGGATGTGCTGCCCCCATTGGTGCCTGTGCCCATTGCTATCTGGGGTACTCACGTGGCTTTTTGGTGGTGGCATTGACGGTGGCACTGAAGGGCCCTGCCCCAGCGCTGTTGTAGGCACGCACAGCTGTGTAATAATCCAGGTTGCTCCTCAAGCCCGTAATTTTTATTGATGTTTCATTCCCTGCTGCTTTTACTCTGTTGGAGGATTCTTCTTTCTGCCCTTTATTCCAGTACCTAACCTAGGAGATAAAAACCAAAGCCATTTAAATCTTGCATGGAAAGGGCTGTTCACCCACAGCGTTGTACTTGACTCCTTTAAGTGCCTTTTTCTTTCCCTTCTGCTGAAAAAGGTAAAAATACATTAAAGTTTCAGAAATATGTTTACTGTGCAAAAAACCCCCATACTCTTATCCATCTGCTTCTCACGCTTGCTGCTCTTTTCATTGTGACTGCAGGAAAAAGACAATTGAAATATTAGATCTTGCTTGAACCACAGAATGACAAGAGGAAAACCATTACTTCATTAAGAAGGAAACAAGCTCAGAAAAATGTACCTTGTAAAGAAGTTTCTTTGAAAGTAAATGTAATTCTGAAAAAATGTTAGCTTGGAGTTATGCTAGAAACATAACTATCATCACAAGCAGCAAAACACAACTTCATTCTGTTTCTTAACATAGTTTTTTTAAGAAAGGGGTTTTTTAACAAAGACAGAAAAAATTATCCCTCTTCTGGCTGTTGGTAGGGCAGGAAGAGCAAGATTTGGGGTGAATCTGTGTGGTTGTGCTGCAGCCTGCACGACCCTTCTGGTCCATGGCCCTTTAAAAAAAGGAGTGGATTTTATTTAATAAACAGGGTTGATTCACTGAAATTTTATATGTATTTTATTCCCACAGACTCACCTCATAGCCCAGCAGCCTTCCATTGCTCATCTTCCAGGGAATGGCTGTCCAGGACACCTGGATGGCTGAGGAGGACAGGCTGGTGGCCGACACTCCTGAGGGCGCCGTGCTGGGCTCTGGGTTGGGAAATCAACATGGGAAAGGTGATTTGGAATAAAGCTGGGGATAAATAAATAAATCCGCATCCCAACCCATCTCCCTGCCCCGAGCTGCTTTATATTTTGTGTGTGTGTGACTCTGAGCTCCATATAAAGTGTCAGCAGCTCTCCTCACAGCTCAGTCCCACAGAACAATCCTTGTCCAGCCCAGAACCAAGGACAGCACTGCAGCTTCAGCCCAAAAAGTGCAAACAAGGAATGGAGGAGAGCAAACTGGGAGGGTGGGACTGCATCACCTGGAGCTGGAACTGGACAATTAACCCCAGAATGGAAATGGACCAAAACTGATTAAAGTGTGAAAACTTGTGACCCTCATCCACCTTGGGTATAGCCCTGGCTGGGCTCTTGTACTGCTCAAGGTGAATCCTTTGAAGGCCTTTATTTTATTATTTATTTATTTAAATAAATTATTTTAATCATTATTTATATATAAAATACAAAAATAAGATATAAATAATGTATTATTAAAGATAATTTATACTATTTGTTTATAATAATTATTAAATATATTTATTTTACATTTAATATTATTAAATATAAAATACTAAATATAAAAATTAAAATTAAACAATAATAACAGTAATAATAATTGTAATAGCAGCAATAATAATAATAAAAATAAAATAATAGTAAATAAATCTATATAATAAATAATTAATAATTAATAAATATATAAATATAAATAATGAATTAATGAATATATAAATATAAATAATAAATATAAATATATATTAAATAAATTAATAATTAATAAATTAAATTAAATAAATTAATAATAATATGTATAATAAATAATTAATAAATACGATAATAATAAATAAATATATAATGCATTATTTATTTAAATCTGCCCATTCTCTGCTCCAGGGAGCCTCTCAGGAACAGCTGGTGGGAGGTTTTGGGGCAGCCCAGGGCTGTACCTTCCTCAGCTGAGAACACCGTGGCCACAGCACTGAAGGGCCCCTCTCCCTTGTTGTTGTAGACGCCGACCTTGACCTCGTAGGGCGAGAAGGGCAGGATGCTCTCGTTCCTGAACACGTATCTGGGCGTGTCAGGGGAGGTCACCACGGTCTGGATCCACGTCGAGGTGCCCGAGGGGCGGAAAGCCACCACGTACCCAAATCCCTCCCCGTTCTGCAGCTCCTCAGGGACGGGCTGGGACAGAACAACAGCTGTGAGGCACTGGAGGGGATGGGCAGGAGAAACCCAGGGACAATAAACAGCTGTGAGCCACTGGAGAGGATGGGCAGGAGAAACCCAGGGACAATAAACAGCTGTGAGCCAATGGAGGGATGGGCAGGAGAAACCCAGGGACAATAAACAGCTGTGAGCCACTGGAGAGGATGGGCAGGAGAAACCCAAGACATGACCCAGGTGCTGGCACTGCACCGGGCATGAAACCCCCAGCCAATTAACTCTGGGACAGAACAGCAAAATGTGCTCCCTATAACCTGTGTTAAGGTTTGCATTTCAATAAGAGAACAACTTTCAGGTATAATCTCTGGTTTTCACTAAGTATTCAGCTTTAAGATGGTCTTCAGTAAATACAGTTTTTCTTTCATCAACGCACAGTTCATAAAAAATGAATGATTGCTTGGTCAGCTGTTAGAGAATCCAATACTACCTTCATACAGTGGCTGAAACCTTCTTCTGATGTCATTATGATTAGATAACCACACAGAGCAGTCAATGCTAGGAACAGAATTATTAACAGTTCTTTAAATCATTAAAGAAGGGATACATAATATAAATGGAAATTGGTTAGCATGTGCATCCAGTTTTAATGGTGAGAAAGCAAGAACTGCAAAACTGCACTTCAAAGTTCAGTTCTTTGGCTTAGCCCCCTTACCCTGCCCTCCTGCCTCTTTTTTAACATCACTATTTTTCTGAGAACAGAAGCAATCCCAGCCAAGCTGAATCCCCTGGGGATTTCCATCCAGCCCAGGGACACATGAGAGTCAAAGAACAAAGGCCAATGTGCAGGGCTCACATCACACACAGCACCTGCACATCCCAGAGGAAATGAGGAGAGAGAAGAGAGGAGAAGGAGAAGGAGAAGGAGAAGGAGAAGGAGAAGGAGAAGGAGAAGGAGAAGGAGAAGGAGAAGGAGAAGGAGAAGGAGAAGGAGAAGGAGAAGAAGGAGAAGAAGGAGAAGAAGGAGAAGTTCTCCCCACAAACTTACATCCCACGTTATGACCAGCTCAGACCTGCTGCCTCCGCCCCCACTGACCTCAGAGGGGGGAATTTCAGGAACTGTGGGAAGGAAATGCAGAGATGTCAGCACAGAGTAGAGACAGGAGAACACAGCACATCACCCTCAAGCTCTGAGTTTAACCCACATTCATCAGGGGGAATGGTTTTGGGGTAGGGAGTACTGGAGAGCCCCAGCCCTGACCCACATTGATCCTTTCCTGGGCCAGGTTGGGGCTCCTCTGAGTTCTGAAGAACCTCAGCAGCTCACAGATTATTTAATTATTTATTAACCACTGCTGCTGTGTCTAGGAACTTCCAAAAACTGCATTCAAACTTAATTTTTCTAGAGTTAATTCCTCCTGGGTTGGAAGAGACCCCAAAGATCATCTTGTTCCAGGACAACTTCCAGTGGACCATGTTGCTCAAAATTCCACATCCTTGAACACTTCCAGGGATTTTATGCAGATAAATTAGGAAAGAGCCTCATTCTAAGTGAGCTGGGTTTGTAATTGATGGGTTCTTCTGAGCCACATGCCTGTTACATGGAAGGGTTTCACTGATCAAACAGCAGCAATGGAAAATCCCTGTCAAAATTAACCTCTTTGCATCCATTAATACCTTCAGATCTGCAGCACTGCCTGAACTGGCAGATTGTGCCACAGTAAATGCACTTTAAATGGATTTAGATGTTATGCTTCTGTGATGCTCAGTAATGCAACACAAACTGTCCTACTACAGCAAAATGGAAAAATATGAACAAACTTGTTTCAGGCTTTTATATCCACTGGCAATTCCAAGCTTGTTTGCACAGAGCCAAGATAAAGATATGAACACTCCTCTTCTCTGTTAACATAAAACATTCTTGAATTAAAAACAAATAGAAGGACCCACTAACCTGCCTCTTCAGTTCTTACTTTTTCTGAGGGCAAACTAGGCTCTCCACCTCCTATTTTGTTGGTGGCAACTACACGAAATTCATATTCAACCCAAGGATTTAAATCCACTACTGTGCTCGTGAAGGTTCTGCCGTCGATCACATCCGGAACTGGGGGAGAGAAAAGGAAAAAGAAGCTCAGGAAAAGGAGAATGGCTGAAAGGAAAAAAGGGAGCTCAGGAAAAGGAAAATGGCTCAAGGGAAAGGGAGCTCAGGAAAATGGCTCAAGGGAAAGGGAGCTCAGGAAAAGGAAAATGGCTGAAGGGAAAGGGAGCCCAGGAAAAAGAGAATGGCTGAAGGGAAAAAAGGGAGCTGAGGAAAAGGAAAATGGCTCAAGGGAAAAGGGAGCTTAGGAAATGGAGAATGGCTCAAGGGAAAAGGAGAATGGCTCAAGGAAAAAGGGAGCTCAGGAAAATGGTTCAAGGGAAAACGGAGTTCAGGAAAAGGAAAATGGCTCAAGGGAAAAAGGGAGCTCAGGAAAATGGCTCAAGGGAAAAGGGAGCTCAGGAAGAGGAGAATGGCTCAAGGAAAAAGGGAAATGGCTCAAGGGAAAGGGAGCTGAGGAAAAGGAAAATGGCTCAAGGGAAAAGGGAGCTCAGAAAAATGGTTCAAGGGAAAAGGGAGCTGAGGAAATGGAAAATGGCTCAAAGGAAAAGGGAGCTCAGGAAATGGAAAATGGTTCAAGGGAAAAGGGAGCTGAGGAAAAGGGGAATGGTTCAAGGGAAAAGGGAGTTCAGGAAAAGGAAAATGGCTCAGGTGCCAGAGCCATCCCCACAGAGGCTGGTCGGGGAGCTGTGTGCTCACCTATGTTGCCCGAGCTGGGCTCATCTGTGGTGGCTGAGCTGGGCTCACCTGTTTTGCCCGAGCTGTGCTCACCTGTTTTGCCCGAGCTGGGCTCACCTGTGGGGATGAGCTGAGCTGTGCTCACCTGTGGTGGCTCTCTGCCAGCCCACGGAGAAGGGCGTCCTGGCCTGGATGGTGTAGGTGGTCACGGGGCTGTGGTTGTCCGTGCCCTCCTGCCAGGAGATCTGGGCTGTGGTGTCCGTGATCTCGTCCACCCTCACGTGCTCGGGGGGCCCAGGAGAGCCTGCAGAGGGGTGGGAAGCCAGGCACAGGTTGGTGAAGCCCTGGGAATCACTTCCCCTTTGTTTCTTCCTCAGGGAGGAGGAAAGCAATTCAGACTGGAATCAGAACACTCATAATTGTGGTTTTACATTCACTAAACTCTGGTAATTTCAACCTCAAATACTCCCAAGGGCAGAACTGATGACTGGGTTTTGGCTTTTTTACCAAAACCTTTGTTCAGCACATCCCTCTGCCTTCTCCTTTAGTCCTAAATGTCCTCTTTAATCTACAGACAAATCTCTGTAGTCTGGAAATTTCCTACCTACAACTTCTTTACTTCACTTGTATTACTGGAACAATTTTTCAGCACATGTGACCAACACCCCAAGCAGTAATTCAGTCACACAAACTTCCTGCCGCCTTCTGGAAAATCCTCATTCTTTGCACTTCCTGCCCAAAATGCTGGGTTTTGTCTCACCTGCACCAGCAAAGGGGGTTGAAATGAGTAACAGTGCATTAACAATGAGAAAATATCTGAAATACTTTAAAACATATTGAGTAAGTGCTGATCACATAATGTGCTTTTCTAGATCAAAGCTTTTTACCTTGCAACAAATGGAGCTGTAACATCAGCAGAGAAAGCCACAGCTCTGGCTGAACTGTGAATGAAAAGGAATAATCCTGCATTATAGGCTTTAAACCCTAGGGGAAAACTCTCCTGGGCTCTGGCAGAGTTGCCCATTTTCACAGCAGGGATTCTGGAGTCCCCAACACTTCATTCTGCAGAGGCAGCAACCCCAGAGCTGCCAGTGAGCTCCTCTTGGCAGCCTGAAGGACTGGCAGTGAAAAAGGATGTGAAGTCACTATTCCAACCCCCAGCTCCTCATTTCTCTGGCAAAAATCAGGCTTCACCCAAAAGCCGAGCTGTAATTCTCCCTAGCTGCAGCTCAGAATGACATAAATCCAACTCACAGCCATTCATCACCCCATTCAAACCATGCATTGGCTCTGTGACCTCCACCATCAGCTATTTCTGTAGCCTGTAATTTAACAAAAGGAGGAAAACACGAGGGGCTGGGCTGTACCTCTCACGATGAGGTCGGCAGCAGAGGCCACGCTGTCCACCTCTGTCTTCACCATGCACACGTACTTCCCACTGTGCTTCAGCTGGATGTTCCTGATCATCAGATCCCCTGATGCACTCTGGGGACACACAACATTCATTAGTGCCGACATTAAAAGGGAAAGGGAAAAAAAAGGGGGAAAAAAATCCACCAAAAATAAAAAGGGAAAAAAAAAATCCACCAAAACTTTTGCGGTCGCTCAAAAGCTGCACTGCAGGACAGCAAATTCCTGCCCATCAGCAGCTCCAGGCTTGTTGTCTGGGAGCATCTTCCCAAAAAACATGAGGTGATTGATGTCCCTTTTTTGGGAGAAATGAGCCCCAACATGGGGAGCTCACACTGGGAGCATCTCCTGTCTGCAACCCCCAGTAACCTCAATGCCCTAAAAAGAGAAAAATGTGTTTTCTGTGGCCATTACCAGTTTGATTTCTAGACAGAATTCATGGAGTTTTTATCTTCAACTTGTAAATAAAGCCATGACAGATTTTTAAGGAGTTCAAATGTATAAAAGACAAATTTCTCCCTTTTTTAGGAGAAATGAGCTCCAACAAGGAGCTCCAACATGGGAAGGCATCTCCTGCCTGGAATCCCCAGTGCCCTGTGACCATTTGTCTCAAAGCCCTAAAAAATAAAAATATGCTTTCTGTGGCCACTACCAGTTTGATTTCTAGACAGAATTCATGGAGTTTTTATCTTGAACTTTTAAGTCAAGTTATGACAGATTTTTAGGGAGCTCAAATGTGTAAAAGACAAAGTTGAATTCAGTCCATCCTCCAGGTTATTGTGAGCACTTTCATTTAAAGGTTGCACATTCTAGGCTGACTTTCCCATTTAACAAGCCCAAGTTCTGCTCTTTGCTATTCACTGAGTATTTAATCTTTAGTCTTTTTTCCCTGTTGTTCTTTCTCAGATCACAGCATGTGGTTATTTCCTGGATCATGGGAAAAGAAATAAAACCTAAATGAAACTGTAACTTCCTATCACATTTGTGCACTGTCTGTTTTCTACACCACTGAACAGAGAACTTGATATTAAACCTTTGCTAAACTGTGTCCCTTAAAAAAAACATCTCCTCTTGTGTCAGCTCAATTACTGCCTTAACTCAGTTCCAGCTGAATTTTCCAGGTGAAAAACACCTCAGTCAGATTTTAATTTTTAAATTACAATTATTCTGGACAAGCAGCATTTTCTTCAAGGACAGAACCCTAATTTGTGGGTATTTTCAGCTACTTTGGTCACTGATCCATGAGCAAACAGTAGTTTGGGAAAACAGCAAAGCCATGACTCTGAAGTTTATTTTAGTCTTGGAAAAAACATGAACCTTTCACAACATTTGATTATTTTCCTTTGTTTCAGCATTACAATGTCTCAATTCTTTACTCAACACAAGCTGAAGCCAATTCTGCCTGATTCCCTTCCATGTATGTGCCTGGTCTGCTGTGAAAGCACAGATGGAAGTTGTTTGCAGGACAATTCAGTGCTGATTGCTTACAATAAATTAAAAGTTGAGTCAAAAGCAATCTAAAATCCATCTCCTTGATTGGAAGTGGATATTCAGGGAATGCCCAACACCAGCACAGAATGCAAGCAAATCACATCCTACACAAATTTCAGCAAAGTCAACTTGAGACATCTCACCAAAGTGGAGGGGAGGGCTTAAAATAGAAGAGTTCTGCTTGAAATAAACCTCTGCAAAATGTGAACTCTGCATTCCAGTAATTTGTGCATTTCAGTAATTTGTGGGGGTTTGGGAAGAGTCTCGAGGGACAGGGGGAGCAGCAGGAAGCTCCTCTGTGTTGCGGTAAAAGCAGGTGGGACGCTGTGAGGGAAAAGCCAATTTTTGTGGGAATTTTTTGGGGAGCGGAGAGGAAGTTCTGGGAAAGAGAAGAGAAGGAGAAGAGAAAGAGCAAGAGAAGGGGAAGAGGAGGGGAAGGGGAGGGGAAGGGGAGGGGAAGGGGAGGGGAGGGGAGGGGAGGGGGAGGGGAGGGGAGGGGAGGGAAGGGAAGGGAAGGGAAGGGAAGGGAAGGGAAGAGAAGAGAAGAGAAGAGAAGAGAAGAGAAGAGAAGAGAAGAGAAGAGAAGAGAAGAAGAGAGAGAAGAGAAGAGAAGAGAAGAGAAGGAGGAAGAGAAGGAGGAAGAGAAGGAGGAAGAGAAGGAGGAAGAGAAGGAGGAAGAGAAGGAGGAAGAGAAGAAGGAAGAGAAGAGAAGGAGGAAGAGAAGAGAAGGAGGAAGAGAAGAGAAGGAGGAAGAGAAGAGAAGGAGGAAGAGAAGAGAAGGAGGAAGAGAAGAGAAGGAGGAAGAGAAGAGAAGGAGGAAGAGAAGAGAAGGAGGAAGAGAAGAGAAGGAGGAAGAGAAGAGAAGGAGGAAGAGAAGAGAAGGAGGAAGAGAAGAGAAGGAGGAAGAGAAGAGAAGGAGGAAAAGAAGGAGAAGAGAAGGAGTTTTGAGCTCACCCCTCCAACCTTCTCGAAGTGGGATGCATCCCTCTGGAAGTCGGTGAGGCTCCCGTTGAAGTACCAGGTGAAGCTGATGTCCAGCAGGGGATCGTGCTGCACCTGGCAGGGCAGCACCACGCTCTCCCCCACGGTCACATCCAGGTTGGAAGGGGCCAAGGTGATCCTGGTGGGCTCTGCAGGGAGCACACACATTGGGAATTGGGTTTTGCTGCTCTGCTGAGCTTTGCCTGCCACTGATATCCCCCCATTCCTGCATGGGATCACTGACAGACATTCCCAAAGGTGCAGCCGGACTGGGAATGCTGCCTGGAGCTTTGTGTCCTGGCATTTCCTGTCACCATCACATTTTCTGAAAAATCCTCTTTGCCCAGGATTTCTCTGCTGGGAAGCTGAGAAGCCTCAGAGAAAAATGATAACAATATTATCTGATTTGCTTCTCCTGGGTTTTGCTGCTTTGGAATGTGGTTGGAGATTGTTCATCCAACAGGTGTTAGTTTGATTGGTTTCATGTGAATTATTTTAACTTAATGACCAATCACTGTCCAGCTGTGTCAGGACTCTGGAGGGAGAGTCACAAGTTTTCATCATCATTCTTTGTAGCCTTCTGTAAGAATCCTTTCTCTGTTCTTTAGCATAATATAATATAATATAATATAATATAATATAATATAATATAATATAATATAATATAATATAATATAATATAATATATATAATATAATATAATATAATATAATATAATATAAATATTTTTATGTATTATATATAATATAATAAAAATAGATCAGTCTTCTGAGAACATGGAGTCAGATTCATCTTTCCTCCCCAGGATGGGGGACCCTGAAAATATCACAATTTCCCAGCAGGAGCTGCTGGGGCACTGGAAGGTGAATTTGAGCCAATCCACTGCTGAATCCAGGGGCAGGAATTGCCATGGGAGGCTCTCAGCAACCCCACTGGGGTTTGAAGCAGCCGGAGCCACTGGGCAGGTGAAGAGGAGGGAGAAAGGGAAGACCCCAATAAACCCTGAAACTGCAGGAAATCCACTTGAGGAGGAGCACGTTGGATATTTGGGTCCATACATCACACAGAACATAAATAGTGTCTTTAAGAACAGCTCTTTGTTATCCCAGAATCAAATTAACAGAGAAAAATTTCAGGTACTGTAAATACTGTAAGAATAAAATTTAATTCTAGGAATTCTCTGTACATATTATTATTTTGTATATAAAGGGATATGAATCATTTAGGAGCACAGGCTGAAAACATGAAGCTGTTAATTCACTGAACAAAGTAATTCTGTTTGGAGCTCTGAGATATACAGGATTTGTACTGCAGTGGGATATTAGATAATTCTGAGTTTGGGAAGTTTTTAGATATTAAAATCTTTGAAAAAGAACATTATGAGAAAAGACATTTTTCAGATAAACTTCACAAACTCTTGGCTCTTTTCATCCAGTATCTCAACCAGCAGCCAGGAATGGATGACTTGGAGGAAGGATCCCTCTGAACAACAATTCTGTATGAAATTTACTTTTCAAAGACCGTGTTCTACTGCCCGTGGAGTCCCTGAATGCTCCCCTGCAGCTGGAGTTTCCACCACATCTTTTTCCATAAGCAAACAGCATTTAAGCCTCTTCTGGGCAAAAGATTTTCAACAGGAATACAAAATTACCTCAAAGATTTTTTTGACTGACATGTTTTTTTCATAACAAATTAAAAACCCCCACGAACTTAAAAACATAATTGCACTATTTAGTGTTTAGAGAAGTGAGAGGAGGGAGGGAAGTGTTCAGAACTCCCTCACATCTGAGAAATATCTTTGTCAAAGCCAGAAAAAAAATCCCTCAGCGTCTTTTACACTAATGAAAGAGCTGTAACAGCTATCCTTTTATCTTTATACATTAAATAAATAACTTCTCACAGCCTTTACATTGTACCACGGCACTGCAGGCTGCTGAGGCTGCAATTCCAGCTCACCCACCTGTAACCACCAGGCTGGTGGAGCCCTTGGCTGCTCCAAACTGGTTTGTGGCCAGGCAGGTGTAGGTGCCAGCATCCCCCTTGGTCACGTTGGCCACCCTCAGCCCTCCATCCTTTAACAGGCTGATCCTGAAAAATTACGAGGGAATTTTGAAAAGTCGCAGCATTTGTAGACAAAACGCGCTCATGCTTTACTGTTATCTCTGATATATTAAACACTGTCAACAATCAGGAAGAAAATGAGCTCCATGTCACCTGAAATCTGGACAATTGCCAGCCTGGGGTTTGAAAATGTTCTGGCCATCCACAACAAAACATTTGAAAATGTTGTGGCCATCCACAACAAATTTGAACTCAACTACGTATTACTTTGGACATATCACTCCGGACACCATTGGAACCAATTTTTTAAGAGATGTGGGCACATGTATGGGTGTGAAAGAGGCAAATCCCACGTGAGCTCCACCTTTTTTAGCTGCACCAACTGAAACTGGAGTAATTTTCAGCTCTTTTGTTGTTCAGCTCAAGAAATCCAGCACAGCACCTTTGAAGTCACTGTGATTACCATGACAACTCCATAGGGTTGTTCATGAACTTCCTCTGTGGAAGGACTTGCAGGACAGAAAATTCCTTTCACCCCACACAGGGAGAGCATGGAAAAGCAGGAAGGTGCTTACAGATGTGGAGAGAAGAAAACTGATAAGGACAGAGGAGCAGGGATGTCCCCAGAGCAGAGGTGACATCCCAGACAGCAGCACAGCTAAGGCTGATTTGATTCCCTTTTTCCCTATTTCTTGTCCTCCCATCTGTTTTATCCTGCAAGGACTTCTACCCTAAGAAAACCTGCAGCAGCAAAACAACTGAATATATATAAATATATAAATAACAACACATAAATATATAGATAAAATATAAATATATATAAAAACATCAAATTAACAAATACAAAAAATACCCATTTTCCTGATATGTCCAAGTCAAAAGAGCTTCAGAGGTTTTCTCTCACAGCCCATCAACCCACCTGAGAGGCACCAAACTGGAGCACAGCACCTTGGTTGGATGGTGATGTGGAAATTTGGAAAGTGAGCAGCAAACAAATCCTCTCCAGGCAAAGCTCTGCATTAGCTGAGCCCTGCTCCCTTTTAGGGCAAATGCCAGCTGAAAAGGCAGCAAATGTCCCCAAACCTGACAGTGCCACCAAGAGCTGGGAGGGCTCTTGTCCGGTTATCTCGGCTGTTTGAGGGGCCTGGAAGGGCCCGGAGTGGCCTTGGGGCAGCCCGCGTATCGAAGGACGAGAAGAGGCTTCAGTTCTTCTTTCTGTTTTTATGTTTATTAATTGTTTATCTAAAAGATTTTCTTTCAGCCGAACAGAGATCTGCTCAGCAGCCAGCCATGAGCACACTGTGCTGCCCTCCGGACCGCCACGTATCTTTATACCCATAGTTACGTGTACAATATTTATCATTTTTCCCCAATACCATTTATTCTCATTGCTGGGTGCACTCTCAGTAATAACCAATCCCAAAGTGCCACCATGGCCAAAGAAGATGGAGGAGAAGAGGAAGAAGAAGGAGGACAGGACACACCCCAATTCCTCCATCTTACTCCTCTAAACCCCCCTGTACAGAAATCCTAAACCCTGTGTCTCACCCTCTAATTAACTAATCCCTTCACCATTCACCCCGGTGAAACCCTCCTATCCTCATACAGGTGTCGTCTCCCGTGTAGGGTCAAAGTCCAGCCACCAGACACTTCTGGAACATTCCAGGACTCCCGGGCCCCCCAAGGGTGGTCTCGGAGGCCCGGCACCTCAGGACTCAGATCCTGAGATCCCACAGGCTCTGCCTGCTCACTCCCACCTGCTGCTCCATCCAGTACAAAAGGAGTGAATTCATCACACACCTCTGCTGCTCCTTTTACTTTCAACACTCTGAAGGTAAAATAGAGTCAGTGAATCCCCACCACTCATCCCAGCTGAGTTCTGTGCTGAATTCTGCTGGGCTGGGGTCATTCTCCACAAGGCTGCAGTCAGGGGTGGCTCAGGCTCCTCTCCCAGGTGACAAGGAATGGCCAGGGAGGCTCAGACTGGATTTTGGGGTAAATTTCTTCATGGAAAGGTTCAGTGATCTCATCCTGCATCCTCTGACCCAAACCCACATTCCCTAAATGCAAATCCCAGCAGTGGGAGAACTCCAGGGCTCTGGAATTCCACTGCCCCACTCCCTTCTTCAGCTGCAAACCCTCCTCATCCTCACAGCCTCTGAAAGCAGCCTGCACTGCTCTGTGCAATGAAAACTGAGTTTCTGCAGTTACAGCACAGAAATACACACAACTTTTAAATGCTTTTCTCTTAATTAGCTCAAATTGCATTCTGTATTTCCCCAAAAAGGGTGTTTGAGCTCTCAGTGCTGCCTCTGAGCTGCTCCTCCTCTGGGCAGAGGTGGTGCAATAATGAAATTAGCAGATGCAAATTACAAGAGATAACAAGTCACCCTGTTAGAACAACACACAAAAGCATTTTATTGGGGTGAGAAACAGAGCTATAAATAGGCAGTTTAATCCATTTATAACCACACAAAGCATCCTGAGGTAGCTCAGCTGCTGTGGTGGCATTTGAGGTGTTTTCAAGGGAGGATGTGCCTCACCAGTGGCTTCCCTGGGGTTCATTAACTTGTTTTGGAAAATTCCTCAGTCATATTTGGCTGCACTTCATGTGAGATGGAACATTTAAAATTAATTAAACCGTGCCATATGGTTTATAGGTCTTTTAAAATGTGTTAAAGACATGAGTGATACATTTTATAGGTAATTAGGATGACATCAAAAAAAGGTGTTAAAATATATCAATTATGGTTACAAGCAAGTGCTGTTGCACTTTCTAGCTGAGGCTTCGTCTGCTTTGATGCAATTTCCAACAGAAAAAATACAAAACTAAAGAAACTCCAAGTGTTGACAAAGCCTAAGATCAAACAGAAGAAAAAGCAGGATCAGGGAATAAACCTGAAAATGTCTATTGTTTAATTAACATGAATCACTTTTAGAGTGCTCTGAGCTACCTGCAAGCCTAGCCTGCCTAAAATAATTAAACAGAAAGCTTATTAAAACCCTGATATAATTTAGAATATTTTTAATAGAAGTAAAAACAAAAAGCAAACAATACATGGAAAAAATCAATTAGAGAAAAATAATATACTTGAAACAAAATCTTTACTGGTAAATTAGAAAAAGAGCGATGCTCCACTTTTTCCAATTACACAACAGGAAATGCAGCTCAGAGCCTGTGGAAACCCCAACCCCAAAACCAGCTCTGCCCCTCCTGCTGAAACAGGAGAGAAATCACAGCTTTCAGTTTAACTGGAATTATTCAATATTCACACACGGTGCTGGCACTGCCAGGAGAGACCCAGAGCTGTGACACACAAATTACAACCCAGCCTTTGGCATTCCTCTGCCTACAGGTGTTTTCCCAAATCATTTTGCTTGAGGGCAGAAATTTTCCATGGAAATTCCACTTTCCACAACCAGCACTCTTCTGGCAAATGGCACAAAACCTTCAGGGATGGTCCTAAATCCATCTCCAGCTGGAATTGAGGTGAATTTAGGACCTGCTTGGTCATCAGATCACAGCATCACTGACAAACTCACCATCTCTCACTAATTCCTGAGCAAAATTGGGGGAAATTGATGATTGTGGAGATTCTTTTCCTCTACAGTCAAATAAAACCCCCTTAACTCACCCACTGGGGTCAGCAGGATGGGGAGAAGGATTGAACAACTTCAGGACTTTAGGGTTCCCAATTTGAGAGAAATTTTACCTCTTTAAACACTTATTTTAAAATTATACATCTTCAAATATTGATATTTAGAGAGAGAAGACAGAGTGCCGCCATTGAAACTTGGTGTCATTAATGCAGCTGTTGATGACTGCAAACCTGCTCACCCTCCCAAGGGAATTTTGTATTTCTGAACTATCAAACACCATCAAACTCAGGAATCACTGCCTGTTTCAATTCTCAGATTATTTAGGAAAAAAAACAAACAAACAAACAACTACTTTAGATCCTTCTTGATATGGTAATAAACACAAACATATTCCTTTCCAGTTCATAACACCTCAGCGCAAAGGAACAGGGGAAAAGTGGGTCAAAGCTGTCTTTTAATGTATCAATCAAATTCCAACTAAATTAAAGCAGATTAATTAGCAGGCAAGTCAGCAAAATAAAATCCTATGCAAGTACTGGTGAGTAAATGCATTACTTTTCACATCACAGCATTTCAAACTGTAACACAAAATGAATAAATTTATTGAATTCAAATTGCAAGGAAGCTAAAACCATTAACTAATACTTCTAAGTATAGTGCAATTTTTTTATCAGGAATTATTTCTTTCCTCCTTTAATTTGCCATCACTTGGCCACAATGGAAGCTGCTAAAACTGGAGTTTTCCTAAGGGAATTCTACTGGGAAGTCTTTCAGTGAAGTTTTTACAGCATCTTTTTCTAGTCTTGGTAAATGTAGAAACATCTAGTGAGATTGTTTAAAGGTGAATTATTTTTAAATGCTGCTCTGCATTTTCACAGAATCCTGGTTTTTAACCCTCTTGCAGTCAGGTGTTTGAGCCAGGAGCTCAGACCCACCACAGGCAGTGACTGTTGAGCACAAACTGAAAATTAAAACTCATGTACATACATAAAACATTCAGGAAATCTTGGAAGGGGTTATGTCTGGACAACAGCTATTTTAGCATTTATTCTGGTTTTGGTGAGTTAAACCAGCATCAGGAGCATTTAACCTTGGTTAAGCATCAAATCCTCCTTTTCTAGAGGATAAAAAGACAACAAAAATTCATCCATCCAGAACTGGAGGTGTCTCAGGCACTAAATTTAATTCCCATTTTCTGTCTTTCCTTCTGCATGTTATCCTATGCTTTCACTGCTCTCTGCACTCCACTGCTCTTTAATGTTTAGCTCTCTTTATTAAAGACATTCTAGAAAAAAAAAATAAATCACATACTTCGCAAAATTAACAAGAAACAAGATTGCTTTCTTCAATGCTGAGCGATTTCTCAGCCCAGAGCTCATGAATCCATTTTGAATTATTTTTTCTCCCCTCCACAAGACACACTATATTCAGCTCATTTAATTAAAATTTACTGAGTCATTATCCAAATCTTCTACATAGGGAAAAAAGCAGCACCATTTAAAAATAAATTAAGAACACGAGCAAGAGTGCCATCAAAATGAAACTCTCTCAGGCTTTACCAAAGCATTGTGGTCAGTGCCTCAGTGAAACCCAAGTTCTCTGATGACAAGCAATTCAAGTATTTGTACTTTATTTTTATTATTCAAACAGGAGTTTTCTGAAGACATATCAATTCTAGCTCTCGCCATGATATTTTCTGAAAAATCTTCTTTGCCAGGATTTTTCTCCTGAGAAGACTCAGAAAAGAAATGAAAACAATAATTATCTGATTGCTTGGGAATGTGGTCTGGAGGTTGCTGACCAACAGGTGCCTCTTTGATTGGTTCCATGTGAATTGTTTTTAATTAATGACCAATCCCAGCCCAGCTGTGTCAGACTCTCTGGTCAGTCACAGGTTTTTATTATCACTCTTGTTTAGTTTTCTGATGTCTCTTTTGTCTATAGTTTAGTATAGTTTTAGAATATAATATACTATATATTATATACTATAATATATAGTATATTTAGAATATAATATACTATATATTATATTATAATATAATATACTATAGTATAGTATAGTATATTATAATATAACATACTATATATAATATAGTATATTATGTTATAATATAATATAATATAATATAATATAATATAATATAATATAATATAATATAATATAATATAATATAATATAATATAATATAATATAATATAATATAATATAATATAATATATCAGCCTTCTGAGAACTTGTGAGTCAATTCTCATCTCTCACCTCATCCTGGGGACCCTCACAACAACACCCCAACATTCTGTCCGTGCTGCTGCAAATATTAGTTAAATTAAATTAAATTAAATTAGATGCTGAATTAATTAAAATTCAGCTCCTTTTGCCTCCTCACCTCTCCCAGTGCTGGACCTCCCTTGTGGCAGGAACCCATTCCTCCTGCTCACTGCAATTAAAGGAGAGGAATCCCTCCCCAGCAGAATTCTCCACTGGAAATGGAGTTCAGGGCTGAAAAACGTTCTGCTAATTTGAAGCCCTCTTCCTGAATTGCAGGAATTTGTAGAACTGCATGAAATTCACGGATTGCAATTATTCACAGCAGACAGTAATGAACTCCAGGGTTTTCTGCAAAGAACCTCCCTCTGCTCTTCTCCAAAGGCAAGTTTATTTCATTTAGATTAATTCAGGATTACTGCCTTGTTATTGTGCTTCCTCTGGAAGCCATTTACAGTCTGTTGTCAGAAATGCACGCTCTGGGTCATATTTTGGAATTACCTGCACTTGGCAGAAGTAACAGCTGTAATTTATGTTCATAAACCTAAAGCAGGCAGCATCACATTCAATTCATTTTTGCAAACTGAGTGTTGATTTTTTTCAGCCTGCTACTATTACCCCAAATGAAACTAATACCATTCTGCTTTTTATGGAAATGGAACGGGGACAAAAGCTGGGAATTGCCCTAAACAGACAAAATCAGGCGCTGTGTGTTCTTTGCACCAGCTTTACAAAAGCAGTCATAAACATAAAACTGAGATCCATCAAAAGGCAACAAGTTTCACATAAATTTTATACGTCACTGCTTAATCTAATACATTAATATTGTTTAATTAAAGGCTAGAAGCAGCGCTGTTTTGGAAGGGATTTTGCCGGCCTGCTTGCAGGCAGGCAGCCAGGGAGGCTGTGGCACCATGTCCAGCTCTGCAGCAACAGATGCCCCAGCTTCTGCCAAATTGTCACATTTGACAACACTTAACACCAGAACTCATGGAAACTCTTGAGGCCCCCGTGAACAAAGAGCCAGGGCAGAGATGGCAGTGCCCAAAGCCTCTGGGTACAGGGAGACAGCTCCAGCTTTATGATGGCACAAATAAAGGTCTCCACTGATGTCCCTCCAGGTTTTATCTATCTGGGAGCAAGTTCTGTGTTTAAAAACTGCAGAAGAAAAGCAGAATGTGGTGTTTTATAGGAACAGGACCAGAAGATTTTGCCTAATTCAGAAGCAGGTTCCTGATGCCAGGCTAAGCTTTGTACAAATCACCCCCAGTCCTAGAGGAGAAGGAGCACATTCCTTAAATCACACCACCATGGCAATCCTGCTGCAAACCCTCCTGTTTGCTCTCCTCAGGGTCATGCCTGGCCTTGGGCCCTCTCTGCCCCTGAATTATCCTGCCAAGCACAGTGTGGGAGAGCCCTGCACTGTTTTTTATACAATTTACCCAGCACACTTGTGCCGTTTCAATTTATGACTAATTCAATAATGCTTTAATGGGTATTGCGGAAAAAACATTTATATGTTGTTGGAAATCAATAGCTGGGGGTGTGGGTGAATCCCAAACTCTCCCCTGAGAATCACAATCCCAAAACACATCCACTATCACCCCAACCCTCACAAATAAACATAAACAATGATGGCAGCATCTGCTATCCCTGGATCATGGCTGCTTGGAAAGAACCTGGAAGAACATTTTCCTTTTCTTTTCATGTTTTCATCTGCTACTCTTGACCTCCAAATTAACTTTTCTTTCCTCATCAGGATCATCCCCATGGCTGCAACACACCTCAACTGCCCCTTTGCCAACATTTTCAGAGCATTCTGTTGAAGCCTTTTAGTATTTTAGCATTCCCAATTTCCTATCAGTACCTGGTTCTCTCTAAATCAGGCCCAACTCTACATTAAACTGAAAACAAAATCTGACCCGTGACCTTAGAGAAAGCAGCACACTTGCCCTCTCAGCTCTCATACCATCACAACAAAAAAAACAAGCAAAAAACCCCAGGCCAGCCAGACTTCAGAGGGACTTCACAAGTGTTTGGGTCTACAGCTGACACTACTGCATAAAGGGACACACAAAAGCTTCTTGTAAGATTAAAACAAATAAACCAATGTAATGTGGTACCTTTCATTTTCCTGCAGCTGCTCACCTCCCTTCTTCCAGGAACATTTGGCCTTGGGGAAAGCTCTGGGTTTGCACTCAAAATCAACTGTGCTGCCTATCTGAACCTGGATCAGTCTCTTCATTGGACTCTTAGAAAAATCTGGAGCAGAAGCTAGAACAGAAGGGGTAGTAGCAGTGAAATAAAGCACTTTTAATGACATTAATGATACTACGAGTTAGCACTTACACGAGCACTCCTCAGACTCCAAAGATAATTAACACCATTAATTAGTTCAGACAGATCTTCTATTGGGCAATTAGGCATCTTCTCCTCCTTTTCTGTACCTCATCCTGCTTCCAGAGGTCTGAGCTGTGCAGCTGAGCACCCAACAAGGCAAACACAGAAGGTGAAAGCCACCAAAGCTCAATGAACCCAGATTCATGTTCGGCACCTGCCCAAGTGGGTGCTCTGCTGAAGGGAGCAGATCTATCTGATCAATCTAATTAATCCAATCAATATCACACCAGGAATCTCACTGAACCTCAGGGAACTGGCATGTTCCCAGCTCCACACGCCAATGGGTGTGAGATGACAGGAAATGCCAGTGCAGCTCATTCTGGGAGAACTTTTAATGAATTAAGAGTTTTGAAAAGGCTCGTGGCTTCTCCCTATACAACACCGAACTTGGAAAGGAAATTCAGTGTTTGACACCTTCCAAAGGCCTCAGGAGTGCAGCAAGGGCAAGTACAGAAAATCAAAGCCACCAAAGCGCAAGGAACCCATTTCATGGTCAGAACTGCCCAAGTGGATGCTGTGCTGAAGGGAGCAGTTTTATCTGATCAATCTGATCAATACCACACCAGGAATCTCACTGAATCTCAGGAAACCGGAATGTTCCCAGTTCCACGTGCCAGTGGGTGTGAGATGACAGGAAATGGCTCCTCCAGGGCTGCACACAGAGGTTTTTAACCCCAGGGTGTCCCAGAACATCCCCAGGAGTGAGAGCAGCTGATGGAGCCAGCAGCACCCCCAGAGCACACCAGGGGTTTTATCCCATCCCTGCTCTTCCCCTCGTGAATAATTTATCCTGTTCTGCTTTAAATGAATGATTGGCCCGAAAATCCTCTGGCAGCAAATGACTCAACTCCTCTGCTCTGCAGATAAAGACATCAGGTTGACAAAACTGTTTTATTTCAGTGACAGCAGCCGAGTGAGTTAAACCTGAGGTGCAATCTGAGGGGGTGTGGAGAGGGATAATGAGGTTTGTGTTTCAGTGAAAAAAGGAACATCTTACCTACAACCCTGAGCTCTGCACTCGAAGAGATGACACCATGCTTATTTTCAGCTATGCACTGGTATCTGCCAGAATCTGTCAGATTTAGATTTGATATTGTAAGTGCACCATTTTCAATTTGGATCCTTCCCTGAATATTAAGAAAAATATCTTTATTGATGATATATTTCCTGTGAAAAATTTAAAATAAGTAAGGAATAGAGATAAGACAGCATAAATACAATGAATAGGTTAAATGCAAAAGCATAATTATGAGAACAGTTCTAAAATAAGTGACAGGGCTGCAGCATGGTACAGCAATGGTGATCAGATATGGAGATTGATGCAGTGCATGAAGTAATTCTTCAAATTTGCCCACTTGCGCTGAGGTCTGGAAATCTCAAATGCCCTTTTATTTCTCCAGAAACACTGACAGAATCCTAGCAGCCCCCTCAGACAGACCAGAGTATCCAAACTGTGCAGATGGCACTGGCATTTCACACCATTTAAGGGATTTCACATGTGCCACTTGCTAATGAGCTCTCTGTAACACTGCAGAAAAAATTCCAGCAGCCATTGAACCAAAGGCACAAACTGAAGTGCTTGGAGCCAGCTCAGCCACTCAAGTACCTGGGACTCCTCACCTTGCTGATTTTGGGCAGCTCAATTACAGCAGGAATGACTGATCAGAGTGGCAGAACTGGCGACAAAAGGAACCAGGGAGAAAGACAATGCCAAAGGAGCAGCAGCTTTGGGGAAAACCAGGAATGCACAAAACCCCAAACTGCCTGCCCAGAAATGTTTCCTAAGGGCTGCTTTTGCATCTGGCCCAAGCACAGGGTGACTCCAGGGCAGCTCAGCTCCTGAGTGTGAGGGGCTCAGACAGACAGACAGACAGACAACAATCCCAAAGGGGAAAAGCTGAGTGCCCGTGCCCTGATCTCCTCTGCAGCATCCCAAGCTCTCTCTTAGGGAAGATTTGTTCCTGAGTGGAACATGTTTGTGAAGGAGACCCAGCAGGAGGGATTACTCAGTGCAGGAGCAGAGGACACCGGATCCCTGCACACACAGAACTCCTCTGCTCCTGCCAGGGCTGCTTCCCACAGAGCACCATCACTCTTTCCAAGGGAAGTCACAGCCAGAACGCTGGGCAGCAACCCTCCAAACTGCAGAAACAGGAGACTTGAATGATCCCAAGGTATTTTTGTACGTCCTGAGGTAACAGGAGCCCATTCCCTCAGTGGCTCTGTATGAACAGCAACAATGCTCTTACATCTCCCAGAGGAGGTTCTGTGCTCCCTCATTAACCTGCCCACAAAGCACCACCACTCCTCTTAGCCAGCAGGGATGTAAGAAATGCTTTCCAGTGCTCTGCTCATTTTTCAGAACCAGCCAGTGAATTCACCTGAGCAGGCCTTTTCTCCCCAAAATTCAGTGCTGAGCACAAGGCACTGGCCAAGGGCAGGAGTGCCTGGGTTTATATTCCTGATAACCTGAAAGGGGCTGTTTTCCAAAACAGTGAGACTTAAAATCAATAAATAAGGGGTATCAGATCCTGCTTTGCATTTCTGACCTTTCCCCTTCTAAATTCAACCTCTCTTCCCTGTTACCAAATGCATTAATTTCAATTAATTTACTGTGGCATCTGCATTAAAGCAAGTATCTGTTATGTTGCTGTTTGTATTCCACTCTTTGCAACAAGTAGTGGTAAACCCTTGAATCTTCAGGAGTTTTGTCAAGAAGCTGGAAAGTATTTTCTTACTACCTATAATGAAACAACAGCTGCAAATACAGTAAAATAATTCAAGCTCTCCATCCCTTATTTAGAGTTATTTATAACATTATTAAATTTCCTCCCCCAGTCATTCCTTACATGTTTCATTCTGTGGTTCTATTGTTTTTGAGTATGTTTTTAGCTGGAATTTTTTGTACAGCATAATTTGTCTTTGCAGCTGTTGAGGCTTCATCAGGATGCTCTCAAAAAACACAAACCCAGTATCAAAATTTCTCTTGGCTAATACCAGGAAACTCTGGATGGATGGATGGATGGATGGATGGATGGATGGATGGATGGATGGATGGATGGATGGATGGAACTTTACACAGCACCACTCTTTCCCAACATGGATGGATGGATGGATGGATGGATGGATGGATGGATGGATGGATGGATATTGTTAACTTTACACAGCACCACTCTTTCCCAACAGGACGTTACCTCTATGGCCAGCTGCTCTCCATTCTTCAGCCACCTGTAGGAGGGTTTGGGTTTCCCACTGGCTCTGCACTCCCAGGACAAGGTGTCCTCCACAGCAACCTCCACATCCTGGATGGGCTGCACCCAGTGAGGCTTTGCTGCAGGGAGAACACACAACAAACACCTGCAATTGTTGTTACTGCTCCAGGTCACAACAACGGGCACACAACTCATCCATTTTCTGCACAGCATCATCTGTACCAACACAGCTTCCCACTGGTTCTGCTCCGAGCCCCCTGATGAAATAAATCACTTATTATTCCTCTTGTACGTTTTTATTATGAGCACTAAGCCAGAAGAAAACTGAGAGTACAGATCACTGAAGCTGGACTGGTGAAACCGATTTTAAAATCACAAATGATTAAACAACATCATTTTGCAATCGAGGCAAATGTAAGAGAAAGGCATTAATGGCAAGACTGAAATTAAATAAGTGATGTGGCTAAATCATCAAATTAATGCTGGAGAGAATCCTTTAAGTCTTAAAAAAAAATAATGGTATGTCAGCCTTAGTGCTAAATACCATTTAAATTGCTTTCTAATGCAAGGCAGCACTTAACTGGATGAAAACATGGATATATGAGATTGTTTTTGAAAGCAGAAGTCTTGGCACAGAATTTGGGTAATGCAAACCAGTAGAATGAAGTCCATAAAAATAATTTTTTTAAGCCAAAATTTGAAGCAATAATACCAGGCATTCTTCAGAATTACCCAAAATGCAGTTAAAACTGTAAAGATATTTAAAACATCCATTACAGCTTTCACAGGAAGTAGAAAACTCACTTGGCAAATAAACATCAGTGCATGAAAGACAACAGTAATTTATTTTTATTCCTTTAGTGCTGTTTCATGTATCAGTTGAACACTATCTTATAGGTAATTTGTGAATTTTCTTGGAATTTATTTAATTTCCTAGAAGGTTTATCATCTCAGCCTATGCTATTTCTCCAAGAAAAGATGAATTCTGGACATTGCCTATGGAAAAAACCATAGAGCCCAGCTCTGCCCCTTTTTGTTGAGCTCTGAGGACACCTGAAGGACTCTGAATAACCAGCTTTATTCCTCTCAAGGTTTAGCAGATTTTACTGCCCCAAAGATGTGATTTCACCATCACTGCCACATCTGTGCTCCTGAAGGAAGGCTTGCTAACAAAGCCTCATTTTCTCCTGGGATTTGTGAATTACCCACGCACAGTGCATCACAACATGTATTTTACGTATTATTTCCTTCAGAGTGAGAGAATCCGAGAAAAATCTGGTTTTAATTCTATAGGAATGGAGTGAAAGGAAGGAATCTCCTGGAACTACTGCAGAGTTATTGTGAAACCTGGATTTTCCTGAGGAGAGAAAAGGAGTCCCTCCTCCTTAAAGCAAGGAATAGGTAGGCAGCACATCCTTGCTGAGATTAAAAAAAAAATTAAAAAATAGACATTGTCCTGTAAACTGAAAGGTTGGAAGTTAATTTTAAAGGAGTTCACAGTGCAGGGTTTGAGGCTGTGACAGGAATCTGTATTTTGGAATGATATTCAGAATTCTTGGGAACTTGCTGTGCAATCTTCATGAAAGATTCATCTGGAGCTCCCCCAGGACAACATGCTTGTAGGTAAAGTGATTTTCTGAGGCAGGTTAGCCGTCAGCTCCATGGCCAGTCACTTGGAAAAGCACCAGCCTGGATTTTGCTTCACTTGTTTTAGCCTAAAATATTCCTTGCAGTGCTCGTGGTCCCAGAGGCAAGGAGAGAACAAGTGTGTAACTCCATGAAGAGCATCCCAGGGAGAGGCCTCTCATCTTTTCTGGTGGTTATGATGACCCAGCCAGCTGAGCCTGCAGGAAACAAATGTTGCTCCATTACACTCCAGGCCTCCCCTGTAGGCCAAAAGGGAAGGAAGAACCATTTTTTCAGATTTTACAAATCCTTTGTGATGTTCTGATGGTTGATGTGAAGGAAGAACGACTGCAGGGATGCTTTTGGCTGAAGGAGTGACACTTTGCAGAGGCTGGGTTGGGATTTGTGAGTTATTTGAGGCCTAACCACACACAGTGCAGCAAAACACGTATTTTCATGTATTATTTCCTTCAGATTGAGAGAATCCAACAAAAATCTGGTTTTAATTCTGTAGGAATAGAGTGAAGGGAAGGTGTTGGGAATTTAGCTGCTAGAGAATGGAAAATTACAAAGCTGTGGCTAACTCCAAGTCCTGCACCTGTGTAGATAGCGTGGCCTTGAGGCCTAGCTGTAGTATAATAACAAACAGTGAAAGAGACATGACAAAAGAGAGACGTAACCCCTAAGGAATGAGGAAGAGTTCATGGTATAGTTTAACCAATAGATTGCTTGGCTTACAGAATATTTATAAGCTTATTATTTGCTGTATAAGTGTTTGATACTTCAATAAACTGGACCTGAAGGACCTGAGGGACCGGGACCGGACTGGACCTGAGGGCCTGTGATGAACCAACTGGTGTCCTGGTCCCCTTCCTTCGACAGGAAGGCAGAACTGCTGGGAGCCAAAGCCCCTGGGGAGCTCCTCCAGATTCACACAAAATGTTCCATTCTTACACTTGCACTCTGACATTCCCACCAGGAAAGCTGGGCTGGAACTCTCTGAAACACCTCTGGGGAGCTCAGCAGTTGGGCAGGAAAATCAGAGCACAAAGAACTTCCCAGAGCAGAAGAAGGGAAGTTGTGAATCAAACAGGGGAAAACCCACCCCAAAAATGTGACCTGCAGTTTTCCTGCCTCAAAGCCAGGCTCTGACACTCCCGCTGATGCCTGCAGCAGGGATGAACTCTGATTTCACCTCAAACTCCAAGGATTTCAAGCACAAATCACTTCTGTTCTGCTGAACCAGCTGGGCCTGGAGAAGCAGCTGAAACATCTCTGAAAATTTCATTTTTTGGCTCCCATTGGAAAATCAGAATGCCCTCAAGCAACAGGTAATTCCAAATCACTGGGAAAAGCTTTAGTATGTAAAAGAAGAAAAACTATTTGTCTGGGCAGCAAGGAAATGATATTATTAGACAGCATTAACAATTAAACTCTAAGTGATCAAACTCAGCAACTCATTGATATTATTCAGTCATTTGTAACTTTGCTGTTGATGCTTTGAAGACAAGACTATCAGATAAAACCTCTAAACAGAGATATTCTCCCACATACACAAATAACAGTTTCAGTTTGGTTTTTCTGATAGAATATTTTTTTAAAAACCCCAAAATATAACAATATTTCTTAACACACTAAAAAATGAGGCAGATTCTATTGATTCCTGGGGGATTTTGCCTTTGTTACCACAGACCAGCACTGCAGAGCACAAGGAGAACAGCAGCAGAATTTCTTTCTCCCTGTCAAACATTTTACCTTCGTGCTGCCAAGCAGGACTGCTGGTAGATCAGCATGGGCTAATTAAGAATATATTTCCTTCAATTATAACTTAAATTAATTGCATTACATATCTTTACCGTGTTTCATGTTTAATTGCATCCTAAAAGACAAAAATACAATTGTTTCATCTCCTCTCATTTTTCTCTGCCATGAAACACCTCTGTGGATTCTTTTTTTTTTCCCCTGTTATCTCTTTATGGGAAGCTAAAAGCGATGACAAACGAACACACTAATAAAGGGAAAGCAAATTATTTAAATCTTTAGGTTCTACATTCCATCAAAGTTGGATAATCTTCTCCTATTTTTAGCACAATCTGAGCTCTCCTGAGTAGAAAAGTGGCATTTAACAAATGTTGGAACTGTAAAAAGGACAAAAAACTGAACATTTGATGTCAGGCTTTTCTTGATAAAATCCTTCAGGAGAGAAAAGGAAGATTAATAGTCTGTGAGTACTGTAATGAACCCAGAATATCTGGTTTAGAATATCTATTTTAATTATCAACGCCAACTATGGGTGGAGAGCTATATTTAAAACACACCATAATTATAATAAAACAGACTCATTTCATTTCTTTCAGGAGTTACAGATGTGACAGATTTATAGGAATTCTTGGGAAAGTGACTATGGACAGGAGTGAAGTTGTTCAAGGACTTTGTGGCTTCAAGGCTGCAATTCATTATTGGATGAAAAAGAAAGGCTTTTAACCAAACTGTTTATGAACTGGAAAACCTGATTTTCAGATTTTAAACTTTGCAGTTTCAGCTCATAAAACAAATCAGAAGAGGAGTGTTTCACTTTGTACCAGAGCAATGAATGTTTCAAGATTTGGTTTAGGACCAGCTTTATGTTACATTTCAAAGAATCTGTAAAGTTTGCAAAGAAAGAAAAACCTATTTCTCAGGCACATGAATGATTTTTATCAATATTTTTCTGCCTCAAGATTTCTTTTTTATATTATTTCACCACGACAACTTGCAAAACATTAACCCCAATCCTTCTCATACTGATTTTTTGGGGGTCAGGCAGAAATGTGCTTTTTTCTGCCCAGAGGAAAAATGAATGTTGTCACTATTGAAATAAAAAGACATTTGCACTTTTGTAATGTTTATATTTTCTATGTTTGATAAGCAGACATGCCTTAAACTTCTGCATGTTCTAACAGCAGCCACCATTCCCTAAAAACAGCAGATTTGTGGATTTTTGACAGCATTGGTATTTCTGGCAGATGGGTGATTTTTTACTCTGTGTCTTCAGTTTATTGCATTAGTTTCCCCCAAATCCTCATCTGCTTTTAGAACAACTTCCTTAAATATTGATATTTTATTGGAAGGCTGAGTGGGATGTGGTTAGATTTCCTCACCAGACAGATTTCTGGGCTTTGGCACCAGCTGAGGTGGCAACCCATCAGAAGACATTATCTTCAGTTATAAAACTTTGAATTATCAAGAGAAGTTATAAATGCTCTCATCCCGAATCCAGGCTTGTTGGAATTCTAACTGCAACAACAAAGCAAGCACCAAAATCAGAAAGATTACTTAAATCTATTTAATTCTGCAGAATGGGTTCCATGAAGCAGAACAAATGAAATGAAACAGTTGGAGTGCCATTACTGCCATTACAGCTCTCATTATTCTTCTTAAGATAAACATCCATATCAGGGATGGCTCCTAACATGGGCAGCCACTCCTACTGGAACATGAGGGCTCAAATCCCTGTCTGGATTTGCACTCAAAAGGTTCACAATGATTCCGTTGTTACAGAACTGCAGATGGGTTGCTTTTGCTCATTAGCAACATCCTTTATTTCAGCTCTGTGGCCTTTTAATGAGCAAAGGAGAATTTGGGCAGCAGGGCAGGAACCCCAGCAATGGCGCTGCTGGAATTACAAGGACTGATGAACAAATCCACTCCATTTTAAGTCTAATTTCTCTATGTATTTTTTATCTCCTCTAATTTAGATCTATATAAATTAGATATATCTATATATTTACAGTAATGTATCTCACAACTGCCCTGATTTAACACTGCCACAGGAATGTAGAGGCAAAATGATGAACAAACCCCAACTCTGGAACTTTCAAGCAAAAATTAAGGTCACTTAATAAAAACTTTTAAATTCTATTTAAAAATAAAATGCACAGTGCCAAGTTTGGCATGGCAGAGGACACTGGCAGGTGAAGCAGCTTGGATTTGCTGCCCTATGCCAATCACAGGATTTCCCAAAAAGTCATAATTACAACTTGTGTTGCTTCAAGTCCCCAGCCCAACCTGACCCTGAACATTTCCAACAACGGGGCCTCCATTCAGTGTAAAGATTAATTTGGAAGTTGGCAAGGAGAGAAGTTTTCCTTCCTCCTTATAAAATCTATTGTGCCTTAAAGTAAAATCTTCAAGGACCAAAATGTGTGTTGTACCAGCCAGCTGCTCCCCACGGAGAGGCAGTGAAGAACCTGCTCTGTACCTTTATCCAGCTCTAAACCCATCCCCTTGCTCAAATATTCCTCCATGAGGGAAACATTCCAAGGCAGAGTCAGAATCACTGCTTAAATTGCCATTGAAGTAAAGAAAATTATATTTGCTGAGATCTGGCTTTAACAAAAATTGTCAATTACCACTTTGTTGCAAATCACTCTCGCTTTACACCACCACCAGTGTGCTTTGCTGATACTCATTTCACTCTATAGCCTCAAATGCACAAGAGACTGCTTTTTTTCCAGCTATAAAATTTCATATTATTTCATTTCCTATACTGGATTATATCCTCCCATTTATTTACTCATTTTAAAATAAAATTGGCTGTTTTGAAAGCACAGGATTGAGAATACCCATCAGTAATCTTTTCACAAAGCAAGACAAAATTTGTACTTCTCATAAATGGGAGGCCTAAATGATCCCCCAAATAAATCCAATTGACTGAAAATTGAAGGTTTCACCAATGGACCAAGAAGAAATGTTCTAAAAAAAAAATTGTGTTTCCATCAGAGAAAAAACCAACCACAAGCACACTGTGCTTTACTCTCAGCAATCCTTGTGAGCTTTTAAGCCATTTCTTAGAGACTTTACCAAGAAACTGCTGCAGAAATTCTCATTTTCTGGAAGCACTTAAGATGCCATGGGTTTTTAAGCCCAAATGCCCAATGGAACTGCAGAAAGTGGAAATTCCAGAGTACCCCAGAGCAGTTTATGTTTCATGAGTAAAGAAAGGAGGGAGAGACAGACCAGAGGTTTCCTACCATAGTAAGTGAGACGTCCTCTTGCAATGTTTTTGCCCCTGGAGTTTTCAGTAATGCATTCATAGAGCCCTGCATCCTCCTGCTGGAAATTAGGGATTTCAATCATGCCATTGGATTTCCTCAGCTTTATTTTACTTGGAAATGGCAGCCCGTCAGTTCTTCTCCAGTTAATCTGAGGCACGGGGCTAAAGAGAGAGTAATGAGATTTTAAACAGTTTTGCTTAAAGTCCTTGATTGTCATAATGAGATACTTAAAGCAAACTAAATTCAGCAGTGACTTGCAGGCTGTGTTAAATGCAGTAACCACACTGTACATGACAGATGGTCAGACACTCAGGCACCTGATTTGCATTCCCTGCTGATTCCTACGCTGCATTCGTGGTCCCAAATTTGTCAGGAATAGCTCTGTGAATGCCCAATAATTGCAACATTTCTTGTAAATCAGCACTGGCCTCCCCAGAGGATGGGTGAGATTTACCAGAGGCTTCCACAGAGGAAGAATCCAGGCAATTCTTTTGGAATTGCCATCCTGCAGCAGCCTTTAATGCTCTGATTTGCAAACTTCCCCTCTCCAGGGAGCCAAAGCAAGAGCGTGTGATCAAGTTATCAACCTGACATGGGCACCTGACAAACTGCCTGCAAACAAACCCCACACCGGTAAATAAATACAGTTACAGAAACACAAATGCATTCTCAGATCATCTGTGAAAGAGAAAATGTATCAGCTGCGAGTGGAGCATCATTCAGAGGAGAAATGCATTTCAATCTTTATTTTTTGGCCATAAAGAAAGAACAATATTATGAAAGCATCAAGCACATTGAAGGGGAAAATTCAGACAACATTCTCACAGACTTCAGCACCATTTCCTTGCACAAAGAAAAGAGACTTAACTCAAAGGTCATATGCAAAACCACATTGGAGTTAATTTGAAATGAAATGTGAATTCCTGTGCTGCCAACTTACACATCTTAATTCTAAACAAAATCAAAATACACTCCATGAGTCTCTGCCCTCTCATTTCAAGGCAGGAGCTGTGCTGACCAAAATCAGGGAAACCCCAGAGCCCCACAGCTCTTGTGCAGGTGAACCCAAAGGTGCCCCAACTTTCAGTGAAGATGAACACTTACTTTCCCAGGGCAAAGCACTCCAGCTTCACAGTGGAGCCTTTGGCTGCTGCCAGGGTCTCAGGGAACTGAACTTCTATTTTGGGCTCGTATTCCCCCATCACACCTGCGTGAGACAATTGAGAAGGTCAAATTTTCAAGGTGGTTTTCAAAGGGTTTTCTTTCCCTCTCTTGCAATTCAAGATTATTTCTCTGACTATCTGCTTATAAAGGGAAGTGCAGTGGTATCAGGGACAGAGTTAGGATGCAACAGTTTATCTTAGAAGAAAGTTTGAACTGTGGGAATTGGAAAAACAAACTTCCACAGACACTGAAGGGTTTGATCTGCAGCCCTGGGAGACACTTGGATTGATGCAAAAATAAAATACACAGATATTAAGCAGAAAAATAATATAGTTATGTTTCTATAGTTGTCAGTGAGAATATGCCTCAAGTGAGAAACTGTACTGATAAAATGGTGAAGGGTTTGTAATCTAAGGGTGGGGTTGTATGGAATAAACTAAGAGTTTAGAAGTTATGATAGAAGCATATGTGTAATAGTAGCCCATTAGATAAAAGTATCCACAATGCAGCAGAAGTAAGTAAAGGTGATAGGTAAGAAAAGCAAAATAAACCCTGTGGCAACTGTCCATTGGGTTAGATATTTCTATATTGCCTGGTAACAAAGAACTTTTGACTACTTTGAGCTACGGTCAAGTTCTTGCTCCTCTAAAACCTCTCAGCCTCTGAGACTGATGTTTATCTGAGCAATAAATCATTCTTAACCCACGGTGGTGCCATCCCTTCATTACAAAGGTGTCACCCTTTATTACAAAGGTGACAATGACAGGACAACACAGGAGAATTTATGCTGCAAGAGCCAAAAACTCTGGGAGCTGAGTGATGCTGGGAATGCTCCCAGGCTCCTGGCGGTTCCCTGTTGCCCTGTTCTTCTCAAGTTCTTCCAAGCCTTGTGGTGTTCACATTTTTGTAAATGAGTGTAAATAATGATTGTTTTGCATTCCTTTCTGAAGGAGGACAGAACTGAGGGACTGTCACTATAAGACACGAAACAACACGAACACACACACCGCTGTTCTCAAGGTGAAGAGAAAAGGAGTTTATTTTCTGACTCCAACATTTATAGATCTCCAAAAGTGACAGTGGATTGGAGGGTGACAGTGCCACCTCTCCAATGGCACTGGACAAACCAACAGTCCATCAACTCTCTCCTCTTCCACAAAGGAATGCCAAACAATGAGTTATTTACAGAAGGTGTGTGAGAAAGTTCACTACAAGAATGTCAACATCAGAAGACTTAGAAAATCTTAAAAACCAGGGCAAAAATGGACTGCTGGTTTGACCAGTGTGGTTGGAGAGGTGGCAATTTCATCCTCCAATCCACAGTCACTTATGGAACTCTATAAATATGGAGGTCCAGAAATAAATGCCCTTTTCTGCCTGGGACATCTGCTCATTCCATGTTGTAGCCATGATATTTTCTGAAAAATCCTTTCCTTAGGGTTCTTCCTCCTGAGAAGCTGAGAGGCCTCAGGAACAAAATGTAAACATTGATTATCTGCTGCTGTGGAATGCAACAGGTGCATCTGGGATTGGTCTCATGTTGGTTGTTTCTAATTAATGGCCAATCAGAGCTGGCTAGGACTCTCTGTCCAAGACTAAGGCTTTTGTTATCATTCTTTGCTATTCTATTCTTAGCCAGCCTTCTGATGAAATATTTTCTTCTATTCTTTTAGTATAGTTTTAATATAATATGTATCATAAAATAATAAATAATATAATATTTAATATAATTATATATTATATAAGAATATATAATATATAATATATAATATATAATATTATTATATATAATAATATATAATATATTTAATGTAATATATATAATAAAATAATAAATCAGCCTTCTGAAACATGGGGTCAGATCCTCATCTCTTCCCTCATCCTGGGCCCCCTGTGAACAGTGTCACACCATGTGTGTGTTCCCTGGCATCCATTCTGTTCCATTCCATTCCATTCCATTCCATTCCATTCCATTCCATTCCATTCCATTCCATTCCACTCCATTCCATTCCACTCCGTTCCATTCCACTCCGTTCCATTCCATTCCATTCCATTCCATTCCACTCCATTCCATTCCACTCCGTTCCGTTCCATTCCATTCCGTTCCATTCCATTCCATTCCACTCCGTCCCATTCCATTCCATTCCATTCCATTCCATTCCATTCCACTCCACTCCATTCCATTCCATTCCATTCCACTCCGTTCCATTCCATTCCATTCCATTCCATTCCATTCCATTCCATTCCATTCCACTCCATTCCATTCCACTCCGTTCCATTCCATTCCATTCCACTCCATTCCGTTCCATTCCATTCCATTCCATTCCACTCCGTTCCATTCCACTCCATTCCACTCCATTCCATTCCATTCCATTCCATTCCATTCCATTCCATTCCACTCCGTTCCGTTCCGTTCCGTTCCGTACCGTCCGTGCGCAGCACCAGGGGCGTGGGGGAGCCCAGCACGGGGCTCCTGCTGGCCCTGCTGGTCACCACACAGCTGTAGTTGCCCACGTCCGAGGGCTCCACCTTGGCGATGTACAGGTGCCCTGTCTCCTGGGACACGAAGCGCCGGCTGTCCTCCTGCACGAACGACGGGTACTCGTTGAAGATCCAGGCGAACGACAGGTCTGGGAGGGGAAAAACAACACAAGCAGAGGTGTTTGAAAGGGTTTTTCCAACTTTTTTCCCATCAAAGAGCACTTTATTACGATATTTGACAGCACTGCTGTGGCATTCCATTCTCTGAAAAATCCCTTCGCCCAGGGTTTTTCTGCTGGGAAGCTGAGAAGCCTCAGAGAAAAGGAAAACAATTCTTATCTCATTTGCTTCTCCTGTGTTTTGCTCGTCTGGAATGTGTTTGGAGATTGTTTACCCACAGGTGATTGTTTCATTGGGTTCTGGTGTGAATTATTTTGACTCAGTGGCCAATCAGGGCCAAGCTGTGCTGGGATTCTGGAGAGAGCCACAAGTTTTCATTATTATCCTTTTAGCATTCTCTAAGTATCCTTTCTGTATTCTTTAGTATAGTATAGTACAGTATAGTATTCTTTAATATATTCTAGTATCATACAATAATAAATTAGCCTTCTGAGAACATGGAGTCAGATTCATCATTCCTCCCCGCCACGGGGATCCCTGCAAATACAACACACTGCATTATTTACAGTACTGTACTGTGTAACAAACAGCCAACGACTGAGAAAAATACATTTTGAGAAGTACCAGAAACTAGCAAAACCTCCCATTTTCCTCACCATCTCTGGGGTGGGGAAAAACACACATGCAAAGGTGTTTGATAGGATTTTTCCACCTTTTTTTCCTTCAAAGACTGCTTTATTGCTATATTTGACAGCACTGCATTATTTACAGTACTGTACTGTGCAACAAACAGAGCCAGTGACAGAGAAAAATACAGTTTAAAAAGTACCAGAAACTAGCAAAACCCCCCATTTTTTTTCTCACCATCTCCTCCAGCAGAAGAAAAAAAAAAAAGCAAAAGAAATCCAGAATATTAGCAGGTTTGTTTAAATCTCCTTCTTTTCTCTCTTTTTTTTTTTTTTTTGAAATTTAATATGCACAGAAATAGGAGCAGACAAAAAAAGCGAGAGCAAACTTTGCTAAAATGGAAAGATTATTCATTCAGTAGCTATTTAACTGCTCAGCCAGATGATTAGCAGGTAGAAACAGGATAGCAGAATCCACGTGATAAGGATGTCAGAAGAAGTCTAAATTCCCAGAAGGGCTCATCACACACCAAAACTATTTTTTTCACACAAAAATCCATGAAAACTCCATCAAAAACATTTCTGTGTGATCCGGCCAAGTAACCCTCCCTACCACTCATTCTGATTATTTGAAAGGGGAAAAAAAACCAAACCCACACCTCGAAAGAGAAACGAAGAGATTTGGCAAAAAAATCCACTGAATTTGTTTTGTTTCCTGAGCATCACTCTGAGCCCTGTGTGGCCAATTTTAATTGGCAAAAGCCCCTTCCTGTGCCAGGCCACGTGTTTGTCTCATTCATTTCCTACAGGATCAAAGGAAAATAAATTTTTAATGGCGTTCTAGGCAAGGAATATTTTTTTTTTCACCCACGTGGCACTTATACAAAGATTACAGCTTCTGGAGGTGCTAATTAGCAATGATTACAGCCTGATTGACCTCTCTTGTGTTGCAGTGTCTGCAGCACTGGCACTGCCCCCACGAAATGGAGATCAGCCCCTCCTGCACAGCTTTAATTTGAGGGTGCACAAATGTGGGCGCACCATGGAATGAAAAGGTGACACAACCGGAGCCCTCAACCCCTCCCCAGGCTGCCAAAGCCAGCAGGACAATTCAACACAAGGTAAGACTGTGCAGGTGAAAAAAACCAACTCAATAAATGAAATTATTAAGATATTTATAGGCCGCCTAATGCAAAAAAGGCATCAAATTAAATGGCTGATCATTAACCTGCATTTAATTTTCTTCTATCAATATTTAAACCTCTTTCCATTACGGTAATTCTGCAGCAGTGGCCTGTGCCAACCATTAACAGGCTCAGGAGTTAAACTTCTGTCATATTTAGAAATATTAGAAATAAATATGAATAAATTAATAAATAATAAATAAATAGGACAAATCAATCAATCAATATATAAATATTATAACTATTTTTTGCCAAAACCAGAACCATAAGGAGGAAAAGACCTGCAAGACCATCACCTCCATGGACCTCAGGATCACCAATGGCTTTCGCCACAATTCCTTCCTCCAGAACTCAGAGGTGCAATTAGTTTGTGGAAAGGAAGGCAGCAAGGATTTGTTATGAAATAACAGTGGAATTAGTGCAGTGGGAAGCATGAAATTATTTCAAAAATAAAGAAAAAAAGAGAGCACACCTGAGGAGGTTGAAGGGCACTACGTGGTCTGAGGGAGAAGGGAGTGTGGGGTCTTTCCAAATGGGAAAGGCAGAAAATAGAGAAGAATTCTTTCTGCAGAAGAGGTGGGTGGACACAATGATCTCAGGGCTGAACACCAAGTTAGGGACAAAAAACCCCAATTTTCAGCTCCACACCAAACCCAGACACCCACAAGGCAGCTGTGGGTGACACCAGCCTTTAACGCTTCTGCTATTTATCGAATGACCTTGTTTCCTTGCTCAAAACATTATTTTATCTTAAAAATAGAAGAAAATAAAAAGAAAAAAGATGTCCAGAACATTGTGAAGATCTGGAGATGCAGCAGGAAAAGAAGCAGCTTCATTTCATTGCTAGGATATTGGGTTAAGTCAAGAATAAACCACTGAAATCAGTCACTGGGATTATGGCAGCCATGCCAAGTGGGTTCCAGTTTAATTGGGTCCTTCAACCCATGAATAAACACCCCTGGAAACCTAATTCCCCATTCAACACTTATTTTCACTGACTCCCTTAAAAAAAGGCTGGGGTATTTCTAGCCCTGTGCCCCACCACCTCATTTTATATTTACTGCCCTTTACAAAATTGCACTCTTACTTTCCAAAATAAAACAAAAATCATATTAAACAACTTGTGGTGTGATTTATTATGTTTACACCATTTGCCTGTTGCTGATCTTAGGGCACCTCCAGGGACACAAACTCACTCCCTTTCTGTCAATTACAAGTTTTCAGTTGATTTTCTGTTATAAATGGAAGTAATATTTCTCTCCTGGGCTTCCTCTGAGTTCTAAGCTTTCCAATGCATTTTTTCCTTATTTGGCGACCATACATGGATAAGGTATTGGAAATTACAGTTATTACTCAATTTTTATTTGTTTACTACGTCTTGCTTGGCGGCCTCTCTTTATTTTGCATTATTTGATTATTATTTACTGTGCAGTTTCCAACACACTCAGCATGTTCACACTGTTCCAGCCCTTTTGTGCACCCAAGTGCTCAATTAAAAAAATGCTTATAAAATTACCTGTCATTTTTAAACCTGAATTCTTTATGAAATTCAACAATTAAATCACCACGGCCTTTGGGGTTTATCAGGGTCATTTCCTGCCATTTATGAACCTGAAAAAAACCCAAATTACTGTTGCTAAAGGAACATAAAGGGGTAAAACCCACACATTTATTGGTTTTTAACTATGTTCAAAGTCAAGGCTTAAGTTTATGCACATCCTTTTGAAAATAGGGCTTTAAATAATATTTAAAGAATTTTAGAAATACAGAACTTAAAGAAATTACACATTTCTTCTAAGAGAGACTGAATCACTTCACTGGGAGATCATTTACAGAACCAGGGTGATTTTACTTCTTGTAAACAGAATTTAAGTGACAACAGCAGTGATGGAAATCCCAAAAATTCAGAAGTTGGAAAAGCAGAAGTTCAGGGGGGAAAAAAGGCACACAGACCTATGATCAAAAGGAGAAGAACAATTCACAAAGTTAATTTTATCCACTATTTGCATAAATAATGCCAGCTTTTGCTCCTTGTCTTCTGGGCCATCACTTCAATAAACCTGCTTAATATCCACCTGCCAGCCCCATAATTCACACAGAACTGAGACTTCTAAAATAGCCACAAGAAAGTGAACAATGTTCTTCTGCAACAGATTTAAAATGTTCCAAACTGACTGGATTTGAATCACCCAAGTGGGTGTTTCCAGAAATAAAACCGGTAAGAAATGAAAATTCTTGATTTTGGGGAGCATGGAGCTGATGGAACAATACTTCAAGGTTAAAAAAAAAAAACAAACCAAAAACCCAGAAACACAAACAAACAGAAAAAATCAACCACCAAAACATAAAGAGGTTTCATGTCAATCATTAATACCCAAATCCCAATTATTTCAGCATTTCTCCAGTTCTGATTTTACACTATTCTGTAGCAGAAACACCAGGAGAAGCTGAATTATCCTGGAATTTTGTGTCTCCCAATGGCTCTCTGCCCATCCCACAGGATGGCACGTGGCTCCTGGAAAACTGTTTCCAAGAGAGTAATCAGACAGAATTTAGCAATGACAGAAACTGCAATTAAAACCATGGAAATGTGCAGCAAACAGCTATTTGGAATGATCTACCTTAGGTGAAAAGTGATGGAAAAGTAACAGTGATTTTGAGAGGATAATAACAGACTCCCTAATTAAAGCAGAAACCAATTAGTTCATCATTTGGCCCAATTTCAGCTGCAAGAGTGATGAAATGGCAGAAAAGGGAGTTTGTGGACGAGCATCCCTCACTCAGGAGGAGCTCTGGGAGCTCACACTGAGCGTTCAGGGTGGGATTTTTGGGACAATCACCCACAAAAACGTCCATTTGTCACCACTGCTGCAGCTGTCTGTCTGCACAGGAACCTCTGGGAAAGTGCAAACAAATTACCTAAAAGCAGGAAATTAATTAATGAGGTAAAAGTGCAATTAAGGTCCCAGAGGATGCCCTGGGGTGTCACTGTCCCCACTGACCTCCCTGCAGGCAAATCCTTGGATTACACTGCTGTGGGACTGGGTAATGGAGTGTCAGTGCTCCCAGGGGTATAACTGGTTTTATTTTACATAAATTACCTCAGATTTCTCCTTAATACTTTTTCCTTCTCACTTGGGCCAATTTTCCTGCACTTAGTTCAGCATTCCATCCTCCCCTGGCCAGCCCCACCTCCAGCTGCTCTTCCCTGTGCCACAAACCAGGTAACATCTCCATCATTTCTCCTGACAAACAATTAAAAATTGCTTTCCAAATAAAAATCTCCTGCTCTGGAAATGCGGAACAAGGTGTTTGTGTGCTCCCATTACATATGTGTAAACTGGAGCTTAAAATGTCACAAGGTGCCTCTGTGAGAAATGGCAGCATGTTGGTAATGAAAAATCAGTTTAGAATAATATTTGAGATCAATTGTAGATAATTTCAAGGGTTTGGGGTATATTCTTGTACATATTCAATGCTCAGAAATTAAAAACTGTCCTAGGCGTGTGCAGTTGGGAAAAACAAAGCAAACCAAGGCTCAGGCTGCATTTCCAGGGGGATCCTGGGCTGCTGGCATTCACATAATTCCATCCCTGATAATGAAAAAGACTTCAGCTGCAGTCACACTTCAGAGAACAAATGGGGCTGGTATTTACTTTTTGCTCATGTTCTCTATATAAAAATAATGACAATTACAAAACCTGAGTGGCAGGGCTTGACCTGTGGCCTCCAGGAGTGATGTGAGACCGTGAGATCCGCTCAAAATAGGTGCAGAGATTTTCCAACCACTGGGATTTCACCTGAACTCTGCAGGAGAACTCTTCTGGCTGAATTTTTGTTCATACCAAATGCAAACTGTGTGATGGGAATGCAAGTCCAGCTACCAAAAGTGAAAAATGCATCCCCGGAAATTAATTTTATATTCCAGAGTATAATGGCAACACTCTGATTTGAAACTAATGTATAACATTAATTGTTTTGGCATAAAAGTTGAATTATTTCATAGCTAAAATACACCAGATCAATTTTCAGCCTGCTGTGCAGGTAATCAGGCATGCAACTTGTGTGTATGGAACAGCCCAGCACAATGAGAGCAGTGAGACACAAACACACACAATATCCTGCAATTCCAATCTACTCATTAAATGGGAATATTGAAATGTTTCAGCTGAAGCTGCAAGGTTCCTATATCAGGCTAAAACCTGATTTTCATTTTTAAACAAAACAGGGTAAGAGTCCACTTGCTACTTTGATTTTGGAAGGAGCTTTAGTTTGATGCAAAACCAGATGTAATTCTTTGAAAATACTGAGCTGTACTTTTTTGTGCTGTCCCCCAGCCTGGAGCACAGCCACAGGAGAGGTGACTGCACACAATGACCTGTCCAACCTGTGCTCAGCTGCCACAGGGATGTCACACAGCCCCTGAAGGCGGCTGAAGCCACTAAATAATTCCTGGATAATAACAATGAATCTGAATCATCCCAAGCAGCGCCACAAGCAAGGCTCACCAATGTAATTAAAGCACCAACATTTCCCAGCTCATCCTTGGGAAACAGATGCTCCAGACTGGCAGCTGATTTCTTTATTAACACCAACCCCCTCGTGGTCAGTCCCACCCCAAAGATTCCTGTCACTGTCACGTTTTCTGAAACTTCTGAAGCTTCTCAGCTTCCCAGGATTTCTTCTCCTGGGAAGCTGAGAAGCCTCAGAAAAATGAAAACAATATTATCTCATTTGCTTCTGCTGTGTTTTGCTGCTTTGGAACGTGGTTTGGAGATTGTTTATTCAACAGGTGAATGTTTGATTGGTTTCATATGAATCGTTTTAACTTAATGACCAATCACTGTCCAGCTGGGTTGTGACTCTGGAAGGAGTAACGAGTTTTCATTATCATTCTTTGTAGCCTTCTGTAATTATCCTTTCTCTATTCTTTAGTACAGTTTAGTAGAGCAGAATAGAATAGAATAGAATAGAATAGAATAGAATAGAATAGAATAGAATAGAATAGAATAGAATAATAAATTAGCCTTCTGAGAACATGGAGTCAGATTCACCTTTCCTCCCCACAACTTCTGCCTGTATTCTTTTTCTATTCTTTAGTATAGTTTAATATAGCATGTAATTAATATAATATAATATAATATAATATAATATAATATAATATAATATAATATAATATAATAATAAATTAGCCTTCTGAGAACATGGAGTCAGATTCATCTTTCCTCCCCACAACTTCTGCCTGTATTCTTTTTCTATTATTTAGTATAGTTTAGTATAGCATTTAATAGAATATAATTAATATCATATCATATCTCTTATCATATATCGTATCACATAATAAATTAGCCTTCTTAGAACATGGAGTCAGATTCTCATTTCCTCCTCTTTTGGGGAACCCCCAGACCCTCACAGATTCCCTTGGGAAGGGCTGAGCACGTGGCCCTGCTGCCCAGGGCCCACGATCCAGGATCCTGCCCATGGCTTTGCATCCCCAGTGCTCCTCAGCTGGCACTGGAACATCCCAGATGTGCATGAGAGCCTGACAGAACAGCCCTGCTGCTCTGGGCTCCCAGGGCTGAACAAAAATCCCAATTTTGCTTCCCCTGGAGCTGTGCAGGGGATGGATTGGATCCTCCCCATCGCATTTCTGCACTGATTGTCCCAACCTGGCTCTGAGCACGCTGCTCCCACTCTGGAGGCAGCACAGAAATAAGAAAATGCTTGAGGAAGCAATATGTAAATACATCCCCATTAGCCACATCCATTCCAAGTGACAAACTGTTCCTTTAATCACCTCCCTAGAACTTTACATTTAATTGCTGAGAGCGTTCCCAGAACTCTGTTGTGCTTTTTCAATAGCTGGAAGTATTTTAAAATTGCTTCCTGCCTGTAATAATTCTGAGGATAAAAAAGGCGATCGTTTGGTTTATTGCGGAGCTAAAATAAATCTGATTTCTTGTGAATGTTAAATATTAGGGACATAAACCAAGGGAAACTAATGGAAATAACCCAGGAGTCAATTTTGAAAGTAAAGCACCAACATTTATATATGGAAGCAGTAGTTAGTGACACTTTCATTTGGTACTCTTGCACTCTTTTAGGAGAAGGTACTTGGTAAAACCCTTGTGAAAAACAAAAATTCCTTTCAGCACTCTTGTTCTGAGTGCTGGGACTGCAGCCACCTCCCTCCTGCCTCCTCCTAATCAATTATCCTGTTTGCAAAGAAAAACCCAAATATTTTACTAGAGAAGATAATAAAGAGCTGGAGGAGAAACACCCCACAGTCACAATTTAGGGATAAAAATAAACTTGGTGGAGAGTGAAATGCAGTTATTGTCTCCAATTTTCTCCTTTTTCCCCCAAGGCAGAACTGAGATACCTGGGACTGGGTAAGTAAAAAGGTTCAACTTGAATTTTTTCTTGCAATTTGGTTCTTCCTAATCAACTTTTGCCTTTTTCTTTCCATCCCTCCATTCTTCCAAGAGATATTCCACAAATGAACGTGGAGTTCAAGAGTTCTGTAAGATTTTGGGGTAAGAAATTGCTAAAAGCTTCTAGGGTTGTTTATCCACCTCTCTGTCAGCTTAAAAACATGCACAATAAAGCAATTTAAGAAAATATATATATATATATATATATATATATATATATATATATATATATATATATATAATTATAATATTATATTATTTATAATAATGAATATATTAAAATATATTAAAATTTATTATTTATAAATAATATGTACTAATTTCAGCCTGGATTATCTCTCTGTCAGCTTAAAAACATGCACTATAAAGCAAATTAAGATGGTGCATAAATATATACATATATAAATATATATAATAATTATAATATTATAATACTTATAATAATAATAAATCTATTAAAATATATATTAACTAATTTATAATTTATAAATAAGATTTAATAATTTCAGCCTGGATTATGTCAGTTTATCTGTCTTATCTATCTATAAGTTCTCTGTCAGTTTATCTATGATTATATGCTTATAAAGCAAATAAAGAGGGTTTATATATATATATAAATATATATATATTATAATATTAATAATAATAAATCTGTAAAAAATATATTAATTTATAATTTATAAATAATATGTAACAATTTCAGCCTGGATTACCTCAGCCTGGAAAACAGGCTTATCAAAAGAAAAAAGATTTAGAATGACTGCATCTGACAAAGTGCACAGCAGACTGTCTCTGCAGCACTGGAAATCACTGGGAGATCCAGCTGTGAACATGTATTATTTCCCCTCATATGGACAAACATAAGTGTCTCTCAGGTACCATTTGATTTCAAACTGTCAGCTGAAATTTGTGCAGATGATGATGATGACACCAGCAGGACTATTGAAAAATATGTTTTTAAATAAAAATGCCATTTCTCCTTGGCAGATTGAAACAGCACAGGAACGCTATGGAGCCATTTCTAAGGCCAGTGCTCTTACAATATTCAAGGTACCACTCTCCTCAAAATGCATTTTTGTGCAAGAACCTTTCCAAGTGTGATTTATTCCTGATGCCCAGGCGTGTGTCATCCACAGCCTGCAAGGGCAGCAGGAGCAAAGGTGCAAAACAGGATGGGGAAAGGGGAGTTCAGATGGGATATTGGGAATTGCTCCCTGGCACAGGTGCCCAGAGCAGCTGGGGCTGCCCCTGCATCCCTGGCAGTGCCCAAGGCCAGGCTGGCATTGGGGTTTGGGGACACCTGGGACAGTGGGAGGGGTCCCTGCCCATGGGGTGGAATCAGATCTTTAAGGTCTCTTCCAACCCAAAACCTGCTGTGCACTGTGGTGGTGTTCACAAGATGAGGGAAGAGATGAGAATCTTGACTCCATGTTCCAGAAGGCTGATTTATTATTTCATGATATACATTATATTAAAAGAAAATGATATATTAAAACTATACTGAAGAATAGAAGAAAGGATTTAATCAGAAGCCTAGCAAAGGGAAGGAATGATAATAAAATCTTGTGGCTGCTCACAGCCTCGACACAGGTGGCTGCCATTGGTCATCAAGTAAAAACAATTCATGTGCTGGGTCAACAATTCTCCAAATCACACTCCAAAGCAGCAAAACATGGAGAAGCTGAAGCTTCTCAGCTTCTCAGGAGAAAAGATCCTAACGAAAGGAGTTTTTATAAAATACATCTGTGACACTGCAGTAGGACAGAAATCCTATTCTGGAGTTGCACCTCTCTAACTTCACTTTAATTTAAAGGAATAAAACGTTTCCAAAACCAAAAACATACAACTAATTCCACTTACATTCCCCTGAAAAAATAGCATGTTGCTATTCAAGAGTTGCAGAAGAGAAGCAATCAGAGCATCCAAATATTTCTGGCATCTGAGACTCTTTCCATGCCATGTTATTCATGAAGCAGAGCCCTGCTGGAACTTGCAGGTCTCCAAATGGCAATACAAGAGGCACAAGCAAAAATTTGCAAGTCTAAACACTCATTCGGAACAGACATGACATTATTCAGTGAAGGATTTGTCATAGCAAACACTGAGCAATAAATTGGGATCTATTTTTCCATGATCTAATATTATTTCCTATCAGCATGTCACAACTCTGACACAATATGCTGTGAGCTGAATTGATCCCTGCCCTTCAAATCCTGCCTCGTTTATGGATTAAACCCACATTTATCAGGGAGTTACATGAAGAGGGAGGACAAATCCTCGCTGCTTTATCCACGCAGGAACATCCCTGCCACACTGCATGAAACAGGAACACAGAGCACACAAGGCTCGTTAGGAATAAAGCAGAATTTCCTTGCAATTTCCAAGCAACAGTTCCACAAAATTCTAGTTATTTGTTTAATTTCTTGCATTTTGGTTTTTGAAAAAAAATTGATTTATTTATTTATTGGGTTATGGTCCCATTCCCCATGGGAATAACGCAGCAGGATGTAAACCAATGTAAAACTAATGTTGAGTTTTTTCAGGCAAACCAAAATATGTTGAAATGTTCAAATAACTATCAAGTAAATCTTCACTTCTACCATTAAAAATCATCTTTTTCTCTGTGTATAAAGCAGCTTTAAGCCACCCTAAACAACACAAAAGGACCATGCCTCATTGCCTGCTCCTCTCTCAAAGAGCAGAAACACCTCATAAATCCAAAATCAATGTCAGCTGAGGAAAACTCACTGTACTAAACAAATATAAATCACAATATACAGGAACAGAAATAACAGCTGAAGAGGAGCTACACAATAATCACAATACAGTTCAGTAGTAACAGGAGGTAAAACCCTACAGGAACTCAGATTTGCTTTACTGAGGGCTTTGTCACTCGTTAGATACCAATTCTGGAACAAAACCAGTAGCAGAGAAAAATCATTTTTAGATCTCCATATGTCTAGCTTTCCCCATTCTTGGCAGAATGGGCAAAAATTAGCATCACATGAATGTTTTTTAACCAGCTGCACATTAACTGTGTCCAACATTAGGTCTGGGATATTGAGATGTTTGTTGGATTGACAGCCCTTTAAAACCATTAAGGACATCACAGTAACACAGTAAAAAGTCAAAATAGCTGTAGAGATTTCAGTGCAATTTAAAGGTTGTAACCACTGGAAAAGTAGCAGGAGAGCTACATAAATCCATTTTTTATGTTATTTTACCTTTTGAGCATGTGGGTGAGATGATTTACTGATTTTTGGTGGCAAAAAAGGGTATTTTAACAGGTTCTGTGCAACAGAATTCAAAGATTCAGAAGTATGGCCATGCAGAACAGTGACAGATGACCATCTTAATTATCCAAACATCACTGCTCAATTATGAGACAACTTAGGGTATTTAACATAAAACGAGCCTGGACCAGAAAAATATTTCGGGGAAAAAGTCTTCACACTCAAATCCAGTCATTTACCAAATCTTCCACTCAGTGAATCCCAAACAAGACTGCTAAAAAAGGGAATTTTATTTAATTTCCAGAAAGGGGAAATGTGGTAACTTAAAAGAAAGTGATTTGTGGTTCGTAAATGGAGTTTCATTGTTGGTTTAATGCTGGGTGTCCACAGCCCAGAGGAGCTGGAACTGCACACTCAAAAGCACAAAACCACTGCTCACTGCAGGAACAATTTGCTCCCCATTGAAAAGGGACATTCATATGACTTATGTAAATATCTGTGCCTAAGATAAGCAAGGAAAAAAATATGATAAATTGCAGAAGGGAAGCAATTTTCTTTTTCCATACTATGAGCTGGCATTTCTGTGGGGATGAGCATTGCTTTCTATTGTAACTGGGATGCTGTACATGGAGGAATAATCACTATTTAATCAAGTCTCTTCTTGCAAACTCTTTGCAGAGAATGCAAGAAATAAGTGCAATTAAGTTAGCAAGATCTTAGAAACTGCACAACACACCAGAAAACAAAAGCAGAGTATTTTGGGGGCTACAGGGGGAGAGGAAACAAGCTGGTGGAGCACGTTTTTAGAATTAGCATTGTCTGGAATTATTTGATAGCTCAGCGCAATAAATACAGACTCCAAGTTAAAAAAAGAGTCAGATCAGTGATCTGGAAAGGGCTGAACATCCCTGAGGCCAGGTCAGCTGGTCCTAAACCATCCCTGCTCTTGCTAACAAACCACTTCTGCTTCCTGGCTGGATGTTTTATCCCAGGTTTCCTGCCCTGCATCCCACCCTGCAGGGCTGTTTGGTGTCACCTTGCCACAGCTTTATTCCAGCGAAGAAAGGATTTTTTTTCCACCTTGCTCCACATCTCCTGAAAACTTGAACATTTAATCCTCCAACTCTCAGACAGCTTCAAGGATTTGAAATAACTCTGGTACCAGTTCTCGGTGCCATTTGGTAACTCTGGGAGAGCTGAGCTCTGTTTTTGCACGAACACCACAATTAGTGTGGGGGTGTCGATCATCTCCCATCTGCTGAGTGCAGGGGGAATTCTCACCTCTCCCAGCCACTGTTCCCAGCACCAGGAGCTCGTCTGGCATCCCCTCCTGCTCCACACCTCAAACTGAAACCTTGCCAGAGCCAGGCAGCGCTGCCTCAGCTTGGCCATCACCTCTGGGTGCAAACCCACACACAGCACACAGCTGGAGGAACAGCTGGGCCAGTTCAGCCCTGGGGCTGCATCTAGAAGGAAAATTTAATCATTCTAATTCTTATAGATAGCTGGGAGAATGACCCATTTCCTCAGCTGCTGAAAGACAAAGCTGCTGCAAGGCTATAAAGATGATTTAAGAGTATGTATCAGTTTAGAGGGGGAAAAATTCTGCAAGCTCAGACAGTTGTAAAATTGCCACTTTATGGCTGTGTCTGCTTGGACTCTGCCAAATTTATGAGGCCACAACACCTATATTATTGAATATAATGTCTCGCTTTTATTACCTCGTCTTTGCAATCAGATCCAATGTTTAACATCACAGCCCTTCAATAATGACACACCGTATCAATTAAAAACAATAAAACCAGTTCCTTCCAGATATTACTGGAGGCTCAATAGCAATTAGTCACAGCCTGAAGATGCAGAAGGAGGGAAGAAATGCACTTGCAACTTTTGGTCCACCAAGAATCCATATATCCGCTTTTCTCACCCCCTGAGTGCAGCAGTGGTTTAAATTACCCAGCATCATTCCACCCCACCACAGAATGTCTTGATTGCAAGAACACAGGCACTGCTCAAGGCAACCTGCAATTCTCTGCTCACGGGGAAAACTGGATTCACTGAGGCTCAGCAATTGTGAAATTGGGCAGAATGCAACTCTAGAAGATACTCCATTAATTACAAGAAATCCCATAAAAACCAGACACATTAAGCGCACAGAAATTACTGGGAATGAGATAAAAGTAAATCCTCCTAAATACTTCCTTCCCCCCTCCTTTGTTTTTGGTTTCTTTCTCTCTGCTTTTACTCAGAACTCAAGATTTGGTTATAATTCTGATTTTTGGCATTCCAGGGATGCTGCCCAGCCCCACCAGCCCAGGGTCCCCCTTACCTCCAGCCCGGGGCGGGGTCCCACAGAGCAGCACGACGCCCTGGCCTTCGCGCACCGACACCGCGCTCCTCATCCTCGTCCTGGAGCTCTCCACATCTGCCAGGGAACACCAACAGACAGCACAGTGACACTCTGAAACCCTGGCATTCCCAAATCCTGGCATTCCCAAATCCTGGCATTCTCAAATCCTGATAATCCCAAATCCTGATATTCTGAAATTCTGGCATTCTCAGATCCTGGCATTCTCAAACCCTGACATTCTGAAATTCTGGCATTCTCAAATCCTGGCATTCCCAAATCCTGGCATCCCCAAATCTTGACAATCCCAAATCCTGGCATTCCCAAATCCTGACAATCCCAAATCCTGACAATCCCAAATCCTGGCATCCCCAAATCCCGACAATCCCAAATCCTGGCATTGCCAAATCCCGACAATCCCAAATCCTGGCATTCCTAAATCCTGACAATCCCAAATCCTGGCATCCCCAAATCCTGACAATCCCAAATCCTGGCATTCTCAAATCCCAACAATCCCAAATCCTGGCATTCTCAAATCCTGACAATCCCAAATGCTGGCATCCCCAAATCTTGACAATCCCAAATCCTGGCATTCTCAAATCCTGGCATCCCCAAATCCTGGCATTCCCAAATCCTGACAATCCCAAATCCTGACAATCCCAAATCCTGGCATTCTTAAATCCCGACAATCCCAAATGCTGGCATCCCCAAATCTTGACAATCCCAAATCCTGGCATTCTCAAATCCTGGCATCCTCAAATCCTGGCATTCCCAAATCTTGTCAATCCCAAATCCTGGCATTCTTAAATCCTGACAATCCCAAATCCTGACATTCCCAATTCCTGAGTTCCCATCTCTCACTCTGCAGCCGGAGCCAGCAGACTCAGCACAGCCCCTGCAGAAGCAAAGGCTGCCTGGCACAAGGGGGGATGACAGAATTAGGGCTGAAGGGACCTAATCTGCAGTAAAATAATTGATCAGATCCTGTGGTTAATTCTGTTCCTATGCCTGGCTTCTGCTAACCTGACTTTGATAACCAAAACGGAGACAATGACTTAAAAATAAATTCTTAATCCACTCTTTCTTTGGAAGTGAAGGCTATGATGAACAGCATCAAGCTGCCATGTCCAGTGTAAAACACCACTACTTACAGCTATTCAGAAAACAGATATGGATTTTTCCCAAGAGCAGGGAACCTCCTGGAGCACATTCCTGCAGGAGAATCCCCTGGAGCATCACTAAGGCAGAGCTTTGCTCCTCGGTGTGCTGACCCAGGGCTCTGCTCTGCCTGGCCTCGGGTCTCTGGGGTTATTTCAAGCTGTGTAAGGATCACAGGGCACCCTAAGGTGGAAGGGATTATTGAGTCCATCTTCTGGTCTTGCAAAGGACAACCCAAAAATCACACACAGCATTGTCCAGCACTTCTTGGGGGGAAGCGAATGCTACAGTATCCATAAATGTAAATATTTTATCATAAATTTATACAGGCTTTCCCTCTACCTGGTGAGTCAAGATCCAAGAAAGCTGGGCCTCATTATACCCTTCAACTAAATTAAGCTAAATACAACATGTAATACAAGCCAAGATCAAAGTCCTTCACTTACAAAGGCTTTTCCATAAATAAGCCATACATTTTTCCATAACAGCAGACAATTAAAAAAAATTTATTTGTTTATAACCTTGTATAGGATGCTAAACGAACACAGTCTTTAAATAAAGCTGTCTTTATAACCAAGCATAACAGGAGCAGTGAGTTGACCAACAGCAGCTATTTCCCCAAAATACAGCATTTTTTATTGCTGCAAAGCAACAGCTGTTACAGTGAGAACACTGAATAAGAGAGACCAGAATTTCAATGCTTCCTTTAAAAAAGGCTGCAGTAAGAGAGTGTTGTACAATCCTTTGTTAGTACACATAAAGTTCACAGAATATTTCTTAGAAGGGCTGTTTTCAGCTTCCCATGTGAATTTCCACGCAGGTATCCTCAGAATAAACTCAGATCTTTTTGCTGGATGTGATGGAGAAGTCACATAAAACCCCAGCCAAAGTGATTTCACTCAGGGATCAAAACAGCACAGCCTTAAATTATTGTTTCAGGCCTTTCCAGCACCTTGCTCTTTCTCCCATAACATTATACATTCATCAGCTGCCCCAACACCATTCCTCAGAGCCATGCAAGGAAAAACCAGGAGCTGCCAGCACCTCAGAGAACACACACTGCCCTGTTCCAGCATGAATCACACCCAAAGAATTAATACTTTACATAAAAAATTCATTTAGACCACATTGTGCCCTCTTGCATCACAACCATCAGAAGTCATCAATCTTCAATAATACCATTTCCATAACTGAAATGGGTTTTTCAGTCCATGTGCTCATTTATTGCAACTACAGACCTTCAGAACCTTCCTGTCTTTGTGTTGTCCAGCAAATCCTATGGGCAGGATGGGACTGGGTTGGGAGCACCTTGGGAAGGGATGTGGGATATCCTGGAGGATTGGGAAGGCAATCAGCCCAGAGGCACCCAGACAGGACCCACCACAGCCCTGCAGTTTGAGCTGCTGCAAAATTGTAAAAAACTGTATTATTAATCATTGATTGCAGGTGATGACTGTTGTCACAGAAAAACAGGTTTTAGGGAAACAAGCAGCAATGCATATCCGTCCAAAAATGGAGAATATGAGCCATGCTACAATAAAAGAAGCATGAAGGTCCCTATCCCACCTTCCAGAGCACCTCAACCACCAGACTCATCACACAGCTGCCCAAATGCCAGCACTCAATTTCTCTACAAACTTCTGTATTCTCCTGTCTGGCACAGCTTTGATAATGAAAAATCAGCATGCAGAACAGGAGCAGAGCTCTTCATTAGCATGACACAGTGAAGTCCCAATCTCTGACCTTGGAGAGCACTGGCTGCTCCTGAACACGATGCTGGTCTGATTTTCTGGTGCTCCTGCAGCAGATTCAGAGGACTGAAGGTCAAACCCAGGCATGTTTGGAAGTGTATCAACAGTGATTGTTTATCCTTGAGCTTCTTTGTAAGGTTTTTGTTTGATTTTTTAATAAAGCCACTACTGCAATCACAATAACGCCAGGGAGGAGAGCTGGGTCTTCTAACAAAACTTCTTATTACATGAACTCATTGGGAAGGGACATGAAGTCCTCAGGGTAAATAAAATCCCTTAAAAGGTGGGCTAATAATGGCACAGCTTGTTTACTTTTACAGATTGAACTGTATCCCTCTGAAATCAGAGGCTCTCATCCTGCTGAAATGTCTGTCTCGATAGATAAAATATAACTGGAAGCAAAGAGCAGAGATCAGGACAGAAGATGGTTTTGAGGAGTGGTGAGTCAGAACAGGATTCACGTTCCAGCACCCATGGGATGACAATATCCCACTGATCACTGAAGGAAAAGGCCAAAATCACAAAAAGAGTCTCTGCATTTTATCTGCTGGACTAAAGACTGGTTTATCCATCAGCAGATCTTTAAAACTCTCTCATGGTCACCGAACTGAAGTGCCTTCATTAGTTTCTCCTGTCTTATTCTTTTCACTTCTTCCTTGCATTTACTACACCCTCACTTGAACCTCCTTTCATCTGAAAAGCAACTATTCATGGAAAAAATGCACAATTTATTACTGAACCCTACCAGGCAAAGGCTCTAATCCTGACACTGAAAATATTTTGGTAAAAATGTTACAAAATCCTGACTACAAGGGGAAAAAAAAATCCAACATAAAAACCAAGCTAAAACTGTAATTTGCAAATTAAATGGTTTTATTGCCTGTTTATAGTTTGCCATATAGAAGGAAGTTTAAAATTAGCAACTGAGGCTTTCTGACTCCTGAAACAGCATTTTCTTCTCCTTTCCCCTGCTAGCACATGTATTTGCCTCATTGCTTTAGTACCAAGTCCATAAAGTTGTATTAACTGAAATATACACACCATTGCATTAAAATGGAGAAAAAACCCCACAATTCAGCTTTGTTGCAAAGTCTTTGATTCTGCCCAAAGTGCAAACAACAAAATGAGTTCCTACCCATACCAAAAGTATGTCAAAACTGTGTATTCCACTGGGCTCCCTCCTTTTAAGGAGTTTATTAAGTTTATTAAGCCAAGTTTTCAGTCTCAAGCACTGAGACTTCAAGTGGCTGAGAAAGATTCCAAAATGTGGAGTGACAGTGATGTATAAAACCTGTAACACCTGTATTGGAACACTCCTGTGATACTCAGGACAATTAAAACAGAAAATAAAAATTTGTGGATTCGTGATAGGAAAACACGACCTGGAGCATCTCTGTAAGCAAAATGAGACTGAGAAGAGTGACATTTTAATAAAAGAATAAATCAGAACCAATCTGAGGCTGCTGACCACGTTCACTGCAAGCACCTCCCAGAGGTGTCTGTTTTGTGATCCCATGTAATTGAGGAGGGATGGGGAAAGATCACATCAAACAGCAAAGCCATGCTTTGGAGAGACACAGAACATGGTGCTATGAAAAATCCAGAGCATTTCTGATGACAAAGCTGCTCCACACACAGAGCTGCTGGCGTGTGGCAATGCTGAGTTATGGGGTGTTCTGTCAAGAAACCTGTGTGATATTTCACCCCCAGACACCAGTTCTGCACACAGGAACTCTAAGATTTGCAGGCATTGCTAGAACTTGCACCAAATCCTGTTTATTTTTTTAAGTAATACACAGAACACTTATTTTTTTAAGTGAATATACAGAATTCACTGTGAGAGGAGCAGGATTCAGTTTTCCAACTGTTTTATTTTTTTTTAATTCAAGTTTCCAGCTCCAAGTCCAGCAACACCCAAGCATGACATCACACTTATATCAATTGCTTTTCATTGTCAACACACATTTGTTAGTAATTCTACCATGTTTTGAAAACTGCAGAACAAGGATTCAAGCTCTACAAACATAATTGTGCCTTAATAGCCATGGAAATATTTATTGTGTTGCTGCATCAGACCCACTGTTATTCAAAGGAGCAGAACTTGTTAAATGTACTTTAGGTATAATTCTGTATTGGATGTTCAAGTGCCTAAATGAGTCAGACAAGCAAATCTAAGCTGTTTTCTTGAGTGGGTAATTCTGAAGTGGGGACTCTGTTTGATGTCAGCCCATAATGAAGCACTAATTCACAGCCCACTCGCCCTGGTAAAAGTCACATTATTAAAAAGAACGGAAATTCCTCTCTCCCAGCTCTTGAGGGCAAATAACAGCCTCAGCACATTGTAATAGCTATGCTGGTAATGAGAACTGCTGGAGAAAACAGAGGAACACCAATTTGTTTCTTTAAAAAGAAAAAAACAAACACACTTATTTAAAAAGAAATGAGAAAACCCAGCAAACTTCACCACCATCCCCTAACGCACCTGTGTGCATGAACAAATCTTGTTCCCCATCCCCCTAAAACCCAAACTTTGCTACAGCAGTGATCATGAACTCGGTATTTCATTAGACAGACACTCAAAACTAAACGTGCACTTTGCATAAATAATTTCCCCCAGGATATTTGGGATGCACAGCCTGTGAACCCCAACAGGAATCACCACACCAGGGCTGAAGTGAGCCACTGAAAAACCTCCTGCTACCTTGCCAGGGCCTGGCTGGAGCCTGGCAGAACCACACTGAGCTAGGAGCGAGGGATGAGACCAAAAATTCTCTCTGTAATCAATTCTTGCAGGGCAGAGATAGAGAGAGAGGACAAAAATATTCACAGTGCAGGAGTGAACATCACTCGTCAGATTTGTCACTTGAGAGATTCAGAAGCAGCTCCAGGGTTTCACTTGGTCAGGGAAATCACAGAATTCCACACCAACCTCTACAAAATCCCTCTCTTCCATGCCACGTGGCTGAACTTGCATTTTTATACCCTGAAATCTCCATGACAGAACAAGCAGAACAACCTCCCACCCTTCAAAGCTCATTTTACACCCAAAATGCTGCTCAGTCAACTTCCGACATTGGGATATTGTCCCCATCTCTGCCCAGGTCAGAACCCATCTGAGTGCCCACAGAACACCACAGAAATCCACTGAGTTTGAAATATAGAAATCCACAGAAATATTGCCAGTAAAATGCAGCAGACCTCAGTGCAGAACAGACCCTGCAGGTTGCTTCCATCCCATGAAATGCTGAATTATCTCACAGGTGAACAACATGCCAACAGCACCAAAAAAACCCCTACAAATCTTTGAAACTCTTCCCCTTCCCCTGAATCAGCTTGAGGTGCAGGAAAACATGAAACAGGAGACATTTAAATGCTCTTACACCAATTAAAGGAGAATAATTCAAAAGTCTTTGCTATATAAGCACAAGCAGGAAAAGCTAAAAAATAAATTGGCACAGATGTATCAGAGTGTGGTGAACAGGAGATGCCAGCATGGGAAGAGGCAGAAGAATTTGCAATAATGAGGGCAAAGATGGACAGAAAGGGATGAGGTGATTTCTGGGCTCTGTGCAACTGAAGGAAAGGACCAGAGACAGCAGAGATTAAAAAACAAAAAAGGCAGTAAAATAATATTAATAGCATAAAAGTTGAGTCAACATCTGATAAGCAGGGAGTATTTTTTAAACATGTTTTGCACTGGCAAAAATGCACTGAAAGAACTGGGGGAAAAAACCAAACCAAGCCCTAAGAGCGTTACTAGGGAAATGCATGTTTTGAAAGAAAAATGTTCTCCAATAGGTATTTCCAAAAATATGCCTTTCATAAATTCCTATTATCTGGGAATTACCACTCAACTGCAGGCAAACACAGCACTGAACAAAGCAATTCAAGCAATTTGAGGAATATCTCAGGAGGCAAGGATGTTTGCTCAAGGAAATTATCCTACAGTCGACTTCTCACATGCAACACAGAATTTTTTTTTCCCCTCTAACACTTTCCCAAAACAAGCCCTAAGAACATCCTGGCAGTCAGTGAGCACCAGACCACGTAAGCACAAAGCAGGTTTAGCGCTCAAGAACACCAGGCTATTCACATTTTAATAATCAAACAGATGGCTAAAGCCCTGCCAGATCTAGCTCTAATTATCTGAAGGTTTGTTTATTTATTAAATATGCAGCAATGTTCCCAAAAAGCCTTTCCTCAATAAATAAATCAATGAAAACCATCCTACAACAGCACGGTTTTAAAGCACTGGGAACATGCTGACGACAGTGGGATTTGTTGGTTTTTTTTTTTACTGTCACTGACTTCAGTCCTTCACGTTTCCAGAGATGGAACCTTCCACACAGAGAAATGCACAGATTCTGCTCTGAGTATTAAAAAATATCATCAGAAAGGATTCCTGGAGAAGCAGGATCTGTCTCCAAGGTATGGAGCAGCTGGCACAGACCCCAGCTTTGACAGGGGCCAGCCCAGATGTGACAGTGACAAAGAACAGACAGAGCAGATGGAGAAATGTCCTGCCCACAGGTGTCCCACCCTGGCTGCTCTCCACACCTCCAAACCACCAACCTGAGTCAGCAGAAAAACCCCACGTTCACAGCCATTCCTGACAGCTGTGTGCTCATCCAAATGTGGGGCCCTACCTGGGCTGAGCAAAAAATAACGTGAAATATTTTGCTGTATGTGCAATGAAACACATCATCTCCCCATCTATCAACAGTGGAATCATATTATTTAATTTATATTAGATATAAATTAATATAATATAATATAATATAATATAATATAATATAATATAATATAATATAATATATATTATATTATATAATATATATTAATAATTATATAATATATAATTATATAATATAATATATAATATTATATTATATATATTATATATTATATATTATATTATTATATATATTATATAATATATATATATTATATGATATATAGTATATTATATATATATATATCATATAATATATAATATACTATACAATATATATTATATATTATATGTTATATATTATATATTATATATATTATATAATATATGTATTATATTATTATATAATGTATTTATATATTATTACTATTGATAAATAACAGTGTAATTATAATTATTTCATAACAGTGAAATAATAAACCAAGAATAGGAGACCCACCCTTTACCCATTACTCACCCTGCCAGAATCACCTGTGCCATTTTCTGTTCTGGGGTTCATTTCCAGGTCCAGCTGCTGTTCAGTATTTTTAACTGGATATGTTAAACACTGGACATTAATACATGTTAATGGACTTTTGTTTTTTTTGTATTTATTTTAATAATTCTCCTCTTTACTAGTTCTCAACCTCAGGTATGTTATGCCTCAACTCTTTAATAAAAGGAATACAAGGGGACCTGGAGAAGGTGACTATTTCTACATAACTGAATTCAATAACCCACTCAAAGTAAGCTGTAGAGAGGATAAGGTGCAAGGACTGACTCACACCGTAACAAAAATAATATTTACAGAGGAATTTAGGAGAAATTTAAACTTTTAATTCTATTACTGAAGATGAAAAAGAGGCAGAAATAAAAGTAATATGTTTTCAGAGCACATTTGCCTGGCTCATAGGAAGAACAGTTATTTCACTTATTAACTATTCACATCACAATTTGAAGGAAGGGTGGGCGAATTTCCACATTTGGCAAATAAAGCACCTCAGACTCAGTATCCTGAACGCAGCATTTGGGAGCGACATGAATGGCTCCTGTGAAGTTCAAAGCCACCATTTCTGCATCAGGGGCAGGATGTGCTCTGCCCTGGACCCCTCTCCAGCCCAGCAGGACCTGAGCGAGCACCAAGGTGTCAGCACAGCACAGAACGGGTTCTGCAAAACTGCTGCAAACATTTCTGCCTCTGAATCTCACTGGGATTAGACTACATTAACAGGCTCAGAAGGACAGCAGAGATAAGAAAAATGATCTATTTCTATCCCAGCACCATACAGCAACACTGAGGTTGTAGCTTAATGGATGTTCAGGAGCACATCAAAGCAAAGCAGAAGAGATTTTGTTCAGTTCCTTCACAGTTGCAAAAATGTGGCTAAAGCAGACACAAGGAGTTATTTGCTTACAGACTTCAGGGACAGGAGTGCAGGGAAAGGCATTTCTTACCCTGATGTCATTTGCAGCTGACAAGCAAAACAGGTATTTTCTGTGGCAGATAAGGCAGAAAAATTGAAAGAAGCCCCACGTTACTGTGGTGTGGACAGTGGAGATGTTTAAAACAATACTAATTTGCCAGGTTCACAAAAAATGCAAAAATGAAAATTAGAATTTTATCTCCAGAAGGCAGACCATGGAAGAGTCCATGAGGCAAAATCATTTCTCCAGTGCTGAAGATGAAAGCCAAACAATGAAGTTTCCCAACAAAGTCACATCTCCAGCCTGTGCACAAGCACGAGCTGTTAATTAATTATTTAATGAAAAGCAGAAGAAAACCACTGCATAACCTAATTCAGCATTGTGCAAACTTATTACTCTCTAGTCCCTAATAAAATTAAAAGAACGCACTGAGGCTGCAAACTCAATTATTTGGAGGTGGAAAATGCCAGAATTAAGGTTGCCTAAGACCACAAACGTTGGCAGAGGCACAAAGCAGCAGCCCCACCGGTGACATTCCAGCACTGTGGCTCACACCAGTGTCACGGTGTTCGTATTTTCTGAAAAACTCTTTTGCCAGGATTTTCTCCTGAGAAGCCGGGAGGCCTCAGGAACAAAATGTAAACAATGGTTATCTGCTGCTGTGGAATGCAACAGGTGCATCTGGGATTGGTCTCATGTGGATGTTTTTAATTCATGGCCAATCACAGCCCAGCTGGCTCAGACTCTGGTCAGTCACAAGATTTTATTATTCATTCCTTTGTATTCCCTTCAAGCCTTCTGATGAAATCCTTTCTTCTATTCTTTAGTATAGTTTTAATATATAATTTTCTTTTAATATAATATATATCATACACTGTGAGCACCACCTTTCATCCCTCTGCTCCTGCCAGTGACAAGCCCAGGCTGATCAGCCCAAGCAGGGTGACGAATTCCACCTGCTTGTCATCAAGCCCAAATTCCCCTTGCTCGGCCACACATCCACTTGTGCCCCTCTCTAAAATCCCAGCAGCCCTTTCAGGACATGTGCTAGAGCTTCAGCCTGCTTACAAAAGCTCTCTTTCAATATTAATCATTGCTCTGACCCAGATGTGGCAGAGGCACGTTGAAAACCCAATCAGTGCAATCCCCAGGCAGATAACAAATCCCAGGTTTTGCTTTATGAACGATAATCGTTACACAATTAAACAAAGGGTAAAGAGATAACAAAACTGCATCTGAGCTTTCTGTTCCAAGGATCAGGCTGAACTGGGACCTGCAGAGTCTGGAGCAAGAGCAGGAGACCCTTGCAAGCGTGACTTGGAATAAATTAAATTCATTACACAAAATGGTGAGAACTCAGTGCCTGGAGCTCCTGGGTCACCTTGTGCAGAGACAGACTGATGGCACACCCGGAGCTCCCCGTGCCCATGTGCCAGGCTCCCAGCCCTCTGCCAGCCTCTCCACACTCCGGGATGGGACAAACCAATCCCACACCACACTCTGCAAGGATGCTCAGATCTCACAACTTCAGTTATAAAGCTCAGACCGGCATTCACAAGATAAGCTGATTTTTTTCTTCCTCCCCCACTCATTCATTATAAGGCAAAGAGGTTTCCTGAAGAAATAAAACAGTAATTCCACTGAATGTTCGTCAGGAAAGACAGGAGAAAAATAAGTGATGGACAAGATGCAATTGGCTTAAAGAGGTGCTAAAGTTTCTTTTAAATGGAAGCAAAAAAGAGATACAGAAAAAGATGAAAGAGTGAGTTAGAGCAGCATGTGTTATTAAGAGCTGAAGTTATGAAATACTAAGGAGAAAAATCCTACATTTCGCTAACTAAAGCAGCATAAAAATTCTTCTGAAAAGAATCTGAAATAAAATCAGGAAGAGAGATGTGGTAAGAAATCAGAGGTTCAAAACCAGCTGAATGCAAAGGTGTTTTAACAACTGATAAGAAAATGCAAACTACCACTGTTAAGATCAGATTATTAAAAATCAAAAGCATCATATCACACACTCATACTCCCATCTGATACCCAGGGAAGCCTCTGGCAAATCACACTCAAGAGTTCAGCCAGCAGATGGGAGGCTGTGGCAGGGCAGACCCAGCCCCTACACCCAACAAATCACTGCCCCGTTTGATTGTTTAACTTAATTAGTGGGTAAAATAGCAGTGTGTACAGTAGGGGCAATCAATGCCATTCCAAGTCCTTAGCTGTGACAATGACAGTGAGTTCATCCAGGGAACCTGCACCCAGGGACAGGATTAGGATTCCTTTCTGGCCATCCCCTCCCAGCTCTCATTCCCAAAATCAGGAATCCCTGTGACCCCAGCACTGCCCCTGCAGACATTCCCTGCAGGCTGGGGCTTTTCTGCAGTGGTGCCTGTCGCAGACATTTCTTCATAAAAATCCTTTCTTTGGGATTTCTCCTTCTTCTGGGAAGCAAAGGGCCCCAGAAGAAGAATGTAAACAAATTGTTATCAGCTGTTGTGAAATGTAGCAGGTGTCCCTGTGATTGGCTCATCTTCCATGTGTACCATTAAAGGCCAATCACAGGAGCAGCTCAGGGACAGATTCCCTGGGCAAAGAACTTTGTTATTCATTCTTTCTATTCTATTCTTAGCATAGCTACTCTCTGTAACCTCTCTTTTTCTTCCTTTTAGTATAGTTATAATGTATTATATATCTTATATCAATAAATCAGCCTTCTGATCAAGAAACAAGATTCTCATCCTTCTCTCACCACAGTAACCGTCTAAAGTCGCTGTAATAGGTGCCACTTGTAAATGACAAATGGCTGTGGACAAAACACTGCTGCAAGTTCAGACTGAAGTGATTCCCACACATCATTAATATTTCAACCTGGCTTAGCTTGCTCTGGGTAAAGAGGTTTTGACTCAGTTACTTCCATTTCAGGAAAACATCTGTACAACATTTTTGTAAAAAGCAGTAGAAATAAAAAGTGCTAGGAGAACAAATGAAGGCATTTGAAATACAAGTGGTAAAGAAAGCTTCTACCCAGCTGGTGAGTTCATCTTCCCAGCCTGCAACACCCCCCAAAAGCCAGCCCAAACAGATTATCCAGGAACACTATTTTTTTTTGCACTTCTTGCAGCAAGAGAGCAAAAAGAAAAGGCAGGGATCATCTGAGCACATTAACCTCCCTGGAAGAGAAGGGAATGAGACAAGATCTTTAGAGAATTGCATTCTGTCTGCCTCCACAGTAATGGCATTACACTCGAATGAAAGCAAAATTATGTGGAAGACTGTTAGTTTACTGAGGGGTCAAAGAGATGACAGCTGTGGCAGGAGGAGGCAAACCTTTAATATGCCATGATGGACCAATGTGCACATCCTTCAGTGGGTGAATAAATGTGGCCGAACAGGATTGCACCTGAGCAAGCAACAGCATAGATTAATAAATTCAGCATCACACCATCCAACAACAGAGGCTGCAGGAGTGGAATAAAAAAAAACAACTCCTGAGAAATAGCTGAGTTCTGCTACTCCATTTAGAGACATAAATACAGTCCCAGTGCTGCTGAGGAGAGTTTAATAGATTGAGACATGCAAGTAAAGAGAAAACCCCCAAAAGACAGGGAGACCTCAAATCTTTTTGGTGGTTTTTTGAGCAGAATTGTTCTGTGGCAGATGCTCCATGTGCAGCCTGATCCCCAGCCCAAGCCACACTGCTCCTTGCAGGGTGATGTAATCCTCAGAAATATATCCTTAACTACAATTGAATAAAAAGTCATGGGCTGAAAAAATACAGCTCCATAAAAAAAGAGAGAAGACGTATCGCTGCACAGGGCTGAGAGAAGCAATAACAGGAAAATAAAATCAGGTACTGCATCTCTTCTCATAAGTACAGAGAATTTCCTTGGTTATTAAATGAGACTCCCCACAAGTCCCAGCCTGGGCTCTCTGTAACTGCTCAGTGCCACAGTGGATGAAAAACAAGACATAAATACATAATCAATACCAGAACAGAGACACCAGCAATGCACTGTAACAGGAGCAGCTCTCTAACTTCCACTGCTTCAGTTTTAAGATGCCTACTTGGCTTTGTAATGAACATCAGAAAGCAAAATACACAAGCTGGCAGCAAGCTGGAGCTCTGAAAAAGTATCTTTAAAGCAAGGTGATACCCAGTGAAGGCACTGAAATTGTTATTTGCAATCTGTCCACATTTATTGGGCTGCAGCCAGGGGTTAATTCAGCCAAACTTTGCTGTGTATTTCTTATAAATTCACTGAATGTCAGAGTAATTCTGCAGATCACAAGATCTGTGCTTGTTATAGATGACAGCCTCATTTAGGCTGGGAAAGATCTCCAAGAGTTTCGAGTCTCCAGCACTGCCAAGTCCCACTAAACCACATCCCCAAATTCCCCTCTGCACATCTTCCAAGTGACCTCAAAAGCAAAGGACATCTGCTCTATCTTACTGAAGGTGTTCTTTAAATAATGTAATGTTGTCTAAAACCATGCCAGGGCGCTCCACACCTCAAAATAAAATTAAAAAAAAAAAAAAGAAAAACAAACCCTACATCTACTAAATAAAGTCAAATTCACCCACCCAGCCAAGCCTTCCCTTATTTCAGCTCCTCATCCAAGCCCTTTTAACAACACCCTTTTTTCTACATCACAGCCTGGTGCTGTCAAACACGTTCCAAATTGATATTGTAAATCTTTATTTCAGTTTGAGAAGGCTCCAAACCAATCGCTTTATGAGCCACGAAGGGTGGGGTAGGGCACAGCACAGCCGTGTTTCTGTTGACTGGAACAATTTCCATGTTTGATTTTTTTTTCTAACTTGCAAAAAGTACAGATGAGAGATCAAAGCATTCAGTGCCTACTGAACGTTCCTGTTAACTTCAATGGGCTTCAGATCAGGCCCTTAATGGGGTATTAATGTAATGTAAACATTTTTAACTATTATCTTGATATTATCAGGAGCATGTTAAATGGGCTAACAAGACCCCATTAGGGTAATTCTGACAAACAAATCAAGGGCTGAAATACTTTCCTTAGCAAGGATTTGCTTTGATTTTTTAGTGAATATAAGATCTGTTTTCCCAAATAATCCATATTTCAGAGTTTTAAGAACAGTCCTGCAATGCAAAAATCCTAAGGAACATCACTACTTTTCTTAAACAAAGAAACCAAGCACACACACAAAATAATTAAAGTATTTTTGATTTAAAGCCTTACCAGGTGAGGGGAGCTGTGCAGGAAATGCCACAATTTTTGGTCATTTATAAATATTTCTTATAGAAATGAAGCCAGCATTTCAAAAGGCTCCTGTTCCTAAGAGATCCCATGTGGAGCAAAACCATGGCAAGGCAAGATTTACCTCTGCACTTTTCCCAAGTTATAGAAACTTAATGCTACAGAGCATTAAATCTATATTTCTGGCTGGCCTAAACTGTTAGAGTTAAGCTCACACAACATCCTAAAACATCACCAAAACTTTAGCCTTCATGAAAAAAACTACATGGGAAAACGATGTACTAAACAGCCTTGCAAGGAAAAAAAGTGTTTTTTAAGCTCTCTCTTTTCTGCTCCAAAATATTCTCTTATTTTCTGTGCCAGAAAGTCTCTGCTCTCTCCTTGCCACGCTCCTCTCCTTCACAAGCTATTCATGCACAAGCTTTGAAAGATAGCAAGAGACAAGCAGATTTACATCAAAAAAATAAAGAGAGATAAGGTTGCTATGGGAATAAGAAGACAAAAACTGTTACTTAATCCTACATAAAAAGGATGAGAACTGGAGAGAACTCAGATGGAATTGAAACTGTCACCCCCACCAATGAGGTTATGATCTGAAACAACTGCTTTTTCTCCCTCATTTCCTCTTTGCTTTTATGTAATTTCATTTTCTCCTCAGAATCTCTTTACAGAATACAATATTTCACGTTAAGATTCAAAAAACTTTAAAAAATGAATTAGAAGTAATATTTCCCAATGTTGCTCACTGCTGTCACTCATGAGGCAAACTCTTGCAAAAGCTGAAATATGTCCGCTCTGCAGCAATGCTGTGGATGTAGATGGGAAATTGGAGATGAATCTTTAGATTTTATATATAAATTATGCATAAAAAAATAGAGTCAGCCATGTAGTTGTCTCACTTTTAACTACAGTCTGTGGTCTGCAATAAAGTTTTACAAAGGCTAGCAAGCAAATTCAGATTTAGGGTTTTGCTACAGCAGCAATCAAAGGCAATTCTTGTGAAGTCTGAAGGCAGAAAGAACTGTCACACAGCCCCTGCCCAAAAAGCCAAGGCACCATTACTGTCAGCAGTTTATCTCAGAAAACACTCTCTTATCAGTGCTTGCTGGAATCATCTCCCAGCCAGCACAAAACACGGAATGAATCTGTGCCGTTTTCAGGTTGTTGATACAGGATAAATGTCTCTTCTCATTCTGAAGAGCATAGAGAAAATGTCTTTCCTTCCACTGCACACCCCCAGAGCTGCCCTGACTCAATAAATCCAGGGCCATGGCATCTCCCTACACAGCAAACCTTAAACATGAGAAATGGGATGAAACCTTAAAATGCCCAATTCATAAACTCTCTACCAGGGGATGATCTCTGGCAACATAAAGCCTGGAAATAATGTGGACTAATCAAGATACAAACTTTTCCTGGACATGCAGCAGAGCTTAGGAAGAGGAACACTTTTTGGCTTTTATCTATCCCAAGCTATGCCCATCAACTCCAGTACCCAAATTTGCACTCGGGTGTTTACCAACAGTGAGATCTTTATGTGCCACCCTGAGCTACAGGAGAATCCTTCACTGAATCAAACATCCAACTACCTGAGGATTTTTAGTGCTTTCAGACTGTAGGAGGATAAAATACACACTAATTACCCTTGACTATGCAAATGAAGCTATTTTTAATTCAGGTTTAAACCATTTTTAAGTTCTCATTGCACAACAACCGCCAAAGGCAAGGGAATGCCACACTTCTCTTCGCAGTCCTTGCTGTATGCAGAGCACCTCGAGTTGCCCCAAATAATTTTGCAAAGCAGGTGCAAGGTGTGATTCTGCAGCTCACAGCCTGTGAGGGTGGAGTGGCAGCACTGGAAAAGCAAAATTTTCTGATTATTTCAAACAGGATCCTGACACACTCTGCTGTGTCTGCTGAATAAAAGTGATGCTCGCTCCTCACATGGTACTTTTCAACAAAATGACACTTCAGAGACAGAAACCAATCCTGATGTGTATTTAGGATAATGTGGCAAGTCTCAGCTTTGGAACTCTTCACCCAGACACAGGAACTTCCAAAGTGTCACTGGGCTTGTTCCTGGCAATTTAAATGGAAACCTGAGTCACCTGCACGAGCTCACAGCCATCACAACCAAACCCAGCTCTCCTCAAAACTCCTTTATCGTGCTGTTATTCCATGTTTCTGTGTTCCTGCCTGTGAAATGAGGTGGAACTGGATCTTCTTTAAGGTCTCTTCCAACCCACACCATTCTGTCATTCTCATTTTACAGACCCAGTTGGTTTCAGTATGGAATTCCTTGATTTACATCACTGCTCAAAGTCACTCTGTACCTCCCCCTCTTCACTAAGGTTTTCTGGCCCCATCCACTGAGTAAAATACTACAAATACTTGTAGTGGCTTCTTCAAAAAAAGGTTTCTGCATTCAAGTGCACCTGAACACCTGACCCCCAACTATGCAGAAATTAATGACAGCCAAGCACAAACACATTTACCTACACTTCACCTTCTGCTTTCTATTCCACAGCAGCAAAACTCGCCTGGAAAGAGTTCTGCTTCCCTGCCCAAAGGCCTGGCTTTGAAATGCCTTTGATTTTCTTGAAAGATCCCTAAAAAGTCACCAAGAAAGTCGTAACTCCATGTTCCACCCAAGGAGGGGAAAGGCACCATGCTCTGCTAGTCAACTGTATTTTAATATTCTGTTTATAGTTATGGAAATTTGGCTCGTTTTAGCATCAATAAGTTCTGATTGTGCTAATCAGACAGGAATATAAATGAGCTTTTTTTATTCGCTTAGGTTTTCAAACACGTTTAGTAAATATGGTTGAGGTTAAGCTTTAGACTCTACAATGTTGGGTTATTTTGTTACTGACAAAACAGTGTGTAAATTGTGTTTTAATCCCTGATAAATACTGATCCCTGGAATCTCACTGCTGATATGTACATCCTGTATTGGAGGAGCTAAAGGCTACTATTAACACATTTGTTATTACACAAAGAACTGAGAGGTTAATTATGGCACAAATAAAGCTTTTGTCCAAGGCACTGGCAGCCACATATTTAAAATCACCAAAAAATTAAAAACCTAAAGCATTCATTTTGAACATCATCATTAAGAACAACATGAAAAATCAGAACAGTTTCTACTGAAGAGCTTTTTTTAAACACAAACTGAATTATTCTCAGTTCTGCTGTTTTGCTGAACATCTGCCAAATTATTCAGCTTTAGATTCCAACCTACGGTACCTCCCCTGTTTTTCAACTGTCAGCCTCAGCCTCTTTAATCTGATTTTTTTAACTCCACGGTGTCCTGAGCTTCCCAAGTGAAGGGGTGGAATGGATGGAAGCAAAGAGTCTTCCAACAACTTTCAGGACCTCATTTCTGAAACTTTGACTGTGTTTTTCATACAAAAACCCAAAAACACCCATGGAGAGGCTCCTGTGCTGTCCCTGTCACAAGGCAGGCAAGCTGGGAATCTTCAAAAGTCACTTTTTCCAAGGAGTCTGGGCAAAAAAATGCTCAAGTCACACAGCAAATAAGTAGCCATAAACAAAACACCAGGCTATGATCTATCTACCAAAAAATTCAGCAAACAGAAGACCTAAAGCACTGGGATTTACCACAATTCTTGTTAAATCAATATTTATTTGTGGATTGAAGTAAGTATTCCAGTAGGGATTACTTTCAATGTGCCCAAACATCCCTGGTATTCCAGGAGGGATTACTATTCAGTGTGCCAAGCTCCACAACCTTTTACAATAAATATATTGGAATTATTTGCTCTATTGTACTGCACTTCAAACTGCAGTAGGCAGAGGAACTGCAGAAGTACAAATGTGCAGCCTTCATGCTCAGTAATATTTGCAGTAACAGAATTTTATTGCAGGATAAACCGCTTGGAAATTCCTTCTTGGTAATTCATGTGAAAATCAGAATTGCCACTAGCCGAAATTCCTCCATTCAAATGCCATCAAATCTGCAATGAGCTTAATTAATGAAGATAAAGGCAGCATTTGGCACATTAAAATGAGGCATTAATTGTGTGAAGGTGAGGATTCAGCTTTAAGGTTAGACAGTATCTGCAGCTGCTCTTCAAGAGGAGGCTTCCCTCAGCTGGGAAGACAAAGCAGAGACCAAGGACACTCTTCAAAAGCCATTAAAGGCCTCTCTTCAAAAATAATTTGAATATAACAGCATTTCCTGCACTTGTGGAATTCAATATGCAACTGGTGAGAGCACACCCACCGTGCAAACCAAGATTCCTGGAAATCCATGAACTTGGAGAAAGGCTGGGACGCCAACAAAGGTCTTTGAACTTAAATTTATATCCAGCTTCAAGTTTATATTCAGCTGACCAGAAAACACAGATCCTCATGAAGGAGTCTCTTTTTTCAGCTCTCCTAATTCCAAGTGAATGGATTAAATGTGGTCACCCCATCCATGAGTGCCCAAGGCTACAGGAGGAATAAAGGAGCTGCAGAGGAAGGGGAGATTTACCCTGGGCCACAGCAAGAGGTGAAAGCCTGCACGAATGAAAAACTGCAGGAAATTACACCTGGAATTAATCTGTAACTTCAGCACAGCTTCGTTTGGCGCTTTCACTCTTCATGTTGCTCTGCATATTTTACTCATTTTTATCTTTGAAGTTGCTCTTCAGAGTAATCTAAAAATAATAATTCTAAAGTGTGTGTGTTTTGAAATTTTGAACATTTTGAATATATACATACATACAGACATACAAAATTATAAATATAATATATATATTTATATATATAAATAAAAATAAATAATGGTCACTGATCACCTTTTTGCTCCCCAAACACTTCAGATAAAAGCAGAACTCTCAAGGCCAGTTTCTCACTTTGTAACTAACTGAACCCAAACTTTCTGGCAGTGCAAGGAATGCTGGTGGTGCTGCACAAGCCATCCCAGCTAAACAATTCTGACAGTCACCACTGGCATAGCTGCACTTGAACATGATGGCTGGGCATGTATAACGCACAAAAAGGAGATTACTATTAATATGCAAAAGAATTATGCATCAAAAGCCAGGCTGGCTCTGGCTGAAGGCTGTAACTCTTAATGAAAACTGAATTTGAACAAGAGTAGTAAATGATGTTATTTGTTTTTTTTTTCCTTACAAATGGACTTTTACCCATAAAGAAACTCCCCAGCAAAGACTAAATCTGAAGGGCATATTTCTGCTCTCCTTGTGGCATGATTTAATCCCAACATCAGAGCAGTAAGAACACAGAAGGTTTCTTTCCATGCTCTTTGGGAAATAAAGAATCATGACTTCCAATTTCATAAGTCTCCTAAACTTGATACTCAAAAAGAGAACTGTGAATCTGATACATGACATTGCTGTGCCTGAGGGTTTAACAGTTTATTTCTGTATTAGACTGAGAAAACAAAATGAAAAATATGAAAATGAAAGCGATAAAAATACCTGAATTGACATAAAGAAATACACAGAATATGATCTAGTTTTTAACTCAAATGAACTGCTGAATAAGGAATCAGAAGAAAAATCTCCCTATTGGCAAATTTTAGTATAAAGTGACAGAAGAGGAACTAGGCTTCGATGTCTAAATAATTTCTATATATTACAGTAGAGCACTGGCTGGGGTTTTTGTTTGTAGTTTTGTTTGGCTGGTTTTTGCCAAAAAAATTTGGAAAAAAATTAATAATTATTTTTGTTTTTCTCTATGTAAATAAAGTGCAGCAAAGCCAGTGTTAGGACACACAGTTTGTGACGGCAAGGAGTCAGAATTTCAGGAGAGAAAGTTAATCCAAGTGGCGTCTCCAGCCTCACCCTGGCCACGGTGTTTGAAATGTGCCCCTTCATCTCCTGAAGGAGAAAAAATTTATGCATTTACACACAGAGTCCTCCTTGTTTCGTTTCTTTGAACTCTCTTTTTATTCACAGCTTTCCTTCCCCTTCAACCACCCTTCAGAAGTTGTTTTTCTGTTAAACCTCAGCAGATTCAGGAACATCCATTCCTGGGGAGGAGAGCAGCTGGTTTGAGCAGAGAGAACAGCAGAGCACAGCGAGGGAGGGAAGAAAGCAGAGCCTGTGCTCTGCAGGGCTGGAGCAGCCCAAACACTGCCCTTGGTGCCTTCTCCTGCTCTCCAGGAACAGGAAAATGCAGCCAAAAATGCACAAAAGAGGTCAGAAAATGCAGAAAATGCAGCTGCCTCACAAACTGCAGGGAGGTTTTTACACACTCATGAGATGTGGGTTCACAAAGGCATCAAACTGCTCATCAAATTCCTTCTCACATATTCCAGACAGGAATTCTACCCCAGCTCCCCAAAGGACCAAGTGCAATCAGCACTTTCAGGAGGGGTGAAAGCCCTACAAGAATCACAAGTTGCAGGAAGTTACACCTGAAATTAAATCATGACTTAGCACAGCTTAGTTTGGCACTTTCATTGCTGATGTTGGTCTGCATGCTTTACTCATTTTTATCTTTGAATTTAGTCTTCAGAGTAATTTAAACATAATAATGCTAAAATTTGTGTTTTGAATGCTTCTAACAAGGCAGACATTTGGAAACCCCACATATATATACATATATACATATATATACATACATACATATATATATATATACACATATATATACATACATACATATATATATATATATATATATATATATATATGTATTTTTTTTAATACTCAGGAATCTCCTTTTTGCTCCCCAAGGTAAATGGACAAAAAAACCCCCATGGGATCATTAGTCATACAGATATAATCATACTTTAATAAACAAAAACCCAAGGGCCACTGGTGGTTTTTTTTCATTAGATCCTCTCACATTCTCCTCTTTGATGAACTATGAAGATTCACAACAGATAAAGGAAAAGCAATTCAATACAGGACACTGCAATAAGGGGCATAGTTTGAAATACATTATCTGCAAAGGCAGACAATGTCAGGGTTCATAAGCCAAGATCAGCATCATCTCCTTTTCTGCAGCTGTGATGTTATTTCATAACACTGAACTGCACACAGCTCTTTCAAGAACTGTCTTTTTGCTTATAGGCAGAGCAAAAGAAAAATGGTTTTCTATGGGCAGACAGAATACCTGCTGATCTGTCTTAATAAGAGCTTAAAACAAAATTCTCCAAACTGTTTGACAACTTGTTTCCACATTTACATTGTGCTCTTATGAAAATCTGTTTTGAAATCAATTCAGCTCCAGGACTCCCAAGTGGATTTTAGGTCCACTGAAGAGATTCATGCAACTGAAGCACACAGGTGATGTTAGCATGAACACATGCCCAAATAACAGGTTTTTATGTGAGGACTGAGCCCTTCTGCAGAGTTTTGAGATGGGCCAGGCAGCTGGAAATGCTCAGTTTTCCTTGAATTGCATCTGGCTCAACTCCTGTCTCTGCCGGTGCTGACAGGGACTCCACAGAACCTCCCCAGTGACACCAATCCAACATTAAATCTGGGATGTGCATCCTTGATGGGTGCTCCAGGCTCCCAAGCGTGCCAGCTGGCTTCTGGGAACAGGAAAATCAGCTTTTCACTTGACTTCTAGATGGCTCTCCAATTTACCATCTCCCCATGGCCACTACACTGACATTTGGCAACGTCACAGGGAGTCACCTGAAATAGGTGCACAGAGGGGTGGGAGGATGGACACTGCTTTAACAATGTCACTTCCCCTTCTTTAAAGTCCTAAGTCAAAAACAAATCCTGGCCCTCTGAGCCTCCATGAGAAGATAATCCATCTACCCTGGAGCTGTGGGCAGGACCCCAGCCCTCCTGAGCACACACAAGGGATGGAAGGGGATGGGAAGGGGATGGGAAGGGGATGGGAAGGGGATGGGAAGGGGATGGGAAGGGGATGGGAAGGGGATGGGAAGGGGATGGGAAGGGGATGGGAAGGGGATGGGAAGGGGATGGGAAGGGGATGGGAAGGGGATGGGAAGGGGATGGGAAGGGGATGGGAAGGGGATGGGAAGGGGATGGGAAGGGGAGGCTGGCACAGCACAGGATCAGGAGGAGATTCCAGCCAGGGATAGCCCAGGGCAGCCACAGCATTTCCCTGGAGTTCTTGGAAAGCAAATTCATCTATCCACAGCAGGCCCTGGGGATAAACCACTCGATTTTCATTCTCCACGAAGTGCAGGCACTGCCCTGCTCCCAGAGCTGTGCTGCCCATCCTCAAGAGGATGCACAGGGGCATTTGGGCTCTGCTCCTGGCAGGCCTGGCAAAGCCAGAGGGCACAGAATTCAGCAGAGCCAAGCCCTGAGGACAGGAGAGGAGCTGCTCCTCTCCCCTCACACCCCTGAGCATCACAGGGGAGGCTGGAGCAGGAGAGAGGAGCAGAGAGATCATCACAGTGAGCCCTGTGCTGCTGGGAGTGAGCACTGAGCTCCGAGGGGAAAGGAAAATGACTCTGCAGGGCTGGTGTGAGAGCACAGAGGAGACCTCAGCAGCAGCAGAGAGGAGAGCTCAGCAGCAGAACCAGCTCCAAACTCCCAGAGTTGTCTAGCACAGCAAAAAAGGCCAATCTCTGCACCAATTCAGCAGCTCAGCAACAACCCAGGGCTGCTCCTCAGGAATAAAGCCCTTTCCAAAGCAGGGTTTTGGGAAAAGCGGCAGCAATCAGCCTCAGCAAGAATCTGCAGTGTCCAGTTAAAGACAAACACACATTGCAGCTCTTCCATCAGCACATCTACCAACAGCATCCTCAGTGCATCCCAGCATCTTCTGCCTGCTTGGAAAGCACATCCCTACCTGGCAAAGGCCCTTTTCATTCACTCCCTTTTAATATTTTCCATTATTTAACATGTGTATTGCATGCTTGGTTTCTAAACTCTACATAACTTGTGCATTTCAAAGCCTCTGGGTTCTCCTCCTCAAGTGCAGCTGAAACCTTGAATCTGGGAACTCATGCACAGCTCTAAGAGAGAAATTAGAGATGGTTGTTACCTGCAAGGCAGCCAACAAATGACACCAGGAACAGCTGCTCCCACAGCAGCAGCAGCAGCATCTTCAGTCTCCTGGATTCAGTAATTCTGGCTGTCTCACAGGAATGTGTGTTTGAGTCTCTCAGGTGGCAAGGTTTAACCTGTTAAAAAAAACAGACATAAAATTGAATCCTTTGGTGATCCTTAAGAACCAGCTTCCTTAAAAATGCACTTTTAAATAAATACCAAGTTGACATATCCTTTAATATTCTTCTTTTTTCCAGGCCTTAATCCCCCAACAGAAGGGTGCATCCGTATTTCACATTTTTTCATGTACATGAGGTGCTGGAAGTTTTATTCTCCAGCAGGAGCGGAGCTGACAGCAAAGTTGATTTTGCAGTTTCCCCAAGCTCCAGCACTGATTTATCTGTGAGACACAGTGGATTTAAAGGAAGGGAGTAGATGAGGTGCAAACATGCACAGTTCAGCACTGAACACATCTGGGAGGAGCAGCTTGTGCTGCACTTGCCTTGTGCCAGCCAGGCTGGCAGCAACACAAACCTGGGACTGATTTAATTAAAGCCATGTCCAACCCATCCCTTTTCTGATGTACTGGAGTGTGAGGCGCTCAGTGGAGGCTTTTTTATTTTTTAATTCCTCTTTGGACTCCTGCACCAGGTGCAATGAACCAATTTACTGCAATTTCTACCTCTGTCACTGGCCAGATGACAAACCCTGTGCCCAGCCTTACCAACCTATGACATTATTCCACTTGTATTTTTTCCTAGAGTAGCTTTACAATAATTTTTCTTTAGATGCAGGGCAACTCTGACCCATGTATTTTCTGGATGTCACTTCCACAGCATCCTTTTCCTTCAGAGGAAGGGGAGAGAGGCAGGACACAGCCCAGGCTCAATGATTCTGGAATCAGCCTACAGATCACTGCATGGCCATATTAAGGTCAAGAAAGCAACTGTCAACTCTGAGGAGCCAAATCTGAGCTGCCTGAAATTAACGTTTCCATGTGAACTACATTTTTTTTTTGTTTTTTTTTTTTTTAATTAGAATTAAGGGATTAATATTGCTGTAGAACAAGTGTTTGAATTTGTAGCTAAGCTCCCCAGAAAAGAAATTCAGAGGGTCCTCTCTCATACATCCCCAGCCTGTGATTAGCCAGGAGAATTTTCTCTCCTCCAAAACACATCATCCTTTGCCACAAGGTATTGTATTTGTGTGGACCCTCGTGGCAGGAAGGAATGATGAATCTGACTCCATGTTCTCAGAAGGCTAGTTTATTATTTTATGATACTATAATTTATTATTTTATGGTACTATAATATATTAAAGAATACTATATTAAGCTATACTAAAGAATACAGAAAGGATACTTACTGAATGTTAAAAAGATAATAATGAAACTAGTGACTCTTTCCAGAGCCCTGACACAGCTTGGCCCCGATTGCTCATTGAGTCAAAATAATTCACAGCAAAAACCAATGAAACAATCCCCTGTGGGTAAACAATCTCCAAACACATTCCAAAGCAGCAAAACACAGCAGAAGCAAATCAAATAATTACTGTATTCCTTTTTCTCTGAGGCTTCTCAGCTTCCCAGAAAAAAAACCCTGGGTGATGGGATTTTTCCAGACAATGTGAATGCCTCAACAAGGAGAGTATTTTTTCCTCATCCTGCCATCCCTGGATCCACACAGAGCTGGCAGTGCCATCCTCCATCCAGTGTTGAAGTTCTTGCTCTCTCATTTCTCCCACGTGCTTCTAAACCACAAAATAAGCAAATCCAAACCCTCCTATCTCTATCAAATACCAGGTATTGATCCCCCAGCAAAGCAGGCACAAAGGAAGGCTCACAGCAGCAATTCCCAGGCAGCTCAAATGGGAATATCCCACCCCAGGGCACTCCTGGGTACCATCTGAGGAGGCCCAGCCAGGTTCTCACAGGTCTCAGATGGAAAATGTTGGTGACACACAACTAAAATGTCACTGGTTTCCATAAGGAGCAATGGGAGTACAATAAATTCTGTGCATTTCGCATGGCAAAAACCTCAGAACAGTGTTCTGGCAAAAAGTTAGTTCTTCACAGAATATCCTGGGTTGGATGGGACCCCCAAATGACCGGTTTTCAGCTGTTTGGATGGCCTGGAAAGGTCCGGGGTGGCCTTGGGGCAGCCCGCGTTCCAAAGGATGAGAAGAGGCTTCAGTTCTTTTCTCGGTCTCGGTGTTTATTAATTGTTCATCTAAAAGATTTTCTCTCGGCCCGACAGAGCTCTGCTCAGCAGCCAGCCATGAGCACACTCCCCTCCCCTCCGGGCAGTCACCTATCTTTATACCCATGGTTACGTGTACAATATTTATCATTTTTCCCCAATACCTTTCACCCTTATTGCCCAGTGTACTTTTAGTAATTACCAATCCCAAAGTGCCACCATCACCACAGAAGATGGAGGAGAAGAAGAAGAAGAAGGACAGGACACGCCCCAATTCCTCCATCTTACTTCTCTAAACCCCCCTGTACAGAAATCCTAAACCCTGTGTCTCACTCTCTAACTAACCAATCCCTTCACCATTCACCCCGGTGAAACCCTCCTATCCTCATACAGGTGTCGTCTCCCGTGTAGGATCAAAGTCCAGCCACCAGACACTTCTGGAACATTCCAGGACTCCCGAGCTCCCCAAGGGTGGTCTCGGTGGCTCGGCACCTCAGGACTGAGATCCTGAGATCCGACACCCAAAGATCCTAAATCCACCCCTTAGCCCTGCACAGCACACACCCTGTGCCTCAGAGCACTGTCCAAACTTTTCTTTCAGCCAAACAAAACGTGAGGTCACAAAGAAACCCGCTCTGTGGCAGATCTGCAGCTCAAGGCTTTCCTTTTCTCCTTTTCTCTTTGGTTTTTGGTTCTGCTTTTTGCTTTCCTTAGCAAAGCAAACCCGCAAAAAAAAAATCCCAAACTAACAGAACCAAAACAACACAAAACCCCACCAAAAAAAGGGCAAACTGAAACAACAAAAAACAAATCAAACAACATAAAAAACCTCTTGTGGAAGTTGTAAACTTGGAGTTGGCCATTCCCCACCCTGTGTTTCCAAGGGGTACCCACAGAGCCTTCCCAAGGGAATGTTATCCATGAATAACATCATCACCATCCCAGCCCCTGGAACCCAGGAATTCCACAGCTGCCCAGAGCAGAGAGAGCATCAATATTAAAGTGGGTCACTCCTGTGTCTCAGCTTTCTTGCAGTCTTGCAAGGGAAAAATAAAAATGAAGAAGCCAAATTAATTTGGTTTTGTTCTCTAAGTGCTCTGGGCAAAGCAGAACATGATAGATCCATTTCAGGCCAGGAAAAAACTGCTTTGGTAGAAGCTAAAAAAAAAAAAATTGAAAGCTTTGCATGTGGGTATAAAATCATAAAAATACATTTCAACCTCTGGCTGCATTGTATTTTAATAAATTTTAATATCTAAAGAGAGAATAGTAGCTACCAGCCAACACTGTAAGACTTAAATTACTTTAAACACTTCATTTTCCCTGTGTTCTGTGAGGTTTTGCTAATCTAGGATCTATTCCTGAATAGCACTGCTTCATTCTAAACGCACCCCACTTAGGAGTGCTCAGATTTCCAGCTCTAAGCCAGATAAATGCACCAATACTATCTGTTCTTTACAAAGATGCAAACCCAGATGTACACCCAAAGCGTGAAGTTATTCAAGTTCCTCCCCAGCTCATTGCTCTCCTCTCAAGAAAAGGAACCAAAGGAGTTTTTTGTCTGCAGAGGGAACATGAAGGGCTGCAAAGCAGAGCTGCCCCTGGCCAAGTCAGTGGGATCAGTGTTCACAGAGCCTTGGTCAATGCTGGCACTGCAGAGAGATTCTGCCTTGGACATTCCTCAAAAAAGGAAAAAAAAAAAAAATCAAATTCTGAGCACCACAGCAGCTCAGCCTCACTGGAACCTTTTATTTCTTACCCCGATGATCTAAAAATGAAAATGTTAAATTCCGCACATATTGTACTAGGAAGGCTGCAGTGATTGCTTTTGGTAATATAGATATTCCAATTATTTCTGACATGGAAATAGCCTGCATCAAAGAAATCCACTGCCAATGAAGGGATCCAGAGTCCAAGGACAACACTGAGCATCTCTGTCACCTTCACAGCTCCTCCACAGCCCCAGCTGCTCCTCAGGTTCAGCCCCTTGCCTCTGGATTTCCAGTTCAAAATGCCCCATTTTAACATTACATCAAAATTTAATTTGTAAAATATCCATATAAAAATATTACTAACAATAATAAATTATCAATTGTTATAAAATTATTCTTAATATTAAGGTCATTTTATGTTCCCCTTTACAGAAGCAGAGGGGCAGAGCCACATCATTATCTGGGGAGTTTTGGAAATCTGGGGAGTTTTGGAAATAAGATTTAAACTGGCTCCCCCAAATTCAGCACTTTGTATGTAAGGGGCAGGAAGAATAAAGGCAAACAGCACCTGATGTGGTTGGAAAAGACTGTAAAGAAACAAAGTAATAGCCACAGAATATGCAAAAGGAAATAAAACTTTATTTTTAAGTCAGAAAGCTTCCTATTATTAGGTAGTGCTCTGTTCTTAGAAGCCCAAGTTATTTCAAGGCAGTAAAAAAGCAAAAATCAGGAAAACCAGGAAAAATTAACAGATGACCTTTCTTTATTATTAATTTCTTCAACTTTCAGAGAAAAAGTCAATTCTCATGAGTTGCTCCAACCATTTTCTTGATGGAAACACCCAGTTTTCCAGAAGAAAAAAAATACCCAAACAAACTGCCAGCCAAACAAATAAAGTAGGATGGGAGCACATACACATAGAAAAAAATTCAGCTTCATTTTTTTCCATTTAAAATTAACCTTCCAGACCTTTGAACTTTCAGATCATATAATATGGCAAGTGATGCACAAGGATGTCTGAAAAAAATAAAAAGTTTGGGAAAGGTTCAAGAGTCAATAATTTTACTCAGTGACCTTAAATTTTACTATACAGAGTCAAACATTAAAAAAAAGTAGTTCCCTAAAGGTGGAATTTTTATTTCTCTATATATAGAACTGGAACTTGTCAGAGCTGGCTGGCAAGTTCATTTTAAACTTGGAGTTTGAGCAGGAGGAATTTGTAGAGTCATCGAGTCTGAATTAATCAGAAATTCCTGGCACGCAGGAGAGCTGTGGAGACCCAAAACTTTATTATTATTATTTTTCTGTATTGATCACAAAGCCCAGCACGGAAAATCAAGTGATGTCCTGACACTAGAGGTCAGCAGACCTTAGCTAAGGTAGGGAATTATTAAAATCTCATAAAATCATGGAATTATTTGGGTTGGAAAGGAGCTTAAAGATCATTTCATTCCCACCTTGCCATGGCAGGGACACCTTCCACTATCTCAGGGTGCTCCAAGCCCAACCTGGCCCAACATTCCAGGGATCCAGGGGCAGCCCAGCTGCGCCAGGGCCTCATCTGGGTAAAATCTGAGATTTACCCTCCAGTTAATGCTGGAGCCATCTCCACAGCACAGCACGAAAAGATGAGGTGCTGAACGCCCCACAAGAAGCTCAAGCAGCCCATTTTATTTATTTCTCATTTCTGATTACCCTCAGAATGAAATCAGCAGTTGTGGAAGTGACCCAACCCACCAGGTTTCCATGGGGGAACAGCTGAGCTGGGAATTTCCTCATCACTGAGTCCAACCTCTGCCTCCCACTGCCCCCATCCAAGCACCAGTGCCATGAGGAAAATAACATGATGAAAATATAAAAAATAATTAGAAAAATGCTACAGTCACAGGCTGTTGGAAAACCCAAAGGAAAGAGTACTGAACCCCTGTGGTAATTCTCCACTTGGGCCTGATTTATCAAGCTGATCTTTCTCTAATATCAGGGAATGCCCAGATTTTGCTTTGATACCAACACAGCCCAGTTCATTTGGATCTGTGTTGAGATGAATCCAACTCAAAAGTGCTACTAAAGGTATCTGCAAATACCCAGGCAAGGCTGGATTGTCCAATGGCACAGCTGACCACTAATTATTTACAAAAATCAAACTGGTATCTGTCATTTGTTGCACTGAAGCAGAGATGGTGCCAGTTTAAGAATTTAGAAGGGATTTTTTGTGAGTTGAGGGAAAGAGTTAATTCAATTTGCTATCATTCACCAGGCAGATCTAGAGAGTAAGATATGAGAGTAAATTCATGGAAGAGATTGCAAAGGCTTTGGAAAACAAAACACAGAGGCAATATTGGCCAGCACAGAGGCAGCAGTGGCAGCAGCTTCTGAAAGAAACACAAACACACCCACTACACCTGCAAAGCTGTAAATAAAAAAGGACTGACCAGTTAAAAGCCACAGCAGCAAGATAAAGAACAGAGTGACAAAACCTACTGAGCAATGCTGTGCCATGCTCCTGAGAAAAATTTAAGTTTAAATAAGTAAGATAAGTTTAAAATGGTGCTCCAAGGAAAAACGGGATTGCTGCAGCTCCTGTGGGGTCTCATTAGCTCCCAGTTGCAGGGCAGCAGCGCTCATTAGGGAGCCCCGGCTGTTCCCCAGCCTGCTGTCCCTGTTTGGCAGCAGCCAAACCCCCCTGACCAAGCTGCAGGCACAAAACCAGCCAGGAACTTCCACAGAAACTCCTCCACTCCCGAGCACCGAGCAGGGTTAGAGCTCTCTCCAGCGTGCCATCAGCAGAGGCCTAGTTAAAAGCATCATTTTATACGAAATTAATTTACAACAGCTTCATGTGGAAAAAGCAGCGACTGTTCCGTGGAGAGTTTTATTACAGCTTCTCCTGTCAGGCTGCAATTACGGGCTCTGAGGCCTCCCCAGCCCATCCATCCTCTGCCCTTGATCCAAAGCTGCCTGGAACCCAGCTCACACAGGTGGCTCTGCTCTGCAGAACCCTTTCCCTGGCCCTGGAACTGATTCCAGTCCCTCCTTCTCCCAGAGCAGCAAAGAACATTTGCAGTGATTGAACGGCCCCTCTGCCCACAGCCAGTGCCACAGAGCATTTCTGCTTTTATCTCTGATTCCTCACGACAGCCCAGCGCCTGCACACACAGCAGGCCTTGCTGAGCTCCCTGCTGCAGCTCTGCCATGCCACTAATCACTGAAACACCTTCAGCTCAGCTCTGACCACAGCAGGTTATTCACCTCAACAAAAGCAGCACAGCAGCAAGGAAAAAAAAATAAATTAAGGAGCGATATTTATCCTAAAGTCCTTAGGAATCCTGCTCTGTTTTAAGCCCATCAGCCTCTTCACATCCTGCCAGAGGTTTTCACTCTGCAGCACCTGTGGAGAGATTTCAGCTCCATCAATCCTGGCACACCCATGGGATCACTTCACCCAAGAACCAGCTCTGCATTCTTCACAAAGTTTTCTGGAAAATGTTTATCAGACTCTCCTTACACTCTTGCCATTTTATCAGTTATGAGATACAATTTAAAATTAGTAAGTCTGAAGCAGCAGCGACTCAAAACCCAGCAAACACTGAAGATCCAATTCCCACCACAGTGACCCAAATCTCATGCCACGTATGTCACGGACATAATTATGAAAACTCCTTTTGACAGGATTTTTCCTCCTGAGAAGCCTCAGAGGAAAAGAAAAGCAATGGTTATCTGCTGCTGTGGAATGCAACAGGTGCATCTGTGATTGGTCTCATGTGGTTGTTTTTAATCAATGGCCAATCACAATTAGCTGTGTCTGACTCTCCGGTCAGTCACAAGATTTTATTATTCATTCCTTTCCTTTCAAGCCTTCTGATGAAATCCTTCTTTCTGTTCTTTAGTATAGTTTTAATATATCATTTTCTTTTAATATAATATCTATCATAAAATAATAAATCAGCCTTCTGAGACATGGAGTCACGATTCTCATCTCTTCCCTCATCCTGGGACCCCTGTGAACACAACCCCACACGTGGAGTTCACAGAAACTATTTTTGGTGTTGGTGCAGTGAAGGTGTTACACTGCTAGAGCAGATTAATTTTTCATGCAGCTATTAAATTAAAGCAGAATGATATTGCCCTTTTCTGCATTACTTAGTGAGACATCCACACACTGAACTGCTCTGGAAATCTGCTTTATCTCATCTGCACACACTTTGTGTTAAACATCAAACTCACTCCCAAAACTCCAACCAAAACATTCATTCAGTGCCAAAATTGTACTTCCCAAACACACAGGAGAGAAGGATGTTAAACACCAAATAGTTGCAGGAAGTTCTTTACCTGTGGTAACCCAGAATTTTGCATTTTTAGCACAAAGAAAAGTTTGAGATTCTGTACAAGTGTTAATAAAATTGAAAAGCAAATAATCATATTCAGCACTCAGTGCCAAAAGCCAGCTTCAGCTGCTACTTTAAATATCTCCATTTATTACTCAGTAATTCAGTAATTACTAAATGCCTTCCCAACCAGTGACAGCACCAACTTGTGCATTTAAACCCGCGCTGATGAACACAAAAATGTAAAAACTGCAATGCACCCTTGATGACATGACCAGTGCTCTGCCCATTAATTCTTCCTTTCTTGGAATAACAATATTTTAAACTAATAATCAGAGACTAAAAGTCTTTTTTTTTTTTTCCCAGAAGAGTGACCTGTCAAAAATCAAGTATTTCCTGTTATTTTCAGGCCCCTGTTGTTGTAATTTTTGTGTTTGAGGCTTTTCCCCTGTGACCTACCAATTCCAGACCCCTTTTGATAACATTCATGGGTCAACACCTCCAAACAGGCATCCCAAGGCAGGTACTTCCAGAGGTCAGGAATTCTGTGAACCCACATGACAGCATGTCACAAATCGCTTCAAAATAATGCAGGGCTGGAGAATTATGATAAATAAATCAGATCTGTTGGAATTAAAACAAAAAAAATCAAATATGAAGTCGGGTGAACTCTGGCTTGTGCAGCTGCAGCGGGGGGAAAGGGTGAGACGTGATTTTTATTTCCATAAGAGGAATTACTCCCATGTGTGCATTTGTGTTCCAAACTCTGCAGGGCTGCCAGCAGCACAGGGAGCCTTGGGGTGGAGGAGAATTCAATGCTGGGTCAATTCTTAGTGCTTGAAAAGAAGGGTGACCATTGGCATCAGAATGCTTGGACGGGACCTTGGAGATCACATTTTCACATCCTGCCACGGCAGGGACACCTCCCACTGTCCCAGGTTGATCCAAGTCCCATCCAGTCTGGCCTTGGGCACTGCCAGGGATCCAGGGGCAGCCACAGCTGCTCTGGGCACCTGGGCCAGGGCCTCAGAACCCTCACAGGGAAGGATTTATTCCCAATATCCCATCTAAACCCACTCCCTGCCAGTGTGAAGCCATTCCCTGTGTGCTGTCCCTCCATCCCTCGTCAATTGTCTCTCTCCAGGTTTCCTGCAGGGCCACCTTGAGCTCACCCAAAGCTTCTCCTGTGCAGGTGAGCAATGCCAGCTGTGCCAGCCTTTCCTGCCAGCAGAGCTGCTCCATCCCTGGCATCATCCTGGAGCCTCCTCTGGGCTCTGCAGGTGGGGTCTCACCTGGGCACAGGGCAGGATCCCCCCTTTCCTGCTGGCACCAGCCCAGGGTCCTTTCATTCCTCATTCCCGAGTCTGGAGCCTTGACCAGCACACTCAGAGCAGTCCCTGGTGAGGCACAAAAATCAGCATTTCTGTGCAAGCACCTTCCTGCCATCCCCCACAAATCACAGCTTCAAAAGCCTCTTTCATCCTGCACTGCTGCCCCAATAAAAACTCCTCACTTTCCCCTGCATACATAATTCCACTTTGATATTCCTTGGCCAGAACAAAGTTGATCTGTGCCTCTCTCTGGTGTCCAGCTGGAATTAACACCCACATCCCACATGGATCCCCTGCAGGAATGCTGATCCGTGCTGGCTGCCCTGGCTCCAAGGGTCACCTGCAGCAATTTGTCAACAGTTCCCTCGTCATCAAAAATTTACAGGCTGCTGAATTCCCAATGATGCTACAGCAAATGGTAAAACCACCTTCCTCAAATATGTTTTTTAACAGAATGTGCTGTTCTCCCTCATCTCTCTACTCAAAATCACAGGGTAGGACAAGATCCTACACCTGAGCAAATCCCAGAAGTGAAATTCAAGCAGATCCTGAACTGAGGCATCCAGGGAGCAAAGTGACAACAGGCCAGCAAGCAATTGAATAAACAGAGCAAAAAATCTGACACAAACATGAAGCCTGTCCTCAACTCCCTCCCAACAAAAAAGACTGAAAACAAATTAAAAATAAAACAACAAAAACCATAGACAGCCCATTAAATGCCACAAAACAGCGACACAGACACTCCACCTAAAAAGTGCTGACAATATTACTCTGCAACTTAAAAGAATGTAAAATTCAACACAAAGATACCCTCAACACCCAAATGTGCCAAAACTGACATCAGGGCAGTGTTTAACTTCTCCTAAGAGGTTACTCTGATTTTCAGAGCCCTATTGTTGCTCTTAGTGCCACAAATCCTCATCAAAATGAGCACTCAGCCTGCCTGGTCCCTCTCACGACAGGAGAGGCTCAAAGTCCATCCGAGCAGGCAGGACCAGAATTTCCAACCCACTGAACTCCCCTTACCCTGACAACTTAAATGCAACACATGAGGAAACAATTCTGTGCTGAATACCTCTAGAGCTGACAAATTAAACAGTCAGACACTTTGAAATTGAAAAACTCCAGAGACTTTTTAGGGCAAACAGTAAAATGTGTAGCTACCCACACATCCACATATACATATTTACAGAGAGATATAGGTATATATAAATGTATCAGTTTAATAATGTGTACTAAAGAAAGAATGGCAGAAAAATCTCTTCCTTCTCACCCTCTCTTTCCTCCTCCCAAGTCCTATTAATGCTCAAGTGCCAACAAGAAAATTTATTCCATGTAAATGGCATTTCTGTCCTATGGTATCCCAATACAGGAAGAGATTCCCCCCCATACATCACCACATAAACACCAACCCACCCCTAAAACATGACCTGTGCACTGCATTAGCCAGGAATTTTCCAGAAAATGCAGTAATTTCTTTTTCCCAAGAGAAATTAAAAAGAACTCCTAAGAGATGCTGGAGATGAGAACCTGATCCTCTCCCACCCAAATGCCCCCATGGAATTGGGGCTTCCCACAAAGCCCTGGCTGCAGCTTGGCTTTTAAATGGAAAATGCCTCCAAGACAGCAGATTTTAAACTCTTAAATAATGAATTTTAATGCAGACTTTTCTGGCCAGTTTACTCAGAGCAAGACAGGACAGCTTTTCCCACTGCCCTGCAGATGATGCCTGATGGCTGGGTTGGTTTTATTTGGGGTTTTTAACATTGGGAACTCCAATCCATCTAAAATTCAAACAAATAAATGTATTCCATGACACAAAGGCAGATGATTGTCCTCTAAATTGATCCTACACATGGTGTGAATTTGATGTTTTATTATTATTACACATTTGTTTCTTCCTGACCAACATCAGTGAAATTCCCCTGACCAAAGCTGATATAAAATTGATGCTCCAGCACCACATTTGTTTACAGCCCAAGATGCAACAGGTAAGGAGATGTTCTGTCTCTGTTCAATCACAAAAGAACAATTAATTTCCAAAAAGTAATAAAGCAAGAGAGGAAAATGGGATAGATGCTTTGAGCAGGGAAGCAAACAAGAAGAATAAGGGGGAAAAAAAGTGAAATTTACATTTCACATACAGCTTTGCCAGTTTCTTCTTATTCTTTTCAAATATATATATACACAGAGAGAGTGGGAATGGAGGAGCTTGATAGAAACATTCACCAATTTCAGCAAGGAACTGAGCTTTGGGAGATATGGCCACAGGTGCCCCTAATCTATCCTGTCTGTGATTATCTCCCTCCGAGTCACATGCAGGAAAATAATCCCCTGCAGCACAGAGCACTGATGTGAAAGGAGAGAAAAGCTCCGAGTCACAGCTGAATGCTTAGAGCTGAACCCATTTCTGCACTTTTTTTCCCCCCCTTCTACTTCTTATTTGAGACCAAGGCAGCTTAATCTGCATTGATGTCTATGAAGTTTCACTTGAAAAGTTCTTCAGTCTGAGAGAGTTTCCTCTCTCTTATGAACAGGAATAAAATGCTCAAATATTTTTGTGAAAAAGTTTCTTTTCTTTTTCACAAAGGAAACTATGAGACATTGCCTGAGAACTTGAATACTGCATTTCAGCCAAATTTCAAACCAGTAGCAGAGATATTAATCAAAAAGTGAGATTGGAAGAGAAGAAACACCCAACCAGGAGGCCGAACAAAATCCCCAGGAGACCATGAGAACCCCAATAGAGGTTCAGGGGATGAGTGTGGCTGATTTGTGTCCTCTCACATAGGAGAACAAGCGAGTCAAACCATTTTATGGTTATTTTTAATAACACAGAATATGTTTTTTTCAGTATTATTTCCATTTTAACAAACACTTTGCCACCTCCTCCCACTCCTCACTTTCTCTGTGTTTTGCTGTCCACATCTCTGCTCCTCTTCATTAATCCACTTAATTCCAGCATTAGTTTTGATACACATTTGCTTCATTAACTCATTGCTGGAGGAGTCCAGCACCGGGAGATGGAAAGGGAATTTCATCTCAGTTTTGTACAATCTAGATATTACAGTTATTATTATTTGGGGATCTTTGTTTCTGTGTCTTCAGGAAAATGAGTCTCAGCATAAGACCATAATTTGGAAAAAGCAGAAATCAGAGGTTAAATTCCAGTAAGTTTTCTTCCACTGACACTAAGAGATGAATGTTACAGCCCATCCCAAGATTAATGCATGCAAATGTGGCTGATCCACCAAAAGCAGCAAAGAAAACCTAAAGCTTTTTTAGCCAAACAACTCTGGAACACCTCTTTTATCTTTCCCATGTAATGAGGCCTCACTTTCAGGGAGGAAAAAAAAAAACCAAGCAAGTATTTAAATTACTTAACAAGATCTCTTTAAATATCAGTACAAGGTTAGATGTGATAAAGACTCCACTGGCTTTGCTGGGCAAGTTTGACAGCTTTGGTTTAAAAAAAATCACCAAAAACCCAAACAAAACTGGAAGGAGCAGAGCGCTACACTGAGATAACGCTGAGCGGTGATGAACCTAGGATATCTAAAGAGCTGAAAAAATCAATTTCTTGACTTAGGAGCTAAATTCAAATTAGGAAATCTCTGTCTGACAAAGGTCTGAAACACATGGAAGGAAAAGAAGATGGAGAGAGAGGTTAATTGGTTTGTAAAGTATTCAAAGTACCAAGATACAAAATGCCCTGGCAGGAAAACAAATCTCCACAAGGGTGATGCAGAGAGAGCCCATGCAGGGGGATGGAGAAACAAGCACAAATTTAAATTCTGAGGTTCAGAAGCTTTATTCCATGATGCTGATGTTAATATTGTTGTGAGGTTCATTATGGCACCAAAGTGAGTCTGAGGTACAACTCCAGGAAAGTCACATTGGGAGCTTTACTAACCCAAAAGCTCCACTTCCCAAATACCACTTTCCTTCAGAGAGTAACAATTCCTTTGCACCATGTCCAACAGGAAAGCAGCAGCAAGCCCCAGGCCTGAGGAGATGCTGTTTTTCTTTCAGATCTCCAAGGTTCACTTCATGTCTTAATGCACTTGGCGTTGCTCTCGCCATTAATCGTGTAGTGCAGGCCAAGAGAAAGTGCTTTTCCAGAAATGACCTCAAACTAAATTCATAATTCTTTAAAAACCAATAAACCCACTGAACCAGAGAGCTCAGCCCTTCTGCGCTGGGCTCCAGGCACACAAAGCTGCTTTATTCCCTTTAGCAAGATCCACTAGCACCTTGATTTAAAGCACAGACTGGGAACTGTTTATGTGGTTTAACAGCAGTCCTGTGCTTTGAGCCAGCAAAGGAAGAAGAGGCCAGAAGACACCAGAGGTCCTTTAAAACAGAGACTAGAGATGTGCTACATAAATTCAACCCACCAATAAATCTGTATTTTTCTGTGCCAAAGCACAGTCCTACCTAATACTTCTTCCCAAACCTCTCAGATCCAGGGGCAGCAGAATCCCTGAATTCTTTCCAGATGTTCCCAGAGAACTCCAGATTTTCTGCATTTCATTTTTCTGGAGTTACCACCATCAGGAGGAAAGATTCTCTCTAAAAAATGGATATTTGTGTGTGTCATGTTCTCATCTTCCTCAGAGGGAGGAGCGATTCCAAGCTGAATATGGAATTTGAGGAGTCACATCCTTCTCACATGGCCTGAAAGAGGCTGCAGCTGCTGAAATACTTGGGACACCTCTGCATCCTTCACTGTACAGGAGAGAAGGTGAAAATCAGAGCCTTGAGGAACACATTGTGCCTGGCTTGAAGTGCTGCCATTAACACAAGAACAAAGTACAAACTCATCAACGAAAAAACCCTGCACAAGAGTACTTGAAGCTGTGCCTGCAATGCATGTTTTTAACTCATAAAAAAGAATTTTAATTCTACAAAGGCTTTTGGAGCCTTTAGCTTTTTTCTTTTTTTTTTGACTAAGCAGACCATTAAATTCACCTGACCACAATGAATCAGAGAAGCAGGATTTTTCAAAGCCTAATATTAAAGGAGACTTTCAAGACTTCTTTCACTTTCCTGTAATACTAATTGGATCTCCATATATTGGACTTCATGGAGAGGAAGAACACAACCACAGTGTTTTGCCAATTGATGATAAAAAGCCTTGCTGGGATTTTGTTTCTAGAAATACCAATTCCTTTTAGTCAGGAAAAGTCTCAGGTACATAAAACAAAGGGCTGGATTTTTTAGAAATCCTCCACATAATGCAAAGAGAACTCGTGGAATTTATCAGAATAATTCATACCTCAGAAGGGTTGGCAAGGAACCCTCCATATGTATGTAGGTATATATATATGTATATATGTATATGTATATATATATATGTATATGTATATATATATATGTGTGTATATATATATATAAATAATGTATATATTAGTATATATAATAATATATATAAAATAAATAAAAAATTATATCTATAATATAAATAACAAATAAAAAGAGTGCCCAGAGAATCTGTGGCTGCCCCTGGATCCCTGGAGTGCCCAAGACCAAGAGAACTCGTGGAATTTATCAGAATAATTCATACCTCAGAAGGGTTGGCAAGGAACCCTCCATATATATATATATGTATGTAGGTATATATATATAAATAAATAATGTATATATTAGTATATATAATAATATATATAAAATAAATAAAAAATTATATCTATAATATAAATAACAAATAAAAAGAGTGCCCAGAGAATCTGTGGCTGCCTCTGGATCCCTGGAGTGCCCAAGGCCAGGTTGGACACTGGGGTTTGGAGCAGCCTGGGACAGTGGGAGGTGCCCCATGGATGGGAGTGGAATGACCTTTAAGTTCCCTTCCAACCCAAACCATTCTGGGATTCTCTGTAAATTCATTGTGAGTTAAACTTTACAAAAGGAAAGAGCAAATGTGTTTTCCATCAGTGCAACATTAACATTTATTTTGTGACAGTAAGAAAACCACATCAGCTCTCTGCTGCCATCCCTGCCTGTTTCTCAACCCCTCTGCACAGGTGCCATTTAACCAGTTCAAATCACTTTGCACAGGAATAAATCAATCTGAGAATGGAATGTCCATTACCATCTTTAATTGGGCTTATTGGACAAGCTGCTGAGCCTTCTGGAAAAGAAAAATGTGGATCTTTACCAATCTAGAATTAAAAGAAATTTGCATTAGAATTGCAGGCACTTCACTGTCTGCAGTGCTTATTCTGGGGAATAATGCATCTCAAATTTTCCTGAAAATACAGAGAACTGCTGATTCCTCTCTCCCTGCTGCAGGCAGCCAAGGCTGGGAGAAGATTGCCCTTGTAACAATATTGTAAAGGGGCATCAGGAGAGGATACTTATTTATTCTGCTTCTTTTGCTAGGTTGACTGCAGGAAAAAAAAAAATATGTCCAGGGTGTTGTTGCATACTCCAAATAAAAATTCCAAGCCTGGTTCTCTTAAAAAAGTCACTCTGGACTATTTTCTGCTGGAGAGAGGACATCCTTGGACACCAGAAGTAAGCATGTCTGTCTCATTCGGGATTTATTAGTTTAAGACATAATTTTTCAGGTTGGAAACACCTGCTGTGACAATAATGTCCAAGGTTCCCAAAAAGGCAGAAGGTACCAGGTGAGGAATTAAAGGGATTCAATACCCAGATCAGAACTGATGCCTTTTCTGCATGAAGTAATCAAGAGCCCATCTCAGAGGGAGAACAGAGTGGACAAAACTCCAGATTTAATCCCAAAGCACAGCACAGTTTTTTATCATTTTCACACATTTCACTGTTGTGTTTCCATTCTGTACCCACAGCCACACAAAGGTCTGGGACCTTTTAGCTCTTGCAGGAGGAGATAACTGAGCAGGTTATCAAAATCTGCAGCATCAGGATGCTCAGATGCTGGGGGAAGAGAGGACTGAGCTAAAACAGCTCCACAGGAGAAGCACGAGGTGCTGGAGCTTTGCAACTTCCTAAAGCTGCTTAGCTCCACATAAGGAGCTTATGCAACTTTCTTAACTCTGGAGAGCATCCAGAAGTGATGGCAAACAGTGCTCAGGTTAAGTCACACTTGGGACAGACCCCTCAGGAGCCATCCTGCCCTCTGACCAAGGAAAGAAACAAAAACCCAAGTAACCTCCCCAAGAAAAACCTGTCCAGGAAGAGTCAGGTATGGTTTAGTAGAGGAGATGAGTTCCATGTTTATTTTCCTTGATGTCTCCCTTGCATGACTTGGGGAATGGCACAGAAGCCCCAAACCAGCCTCTGAGCCAGAGATTATTTCACATTTCTAACTGGAGGATTGCAGATTTTTACACCTGACTATGAAGAAGCTGCTTTGTGGTGCTACTTTTGAAAGCAGAAGAGCTTTGGAAAGGAGTTTAAACTCTGCAGCCATTCCAGTCACCAAACACAGCTACTGAGGGCTGTTCAGACCCTTCATTTTGAAATAAACCTGGAAATAAACCTGGAAACAAACCTACCAACCCACAATGGGCATCATCAAGGGTATTTATGGGACAGGAGAGGGACAAGGTCAAAGCCCTCAGGACTTACAGCAGGCTTGATAAAGTTCAATCCCAGCTGGGAATTGAATGAGTAACAAACAGGAGAGAGATGCTCCTGTTGAAGAAAGCCTGACAAAAGATGGGAAAAGTTCTTTTTTTCAGTTCAGTGCCTTCTGGAGAGGCACCAAGTGCCACCACCAGCATGTCCAGGGATGTCACACACCAGGTGAGGACTCAGCACCAGGGGCTGGCACCACTCTGCTCTCCAGGGGCTCCCAGGCTGTGTTTGGAAAAGGATGGGCAATTTCCTCAAGGTCCAGCTTATTTCAGCTGTTTTGTAAGAGGACACATCTGCAGGGTAACTTTCCAGTCTCCAAGTGCACTGGGTGAAAGACTGGAGCATTCTAATCTCAGGATTTCAGTGTGTGAACCACAGCTCTGTGGCAGGGAAGAACCTGCTGCAGAAAAAAGTGCCAAGTAAAATCCACAATCTCTTATTGCAGGAGCAGAGGGCATGAAACTTGACTTATCCTTCATTTAACAGTGGCAAAGAACAGCACTGTTAGATGTTAACACCCTCTTCTGTTTGCATTTTAAGCTTATTGAGGAAAAGAGATGCTCAAGGAGACAATAAACCACAGCTTTTAAAGCATTAGAAACACTGCTCTTCACCAGGGCCACGGCAATTTTTATTTTCTTCAGCAATACAATAGCAAAAATAGTCAATGTGAGATTCAAAATCAAATAGCTACAAAAATTATAGTGAGAAATTGAAAAACTGCAAGATCTATAACCAGATTAAGCTCCACAACCAAAAGGAAAATTACCAGGTGTATGCAACCCCTCCAAGAACTGCATTTGATTCTACAAAGAATTTGCCAGTTCTCTGTAAGGCTTCACTGCTTTTTCCTCTATAATTTCAACAGGATTTTAGACCAGGAAAGATGTGACAATCAATGAGAGGAATGGGGCTGAGTGAGAATTCAGCCCCTCAAAAATGGGGGGGAAGCGGAAAATAACTCTGGTTTACATTAATTTAGCTCCTTCTAGGAGGAAAGTTCACTCCTGCTTAGTCAAGAGAACAGAAGTCAATGCCCAAGAATGGGAAAGGGTTAAACATGAGCAGCTGCTGCCCCTCATCTCTTCTAGAAGGATAAAAACCCATTTCAGTGCATTTCCCCTGCAGGCAGGCAGGGATGGCACAGAGCTCCTGGGGGCTGTCAGTGCAGCCCTGGGCTAACACAGGTCCTGCTAATTCAACTCCAACACACAACACTCAAGTTTTCAACATTAATTCAGCCAGCCAACTTCTACCTTTTTTAACAGGAAGACATTAGGGCAGGTAAATCAAGGTAATCTTCCTTCTCTTAGGATCAATGATGAGATCTTGAGTCTAAAACAACAAAACCTTTTCCGTGGGGCGGAAAGCTCAGTGTGCAAACAGGTGCTTTTCACACCCCACTGACACACACACAAACATAACAGCTCTGCAGCATCAATAAATCTTTATCCAGAGGAGGTGCACACTGCTAAAAACATGCTCTTAAATGCTCAAATGATGCTCTTGAAGGACTGCAAACCACAGAAACCTGGGGTCTTCTGATCCTACCAGCAGCTGTGTCAGGGTAGATGCTAATGGTTCTTCATCCTCTTTCTTTAGAGAATTTGTTTTTAAATTGTGAAAACCAGTAATTTATTATTTAATTGCCCTGCTTGAGCACACAAACTTCAGAGGTAAAGAGGTGCTGGTGGTCAGGCAGTGACCTGGCAGGGATGTTCCCAATTACACCCTGCTTTATAAACTACCCTGGCAGAGCAAAGATGCATATACAGCCTTTTCTTTTTATTGTCATTTACAAGCTGCACCAGCCCACTGGGCTGAGATGTTAAATTACCCAGGGTGCTGCAGAGAGCTCTCCTCCCACTCTGCTTTGCCCACACAACAACCTGCACCCCACTCACAGCAGCAGGCACCAAAAATTTCATATGAAACAAAGAAAAAGTCATCACAGGAACGCTGATATTTTAGTCAGGAGCTTTTGATGTGAGAACTGCACCACCAAGGGCCACACCAAGGGCTAACACCTGCTCCAGCATCTCTCAAAAATCAAGTATCTCCCCTACCCTGGCAAAACCAGACCCTGTTTTCATAGCTTTAAAATCCAACTCTCCTCAAGCAGCAGGACAGATGGACAGGTGGAACAGACACATCCAGGTGACTGCACTGAGCTTGAAGAATGCAGGATAAATCAAAATATTCTGCAATATCCAGGGGAATAAACAGTAGTTTCTACAGCTAAATTTGCTGGTTTCTCCCTGTAAAACACTCCACAGTAATATGTCATTAGAACAGTGTTTTTCATCTTGCACATTTCACCAGGAATGCTAAGAGATGCCAACTCCAACAAATGGAATGTCTTCAAATGCAGAGATGCGTGATCCTTCTGCAAATGAACTATGAAAATCTGTATGCTTGCAAGCTAAACAGAATTTATCATTTACTGATCCACCCTGGATTGGATTAGACAGGAATTGCTCCTTATGTAGTCAAGTACTGCAGTTCACTGGAAATTACTGTCCTGACCTCAGCCCAAGCAAAAGGGATGCTGGACATGCTTCACATTAAGCCAGACTGTGGAAAACCAGTTGATTTTCCCCACTAGTTTACTCCAATGAGAGGTTTACAGCTACAAACAGCTGTAATTTATTATATTTTACATTTCACAAAAGGCCTGAACATGTTGAGCAGTAATACTCTTCAGAATTGTCAAGGCCTATTGAAGTGAAATATGCTTCCCACATCAGGAGCATGGCACTGTGATTTCAGCGGGGCTGGAAAAGCAGTAGGATTTTTTTTTTATTTTTTTCAAACAGGAATAGTGAGAGGAGAGTTTTTAGAATAGTTAATACCAGGGTAGCTCATTACCACTTGTAATGTTGGTGGAAAAGGAATCTGGATTTAACTGTAATGTTTCAACAGGGCTCAAACCACTTTTTCAAAGCTAAAATTCAAGATTTCTCACTTCTCTGTTAAAATTAACTGTACAAGTGGGTTTTTCCTCAACCAGGGATCTCAAAACCAAGGGAACAGGATAGAAATAGATCTGTAGGAATGGTAGGAGATCTGCCCTTACCTGGTGCCTCTCACAGTGCTGTGTCCATCACCCCTCAGACAGAGCAGCTCTGGACTCCAGAGCTTCCTTTATGCACCACACAATGGGCTTACTAGGGTTAAAAACTGCTTTATTTAGTTTCCTTCATTTAAACCCGGCGTAGAGGGACTAATCTGGAAGAGCTGAACCAGTTTAGCCATTCTGGACTCATTCTGCTGGGCTCAGGAATGCAGAGAGAGCTGCTCACACACCTGGAGCCCTGCTCCATCCTGGAAATGCAGAATATCAGGGGGCACAAGGGTCCCCAAGGTGTCAGGGAGGTTGGTGGCACTGTATTTCAGTAGATATTTCAGTAGATATTTCAATAGTCAGATTTCCCTTGCACAGAGATTTTTTCCAGCTCCTTCCTGCTCACACCTCCTTGCCGTCACAGGCAGTGCTTCCCCCTCACGCTGCAGCTCAGAAATGCATTATTTGTATTTGCCAGCACCCAAGAACTGGCTGACAAAAAAAGAAAATACAGACAAGTCTGGTTATCCCTGCTTTGCTCCTATCACCCCTCACTCCCAAGCCTTTTGCAGCCCACAGCTCATTTTCTGGGAGCCCCCAGCTCTGCAGTCCAGATTTTAAGCGTTTCATGATTCAGTCAAACACAGATAAAGTTCCTCCTGTGCGCAAGCAGGATTAAGAAAACACAGAAATACATGTCCAGGTTTCAAATCCTGGCTGTTCCCATTAAATGGGTTTCTCCAGAAGAGAATGAGCTGCAGGTGGGATTGTCCAGGGCTGAGCACAACTTCAGCAGCTCCCACTGCTGCCTCCCCCAGCTGGAAGTGCAACACCTCTGACAGCTAATTAATTATTCTCGACATTAATTAATAGATTAATTTTTCAAGAGAAAAATGCCTGGATGTTATAATTTGGGAAAAAATTTCTTCATTAGCTGTGCCAAAGGAAAGTATTACTTATTTTGAATAATATTATTATACTTGACAACACTTAAAAAGTGAAATTTTAGGGGTATAAAACTGACTGTTGTTTAAAAATAAACAACAGTCAGTTTTAAACCCCTAAAATTTCACTTAAACAAAATTGTTTAAAAACCAATGCTGTAAACACTATGACCTGCATTTCAACTGACCAAATTTCAACATGCAGAATTTAACTTCACACTGATAAAATGCCACCTAACTCCATTATTTCACCAGCCGCCCACCACCTTCACTCAATCAAGACTGAGAATCCGTAAGATTTCTGAACTCCTGCCACTTCCCCTCACTCTGTATTAAGTCTTTTCTTTGTATTAGACAGCACACTAAAAAAAAAATAAATCAATATAAATAAATTTCAGTTGACTGCAGTCAAAGCCCAAAGGTTTGTCCCCCCTTCCCACTCTTGTTACCCCAGCAGTGCTCTCCTGGGCACACTTCTGTTTCAAAGGCCATCAGCTCTGATCTGCTTCTCATCTGTCTCAGTGGACCCAGAACTGTGTGGCTTTTTGAGCTCTGAATCAGGAAAGTGCTTCTCAGCTTATGCAAACCTGCAGCCTTCACATAATCCTTTCCTAGTCAAGACACATTACAAGGTATCACTGGTAATTATTTAATTTTTTCCTGCAATTCATTTTCCTGCATCACATCCTACAGAACGTGGACCATCAAATCTCCAGTGCAAAGTTCAGGATACAATTCTAAACGGATTCACTAAATCAAAGGTGGAGATGTTGGCACAGGAGGGAACTACAGCTCTTCCAGTTTCATTTTCCTGCATTCCAGGTGTTTTTCAATGGGCTAATCATTGACTGAACTATCCTGCTTTGGCTGAGAGAGGGAAACTTCAGCAGCAGAGCTGCAAAACCAACCAAAAATACCTGAAACAAGAATGGCTGTCACTGCAGATATATTTTAAGGACAGCAGCAACAGAGCACCAAGGCAAGTCCATTTCCAGAGCCAGTTCCTGTGGCACATTCAGTTCTGAAGAACCAAAACATTAAATTCCTAAGCTTCTCCAAACAGAAGTTAATTTCAGAGTATCCTGCCATTTAACCCATCCTGACATCACCCCTGCACAACAGGAGCTTAAGCCAGGCTTGCAGCACACAGGTCCCTTGAAAAAGTCATTTTTCATCACTTGTATCTCCAGTAATGTTTAACTTCCATGTGTGCATGCATCCCAGGGGGCTCTAATCCACTGTTCCCTGGTTTCCCAACATGAACTGGGAGCTTATGGATCTGACAGCACAAGACAGACCTAGCTGCAAGCTGAGCACCAAGAAGGATAAAAAATTACTTTATACTTGAACAAACTTCCCATTTTCCTTGATTTTTAATAAACCAAGACCAGGCTTATAATTCCTTCTCAAGTCACTCAAAGTCAGGAGGGATGCTCACCTCCAGCCCCATCACTCCTCATCACTGACCCCTTCCCTGTCCCTGCAGGTTTGCTGGCTCCTCAGAGACTCCTCACACCACTGTGAATACACAAAAAAATCTCATTTGCAAACTGCAGTTAATCTGTGTCTTCTGGTATCAAAGAAAATCCTGATGATCACTTCCATACATATAAAAACCACTGGCTTATGTCATTTGTAAGACTCAGCCTCTTCCAGGAAGAACAGTAAAAAAAGATTGAATCTATTTGCAGAAACCTCCCGTTGCTGTATCACAACAACATTAAGATGTTCTTGTGGTATTGCAATGGGAAAATTCCCACAAGAACATAAACATAAACAACATCAAAGACAGCAAAGCTAGCTCAGAAAAAAAAACAAACAACCAAAACCACCGCCCATGCACAAGTGGTTGGAAGCATTTGTGGGTGGAAACTTCAGAAGCATTATAGAAAAGTGACAAGAAAATATGGCACTGCTCCTTAGCTACGGTGACGTGATCTTCAGGAATTTAAAGAACAGGTCGTTTAGGTAGGTCCCTATTTCACATCCAGCTCAAGGGTTTGCAGGGTGGGTGGGTGCATGCTCGGATTTCTGGACAAGACCCCAACTTAGGTGACCAACACTGGAGCTGAGTGAGTGACAGAGGCACAGGAGTCACCGCCAGAGCTTGTCACCATCCCACAGCAGCTCCAACCCCCCAAAATCCAGTGGTTTAACTTCCTTAACACAGAAAAAACCAAGCTGCAGATCAGCTAGACAGCCCCTACCTGTTCTATCCATTGAGGTGACATCCACAAAACCCACTCTGGAAAAACCCCACAGCCGCTGGCAGATCCTGCGCTCCCAGCAGCACCTCCCACTGCTTTATTCCAGAATACAGAACTCCTTCCATCCATCCCCTGCTGGGCAAGGCAGTGAGAGGCAGAAGCAGAGGGAGCAGGGATCTTTGGGAGGGTACTCTGGAAAAACCCACAGGCACTGGCAGCTCGCAGATCCTGTGCTCCCAGCAGCACCTCCCACTGCTTTATTCCAGAACACAGCCCAGTTTCCAGCAGTGCTTCCATCCATCCCCTGCTGGGCAACAGGGTAAGAGGCAGAAGCGGCAGGAGCAGGGATCTTTGGGAGCCCTGAAGAGCCAGCGTGGCAGGACAGAGCTCACAGCACCTTTACCTGCAGCCCAGCACCAAGTCGGCAGTGCTTTGGCAGGAGTTAAGCACCTTCACCAATCATTCCCCTCAAATGCTTTCACAAATACATTTGCCAGATTACTGTGGGAAGTCTCTTGCATGATAAACAACTTTCTGGAACAATTCCACATGGGTAGTAACACACTTTCAGTGCTTACAAGTTCAGTATTTCCCGTCCTGATTTTAGTATTTCCTTCATAATTTCCCACGTACATTTCAAAAATACATCACTGAACAAGCCTGGCATGCAGCTTAAAGCTAGGAGTTCAAGTTTCTCTCGCAAAATACAGCAGTCAATACTTTGGAGAGTTTCTTGTTCTTCATAAGGTCTTGGTTTTGATTTTGGCACTCAATAGAAATACTGACATTCTTCCCCCCGTGTAAAACACAACAAAAATCAGTATTGATTCTGTGCGTGTGTCAGTAGCACCAATAAGGCAAACCTAACTAACCAGTTCCCCCCCAAGGCTATCCCTGGATCACTCCCCATCAGGAACGGGCTGATCTCCCTCCGACGCATCCAACAAAATGGTGCTTGGATTTGGGTTAACCACAGCAGGCACCACGCTGGACTGCCAACAAGGTGACACCCCACGGTGCTGGGGACACCAGCAGCTCGCACCCAGCCAGGTATGAGCCATGGAGTTGCAAGGGAAGGCAGATGAGCGGCCAGAGAAGGAGCAGCAGAGCCGGGAGCGCTGCAGGGGCTGCCGCGGGGAGCGGAGGCAGCGGCTGTGCCGAGCCGCGGCTCAAACTTGGGGCCGGCTCGCTCTGCTCTGCCCGGCTGACAGCAAAGTTCCGCCCTGACCACGACACGGACAAACGCGAACGGCCGCGGGGGACGTGCAGAAAGAGCGAAATTCTCATTCGAGAGGGAAAGGGAAGCGCTTTTCAACAAGCGTTCACTGGCGCGGTGCGGGGGCTGTTTCAGACCAGCACCGCCACCAGAGCTGGGGGCGAGCTCCCGTGGGCGCCTTCTCGCAAATCGAGACAATTAGCACTTAATTAAAAGCAAATTTGCTCCAGAGCCTCTCAGATTTAGAACTTGAGCAACTCCACACTCAGAACAATTTTACAGCGGAAAAAGCCCAAACCCCGTGCAAACGCTCAGACCGCCGGCAGCCGCACGGACCCGGAGCGCATCCCCAGCCCCGGGGGAGCCACAGGCGCCTGGCGGAGCCCCGGCCCCGGGACAGACGGACTGGGGGGGACAGCAGCTCCCTGCAGGTGGGCGAGGAGCCTCGCAAACGCCACTAGCCAGGATCAGCCAGGCGGGCAGCGGAACGTACCGAGCGCCCGTGCCTGGCGCTGCATCCCCCGAGCCCGGAGCGGTGTCTGTGTCCCCGGTGCCGCTGCATCCCTGAGCCCGGCAGGGACGCGCCCGGAGCGGTGGCCGTGTCCCCGGTGCCGCTGCCCCGCTCCATCCCCTCCCGAGGGATGCGGGGGGCTCTGCGCTCCCCTCACCGCTGCCCAACTTTGTTCCCCGAAGTTGCCCACCTGCAGCCGAGCCGCTCCGGCCCCGCAGCGCTGTCCTTCCCCGCGGAGCCAGCGCCGTAATCCTGCGGCTCCCGCGGCTCCCGGCGCCTCTTCTGGAGCGGCGCTGGCCGCGCTCCCGGCGGCGGGGCGGGCCCGGCGCGATCTCCCGCCCACCGCCCCTCACGGCTCCTCAACTCACCGCCCCGGGGCCGTACGGCACAGCCCGGCACAGCCCGGCACAGCGCAGCCTCTCCGGACACAGCCGGGCCCGTCGGCGCCGGGGATGCTCCGCTGGCGGCGGCCGCGGTTCCCCCGGGAGCCCCGCCGGACCCACCCGCTCAGGGAGGATGCGCTGCCGGGGAAAGTTGAAGCGTTCTGGCTTCAATGAAAACTGCATCTCGTTTCTGGGCTGGAAGCCCAGGGAAAGAGTCAGGTTCACGTAGGTCGCTGTGCAGGAGCCGGATGGAGGTTTTATTGGATCTGGCTCGGGCTGATCGCAGCATTAGAGATGTGCGGTGTAATTAAGGCTGAGCAGAATTCCTTTAAGTTCCTTTTTTAAATTTCCTTAGCAGGTAGTATTAAAATTTCCCGAAACCTGCATTATCTTTCAGCATCCCAAAGCACAGTGAAGTGTGTGTTATAATAAAGTGTACATTAGCTCCCTGTGCCTCAGTTGAAGTCAAATTTTACCAGAGATGACTTCATCTTCAGAGCCATAGTGCAGTGTTGATGTAAGAGAGTCAATCATAGTGCCACAGAATGTTTTGGGTGGAAAGGGACATTAAAGGCCCTCCAGTGCCACCCCTGCCATGGCAGGGACAACTCCCACTGTCCCAGGCTGCTCCAGCCCCAATGTCCAGCCTGGCCTTGGGCACTGCCAGGGATCCAGGGGCAGCCACAGCTGCTCTGGGCACCTGGGCCAGGGCCTGCCCTGACACAAGGAACAATTCCTGCCCAATATCCCATCTAAACCCACCCTCTGTCAGTGGGAAGCCAATCCTTGTACCCTGTCACTCCAGGCCCTTGTAAATACTCTCCATCTTTTTTTCAGGCCCTGCAGGGCCACCCTGAGCTCAGCCCAAAGCTTCTCCTGTGCAGGTGAGCAATGCCAGCTGTGCCAGCCTTTCCTCCCAGCAGAGCTGCTCCATCCCTGGGCTCATCCTGGAGCCTCCTCTGGGCTCTGCAGCAGCTCCAGCTCCTCTCTGTGCTGGGATCTCCCAGAAGGGATTTAATGGCTGTCATTTTGTGCACAGAAGAATTCTGGACAGGGTGGTGATGCTCTGCTGTCATGGCATAAGGAGGATGTGAGGAAAACAATTTGCTTCTTCAGCAAGTAAGATTTAAGTCACTGCCACCTCTGTTTCCCTTCCTGTCCAGTTGTGTCATGAATTATTGAAATGTGCTGGCTGAGAAACAATGACATCTCCTCTGGGGAAAGTAGAGACTTGACACAGCATCTGTTGACCCAGACTTGGTGCAGGGAGCCCTGACCTGAAGAGATGTCCTTACTTCTCCATGCATGTGCAGCTTTATAATTAAGAAATGTCCAGCACAGAAGTGTAGCCACTTCTGTAATGAAATGTGGCACTGGTCTGAGGAAGGGATGTCAAAAAATAAATTATCTCAGGAAAACAAGATGCATTTTTAATTGGCACAGTGTGATCAAATAGGACTCGTAAAGATGATAGAATTACAGGGATTTAATGAGCTACCCTGAGCTGAGCTCAGAGATTTGTAGCAGCGAGGTCCAGCTCAGCCCTGGCATGGAGCAGGAGGGTGCTCCTGACTGTTTGTGCTGCTGTAGCACAGTCTGATCACTCCACCACATCTCTGAAGCTCCACTTTGGGTTTTTGCCTGGAAGATAATCCTAATTTACAGTGACTATTGCGCTAATCCTCCACTAGGACTGGGCTCAACCTTAGCTCCCCACTCAGGCAGAGAGTGCTGGCTGTGAGCTGCTCTGTGGGGCAGTGCTGAGCACGGGGCAGGAGCCAGCCCAAAATGCAGATTTGGCTCCCTCAGAGCTGTGTGCTCACGTACTCACAGCACCCCAGTCTTATGAGAGCTGACAAGGTCAGGGACCTGTGGCACAGCTCTCCACATGGAAATAGCAGCTTTAGCTGTGAAGGCCAGCGTGAGAAGGATAGCCTGTATTTTTATGCTTGACCAACCACAGAGGCTGTTCAAATTTTAAAAATGCATCCTGCAGTTTGCCTTGCCTCGTGTCCCTTTGTCACCTCCAGCCCAGCCCCATTTTGGACTCCTTTGGCCAACTAATATATTTTTTCAATTTCAATTAAGTCAAGGACTTCAAATTCCTATCATAGCTATCAAGTTTGGCCATATAAACGATACTTTTATTTTAAGTTTGTCAGAGAGGCACTTTATGAGATTGTGAGGTTGAAAAGATTACTCTAATCTTCAGGATGACAAGTTAAAAAGGACAAAACCCACTCTTCCCCTCACTTATTTTCCTGCAACCCAGGCATGCAGAAATAGTGGGTTTGAAAGTGCTTTTCCTGTATTCATTTCAGAAAACACAGCAAAGGTGCAGGATCACCATATTCTCACTGAAGGGAAGCAATTTGTGGACAGTGGATTCTCTCAGGTTACCTGGAATGTTTTCACCCAGCTGCTGAGCCTGTGCTGCCCTTCTGCCATCTGGGGCTTCTGAACCCACTGCAATATTCACCTTCAATAATAACAACTGAATTACCAGTCTCATGCTCCTTCCAGCTAATGATTTTTTTCATTTCCACTTGTCATTCAGACATCACTGTCGACAGCTCTCTGAAATTACATGTGAAGAACAGCAATGCTTCTACTCTGGTGTTGTCTAATTAAGGCTTCCTAAAATCAAAGTGGGAAAAAACCCTGCACAGGTGTAAGCAGGTACATGAAGATTATATTTAAAATTCCCAATTAATAATTTGTTTTGAAGACCTGGTTTAACCCTGTCCATCCTGGTGACAGCTGTAGAACTAAAATATCAACCGAGCTCTTGCTCCTATTAATACACCCTCTGACTGTTCTCTGCTTTAGTTGCTGTGGCCTTTTCCCAGCAGTTCTTCCATGTTCATCTTTTCACCACAGGGATTGCCCACATAACTTTTTTGTCCTGCTTTGACAAACCTTGGTTTTCAAATTTGAGATGGAAATTTAGCCATCAGTAACAAGCAGACTCAGATACACAATAAATTCCTCCATAAAAAAAATAAAAAACCAATCAGTGTTTTTCCCCCAGCTGCTTTAGCTTTTGATGAGTTTCTCTTACAACTGACAGAAATACCAAGGATCTCACCTCAAGCTTAAGCAAACTTGGTTTGTACAAAATCTCTAGGACATTGCCAAAGTGGGATTTTGCCAAGGGGCTCAATGAAAGACCATTAGTCTTTCATCTGACAATCACCATCAGTTTCCATTAACTGAAACAGCCTAGAAAGTAGAATATTAAAAATAAATTTAAAACCTGTTGAAAATTTAGTTTCAGTCCTTCTAGGTATAAAGGTTAGAGCAGCCCACCTCTCCCAATCACACTTTCTGGCATTATATGTCAATGGCAAAAATATATGGACAAAATATAGGATCCTTTGGATGCAGTTAAATGAGTAGAAAAATCAACTTTTCCAGTAATACTTATGGATTCTTATTTAAAGAGAACTGCTTAATGTCAATTTAATCTTCCTAATTTTTAAGTGACACCTCCCTGCATAAGCTGACACTGATACCAACTAATCTGAGGCCTTGATGTGCAGGCACCGTTAAGGGATTGTGCATTTCTTTCAAGATTGAGGTCAGCTGTAACAACTGTTTTTTGGGTTTTTTTTTGGAATATCTGTGTCACAAGCCCAGGGGAGATTCCTTGGTGTGGTGGTGCCACAGGAGAAGCTGAATTCACTCCCTTGCCTGATCCATGGTCACCAACATCAGCCGTGCTCCTCGTGCCCATGGCCAGCTGGATTTTGGACAATCCTGCTCTCCACAGGCCTGGGAGGTGTTATCTTAAAATAACTGTTCTTAGAAGCAGCTAGCACAGCTCTGGTCCAATTTCACTGAATTCAATGGCAACACTTCTTTTGGCATCGAACCCAATTGATTAAATCACCAAGCATCTTAAAATTCCCATTTCAGGGCCTCCATGAGCTGCTGCTCGTGCTAATAAATGGAGAGTGCAACTGGTGTTGGGAGCAGCAGGAGGGAAGGGCCGGAAGGGGAGGCTTAATGAGTGGCTCTGGCTGCAGGAAGGAAATTAATTCTGTGGCTGGATTAAAGAGCAGCACTGGAAGCTTCACTTTGGCCTGACAGAATCTGCATTTCAGGGTTTACACCTCTGGAATCACCCCAGTGGTGTTCTGAGGATGCAAATGTCCTTAATGCAGGCAGGACCTGCAGCAGGCCACGGTGACTGTTCCAAAAGCCATCCAAGAAAGTGGATTATGTGCAATTGTGCTGGAGAGCATCTCACAGAAAGAAAATGATAATAGGAAGGTTAAGTGCCCAGCAAGTGCAAACTGATACACAATATCTTGAAATCGCAGAGAAAGAAAATTAAAATGAGGAAATGATTTCACATATAGGTAGATGGAGGCATAAAAGCAATCTGTGAACTCTGGGAGGGAGAGCAATGAGAGTGGTGCTGTCAGATGTGCAGCCTCTTGCCCATTAGAAAGAAGTGATTGAGGGCTAATTCCAATAAACGGGCAATTTTAGTTTTGTCATTATTTCAGGCTTGGTTTTTTTGACTCTGCTTTTGTGTGTCGTTGAAATATTTGTGTATTAATAGCTACTGATTTTAATAGCATTACAGTAATTTGAACATCTGCAGCTACCAGGCATTAAAATACCATCACTCCCCTGTATTTCAAGTTATTTTTGCAGTACTTCTGGCTGATTTTGTCACGCCCATTAAAATGCAAGGGATCAGTTCTTATCATTACCCATTAACTGGCAACCTTGAGCTGAAGTGTTCAGCAGGAACCAGCCTGATGCCTGGAGGCCTGGCCAGCAATTCAGTGGAAGGCAAAGACATTTTATGGCTGTCCTGGAAGCTGAGTGATGGGCTGTGTAACTTTCCTAATCAAATCCAATTAAACACAAAATCGTATTCCCACCACCCCTGCCATCCTTTGTTCCAACAAATTGCCTGATGTACTATTCAAGTTTGCTAAATATGGAACATTGTATTAATGAGGGGGGTTTAATTCCACCAAAAGCTCAGCTTAGTTTATTAAAGAAATGAGAAATATTTTGTTTGGAGTGCTGAGGAGCTCTCACAGGGCAGGAGGCTCTCTGGAGGAGAAATGACTCCTCTCCTTGGCTCAAAGTGACTTTTGAGGAGGGGAACCCACAGAGGATAAATGAATGCAAGCAATGACTCTGAATTTGCTGTTCAGAGGGTGAAGATAGAAACCAAAACACAGAAAGCCATTTCCAGTGAAATGTGGTTAGGAAATACTTGCCCAGCAAAGAAATACTCCTGAAAAGTGCTCTGAAATGTGATCCCTGGCACTGTGAGGAGAGGAGGAAACAGCAGCTCCTCCTCCTTCTCAGCCTCACAGGGATTTTTCCTTCTATTCCAAAGAGCTTAACTCATATTTTTAAAGTGATTTCTGTAATGGGACAATATTTGCTTGCAAATGTGATGTAGGATTTTAATTTTTTCCAAAGCTTTCCCTCCTAGCTGGGCAATTCATGGCAGCCAAACACCAGGAACTGCCTTCATCCCTTCAGCCATTTCTTACGCAGCACCTTCCATGCAGCCAAGGAATAATTCTGTAGATCTTTAAAATCATCTGGCACTTCAAATGTTAAAATAATAAAGTAGGTTCAGGCTTGAGCATTATGCAGTTTCATTCATGAGTTAGCTCAGGCATCCCAAACATGTCTGAGGGAAAGAGAAGGTAAATGCATTTCATCCTTTGCCAGCAGGATCAGATGCAGCCAGATAAAACAAGGAGCATAAATAACAGTGACCTGGAAAGGAACAAAATGAAAACCAGCCTACCTGAGAGATAAATAAGGCAAAAAAGGGCCCCAGGAGCTTGGATTTGGTGAAGTATTTCAACCACTATTTGCATTTGTCTCCATGAAAACACACACCTTAATGCCTGTCCAGGTTAAGAATACTTCCCTAAATCAAATGTTAATAATTTTGAGATCTATAAATACCCTGATGGGAAAACTCTGCATCAGTAATGAATACAAATGACCCTGTGCAAATGTCTTTGAGCAGGAAAAACAAGGAAAACAGCATGTCAGTGACCTCCAGGCAGAATGTTCCTGCAGCTCAGAGTGAGGGCGCTTGTGAACACAAGCAGACTTTAAAATACTTAGAGAATATTAAAATAAAAGGAAGATTCTAAGAGAATTCAAGTTGATAATATATTATTTTCCCAGTTCCTGCTGTTGATGATTCTTGTGCCCCTCTCCCAAACACCAATTCCATCCGTGGCTGGCAATTTTCCACATTCTTCAATAATGCTGTCAAACTTTCCTTGACAGCAGAGTGCTGGCTGGCTGGAAGATAACATCTCTAATTTCAGCATTAGAATCAATCCAATATCAGGTTTTCTACTCACTGAAACCCTGCTCAGAGCTGGCTCCAAAAATTTAGAGATGTTGGCCAGAAAGTGGAAGAAAACAAGTTACTGTTTTTTTCTGTGTTTTATTAAACTTTGTCCCACTGGATGCTCTTGCTGTTAATTAATTTTTCCTTCACAATTCCAGGTAAGCTATTAATCTATTGACTTGAGGATTTTTCAAAGCCTTTCCAGAAATAAACTCTGGGATGAAAGGATCCTAAGCTATGCATGAAAAGTAGAACTGCTGTTTTGTCATTTTCAAGCCCATGGTTTATCCCAAGCCTCTCTAATTCCCTTTACATGGATGTCAGGTGGAATAATACAATGAAAAATTACCCCAAGATGTTGTTTCCCATTGCAGAGGTGATTTGTACAGAAAGTTTACCAAGTTTTTATATAAAAGTTGATTAAAAAGTCACAAACATTCCAACTCCTGTTATTTAAAAGCAGCAAATTAATGGGGTTTGGGTTTAAATTAATACAGGTTTTGTTCTATTCATGCAATTCCATCTCATTATCTTTCGCTCCCTTAATCCCATTGCCCAAAAATTTGCTTTCTGATAGTGAACTCGACAGAAGCACTCAAACACTTGCAGTTGTGGAATGCAAAATCATTTAAATAATATTCTTTTTGCTATTAGCAGTTCCTGGATAATGCAGGAAAATGCCACAAAATTTTCATTATTGGAAATAGATGGGGTTTTTTCCTATGAATTTTTAAATTGCCTCTATTATGTCCCACTGTGTGTGAAATAAATGTGATTTAAGCAGTTGTGCCCTCTACTGGCATAAAGAAAGTCATGAAAAAAGAGAAAGAAATCCCTTGTTTCCACATGTAGTACCAAAACACAGTGCTCAAATCGACTTTTTGTTGTTCCTTGGGGTTTTTAAAACTATGTTTTAGTCACATTTGAAGACTGGATTATTTTCATCACTAAATCTTAGCGCATTAAATGCTTACAGATATTATTTTTAAAATAAAAAAATCTGTTTATACTGTTGAGAGATTATAAAAAGGCTTTGCCATAGAAGAATATGATGGTGGGGAGGGTGTGTTTACACAGTTAAAATAACTTCATTTTTATGAGAATTTTAAGAGCTGTGCTATCAGAGACCATGAGAACAAAGCTGTGTGAAAAAGTCCTTCATGGAGTTCAGAGCAGCTTTGGAGCATTCATTTTAAAGAAAATCTGGAGCATTCATTTTAAAGGGAATCTGTAGGATTTGATGCATATTGTGAATTTGAATATAGAATTTTTCATGTGATAGAGAACAATCAAACCTCACCCTCTGCTGAAACCCTTCTAATCAACCCTTCACCTCCCATTTAAAAGAAAACTTGATTTCCTGTCCTATCCACCACTGCTGCAGTTGTCAGCTGGCATTAAAATGGAATAATGAAGGAACAAAACCATCCCCTTTGGTGAGGAACTCGCATGCTGCAACTTCCCAGCATGGGCAGGATTAGTCAGGGATGCTAATTGCAATCCTAATTGACAGATTTATGCCATAGTATGGGAGCCATTCAGCACAGTGGCAATAATGTTCATATCTAAGGGAGCTGTGGGGAGCAGCCCCACACTGGGAGCCAGCTCCACACTTTTATCCAGCCTGTAGGAACACATCAGATCCCTCATTTTTCACCTTCTGTAAAATGTAGTTACACACTGCAGATTAAATGGATACCAGACCACATGGATCAGAGAAGGAAAAAAATAATTACATCCCAGAAAACTTAATAGTCAGCAGATGAAGGGGCCAGTGTACTCTTGCCCCTTTCCTTGGCTCCAGCATTGTCCCTCTGCAGTGGAAAGAGTTTGTTTACAGCAGAATCCAAATCATTAATCACAGAATTAAGTTATAATGTCCCCTCTAAGTGGCTTTATTCATAAGGACCTGTATCTGGGGATGAGGTGGGTACAAACAGCACAGGGTCAGCCTTCAGAAATCTCAGGCTGCTATTAAGGGCTTCATTGCCAGAGAAAATGACACTGCCCAAACGAGCTGTAATCACACAGGAAAGCAGGGGATGCACTTGTGCTTACAGCACAGTTCTTTCTGCCAACTTCTCTGTGCTGAACTGTGTCACGGAGTAAATATTGGTGTCTCAGGTATCACTGTTGCTTTGAACTGCTGTGTGTCTCAAACATATTTAGCTTTATGGCAGAACCTTTTTCTGGACAAAACCCAAAATCCCTTAATATTCTAAGTTAGGAACCTACTGTGTGTCTTTGTTGTGACCAATTAATAAATCGGAGTCCACTTAGTGAAACCCAAACTGCCCCATGCAGCTCTTTGCAGGTGCAAGGAATGAACTTGTCTGCAACACTGCCTGAAGGTGGAGAGTTTGGTTACCAGGCTCAGGGGTGGAGATGATCATGGCAATAGAATTGGTTTTCTTCTCTGAGATACTCCTGTGATACATAAAAACATTTTGCTTTCCACTGATTCACCAATTAGCCAGAGTGCCCAGGGCTTGAAGGCCCTTGGTTACATGTGGTTCAATCAGGATCTCATGGATATTCACTCCACTTTATCCACACACCAATGCTGCCCCATTCCTCTGCCCAGCTCGTCATCTCTGGCACAATCCCAGCCCTCTGTGCAGTGAGAGTGGAAAGATTTTCTCTTGCACATTTTGTTGAAATCTGGCATTTTCTGTGGCCATAACTCCCATGGTGGGAATGCAGGTAAAGGATATCTGAGAGGGAAGTGCTAAAGTGGGCTGGCCCTGAGAGGGAGAGAGGGATCGAGCTGGATGCTTCCCTGAAATTCCCTGGTGTAAGAGATGAATCATGGTGCTTTACTCTTCTGACTTCACCAGAGCATCCAGACTCAGGACGAACACACTCACCCCACAGAGCCACCTGTGAGGGGACTTTTCTATTTCCTTCATATCACATCTGTGATTTGAGCCCACCCTGAGGTGAAGCTGCAGCTGAACCAGCCCCAGTCCCACTCCCACTGACGTGAGGCAGTGCTGGGTGGTGACTGCTGCTGGGACAAACCCCCCAAGGCAGCTCAGAGAAGCCCAAACCTACAAGCAAACAGAGATCCCACATTGTGTGCCCGCCCAGCCCTCAGTGATGGCTGTGGAAAGCAGAGCTGGGATTACCTGAGCAGGTTGAGCCTCGAGGCTCCTGGGGAACACCTGGGGATGGCAAATCCTGGGATGTGTCACAGCATCTTCGGGCACAGTGTCACCTGTGACTGGCAAAACTTGATCTCTAAGGACTAAATTCAGCTGCTCACCTCTCTGCAGCTTGCTTTCTCTTTGTCTGGCCCTTGGTTTATAATTCTTTCCCTTTCTGCTGCTGCAATTTTGCTGTTCTGGGAACTTTGCAGAAGAGAAAAACAAACAGATCAGTGTTTGATGTTGCACTTTCTGTTTAGAAGTTTGTTTTCCTTTCTTCTTCCATTGCATCAATATTAACATGTTGATTCATAAGCCAAATAAATAAAGGCTATAAATACATTCTTTCTATTTTGTTTTTTAAATTGTGAGAGCTCAAAGTTACAGTTCCCACAGCAACTGCACAATGTGCACAGACATTAAAGGCAGGGATATTGCCACCCAAGGCAGCAATCAAATATGCATGAGGGACTTATTTACACGTGAGGACCCTGCAAGTTTGAAATCCCAGAATCAAGAAGCACCCTGATGCACTTTTGGGAAGAAAAATCCAAAGATGTTGGTCCTTGTGGGCACAGGGGAGCTTGAACTTGCCCTGTGCAGAAGTGCTTATGGATAATGGGATGGTGGTGCCTTTACGAGAGCTAAAGATGCTGTGGATAAAGTAATTACTGTAATTAGCTGAAATCCACAGCCAGAAGGTGTCATAACAACCAAAGCATTACAAAGAGAAATCATTGTTCACAGTCCTGACGATCCTTAAATGCTGAGCAAGAATTTCTCCCAGTTTGACTGAGCAGGAGTGAAGAGTGCCCTGTGTGTTGGAGAAGTCCATGCTATCCAAATGCTCTATCTTTTGCCATCCATGAATTGATTTAATCCTGGTTTCTGGTCCTCCATCAACTACTGCTTAATCAAAATTTGTTTTTTAGGTCATGAATTCAGCATTTAAGCTCCTACCCTTGCCCAATACTGGGATCTCAGTTTGCAACTGATGTTCTTCACTGGGCCTTGCCATTTTAAACCCAGGTTTTCCAACAGTGCAGACAGTGCTGGCATTGCACCCCAAGGCAGGAATTTGGGCTTCTCCCTCAGCAAGTGCAGTGTTGCTTGGTGATCCAACATGTGCCTCCTGCTAATGGGGAGCAGCCCAGAGAGCCCAGTTCTCTGAGAGGTGCCCTGAGAGGAGAGAGAATTCAGATTTCAAAATGTAACAGAATAGATTATCTTCTTTCCCATGGTTTCCATTTTCTTTTCCTATTTCCTATCACAAATAGTAGAGGCTGTAGGCATCAGATTTCAGTGATAAAAAGAGAAGCAGCATCTCATCAAGTGTCTGAATTCTTGGTGCCATTAATCTCTTACAATCTAGTAATTAAAAGGAACTGGAGGATTCCAGAATTTGAAAGGAAGAGCCATTAGCATGTTAACTATAAGCAGCTGGATATTTTATAGGCAAAAATGGGTGAGTGTTATGAGTTTTTAGGCCTCTGCAGCCCATCTCAGCTGCTCTGGCAGCCAGAACACAAACCAGAGAAAGGATTTATGACCCAGAGGAGAGCTCTGTCCTCAAGTGTCACCTTGAACCTGCTCATACAGACAGGCCTCTGCATTATCATCCATATCCCCTGAATTCAGCACCAGCATGTGCCACGTTCTGGGAGGATACAAGAGCCTGGTGTCTGTTTCTGTACAGAATGCATCAGATTTGTTTTGACAGAAATAAGAGTGATTAGCATAAATTTACCTTACCACAGGGACGGCATTTGAAAGCAGTTGTATCAAAGCACCATCATTTCTGTGGAGCAAGTTTGTGCTGCACTGTGAAAGATGCCTTTTAAAATGCTTTTATTTCTCTGAAAAGCAGCAGGATTTGCCAGGCAGATAATTTTTCAAAAATGTTCCAAGATTTCGTATGGATATTAATTTCTGTTTAAGCCTCTCCAAACTTTGGCAGGAAGACAAGTTTCATTTTTCTCTAACAATTCCTTTAGTTCTGCAGATGTTGTAGCCAGATTGGCAATAAATTTTGCTGGAACGGTTAACTCAACTTAGGGAAAGGTGCTGTTCTTTAATATTCTGTTTCTGTCTCACCTTTTGAACCTTAATTTATAGGTGGTGTCTTTTATAGCTACCATTCCATATAAGTCTGCAAAACTTATTAGATTATTATGTTCACTGCCAACGAGAATCTGATTGGTTTTCTAAATAAATATCTTCAGAAGCATGAGCATTAAACATGGTGTAAAGGGAAAAGTCCATTTTATGTCCCATTTCCAAATGGATACACGTGTTTTGATTACACCTCTCTAATTTCCTCCAGTCTGTTTCTGTCTCCCCTTTATTGGCCTGATTAAAAGCTTACTGGAATGAGTGGGAAATCAAACCTCTCATTGACTTAAGTGGCTTTGAAGCAATTTTCAAATAGTTGCTTCACATTTGCTCCTTATTACACTTGAGAAAAGCTCTCTTTTCCTCCATTCTCCATTTTGCCCTGCCTAAAGATCAGGAATTTATCTTTGCTCTTTCCTAACCCCAGACATCTGCACCAGTAACCATCCATGAAGTGCAACAGTTCAGTCTCAGCTCAGAAAAGGACCTGACTGCCAAACATGTTTGATATTCCTGTGAAATGGAGTGTGGCCTTCACCCTGGGCAGCAGCCCAGCTCTGCAGGGTCACTTCTGGCTCTTTTGGGAACACTGCACAGGAATTGCCTTTTTTTTTTCCTTCCTCCCCCTACTCAGCAGAAAATCTAATCAGAGATTGTGTTCCACTGACAGTCAGGGGTTTGTGCATGACTTCTCAAAGCAGTCAAGGAAACCAAGCCTGCTCCCAGTCAGTCCCAGTTCCCTGTACTGGGCTCTGCACCCTGACTGGGATGCGTTCAGGAGCCCCACAGATCCCCAGAGCTCTGCCCTGGCTGTGCTGTTCCTGCAGGAACCTTTCCTTGGCATTTCCCCTCGCCTGGTGCCCAGCTGATGGAGTGATGGTATTTAAGCTGCCAGTTTTGGCAGCTGTTTTCTGTAATTCAGAGACAGGCTCTGAGTTTGGGGTTACAGGTGTTTGACCAACAGCACTTCAAGATGACAGGAGATGGCTGGAATTGTACAATAATGCCCATGACAACTAACATTTTCAAACAGACAGCAGAACCTCACCTGCAAAACGTGCTCAGCTTCAGTGCCTGGGTTTGCTGCGGCTTCAGTGCCTGGACTTGCCATGAGCTCAGGGAATTTTGTTTTGCTTCAGTACCTTGGGAAGTACAGAATCTATTCCAAACACAGAGAGCAGGCAAAGCAATCCCTTTGCATCCCAGACCAGTCTAAGCTGGCTGAGGACATCCCTGGGAATTCTCCTGTCACATGGAGGATGCAGAGTGAGGATCATGCTGGAGGTTACACACACCCAGGTGTTACAGACTGGCTGACAACCCTGTGAGACTGTCCCTGCCTCCCTCCTTGCTTTCCTGGGTGGGTACTTCATTTTATCCAGCTGAGGAGCTTTTTCTCCCTTCCCCTTCCCCTTCCCCTTCCCTCAGCCCTGGGCCAGCTCTGTGATCCCCAGGTGCTCTGCAGATGACTCGTCTATGACACACTGGCCATTATAGTCCAGCTTTCTCTATTCTGAGCATCTCTTTTTGCTGCAACTCTGCTCCTTCCTGCCAGCCTGTTGGACATCCCAGGTGACTGTACAGCCACAGGGCACAGTGGTCAGTTGAAATTCAACCCAATTTTGCCTGAAGGTCAGGTGTATCCAATGCTCAGGACATTAAGTTTGTGAGCATTCTTGGGAAGAATATGGTTAGGAGTGAATTTGGAGGTTTATATTCAGAGTTACCAGCAAAAGCTGACTCAAGGGGAAACAGCACACACCAATAAGTGTAAATAAACTCCAGCCCTTGGAAATGAGGGGAAAAAGGAGCCTCAGTGCTGCTGCATCCCCAGCAGACCTGGCTTCTGAGCAGCAGAAGCTTCTCACCTGAAATATTCCTTTGTTGCAGGGATTTAGGGAAGCTTTCATGCAGATTCTGCATTGGATCCACTGTTCATCCTTGCAAATTTTGTGAAGTTGTTTTAAAAAAGCCAAGAGACGAACAGGGCAAGGTTTCTTCTGTGGGCAGATCACTTTCTGTTGCACTGCAGTGAAATGGTTGGCACTCAGCTGGAGCTAAATTAATAAACTTCTTTCTGAAGGCTCAAAGTTACAGCTACTGTATTGTGGAGCAGGCAGATAACTGAAGTGGTCAGAGTTGTCTCTCTGGTGCTGGGAAATGGATGTAATAATTTTGGACCAGAAATTGTCTAAATAGAGAAGAAAGCATGAGCATATGTATAATATATCTTCTAGAATTCTGCCAAGACCTCTGGTGAATTGGATTTGGAGTTAATAAACTGTTAAATAAAATGCCCATGACAAGAAAAAAAAAATTCATTAACTAGGCCTATTGACAGCTTCCCTGATAAGGTAAACAACAGTCTATAATCATTAACAGCTCGTGCAGAGATCTGCATGGCTTTGCTGATATGAGTTCTAATAGAGCCATTGAGAAGGAATTACAAACACAGGCAGAAAGGACAGCGTTCTTATGTGTCACTTTTTATGGTGTTGATTTGTATTTTGATTCCTTTCACTGTGAAGGTTGCTTAGAGTTATAGCTGTCTGAGGGTCAACAAATTTCACAAGGAGCTGGTCCCCTCCATCGGCCTGAAGCAATCCCAGAACCTTGAGCTCTGAAATTCATGGCACCCACATGGAAAAGTATCATTTGCTGTGATTTATTCTGGCAGGTACATTATTGGGTGCATGTTATCCAGGACAGATGGCCGTGCACAAGGAGCACAAGGAGCTCCAAATCACACTTTTGGAAACTTTTCTCAGTGTGGTGTATCAGGAGCAGAGAAGAGCAGAGCCTTTGGTGGGGTGAGGTATCACCAGCCAACATGAATCCATCACTGCTGGCTGTCCCAGCACAGCATGCCCAACACCCTCTGCCAAACCTCTGCCAGAATCTCCATTGGGTTCCTAAAGGCCTTAACAACATAATAAGTGTGAGTGCACAGAGAGCAGAAATACCAAATATTAATGTGGTGTCACTGCAGCCTCTTCTCTTTCACTGCTTTGCCCTGTGAGGCTGCTGTGTAATCTGGCAGCAACACAACCCAGTGCTCTACATTTCCTCTCAATGAAACATCCCTTGATGTCAAATTTGGTTTGCAGGCTTGCACGCGTGGAGCAATTCCTCTCAGCCAGGGGAGCAGCAGCAGAGTGTGAGGTTGTTGGCCTGTCTTCAATACCATTGTTAACAATTATGACATGACTGTCAAATCTGATTATCAGCTTTTAGGGATCTCTGTGGATCTTGTAAGCAGAGCTGCTTGGCTTTTCCCTCAAACACTGCTCTTGGAAGGCAAGAGAAGAGGGAATGGCCTTGGCCTTTAGGAGGAATCACTGGGTGCTTGCAGGAGGCCATGGAAATCAGGATTTTTTGGGATCTTCTCTACCTGCGCTAATGTGGAGGTTTGAGAAGTTCATCCCCCAGAGCCCTCAGAGAGATATTTTGGCAAGTGGCCATAGCAGCAAGTCAAGGAAGGATGCTACCCCAACTGAAATGTCTAAATTGGAAAGGAGAAGGTATGGAAAAGGGGGAGAGGGTTGGAAAAGGGCAGTGAAGTGTTATGGTGACCTGCATTCCATGTTTGCACCTGGCTCTGTAAGGCAGGACCTCCCTTCTGCACTCACCAAACTGAATCGCCCATCCCATCCATCGCTTCCCATCGTGGCCAACTCTCACATTGCACCAGTTGGCTCCTCTCAGGTGAAAATAAAGTGGAAAATGTCCCCACAGGAGCACACCCAATGCACACCTTCAGGTAGTTCATCCCACAGGAGGAGACCAGCCCTGTTCTGCAGTTAAAAGTCCCAGGAATTGTAGAGCCAACACCAGCTCCCCACAGCAGTGGATCTGCCCCATTAACTGGTGGTGATGGGGCCCCACAGTACCTGTGTGCTTGAACAGATCATCGTGGTGAAAGAATAAGAAATCAGTGATCCTGGTGTTAAATGGTGAAAGGAAATCATCCTGTATCTGTTATTTTACCTTGTGAGGGATTTTTGTCACATTTTACCCAAAGGAAGCTCTGACAGGGGGTCCCAAAGGCTGCAAGGAAGGAGCATCTCAGGTACCTGCTGTGTGGGGAAGCAAGTGTCTGCAGACATCCCTGGAAGATGGGGAATCATTATCCCATGCAGGTGCAAACTCTGCTTATTTGCTTTGCATCACCACCCCTAATCTGCCACAGGAGACAGAGGCTGGGGTTTTGAGCTGAGATGTTCAGCAGGCTTCTGTCTCACACCCTAATGGCACAAAAAATAACAGATATTACATTTCAAATGCTATTTCTTCAAGTCTGGAACATCCCTCTCCTGCTGGCCTTATCAAAACTCCCATTGTAATTGGCAAGTTTTCATTTCAGTGGGAATCTTGGGGGGGGATGTTGGGGGGAGGTCATTGATTTCTCACAACCGATTCAATCTTTTTATATGCCTGACTGCCCTAAATCACTACAAGCAGGAAACTATTTTCAAAATTTCTCAAGAGCCCTGAATGTATTGATTGAGTCTAACTTTGACTTCAGACATTAAATTCTCTCTTTTCCTTGAGAAAAACAACCCCTAACCTTCTATAAGGCCACTTGGTTTTAGTTGTCTCTCTGTTCTTGCTCCATTTATTTATGCTCCTCTCAATGGCAGTCACATTAAGCCTTTGACAGTTTGTTCAAAATTTCCTTATTATCGTTTTCCCATTTTCCAATGAAAGTTAATTTTATTCGAATTTTCTCCCATTGTGTTGGTTCAATTACTAGCCCCAAACAAACAGTTGTTGTATTTTGTGCTTAATAGCAGCATATTGCCTGTGTAGTCATGTTTATAATTATTTCTCCTAAATTCCACTATCTCCAATTAAACTGCAAGAACTTTGAAACTTAGAAGTTGGTTAATGGGGAAAAAACCCTTCACTGTTGGATAAATCTTTTTGCTAATATCCTCCCTTGCCTTTATAAATATACCCTGAGATTTAATGCAGTTAGCACAAAGATTAGTGATAACGTTTTACCTCATTTCCCCCAATCTATTACAGTGTGCAGCTCAATTAGAATTTTTAGAGGTGGTCCATCATGTTAAGGGCTTCCAGTTTGGGTTTTAAGTCATGCAAGAGCTCAGCACACAGCGGGATCGCTGTGTCTGACCAACATGTGAAGACAGTAACTAACACTTTATAAGGAGTTCAGAGTACGCCAAAGCAGTACAGGATTTGGAAAAAATACAAAAGCTGAAATTTCTAGGTATCACTGCCACTCCTGGGCAGTCCTGTGTGTGACATCCCCGCGTGTCGCGGCCTGGCTGCCATTAAAGCCTTGGTGGCATTTGAGCTGTGTCTCCCTGTGACAGCCGCTCCCTCTTCAGCTCGGGGATGTCACTCCTGCTCCTGGGCACCGCTGACAGCTCATGATCAGAGCTGGGGATGCAATAAAGCTGTCCTGGGAATAATGGCACTGAGGGCAGCTGAAATCCAGGCAGCAATCACGGCATGGCCAACCAGGCCCTCAGCACGAGGATCTGTGAAGGAGATTTCTCATCGTACTTTGCTCCAGCTTTGTTAGGCCTTGAGTTCATGCAGGAAGGTTAAAGCTGTGAGATGTGATCTATCACATCTAAAATTAGAGATGTTACAGCAACTTATAAAGGACAGGTGTTTTAAACAGCTCTGTAGAACTCACACGTGGAGCAGAAGGAAAAGGAAGGAAGAAGCCAAGCAATGATTCAGCTTTGTTCCTCTCCCCTGCATAATCACATTTGATTTTTGATTTTATTTTTGGATGAACGTCATCTGAGCAATGAGATTTTTATACTGCCTGTGTTTTGGGTTCAGGCTCCTTTTTGTGTGTTTGGTTTGATTGTTTTAAATAGGGTTATTAGGCTGGGAGGTTTCATCAGGAAAGAAGCAAACAACGACAACTGCAGGACAGGTATTGCCCAGGGACTCTTGTGCAGGCTGGAAAGAGACATTTCACAAGGGCATGAAGTGATAGGACAAGTAGAAATGGCCTTAAGCTGAAGGTGGGAGGGTTTAGATGGGATATTAGGAAGAAATTCCTCCCTGTGAGGGTGCTCAGTGCCCAAGGCCAGGTTGCACAGGACTTTGAGCCACCTGGGACAGTGGAGGTGTCCCTGCCCTGGTTGCACATTGCGTCACTTTGTCCTTAGATAATGAGGAGCTGGAGAGGCCAGGGTGTATTTTATGGCATTGGGTGAATCTAAAACACTTCTAGCTCCTCCATACAGAAGTAGATTTTGGAGAACATTCCTCCAGTCTGCCAATCTGTATATCCAGCTGTAGGCAGTGTTCAGGTGTAATCCCAAAGGCTTGCATGTGTCTTTACATGCAAATAAAAAAAGTAATGAGCACACACTGCAGTTTCCAGTGCTTGGATTATGGTTAGGCTTTAAATACACACAGAAATCTTTGCAAAAACCTGGTCCCAGTGGGAAGCAGTCCTTGGGAGCACTGATACACAGTGACAGAACATCACTGAAAGGAGCTGCAGCCTCAAATCGTCTGGTAACTTTGATGCAGCAACATAAAGCCTGTAAAAACTGCACTTCATAAAAACAGGCACTTCCACACACCCAAACTGTAATTCCCTATGAAAGTTAATCTTTTCTATTACTCTTATTCCATTTGTAAATGGAATGCTGCTTTGAATTATGGCCTGGTGCAGCACTCCTTTTATGCTTCAGTAGTCATGGCTTTGGTATTTCAGGTATTTATTGTAGAATCTTGTCTACTCCCATTCATCAAACACCTGCACACCAGCCCTGCCCAAGGAGAGCTCAGATCCACAGCAAACTTGATGTGGGGATATTGCAAGTCAGCGTTTCTGCTGCCTCTCTGCAATACATTAATTACAAAACAAATAATCAACAAGCACTTAAGAAGGTTTCCAGCCAGCAGCATTTCTTATGTGTTTAAATAATAAAATCAGAGAGTCATTCAGGTTGGAAAAGACCTTTAAGGTCATCAAGTCCAACCATCAACCCAGCACCACCATTAAACCATGTTCTCAAGTGCCAGATGTAAGTTCTCTTTGTGCTGTAAGCTGAACCCCGACACAGCCATAAAATCCACTACACAAAATTGAATTTTGCCTTACATATATGATAACATTGATACTATTTTTTCGAGCTGTCATCTGCATGAAAATACAGCTTCCTTTTCATGCAGAGAGCTCTTTATTCCATGGGTGCTGTGGAGAATCTTGAAAAGGCTCCTGTGAGCTGCCAGCCTCTGGTAGCAAATCGATGTAATCTGCATTACAATACTTGCATCATGACTTTGAAGAGGGACCGAACTTGGCTGGCTGGCTGTGCATCCAGAATCACTTCAAAGATCCCGTTTCTGACATTCAGGGATGTCTCTGGCTTTGTTCCAATTCATTGCCTTGTAAACTGAATTCAGAGAGAAGCAGCCCCTCCGTTCATAGCCATGGAATGTGCAGCAGCACAGACCCTGTCCTTGGGCTGGGCTGACAACCCAGGCATTTTGGCTTTGTGGGGAGGCAGGCAGGGTGACAGCACCACTTCTTGTGTCACATGTGTGCCCCAAGGCTTGCTGACCCCACAGGAAAAGCTCTGCAGGAGTGACTGGGAAAGAATCCAGTTTATCCCCCTTTTTTAGAGGCTGGTGATGAACTGCTCACTGTAGCAACAGAAGATAATGCTGTCACATTTTACAGATATTGATATCGACCCTCAAACCCTGGAAAAAGGTATAAATGTACTTTCATGCACATTCTGTAGTTCACATCAGCTGAACACCCATAAAATAATGTCTGCACTGTTCCACTGAGAGCAAACCACAGAAATCACAGAATATCCTGGGTGGGAAGGGACCCAGAAGCTCAGTGAAGTCCAGGCTGCAGAGGTCACCCCAAAGACCACACCATGTTCCCAAGAGCATTGTCTAGGCACAAAAGCTGTAAGAAAAAACACTTTCTCCTCTCAGTTCCAGCAAGCTGACCAAATCATCATCACCATCATCATCAATCATCATCATCATCCCTGCCCTGTATGCAAGCTGTAAAACCCCAGAGCTCTCACTCCTCCCCCCAAAATTCTTCATCACACCCAAAGTTCCCCAAACCCCACCCCCTCCCCAGCTCTCCTCCCATCATTTTGCATTGCTGAGGTGCTGCTCACACACCTCTCTCTCATCCAGCCCCTGGACATCCCAGCAATTCATTTCTCCACTTTCTGCTGCTGGAAGATCTTCCTGAGGGGAATTCCTGCTTTGAAGCAGCCAGGCTTGAGTGCCACAGGAACAAAGGCAATGAGACAGCAACAATCAGAATGAATCAAACGTGTACAAGCCATTCTTCCCTGGAAAACCCTTTTTTCTAGGAAACCTCCTTCCGAGAGCTTCAGATTTCTCCTGGCAACGCTTTATTGATTCTGTGTGAATAGATCCTTTTCTTCAAACATTTATTATCTTAATATCTCAGCAGCTTCTCGAGATGACACGTGGAAAGCAGAGCCATTAGCCAAATTCTACGTTGGAGATTTCAAAGTGCAGGGAAACGTGGCATCAGCCACAGTTTTGAAAGGGTTGATATTTCTGCTGGCAGTTTATATAAAAGATTTCACCTGAATTAATATGGTTAGGAAGTATTTGAGTGGAATAAAACGTGGTAAGGGAAGCTGTCCCTGCAAAACAAAATAAACCTGCAGATTTCTTTGGTAAACTAATCCTGGCCTTTCCAGCACAGACCAGCTATAGCTTTCATGACGACAATGGGATAGAATAACTTTTTATGAACTCTTTACATATATTAAAGTGGATTTACTGAGGCTGAACACCTTCTGTTGTCTCTTGGTGGACAAGTCAAATATATTAAAATGGTAATTCTTTCCCATATTTTTAATCCTCTCAACATGTTTCCCTCACACATAGAGTATGAACCAAAGATAGCAGGATTTAGCAGAACATTTGCAAATTTTATTTTGGCAGATTGCGTAACGCAGGTTCAAGGTAATGGAATAAATTACAGATCCCTGAAGGAAAGGGAACATTGTCATTTCTGAAACTCAGCTGTAATAATTGGGCATCCCAATTATGTATAATCCTGTATGAATTAGTAGCTACAATGGTTCCACTGAATAGGTCACAACCACTGCAAAGAAGCAGAATTCTGCTTGGCACTAATTTATCACTGCTTTTAATGAACCCACTGTGAATAACTCTGGTCCATTATTTATGGGGTTACCTTGCTGCCCGTACATTTCTTTTAAACACAATTTTCAAATTACTCTGCCCTACCATCTTTTCCTCTCCCTCCCTTATGTGGCAAGCTTTTCCACAAGGCAAAATGATTAATTCATATTTTCTTGATGTTTAGATTTACCAGCCTCACTTTATGGGGTCTTTCTGTCTGAAACAACAAACCAGCACATTTTGTGCAGCACAGTAAAATTGATATGGATGAAGGACAATGCCTGTTCCTAAAGCACTATAAATTTTTTATTAGTCAATGAAAGAATACAGAGTAGCAAACTTTAACTTTTCAATGCAAAGTCTTTGGGAAGCCCCTTCCTCTCAAATAATTGATATTTTCTATGGTCTGGATCTATATGAACCTGCCTGAAATGATACCACACTCAAGAAGTGATCTCAGAGCTAGATGAGCCACCATGAGGCTGAGTGTTTTAAAACCTAAATTTTGCTTCCTGAATAGCATTTCTAATTTGCAGATTTACTCATTGCAATGTTCAGCCTTGTTGTAGAGGTAATTTCCCCCTGATTTTAATGGCGTAGAGCATCCTGCCTTCATTAGGAAACATCAGGCACATTCCTAGTAGGAAGGGCAAGCAAGTAAATATTTTTCATTGCATTATCAAACTAAGGCTAAATTAGATAAGGATGTCCTTGCCAATAGCACAGTTTAGCAACTTTTGCTGAATGTAAGAATCCAGGGTGGTGGCCCACGGGACTCCCAGGGCTCAGGCTGCTGCTGGAAGCCCAAATTCTCTGTCTGCCATGGTAGATGCTGCAGAGTGCTGCCCTGAAGTGCTTTCTGTGCCTTGGCACAGGGATCCTGCCACTGACACAAGAAAATGCTTGTTAAGAGCTTTTCCTCCAACCCCTTCTCATATGGTGGCCCTCCCCTGCCTTCTGCACCTCCGTGGGTTCAACTGGTGCTGCTGAATTTACGAGGAACAAAACGCCCTAAGCTGTTCCATTCATGTTTTATTCATGTTCCCAACCTCTCATCTTATTTACCTGGTGTGCTGCCTGCCAGAAGTAGTTTTTGGCAGGCAGCAGATAATTTATTTTGTGGACATCTGCTCCAAATGTTTTGTGAATAATTAGAGAAGTCTGTAGGGTCTGTTCAGTGGGATTGAGCTCTGACAACATCAAGGGATTTCTGATCCTCTGCTCCTCCTCTTCATAAAATAAAGATTTTAAATTTTTTTGTATGTAAAAAGAATGTTTCCTCAGTAATTAAGGTTTTTTGTGAAGAAAAAGAGCTTCTGTTAGGACCTGTTAGGCTCCAGTCTGCTCAGTGACATATTTCATTGTCCCATATTTCCCCACTCTGATGGGGAAAGACTTGAGGAGCAGCTTCATGAAAAAGGAGAGGGGAAGACAAGAGTTTCTGTGTGAAGATGATGCCACACTTTAATAAAAACTGCAAAGTTTTAAGTAAGGGATGAATCTGTCTTATCAGATTCATTATTTAGCCACCAAAGTAAGCCAATGAAAATGAAGTTTCTCAAAGTGCATTTGTTGTTGCCTATCAGTGCAGCTGTTCATGATCATCAGGTTAGGGCTGGCCAGAAACATCTGGTGTAATTTAGATATTTGAGCCATTTTTGCAGCTTTGAGCTGCTCCCTGTTCCTTCCTCTCTTCATGCTTTTGAATTCTCCACATTTTATTTTTCTTTTTATCTTTGAATGTGCTTGGTTTTTTTCTTATATATCTACTTGCTTATTTTTACAAATGCTGTAAAAGTGAGAAATAAATATGTGGCCTGGGAGAATGACATCTGAATATCACTGGGTTTCTTGCTTTTGGAGATATTGCACATCTTCAGTGTTTATACCATTAATATTTAAGAACCAAGATTTATTGCAAGGTAACAGATATCATAGAGAACACTGGAAATTATATAATGTGGTTATTTATATATGGGATGCTCTTTTTGGACTGCATTTCTACATTTCTTGGCTGAGTAAATGAGGTTTATGGGTTCCTCTCCTTGGTTGACAGGTGAAAAAATTCCCAAAAAGCAGCTTCAAACCCAGGGAATTGCACTACAGCCCTGGTGGTGCTGGGCTGTGTCCACTAACACAGATTTCCAGCAGATTTTAAGCATAAGTGAGACTTAGAGGGGATGGATTACACCCTTATTAAGGGGAATACACCCTGGAAATCTCTGGCTTTAATCAAAGGATATGTGGCTGTTCCTCTCTGCAGCTCATGGACACACCAGGAGGGTGCCCACGTTCATCCTGATGGGCACAGCCATGGGCACAGCCATGGGCACAGCTCTCAGGTGCCCAGATGCACCCAAGGGATTTATTTATTTATGTATTTATTTTGTGGGTAATTATCTCCAGTTTATAAAGGACTCCAAGCAGAGTTGAGCATCCATCGAGGGGCTGAGAGATATTCTTGTGAGCATTGTTGGCTCAGGCTAATTACAGAAAAGCAGAGTAGACAGGAGAGTTTCCAGAGAGGGTTTTTCCCATTCCCAGTGGGCATTGCAGGCATGCCAGTCAAAGGAAACTGGAATAATAAGACACCATTACTAAGGATTTACTGTAATGTCAAAAGAACTTTAATTAAAGTTGGCTCCAGGACTCCGTCCCTGTAATTGTGCATCGGAGCTTTTCAGCCACTGCTCATCAGCAATATATTCAGCAAGAAATAGATCTTATATCTCACTTTCCTCCTTCATGCCATGAATTATCTGGAGCTAGTGGAAAGCTTCAGCTTTGGCTTTGCTGCCTCATGGAAAGTTCAGGATGAAAGGGAAGAATATATCTTTTTTTTTTTCCCCTGCCAGCTGCATTCAGGGACCTTTCCTCAGGGCTGTCTGGGACCTTTCAGCTCTGCAGCAAAGTTCACATTCCTGTTAGGAGAGTTCTCCTGGAATATTAAACTGCAGGGGTGGAGACAGGCCAGCAGCAAGCAATGTGATCAGCAGCTCATCCCTCCAGGGCCAGCGTGCACCTCTGAAGCAGTGAACAGCTTTTCCTGGCAGTGCTGGGATCACTGCAGCCTGGCATGGGGCAGCAGCATTTCATAAGCTGTGCCTGCCAAGGTGGCAGAGGACCAAGTTCAGCTCAATGCACAAGGTTCCTTCCAGGCTGTGTTTTTCAAGGGATTTGATGCCAAGAGCAAAAATAAAAAATATCTCAGCCATTTCCTGGGGTGGAATTGGCAGAGCTCTGGTCGCCGTGTGAAGGCAGAGGTGACATCCCTGGCTGAGGAGGAGGAGCAGCTGCTGGTGAGGCAGTCAAGGAGCCACTTGAACTGCCCATGGCACTGGAACAGCCTGGCCATCCCTCACCCAGCCCTGCCCCACGGACTGGAACACAGCTACCTGGAAAACAAACTGCAGCTCCTGCCTGGAAACCTGCAGATGGTGGAGTGAAGAAAGGGAGGAAGAGTCCAATCAACAGCAAACTGAAACTTGACACCTGAATTTTAAATAGTCAGAATGCAATTGCACAGATTGGGCCTTGGCTGGGGTTCCAGGGAACTGAGGGGGTTTATGTGTGCTTTGGGAGTTTTATGGGCTCACACAGCCATGGTGAGCTGGGGCAGGGACAAGAGGGTGGCTGTGCTGGGAGAGCTGCTCAGGCTGTGCTGGCACATCCAGGGATGGAAGCTCACAGTCTAAAACTGTGCTGCCACAGCAGAGGCTGAAGCATTCAATGCTTTTGGTGATCAGAACCCACAGAAACAAAACCAAACCCACAGCAAGCAATAACTGAATGCACCAAGAGTCCACACTCCGGCCCTGCATCACTTGGTGGTGAACAGTCACTTCTGGCACAAACACCAATTGAATTGCTGATTTCTCCTACCAAAAGACAAAAGTAAAAAAATTCCTTAGAGGTCTCCCGGTAAAAATATAAACACACTGATGTGACTCAAATATATTCTTTTAACCTCAAACGAGTATATAATGTAAGATAGCACAGGCAAAGAGCTGCATTTTGTCTTTGCAGTTGTGCTTCTCCTCCTTGCAGGGCTCCCCAGCCTCCCTGGCTGCCTGGGATCCTGCAGGGGCTGCATTGAAGGTAGGAGCAGCAGCCTGGTGCTGTCACATTTTGGCACTGAGGGATTTAACTGTCTGCATGGGAGGAGTTTTATATTTAGGAAGTGACACAATTCCCAAGCTTTTCCAATAGAGTTGTCTGAATGATTAGCTCCTGTTTTCTGTCTTCATTTCGAGAAAAAAGCATCTAAAAAGAAGTTATTTTCATTGTGGTCTGCCTGCCTGACTGCCTTCACCAGCGAGGTTGCCTCACCTGTCTAAAATTTCAAGTCTCTAAGTACATAACTGAATTTTCATTATGCAGCAGTTTCTTAATCAGTTCAGAAAACTAATCCTGATTTAAAGTAATCCTGCAGAGATATCAGCTCTCACAGCCTCAGGTGCTAATTCCAGTTCTGACACAAGCTAAGCTCTGTCCAGTTTCTCTTCTGCCTCCCCTCCACTGCAGCTTTTCCCTTGTTCCCAGCAGGGTTGCCACACTGGGTTTTTTCCCTTCTTCCCTCAGGGGGTTTAAATATAGAAACTCTGGACAGGTTGAAATCTGTCATTTAATAAATCACCAAATTCTAATGTGAAAAATTAGGGTTTTTTTCCCTATCTTCTTCCAGGAATTTAACCTATGTTAATGTATTCAATGCCCATTGTCCCACTGTAAATCCAATTTATAAAGGAAATGCTTTAATTCCACAAACTGCCTTCCAAATCAGCATGAGCTAAACCAAGTAAACACCCTCTCTGTTGGATATGCACATTCCTAATTTTGGTCTGAAATTCAGCAGTGAGATTTCCTGCCTCATGGCACGTCAGGAGCAGAGGGGATGTGCAAGCTCAGAGCTGCTTCTGAGCTTGGCTCTTCTGGGCTTGGAGGTTGGTACATGGAGGCTGTGCCTGGGAAACCACTGGTAGTTACTAGGCAACTCTTGGGGCCAGGGTTGGTGGAAATTCCAGCAGATTTTCTGCCTGCAGCAGCATCTCTGCAACCCTGGAAGGGCAGCTTCCAGAAGGAAAGGGTTCTCCTAAATAAAAAATAAAATAATAATAATAATAAAAAAACATGTGTAGAGCATTGCACAGCCCAGCTCACAAATCAGGGCGTTTGTGTTTAGATGTCATTTGCAGATTCTGTGAAGTGCTCAAAGCAAGCTAAATCTCATAAATCTTGAAAGAGGGCAGCACTGCTTCTAGCTCATCTATCACAGAGGATGGAGCAGTGCTGAGAGGCTGGAGGAGCAGGGGAGGCAGCCTGGAGCTGGCACAGAGCAGAGGACAGGGGAGGCAGATGTGCCCCCACGAGCACAGGATGTTCACAGGCTGTCACCACAAACCCTGGGCAAACAGGCAGGGGGACAAGGCAGGGACACCCAGGTGGCACCAGGGGCTGCAGGAAGGTGCCACAGGCCAGGCAGTGAAAGCCCAGAGTGTCACAGGTTAGGAGGGTCCCTGATGCATTTCTGCTTCGCACTGATGCCATGGTGATTTTTTGCCTTTTCTTTTATGTACCTCTTATGTATTCTCAATACCCTTAGCACGCATAAAGTTAAAATCTTGCTTCTTTCTAATTTCATTTTTTTCATGAGAAATACTTGAACTCTTGGATGGTTCCTCTTAAAATAACAAACATACAGCAGGGTTCACTCCACTAACTAACGCTTCACTAGGAGAAAGGGGATCCACCACTGAATTCTTCTGCTTTGCTGCCTAAAGATGAGGATTTGTTTGCACACAATGAGAGAGGGCTCCTTACCAAGGACTCGGATTTATCAGGCAGCAGTGTCAACCCCCTGGAAGTCCCTGGACTTACCAACCATGAATTGAAGGCAAAACAAAATGGGGGAGGGAAAAAACCCCGAGTTGAACATCTGTTGGCTGTGCAGATTCAAAATTTATATCAAAACAGAGGCAGTGATCCCTCTTTAAAGTATCACAAATCTAAACCTCAGCCTGGTGGGTGTCACAGCACACCATCTGTTAAATTAATACAGTTTAATTAATCAAAGTTAAATGTTCTTGCATGTTTTCACTTTTGCATCTGAAGAAGCATTAACTCTACAGAATAGTGAATATCCTGCAAGTGGATCTGGGATGATGCAGGATGATTAATGTGTTTACACTCAACATCCAGCCAATGGAAATGCTGAATCTGAAGATCTATGGGGAAATCTGTAAAAAGTGCCAAATATAGTGCAGCAAGTATTTAATGTACCATGTAAGGAAGGGAGAAAAGTAAGGCTGGGGATGGCAGCTGCCATCTAGGTGATCACCATGTGGAGAATATCCATGTCTCACCCATGTTCCTAAGGTCTGATATTGAAGATTTTTCCACATGGAGCAGTTGTTTCTCCTTGGTATGTCCAGGTAATATCAACCCATAGCTATCTTTGACTCCTAGGGAAATTTCCTGGGTTTGGATAAAGAGAAGTACTCCTAAAATTATTTTCCCTAAAAAGATCAATTCCTAAAATATTCCTTTGAAATAAATACAAATTCTGCACTGAATTAAACCCCAGAGAGATGAGGAAATTAGCTTTGAATTCCCAATCCAATCCCTTTGTTATTTGCTTTGACCAGCACAAAGACTCCCATGCTGAAGGACCTCATGGTGTGACATGTGTAATATCCTGACATTAAAAAACTAAACAGAAAATTCAAAAATAACAAAAAGACCACTCAAAAGTGTTCTTTCACCCAAATATAAAGCCAGAAGATGTGCCCACTCCTTCATCATCCCTCTAAAAGTGCAATTGGCTCCCCCAGCACAAGCAGAACTCCTGAATTTATTGTGTCCTGCCCCACAGGACCTGAGCAGAGAGGGCTGGGGACACACAGATAATGCTGGGGACATACAAGATGATGGGGTTGGAACACACAGATGATGGGATTGGAACAATCTTCTCAGAGATGAGATTGGGTTTCATTATTTTCTGAGGAGGAGAGAATTTGAACATTTGTTTCTCTTTATTCTGCATAAGCAACTACTGAATTATTGCTTAAGTAGAGACACAAGAGTGTAGAGAGAAGAGTTTGATTGTCCCTGGAGCAGGACTGTGAAATTCATCCCTCCAAAGCATGGCACACAGCTGAATTCTTCACTTCTCTTGGTGAGAAAGAGCGAGGAAAAACAAATAATGTTTTCCCTGTTCTATTTTTCTTTTCTCTCCTTTATGCTTTAGTTCACCTGATAAAGCAATTTAGGCAACAAAGTCAAGCAGAAAACCAGGATTCCCTTCATTTTTATTTTGTTTTGCACTTTGTTTATCCATTCCCACCTGAGCTGGGTTTAATCTCACGCCTGCCTTGGCTGGGCAGAGTTTTGCAGGGAAAACCACGAGGCTGCTCAGGGCATGGGGTGTTCCCTGCCCTATCTGCTCTGCTCCCAGCATGGAGAGACCGATCCAGGAGCCCCAGAGGGGCTGCACACACAGATCATTGGCCAATGCAGGATTAGAGGGAAAGGGAAGAAGCTTTTCCTTGGGAATTGGGAGGCAAGGAGAGCACCTGGAGAGAATCAAGGGGAGTTCATTCCTTGGCTGAGTCACAGCTCAGCTGCTCTGGCCATAAAGTTATCAAAAATACAGGCTTGGGTTTTGTTCTGGTTACTGCTTCATTCCCAAATGCTTCAGTGATTTATGACCCTGAGACTGAACCAAAAAAAAAAGGATTGCTTTGTGTTCCTGCTAAAACTCTGTCCTTGTGAGGCAGGGGGAGAGCAGGTCACTGCTTAGGATGCAGGGCTGGGACCACGAAGATTTTGTTCCTTTCCCTGCTCTGTCCAAAACTTCCCGTGTGACTTTAGAAAACAGCTTTCCTTGCATCTCCAGTGTTACTCAGTTAGTAGTTGAGATTCAGGAGCTGCCTGGTCTCTGGAAGGGTAAAAAAAAAGCACCTTTCTCCTTTGCTGGGTTATGGTGAGGAGGAATAGATGGGATTTTGAGGAGCTCAGCTCTCAGCAGAACAGGCTGATCAATATCTGGAGCAGATCCGAGCTATCTGCTGATGGATGGCAGGGAGGGATTTACCAACAGAGCTCAGCACAAGCTTAATGAAGCTTTTGCACAGCATGAACTAACAACTATTATCACCTCAGCACCTCCTGCATTCATCAGTGGATCCTTGAGGTGTGGGGAGGAAGGGGAAAAAACACAGAATTTATTTTCTTTTTGTGTTTCAAGCTGATGTCCTGATTAAATGAGTAATTTGGTGGTAATTAAATAGCTGAGATGGTGCATGCAGAGTTCCCATTGCTTGTTCCAGTGTGCAGATCCAGTGCTGAAGGACCAGAGCAGATCTCCAAAGGCAGACTGTGCTCCCTGAGAACTGCAGGATCTCCTGCACCTTTCCCCCTGAGAGGAAAACCAGATTTTTAAAATCAGGTTTGAGCAGGCTGAGCTAGAAAGCTCTACAAGTTGCTCCTTCTCCTGATTTCTCATTTTCTCTCACCAAAGAAATCCAATCTGTAGCACTAAAAATTGCTCAAATCCAGAGGTTTTCACATTTGCAGGGGATTGTTGCCGACTCTGCAGAAATTCAGAATATTTGTGTATAAATAATGAGAATTGGAAACACATGGCTGCATAGGGGTCACATGAGCAATGTATACATGCACTATATATGTGAATAAACTCATCCTTTCCAAAGAAAGTTTTCTACTGTCTAAAGCATTTCTCTCCTCATTTTTTTCCTCTAAAGTGTATGTTTATAAGAACCTCAGCAAGCTGTCAAACAAAATAGTTTTTATCAACAAAAATGAATTCATAACTGTAATTTCCTTTCTCAGACTGAATCAATTTCTTTCTGGGTAGTGTTTACTCCAGAATTCTTAGTGCTATCACTTAATTTCAGAATAGTTTATTGCTGCTGTGCTCTAACTTTGGAGATAATTTTTTAAACTCTCTTTAAGAGAACATAGACATAAGGGTTTCCTGTTCAAATCTTCACTATTTATCAACTTTCTTCCTGAAATTCCTCTGTAGATAACATTGCCTCTCCTGAGAGTAACTGTTGGTACAACAGGAATAATTAAATTTATAGTTGAAACTATTATTCCTACTCCTGTCATTTTGTGAATGACACAAATCTGATGTGTAGGTTGACACTCAGAGATTTAATTTTTTAAGAGATGGTGACATCAGGCATCATCTGCCCCCAGCCAGCCTCAAAAAAAAGCATCATGAAGTCAATCCCTTGTGCCAGGAGAGATTTAAATTGGATTTTAGGAGAAGTTTCTTCATGGAAAGGTTTACCCAGAGCTGCCCAGGATAATGGTGGAGTCCCCATCCCGGCAGAGGTGTGGATGTGGCACTTGGGGACAGTGCTGAGGTTGGGCTCAGTGATCTTTGGGGGTTTTTCCAACCTAAAATATTCCATGATTCCCTGGTTTTTAGGGTGTGAGCCCCAGCCAGACTCCATGGGCAGATCCAGAGCTGGTGGTTGTCACCCAAATCTGCTCTGGCCCAGCACAGAATATTCCCCTCCTCTGAGCCACTTTTGGGACAGCTTTTGGGGCAATATTTCTGATTTGTGCGAGTCACACTGGAATCAGCAGACTGGGGATGCTCAGGGTGTTCCCAACATAAAATCCCGCTGGATCCAAGGGAAGCATCCAGGCAGAGCTGCTCTGGGAGCTGCTCTGAGCCCAGCTGCAGCTCCCTCCAAGACACACTCCTTGATTACAAAGTCACCATTAAAATTACATTATGGGATGTGACTGGGGTCAACAATCCTGGTAAACAAGAGGTAAAAGCAACCATTAAAAGACATTTGCTGGAGGCAAATCTTTGTAGTCTTAGAGGAGGCCAGGTAGGTCACTGGATGTGAAACAGTGAGATCAAGCAAGAGGATGAATTATTAATTGCCAGAATTCATTATTTATTTCCTCAGTGCTACAGTTTACCCAGAGCTTTGTAGGCAAACAAAGGGAGCAGAGCCCTCAAATCAAACTTCACTTCTGACAGTTTGGTTTTGTGGCATTTATAGCCAGGGCTGTGTCATAAATTCAGGGCAGCATTCAAAGGACACTCCACTCCGTGGCAAATCTCCCTCCTCATTAAGATAGGAGCCAATTAATGTTCTCTAATCAGCTTTATTCCTGCCATCCCAGCACATGGCTGTGTCTACAAACCAGATTAACCTCCTGGCTGCCAGGCTGTCTCACACCCCTGTGCTCAGCAGTATTTTGGAAAGATGTTGTGTACAAAGGATTTTAAATTATGTTTTACTATCAAAACTTTCTCTGGAAATTTTGTTCCCTATTTCCAGTGGGCAAGTGCTGACTCTGCAGCTCTTTGGATTGAAAGAGTGGAAAATTAAAAGTTAGTCTTGGATAGAAATTTGAGTTGTTTGACCCCATACATTTAAACTTAGGTTAATTAAATATAGTCCAAATTAACAATAACCTTAGTCTTGAAAAATCAGATTTAGAGGGTTTTAAAGTTATGAGCAGTATCTGCAGGTCTTGGTTTAGGCTGAGCTCAGTAAGATGTGCACACACATTTACCATTCCTTTGTGAGCTGGGATCAATATTAGTTTCAAAAAACAGTGAAGAGAATTTTTCCTTTGGATGGAAATAAGGATTTCATTCCTTGTGAAAACCACTGATTTTGTAAATCTAGGATAGGACTTTTCTAGGAAACCTAGGAAAGGATTTTTGCAGGATTAGAGCTTTGGAAAAAGTTGCTCTGTATTGTCCGCTGAGTTACAGAGATTAAGTTTTCAGTGAATTCTGAGGAAAAGGAACTTTTTAAACTTTGCCTTCTGTAAATGATGATTCTCCTATCCTTGGACTAACAGTAAAAACAGTTTATGTTGAATGATAAAGTCTTTTAAAAGTCTGCCATTCACTGATGTTGTTCTCTATTCACTTCACCTCACGAGTTACATCCAAGTGAGGACCAATTGATTTGTTCTGACAGTCTGAACTAACCGAAGCTGGTGGGAATCTGTTCAAAGAGGAGCTCAGTGCTCTCCCATCAGCAGAGAAAATTCTGGTTTTAAACATGAGGTGCTGACAGAAGCCTGACAGCCACGACTCTGAGAGGAAAAATATTGCAGCAGTAGATGTGTGGGTTATTTATCTGTTTAATTAAGGAGCAAATTAATTCCTGTTAGGAGGGCAGGGAGCATTTGACAACCCCAGAATCTGTTGCCTAAAAACCCCTTGGAAAGTAGAACTCATCCAGAGACAGAAAATGAAAGCCTGTATTGGGATCTCAGAGCATCACTGAGGATCCAGAAGATGAGGAAGTTCCTGTGATGATCAAATATTCTAATTCAGAAATCCAGAATTAGGGAATGGAGACGTACAAAGTGCATGACTGACCATTAAAATGCATTCTGGCAAGTAAAGAAGGAGAAAATAATTTTATTTCTAAATATTAACATGGGGATAAAACAGGTTGAATATTATTTACTAATGAATGAGACTTTTGGGTGTTTTAATGAGCCCCCTGTACTTCAGGAGAAGATGCTGGTGCTGGAGCAAACACCAGGCATTTACAAGTGAGCAGAAATGCATAGCCTGTCTGATTCTGACAAATTATCCTTGAAGAGGAAAATAACTCCATAAGAAATATAGTTGGTGTTAAACTTAATAAAAACAGACCCTGATGGACTCCCCTAGGAATTGTGGCAGACCTTGCACTCCATCCCTGCTCCTGTCAGAGAGCTCCATGAACTTATAATACATGTGAAAAAAATATTCCTTTCATCCATTAAGTCATAATTACTTTTCCCTTCCCCCCAGAAGAAATTTGGAGGTGAAGCTCTATCCCTTGATGGAACTGCTGGATGAAGAACTTACAATTCCAGCTAAAATAGGAGTAGCTTAAACCACTCACTTCTTTTTTTCCAGAGACTCAGCAAGATATGCTTAAGAAGAATTTGCTGCTCTCATGGGAAATCCGTGGGATTTGCTTACCATGAGGAAAAGCCAAGCTTTCCATGCAGCTCCATGCAGAAAGGGTCACACAGAGCTGCTGCACACGTTAAACCTTTGGAAAATCTGCATATGTGGGGTGCACTGGGGGTTAACCTCTGTGCTAGAGGAGATGCTTCACCTTCCATCCCTTTTGGTGGCCACTTGTCAGGATTTTGTCCCTATTTCTGCAAGCAGCTGCTGCCTGCTGGGGCTGTGAGAGGCACTGCTTATCCTGAGGGGAAGAATCTTTCTCCCTTCCCAAAAAGATGTGGGGAGGGATGGAAAGGTGAAATTCTGCAAAGCTCAGGGAGAGAAGGGGGTGGTGGGGAGAGATGGAATCAGGGTGTGCTGGGTTCTGTTAAAAGGTGCTGCCTGGGAAGTCCTTCAGGAAGGAGCCAGGGCCTCCATGGGCTTGTGGGACCTCGTGTGAAATATGAGTCTCCTCAAGCCAGGTGTCATAAGCTCTTGAGATAGCTCAGCCACCTCAGATGGCATAGTATCAGCAGTGTTGGAAACAGAAAAGTTTTAATAAAAGGCAAAATAACAAAGATCTTTACAGAGAAAAACCGAGCCAGGGCAAGAGGTTCTTGCTCCTGGTAAAACACCTCACAAAAGTGATTATTTCCTTTTGTTCTCTTCTTTTTTAGTGAATTGCTTAGGTGGGACTTTTGGCTTCTGTCCAGTTGGCTATCCTTAAGTTTGAGGTGAAGTCCCCAAGGTCCTATGAGGTGTCCTTTTACCTAGTTGAGGAGAGAAACTTCTAGGCTTTTTTTCTTTTTTTCAGAGACAAAGGATAATTTTGCCACTCCATCAACAAGGGGGCACATTCCTACACTCATGGATCACAGGCAGTGTGATTCCAACCTGGATTTCCCTGCTGCAGCTGCTGCTTTGGGGGCTCTGGGGTCACTTCGTGCTGCAGTTTTCAGTCTGTGATGGGATTTGGGCCCCTCTCCTCCATCCCTGTCCCCTCAGCACACAGGGGGTGCAGGATCCCATTTCCACGTGCTCATGGCCTGCTCCAAGCACTGACTTATTCTGTGCTCAGAGCCACCATCAGCCATAGATTATATTTAGCCCTGTTAAAACTGTAAATTTAACAGCAAGCGTGCAGTAGTAGAAGCCTCCTTTGCATGGTTTATGGAGGGCTGGAAGGATTTATTTCTTCCACCCAGAAAAATTTCTTCACTAATGCTCAGAGATTTACAATCCCCCAGATCAGGAGGAAGTCTACTCCCAGCTTTATTTGAATATCTGCTGATGGATCAACAGATCTTTCTGCCATGAAATCCTCCCTTTGCTGCTTCCTTGTTTGTTTAAAGTGTGGGATATGTGGGCTCAAAAGTACCAAATTCCCACAGCTGCTCTCCTTGGGAGGTAACAGGGAAAAAATAAAAGGGGAGGAAAAAGAAAAAAAAGTCAGTTGATTTACTTTCTGCATAGGGCACAATCCAAATGTTGAATATTGCATTACGTGCACAGCAAAGATTCCAGGCTTAAGTTGTCTGATATGAACAGACTAATGGCATGCTATGGGATTGATTTTCTATCAGCCCTTTCAGGGATATCACTCCTGCTTTGTTCTTCTAACAGATAACATCACCTCCTCTAACCTCTCCTCTCTGCCTCTCCTGGCTGGCATGTGCATTCCTCCCCTTCCCCCTCACCTTTTCCATATTCTGGGCCTTGATGGGAATCTCATTTTTCAAATGGGTAATATCTCAATAATAAAGGGACAGGTCTGATGCAGATATGAGCCTTTTTACCAAAGAAGAAGGAAAAATTGCTGAGCTGAGACTGATGCTTCCATGATACAGAATGAACACTGGTGCAGAACACTGCAGCCACCAGCCTTGGGCTTGATATAAAATTACAGCTTAGTTTTAAGAATCTGATCTAAGAGAGCACCTCAGTCCCAGGGTTTGAAATTATATCTAAGCTATTAATTCCTATTAGTTTCTCTCAGATGCTTTTGCACTAGCATTAAATATGCATATTAAAAAATCATATAAATTTTAAAGTACATCCTGGAAGATTTCTTTGGCCTTTGGGTTAAGCCCTAATTGATTTATACCAGTAAAATACTTAATATATATATTAAATTGTACAAGGAGAGGACTTTTCTGGGACATCTTTAAAGGCAAAGAAGCAGCTAAGGAACAGTGGAAGATTTTGAAATATATCATTAATATATATTACAGAGAGGGGAGAAACAAGCTCTAAGTATTTTTTTTGGGAGGCTTTTGGTTACATTTCCATTGCCTCTTCAAACATGACATGTCCTTATCCTTGAAGCAAACACACTCCCATATTCATGGGGAAATATTTCATGTTGAAATTAGCAAGTTGCTGAATTGATGTCACCTGGTCCATCTTTAATGTATTCTCCTCTGTTCCAATCTGCAATATCATCCCAGTTATGCAAAGCTGACTGAAGGTTGTGCCAAGTTCAAATGAAGTGTCTATTTATCAATGGGAGGTTTCCTGCTGGAGCCAGAGATGTTAATATTGAATATGCCTAATAGCATTTTTCAAACTCAAACAGTCCTGACTCACTGCTGAACATTTTTGAAATAGAAATCTCAACTGATGGGTGCATTCTGCCTCGGATATGCCTTCTGGAATTATGGCTTGTCATATTATACAGTTCTCCCCATAAAACTAAGCAGGGATGGGGCCTGAGGAAGTCCAGGTTATTCACAAAACAGGCAGCAGAGTTTAGATTTTCATGTGCCGAAGAATATTTATGTAGTGTATGAAGTGGAGGTTGTTAATTACACACTTTACTTACACCTGTCTTAGGAGAGAAGTGTCAGCTCCTGATGCTGTAATGGGAATTGCTCTTTTCTTCACTTCTGCTTTATCATCCTAATACACCATGAAATTGGACAAGAATTTAAAAAGTATAATCCTGTTTGCCTAAAACCCCCAAAACCTACTCAATCCACCTCCTCTTCCTGTCCTGTCCTCCCTCATGCAGCTTTTGAGCTCCATGACCAATTCTTACCAATTTCCAGGGATTGTGTAACCATCTCAAAACTAAGGGATCTCTCCAAGCTCTACAAAAATAGAAACCTAAAGTTTGCATTAGGAACACATTCCTGCTTTTGTATTGAAAACAGAGGGGGAGAAAAGTAATACCTTCATTTGTCCTGTCCCTTTCCTCCTCTCCAGAAGGGGATGTTATGAACACCTCCTTTGTGTGAGAAACTTGGGCTGGAATTCACTTTAGTGGGCACCAGAGAATCCAACGCCGAGAGACAAAGCCATAAGAAAGCAAAGCTTCATTAGTTTCATTGCTCATGGAAGTGCTTGTTAATACAGACACTCCATTTTTAAAATGTGTTTCTCTGAGCACAGAGCCTGTCTGGTGGAATTAGAGCTCTGCAGCAAATGGGCCCCTTGCCAGTTCCAAGGAACACAAATTAAGGCTCTGATGTTGGGAGCGTTTATGCCCGTGCTTAATTTTACAAACCAGAGGGAGTCGTCATAGATCTGAAGTTGAAAGTGTTCTGTGAGTGTTTGCAGGCTGTTTGTGGGGGGCTGTGGAAATAACCATCATTTTGGGATGTGGTGTGTTTGTCCTGTGCCAGCTGAGTGCCCCATTTACAGATCCACCTCTGGAGTGAAACTGGAGGGAGGCATTTAAGGACTCTGCCATGGACATTTGTAATTCCAAGTTTTCTGATGAGATGGCAGATTTGGGTTCAGCAGTTACAAAGTCTACACAGGTTCACTGTCCTTAAAAACACAAAAAAAAGTTTTTTGGGAGAACAATTATCCAACAGGTGGTTGGATGGTTGGTTGGGTTCATGTGAATTTTTTGACTTAATGACCAATCACAGTCCAGCTGTGTCAGGACTCTAGAAGGAGTCACAAGTTTTCATTATTATCTTCTTGTCTTCTGTCTGTATCCTTTCTCTATTCTTTAGTATAGTTTAGTTTAGTGTTCTTTAATATATCATAAAATAATAAATTAGCCTTCTGAGAACATGGAGTCAGATCCATCATTCCTCCCTTTGATGGGGGCCTCAGAAAATACCACATCAACCCTCTCTTCCAAAAACACCTGAGTGGGTTTAAAATTATCTGTTCAAAGATTTTGACAGAATTTATCTGAATTCTTAATCCAGCCTTTTGTAAAACCATGGATGCTGGAAGGGGAATGGACTCATCAGGAATTCAGCATGGATGCAGTCAGATCATACCTGAATGAATTGGAAACACTCTGCCCGTTCCTGCCCACTTAGGACTCCAGGATGTTATAATTTATGTCTAAATATTGCAGCGCACATTTGTCTGTGACATTGAACTACTGCTCATTGTTTGGAAGTAGAAGGGGACTATTTTTCAAACCCTGAGGAGATGAACAGGTAAGGAAGGCTCTCTGGGAAGATTTTATCACACAGGCTCTGCTTCCAAGCACAATTAATGAAAATGTATATAATAGTTATAGAAACAATTTACTTAAACCCCTCAGACTTTCAGCCTGATTCTCCCCCTCATTTCCATTAATATAGATTGAGACCATCTCCCTCTGAATCCCAAGGTAAATTATCAGCTGATTTCTGTTAACTCAGTGAGGTAAAACTAATGGAGCAAGGATTAGACCCTTTCCATTAACTGCTATATGTTCTTTCACATTTGAAATTAAGATTATACCTGACTGTGAGAGTAATAAAACATTACAGCCATTCTGCTGAGTTATTTCACTGACCTTAGTTGTCCCATTAAAAATTATTGCCATCAACATCAGCCTTCCCAGTTTGGGTCATTTTTATACAGGTCTTGCCTGTGGATGCTGGAAAATTTGGCAGTGCCTTCTTAATACTCTCAGAAAATGGATGAAAACCCCCAAAAAATTCCAATATCAGACACAGTTTTTTTTTTTTTTCTAAGGCATCTCAGAATAAACTTGGCTTTATCCAAAAAAAAAGGAGGAAGGGGAAGCTGGGGGGGGAAGGGAAGAAACTGTAAATCCAGGTGTCATTTTTGCTTGATTAAGGATTCCTTTAAGATTCTGAAGAACAGAAAATTTTGGGAAATCAAAAAAAAAAAAAGTCCTGCAAAATTCAATCTTAGAGGGTTGAGGGAAAGGCTACTGACACTCTCCCCATTTGCTGGGAATAAAGTGAAAAGAAATTTCCCTGGCTATATCTTTCATAGGCTGCCATTATTATGTTTATATGCTTGTTTTCCTCCACTGTGTATTTTGGAAAACAACCTCAATCTTTCCAATGGCATCTGCAGCAGGAGCCAGATCTCTCCCTGCACACATTTTGGAGCTGTTAGCCTCGTTTGTAGTCTGGAGGATTTTCTGTAAGCTTGAACTATCCATTGTGTTGAAGTACCTGGTTTCCATTAAAGTTTGATTAGATTTTAATGCCCAACTTTCTCAGGCTTCTTAGGAAATCCCAGCTATCAGGCATAAATAATTTCCCAACTACTTCAAACAGCCCTGACTTGTAATTAAGCAGAGCTATATTCAGGTTAGGGAAGAACTGATGTGAAATGAAGGTGACCCAAACTTCAGAGGAATTTTAGTGAAAGCTGAGGCTTCGATTAGTTCAACTGTTGACAGCCTGTCCTCCTGGCTATGGACTTGAGAGAGGATTTGAAATATGCACTGCACAGGCATGTTCACACAGATTGTACAGATATGGGATTAAAAGCGGCTCTTTGGCTCTGAAAATGAGTTCTGACCTATCAGTGCATCCTCTCTGCGTGTGGCACCTGAGCAGATGCCTGCAGAATAACAAAAATGCAGCGATGGGAAGCGACGTTTGTGGCTGGGGACGTTGGGAGCAGCAGAGGCAGATCCCAGAAGGAAGCACTGGCTGGTTGACCCTGTGTGTCTGAGCAACCTCGATGATTACAGAGCTGCTTTACCTCCCTCAGGTATTTCCACCAGGCTGCAGAAGCAAAAACCCAAGCTTGAAGGAGGAATGTGTGCTCAGGGATGGCACTAACGCTGACTGGAGGGAACGGGAGCTGATTCCTGCCCCGTGGTTTGGACCTCAGGATAATCTTCCCCAGCACATGAGAGATGGTGCAGGAGGAGGAAAAGCAAAGCAGAGGCAGCGCAGTGACACGAGGTGCATGTGTAATGCTGCCAGCAAGCCTTGGGAAGGAAAATATTCCATTGCAGAGCGAGGAGCCAGCACAGAGAGCAGCACCCGGCTCAGGCTCACTGCTGCCATCCCAGCCTCTCCACATTTCATCCTGGCTCTTTCTGAATCACATCTCTGAGGTGTCAAGCACTGGCAGGAACAAGCAAGCAAGGGCTGTCTTAGTTGTGGAGTCTTTTGTCCCTAATTATCTTCATTATGGTTACCTGCATCAAAACCCTCCTTCAGTTTCTTGTCTCCCTGTTTCTTGTTATTCCAACTACTTAGGACATTATTGCCTTTCCAATCTTTTAGGGATCTCCCTGCACACTACTGCAACATTAAATAATATTTATTAACTATAAAAGCAACAAAATTTTTTATAGACTTTGATCCTGCTTCCAGGAAAATAATGCTACAGCTGTCAATGATTTTCAGCCAGCGGGAGCTGGGAAGTTTTCCTTCATCCTCTTTACAAAGTAAACATAGAAGAGTTCTCCTTCTGCATGGATGATGGAATGAAAAGCTATGTTTAGTAACAAAATATCTAAGACTTTTTGGGCATAAGAAGACAGTAAAATTTAAAATAATTAAACCCAGCTTGCTTTTTTTTCTCCCTCATGCTATTGGCCTATTTATTACTGTTTCTCTTCTATTTCCTTCTCCTGTTTTTCTCCCATCCTCCTTCCCAGGAGAAGGCTTCTGTAATTTCTCTTACTTAGACCACCATTTCCTCTCTACTGTGAACTGGGATAAAATGGGATAAAACCAGTTCTTAATCTCTCCTGAACATTTTCAGCATAGAAATAAGTTGCTGCTTATGTTTGAATATTTCAAAACTGTCTTCTAAACTAAGAAACAGTCATGAGAATAATAAATTCCAGATTCTCAGATCACTACAATCATTGTCTGTCACCTTGGATAATGAGGGTTGAACAGCTTTCCCCAGTAATTCATCCACCATTCTCTGTGGTTGTACTTCCTTCAAGCCAACTGCTTTTGATTCAAGGGTATCACAGAGCAGAAAGTCCATTTAATTCCAAAAATAAGTCATTTTAATAGCTAGAATGTTCATTTCAAACTTGAGTTAGCCTCACTTCAGCAAAAATCTTTTTAATATCTTTTCTTTCTGCTCGATCAAAGACTTGTTTACCACCACAAGTTCCTCGTTCATCACTGAAATGGAGCCAGGAGTGAGGAATGGGAGCCTGCAGGAGCACCAGGAGCTGAGCTCCCCCTGCCACAGAACCAATATTTATTGTGGAGCTGTGATAACATACCCCATAGCAAATCCACCCTGGGTATGGTGAGTATTTAATGGCTCAATGTCGCCTTCTTGTGTGAAAAGAAAGGCAAAATAGAAAGGGTCTGTGTTGCCTCTTGTTCTTTATCAGCTGCTGCTCTGTGGTTGCTCAGGTGGGGTCTGCAGCCCTTGAATTTTGTGCTCTGCATCTTAACCCAGCTCATCCCTGCTGCTTTTGACATTTCTGCACAGGTAAAGCAGGCAAAGGGCTGTCCAAAAGCAGGGTGTCACAGACACGTTTTATGAAAAATCCTTCCCTTAGGATTTTTCCTCCTGAGAAGCTGAGAGGGCTCAGGAACAAAATGCAAACAATGATTATCTGCTGCTGTGGAATGCAACAGGTGCATCTGGGATTGGTCTCATGTGGTTGTTTCCTATTAATGGCCAATCACAGTCAGCTGGCTCAGACAGAGAGCTGAGCCACAAACCTTTGTTAGCATTCTTTCTTTTCTATTCTTAGCCAGCCTTCTGATGAAATCTTTTCTTCTATTCTTCTAGTATAGTTTTAAATATAATATATATCATAAAATAATAAATCAAGCCTTCTGAAACATGGAGTCAGATCCTCATCCCTTCCCTCATCCTCGGACCCCTGTGAACACCATCACAGCAGGGCAGGTGGCAGAGGGGCTCCTCTGTCCCAGCACCCCAAATTCCCATCCTGGTGTCCCACCTGCAGGGCTCTGAGGGATTGAGACCATCAGTCACAATCCCAGCGCTGATTTTCTGATCCATTCTCCTTCTCCAGGCACCACAAATTCCTCTCCATAACCACTGGCATCTGTCCTGCCATGCAGGTCTCCAGCAGACAGCTGGGAGAAGCCAAACATGAAACCTGGGGTCAAAGAGCCCCTGTTCTGCTCACAAATCCAGAGCCCAGGGGCTGCAACTCGCTGCTCGTGAGGGCACACACAGCCAAGTGCTGCGCTTTGTCTCCAGACAATGACTGTAGTGATCTGAGAATCTGGAATTTATTATTCTCATGTCTGTTCCTCAGTTTAGAAATCAGTTTTGGAGTGTTCAAACAGAACAGCATCTTATTCCTATGCTGAAAATATTCAAGAGAGATCAAGAAATGATTTTATCCCATTTTATCCTGATTAACAGTAGAGAAGAAAATGGCTTTCCTGGAGTCCCCAAACACTTCTCTCCATCATTTGTTCAAGACAAAGTGTTGCAGACATGTTTTATGAAAAATCCTTTTGCCAGGATCTTTTCTCCTGAGAAGCAGAGAAGCTTCAGCTTCTCCATGTTTTGCTGCTTTGGAGTGTGATCTGGAGAATTGTTTACCCAGCATGGGAAATTGTTTTTACTTGATGACCAATGACAGCCACCTGTGTCGAGGCTGTGAGCAGTCACAAGGTTCTGTTATCATTCCTTTCCTTTTCATTCCTTGCAAGCCTTCTGATGAAATCCTGTCTTCTATTCTTTAGTATAGTTTTAACATATCATTTTCTTTTAATATAATATCTATCATAAAATAATAAATCAGCCTTCTGAAACATGGAGTCACAATTCTCTTCCCTCGTCCTGGGACCCCTGTGAACAGCACCACAACGAGGAAACAATAATTCCTCTGCAAATAAAATCTTAGAGTGAAGCGAGCCCTCCTTGTCTGTGATGTCAGAGGCCAGAGCAGCCCCAGGGCAGGAGGAGTGACCCTGCAGGGGACACAGGGGACATTGGGGTGGTGGTGGCAGAGTCACAGCCAGGTGAGCAGGGATCAGTCAGCCCTCCAGCTGCCCTGCTCACCCAGCTCAGACAGCTCTTGTGCTCCCAAGCCACAGAGTAGGGGCAAAACCAGCTGGAAAGACAAACAGACCTCTCTAGCAGCACAGAGAAAAACCAGCAGGCTTGGAATATCAGTGCCTGCACTTCAATGTGCTCTGGAAAGGAAAGAAAACATTTTTTTTTGGTTTTTAAACAAGTGAGACTCATGAAATGCAGGTGAAACTTGAATATTCTGCTAATTCTGTCCCAATCTGGGAATATTTTGAGGGCTGATCCTATGAAGGATTTATCTCCAGGACAGGGAGTTCTGTGGCATGGTTCCCATTGTCAGCTGTGCCTTACAGAAAATCCCAAACCCTGGGGAAGGCAACGTGGCCAGAACATTTCCTTCTCTTGCCACACCAAATATTGCACTGCACCACTGTCTGGTGACAGAAAAAGAAAAGGGGAAAAGTGGATTGTGGGGATATATTTGTGAATAAATCAGCGAGCTGCTCCATCTCTTTGCAAACACATTAACTGTGAGTGACAGAGAGACACCCAGATTGCTCAAGTGTTTGCCTCAGACTGCTCTCAACCTCACTTAAGTAGCACTTGAAAGAAATAATGGGTATTAATTTAGACACTAGGGTAGACTTTCCAAAACTACAGCAAAAAAATTGACTGCAGTTTTGTGCTGGAGGAATTTAAGACATCAGCATTTAGATAAAGATGAGAGATGAATTTTTAAAATAGCACCTTTTTTTTTTTTTTGTGCCTGTACTAATTGCAAAAGCATTTTATATTTGGAATAATTGTCCTACATTTGTTTTCTGCTATGCACACATCTGCAGGAAAAGAAAAGGAGAAGAAATGGAGGTTTCAAAGAATCCTAAATGCTCAAATACAATTTATAGATATTTTCATGAATAAAACTCAGCTCATGGCCAAGAATTCATTTCCTCCTTTCTTTCTTTTCCATGTCACACCTTTTTTCTCTTACACTGCAACTGTTTATGTGCTTCACATGCAAACCAGCCTGACTAAAGAAGGGACATTGAACCAAACCCTAATCAGGAAATCCATTAATTTAGGATTCCACTCTGACAATGCTGTCTGATTCTGCCCCAAACGTTTTGTCTGAAGTAAACAAGGTTTCAGCTTTAAATTTTGCAAAGCAAAATTGTCTTTCAGAAAGAAATTTATGGCCAAGCACTGCCTGGAACTGTGGCTTAGCAGTGATGTACCTGATTTAATATGTCATGTTTTAATAGGCAAGGCATTTACCTACCTCAATAGGAACTCTGTCTCCCTATAATGTATTTATTTCAGTGTAGTCTGAGGCATCTCTTGCCCAGGATATATGTTTCAATTACATTTCAGTGCAAAACACATCCTCTGCAAGAATCTTCATACTCCATGATCTTGAGTAATGGAACATTTTAAGTGCTGGAGAGCCCAGCTCTGAAATCTTTATTCAGCCAATCTCCCCCAAAGGCAACTATTCCTCTCAGCAACACTGATCAATACCCCAATATGCCAGACCAAAAAAGCCTTTGCAGGAATGTGGATTCCTTCTGTTCCTATCAATAAAATATGTAATTAATTGAAAATTGAAAACTTTATTAATTTGAGTTTGATTTTTTTTTCCTTTCCATCAGAAGTGTATGGATCCAGCCCAGATTGGATTCTGGCACCAGGCAGGGAAGCTCCAGCAAGGTTTATAAAATCAGATTGAACCTGAGATCTAGAAGACAGAAAGGGCTGGAAAATGAAATAGCTCCAGTGCACTGGCTGGTGAATTTACTTTCTATATACAAGTACCTCTGGTGCAAGAGCCTGCTTGGCATGAGCATTAAATCAGGAGCTTCCAACACCCAAATACCCAAGTTCAGCAGTGCTGGCAGCACACACAGCCGTGCCTTGCTGGCACTGAGGGTTCTCCGGAGGAGCAGGAACCATCCAGTGATCCCAAATCCATCCCAAAACCAGGGGGAGCTGGGGAGATGCAAAACTGGAGGGGTCAGGAAAAAATCCCCCCTGAATTTCTGCCCTCTCAGAGCTGTTTTATGCCAGCATAAATCCGCGGGTGGCTCTACAAGAGGAAAAGCTGGGAAGGGGGAAAAATGTGGGAAAGATTTGAGGATTTGAACAATTTACCCTGTGTCACACCCTCAGCTGGCTGGAGAGGCTCAGGGTGAGCCAAGGGCTGCAGGAATGGCAGGAGAGCCCTTCAGCACCACAACCTCCTCCTGAAGCTGCTGAATGTGACAGCTCCCAAAGCTGGGGATAAACACTGGTTTGGTTTTTATCGTTCAATTAAACTGGAGAGCTTTTGAAAAACACAAGTTGCAAATTTCCCTGCTGCATTCTCGGTACAGCCATTGGATTTTTGTTCACAAGAGTTGTTTCCTGCTGGAGTTAAAGCCTGAACCAAGTGAAAATAATCTTGTAAAGACAGGCAATAGATACAGATATATGAGATTTATATGCTTTCCACATTAACAGAGCTTCTGTTATAAATCCCTATTAATCAGGCATTCCATCAATATAAAGTTTTCCATTAAATCCAGAGAGGAACTGTAGCAAGTGTAATCATAGAGCTTGTTTAATACAGTGCAATGATGGCAACATTTTCATCTCATCTATCTGGCTGCAGAGCTCTTCCCCTCCTGAGCTCATTGCTGAGTGGCTGAACAGCTCAGTGACAAAGTGGAAAATTCTCCTGAGTATCAACAGTGAGGGAAAAAAAAATTAAAAACCTCCTCTCTTACTCTCAGCAGTTGTAAAGCAAAGCCAAAATGGTGAATTACAAGTTGCAGAACAGATATTTACAGGTTTTTTAGACCCACAGCTGAACAGTTGAAAAAGAAACAAAACCTCAAATGTTTTTGTGCAGCTTCTTCCTACTTTTGGTTTTCCAGGTGACACCTGGACACTTGGCAGGAGCAAAGTGAAAAGCTGCCCTGACTTGGCTGAGGCACAAATGGGAAAAGTGTTTTTGTTTTGTATGCTCTGTGTATTTGTTATTGTCCAGTGTCAATGCAGGAGAGGCAGGAGGAGAACAAAACAAGGAAAAGAGACAAAAGGAAGGGATTGAGCAACTCAGGTCTTGCCATGAAGCGCTGTGGAACAAAGCCACGAGTTTTAAAGGAAACATTACACAGACTTGTTGAAATTAAATAGTAGGTACTGAGTTAGATTAGACCTGAGAGAGAGGAAAATGAAACAGAACAGCAATGGGAGGAGGGATTTTTAACTCACCTGGCTTCACTGGTGAGAAGCACTGAGGAGGGGAAGTGCTGCTCAGGGATCATTGGGCTCCTGCTCCCTTGATGTGAGGTGAGCTGTGGGCACTGCTCCACCTCAGGGTGCTCCTGAGGCTGCCAACACCTGCAGGGCTTCAGAGACTCCCATTACAGGGTTTTTTGCTTGAAAAAAGGTTAAAAACCCTGATATTTTCCATTTCTTTATCATCTCGAGCCATTCCTTTGGTATGTCCCCAGTGGAGATTTTTCCTGTTCTGTCTTGTTTGCCTCAGGCAAAACATCCAGGGCTTGACTCTCAACTCTGCCCTGGCATCTTCAGCTCCTGACACCACGGCATTTCCAGAGAAGCTGGATTTATCTTTCCTTCCCCTCCTAAAGAAATGCCAGCAAACACTGAAAAGCAAACCAGCTTTTGTTCCAGTTGTTCTTCAGGGTGATTTCTGGGGTGTTTCCAGTGTCACTGGTGTTCCAGCACGCCCAGGAAGGCTCTTTTACACCCTGTGTTGTATTTCCAGTACAATCAGTGCCCTACCCCAGTGGATTTCAGAGTGCAAAGTGTGTCACCAGCCAAACCTCTCCCAATATTTGGGCTGTGCCACCTCCCCTTGCTGCTCATCCCAGCCCTGGGTCACCCCCTGCCCATCTGGGGTGGTGACAGGGACACAGGCCAGAACATTTAACACCAAGTGCAGACTTTGGAGAACCAAAACTGGGAAATTTGAGGAATATCTGATGCATTTGCCCACGGGTGAGGATATTTTGATGATATTTTCCTGCACAGCCCCAGCCCAGTGAACGTCCTGTTGCTAGATGGAACATAAACAGCAGCTGAAGTGGAAAACACAGGGAAAGGGCCAGAAGCAATTTATTTTCCCCTGCTGAAGACAATCCCACACACCTGGCTCAGCTCAGTGCTGTGTTCCACGCTGTTTGTGGGGTCCATCCTGGATTTCTGCACGAGCACGGGCACAGCAGCACAGATAAACCATTCTCTGGCCTCCCTCTTCATGTTTTAGTTTGGCTCTCTGGTCTAACACCCTCATTTTTCCCATCAGGAAAAATGCAAAGGGATTTTAGAGCAGGTGGAGCAGCAAAGGAAGAGCCAAACATTTTCAAACAAGGGCAGCACAATCTTTACTCTTTCCTTACACTTCTCTCTTCCTCCTGTGCCAGCTCTTTCTGCAGGCTGGGTACAGACAATGAGGTTTCTTTTCAGGAAAATCTGATATTTCTGCCCAAGAACAGCTGATGTGCTTCAATTTTGATGTGTTCTAAGGCATCCCTGCCTCACGACCCCAGATATCCCCTGGCAGTGAAAATCTCCCTCCCTGTTTCTCTTTTGGAGCTAATGAGGCTGTGCATTTACACAGCAAATTCAATCCAGCCCCAGCCCCCAGTTCTGCAAGCAGTTCATTATTATTTCCTGGCCTTTCAAAGGCTTTTTAGACTAGAATATAATGGAATGGCTTTTAACAAGGACTGCCCAAAAGAAGAAAAGCCAGGAGAGAGTAGACCTTGCTATCAACATATTAAGCAACTCAGCTGAAACCCAAGTTCCTTTTACAAGCTCTATTTTCAGGTGTATTCTTAAATCATAAGGCAACCAACAGAAAGTTAAATCACAGTGACAGCAAAATGCAGTTTAATTCAAAGTTAGCAGGTCAAGCAGGGCTATGAGGGATCCTCACATTCACCTCAAGCTATTAATTCAGATAAAACCCACCAGCTGCTGCTGCCCTCGAGGATTTTTTTTGCCATGTTTCTGCTTGTTAGCTCACACAAACGAAGAAAGGAGAATTTTTTTTCCCCTCCAAGACAGGATTTTTCAATTGACTTGTCCAACTTCATGGCACTCAGGAAATGTCCACATTGCAGTGGCAGAGGCAGAAATGTGGGAGCAGCGTTCTGTCCCTCTGTGCCCTCAGCATCCCTGAGGATGAGCAGCAGCTGCCAGCAGCTGTGCCCTGAGCTCCCCAGGGAACAATGAAGCAAATAATTTCTTTAATTATTTATCAAGGGCTGCTTCCTCAGTCAATAAATTTGTTTGGCTGTCTCCTGGAGGCCTGGCTTTCTGCTTTATTGGGTTCTTCCACGTGCATTTGAAACATGTTCTATTGCTCATATTAATACCTACAGAAAGCTTCCTTTCTTTGCCTACTTTCCTTTTTTATAATTTTAAAAATATTTTTTATTTTCATGTAATCTTATGCTATTCTTTTGTTTTATCCTGTTGGTTTTTGTTTTTTGTTGCTTCTTTTCTTCTGTGCCTGATGTTTTATGAGACACAACTTGACTCTTAATTAACCTTTTATCCACTCTCTTCCTTTGCTCCCTTCTTCTGTCTTTACATTGGAAAGAACTTGGCATATGTATTATTTTAATTATCCACTGTGCCATTGAATTCCCTTTGTGTTTTCAGCATTTGACTTGGGAGAAAACTGGACTGTTCTTGTGAGTGAATCTCCTCCAAATAAGCCCATTTGCAGTTTTGTTATGAACTATTTTAATCAACAGCTGTGAAATGGCCAATAAACCAAATTTGTATTCAGTGCTTCTGCAGTGGGAGAGAAGATTAATTAATTGAAAAAAGAAAAAGAAAAAAACCAAGAAAACCAAATAAAAATCCTTCTTTTCTTCCTGAAGTGATGCCTGGTTTGGGTTAAACTCCCCAAATATCAGTGGTAAAATGATCTTTTCCTCCTTCGAATTTTGGCAGTTGCACCAAAGAAAAGAATCGAAGAAAAACCCTGCAAATGTCTCCTTTAAAAAGCACGGAGGGGTTAATTATTCCTGTTAACTTTTCAGAATATAACTGAGCCAAGAATAGGAGGAAGAAGAGTGAAAGGAGAGAGAAATGAGAGGAACAGAAAGATTTTTTTCACCCATCCACAGTCTGGTCCCAAATAACCAACAATCATCAATTTCATTCTTTATACAAACATCTACTTTTATCTGCAAACATATATTTTCAGGTGCAGTGATATAACCTTGCATTTAAACATATTTAAGTGGGAAAAAAGCCTGAAAATGTCACACACAACCCCCTCCCTCCCTGGTACCTCACAGAGCTCTCCCCCAGCAGAGGCTCCCTTTCCCCCCAGAGGTGTGCAGTGATTATTCAGCAGGGATTGCTCCCTGCAAACATCATGCTTGTTTTTTATCACTCCTTCCATATGCAGTTTACAGCCTTTGTTCTCCTCACAATCACACAGTGAAATATGAAAGCAGCCAAATCCGAGGCAAACAGACACGAGAGAAAAATGAAATTAAGCCAGTCTTACAGGGAGAATACAACCTTCTCTTTCATGCCTGCACAAAACCAAACAAAAAAAATATGAAACATTAACTGCATCCTGAAAAATAAAGCCTCCTGCTCTAATATAGGATGGTTTCAATCACATCATGTCAGATGCTGTTGAAAGAATTTTGACATTTTTCAGTTGGTGGAATTTTGTCTTTCATACCCAATATCCTGCTAGGAGTGCTACATAACTGTGCTGGCTCACCTCAGGGGTCATTAAAGACACAAAAAAGGGCTTTTTAATCTCTAAACTGAAAAAATAATCAGCAGGAGAGTGGGTATGGAATATATCCTTGCAAAGCTTCAGCTCAGTGTGGTTATGGTGACAGAAATCTTTTATTTTTGGGTCAGGTGTGCACTCAGTCCCCTACTGCAATAATATCACTTCCTCTCACTTCCATAAATTTTAGAAACTGTTCACTCCTCCCAAAAGTGCAAAATGACAGAAACAAACCACATCCACACCAGCTGCCCAGAGAATTCACTCCCTTTCCCCCTTAAAAGCAAAACAAAACCATTTCAAAAATCATGACTTTCCCAAGGAAATCCTCAAAAAACACCCAAGTTTCATGCTGGAAAAAGAGGTGGAGTGGGGTTTGCTCAGAATTCCTCCAGATGTGGTTTCACTTCCATCCACATCCCAAATTTACCAACTGCTTGGGAAGGAGCCTGGAGGCTCCACAGGAGCTCCCACAGATCTCAAATTTTATACAAAAGTTTGGTGCAGCAGTGAAGGTTTTTCCACATTGTTTTGGGTCATTATTCGCAACTCCTTGTTTTTCTCCCCCTCCAAAAAAGGCAGTATTGGAAATTTCCAGACAAGAGCTGGGAGGAGAGGAAGCTCAGGCCATCATCACTCACCTTCCTCAGTGATCTGGAAGGATCTGTGGATAAATGCCCACAAAAATCTCTGAATCTCCAAAAATTTCACTTTTTTTGTCATTACCAACAAGCCTCAGAACCTCACACACTTCTGCAACCATTTACTGCAATTTCCTTGCTGGGATCTTCTGCTTCCCCCTCTATTTGATAACAAAATATTGATTACAACTTAAAATATATTGATAAGAGCTGCTCCTCTCCTTAGACACCTGACTGCTTATCTTCTTCTTCTTCAAATCAAAATTTCTCTAATTACAGCACAAATCACAAATATTTTGGCACATAAAATGGTTTACTTGGTAAAAAGGAGCAGTGCTAATTTTTAATGTTGATTTCTAAAAAATCCTTATTAAACAGCAAATAAATACATTCAATTATTTTGATAATTGGAAAAAAGTACCATATGATGAATGTCAGCTTCTCAAGAATAAAATGCCATATTACCTGCTACCATAATGGACATGTAATTGAACCTTTTTGAAGTATAAATGATAAAATAGTTTTGAAAACAACATTTGAGCCTTTTTTCTCCCCAAAATTATGTTTAACTTGGCATGAGAACAAATGAGGAAGCCTCACTGGCTGCATTTCAAACTCATGTCTTGGATATTTTCATTCTAGACTGAAAGTTGACGCTGCTGGAAATCTCTTTACTGAATTAAAACATTTTAGACCAGGTTGTTGGGTGGGAAATAAGACGTTCAAAATGAAAAACTGGACTAAATTTCAGGAGATTGAAAAACTTTAATTTTTTATTACATTTCTTCTTAGGTTTAATAATCAATATTTATGTAAGTGAAGTGCTGTTACAGTCCCAGAGTGGTTTGGGTTGGGAGGGACCTTAAATCCCACCCAGTGCCCCCCAGCCATGCCAGGGACCCTTCCCACCATCCCAGGCTGCTCCAAGCCCTGTCCACCCTGGCCTTGGCCACTTCAGGGATCCAGGGGCAGCCACAACCAAGAATTTCTTTCTCATATCTAACCTAATCTACCCTCCTTCATCTTAAGGCCAATTTAATATAAAATATTTCAAGGAGACTCTCCAGGATTTTTGCAGGAATCCATTTCCCCTCCTCAGTTCAGCTCTGCCTCTCAGTTTCTGGTCACTTTATCCCTTTTCATTACTTACAAACAGACCCTGTTAACAGAGCTGCTTCCCTTCCAAGTCCTTCATTTTTCCTAATTCCTTCTGCATCACACCCCTAAGTGTTGTGCTGAGTGGAGAGCAGACACTGCTGGGAGCAGAGGGTAAAAGGTGCCTTGTCCTCACTCAGCCTCCCCAAAGCAGGATCTGCATCTTAACCCCTTCCCTGCTGTCCCCATTACAGGGTAGGGGCTGTGTGCTCAGGGGTTGATTGTCACAGACATCTTTTATGAAAAATCCTTCCCTTAGGATTTTTCCTCCTGAGAAGCTGAGAGGCCTCAGGAACAAATGCAAACAATGGTTATCTGCTGCTGTGGGATGCAACAGGTGCATCTGGGATTGGTCTCATGTGGTTGTTTCTAATTAATGGCCAACCACAGTCAGCTGGCTCGGACAGAGAGCCGAGCCACAAACCTTTGTTATCATTCTTTCTTTTTTATTCTTAGCCAGCCTTCTGATGAAATCTTTTCTTCTATTCTTTTAGTATAGTTTTAATGTAATATATATAATAAAATAATAAATCAGCCTTCTGAAACATGGAGTCAGATCCTCGTCCCTTCCCTCATCCTGGGACCCCTGTGATCTCTGTCACAGTTGATCCCCCAGGCACTATTTCAGCCCAGAGTTAAACACTGGGAGCAGTTTAAGGAGCACTCAGCTGTTTATGTGGGTTAAGCTGTTCATGCTGAAGCACCAGGAGCCCAGGAGACCTTGCCCTGGGTTTGTTTCACACACTCCACTGTGACCTTTTGGCCCAGCTCACACAAAACCTTAACAGGGATGTAATTCCTGAGCACCTCATGTGCAACTGTTCTTCCCTGAGCACAGCTTGTTTTATTTTCCCATCCATTCTGCTTTGCTAAAGATGCTCCAGATGAGCTCCAGTGATGCTGATTTGTCAGTGGGGCACAGTGAGGGCGAGCTGGAGACGGGCACACAGGAGGAGCAGAGCACAGTTTTACCAGATAAACCCATAAAATTTAACAGTTGCCTCAACACATAACAGAATAGACAAGTTGTTTTAATTTTTTTACTCTCTCCTGCTATGTTTTAGTAACAGATTCTTGTATCCACTCCCCAGGGACACATCTTTCCCATCAACTGATCAATGATACCAGTATTTTTTATTTTTAATGTATTTTCTTTATCATCACTATTTAGAGGATTTGATTCCAGTCCTTCGCTGTCAAGGTGCCCTGCCCTTCACAACAACTCTCTGATTGCTTGTTGCAGACTGCCACTAAATTAAGTTTTTCATGAGAACTAGACCAGGATGTATTTTCCCCTAAGATCACTTTTTTATCTATGATTTCATGTGTGTTGATTATTATTTTTCTTTTGAATGGATCTGTGCACAGTGGAGGGAGATGTGTCAAGTGATTTGTGGGTGTTTGGTTTGGGAACCACAGTTTGTGAAGCACAGCATGTGCTGAAACGTTCATTGCCCAGAATTTCCTGGTTTAAATTTATCAAAGAACCATGGAATGCCTTGGGCTTGAAAAGACCTCAAAAATCATCTCTTGCCATGGGCAAGGACACCTCGTGCTAGACCTGATTTCTCCAAACTCCTCAATAACCCATTGGGGAGAGTTTTTTATCCTGTTGGGAAGCAGGAGGCGACTGGGGGCATTTCAGAACACCCTGCCTGAGTTCCTTGGCAGCAATTGCCACCAGCTGCAATTTCCTGAGACACCAGAGCAGTTTTGTCACTGTGATATTGTCTGAAAAATCCCTTTGCCAGGATTTCTTCCCCTGGGAAGCTGAGAGGCCTCAGAAAAGAATGAAAACAATAATTATCTGATTGTTTTGGAATGTGGTCTGGAGGTTGCTGACCAACAGGTGCATCTTTGATTGGTTCCATGTGAATTGTTTTTAGTTAATGACCAATCACCATCAGCTGTGTCAGACTGAGTCAGTCACGAACTTATATTATTCTTTTCTAACCTTCTGATGTATCCTTTCTCTTTCTTTAGTATAGTTTTAGTATATAATTTCTATAATGTAATGTAGTATATAATTTCAATATAATATAATATAATATAATATAATATAATATAATATAATATAATATAATATAATATAATATAATATAATATAATATAATTATATAATTAATATATATAATTAATATATAATTATAATATATAATTATATATTATATAATTATAATATTAATATATTATATTAATTATATAATATAATATAATATAATGCTATGTTATATTATATTATATTATATTATATTATATTATATTATATTATATTATATTATATTATATTATATTATATTATATTATATTATATTATATTATATTATATTATATTATATTATATTATATTATATTATATTACAGCCTTCTGAGAACATGGAGTCAAATTCTCATCTCTCACCTCATCCTGGGGACCTCACAACCCCACACTCATCTCCTCGTGGTGATGAGGAGATTCTTCTTCCCACCAAGCAGAGCAAAGGACACAACAAATGACATAACAGGGCGATGTGTCCCTCTTTGGACACATAACCCTGAATTCTCCCCAGCTCCTACTTTTCCTTGCAATAAAATCATGATAAATACCACGTTCTGCAGAGCACCAAGGGCTGAGCTGGTGGCAAAGTGACCTCAGTGAGGTTTCCTTGGAGCCCAGGTGATGGTGCCACTCCTGGCCAGGTGCTCCGGCAGGGACACCCTGAGGGAAGGCAGAACCTTCTCTCCCTCCCCTCTCTCAAACACAAACTCTTCTTCCCATCAAGTGTCCTTCAAGCAAAACCTTTGTGCTTCTCAAAGAGGAAAGGCTCCTGGATTACATTTTTTGACAAGACAGATGAGAGGGTTTTCACATGAGACCAGGGGAAGTAATGAGCTGTAATCTTTGAGCTGGAAGGTATCTATCTTTTTTAATTACAGGTAGATTATTTCTATATTAGCCCCCGCAGCAAAAGGCAGAGCCACAGAGGTTTCTCAAAGCACTGCTGTGCCAACACGAAGGGATTAGAAGAGTTTGGGACCTTGGCAGAAAAAAAGAGATTTTCAATCTTGAGTCTATTTTGAATTTTATAACTCCATGCAATTTATGTTGTTCAGCGAGCAGGTATTTTGACACTTATTCACTACAAGTAAAAGGATATTGCCATCACATCAGGGAGCTGGTTATTAGATAGTCCCTGCCAACATTTCTGCCTCAGTCTGACGTGTCTCTGCTGTCCTTGTCAGAGGAAGCTGCAACCTCCCCATCAGTTAGAACAACTGAAACCCATTTAACCAAAATATCTCTTTGCATTCGTAATTTTACATTGAGATTCCCTTTATCTCCTGCCTGAAGGAAGGAAGTGTTGTCTGACTGTGATGCTCCCTTGAGATACATTTTTATATTACAACTTTTGCTCTTCCCGTTGAGTTTGCCAAGGCCTTGGTGATGCCTGGAGCATTGGGGGAATTTTGCCAAAGCCACCATGGTTTAACCTGCTACAGAGATGGGCGTGCTGAGTGTTTGAGGTTCCTGTGATCAGCCTAAAAAAGGGCATCTCCAGCCTCCAAAACAGCTCTTGCACAACAGCTGCTTTCCTGAGACCTGAGAATTTAATGAGAATTTCTTTGAGTGGAATCCTGGTGCTACCCACATCCCAGCTGAGCCATAGAGAATAAAAATAGGATCCACAAAAACTGTAGCTTGAATGGTGTTGGAGAACATTTGTATCAAAATATTTATTGCTTGGAGTCCAATTGTGTCAAAGTTGTGTTAATGTTTTTTTTATTCTTTTCTTTAAAATGGGATTTATGTCTTGTGAATAGGATAATTTTGGGTGGAAAACAGGGATTTCCTGGGCAGCAGCACTGATTGTAAAATTTCACACAGCCCTGCACTTTTTGAAGTTTATTCCTCATTGAGAACACTTCCAGGGCTGAGTCCTTCTGAAGAAGAGGAGCAGGGCTGTGTGCAAGCAATGAAGAATGGCACAGACATTTCCACACCTTGGGAAAAGTGGAAAAGTACAGGTAACAGAGAGAAAATGGAAGGGGAAGGCTTCAAATCAGCAGGAGAGAAAAGGGGAATCAGATAAAGAGACAGAGAAGTCAAATTTAAGAGTCAAGTTAGGAAGGAAGTGCATGATGAAAGATGTCTTTGTCTTTAGGTGTTGAATTGAGCTCTCCACACCTCAGAGTTGCTGTAAGGTGAGCATTGAAAACTAAATCTGGAAAGCAGAAAGTGGTAACAAAGTAAACTCATACCAAAGGAAGCCTTTAACAAGTTTTCCTTCTCTTATTGCACCTCACAGGTTGTGTAACTTCCGATTTAATGGATATTCTCAACTGGAGTTCTATCTGTGAGCTGGAGGGAAGGCTATTAGTATGCTAATCAGTTCTGCAGAGTAAATTGGTTATAGGAGTGGGGTAAGGTACAATAGGGGAATATTTTTTAATTAGCACACTATGAAGCCAATACTCCCCTCAATGCCTGTGCATGTCCCCTGTTGACATCCATTTCAGCCACCTCCACTGGAACCAGGGGCTCTGCTCCATCCCAATCCCAAGGAATTCCAGGGAGGGAGGGCGGCCATGCTCCCACCTGCAGCATGAGCGCTGATCCCTGTGCAGGCTGCCCTGGAGCAGAGGCTGAGCAGAGTCACAGAATAAAGCTGGGATTTATTCAAAGCATCTCCTCCATGGATCCACCTTGGGCAGCACCAGAGCCCAGCCAGGGCTGCACCCAAGATGAACCAAAATGGACCCAAAATGCACGGCCGGGCACGGGCTCTGTCCCTGGGATCAGTTCTGCTCCATTTGCACCTTGCAGTTCATTGTCCCATCCCAGCTTCAGCCCAGGCAGTCCCACCCTGCTTGTTTTTCTCTCTCCAGCCCACGGGGTTTGTGCTCTTGGGCTGAGATTGGGATCATTTGTCCTTGGTGCCCAGCTGGAGCAGGAATTGTTTTGTCTCCCTGCTCTGTGCACAGAGCTCACCATGCCCTCATATGCAGCTCAGAACTGCACACTAAAACTGCACAGAAAAATGTATCTGAAATATTATTATATCTGAAAAATATAAAAGATCAAACCTGTGGCATCAGAAACTCTGGGGAAGCAGTGCAGGTGCCCCATCACAATCCCAGAATGGTTTTAAATGGAAAAACCCTAAAGCCCATCCCATCCCCACCCCAGCCATGGCAGGGACACCTCCCACTGTCCCAGGTGCTCCAGCCCCAGTGTCCAGCCTGGCCTTGGACATTCCAGGGATCCAGGGGCACCACAGCTGCTCTGGGCACCTGGGCCAGGTTCCCTCACAGGGAGGAATTTCTTCCCAAATGTAATTCCCTTGGAAGTTTTGTGGATTCTCACCCACAGGATGTCTTTAAAGGAGAGTTTGACCTGTTTGAATCGCCTGTCAGGTTTTACAGCCAATTCCAGGTGGGTTTAGTGCTTATCCTGGACTTGGGCTAAACTCACATTTTCTGCAGATGGACATGGAGGGTTTATCACTGGTGCTGGAAATACCTGAGAGAATCAGCCCTGCAAAACAATCTTGCTCACTGATTATCCTTCTTTTATTAAAAAAAGTTTCTTAGGTTCACAAGCCTCAAATGAACCTTTGGAAGACTTGGTGGAGAAAATAATTAAAGCACCAGGAAAAAAATGGTGTTTTGGGAATCATAATGTGAATAATAAAAACAGGGCAATCATTTGCAGTTTGGTATGTGGATTTTATCACTTGCACCACATTCTTTTAAATTGGCTTCCTTCAATATCAGCCACCCCCTGGGGAGTAACAGTGTTTTAAAAGTCATTGTGTAATGGTCAAACTTTCATTTCCTTTATAATTTCTCACTGCTAGAGCTTTTCTACTTGGTTCCCTCAAACTCTTCAACAAACTATAAAGTATTTTGGAATCAATTCTTGTATTGAGAACCTTGAGGTCCATGTGCTCAAGAGCTGGGTGTCTGATGGCCAGGAGACAGGATATTGTTCAAGGAAAGTCAGCAGATATTGAATTTCTGCAAAAAAATACAGATCAAACAGCTCTGTGAGCTCCAGGCTTTTCTTGGTGCATCCCACACATCACTGCTCTTATTTACTATAAAAAAGGCCAGATTTTCATCCTCTACTTTCATTTATTTATATTTTACTATGTAATAATTCAATATAATCTGAGATTTGAATCCTTGAGAGAAACTTAAACTGCCTCTGTAATATTCTTGACCAAAGTTTGGAAATGGCTCCAGCATTACTGTAAGATCCTCTGGAAAGTCAATTTTAATTTCCTCTCTTGCAGGTAAAGGATAAATGACAGTTCTCTTGTATTAATTTCTGAGTAAATTTATTTCACTGAATTAAAAGGTTTTAACATTATTAGAACACAATACTGTCTAATAAAAAGGAAAGGATTGTTGGGGGTTTTAAGGACCTCACTTTAATCTCCTTGCAATAACCACCTCAAACATATGGCTACGGTTTATTAAAATACTGAAGAAATGTTGTATTAGAGCAGCTGAACATAAAAGTATTGGTTAATTGGGCTACACCTCTGGTGTCCTACCAGCCTTATCCCTTTTATCTCAGGCTCAGGAGATATTTATAAAGACAACTCTGCATTTGATGCTTTCTTTTTCTTTCTTTTCTTTTTTTTTTTTTTTTTTTTTTTTAATGCAGGCTAATAATTAATCTTTTAGAGGAAAGCAGAAGATGCTTCAGATGCTCTGGCTCTGTTTGCCACAGAACCTAAATCTGAAGGTCCAGGACCTCAATCCTGCAGATGAGAACAGTAAATGCAAAGGCAGGAAATGCAACCCCAGCATCCCAAAGGCCCCTGGCAGCACTAAACAGGACACAGCACAAATCTGGGCCCTCTAATTGGGGTGAGTTTCCTCCTGCAGCCTCATTCCAGCCAGCTGGGAAGGCTGGAGGGCATTTCCAGGGCTCTGCCCACTGCAGGCTCACATTAATTATCCCCGAATTAATTCTTTGGGGAACTGGAGAAGATTATCCAGGAAAACTTGGAAAATTTGGAGCCTGAGTTTACAAAGAATCAGGCACAGCCCAACATTTAATCACCCAAACTCCAAGCACTGACAATATTTCTGGAGCGATTTCAGCCCCTCACCACTGCTAAACTAGAAAAATGCTCTTCTGCTACTTGTGCTCACAGGAAGGGATTGAAATTTCAATGATTTCATGTCTGATGGTCAAAATTTTTCCATTTTAAGGGCCATCTATTTCTATTTATGGAGCTTCCACTGGCCAAAATGAAGTTAGAATGCTCACAACCCACTCTTCCTGCAAGGCCTGGAATCAGTTGCAGAAAAGACTAAAGGATTTACAGCCACAATAAATCAGTTTGGCTTTTTTTCCATTGAAATCATAAATAAAACAGCCAAAATAACAATTAGAAAGTAATGGAGTCCATCAGCAAAAGAATTACATGGCTGGTAAAGGTCGCTTGCAGTTATTTTGAGCCCTGTCAGCCAGTTTTGGCCCCATTTAGTGTGATCTGTTTGTTTTGTATCTCTCTGGTTTTTAATCAGTCATGCAGTACCAAGTCAGATGTTTTATAGAAGGCTGTTACAGGACATTACCATGGTTATCAACAAAATTTGTAATCTCATTCAGCAAAAAAAAAAGCAGTTTTGACAAGATCTTCTTTCCCTAAGCCCACATTGATTGGCATTAATTAGGTTTCCACCGTTAATCCTTTATTAATCAAATTCTCCACCAGCCATTCCAGGCCCGGTGTCAATCTGACAAACCTGCAATTACCAGGGTCACCACATCTCACTCTTTGAAATACTGGAACAACATTTGCTTTTCCCAGCCTCCTGGCACTGCCCCACTGCTCCCAAACTCCCTCAAAAATTCACAAAGGCAGCTGGAGGAGCTGAAGCGCAGCTCACTCTTATCAGGAACTGCAAAATTTGGCAGTTTTGGGGAGCACTGGGCAGGCTGGGCTTTGCTTTCAGCTCTCCTTGGTCACAGGTTCACAGCACTGTGTCAGAGGTGCAGTTTTGGATGATTAAACCAGGGCTTTGCTAAACAGAAGGCAAAGAGGAAGAGAAAAGAAAACAGAAATAAGGCAAAAAAGGAAAGGAGATGTGAGGCAGAGCTGAGAGCAAACCCAAATGTTTGTTCCCCATGGCCAGGTGTCCTCATGGGCCATGGCAAGGGGAAGAGCCCTGTGGTGCTGTTCAAAGGAGTCCCAGGATAAAGGAAGAGATGAGAATCGTGACTCCATGTTTCAGAAGGCTGATTTATTATTTTATGATATATATTATATTAACAGAAAATGATGTATTAAAACTATACTAAAAGAATAGAAGAAAGGATTTCATCAGAAGGCTTGAAAGGACTAGAAAGGAATGGAATGATAAAATCTTGTGACTGACCAGAGAGTCAGACACAGCTGACTGTGATTGGCCATTAGTTAGAAACAACCACATGAGACCAATCCTAGATGCACCTGTTGCATTCCACAGCAGCAGATAACCATTGTTGACATTTTGTTTCTGAGGTCTCTCAGCTTCTCAGGAGAAAAGATCCGAGCAAAAGGAGCCCTGTGGCTGTTGCAAGGCCTGGGGCCATTCCACTCATCCCTCTCTGGGGTTCCCAAACTCCCTGAAGTGGCATCAAGAGCTCCAGCTCAGCCCTCACCCAGAGCCTTGGGAACCAGGGTCTGCACAAAGTCACTCCACACAAATCCTCACTGGACTTTCCTGAAGCTTTAAAAAATACCTTGGAGTAGTTGGCACCGTCCAAGTGAACCATCATCCAAGTGAAAAGTACCTTGGAGTAGTTGGCATCATCCAAGTGAACCATCATCCAAGTGAAAAATACCTTGGAGTAGTTGGCATCATCCAAGAACCACCAGCTCTGGGTGGTTCATCCACTGTGGCAATAGGACACGAAATGAACACGCACACGTTGAGATGTTTAAGGTAAAAAGAGAGCAGTTTATTTTTGAACTCTAATATTTATAGACTTTCAAAAGTGACCATGAATTGGAGGATGAAATTGCTGTTTCTCTAGCTGCACTGGTCAAACCTACAGTCTATTGATGCTCTCTTCTTCCAGAAAGGAACACAGAACAACCATTATTTGAAAAGAGCGTGAGAAACTCCATTACAGAAATGTAAACACCAGAAGAACTTTGGAAGAACAGGGTGACATTCCATGGTGACAGGGTGGGGGAGGACAGGGGCAAGGCCACAGTTGTGACATTTTCCCTTTTCCTTGGCCAAAGCTCTACAAGATACTCGGGATTCACTGGGGCTCAACCCCTGTATTTGCAAAGACTCCTGAACACAGAGCTGGATAACAATTCCATGATTTTCTGACCCTCTTCTATTCTCTTGGACTCACACAATACTTCCAAGCATGGGACATCCCATTTTCCCATTTATTATCTTAGTGTATCTTATTTTCTATTTTTTGGGCTAATTTTGACCATCTCATTTTGTCTTCTCCCAAGCTGCACCATTCCACAAAGCTGGAGAATTTATTATATTTTCATCCCTAGCACATGGTCTAGATAATTCTGCCAGCCAAGTGTTGGGGTTTTTTCCAAGAAATCCTTTTTGTCTTAATGGTGGAAACTTATCTTGGAATAAGATTAATATTAATCTACAGAAAAGAACAAGATAAAGATAGATTTTGCCTATTAAATTTAAGAATGACAATCAGTTAAGTGTCTCCTAAGTAAGCTAAATTAAAATGAAACACCAAGAGAAGTATATATGACAGGCTATAGTGTATTAAATGGTTTCATTATACTCTGATATAATGGATAACAAATGGATTTGGAAATTGATGCAATGTTTAGAAAAAAGGATTCCTGAAGAATTGCAATAAAATTAGGCTGAATTTATGTCTCCACCATTAAATTTTCACTGCCACCTCACCATGTTAGCTGTGGGTTTTAATGTCTGTTTATGTGCCTCTTTCGGGCAGAATTTGAAATTAGTTATCAGTTATCATGGAAGGAATGCTTAGGAATAAATCCATATTAAATTAAATAAAAAATTGGGTAAGCAGCATTTGTAATACTAGTAGGGAGAAAGTAAAGGCAGAAATATGTTTGTATTACTAATGAACTAATTAAATTAGGTATTAATGTAGCCAATATGCACAGAGATTGTGCTGCTTTTTTATGTTCTAAATAATTTTTCTTGCAGCACAGACCTGTTAGAACATTAAAAAATTTTAGTGTGTTATGTTATACCTGAAAAATCACCATAGATTCAATTTTTTCCAATAAATTGTACTTCTGAACCAATTTAAAATTCTCCATGAAATCTAAAGATAGATTTAAAATTTATTAACTGCAGCATAGAAGGACATAGGGCAGATTAAAAAAAAAAAGTGCAATTTAACCTAAAGTATTATTAGTAATAACACAGCAATCAATCACCTCTCTTATCTACTCAGATGGCTTTAGATTTTATCATTTAAAAAGCCCTGGTGAAGGCAAATCCTGCTGAGCTGAGCACTGCAGCAAGGACCACACTGGAATTTGTTCCTTCAGTGATGCCTCAGGTTTAGATTTTATATTTTCACATTCTGAGCTGCTTTATTGTGTGGGTCTGGGATTCACATCAGGGCATGGTGAGCTCTGTGCACAGAGCAGGGAGACAAAACAATTCCTGCTCCAGCTGGGCACCAAGGACAAATGATCCCAATCTCAGCCCAGGAGCACAAACCCCGTGGGCTGGAGAGAGAAAAACAAGCAGGGTGGGACTGCCTGGGCTAAAGCTGGGATGGGACAATGAACTGCAAGGTGCAAATGGAGCAGAACTGATCCCAGGGACAGAGCCCGTGCCCCTCGTGCATTTTGGGGCCAGTTTGGTTCATCTTGGGCTCATTTGGGTCCATATTGGGTTCATTTTGGGACCATTTGGGTCCATCTTGGGTGCAGCCCTGGCTGGGCTCTGGTGCTGCCCAAGGTGCATCCATGGAGGAGATCCTTTGAATAAATCCCTGCTTTATTCTGGAACTCCATCCAGCCTGCTCAGGGCATCAGCAGAGCCCAACTCAGCAGCTCCTCCTGGAGTAGCTTTGGTTTAAGACAGACAAAAATCAGGCTGGGAGAGCTGGGAATGCTCATCTGGAGAGGAGAAGCTCCAGGGAGAGCTCAGAGCCCTCCCAGGGCCTGAAGGGGCTCCAGGAGAGCTGGAGAGGGACTGGAGACAAGGCCTGGAGGGACAGGACACAGGGAATGGCTTTAATATGAAGGAAAGTAATTTTAGATTGGATGTTAGGAAGAAATTCCTCTCTGTGAGATGGAGAGACCCTGGCACAGGTGCCCAGAGCAGCTGTGGCTGCCCCTGGATCCCTGGCAGTGCCCAAGGCCAGGCTGAACAGGGCTTGGAGCACCTGGGGCACTGGGAGGTGTCCCTGCCATGGCAGGGGTGGCACTGGATGGGCTCACAGTCCCTTCCAACCCAAACCATTCCAATATTCTAATAAATTGGAGATTCCATATTTTACAAGGAAAACTTCAGAACCTCTCAGCTCCCTCCTGCATTTTAACATAACATGAACAATTACAAGAATTGTTAAAGCCAAGTAAATACTTGAAATCCACAATGTGATTTTGCAGCAATTTTAGCTCTCTTCCAATAGGCTGATAGGCAGAAGAGGTTTTTGTTGCTCTGGCTACTGTTCTAAGCACTGCCTGCTGAGTAATTCCAAGGTCACAGCAAGGAAAGTCAAATAGAAAAACTGGGATGGGGAAAAGGCATCAAGTGGGAATAATTTTGGTTTCCTCTGCAAAGAGCGTAAGGGGCTGAAGAAGCCCAATGAATAAATGTAGTTTTGGCATCTGTTGTTTTCTCTATTGCTTTATTCTTTCCAACATGCCAACAATAGTGTCAGAAATTGAGGAAATTCAGAGGTCACAACAAAACTAACCTGCAAAAGAGATTGCAATCTGAATTATCCGGGGGAAAGGAAGTGGAGCAGAGCTGTTGCCAGCAGTGTGGAACAGAGAAAAGCAGCAGAAAGGAAAATAAACAAAAAACCCTTTAACATCCAGAACCCCTCAGACACAAGGTGTAATTCAGGTGGTAGCACTGAGCAGGGCCAGCAGCCCAGGAGTTTGGCAATGTCAGCAGAGGTTGGCAATGTCACCAGCCCAGGTCACAGGCAGGTGCTCTCAGGGGCTCTTGTTTGCCAGGAAAATCCTCCCAGCTGTGCCTCCAAAGTGAGTTTTGCAGCCTGCCTGCTCGAGCAGTTTAATCAATATTTCACTTTGATGTCTGTGTTACACAGGGGCTAAAATGACATTTACAGGCAGCCCAGAAGCCCTGAACTCCTGCAATCACCCCAACCATCTCCTCCCTTGGTTTTCCCCCCTAGCTGAGTGTTAATAAACACCAGGATTAGGGAACCAGCACTGAAACATTCCTAACTCATGGAAACACAGGAGGAACTGGAGGCTGCTCCTATTGCTGGAATCTGAATGGAAAGACCCAAAATAATCAGAGACTTTGTAATTCTCAATTCCTTTGCTTTTCCTCTTGTCTCCTCTGTTACCTGGACAGAGCACAGAGCAGTCACAGCCTGGCACATCCTGTCCCATCAGCACTTCACTCCCAGCCACCAAAGTGCTAAATCAGCTCCGTTCACAGCCTAGGAATTTTCACCAGGAAATTCACATTTCTGTGGAAGCTGCTCCAAAAAGGGAAGCAAGAGTGGCAGGGTGGGCCAGGCAGACAAGGCAGCAGCACTTAAAACAGCCTGCTTGTGATTAATATATTCCATTTTTGCTGTGAGGATTGCTGCCCATGAATGTGTCTGGCAAACATGATGTGACAGGCCTAAGGAAGCATCCAGACAAGTTCACCTATTCTTAGCTCAGTGTACAGCAAACTTCTGTTTGGAGGCAAGGACTCATTTTCCAGATCACATCTGAGCATTTTTAGGATAATTGAGACAGCTGTTGGTGAAGAAATTGCTGTAGCTTGAAAATCACTTGATGCTGTAAGTAAGCTGCTCTTTCTGGGTCCTTGTGAAGGAGAGAGGAAGAGCCCCCTAATTTATTGTTCAGCACATGTTTAGGAGCATTTGTAGGAAGTTTTTTGGTGTTGGCAAGTTAAGAGAACAGATTTATGGGGAAGGAATGAGGGGAGGGTTTAACAGGTTTCCCTTTCTCACTATGACTTACTACAAGACCTCGAGTCTTCACATGATTGTGGAGTCAAGTGTACTTTTCTCCTTCCCATCATATGATCACTGCTACAAACATCCCTATTTATGAGCCCTTCAAGTGAATCCAAGTTGTGAGCAACCTTTTTTTTTAATTTCCACTCATAAGTGTCGAGATGTGAAACAAGTCCCTTTCTCAAGATATGAGCACACAGAAATGAGAAAGCAGAGCAGACCTGCAGCCCCTGCCCCTGTGTCTTCTCCAGCTTCTGGAAAATGAGGTTATTTTCGTGTGGCTCAGCCTTGAGCACACAGACAGGTTTCCAGAACACATAAAAAGGTTTCCTGAACACATTTTCAGTGTGGAGCCTGCACAGCAGCACTGCTGGAAGGCAGGTGGCACCAGGTTCTGTGCCCAAGCCCTGAGCATGGCATCTGAATCAGCCAAAGAATCAGAGAATGGTAAATCACAACTGCTGATTGAAAAAATTATCCAAAATGTTTCACCAAACTCTCCTATAAGGTGCAGCTACAGCAAGTTGAAGTCTAGACTTGGTCCTGGTGCAGAGGAGAAACATTTTACTTTCTAGCAGGATGACATCCAGCTCTCATAAGATTTTGTCTCCAAAACAAAATATCAAGTTTTGATTTATTGGTTGACAGAATCCTCCTCTCTGTCCAGTTGTCCATCACCAGCTAAATAAACATTCAAACCATCTTGTAGTGCACCTTTGCCACACCTACAGGACCAATGCCAGGCAGAACAAACCCCATTATTCTTATAATCATTATTTTCCTGTGCCTGGAACACACCAGGGATCCCTGGCACAAACTACACCCAGGCAAGCAGGAAATTCCCTTTAGGGAGATGCAGACCCTAAACCTGCTCTCAATGAAGCAGCATCATGGAAAATTAATGAACTCTCAGCTGATGTTTCTGCATCCACACATGACTGGCAAAGTTCACAGATGGCTCCTTCTCTGTCAAGGCCCAGTGCTGCCATTTGAAGAGGTTTTTTAATAATAAAATGGCTTTTTGAGTAATTGACATTTCCCTTTGCTGTCAGAATATACACAAGCTGGGCTTTGCACCTAAATCTCTCCTGAAATGTGTGCAGGGGTGGATTCCCTGCTTTCAAACTGAAAATCAGGTTACTGCCTTGAGTGCTAGCTGGAGTTCTGATGAATGTTTATTTGGCACCATGTTCATACTGTTATGCACAAGTGCATAGAATTAAAATAATAATTTCTACTTGATTTCATGCTTCTCTGGCTTAATGGTCTCCGATGGTTTTTAGCAGATCCATTATACATACTTAAATATAGAAAAAAACCTGCTGCATGGAAGGAAAAAAAAAGTATAAACTTGTGATCAAATTTACTCCAAAAAAAGTTGGAAAGAAAATTGCAAATATGACTTTTGCTAGGATTTTCCACTGGGTCTTTTCTGGATAATATGACACCTCAGCATTTGTAATAATCAGTGATGCCCCCAAACCAATTTTCTTCCTGTCTCTACGAAACCCTGACAGCTCCTGTTTTCCCTCTAAGTGCTGTTGAATGCAATTAGCAAATTGCTCAAGGCGTGATTAAAATGTCATTTTTTGGATCTGTGCCATCTCCAGGTCCTTCCCAAAGCCACTCACTACCTGCCCAGAGTGACCCTGGGCCACTCAAAGGTCCTGTCTGTGACCGTGTTCACAGGGGTCTTTGGATGAGGGAAGAGACGAGGATCTGACTCCATGTTTCAGAAGGCTTGATTTATTATTTTATGATATATATATATTACATTATACCTATACTAAAAAGAATTAGAAGGAAAAGGTTCATTTCAGAAGTCTAGCTAAGAATAGAATAGAAAAGAATGATAACAAAAGGCAGCTCTCTTGGACTCTGTCCGAGAGAGCTCGGCCTTGGTTGGCCATTAATTATAAACATCCAGGGCCAATCCCAGATGCTCCTGTTGCATTCCACAGCAGCAGATAACCATTGTTTACATTTCGTTTCTGAGGCCTCTCAGCTTCTCAGGAGAAAAAAATCCTAGCAAAAGGATTTTTCATAAAAGATGTCCGTGATATGGCAGAGGTAAAGGAATAAAGTAGAGATTCACTAAAAGGCCTTGAAAGATCATTAAGATTTATTAAAAGGTATTTATGAAAAGGATACACCTTGGGCAGTGCAAGAGCCTGGCCATGGCTCTACCCAAGATGGACCCAAGATGGACCCCGGGTCAGGAATTTTCACACTTTTATCAGTTTTGGTCCATTTCCATGTTGGGGTTCATTGTCCAATTCCAGCTCCAGGTGATGCAGTCCCACCCTCCCAGTTTGTTGTCCTTTGCTCTGGGGCTGGAAAAGGATTGTTCTGTGTGACTGTGAGGAGAACTGCTGACACTTTATATGGAGTTCAGAAATACATACTAACACAGTGCAGAATCTGGAAAATATGAGAGCTAAACCTTGAGGCATCACATTCAGCTCAGCTTCAAAAGAGCGGGGTCAAAGCAGCTCCAGTTCCCCTCAGAGCAATCGGGAGCTGCCAAAGGAAGTGCTGCAACTCCCCTGGCAATCAATGGGTTTTTGGTGGGAAGGCTCAGGAGGCTGTTCTGGGAAGGTTTAAATGTTTTTGCTCTCCCCACCATCCCCAGTGTGCTCAGCTGTTGTCACCTTCTGAAGGGATTGTTTGGTTTGCTTTGGGTTTAAAAACGATTTATTCGCTTCTCTCCATTCTCACAAACCCCGAGTTATTTTTATCTTGTTCTGCCTCAGGGGGATAAATTGATATTGCTTAACTTTGCAAGGCCTGTTTATGGCTCATTTTCTTACAGGATCTCACACCAGGAGAGCTGACACCCTCTGGTTCTGGCTCTGGGAAAGCACAGCTCAGCTCCTCTGGGCTGTGTGAACACACATCCCACATGGAAAATATTCCCCAACCTCTGTCCTTTCCCAGCTTCCTCACCAGCATTGTTCCTGCTGTGTCCTTCCAAATTTGGGCTGAATTCCAGCAATATTGGTGTGTATTAGCTGCTAGAAATAAATCATGGAAAGAAATTTAAGGTTTAACCCAGCACTTGTTAGTCCAGCATTTCTCAAAATTCCATTTCTTCCCCAGTAAAAAGAAGAAGAATATGAGAATTTATCTGGAATTTTCTACCATTGCCATGTTACAACCAGGGTAATATTGCAATTTTATCTTCATTGTCTCAATACAAATAATGATTAAAATTATTAAATAAATCTTAGCAAGGACATAGGATTTTCAGGACTTCTATGTGTGGTTCTCATGAAAGTGGAATAGATTTGGGCCTATCCCTGAAAGAATTGAATTTTGCATATTTAATTGTTACTACAGAAGTGTTTTTGTTTGATATTGTTCTGGCAAGTCTATATTTTAAAAGTCCTTTGATTATTTATAATAATAAACATTTTTTCAGCAACAGCTGGTCTCAGATCATTATCTTATCAAACACTATTTATTTACCCCACATTTTTAACCCTTGTGTGTTTTCTTTCTCTAGTCACAATATTTTATCTGGAAAGCAGTCAAGCTGCCTTTGGAAATCACTCATAGCACGTTAAGGTCAGGTGCTTTGGGAGCAGATTTTGGGTAGTGCTTGAGCACTGAAGCTCCACCACCTGCAGAATTCATGGTGTCCTCCCTCTCTGTCTGGTTTTCGGCTGTTTGAAGGGCCTGGAAAGGCCCGGGGTGGCCTTGGGGCAGCCCGCGTATCAAAGGACGAGAAGAGGCTTCAGTTCTTCTTTCAGTCTCTATGTTTATTAATTGTTTATCTAAAAGATTTTCTTTCAGCCTGACAGAGCTCTGCTCAGCAGCCAGCCATGAGCACACTCCCTGCCCTCCGGACAGCCACCTATCTTTATACCCATAGTTACGTGTACAATATTTATCATTTTTCCCCAATACCTTTCACCCTTATTGCCCAGTGCACTTTTAGTAATGACCAATCCCAAAGTGCCACCATCACCACAGAAGATGGAGGAGAAGAAGAAGAAGAAGAAGAAGGACAGGACACGCCCCAATTCCTCCATCTTACTTCTCTAAACCCCCCTGTACAGAAATCCTAAACCCTGTGTGTCACCCTCTAATTAACCAATCCCTTCACCATTCACCCCGGTGAAACCCTCCTATCCTCATACAGGTGTCGTCTCCCGTGTAGGATCAAAGTCCAGCCACCAGACACTTCTGGCAACATTCCAGGACTCCCGAGCCCCCCAGGGGTGGTCTCGGTGACACCTCAGTCCTGAGGTGCTGAGATCCCACACCTCTCCATGGATGCTGGCTGCTCTCAGAGACAAGTGAGGGACACTCTGACCTTCCCACAGAGTTTTCACCCTCTGACAAAAGAGATTTATTGCACTGGCAGCTGGAGGCTGGGGAGTGATGGCAGGGGAGTCCTGCTCCTGGCACCATCAGGAAACATTCCCAGACCCTGAATGTCACATTCCTTTGAAATTTCTGACAGCTCCACATCCAGCACTCCATGGAGACGGTCTGAGGTGAGACAGGGATTGAAATAATCCCCACCGAGAGGCACAGAATGGGTGCTGGCTCTGCTCTGCTGTGTCTCTCTGGAAGCAGCTCCTGGGGAGGTTTTGGGATCCACCAGGGCCTGGGAGGGATGCAGAGCTCACTCAGGCACCATCTGCACCTGTGGGAAGAAACCCTGGGCAATGAACCACAGCTCCACCCTGGCTTTTGGGAGGTGCTGTCTTTGGCCCCCGGCTGGAGGGGACCTTACACCATTCATAAAACATCATGGAATCCCAGAATCACAGAACAGTTCTGTCACAACACAAGCCCACACCGCTGTTCTCAAGGTGAAGAAGAGAAGGGAAGTTTATTTTCTGACTCCAACATTTATAGATTTCCAAAAGTGACAGTGGATTGGAGGGTGATGGTGCCACCTCTCCAATGACACTGGACACACCAACAGTCCATCAAATTTCTCTTCTTCCATAAAAGAATGCAAAACAATGAGTTATTTACAGAAAATGTGTGAGAAAGTTCACTACAAGAATGTCAACATCAGAAGGATTAGAAAATCTTAAAAAATCTGTGAGACACAGTTCTAATTGGGAGGGACCTTAAATCCCATCCAGTGCCACCCCTGCCATGGCAGGGTCACCTTCCACTGTCCCAGACTGCTCCAAACCCCAATGTCCAGCCTGGCCTTGGGCACTGCCAGGGACGCAGGGGCAGCCCCAGCTGCTCTGGGCACCCTCACAGCCAGGAATTTCTTCCTGAGTTCCTAAAGCAACTTCCCTCACTTCATATGCCCCATCCCTTTTCAAAAGTCCCTCTCTATTCCCTGCAGGTCCTGAAAGGCTGCAACAAATTCTTTCCTTTTCTTCTCCAAGCCAAACATCCCCAGCCTTTCCTGATAGATCTGAGTTTTCTCCTGACCAGAGCAAAACCAGAAGGGAAAAGGGAGAAATAAAGCCATCCTTCAGCTGCCCAGGGTTAATCATGGGAATAGAGGAGATTTAAGTTCAAATCCATCCTCCTTATCTGAAGCAGAGAATTGAAGTTGACACCTCCCCTCGTCCCAGATCAGAGTGCATTAACCATGAGAGCAGAGAGTCAATCCCTCACTTTTCCTCCTCCTCCATCTCAAGCACAATTGAAGCTGACATTATTTAAACACAGAAGGAACTTCAAGGAACTACAGAGGAGATTGGGAGCATCCCAGGAGCTGGAGTGGCTGCAGAATTTTCTGTGGGAGCAGCAGGAAGGGCACCAAACCTTCAGATAAAATAGAAGATGGATAAAGTTGAGATAATATCACAAAGTGTGGGTGTAACTCGACATCTACTGAGTGTGAGCTGTATTTTCACTGACATCACACAGCTTGAACCAAATGGATATTCAATTTGGACTATTTTTTAATCAATTCTTCACATTTTTAACTGGGGGAAAAAAAGTGACATGAATTAAAGATAATAGAGGGATTGTTACAACTACTATTGATCAAAAAGCAAAATAAGTATTATTGAATAAATTACAGCCAAGGCATGACCTTCATCACAAGACTTTTTACCTGCTGTGTAATTTTCTGAATACATAATGCTTTTCAGAAATAGTTTAAAATATGATCATTTGAAGAGCCACCTGTTTTGAGAAGGTGTAAGCTAGCACGCCAAAAATTGCAGCCTTACATGACATTGAAGTCTCTGGGAGGTTCATATTCAAACAAACCAGAAAATCATTGAACTTAATTTCTTCTGGTCAGAGGTCATCAAATTTATAGAGCGAGAGCACAATAATTCAGGAGGGAATGAATTCTGAAATGCAAATCTCAAACGGGAGGTGAGAGGGCATTTTATTTTCCCCTTGCTGTTACAGTTTTGGGGTTTAAGCCTGGCTTCACCCCTCCATCCTTCAGCACATCTGCGTGTTTTATCACGAGAAACACTCACAAATGTGCTCCAGCTCTGGCTCCCATCTCTCAGCCAAACACACCTTGATGGGAGCTGCTCCAGTTCACACCATGGCACGTGCACACAGCAGCTCCTGCCAGAGGAAATGTCTGCACCTGGATTTGCAGAGAGACTTTTTGTGTTTGTGATCTCAATTAGAACAGGTTTGCTGGGCTGCCCCTGGGATGGATGGATGGATGGATGGATGGATGGATGGATGGATGGATGGATGGACGGACGGACGGACGGACGGATGGATGGATGGATGGATGGATGGATGGATGGAGCTCAGGAGCAAGCTCCTCTGCACGGGGGAAATGCCATTTGCAGCAAACATCAAAGCACGTTCAGCTGTTTTCCAAGTGACTGCTCGGCCTCCTCTCTTCCCTCTCATGTCACTCAGTCAAACCCTCACCCAGCAGTGTGGGCTGGGGCAGCGGAGGCAGCAGGACCCTCAGCTGATGGCATCCTGTTGGCTTTTGTTGCCAGCTCTTGTTTTCCTCTCCAGCCTCTGCTGGCTCTGTTCTCCAGCTCTGAGCGTTTCCTGCACCCAGATCCGCCCAGAGCCAGCACCAGAGGCATTGCACAGCATCCCCTGACAGCACAACGAGCTTTGGGCAGCCTCAGTTATTGGTTCCATACCCCAAATCCAATTTATGATGAGATTATTTTGATTCACAACACCTTGAGTGGGTCTATCACAGAGATGAAGGGCTTAGATGAAGACTCTGAGTGTGCACAGCATTGTTGGAGTTGGAAGAGCCTTCCTGTTCCACTGAGTGCTCCACAAAGACACCGTGACATATTTTTCTCTCAGATTTTAAGAAGCTAAAAGTAGAGGAAAAGTCAAAAAAGGCAGGAAAATCCAAGTCTCAAAGTAGAGAGTTTGTAAAGCTTTAAATGCATCCCCTGGGAATTGCTGTTCATCCCTTTTCTATAAAACCCCCAAACTTACAGACTGGTTATTTTATTGTTCTTTTATGCAAGAACAGCCTAAAGTACTCAGGGTTTGGGTTGGGTTTTTTTTGTTTTGTTTTGGGTTTTTTTTGTATTTTTTGGTAAGCACAGAAGCTCTGTTCCCTTCCCACCAGCACTTTCTTTAAATGAAGGCAAAGTCTGAAGCTGATTCATGCTATTTGTACTTGTTGATAAATCACATTCAGCAGCTTTCTTCTGGTGGCTCAGTGCCCCTAAACCAGTGAGGTGTCAGGATCTGCCATGGAGGGGATGCAAACCTCAGGGTATTGATACCTCCTGGCAACTACAAAAATCAAATGGGGGAAAATTGAGAATTCTACAGCATCCTGCAGACCAAACCCAGCAGCAGGGAGGCTGAGCCTGGCTGTCACTGCTGCCTGGGCCAGGAGTGATCTGCCTGGATCCTTCTTGCTGTTCCACATCTGAAAAATGAAGTGCAGTGGAGCTCTGTGGCAGTTCTTTGAGAGGGTGAAGCATCAGTCACACCGCTCCCTGAGAGCTCTGCACTTCCAAAAGCCTTTTGGAGTAGTCACCAGCCCTTTGAGGGACTGTGAATGCACTTGGCTGGTTTGAGCAGAGATATCAGCACACAGAATTACACCTTTAAATAAGGTATAACCTTCACAATCAGAGTGAACACAAATGTCAAAACATTTCAGAAAATAATTAATCGGAGCAGTTTCCTCGAGTTGCTAAGATGGATTTTGGTACAAATTGACTCACCTGCTTTTTTCCCTTCTGGCAAATCCACATTGTGCTTCTCTCTAACATTGTCTTTGCTTTTTCAAGAGCATATCAGATTTGATTTGAAAGTAGAGCAAACAATATATTTTTTTAAAGTCTTCATGTATATTTTATCCTAAAGCGATCTGTATCATTATTGATTGTTCCTGCAATAAGAAAGTTAATAGGATGAATTGCAAGTAGTTGCCATAGAAACTACCATTGGTCTCTTTCTCTTGGAGAGGAAGCACACAATTAATTTGTCTTTTAACCTACTTTATTGCTGCAAAGTCCATACAAATGCAGCAGCACAGGTCCAGATTCATTATACACTTCTGTGTCATTGTGCTCCTAAATCACCTCCTCAGATACACTTCTGAAAGTGTTTATTGGAAAGAAAGTTTTGATTCCACATATTTCCCTGCTGTTTAATTGGCCCTGGATGAGAGCAGAGATGGTCAGGGAAGGAGGATCCACTCTTCTCCTGCCATTCATCCAACACTCCACTCCCATGCCCTGCTCCTCTGCCAGCAGAGCCCTTTGGATCAGAGCATCCCTGGGGCAAAACCCATCAGCTCTACCTAAAAACTGAGGCCACACAGGATTAAGGGAATAAAATGCTGTTCTATTTATTGAAGGGCCTTCAGGTACATTTAGGGCAGACAAAGCCCCCAGGGGCTACACACAAAAATGGATGATGGGTCACAGGCTTTCACACTTTTATAAATTTGGTCCATGTGCATTTTGGGGGTGAATCTGCCAATTCCAGCTCCAGGTAATGAAGTCATTGACCCCAAGTTTGCTCCCCCAACTCACTTTTGTTCCCATCTCTGGGCCCTGAGGCAGTGAGGTGTCCTTGATTGCCAGGCCTGGAGAGGAATTGTTGTGTCTGCCCCAAATGGGAAAGCAGCAGCTCACACTGTACTAGAGTTTTGAACTAAAGAATTGCAGGATTACAAATAGATGAAAAAATACAAAAAGCAGAACCCTGAGGCGTGAGGGATGACCTGGACAATGGCACCGAGCTGCCCCTGTCCCTGCAGGCCTCAGGGGTGGCAGCAGTGCCGGGCAAGGCCGCGGTTCCAAGGAGGTGCAGGGGAAGCTCTGCAGGACATACTGGGGGCTCATCTTCCAATTCCAGCTCCTGCTAATGAAGTAATGCACCCCAAGTTTGCTGCCCCCAACTCCCTTTTGTTCCCATCTCTGGGCCCTGAGGCAGTGAGGTGTCCTTGATTCCAGGCCTGGAGAGGAATTGTTGTGTCTGCCCCAAATGGGAAAGCAGCAGCTCACACTGAGTGTGGGGTTTGGAGTTACACACTAAAGAACTGCAGGGTTACAGATAGATGGAAAATAGAAAAGCTGAAATCCTGAGGCATTAGGGCTGACAAGGACACCTTACAGTTTTACCCCAGATCTGCCCACAGAGCTGTTTGGGAGCTCATGCACAACATCTGCACACAAAACGACAAGAATGGTGGGGGAAGAGGAAAGCAGAGATCCCACAGCCCCTGAAATGCCCCAGAGGGGGAAAAGGCTGAGGGCATCCAGAGGAAAAAGGTGAATAAAAAATAACAGAGGGGTCAGGGAGTGGGATCCTCACAGGCACAGCTGCAAGAGGGGAATTTTAAGCAAACTCCTGTCAGAGGAGAGAGCAGAGGTAAATCCTTGTAGACAGGTAATTCATTTTTTCCACCTCCTACAACTTCAGCCCTCAATTTAAACCCTTATTAGATCCTGTCTGGACATCAGAACTTGCTGAAACGTGGCACAAAATGTGGGGTCTCTTTTTTTTTTTAATAGTTTATTTTTGGATCAGCTGATAGAATTGTTTGTTATAACCATGAAAAGTGAGATCATGCTTTTCTTCCCCTGTAAGTGCTGTAGCCAGAGCAGGGAACTTATGAGAAGAATGGCTTTTCAGAAAAACAGCCCAAAAGAAAACAACATGAAACAAACAACTGAGGATTTAAAAACCTTAACAAATGAAGTGGAATTCAGAAATGAAAAAAAAAAAAATCTGAAGATTAGTACATGAAAGAACAGTTGAGGTAATTAAAATAGGAATACAAAAGTGAGATTTTATTTTTTTAAAAGTGTGGAGTTTTTTCCCCCTCTCCTTTCTTATGAGTGTGAAGTGAACTTTTGTTTTGCTTTTTAAGAGAAAGCAGTGGCTGATCTATTCATGTTTGTTGACAAAAGCACTTCAGCTCAAGGAGGAAGAAAGGCTTGATGGAAAAGAGGTGTCAGTCACTTCCCACAGCAACAGTGCTGCCTCTGAGAGGGAAAGACAATAGAAAAACACTTTCTAAAAGGACTTGCATCCTGAGAGGCAATAAAACAACCACCCCAGACTCAATGCTCCATAGAAAACTGATTTTCAAGAGAATGATTCCTCTCATTTCAGTCCTTCAAGGTCTGCCTGTGTATCTGTGGAAGAGAGAAGAACCACAGCCAGGCCAGGCTGTCCCAGACCTGCAAAGCCCTTGCCCCCATTTCCGTGTGTTTTAGCCACACCTGGCTCAGTGTATCTGTGTCAGTTGTGCCTTTAATCTCAGCTTTAATTGAGGATTTCTCATCAGCAGGATTAGATCTCTGTCTGCTCCCATTACCTTGTAAACACAAGGATAAAGTGAATTTAGAGAGAAGATTCCCAGCCTTTTATAGCCCCGGTAGCCTGCAGGCCTCATTCAGCTGTTTTCACCCACCCAAAGAATGCAGACACCTTGCCACAGGACAGCAGCTTTATTTCCTTTTCTGTGCCTAATTATTTTTCAGGAAGAAAACAGGGGTTTTTTTCCCCTCAGGACTCTGGTGCACCTGGAGAGAGCAGAGCCCGTGTGTTTGAGAAGAGGGAGCCTTGACTCTGTGGGGAATATGTGAGATGGCACCCAAAACCAGGACAAGCTTTTCAGAGCTTGGAAGCCATCCCATCCCACGGATCCCATCTCACCCCATGGATTCCACCCCATGAATCCCATTCCAACCCATGGATCGCATCCCACCCCATCCCATGGATCCCATCCCATGCAATCCACCCCATCCTATGGATCCCAGCCTATCCCATCCCATCCCATGGATTTCATCCCATCCCATGGATCCCATCCCACCTCACCTCACCCCATCAATTCCAGCCCATCCCATGGATCCTATCCCACCGCATTAATCCCATCCCATCCCACCTTATCCCATGGGTCCCACCCTATCCCATGGATCCCATCTCACCACATGGATTCCATCCCATGAATCCCATTCCAACCCACAGATCCCATCCCATGGATTCCACCCCATCCCATGGATCCCATGTCATAAATCCCAGCCCATCCCACCCCATACCATGGATCCCATCCCAACCCATCCCATGGATCTCATCTCAGCCCACGGATCCCAGCCCATCCCATTCTATGGAACCCATTCCACCTCACTCCATCCCAAGGATCCTATCCTATCCCATGGATCCCATCCCATTTCCAGAGCTCAGCTGCAGCAGCTGACTCAAACCCCACTGGGATGGGGATGCCCCAAACCCCTGATCCCTCTCCAAGCTGTGCCCCACATCCCATCTTTCATTCCTGCATTCTTTATCTCTAAATAATTCATCTGGCTGAGACAGCAAATCCTCTTTCTGCTGCTGGCAGCCATGCCCAGTCTGGGGATGTTTTTAACATCCCCCAGTTCCTCCAGCCTACAGGAACAGGAATTTCCACAAGAGAAATCAGGGCTTTGTATTGTCACCATTATTTCTGCATTTAGGCCATAAATGCTGCAATCAAACATGTAGATTATCACTGCATCTTCAATCCATGGCTGCATTTTAGCTGCTCCACATCTTTCAGTTATCAACTTTTTGTGTGTTATCAAAGAAGCTTCCAAATTAGAAAAAGAAAAAAAAAGTCCTTGCTCCAGCGTTTTTTTAATTATGAGGATATTTATTCAGGTTTCCCCTCATGTTTCTTTTGTGTACCCCAGGCAGGTTATTTATGAATACCAAGGGACTGGTTCTATTTTTTCTTGCCCCTGTGGGTTGTGATGTCAGTGGAGTTATTTTGAATAACCCTATTATAAAATAGGTCAGGATCAGGTACTTTTAGTGGATGAAGAGTGTGGTGATTACCCCTTATTAAAATTTCCCATTGAGCTTTATAAACTTTTGCAATGCATCAGCAGAACTTGTGATGAAAGCTCTAAAAACCAAAGCTTTAGTCATTATTATTATTTATACATTCAATGCTTTGGTGTTATCCATTGCCCTGCAAATCTCATTTCATGGTCTGGCCTGAAGGGTTGGGGGCAGTTGTATGATTTGGTTGTTTTGCTGGACTCTCCCAACATCTCCTCCATTGGAATTCTTCACCATTAACTTAATTATATAAAAATTTCTACTCTAAACTAATCTAAAAGTGCCACCATCACAGCAGAAGATGGAGGCCAAGAAGAAGGAGGAGAAAGGCTGGACACACTCAGATCCCTCCCATCTTGCCCCCTGAACCCCCATTCTAAAAACCCCAAAAATCTATTTTTCCACTCTGTAATAAATTCACTATAATTTTACTTAAACCGTCGTGGCTTGTAATTCTTCATATAAGGTTGGTAGGAAAAAAAAAGGCTAAATCAAAGGCACAGGGATCCTGGGTTCTGTGCCAGGGTCTCTGAGCCCCCTGGGCAGGGTCTCAAGCCCTCCAGGGCAGCCAGAGGAATTTGCTGAGTTCCAACGTGGCTCAGGGTGTCTCGTTTGTAAGAGAGAAAGCTCACTTGCTCATCTTCGTGGCAAATTTCTCAAACAAAGGCCAGTAATTAACCCCAGGAGATTGTGCCTTTTCCCAGCTCCTCCTGGAGGGCACTGGGAGCTGCCTGATTGCCAAATCAAGCCTGGATACCTGAAATTACGAGCAGAGCACGTGCAGGAAGGTGGCAAATATAGCTTTTTTAAGACCTTGTATTTCTTGCAGCGAGGATGACAAAGCTGTGTGCTCCCACTAAGGAGGAGGTGGAAGGCTGGAAGCCTCCCTGGAAGTGTGCTGCTGCTGCCTGTGCTGCCACACACGTTTGGGATCATTATTTGGCTAATGACATTAATGAATTTGTCCAGCCTGCTGCAGCAATTCAGTTCCATCATCATTCTGTTCTTTGGGAAAATGTTAAAAGCATAAACTGAGAGGGAAAAAAAAATCAAACTGATTTCCCAGCCAGAGAAAACTATTGCATCTAAATTGTACATTAACTGGGCTGTGTTCCACACAAAGGAACATGAACTTCTGCTGCACCATTTTTTTTTCATATTCAAGATAATTATGTATTTGTCCTTGCCTTACCTTGTTCCTTTTTTTGCAGCTCTAGTTACTTTTTTTCTAATAAGAACTCATTTAAATGCTCAGATTAACAAAAGGACTGGTCAATGTGATAGGTTATTAGAACAAAATCAGCTGCTAAATCCTCCTCTGCTGTTAACTGATTCCACTCCAAATGATGTGCAGCAGCTGAGGGTTCAGCCCCAGAGCTTTTCTGGATGAAAAAATGCCTCTGTGTCTCACTGCTGTGTCCTTCCTGGGTGGTTCCTCACCTGGGTCTCCCACTGGGGTCTATATTTAAACTCAGCCCTTGGGTCCTGATCTGGTTTGACTCTGCTGAGGGAGAGGTGGTTCCTGCCTTGGCTGTGACCCTGATTCAGCTGGATTGGCTGCTCCAGCTGCACCTTGGAGCTGCTTTGTCGCCACATGTTGGTTTGGTGCTCTCTCTGACCCTGACCCTGCCCTGCTCAGGGGTGGCTCTGGGAAGGGAAAAGCTCCAGACTGTGCAGGAATTCCCACCATCAGCCTGTTGGGAAGAACCCAGAGGCTCCTTGGAGTGGGCTGCTGAGGGAACTTTCCAGCCTGAATGATTCTGTGTTGTGGAGGAACCCTGTATTGATGGGCTCTGAATTATTTTTTAATTTTTTTTTTTTATGTCTTAAATGAGGTACAGGAAACAACGTGAGTGTCAGTGCTTACTGCTCCTGCTTTTGCACCAGAAGTCCCCAGGTTTTAGAGACATTTGAACACCTGTGGGTTGCTCAGATGGTGACTTTACACCACTCTCATCACTATAAAAGTCTTTTACCCTTCTCAGGCAGCATTGGACAGCAGATTTCCTTGTCCCCTCTTTCTCCCTGGGGCTGGCTGCACCAGGTGGCATCTCCTGTGCTCCTCTTGCTGCATCTCTGCTGGGAGTGTGGCCTCGTTCCAGGGGTGCTGTTTGTCAGCAATCAGCAGAGCTCTTGTATCTCCAACAATGGAACCACGGCAACGCAGCCCTGCACAATAGACTCTGCAAAAAAAAAAAAAAAAAAAAAAAAGGCAGATTATCAAGTACAAAACCCATAATAATCCTGCTCTAATTCCACAAGGTAAATTTGCTCACGTCTCTGAAGGACAATAGGATTGTCATGGCATTTGGGGAAAATAAAAGCAGCTCTAATATTGCATGAACTTCCTGCCTGTTTTGCTTTTTTTTTTGTACCTTCTGCTGGTTTGTCTCGAGACTGCTGCAACAAATCCTGCGTCTGAGCAAATCACCCAACGTGATTAGACCTTGGATTCCTGCTTGTAGATGAGCCTAGAGGAGAATGTCCAAGATCTTTGAAGCTGAAAATTGAAAAATGAATAGCAGAGGGAAGCCAGATCTCAGAGCTCATGTACAGCACTGCAGAATGCTTCACAAAACTCCTCAGTAATTGCACTTAGCACATCAGCTGCTCTCGGGGTGATGCCTCACCCCTTACCTTGTCACTGGTGAAGCAGGCAGGAAAAACCAACTCATAAGCATGTTTTAACCTCTAAATTTCACTCTACCTGTAAAACAAGAGGTTGCATTAACCTTTGCGAGGGGGAGTAATAGCTGGTAATTTATCTGTGCAATTTGAGGGAAGCACAGTTCCATGGGGTGATTACTGCAATAAATAACTGGAGTAGAACACCCTTGTCCTGACATAAACCCAACTTCATTTTCGCCAATCCTCTGTGTGGGGAGTGGAGCTGGGAGGGAAGGAAGCTGGAAGGGAAGCACTGCAATTTCCTCATGGAAGCCAAGGAGATGGGGAGACGAGGATTTAAGACCCAATAGATGAGGCCCCAGTTTTTCCTGCAGTAACATCAGTGTGTTCCCATTGTGTTAGGACAAGCAAAAATAGAGAGGCAGTAGCAGAGGCAATATATGCTATTGTACAGGTAAATTGTTTAGGGCAAGAACTGTCCTTTAGTTTTATGGGAACATTACCTGGCACAACCTTGTTCAGCCCAATGAGTAGAATTTCCCTGAGCTGTGAGCCAAAGTGATGGCAATACTATTACACAGGTAATAAGAAGTCTATGACCTTTGATAAATATTTTTGGCTTAGCTTCATTTTAATTTCAGAATGTCTGTATGTAACAGAAACATCCATCAAGGCAAAACCTCCTTTCCAAGCCAGCTGAAATGTTGGTTCCCTCTGCCAGCCCTGCAGTGGGCTCTGCTGCAGGAGCAGTGTTTGGTTTATCTCTTTACTGGCCCTTCTGTAATCTATATTTTTTTCCCCACCTCTGTCTGTTGCTAAGCTTAATAAATAAAATCCAGGATAGCCCAGTAGGGCTATTCCAGGAGAGAATTTGCTGGGGATGTGGTGTGGAGAGGTTGCTGTAAAGAACAGTGGAGTCTCTTTACACTCTTTTCTCAATTCCCTACCATGACAGCACCTGGTTGTGCTTGGGAATTGGGATTTTGGCACAGCCAGGCTGCCCTCACCCAGCCAGTCCTCTTTTTTCTGGGGCTATTATGGGAGAGCTGAGGTGGCTGTGATTACTGTGCTTTTTAATGTTTTTTTTTGGTTTTTTTTTTTATGCTTAAAACCTAGCAATAACTATCTAGCAGCCTTATTCCACTGGCCTGGTGCCTGTGGCCATAATGAGCATCTCTAGCAGGGAATTGCTGCACACTGCAGATGAGGGAGCCTGTAGTTTAGTCCTCATCAAGCTCCTGGGTGTATAATCAAAGAGAAGTTGACAGAGAAATTAGAGTTGAATGCAGAAATGATTTATTGGTTTTCTTCCCACAGTGAAGAGTTTGGTGTTTTGGTTTTTTTTTTAACTTAAAGTATTTTCTTTGCTGAAAATCCAAATGTGTCATTCATTTTTTGAGTTTCTAACACCTTTTCAAACTCTGCACTAGGAGTTCTGGAAATATTCTAAATTAAGAAAATCAGACTCAAACTCTTGTGGGGTTTTTGTCAAGTGACTATTACTCAGACATGACCTACCTGCCAAATACTTCATGATTTTCTTCCCTAAAACTGCATTTCACAGTGCATGAGCTCTGCTGCAAAAAGCTCACCCGCCCCAACTGCCCACAGCCTCCTGAATTTCTGAGACAATAACACTTAACTCAGATATTTCAAAAAGAACAGACCTCTCCCAGCCCGCAGTGTGCAGATTCCACCTTTTCCAGCCAAATAACCAGCCTGGTCCTCTCAAGGATTTTTTGGGGGGGCTGAATTTTGTTTTCAAATGGAGATCAGCATGTGTGGGTGACCCAGTGTAGATCTGGATGGTGAAACCCAATGAGCTGTGGAGGTGCTGGGTGAGGAGCTGGTTAAGCTCCCCCAGTCTGGTTTTGTGGCCATGAGGGAGATTTAAATCTGTAATAAAATTGTCCCTTCAGGGATTTATCCATTAGGATTTCTCAGTTTTGTGAGTGAAAGGATTGCAGGAGCCTTACTGAGCTGTGTCCCTCCACACCCCTCCAGCTTCCTACCCAGGCAAACACAATGAAATTGGACAAATACATCAGAAATCTGGCTTAATGATGAGGGTTTACTTAGAGCAGCCCTCTGTTAGATGTGGAAATGTGGCTTTTTCCTTCAGGGAGCCTTTTCCTGTTGGCTGAATCCCTGGGTTATGATGTTTTGCTGTCACTCATTTCACCTTCTCTGTTTGAGATGATAAAATACTTCATCAAAGCCAGTAGGACTGCCAGTAAAAACTAGCACGATTCCATAGTTTATTATATAAATTCCAATATATTCCCGGGTTTTATACTAGATCTTCAGTTATTTTTCAATAGAAAGGTGTGGTCTGCACCATAATTATCAGAGAATTCCAGAATGGGTTGGAGGGGGCATTAAAGATGATCCAGTTCCAAGCAGGGACACCTCCCACTGTCCCAGGTGCTCCAATCCCAATGTCCCACCTGGCTTTGGGCACTGCCAGGATCCAGGGGCAGCCACAGCTCCTCTGTGCCAGGGCCTCCCCACCCTCACAGGGAAAAAATTCACTTTTCAGCAGGGATTTAATGAAAGCATCAACTCCATTTGTTTCTCCATAGCTTCCTATTAAAAAGCAAAATAATCAAGAAATCAAATCTTTCCTGGAAGGTTATTTTTAAGCATTTGTTTGTTGCTCTCGCTGGAGAGGTAAAACAGCCTTGTTTCCAATTATGGAATAATTTGTGTAATATAACAGGATTTCTGGATTTATTGTCTTGTGTTTTGTTTAGCTCCTGACAAAAACAGTTTGTTGTGAGGAGAAATAAATGCACGGTGCTGTGGGCTTGATGGGGATTGTTTTTGGGGAATTTTTGCCTGCTGAATTCACATTTTGTGCACTGCTGAATATTTGCTCTTGAAGGATTTAGGACTGAGGCATTAGAATTGGTGAGAAATGAGAGTGAGGGGTACCATGGCACCTGGGAATTTAACAATGGGGTTTGCACTGGGGAGGAGAAAAGATTGGCTGCTTTTTATTAAAAATCCTTGTCCAGGTGGTGAGGCTGCATGAGCTCAAATGCTGAATATTTCCTTCTGTTTCCCTGACACAAAACTGAATTTCACAACTGGTTTTTTTTTTTTTTTTGTTTTTTTTTTCTTTTTTGCTTCTGCTCAATCCCATAAATACTGCATGTTTTTGAAATGGAAGCTGTTCCATAAAGCTAAAATTAGTTTAGACACTGTCATACTTTAGGAAGGAATTCTGAGTGCTGCTCAGTGGAAGTGACATTGGGTTGTGCTGGAGTGAATGACTAGATGATGGTTTAAATGCCCCTCTGGAACATGAATACAGACATTTTGATTAATGTCTTTGTCATGGGCAAAGATTATTTAGTTAATGATTTGCAGTTTCCTTTGCCTGGCTGCAGGAAATGGCCAAATCCCTGGGTGCAAGGGAGGAACCAAGCAGCTCGAAGCCTTTGGGTTATTCATGTGCTCTCAGCACGTGCCCAAAGCTCCTCTGAGCCAGGCTTGAACTCACAGGGGAATAAAGCTCATGAAATGCCAAAAATAAAAATACATTGTATTCATATTTTGATTTATTGGGCTCAGAAGGCCAAGGTTATTTGGGAGGGCAAAAGCCATAACTACAAGTGTCCTCTCTGGAATATCCTTTTGGCCGTGTGGGACCAGCTGTCCTGGCTGTGTCCCCTCCCTGTGTGTCCCTCAGTGCCCTGGCCACCGTGGCAGCCCAAAAAACAGAAAATACCTTTGGATCTGTGCTCAGCAGCAGCAGAACCTCCTCCTTTATCTCCCTGTTTGCAAAGCCCTGAGAGGGGAAAGGGGCAGCCCTAGCAGCACCATGGGGCGAAGAAGGAGGACTGGGGCAGAGGGGATGGGGACAACTGTGAATTCTGGGCATTAATTTGTACTATTGCAAATTCACATTCTGTGAATTCTGTGCTTTAATATGCACTATTGCAAATAGTCATTCTGTGAATTCCGTGCAATAATTTGTACTATTGCAAATTCACATTCTGTGAATTCTGTGCATTAATATGTGCTATTGCAAATAGTCATTCTGTGAATTCCGTGCATTAATTTGTACTATTGCAAATTCACATTCTGTGAGTTCTGTGACAGGCTCAGGTGACAGAACAGTGCCACCAGCATCCTGCTGCTTCCCTCCAGAGGTTCAAACAGAACCACAAAACTTCAGTTGTGCAGTGCTAAATGCCTTTATCAGTAGGGATCTTAATGCTCACTTTTATCAGTAGGACCAGCTGTGATAATTCTGTGTGTGTGAAGGAGCAGCCCCGTGCTCGGTGCCATTTTTAGTTTCAAAGCTCATTTTGAACAAAACGTTTCCATGTTTACGTTGGAAATTCTCTGTAAGCAAATTCATTTCTCCAGCCCTGTTGTGTACAGCCAGTCCTCTTCTGTTCTAGATGCACATTTTATTTTTCTTCTCCTCCCTCTTCATTCTCAGCTTTCAGAAATGCAGAAATGGAAGCAGCCATTTGAGGTTTAAACAACTTAAGCAGTTACTTTTAAATTATCTTAACATGATCAAAAACCTTGCCAGATTTACCCTTTGGAAGGTAATAAAATAACTTTGAATAGAATGTGACCAGATAAAATGAATATGATTTTATTATTCATGAATACTTTAACCTGAATGCTTTAATGCCTACATCTCTCTATTATATTAAATAATGGGGAAACATAAAACTGTCACACTGGGATTTGCAGATTGATTTTCCCTATGGATTTCCCTTATGCTTTCCTATAGCTATCCCTGCTGCTGCTAATGGAACTATTCCTTGGATACCTTTTTCTAGTTATGTTCTCCCTCTGTTGAATACTCCAAGCCTCTTCCTGTCTGGTTGGGAGATTATTCTTCTTTTCACAGGGAACACACAAAAAACTTCACATATTCCTACCCACATGGGTACTCTTGTATCTCCCTTCTTCGGTATTTCTCTTCTTTAATTTTTTTAATTTTATTTTTCAGATGTTCTCTGGGCATTTTTTCCCCCAGACATCCCACTTGAGGGTATGGTTTGGGAGTGATGCTGGGATATTTAGGTGAGGCTCCCATTAAAGTTAATGAGACGTGTTTTAATGCCTGTGCAGTGTTAACAATACCCTTTAGTATTTATTGTCTGCCTCAGAGGAAAGGTCACTTTTTCCTTGCTCCTGGATCTTTGCCTTCTCCTTTAGACCTTGGAGGTCACTGAAAGGGAAGAATGAAAGAACAGGACCTTGGAAATCTTTTTTCTTCAGCTGCCCTAATTGTTCTGTAGCTCCAGTTCCTCTTGAGAAGGAGCTGCAGGAATTACAAACCTAAGCAGAGCATTTATCCCAAATTGCCAAAAGCACAGTGAGGGCAAGCTGCTGCTGAAGGAACACAAGATGAACTGTGGTGTTTTGTGCAGAAAATTCCACTAGAACCAGGAGGGAATGGCAGATTTCTGAGAAGGAACTTTTATCCCACTGTGTGCTTCCAGAGCCTGGCCCAGCAGGATGCTGCCTCTGGGCTGGGCACAGTTTGCTTGTGCCAATCTGGATAATTCATATTAACAATAAATATTTGCACAGGCACTCTGATTGCACAGCACACACCTCCACCTGTGTCCTTGCCTGAGGAGTTTTGGGTGGAAATTCTGCTGCTGTAGCAGCAGGAGGAGATGAGCACAGGTCTGAGCTGAGCAAGGAGAGAGAAAAGGGGAAGAACTGCAGCTTCAGAAATGAATCCCAGGGAATGAGAGTGAAATTCCAGCCCCTCCATCTGGGCTTGGGTTAGAGGAGCATCCAATTGATCAGGAAATTGGTATTTCTAAACACTGTTCTTAAATGCTCTAAAGAATAAATGTTATTTAAGTTCTTTGCCCCTCTGTCTTCTCACGGGGATTATGATATTTAAGTCTTGATAAACATGAGCTGAGAGCCTAAGGTGAAACAAGCAGTAAATGTAATCTTTGTAATGCAAGCAAGAGTCCAGCTTTAGATCCTTCTTTTCATTCATTTATTAGCCCAAAGGTGATCTCTGTTCTCTATTATGATGGAGTTTATGTGGTATAATGAGAAGTTAGCTATTCAATACAGCCCTCACCAACACTGCATTTTTTTCCTGTTTCTAAACCTCAGTGGAAAATGACATTAACCATTGTATTGAGCTGAAGAGCTGAAGTACAACAAGGTTAAAGACAGCTTTTGTACTAAAAGGAAAATGAGCCTGGGATTAAAATTCTAAAGTAAAAAAAAAGAAAATACATTGGATGAAATGAAACATTAAAATTAAATGACTAACATGGGTGGGTGAAGTTCAATATAAGTAGGAGTGTTTAAGATGAGAAGGCTTTTATCCAACAGTGAATTGGCTAATGATGTTGCTAATGTGGGATCCCAGAGCTGACAGCTTGTTTCTGAAGGCTCTGTCCTAATGTTGCTGCCTGGGGAGCTCCTGGAGAAAGAAGAAAGTGGGAAGGGGCTGTGTTTGCATGGAAGGCAGGCTCAGACATCAGAATCACAACAATGTTTTCCTTTTGGTGTTCCTTGAGGGAAAAAAAAAAATCTAAAACCACTGCCAGGTAAACTCAAATTGCCTGATGGAGAACATTTCCAAACAGAGAGCAATGCTTGCTGACTTTCCCTGGCAGCAAGGTGAGCTGGGATATTGGCCCATGTGGACAGAAGAATTTTGCCCTTTAGGCAGGGAAAGCACGAGTATTGCAGTGCAGACAGCAGGAACTAATTAATTGGTTAATAATGGTGTCATTAATATGCTTATTGCTCATTTCCTCGGTGGGATCACACAGGTGTTCCAGCCCTGAATAGCTGCAGTGCTGGGAATGTGCATGCCCAGAATGAGAAGTGTTCTGCAGGAGAGGAGCTGTGGCTCCATGGTGATGCCTCAGGATTTCAGATTTTCCATTTTCCATCTATTTGTAACCCTGCAGTTCTTTAGTGTGTCACTCCAAACCCCACACACAGTGTGAGCTGCTGCTTTCCCATTTGGGGCAGACACAACAATTCCTCTCCAGGCCTGGAATCAAGGACACCTCACTGCCTCAGGCCCAGAGATGGGAACAAAAGTGAGTTGGGGGCAGCAAATCTGGGGTGAATTACTTCATTAGCAGGAGCTGGAATTGGAAGATGAGACCCCAGTATGTCCTGCTGTAAGCATCTTTTCAATGCTTACAATGTGTCACTGCAGCTTTCTTTTTATTAGAATTTATATTTCTAAGCAAAGCCACAATTTTTGATCATTCTGAAAGTTAAGTTTGATGTCTAACAGGTCATTGTAAGTAATCTTAACACGCAAGAAGTTTGGAATTATCAGCAAGAAGCTGAGGATCAATATTTTTAGAGAGGGTGGAGATGGAAATGGAGATGGAAGGAAAAATTTTGAACCAGGTGTAACAGGAATGTAAGAGACTGATCTAACTGAAAATTGAGGGCAGTTAGGATCTTGGTTATTCATGTGTCTCCAGTTCTTATCAGAAGCAAAAAAGGAGATGCAGCCCTCTATTTTCAAAGTGTATCCATTAAATTTGTAGAGAAAACTGATCTCTCCCTTGGATTCTGGATATTTCCTTGACTTTGTGCCTTCACATCTACAGCTTTGTCTGGGGTCAGATTTGAGACTCCAGCAAAGAGATGTAACCAGGAGAAGGATTGAGGAATTGCTGGAAATGGATTTACCAGGCAAGTTTCTTAATTCCCTCAGTCTGCCTCTTTTCTCAAGCAGCAAAAAGGAGATTATTTTGCCCTTTCTTCTCTGCTTCTTAATGAGTGTAAATTTGCTGCAATGCAAACTTTTCCTGTGTCCTGAAAAGTAAAATAAGGACACACCTGCTACCCAAGAATAATAATAATAATAACAATAATTGCATGACTAATATAAAAGAATTGTTGATGAGGCCTCAGTGGAGTTAGCAAGTGATGAGGATGCTCAAATGAGCAGCTCTATTTGCTTACAGATCCCTGTGCTCCAACTTCTGCACTTCAGCAGTTGTTGGAGTGTTCCATGGGAATTTGGGAAGCACTTTTGGACTCATAAATGATAGGGAAAATGTCAGTCATGCTGAAAGATCTCCTCACTCCTCAGCTGAGAAGACTGGGTATTGATTTACACAAGACTGCATCACATTCATTTAGTTAGGTGTTCTGTGTGTTGTATTTTTTTTTTCCCCAAATCAATATTTTTTCCAATTTGGCTGCTGGTAACAGTCAGGCTGCAGCCCAGCATTCCCATGTCAGCACAGAAAAGCAGCCTTTGCTTTAATTTTCAAGAGCGTCTGGCCATCTTTGCCTCTTGCTTGCCCCATCTGAGCCCCATCCCCTGGCTGGCCAGAGGGAGCCTTAAATTTGATAAAGAAGTTGGTTACAATGCAGTCCTGCAGCTTAAATGCCATGACATTTCCTAGGCATTAACATAAGAACATTAAATTAAAATTCTGCCCCTCGGGGAGCGCAGCTCGGTGTGGCTGGGGAGAGTTCACTGGCTGATTCACTGAGTCTGAGTTTCAGCTGATTGCAGCTACAGCTCCCACGTTCCTTCCAGGGCTACACACAACCAGGAGGCAAATTCTGCTCTGAGGTGCCCTGAGACAGCTCAGAACCACAGAATGAACCAGGCTGGAAAAGACCTTTGAGCTCATTGAGTCCAACCCATGACCTAACACCTCAACCAAAGCATGGCACTGAGTGCCAGGTCTGGGTTTTGTTAAACCCCTCCAGGGATGGGGACTCCACCACCTCCCTGGGCAGCCATTCCAGTGCCCAATCACTCATTCTAATTTTTTTTTTCTAATTTCTAATCTAAGCTTTCCCTGGCATAGCTTAAGGCTGTGTCCTCTCATTGTTTTGTTTTGTTCTGTCCACCAGCACCCCCAGGTCCCTTCCTGCTGGGCACTGTCCAGCCAATCTGTCCCTGTCCTGCAGCTCTGCAGGGCTCATTGTGGCTCCTGGGGCTCTGCCTTGCCCAGGTGATTGATTGATTGATTGATTGATTGACTGGATTGATCTGAGCCAGGGGATTGATCTGAGCCAGGCTCCTGCTCCCACAGCCAAGAGCCCCTCCTGGATGGGGTCACTCTGCACAGGCCTCATTTGCTCTGGTGTGGCTGTGACAATGACATCAGCTCAGAGCTGTGCCCCACTGAGTCCCAAAAGGGCTGAAAATGAGTGAGGATGGCAGCAGGGCTGGGGTGGGGAGATCTGTGCTCAGCCCTCTGATCAAAGTTCGTTGCAATTAAACACACACATTCCTGGCTTTCCTGTGCAGCAATTCAGGTTCTAGAACCCCGTTAAACAAACACGCTCCTGGCTTTCCTGTGCAGCCATTCGTGCTCTAGAACCCTGTTAAACAAACACACTCCTGCTTTCCTGTGCAGCAATTCAAGCTCCAGAACCCTGAGCCTTGCCTTTAGCTGTTATCCACATCATCTCAGCACTGCTAAAGCTGGGATGGTGCTCCTGGAGTTGTTATGAAATAGGAGCTGTTGTTCTGCAGTAAATATAAAAAACTATAACTCGGGTTTTGATTAATCTTTCTCTGAAACGTGGAGGTCATCCCTAACTCCCAGATATTTCTATTCCCTGTGTATATTAATTTCTAGTAGCCTGGGGTTTAATACATATTTCTCTGTTTCATTTCCACAATTAATGGCTCTAAGACAACACAGATAAAAATGTAAATGAGCAACTCATCTTTATGCTTTTCAGCTCCATGTTTACAATTGCAGTTACAGTGAGCTTTTAAAACTGCCCAAACAGCTTTTCCTGCAGATATGAAAATTATGAAGTTACCCTTCTAAATTACAGATTTTAAAAATTGCTGTCATTTTAAACACCCATATTTTTTATGTTTATTGGAACTCTTTTGAGTATAAATGCAACACACTCTTTCTGTTTTGTGATGCAGAGTAATACATGATATTAGCATAAAGAGAAGCCCACGTACATATAAATTTTTTTTTTTCCTTTTCTGCAATCTTCTCTGCAAAGATTTTAGAGTAGGGACCCATAAAAGTGAGCATTTCTTGCAATGGTTTTCTCTAAATTCTCTTCCAGGATGCACTGCTGTGACAGCATCTTGGAATCAAATGTGAAAAAGAAAGTACAAGAAAATTGTGGATCTTGACAAAACCATGGGGCTGTTACAGCTGCAGCATAATGGGGGCACTGGGAAATTAAAACTTCCCACTTTTCCCTTAGCTGCATTTCTACAGCTGGCAGTGAGAACTTAATTTCTGATTATGTGTTAGTTAAAGAGCTAATACAGTTGGGAAGAGGCTGCTCTAGCAGGCAGATAAAGTTTCCATCCACCTTCTTGCAGCTAAACCAAGAATTGAACTGGGGCAAGTGGAATAAGGAGGTCATGAGCATTGCAAATGTGCTGCCTTGGATGGGCTGGGCTTTAAAGGGGGTTTTTTCCTGTCCTTTCTGAATATTCTTTCTGAGGCTGAGATGGGTTTTTATTTAAGTAGTACCAGGTTAATTCTTCAGCAGAACTTATGGCTGTGTCTGAAATCCAAGGAAATGTCAGCCCTTGGTGTCCTTGCCCATGGCAGGGGTTTGGAATGGGATAATCTCCAAGGACACACTGCAGTGGTAATGGTAAAATGCAATGGTAATGCTAAAAGTTGAGTTGAAGGCAGAAATGAAAGCACACTGGAAACATTTGGGGGATTTTAATACTCAAGGGGTAAGAAAAGAAATGAAGGAAGTGAAAAAGGAAGTGTTGACTGGGGCAAACAGAATTTCCTCCCAGCTCTCAGCAGGTTTGGGGTAAAGAGGCAGGGAATATCCCTGGAGTGACATCCACCCCTGTATGGAGCAGGGCATCCAGCACCTGAATTAAAGGAATCAGAGCAACCATTGCATCCTTTATTTCCTGCAAATATCAACAGTAAATGGGATCAGAACTGGCACTGAGGCTGCAGTAGACTGGCCTGATTTGAGCTTGTTTCTGTTATTCCAGGTGGAAATTTCTATGTAGCTTCCACTGGGTTTATGCTGGCAGGGATCATAGCCTGGACTTGGGCTGGCACTGAGTTTGTAATCCCTATTTTTCTGTGATTCCATTCACTTTGCAAGATGTCAGAGCTCTGTAAGTAATGAACAGAGATCTGCAGAGGTTTTGGTGGAGATTCCCCATCACTTTTGTGTCAGATTCAGCTGAGCACGGAAAGCTGCACTAAGCACAGGGATTACAGCCACAGTGAAGAGTCTAAATCTCTCTTTTCTGATCACATCACTGTGACTGTAATTAAATTTCTAAATGATGTCCTACTCTCAGCTCTACCTGCCTGGAAGAGGGTCTTTGTTTTATCCTTGGTGTTTAGCTGTTTTAGGCAGAGGGGCTGGCAATGTCCCTCTGCTGCTCTATCCCACATTCAACATTTGATACCAATTAACAAATAATGGCACTTGCATTCATATCTAACTTTTGGTATTTTAATTCCCCGTTGTTGGAAGGATAGGAGATGTTCTGAACTCTTTCACCTGTGTTCTCAAAATAAAATACACTCAAGGCACACTTATCTGGGTGCTGTCTTTGCTGCCCAAAATTGTTCTGTTTGTCTTCGAACACAACTTCTGAGGGAGCACTGGCGACATTTGTGGCAGATTTCTCTTGGTGTAGAGTGCTGCAAGAAGCACCACCAGTGTCTGTGGGAAGGTGAAGCCCTGGCACCCTCCAAAAGTAAAGTATTTTGGCATGGCAGGATGGAAGGTCCATCATTGTCTGGTGTTTCTCACCAGGTTCCTGCCCAGGACCTGGCCATGCTCCAGGCTCTCCTGTGCTGAGATAAAGCCTTTTCCACTTGCTTGGACTGGAATTTATCCTGCTAAAATCAGGCTCCCCCAGCTGTTAGTGATGAACTCAGATCCTTTTTCACCATCAAGGGATCCACATCGGAGAGTAACCTCTACTTTTCTGGAGTTTGGTAAAACCCTGGTCCCGGGGAATTCAGTTGCTGAGTTCCTGCTTATCAGGAGGAAAAAAGGGGAAAGGTGCTAAGCCCTAAATTTGTGGCAATTCACCTCAAAAATAGAGATCTGCAGTGACTGCAGAGTGGGAGAGAGGAAACCAACAATACAAACAGACACTTTTTTATTTTTTTAAAGAAGGCTTTATCAATAAAAGAATCTTTGTTTTTTGTTTTGGAGGAATGGTTAGAGATCCTGAAAGTGATGCCTTATTATATTTACTGGGATATCTACTGCATATTATGCTTTCCTTTTTATCTTTGGGTATAACAGGGCCATCTGTCAAAAATATTGGTAATAGAGAAATACACTGGATAAGGCAAAAGTAATTACTCACTTTCCTTTGGTCTGATTTACAACAACTTAAGTCAAATAAAAGAGCAAATAATATAGTTCCCAGGCAAAATCTGAGCGCTTTTGGTATCATTTTTCCCCACGTTTGCTTTGCAGAATATAATTAAATCTGCCCTTGGTGGATAAGGAGCAGCCCTGCCCTTTCCCATCCCACACACGGGCACAGTTTGCTTCTCTGATGTTGTTTTGCAGGGTTTGCAGGAGGGATCTGTGCTGGTGCTGCCCCCGAGCCCAGCCCTGGGAGCTGCACAGCCCTCCCAGCTGTTCCTGCATCCTTCCCTGTCCGGTTTTCTGGTCTGTTTGAAGGGCCTGGAAAGGCCCGGGGTGGCCTTGGGGCAGCCCGCGTATCGAAGGACGAGAAGAGGCTTCAGTTCTTCTTTCGGTCTTTATGTTTATTAATTGTTTATCTAAAAGATTTTCTCTCGGCCTGACAGAGCTCTGCTCAGCAGCCAGCCATGAGCACACTGTACTGTCCTCCGGACAGTCACCTATCTTTATACCCATTGTTACGTGTACAATATTTATCATTTTTCCCCAATACCTTTCCCCCTTATTGTCCGGTGCACTTTTAGTAATGACCAATCCCAAAGTGCCACCATCACCACAGAAGATGGAGGAGAAGAAGAAGAAGAAGAAGGACAGGACACGCCCCAATTCCTCCATCTTACTTCTCTAAACTCCCCTGTACATAAATCCTAAACCCTGTGTCTCACCCTCTAATTAACCAATCCCTTCACCACTCACCCCGGTGAAACCCTCCTGTCCTCATACAGGTGTCGTCTCCTGTGTAGGATCAAAGTCCAGCCACCAGACACTTCTGGCAACATTCCAGGACTCCCGAGCCCCCCAAGGGTGGTCTCAGTGACTCGGCACCTCAGTCCTGAGATGCTGAGATCCCACACTTCCCACCCTCTGTTTGCCATCCCAGAGGCTGCCAGGCTTCCCTGGGCTTCCTGCAGGGCTGGTTTGGTACAGGATGCTCAGCAGCCCTGCAGAGAGCTCCCAGCTGGTTTGTGGGATGCCTTGGAGGGGCTGCCTAGAACAGAGGCTGGACAGGATTGAGGGAATAAAATGGGAATTTATTCAAGGTCTTTGATAGGCACACCTTGAGCAATCCAAAGCCTCCCAAGATGGACAATGGTCATGAGTTTTTCAGACAATTATAAGTTTGACCCATTTACATATCAAGGGTTAATCCTCAAATTACAGTTTCAGGTAATGAAGTAATTTATCCCCAGTTTACTCCCCCAAATTCACTGTTGTTTCTGTCTCTGGGGGCTGAGAGACAGTGAGGTGTCCTTGAGTTTCAGGTGGAATTATTATTTGGAGTGTATTAGGTGGAATTATTATTTACAGTGTATTAGGCGGAATTATTAGAGAGGAATTATTTTATCTGACCAAAATGGGAGAACAGAGCTGACAGGCTGTGGAGTTTAGAGCTCTACACTAAAGCAGTACAGGAACTGAAAAACATAAAAGCTGAACCCAAAGGCATCCTGTGACTGCTGGGTTTGCTCCGGAATAATTTTGAATATGAGGATAGGAGGCAATTCTTCATTTCTTGCTCCTGCTGCAAGATTCCAGGTTTTCCTGGGGATTTTTCTCACTGTGCTGGTCCCACCAGAGTGTTCCCATTCTATGCAGTAATGTAATTCTGACAATATAATGTAATTACTAAAATAAGCTTTACATGCACCATCATTTACATCACTGGTAATAATATAGAAGTTCAGAGAGATGCCCAGATCTGGTGTTTGTGAGGGTCCCCAGGACAAGGTGAGAGATGAGAAACTGACTCCATGTTCTTAGAAGGCTGATTATTATATTACATTACATTATATTATATTATATTATATTACATATTATATTATATTATATTATATTATATTATATTATATTATATTATATTATATTATATTACATTACATTATATTACATTACATTATATTACATTATATTACATTATATTACATTACATTATATTATATTACATTATATTACATTATATTATATTATATTACATTATATTATATTACATTATATTATATATCATATCATATCATATCATATCATATCATATCATATATATCAATTATGTTATACTAAAACTACACTAAAGAAAGAGAAAGGATACATCAGAAGGCTTAACAAGAATGATTAATAAAAACCCAATTAATAAAAACTCCTCAGAGCCTTGACACAGCTGGGCCATGATTGGTCATTAAATTAAAACAATTCACATGGAACCAATCAAACATTCACCTGTTGATAAACAATGTCCAAGCAACATTCCAAAGCACCAAACACAGGAGAAGCAAATGAGATAATATTGTTTTCATTCCTCTCTGAGGTTTCTCAGCTTCCCAGGAGAAAATCCTGGGCAAAGAGGATTTTTCAGAAAATATCACGGTGATATTTTCCTCCAAATCTAGGAGGAAATTCCATCCCTTGGATTGACTTTTGGACAGAAGAGCTCTGGAATGAAGTCAATGTTTCTGCTTGAGTGCTGCTTCCAGCTTCTGCTTATTTGGGAATGTATTTGAATATTTTGCCCACAAATTTGAGACACTATAATGTAACTACTAAAATATGCTTTACATGCACCATCATTTACATCACTGGTAATAATACAGAAATATTCAACAATAAATAGTTCCTGGGCACTAAGCAGAAAAATTCAAAGCCACTGAAACAATGAGAGATATTTCTATTTAGTGGCTCTTTTTTGTCAGTAGAACATGGTGGATATCATTTTAATGTCCTTTCTTTGTAAATAACCTAATTACCTCAATGAACTGACTTTGTGAGCAGAACTATTTTTGTCTGGGGGAGTGGAAGGGAAATCAGAACAGGAAAGAGAACATTAAGTTCATTTTGGGTACACACATTTATCTGTAATTTTATTGCTCCATCCCCAATTTTTTTCCTTTCATTTTGTGCAGCATTGGGTCTCTCACTCTCCTGCAATTGCTGTTTGCACTGGTCCCTTCCTTTCCTGACTTTCAATGGCAAAATAAATGTGGTTATTTTCATATTTCCACTAAAGGTTTTGGGTCATAAATTTGCAAAATATCATTACAATTTGGTAGAGGAAGAAAGGTAATTTTCACTGTTTCTTTCTAAACAGATTTAAACCTCAAAAAATGCCACAATTTGGATTTTTCATAAAGTCTGCTGGAGACATTGTGGCTTTTATACAAATTATGTTGTTACCAGTGGCTTGAATCTTCAATAATCCCAGGGTGTTTTTATTTCTTGTGCCCTTTGGATGTGACAGATTGCAGGTCCTGTCAATAAAAGGGACATTTTATGGTGGTGTCCAGTGCTCTGACATGGGATTCTTTTCTGTATGAACACACTGGGAAATTTTTCAGTCAGGATCTGTAATAACAGTGAAGAAGAAACTGCGTAATTCAATTTATTGCAGGAACATCCTGGAGTCTGTGTCCACCCTTTTCAATCTTTGTAAATGAAATTAGCTGAGGAGTTACTTCATTTTGGGATATTTCAGAACTCTCCCCTCTCTTAGGAAGCTATTGGAGAATGGGAGGGTTTAATGCATCCATTATTAAAATTAGACCTCCTTGCTTTTGAAATTTTCATGTGGAAATAAATTCTGCCACTATTCAGGGACAATAAACCATTTAGGCACAAACAGCCTGTCTGTAAGGCAGAAAAGAATGGAATAAGGCAAAATCCCATCCAAAATTATATTAATATAGCTATTAAAAATCATATCAAGGGAAAAAAAATATTCTAAAGTAAATGTCTTGTATAGATGTCATATTGGATCTAAAGATAAGATTTATACTTATTTAAACACACTTAGGAATCAGATTTTGAGATAAGATATTGTTTAATAATATTACGAGAGTTAAAATATTGCTGTCTCATTAGGGCAGGGGTAATATGAGCTAGTCTAGAATAAATAATTTAAAATATTTTATTATCATATTTCCCTTATTTTTTTTTCTAAAAAGCCATTAAAATAATATTATAATTAGAAAAAAATAGTTAATTTGAAACTATTTTTCAACAAATTTATTCTGGAGATTTAACCACTTTTTTCCCCCATTTCTAGCATTGAAATACTGCCCAAAAGGTCGAGTTTTATCCTACTGGGCTAAAAGATAACTGGGAATGGCTTCTGGAATCATCCAGGCTTGGCTTCCCTCCTGGGCTCAAAGCCTGACACGTCCTCCATGTGCCACAGGGACGTGGGACAGAGCTCTGCTCCCTCCTGATGTCTGTGACAATAAACTTCCTTCTTTCATGATGAAAATCCCCTTTAAAATAAAAGACAACTGAGGCAAACAAGAATAACTCTGCCATGAAAGCAGCAGCAGAAGATGTGCAGCAGCTGTTTGCCACTGAGTCAAAGCAGCCTGGAAAAAACCCCAATTTTTATGCCCACATGTAGCTCTTTTTAATTATCCTATTACTTTAATCACACCTGCTGCCTGACATCCCACTCTGTGCATCCCAGCCTTGCCAGGGAGGAAAGTTGACTGGAGGGAATAAAATCTGATTTTTGAGTGTTTTTACCTATTGTTCCTGTGATACTGGGGCTCTGTTGAGCTGGTGCTGATGAGACAAAAATGAAAATATTTCTTTACTCTTCTTGATGGGAGCTTGGTGGATTTAAAAGTGACAGGTCCAAAATCTGGAGACCCTTAAACCTATTTTGTACTGAAGCAACAAGAGAGAGAAGGGACAATTAAACAGCTCAATCGGTTTGGGTTGCTTCGTTGTTGTTGTTGGGGTTTTAGGTTTCTTTTTTTGCCTTTTTTTTGCTCTAATCCAGCAAATTCTCTCTTAAACCTATTCCATTTTCTCTAAATCCCCAACAGATCATTCAGGCTTTAGGGACTTGACACTCAGGGCAAGCTACTTCCACTCTGTCTTCATCATCTGCTGAGATGAATAAGGAAAATGGGAATAAGGAAAATTTTCAGGGATATTTGCTGTCTTGAGAGGAGGTCAAAACAGTGATGCACTTTATTGCTGCAATAACTTGCTTTAAAATTCATGAGAAATCTACTAAAATTAACCATTTTTGATGTATCAAAATCTGAACAGCAGTGACAGAGCTTAGGACAACAGAGACAGAAACTCCTTTATTGCCACAGCTCCTCAAAAAAACCCATTTTACAAAAGTTTTTAACAGGTTGGTGTTTTCACTCACGGAAAACTGAGTTTGTTTTCATTGCTTATTTCTGTTGAGGGATAATTAATATATTAATTTTTAATTAATAATTCCTCTGTGGAAGTTTCTGGTATTTTCAAAGCTCTGACTGGAGTGAACCAGAGAAGGAACCAGGAAAACCCCAAATATTTGTGCAGTGAAATGCACCAGTCTGGAAGGTCCTCACCAACAAAACCAGAGCTGATGCTGCCTCTGGAAAATAATTCTTGGATAACACAGATTTGAAGAGGGAGCTGGGATGCTCAGCTGGAACCAGAGCTCATTTTAATGTTCTGGTTTTATATTCTGTATTCCTTACATTCTGCTCCAAACATCAGTGCTACTTCATCAAATGTGAATAAAAGAAGGGAAAATCTTCACATGGAGCCAGAGAACCTAATTAAGGCAGATCATTAGGGAAGGGGTGGGGAAAGAGGAGTAAATAATTGGGGTGTTTTATTCAGAGTGCCACTGTAGTCATTTGGCTTAAATTTATGGATGTCAAAAAGGTATTTAATTTTTTTCCTTAGCAGTGAACCGTCTATTTTGACTGATTTTATCACTTTAGGGTCTCACTAAGATTGGGATGGTCAGGAGAAAACTCTTTCATTGCAAACTACAAAAGATTTCACCCTTTAAACAAGAGAGTGAGAGAACAGAGTGGAGTGAAACTGTAAAGGAGATGAAGGGATTCCTGTAAATTACAGAAATATAAGGATAGATTTTAGTTTTTATATAAAAATAAAGTTGCAAAGCAGTTGATGGCACCTCAGTTAATGTGCACAGGTCTTACCTGCACTTTTTTAAACAGCCTCAATCATTTCAACCTTGCCTGGATGTTTAAAAAGGAACAGCTTCACAATATACAGAATTTATATTGGAATATGGAGAAGGCTAAATGTTACAAACAGCTTGAAATGCTGCTGGATTCTTGCTGGTGCAATAACAACTCCAATCTATAACTGGAATATTTCTATACAGGGATACCCCTGTGGGACACTTGGGGATGTGCTTATTGGAAATATTCTGGAAACAACACTGGAAGTGTTTTCAGTAAGCAGCGCAAAAATCACTTCATCCTTTTCCCCTGTTCCTGTGAAATCATCCCTGATACACCACTGAATCTGGAATTTTAAGGGTAAGATTTGGGCTCTGTTTTAAGGTCTTGGCACAGAATGGTGTCCGGTTTATCTCGGCGGTTTGAGGGGCCTGGAAAGGCCCGGGGTGGCCTTGGGGCAGCCCGCGTATCGAAGGACGAGAAGAGGCTTCAGTTCTTCTTTCGGTTTTTATGTTTATTAATTGTTTATCTAAAAGATTTTCTTTCAGCCCGACAGAGCTCTGCTCAGCAGCCAGCCATGAGCACACTGTGCTGGCCTCCGTACAGCCACCTATCTTTATACCCTTTGTTACGTATACAATATTTATCATTTTTCCCCAATACCATCTATTCTTATAACTCGGTGTACTCTCAGTAATAACCAATCCAAAGGTGCCACCGTGGCCAAAGAAGATGGAGGAGAAGAGGAAGAAGAAGGAGGACAGGACACACCCCAATTCCTCCATCTTACTCCTCTAAACCCCCCTGTACATAAATCCTAAACCTTGTGTCTCACCCTCTAATTAACTAATCCCTTTACCATTCACCCTGTGAAGCCCTCATCCTTGTCGTCTCCTGTGTAGGGTTAAAGTCCAGCTACCAGACACTTCTGGCAACATTCCAGGAGTCCCGAGCCCCCCCAAGGGTGGTCTCGGAGGCTCAGCATCTCAGGACTGAGATCTTGAGATCCGACAGAATGGAAAGAAAACCGAAACAGAAATGGGAGCATTGGGCCTTCATTTCTTCCATGGCGCTGACATTGGTGTTTTCCATGATTTCATTGATTCAGAAGAGCCTCAGTTTCTCCACACACTCCAGTTTTAGTGTCTATTTCCTGCTCCTTATTTCTCTGCCCTTGCCCAACAGCAGAAAGGAGCCACTGGTTCACTGCAGTAAGTGGGACAACACAAAAAAAGCAAATTTCATCAGATTTTCCTCATTTTTTTTGGCTGTGCCACCTGCAGGATTGGGAAGCCTGGATTTCTGAGCCAGAGCAGTGCTACAGACACACCTGAGCTGAATCTCCAGGGCATCCCAACAGGCTGAGTCCCATCCTGTTTGAATATTTAATAATTCCATGAAATTAGCATCGATTTCCGAACGGAGCGAAGGGAATTAAAAATTGCCTCCAAAAAATTGCCAGGCAAATTAGCTGATCCTCTGAACATCCAGGCATAATTAGAAACCAATAACAGCTGGAAAACAAATGTCAGCCTCAGCTGGAGGTGTCAGGAGGAAGTCATCAGCCAGCACTCCTTTTCCTTCCCCCAAGCCAAACAGCAGATGAGGTTATCCCTAAAATAAACAGGGCCCAGCTGCTGCCCTGGAATTCAGTACAGAGGGAAGGTGAAAATGGTGTGGAAGAGGCTCAGACTCATGAGTTGTTGGGAAGATGGAGAATCAAGAAGGTTTTTGAGAGTGAGGGCCTTGCCTGGCTGTCTTAGGTTGTAAAATGTGGATGGGGGTGTGTGTTCCAATCCCATCTGTCAGAATTGGGGCAGTTATCTTCTATTCTTTGGGCAGTTTTATTTATTTCATCCACAACCAATCCTCCTCCAAGAGATCTCTTCTGTCCATGGCCACTGAGTGTCCCTGCATGGCTGGGATTCCACAATATTCCACAATTCCATCATCCCATGGGGAGATGCTCCTTGTTTTCCTTACTGCCTTCAGCTTCATTGGTTCACTTCACCAGCATTGGAATTTTCTCCTGCGCTCACTGAAATTAACAGCAAAATTTTAATTTCTTCATTTTGAGCTTAATATTTAATTAATGAGACATTCCAGAATATGTTTCTTTCAAAACAAACAAACAAACAAAACAAAACAAAACAAACAGAACCTCCTCTGTTTTTGAACTTCACCTGGGAAATCTAACAAATATTTACAACTTTCTTTTAATTTACATTGTTAAGTGTCTGTATAGATTTTTGGTTTCTGTAAACTCTGGATTCAGTTTTTAGAGCTCTATTTCAATGCAGTTATTGGTGTTTTGTGATTCAATAACCAAGAACTGGAACCTATTCAAGTTCCCCCTGTCTTTTCAGGAATGATAAACAGAAACTGGACTATTCCTACAATTTTTACTCTTTCTGTTCTTGCAAAGCTCAAATTCCACATGAAATGTTTCAAATTCAGCCAGATAATGGGAGGCTGAGTTTATATCTAATTTCTCATAAAACCCTGATTGATTCTGGTTGATCTCCATTTAACTTGTCAGGAGTTTTTGCAGCTGGGTAATTGAAAAAGTTTTTGCTCAATTTTGTATCTGAAAAAAAAAATCTCATTTATTTATTGAGTGCTTAGTTATATTTACAGGACTTGGGTTTTCAAACAAAAATTTCATATGTGCTTCCAGGTTTGGAAATCCATATTTTTTCCCTATTTTCCTGAATTTGGAGCTCTGTATTTTTTCCCCAGTGATGAATGAGCTTCATGGGGGCACAGTAAGGACAAATCAATGAGCCAGGTGTGCACACTGAATCAGCAGGGGCTTAAAACTGCCTCGAGATATATTAACTCAGGGTGAGTTATGCATGAAAATCTCCATTCTCCTAAATATCCGTCAGCATGATTTCTGGATAATGGAAAATTACCAGTTCTGTAATCCTTATTTCATATAATAGAACTGGGACCAAATTTATGAAGTCTTGTTGGGTTTTAATGGAATCCTTTGTGCCAAAACTGGGGGGAAGTTTAGAAAAGTATTGACTGAAAAAGGCTTGGTCTGCGTGTTCCAGAAACCCAAAACACAAGTGGCACTTTGCTCCAGCACTGAGGGAAGGAGACAAAACAAAAAAGAAAAGCCATATTCCACAAATCCTTCTTCCTGCATGAAGCTCAGAAAAACCTCACAGAAACCCATTTATATGTGCAAGTAAATCAGATAAATTATATATACTTGGCTTAAGCTTCCTGTTTACTTTCAGATGAAAACAATTTTTTGCTCAGCAATTTTCGTAAGATCATGGAATCCCAGAATGGTTTGGGTTTGGAAGGACCTCAAAGCTCATCCAGAGCCACCCCTGCCATGGCAGGGACCCCTCCCACTGTCCCAGGTGCTCCAGCCCCAATGTCCAACCTGGCTTGGACATTCCAGGATCCAGGGGCAGCCACAGCTGCTCTGGGCACCGGGGAATTCATTATAAGAACAATTCCTTTCTAATACCCAACCCAAATCTCCAAATCTTCCAATGAACACGGCTTTTCCACTCCTCCCTGAAATATCTTTTGCACTTGTCTTCCTCTGCTTTGCACTCAGGATGAAATAATTATTTTTATTTAAGATGCTGTGAGGTTTTTCCCTGCAGGATCATCCTTCATTCTCTGAGAGCATCTCCAGCAGCTCTGCCCTGGGACAGGGAGGCTCCACAATCTCCATTTCACTTTAGGAATCCAGATCTGACTGCAGGTTATTTTTTTCCTGCCCTTCAAAGAAAAGACAGCACCATCTGCTCTGTCTAAAAACCTACCTTAGGAACTCTGAGTTCTGAAAATCAAGATAAAAAGGGTTCAACTCAGGAGCCACCTAAAGGTTAAACCCAAGCCTATGCAAAGAAGTGCAAGAAAGATCCCTTGTCTTAAATCCATTTTTCAGTCTTCTTTCAGTCAATATTTTTCTAAATCCATTTAAAATCATCCAAATGTGGCTGTAGCAGGACTTAATGCACTGGGCTTATAAAGCTCCAAAATAAAAGGGAATTTCAGCACCTGTAGGAACCTGCATTTCTCAGCTATTACATATCAGTGTGAGGGGAATTTTGTGGAAATCCTGAACAGCAGCAACACCTGAAGGAAAGAATGAGCTGAATGAATGAGGCTGCACCATCAGCCCAGGAAAGGGAAAGGTCCTGGAAGGGAACTCTGAGTCCACCATTAAACCTTGTCCCCAAGTGCCACATCCACACCTTCTGTGAAACTTCCAGGCATGGAGATCCCACCATTTCCTGGTCAGTCTGTTCCCATTCCTGAGCACTCTTTCAGAGAGGGAATTTCTCCTGGGCAGTGTGTCCTGTTAATGGAACATGGATGGAGAGGGGAGGGTGAAGCTGTTGATGTCTGGCTGTGATTCCCACATTTCTCAGGTCTCAAGGAGGAGCTGGTTGGTCCTGGCTGTCCTTGGAGGAGCTCAGGTGTGACGGCGTTCACAGGGGTCTCAGGCTGAGGGAAGAGATGAGGATCTGACTCCATGTTCCAGAAGGCTGATTTATTATTTTATGATATATATTACATTAAAACTATACTAAAATAATAGAAGAAAAGGTTTAATCAGAAGGCTGACTAGGAATAGAATAGCAAAGAATGATAACAAAAGCTTGTGTCTTGGACAGAGAGTCTGAGCCAGCTGGCTGTGATTGACCATTAATTAGAAACAACCACATGAGACCAATCCCAGATGCACCTGTTGCATTCCACAGCAGCAGATAACCATTGGTTACATTTTGTTTTTGAGCCCTCTCAGCTTCTCAGGAGGAAAAATCCTAAGGAAAGGATTTTTCATGAAAAGATGTCTGTGACACTCCAGCTCTGCTGGAACCTTCCTTGGAGCATACCAGGTGAATGGATAAATTCTTTGATTGCAGCGCACCAACATTGCAAATTTAACCAACCTTTCCAGCATCACAACACACACCTTGAAGCTTCAAAGGAGGAAAAAGGCTGATTTAAGCTGCATGAAACAACAAAATTCACAGTGTTCATCATGACAGCAGAGAAATGTAGCCTTTCTTTAAAACCCAGGAAAGTTAATATTTTTCCGTGGCTGAAGTTGGGTAAAACCCCAGATTTTATGAAGACACTCATTATAGTTGCATATATTAAATTATGATTTCAGGGCAAGTATGGCTGATGTAAGTGAAACCCAAAAGAAATCCTATGTAGGGTGGAAAAGTACAACTCGAGTTTTTCTTAAAAATCAGCTTTTGTGTTCGTAATGTGATAAAAGAACCTGCTGGTGGCAAAAGTTTCTTTTTAAAATATTCAGATTCTAAAATAATATTTTAAAGGCAAGAAGTAAGATTCAAAGGAAAAGGAAAGTTGTTCCAGCTCTTTGGAAACCAAACATCACCCATGAAATTGAGCAGATAATTTATTAATTTAGAGAAGAAGGAGTTCTACGTGAAAATGGTATTTTTAGCTGGACTTTGGCATTAAAATGTTATGTTAAATCCTCAAAGTCCTTAAAATATGGAGAGTGCAAGAAAATATTAATCTGTTTACTTTAATTTTTCAAATATATGAGTCACAGTCACATATTTTTGTCTTTTGTGCCCATAATTTAGAGTAGCTTTAAGGATTTGTGACTAATACAGGGCATGACTGTCATTCTTTTTTTCTCCCCAGTGTTAAATATGTGTTTATATTTTTAAAGCCTGTTTTCAGAATTTGTTCTACATTTTCCCTGAGTTCTGCTCTGAGTATCTTTTTTCTGCAGTCGCTCAGTGTTTTGTTTAAAGTCGCCTAATAAAGAGCATGGAGTCAAGGTTCTCGCACTGCAGGAATATTAGACTTTAAACAAATATCTTTATCACCCTTTTGCAGTCAGTGTTCAACTAAACGGATGAATATTTGACTCGGTGTTAAATTAAAAAAAATATTTGTAAAAGTGTTTATGATGTATTCCCTTTCCTTTCCCAAGTGCCATGAAAAACAATTCAGGTTTCAAGAGAGCCAGGAATGAGAGTATGAAGAATATTATGCAAATATGAGCATAACTATGAATCTTCCTCAATATTTGCAGTCCTTCTGCTTGTGATTTCAGCCATTGAGGGAAGAAATACAGCCTGGCTGCAGCCTTGGCTCCCTTCATCATTTTAAATCCTGCTAGGATAGGGGCAGTGATCCAACAATAAAATCTGCCTCTTCCTCCCCCTTTTCCTCTGGGAATTATTAATAATTATTGTCATTTTTTATGATTCAGTTTGTCCTTAAAATAAGGGTGGTTCTTACTACAGATCTGCTCCATCTTCTGCTCCATCAGCTGGGGGAGAGCCTTGCTGAGGGCATTGGCCACAGTTGGGTAAAACCCCACATTTTCATCAAGATACTCATTATAGTTGCATATATTAAATAATAATTTCATGAAAAGTATGGCTTATGTAGGTGAAACCCCAAAAAAATCCTACATAGGGTGAAAAAGAAGAACAGCACTGGTGCCTGGCACACCTTGAGTGCTGTGGAAACCCAAAATCTCCTTTTCCAAAATCCTAATCCAGAGTTACCTGGGTCAGGAATAGCCTGTGAGCTGCCAAAACAATGTAGGTATTTTAATGTGTATAAACCCCACAGATGCTGGGTTTGTGTTACTCACGTTTATATTGAGAGATAAATTTGCCTTGTCTGTGATTTTAGACGTAGGTTGTTTGCCAAATTGCTACAGACATAAACAGAAAACTTTGACTGGATGATAGATCTGCAAATTGGATTAAATTCCCCACCTTTCTCAGAGCCTGTGCAATCCTTACAGCTTTTGTAAAAACTCTTCTGAGATTTCTGCTATTAAAGGAGCCTGGTGGCAGCTCCCAATGGCTCTCCAAGGCAGTGAACCAGGAATGTGCATTTAAAGCTGGCACTTTCCCTCAACTGCTCCCTCTCCAAAACCACCATGGAATAAAATCATGGACTATCCTGAGCTGATGGGATCCCCAGGCTCTTCAATTCCCGCTCCTGGCCCTGCACAGGACACCCCAACAATCCCACCCTGGGCCTTGGAGTTGCTTTTTTCCTTTTAAAATGCAGTTGGTAAGGTCTCACCTATCCTCAGCAGCAGCCCTGGCCTTATTTCCCGTAAATGAGGCTCATCATTCAGATGCTATCTGTGCTCTGGAGCAATTCTTCATTGCCTCCTTCACCTGGCACATTGTTTTCTGGCCTGCTTGATATTCTGCTGCCTCTTGGCATCACAAAAATGTCTCATAACCTTATTTCTGTGGCCTTGAAAAGCAGACCTTGTGCCCCAGAATATCTGAAGCTCTTGAGCCTTTGCAATGTGTGAGGGGGAGCAGAGGGGCAGAGACTGATCTGTTGTCCCTGGTGCCAAGGAAATGGCTGGAGCTGTGCCAGGGCAGGTTTGGGTTGGATTTTTGGGAAAGGTTCATCCCCAGAGGGTGCTGGCACTGCCCAGGGAATGGGCACAGCCCCAGAGCTCCAGGAGCCTTTGGAAAACCCTCCCAGGGATGCCCAGGGTGGGATTTGGGGGCTCTGTGCAGGGACAGGAGCTGGATTGATGATCCTTGTGGGTCCTTTCCAGCTCAGGTTAATCCATGTTTCAAACCACCAAAAGCTCAGGCATGACATCCTCTCTGAAGGGCATTATGAGCTTGAGATGGAGAGGTGTGGGATCTCAGCAGCTCAGTCCTGAGGTGCCGAGCCACCGAGAGCACCCTTGGGGGGCTCGGGAGTCCTGGAATGTTCCAGAAGTGTCTGGTGGCTGGACTTTGATCCTACACGGGAGACGACACCTGTATGAGGATAGGAGGGTTTCACCGGGGTGAATGGTGAAGGGATTGGTTAATTAGAGGGTGAGACACAGGGTTTAGGATTTCTGTACAGGGGGGTTTAGAGAAGTAAGATGGAGGAATTGGGGCGTGTCCTGTCCTTCTTCTTCCTCTTCTTCTCCTCCATCTTCTGTGGTGATGGTGGCACTTTAGGATTGGTCATTACTAAAAGTGCACCGGGCAATAAGAATAAATGGCATTGGGGAAAAATGATAAATATTGTACACGTAACAATGGGTATAAAGATAGGTGACTGTCCGGAGGGCGAGACAGTGTGCTCATGGCTGGCTGCTGAGCAGAGCTCTGTCGGGCCGAAAGAAAATCTTTTAGATAAACAATTAATAAACATAAAAACCGAAAGAAGAACTGAAGCCTCTTCTCGTCCTTCGATACGCGGGCTGCCCCAAGGCCACCCCGGGCCTTTCCAGGCCCTTCAAACAGCTGAAAACCAGACAGAGAGGAGTTCTGTGACAACAGAGAATGGAAAGGGGAAATTAGCACCAATTCCCCTTGAAGGGCCAGCTCACCCTGTGGTGGCATCTTGAATCTGTCACTTCAGAGCAGCCACCAGAAACACTCCCAGCTCTTTAATCTGAACTTAGCTTTGTTTTCTGCACTATTTTCTGTACACCCACCTGGGCTGGGAACGCTATGGTACCACAGGGCAAGCACCAGGAGAGGTGTTATCAAAGGCCTTGATGTAACTTCACACCCAAAGTCATAACTATTTCATTTTATTCATGTGTGGAAATGATTTACCAGCAGGTCTTCCATAAGAAAAGCTCCTGCCTTTAGTGCCCACACTCCTGAGTGCTTGCAAACAGAACGCTGCTTGCCTCATGAGCTCACAATGCAAGGAGAACCTGTTACAAACTCAGTCAATGATCCAACAGGAAATTAAACCTTTTAAAAATGGATGAACCAATGGACCAAGTGTAATGGAAGAAAATGCACAAAATGGGAAGAGTGAGTCATTAACTTGATTTAAATATGATTTTTTTTCTTTCTTTGGTGGTACGGCACCAAGGTCTGACATGATTTCCTCTTTCAAGAATGCAGCAAGATGGGAAAAGAATTGGAATTAAACACTGCAAAGATACAATTTTTTCTTTTAATTAGAAAAAAACCTCAGTGTCATACCAGGCAGGAGAAAAATACTAGAAACTATTTAAACCTGTGAATCTCAGTTTAATATGAAGTCACCCTTTTCTGTGACCCTGAGGGGGAATGGACTTGTTCTTTTCCTATAATATTTAATTATATGCAAGGACAGGAAAGACAGAGAAAGGTCTTTTACTCTGAATCTGAAGAATTCAGAGCGAGCCAAAAATGCCAATTATTGCACAATTCCCACTCCCAGACCACAGCACTGGGATTTGATTTAAAGAACCTGGCTGTCAGCGTGATTTAAGGATGATGGTGCTCTCACTACAAATAATATCCCAATCTTGAAAGAAAAAATTCATTGCTAGTTGCAGATGAGGCCCTTCCCATGAACACACACCCCATGAACATCAAGTCATGAAAATGTCAGAGGTAGTGGTTTGGGTTTAGGGGTTTGGGGATTTTTGTTATTAAGCTGCTTTAAAGTGTTTTTTTGCTATTAAATTGCTTTTAAATTTTCCTTTCCTTTTGTGATTTACACCCCATTTTCTCTGCCTGTATGAATATCACCTTTGGGAGGTTTTTTCCTCCCCCAACAAAAGTTTTACCTAATTTCCCTTTTAGAGAGGTAGGAGTGCAAGGAAGGAGCTGAAGCATCATCTGCGTTCTTTTGAGGGCAGTGGTCCTGGAAAGCAACAATTTCCTTGCTCAGGATCTATAAGAGGGAGAAGGTTGAAAATAGAAAAATTAAATAATTAACTGAGCCACAGTGGTCAGTGGAAGTTCCACCAGTGAGAGAAAAGTTCATTTTGGGGATGTTCTCTATGTATGATTTGTGGTGTCCTCTTTGGCATTTATTTAGGATATAGATTGTGGAAGACACCTTTGTTTTAATGGAGCTCTTCACATTTTGTGGCACAATCCCAAAATAATAGGAGGATGGTTGGAATAATTAGAAAATCACCCTTTAAGGGGAGATTTTTAGCCACTCGTTTGGCTCTAAAGCCAAGAGAATTCACTGATAAAGAGCAGAGTGACTCAGGGCACCTGAGTAAATCCAGGAATGGGGGTCCCTGGTAGTTCCTTGGAAGTTTAATCCCAAGGTCATGTCCTGCTCAGAGCTGTTCCTGATGCCCTGTGCAGGCTGGGCAGAGGCACAGAATAAAGCAGGGATTTATCCAAAGCATCTCCTGCATGGATGCACCTTGGGCAGCACCAGAGCCCAGCCAGGGCTGCACCCAAGATGAACCAAAATGGCCCCAAAATGCACGGCCGGGCACGGGCTCTGTCCCTGGGATCAGTTCTGCTCCATTTGCACCTTGCAGTTCATTGTCCCATCCCAGCTTTAGCCCAGGCAGTCCCACCCTGCTTGTTTTTCTCTCTCCAGCCCACGGGGTTTGTGCTCCTGGGCTGAGATTGGGATCATTTGTCCTTGGTGCCCAGCTGGAGCAGGAATTGTTTTGTCTCCCTGCTCTGTGCACGGAGCTCACCATGCCCTGATGTGAATCCCAGACGCACACACTAAAGCAGCAGAGAATGTGAAAAACAGAAAAGCCAAACCTGAGGCACCATTCCATCCCAGGCCATGAGGAGCAGGAGCACCCAGGTCTGTTTGGAGCTGCTGCTGTTGCCAATGGGATTATTCTGCAAATGAAGCCCAGCCCTGCGTTTCCCAAGCCATAAACACAGGGATGCAGACAAATCCTATTAACAAATAACAGGATTTGTGCTTGCACTGTACCTCCTACTCACCACCTTCAAAATTTACCCCGTGCTGGCTGAACCGTTGTTCTGCATGAAATCAAGTAAATTAAAACCCATTTAAAAACCCAGCTAAAAACCCCCATTGGATTGCACTGAAGTGTGAATAATGATTCAACATCATCAGCTGTGGTTGCCATAAGAAACAAGATTTCATAATCTATAAAGTGTAGAAGAGACAGAAATGCCACAAGCAACATTAATCTACTAAAATGATAACCCAAATGGGATCTTATTTGCAGTGCTGGGATAGTTTTTGGTTTGTTGGGGTTTTTTCCCCAGCTCCTATGGTTTCTCAACATATCAACAAAAGCAGCTGTAAACCTAAACACTTTTCAGAAGCCTGAAGGCTCAATCTGATTGACTGTATTATCCACCCTTTGTTAATAGTCATAAATGATTTGTTTCTGTTGGAGAAAACCAAGAACTCCAAATAAAGGACTTTTATCTGAGTCATAAGTCACTTCATATCACAGTCTGCTGTTCCACAGTCAAAAATACCATGCAGGAGATGAAATTTGCTCTGAATATTTGCAGTGTTTAATATTTTAGAAGTCCTAGCGTATCACTTTGGGAGAGCTGTGTATAAATTAGCATGAACACAGAAAATGTTGATTTTATTAATAAAAAGTAGAGCAAGCAAACAGAGTAGCTTTGCTCCTAAGGATTCACTGAATTTTGAGCAGAAATCTCTGGTTTTATTTCTTATTTGTGTGATGAGGATAAATCACCACAGCCCAAGCAGGTCAGTGGGTGATCTGGGCATGAAGACAAAGCAATGTGTGACACATTGTCAGGAGGAAAACCAGGCGGACGAACACTGGGAGATGTAAACTTTGAAATGCAACGAAGGTTGTCAGGAAGGAAGCAGAACTCAGGGTGTTTTGTGCAGGCTTTGACAGCTGTGGCTTTCAGGAAAACCTCGTGTTTGGGGGCAGAGCAGAGTAACCAGCACGGGGATGTGAGGGGCAGATCCCAGGGGAAGGGTTTGGATAGGGAGCAAGGTGGCTCTGGAGTAAAGGATAACCCATTGAGCCCTATTTTCTACATGTAATAAACCCCTCTGCAGAGGAAATGGGCTTTGGGAGGGATATTTTCATGTTTGGATACAAATGGGTTTCGTGATGTTTTCCATCCTTCCAATGGCATTGGGCATTCAATGTTGGCTTCCAGCAATTCTTGGGTTAAAACACAACTGTCCAAATTTTCCTTTCACTTTATAATGAAAAAAAAAGTGTTGATTTGGATAAGATTACTCTTTTCTGCATGCACTAATAAACTTAGTACACTGACTATCTCAAACCCTCATTATTGGGGCTTTGAGTAAATAAACAGAGACACTTCATCAAATGCAGGAACAAACTGAGACTGAAGAAGTTAGGGACAGAACTTAATTTAATTTCCTTTCTTTAATTTCCATTGCTTTCATACTTGATTTCTTTTTCCTTGCACAATGGCATGTTCACACACACAGTCCCAGCACGGAGTGTGGCTTTGCACTGCACACCTGTGCAAAAAGTGGATTTAGAGTCAAGCACAGTGTGGCAGGTGAGCCCATTCTGCTGTGCACTCAGATTTTATTGTTGCCTGGCTGTTATTTAAGCCTGCAAAGCAGTTGGTTAATGTTACATGGATTCATGGAAGGTGCTCCTCAGTATTATTTCTGTCAGATCCTGAGTGAAACCTCTCCTTGTGGAATGCATGCAGGACTTAAATAATTCCTGTTTGTGTCAGCTACTCAAATGTTAATACCAGGCTCTGTTCTGCTAACACCTGCACATCAGTTTTTGATGAGTAGGAGCCTACCAAAATCATAACACTGTCCTGAATTTCCAGAGCTGGACCAATATATTCAAATGTTTTGTTTGGCTAGCTTACATCTTCCTGCTTTAGTTTTCTTTTTTGCCTTCTTTACCTTCCCCCCTTAATTCTTCAGTTCCCTTCTTCTTAGTGTGTAATTAGACTAAAAATATTTAAGGATGAGAAGTGCTCTCATCTAACTCTAAATTCCATAGAGTGGGCTTGGTAGAGCAAGATAAATGACATAAATTATGGTAAGGATACATTTAGGGGCTTGATTTTTAATGGTACTCTTACAGACACCTGTCCTGGTTAGTTTGCATATTAGTAAATAACATAATCAGGTCTATCAAAGAACTAATTTTTATATGAAATGTGAACCTTGGAAGTTTGGGCAGGCTGACAATATTGAAGAACCCATGGGTTTTCATTTGCTAAAGGTTCTGTTGATTATTTTATGTTCTTGAGTGTCCAGTTGTAATAATGTGAATCCTCCTACAGTTCTTCTGTGGGTCTGCTCAGCAGCAAATCATGCTCCTACTCAGGAACTTGGAGAATCTAATTTATGTATGTTCATTAGATGTTTGTCAAAAAACACAAACTTTATTCATGAAGCTTAGCATTCGCCCATGATTACTTTAGATGAACAGGCTTTCATTATGTTGTAAGAAATAAATCCTTTTAAAGACTTAAAACCAGCGCTCCTCAGATCCAGAATTATTAATTCTCCTACTTAAGGAAGTAGAGCTTTCCTTAAGCTGGTGTGAATGCCACAGATAAATGATTAACATTGCCTTTTGCATAATTGCACGGCCAGGTGAAATGCTTCCATATATATTTCATTGATATAAAAGGTGTATGAATCCATATATTGCATTTTAAAGGTAAAAACAAATGAGAGCTGCAGCAGGCTGGCACAGAAAGGATTCTGCTTTGCATTTTGGAAGGGCTGTAAATCACTGGAGCTCTGCAGTCAGAGTTTATGATTTCCATCAAAGAGCGCGAGGGACATATTTCACTGTAGTCTATCCATTATTCTGCACATACTTGAGAAGAGAAACTCAAACAAAGCTCTCATTAGGAAACATTGACAGAGGACCAGCAGAGAATTCATTTGCTGGTACATGGTGATACAGCAAAGGAGGCTGCCAGAGCCATATATCAGAGTGCCATGGGGATGCAGGGCTGGGCAGGAGATGTGCATCTAGACAGGGGTTTTTGTACAGCTCTTCCAAGGTTTCTGTTTGTTCTGATGTCTGGCAGCTTGAAAGCAAATGAAAATTTATAGCAGAGGTGTCAGGGAGCTGGGAGGGCTGGCTGCTCCTGCAGGAACGGGCAGAGGGGCAGGACAGCAGCCCTGTGGCTCATAAAGGACATTCCTGGGGCCACCAAAAGCCAGAACTCAGAGTGATGGGGCAGCTCAGCAGGGATGTGAGGCAAGAACAGGCCCAGGGATGAGAACCAGGGTCAGCCACACCCCCTGGTCCCCAGGCAGGGACAAATGGAAGAATTCTGTGAATTCTGTGAATGCCCAGCTGGGACAGCAGAGCCCAGGACCAACAACAGGACCAGGCACAGGTGGGTGCCCAGGTGTGGCTCAGGGCAGGGCTGAGCACTCACACCTGAAATGGGGCTGGGGAGGAGCCAGGGGAGGCTGCCAAGGGCATTTAAACCCTTTTAGGGCCCTCATAAAGCAAATCTGAATCTCTTGAGGAACTGCTGGGTACCTGAGAGCCACTCTCCTTGAGCAGGAGTGGTGAGTATTGTCATGGATTCACACCCACAGGGGTCTCTGTGTTTTACAAATGGTTTTTTTTCACTTATCTCCACCTATTTCATGTCTTCCCTGTCTCCCAGGGGTTAGGGTTGCTGCTCTTGGGGTTAAACTCCAGCTGCAGTAACAGTGATGAAAGCACTGACAGCATCTAATGGCTTGGCAAGAATAAATAAAGAACAGGCAAGAAAAATATTGGCTCAGCTGCTGAGAGTTTGGGTGCTGCTGTGGCTTTGGGGATTTTATTTTGTAGGTTTGAGAAAATTCCGAAAATGCAGCCTAATTTCTGCATAAATTATATGGAGTTATTTTTTAAATATATCTTGCTGAAAACTTATTCTAGTTTTGCAAGTATTATTATCAAAATATATATAGCCTGAATAATATCTAAACTTTAAGTTACACTAAATGAAATTAATTTTGGTGCTCATTTGACACTGGGGTTTTTGTGTGTTATTAGGGTGATGTGATGTGTTCATTTGGCTTCTTTATAGTACTGATCCTTATTTAGGTTATTGCTGGTACCATACCCTGATACCTCCACTCATGGAGGTATTAATAATTGGAAAATTGATGTTGTGTAAGGATTTGTGGAGATAAATGCATGACTTTGATACAGCCTTCCCAAAGCAGCATGGACTGAGCCAGTCTGCTGGTCTTTATGGGAAATAAATTCATTTTTCCCTGATTTGGAATGATGAGTGAATTGGGGAAGAAGCTGGGATAGAAACAGATACTCAGAGGCCAAATGTGTTAAGTTTTGTTATTCAGCCTTGCTGTAGCCCAGTTTTAAATGCTGCTATGAATCCAGATCTGCTTTAGGAACAGATCTGAAAGCTTTTCCATCAATGTGCACATACAAACTACTCTAAAGGGTTTTATCTGCATCAGCTGCAACTGTTGCATTTCAGATCCGTTTTATATAAAATTTGTGTTCTGGTCATTTGTTTTTGTCCCAGCCAAGCCGTGGCTGTGTAAGGGGGTGAAATGATTAGTCCTGTGTCAGAGGTTGTGGATCAAGGTCTCTCCAGAGCAGCCCTGTGCTGCCAGTGGCCATTTCCAAAGGGAATTGGGAATATCAGTTCCCTCTAATTGTGTTCACTGAGAGCGTGATGCTTTTTTTTAAGTGGAAGGTCAAGAGAAGCTGAACTTATTTAATATGGACTGAAGTAAAAAGGTAAAACACTGACTTTGCACAAGGGCAAAGTGAGAGGACAAAGGAGAGTAGAGTTACACTGGATATTGGGAAGAAATTCTTTTCTAATGGGGTAGTGAGGCACTTGAATTTCCCAGAGCAGCTATGGCTGCCCCTGGATCCCTGGCAGTGCCCAAGGCCAGGTTGGATGGGCTTGGAGCAGCCTGGGACAGTGGAAAATGTCCTTGCCATGGCACTGGATGGGCTTTAAGGTGCCTCCCAACCCAGACCATTCTGGGATTCCATGACAAATTCCAGGAATTCTGGAAAACATTTCTTTGCCTGGCAAAAGCACCAGGAATTCATGAAGCCAAAGGCACAGGCTCGTGGCACTTTTAGGTTAAGGTTCTTCTGATCAAATTTTTCTTGATGCAGGATTGGAGAATGGTTTTGCTGCTGCCATGGCAGAAACATCACACCCTCTGCCGTCTGCTATGGGTGTGATAATGGCATTTGTCAGGATTTATGCCATTTATGCCAAATTCAGCCACTAAGTTACATTGGTGTGAGATGGAAAAGAGGAAAAGATGTGTGGGAGGTGAACTAGACAGAGGACCTGGGTTGGGAGTGTTGATCCTGGGAATATTCTTGGTAATTTGTATTATATGCAATATACAATAGTGGTCTGAGACTTAGAATTTTATTGTCCTCCCAATGTGGTATCACTGGTGTAAGTATTTTTCTGATAGAGATGCACAATTCCTTGTCCTCTTCTCATTCCCCGCCATACAGGCCATAAATATGACGATCCTACTTCTTTTAAACAAATGCAATAGAATTTCCAACTTTATATACTTTGAGTACACCTTTGTGTTCAAATTACCTATTATTGAAAAAGGAGTTGAAACTTATACTACATGAAGACCTCTATCTTCAGGTTTAATGTCCTTGTAGGTAGTGAGAAAATCTATTTTGACAAGGAATTCTCTCTCCCAACTCCTGTGGACTGAGGAAATGAGCTCCAAGCACCACTTAGGACACTCCTGGCTGGTTTTTGCCTCCTGAGTGACAGCAGAGGTGAGGGTGAGGGGCTGGAAGGGGAGAGGGAGTTATGCTCACAGTGATTTATGAATTTCAAATAATTGTTGTTTCCAACCAGTGTTCAGTTCTTCATCAGTGAGAAGCACAGCTTGTTTATCACCTTCTTAAATGGATGGAGGGAAATATGTGCATATTAATGTGGAGAGGAAAAAAAAAAGCCAATTTATAAATGGCTGAGCGAAAATTTTCCAAGAGATTTTAATGAGGATAGATAATAACATGGAAGAGTTTAACCAAATTTGGTTTTCAATCATATCAGGAGGGACACTTAGTCACAGTCTCCACACACTTGTTCTCCTGAGGGGCAGTTGTGTCAAAGAGAAATCTCCAGATCTGCTGGATGGGGATGAAAGGCAGCTCTGGCTGCTTTCTCAGCTGGTTGGCCTCAGATAATGGCATTTCTGGCCTAGGAAATATTTCCATTTACATGCAATACTGACAGCTGAATGAGTTTCTTTGCTAGCTCCAAACCTGAGCATCCTGAGCTTTAGTTTAATCTCAGGTCAGGCTGCCAAGTGACCTTTAGATCATGTTAGTATTTGAGCTGTTTTGCACTGTCTCTGAATAAAATCTCTGGTATCTTTATGGATTTAAGAAGTTATTGACCACAGTTCAGGCATATTTGCAGCATTTAAATAATGAGGTTGTTTATTGTTAGAAACCAAGGAAGAGAAGCCTGGCCCGAGTCAGCCAGGTGCTCAGGCTCCCTCTGTGTTCCAGGTGTCACAGTGAGGCAATGCTGTGATTTTTGTGTGGTTTTCCCAATAATAATAATAAAAGGAAACTGCTTGGCAGGCTGCTGATGTCTTGTTCATATCTTTAATTTTTTGCTGCAGATACTGGTCACTGGGACACAAAAATCGCATTGGGTAAAGGTTTGGGTGTACAAAACTTCTTGACTTTTCAACTGACCCCAAATTCCAACCCTACAGTTGGAGAAATGGTCAGTGAGAAGGAAACCAGTGCTCAATGTGGTTTTAATTGCACAGTGGGACGCTGAAAGTCGGGGAATCTAAAGAAGTTGCTCTCCAGCAGGAGGAGAGGAGGGTGGAAACACCAGGCTTGTCCCTAATGGATATTAAAGCAGTTGGGGCCCGAAGCTCTCAGTTCCAGTATTTAATAGATGAGCAGTGGCTGCTGCTGTCATGCTCTATAGTGCAACAGCACTATTACTATTTTATTACCTTTGATTAGCTGAAATTGGATCTTATAGCCAGCAACCTCTCTATAAATGCATTCAGCAGCAGCTGTATTTCTGCCCAGGCCTGGCACCACGAGGAGCTGCTGCATTAGAGAGCCCCCATCCATCACACTTCAGATTTGAAGCAATATCCTCTCCCTAAATTAACGTCATCACCTCCTAACAGCTGTGGCCACCAGCTCAGGGATGCTTGATGAGCTTGTCAGTGTTTCCAATATAAATTCTGCCTTTAATAGATTTATTTGTGAGTTAGGCCTACTTAGCTATAAAAATCTGCTCTGGGTTGGAATTTGGCATGGAGGGCTCTCCCTGGATGATTTTCTTCACAGTCCTTCTGTGCTTGATTGAAAACTTTTTGCCAAATCCAGTCAAGCATAATAAACTTCTGGAAATAGTAATTAAGGGCCTTGATGTCTCGGTGGCTGTGGTTTTGGCCAAATGGTTTCTTCTGGGGGGAGCAGGCAGAATCTGTTTATTGCTGATGGGATCTTCTGTCTCCAAAGGGTGCTTGAATATTATCCTGCCCTAAACGGTTCATTGAGAAATGTAGGCCTTCCCTCTCCCTCCAAAATATCAGCTCTGTTCCCTCCCCTAAGAATGACAGAAATTGGAACAAGAAACTTTTGTGTGGATGTAACAAAAAATATAGGCCTGTATGTTTATTTTTAGTTTCACATATGAAATCTTTGAGTTTAAAAACACTTCCAAAAGAAATAATTCCTTTATTTTGGATGTAGTGAATCATTTCAGCTTCTATTCTTGGATGATGCTGGACTAAGAAAACTCAACCTGTAAATATGCATTTGGATTTAGCTGGAAGATTTTTTTTGCTAAAATGCAGTTCCTCTGGAAAAAATAAATATCTGGTTTTAGTCTGTAGTTCATACTCTATCACCTGTTAACACAAAACTTAACCAACAATGTCCTAAAATGAGAGTTGGTAACAACCACGCACTCAGCATGTATTTATCAGTAGAAATTTAAATATGAGCACGTGATGGCCAGATGTTTCCATTCTTATAGCAAGATAAGACATCTTAGCAATCTTTGTGTTTGAAAAGCAGGTGATTCATCAGTTTGTGGGTTTTTTGCGAGTTTTCATCTTGGTGAAATAGATTTTCAGGCAGAATTCATGTAACTGCACAGAGAAGGTGCAGTGGATGCCAACCCAAGTGTGGTCCGTGCTTTTTCTTCCTCTCTCCCTGATTTGTTTCCACTCTGCAGGTTATGGCGTGTCAGGAGTGATCCAGCTTTCCATGGAAATGGGAAAAACTGCCAAGGCAGCTCAGCTTAGCACCTCATTCCCATTTATCTGCCCATTGTAATCTGTAATTAGCTGCAATTTCCTCAAATGCTCCTGGCACAAACATTTTCAGGTCTGCTTTAAACTCAGGTGTACTTTAAACTCCATCTCATTAAAACATCAGGAGAAGCAGCACCTTGACACCCTTCCCATGTCACTGGGTGGTGGCAGCTGCTGCTGTTTATTCACTCACCAAAATTCTTCTGCAAGCACCGTTGGGTGTGTGTTGCCCTGGGTTTTTTTTAAGTTTTCTAAGCCTTCTGATGTTTACATTCTTGTAATGAACTTTCTCATGCACTTTATTTACAGAACTTATTGTGTTGCATTTTTATGGAGGAGGAGAAATTTGATGGGCTGTTGGTTTGTCCAGTGTAATTGGAGAGGTGGCACCGTCACCCTCCAATCCGCTGTCATTTTTGGAAATCTATAAATGTTGGAGTCAGAAATTAAACACTCTCTTTTTTACCTTGGAAAGTGGTCGTTTTATCTCGTGTCCTACAGCAACAGGTGTGAGTGGCCTGGAGGGATGAGAAACATCAGAGTTTGGCCTCTGAGATGAGCCTGATAAGAGTTTTGAGCAGTGCAAATCCAGCCTCCCTTCTGCTCCTTGCAGCTGCCTTTAATGCCTTCAAAACATGTCAGCAGTGGAAGGAGGAATAATTCAAATAGTCCTGGAATACGAGGGGGAAATGAAAAATGGGGAGCTCTGCACAGAGCAGCAGCACCATGTGCTATCAGCTCTCTTGAAGCCTTGTAAACCTGTCAGAAACATTCTTGCTAATAGTCCATAATACCTTGTTGTAGAAGTAGTAATCAGTGATTTCTGAACCAAACAGGCAATTCAGAAATGAGTCATTGCTCGCATTGATTTTTATTTTTTTTTTATGTGGTCGGTGCAGTGTCAGGCAGTAACAGCAGCAGCAGCGTGTTCCCATCCCATTGTCACAGGCACAGCTCAGGTCTCACACAGTGAGGCACCACTTTGACCTATTGCTATGCAAATTCCCTTTACACGTGTGTTGATCGTGCAATAAAACATGTTTTGACTGGGATCTGAAAGCAAGGCCACTATCAGAGAGCTGAAATGGAGCCATTTAGGGCTGAAACTAATAATTTGTTAGGAATTGCTCACCAAAACCTGTTCTTAAAAATTTCCATTAAGAACAAACTGTGGGTCTGAGGAAACCTGTGTTTTCTGTAAACATGACAGCGTTCAATGCAGATGGGCAGGGACATTATGGGATGTGTGTGCAGCTGGAGATAAGGAATATTTGCAGGTGTTAGGGATGGCTTCTGTGACTTTGGAGGGGCATTGGCTGGAAAATGCCCCCAGGATCACCCAGCCCAAGCTGTCCCCAGCCTGGAGCACTGAGTGACACCTGCAGGGATGGGCACTCCAAACCCCCCTGGGCAGCCCCTGCCAAGGCTTTTCCATGGGGAAATTCCTGCTGATGTCCACCCTGACCTCTCCTGGCCTAGCCTGAGATAATTCCCTCTGCTCCTGTCCCAGTTCCCTGCAGCAGAGCCCCTGATCTTGTTCCACCCTCCTGTCAGGAGCTGTGCAGAGCCACAAGGTTCCCCCTGAACCTCCTTTTTTCCAGGCTGAGCCCCTTCCCAGCTCTGTTCCCTTCTCTGGACCTGCTCCAGCCCCTCAATGTCATTTCCCATCTCTGGAAATCTCCAGCCACCTCTAATCCATAATTTTTTGCGGTTTCCTTCTCTCCCTGTCAAAGAGGAAATTTGAAATTTTATAGCCCCCAACTCTGACAGAGTTGTGATTGTGAGATCTGTCCCAGGGCTAACATTTCATGATTTTTTTTTCCCAAAAGGGAGCAATCCAAGTCAGGAATGAGCCCTTTGTGTCCTGAGCCTGGCAGGGGCTGATGCCGTGGGTTATTGCGTGCCGTGGGTTATTGCGTGCCGTGGGTTATTGCGTGCCGTGGGTTATTCTGTGCCATGTTCTCTCAGTGCTGTAGGGACAAGAGTAAGGTTAGGAATCCTATCACAGTTTGATTTTCTAACACCATTTCCCTCTCTGGCAGAGAGGTTAAGCTCAGGACACATAAATGTTTTCTTTTGAAGGCTTGACAATGGTTTCATAAGCATTTCATGGTCTCCACCAGCATTTCTACTGAGAAAATCCAGTTGGGGTCAATATTTGCAGAGTTGAGAGTGGCCCAGATATCAGAGATGGGCTGTGAAATGTTTGCAGTCCAAAACCAAATAGCAAACTCCCAGGCCTGACATTTTAATGATAAAGGAAAACATTCCTCCAGACGCTTGCCAGGAGAAAAGTGAAACAGAAAAAATAAATGTTCTTAATTTTTTCTTTGCCCTGAATAAAAGTGGTAATGGAAATAGATAATAATTGCAAAATATAATCATTGGGTTTAAAATCAACTGTCATGTGGACCTGTACTGAAAAAGGTATCATGAGGCTGCTTAATGAGAAAAAGTATTGTTAATTCTTTGCTTAGGATTAGTTTCTAGAGGAATAAATAACATCTGAAATCCCATTTTTGAATTACAGTACTCCCTCTGTCCTGTCTTTTGTGACAGTAAAAATGCCCCTCAGTATAACAAATGAGTTATTTCTTTATTTCCACTCTGACACTGAACTAAAAACTACAAAATAGTGGTAGAAGATGAAATAATTTTCTTATAGTTTTCTTATTCAGGAGCCATTGGATATTTATTTGGTATCCTGGAGATGATTAATACTTGGAGAGGGAGATCAAAAAAAGACATACAACTTAAAAAATAAAAAGGAAAGAGTAGATATTAAGTCAGAAAATTTCTCCCCTTGAGATACTCCATGAAACTCCCATATCTTAACTCTAGTTTCTTTAATAGAAATTTTCAGAAGGCTTGATCTTTCTGTGTACAGAGGAATTATCTTTTATTAATGCAGCCTATTAAGCTATGTGTATTGAGTTGTTCATACTGGTGATAGTTCCTAAACTTTCAAATTTCTGGAATAGCTTTTCCACAAAATCCAAGACCCGTACATAATACATTATGGTGTGCTGGGGGCTGGAGATTTTAATTGGATTTTTGTTTGGATCAGCTGGGTCCAAACCAAACCAGTACTGCCTCTTCAAGGCACCATTTGCTCATAGAACTCAGTTCCTGTGTTCTTCTGAGAAGAAAACAATGTTGGGCAATGAGGTTGGTGAGGCACTGGGAACACAAACCCTGAGGGAGCTGGGGGTGCTCAGCCTGGAGAAAAGGAGGCTCAGGGGTGCCCCCATCACTCTCACAGCTCCTGAAAGGGGCCTGTGCTCAGCTGGGCTGGGCTCTGTCTGCAGCAGCACTGACACAGCCAGAGCACACAGCCTCCAGCTGTGCCAAGGGAAATACAGGTTGGATAGCAGGAAAAAGGTTTTTACATGAAGAGTAATAAAGTTCTGGAATGTTCTGCCTGGGGAGATGGTGGAGTCCCCATCCCTGGGTGTGTTTAACAAAGCCTGGATGTGGCACTGGGTGCCAGGGTTGAGTTGAGTTGTTGGAGCTGGGTTGGACTCAATGATCTTGAAAGTCTCTTCCAACTTTTTGATTCTGTGAAGGTTTGCTATTGTTGTAAAAGAATTAGGAATTAGCTCCTCCCCAGTGTCCCCTGCTGTTTCATCTCCCTTATTTCCCCCTCCCCATGGCTGGGCTGCAGGTTTGGAAAAGCAGGAATTTGGTGCTCAGACCCTGCTGGGAGTCCCACAGGAATAAAGAGCATTAAAGGCTGCAGGGACCACCCCCCAGGGATCAATCCAGCAGCACCAAGGAGGAAAATGTAAATCTATGGAAACCTCTGCGTTCAGCCCGGCTCCAGATAAGGCCTGGAATGATAAGCAGCAGATAGGATCAGACCACAACGTGAACTTGCAACAAATTTATCAGCAATACATGGTTTATATACAAAGGGATGCTCCCTTAAATCAGTAGGGAACGCCCTAATCACAGCTTCAGAATTCAAAGTGTAGTATTTTTTATCTGATTCTTCAATTTCTTTTTTCCTTCTGAAATATAGTTTCCTGATCTAAGGAAGCGCCTTCTCTTCACTCTTTGATTATTTTTTGACTATTTATTTTTTCATTAGCTTTTCTATTTAATTAGTTTTCCCAAATCATTCTCCGTACTTTCAGAATATTTGTGGAACAATCTGAACTCCCTCTGGTGGTCAGACAATACTTCTGGAGTCTGGATCTTAAAGCATCAGTTCAGGGTTTTTTTCACGGAAGGGTGATGGTGTCAATGGTTGTATACTTAGCTGAGAATTTTGTGGTATCTCGCATCTAATTCTGTGATTAATTTGGCATTTATAAATTTAATATGTCATAGAGAAAATTAGCTGAATCACTGAGAATAGAAATGAAAGTCAAAACAATTCATATGTTGGATAAACAATCTCCAAACCACATTCCAAAGCAGCAAAACACAGGAGAAGCAAACCAGATAATTATTGTTTTCATTTTTCTCTGAGGCTTCTCAGATTCCCAGCAGAAGAATCCTGGGCAAAGAGATTTTTCCAGAAAATCTGACAATGATAGGTCTTGGCTTTGGCTGTGAGTTTTTGGCACTGGGCTCTCCTGGGCACCAATTACAGGTGCAGCCCTGAGCAGGGGTGGCAGCAGGGTTTGCTGCTGGTTTGCTGTTCCTGCCTCTGCCCCTGTGGGTGTGAAATCCCCTCTCGGGTAACCCTGGGCTGCTGATGGGCACAAGGAAAACACTGCAGGGGTGTTACAGCTGCTGGAGTCACCAAAACAGAGACAGAGGCACCAGAGCAGGGCTGAAGTGCAAAAAAGAACCCTGCTGGGGCTTGGTGTTGCTTAGGAAATGCTCAGAGTGTTCTATTCCCTGAGTGTTTTAAATGAAAGTGCTTCCTAAACTTAAGCTTGAGGATCTGCATGACAGCACTGACCACTGTGAGTGCTGAGCAGAACTGCAGAGCTCACACCAGTCATGCCATAAATTTATTCCTGATCTGTTTAAATGTGACTCCAGCAGCAATCTCTGAGCAGAAGTTCAGGCGCAGAGTCAGGGAGTGCCAGTCCTGTGTCTATTAGAAGCTCAGCATCATTAAGTGTGTCATTGCCTCTCAATATCACAGCTGATGTTAACAGATAAAAAACCTTTTCTGGGGATAGCTTCATTCTCAGGGACGTTTTGAAGCCATTCCTAGGCGAGGGCTCCCTCTTCAGTCCTGCAACAGAGATCAGCATTTGTTTCTCTTGGCAAAAAAAAGTCAGGTGGTTTATATGAATAATGGCAAACACATTCATCATCTTTTGCAAAGACATTTACTCCAGAAAAAGCTAAACAAAATAATGTGCTGAGCACTGAAAGTTTCATGACAAACATCATTTGCTGCTCTTGGACTCTGTTTCTCCTCCTTGGGTTGGGTTGTTTTGTTTTGAGTGATTTGCCCTGGATGGAATATCAGGTCTTTGATCTCTGGACTGGTTATGTGAGGTTAGCAAAATAATTGAAATGGAGGAAAACACCGCTGATATAAGAAACAAATGCACTGAACAATACAGTGTGTATTAAACTGGCAGTAAAACAATTAGGGTGTGCACTCATGCAATGAGCAAACACAAAAATATCTGCACACAGAAACATCTCGAGCAGGGTGAGCAGAGTGAACAAAGCCAATTCCAAGCTCAGGATGATCATTTAGGCCATTCCGTGAGCTCATCCTCGTGTTCTTTGACTAATATCAGCAGTTTGCTCCCATAAGTACAAAATGATGTTGAATTCTAATGGCCACTTAAGTCATGGAAACAATATAATTAGAGTAATAAATACAACTTCATGTTTTCATAATTAGAGTCATAAATACAATGCTGTGTTTCTATAATTTACCTGATTGTTATCTGCAATTTATTGTTATTATCCCCTAGCACTCGAGGGCCCAGGGAACAGGGTAGTGAATAGAGAGAACATTGACTGTCCTGAAAATTATCCTGATTCCAGAGGGGGAAGAAGGGAGAAGGGCTGGAAATGTCTGGTAAGGTCGTGGTGTCTGCAATGATGACAGAACAAGGGGTGGAATCACAGAATCCCAGAGTGGAAAGGACCCTCAGCATCATCCCATTCCCACCCTTCCATGGGCAGGGACAGTTTCCCCTAGAGCAGGTGAGTCCAGGCCCCATCCAGTCTGGGCAGCTGGAATGTGACACTCAGAGTTTAGGAAAACTGCAGATTTTGTGAAATACAGGATATGCTCAAATCTACCAACATTTATGCCCTTTTTCTCCCTTTTTTTTTCCCTGTGTGGAGCCAGACAATCCCCAGCATTTCCTCTCCCATGGTTAATATTCCTGTGCTCCTCTGAAGAATTGGATATTCTTAAACACACCCCTGTGAGTTCCCATGCTGTGCCAGGGCACTCTATGGAAAACCACAGTAGCCCCTGTCACTGTGGGGTTTTCAAATAAGAAAAAAGCCACTGGAGCTCTGAACTCCCATTGATACCAGGATGAGGATGACACTGCTTCAGTTTTATCTGGTTTTTTAATATTTTTAATGCAGTGTCAATCACTGTTGGCTGAGGGCTGCGTGGCTGTGGGTTGGTATTGCTTTGTTTATGATGTGGGAGGAAATTCAGGTCTGGGTGTGATCCACTGGGTGATCAGATCAGCTGTGATCCCCACAGCTGCTCCAGAGCAGGTAAAACCCAGGTAAATGATTTTTACCACATTCCAAGAGCTGCTGCTTCCATCCTTCTTTTAAAGGACAAATATCCAGGGACACTGTCACCCTCCCTGTCCCCCAGCTGTGGCAGCAGACCTAATTCTGTGTATTGATACACATTAGAGTGGCATAAATAAGTAATGTTGTGCTAACAGAGAGTACAAAACTCACTTTGTAATCTTCTAAACGTGCAGTCCCTTTTTCTGGTTGGGTTTCTTCTTTCAAGTTGGTAAATCCTGTGCTGCAGTACCTGAGTCTCACTGAGGTGTGTTTGGAACTCCTCATAAACACACTAACCTGATTTGGGAATGACAGTGGAACTTCCAGGGTAAATTCTAAATGCTCCAAATGTGCTAAAAGACATAATTTGGATAATTTATGAACAGGCAGCCTGCCAGCCCTGGTGTGCATCAGTGCTCTGTAGCTTGGCACCTGCTGCTGGGAAGTAACAAATTGATTAGGAAGTCCTGAGATTCTTTCTTTTCCTTTTTGTGCTGGATAAATTATTTCTGTATATTAATAGACACATTAGGCAGTGAGGTATAAAGTTCCTCTATAGATTATTATTCCAGGAAGTGACAGAGGAATAATTTGAGTGTCCCACTCACCCATCCCTTGATGCCTCATCAGGAAATGATTCAGCCATGCTGCTGCTGATGCCAAAGCTTTGTTCAGACACACCAGAGGTTTTTGGGGTTTTATTTTGATTATTTTTTCCCTTTTTTTTGTTCATTAGCAGTTTAGTTGCCTATCAGAGAAAACCCATCATTAACCTATCTAAAGGAAACAATGACATCACAGTGCTCCAAGGCAGATAATTGTCTGTATTAATTACACAAATGTGGAGTCGTTGTCACACGGAGTCCCCCTGAAATGTCCCATGGGGGTCACAGAACCTTCAAGCAGAACAGAGCAGGCCAATCCATGCAAACAATTATTCCAACCAAAATAATTCCCTAGCTGCTGGAAAAGCAGTGAATAATTTACTCAGGGTGTACTATTTGAAAAGCTGAGCAGTAGCAAAGTAGTGTGAAAACATTATTGTCAAAAAATGTATGAGATCAGCAGTGGGTAAGAAATTATTCATATAAATCCTATAGGATTCACTTCAACAGTTCTAATTCAAGTTTTCTGAGCTTTTAAAGTCATTGCACTGATTGATCAGCCTTTGATCACTCTTCATCTCAGGACAGGAATGTGGGGACCCTTTCTGCTGGGCACTGACATTTATGGTTCATTTCCTTCAGAATTCCAGGAATTAGCACCCAAAAGTCCCCCAGGCCTGATCTTTTCATAGATTTCCCCTGTTTAGAGAAAATTTTCCCTGAGTTTTCTTTGCTTTCCTTCAAGAAATACGAAAAGCTTGCCTTGCTCTCCTTTAGCAGAACTCAGCAGAAATGACACAATAAATTAGTATTTTAGTTCTGTTTGAAATGAGGGTGCTTTCTTGCTCCTCTTGCCATATCTGCTGCCTTGGGTTTCTATTTTCTCTTGCTCTGCCATCTGTTTTTAACAATAGCAAGATTCTAATTTTCAATTTTCGGTGAAATAAAATGCCTCAGGTGTTAATTCATGCTTCACTGGTACCATCCTCTGCTTTATCAGTGCTAAATATGGATCATTGTCTGACTCTGCATCCTTTTTCATTAGACAGTTTAGTATTCTGGCATGATTTGATTCACCTTATTGGACTGGAAATAATGGCCACAGTCTGATTTCTGTCTAAACCTACACTACAGGGAAAGCTGCCTGAACTTATGCATCCTAATTTGGATCCTGGAAATATTGCTATAACCACATGTAGTATTTCCAAATTGTCAACTTAATTTCAGTTTGGAACAACTCATTCTCAGTTCAATGGAAATACCCCTTGCACTCATTATCCTTCCTTATTGTGCACATGGAAATTCCAAGTTTTTCTAGGGAATAACAGACACAGTTTATTCTGTTTCTCATGTGGCAGAACAAACTCCTTTTATTGAGTGATTGCCACAGTCAGTCCCCGATAATATTCAATAACATTTGCTATTAATGCTCTGTTTTGTTGCACCTTCAGCTATATTGCAGGGACATTTCCACTGGATTATTTATTCAGAACCCTTCTGCTGCAATTATTTTGCATTTTGTGTTGCAGCAGAAGGGTTCTGAATAAATAATCCAGTGGAAATGTCCCTGCCCATGGCACGAGTTGTTGGAGTGAGATGTCCCTTAAGGTCCCTTCCAACCCAAACCATTCTGTGCTTCTGGGATTTGAAGCCTCCATTGATTTAGAAGCAGCTATAGGTTAATTTCTGTCCTATTAATTAGTTTTCCAAATTTTGTTGAGTATCCATGCTCCTCCCTGCTTTCAGCTGCCTGAGCTATGACAATTCAGCCCAAAAGCACAGATTGCAAATCCTCCTGCCTGGCCATGCTGAGGTTCCAGACATCCAGTGCATCCTGGGGGATGTTCTTGATTACAACATTTTATTTGATTTACATCGTTTTCCAAATTCACCATGGACAAAGAGCTGTTTCCTCCACTGCAGCCTGTGCAAGGAATTCCTGGAGGAACGAGCTTCTTCAGGTACAGGTCACAGCCTCCAAATTGACCAAGATTGACAACTTAAACAATTAAAACTCAGATTCAAGCTCCATTTTTAGGGTAGCTTTCACAGGTGCATGAGGTGTCCTTAAATACAGCTCATTTCTAAGTTATTTTAAATTTTAGGAGGTGGACTCTGGTTGGACAATGAGCTGTAAGTGCAGGAATCTGGGCTAGAGGAAATCTCTGTTCCTGAAAAGTGAATTTCCAGAGAATTGCACATCATTTTATGATATTGCATAATTTTTAAGGGATGCTGTAACAGACAACTCTGTTAATGCTTATCCAGACTGTTGTAACTCTTTTTACAGGAGGATTTCACAGTGCTAAATTTGGAACAAAGTGCCTTCCAGGAATGATTTTAATAGCCAAGATAAAGAGCTTGCTAGTTAACAAAAAAAGAGAAAAAAATCCCAGAAAACTGTTGAACATGAATGTCAACATTTTTAATGGATTGCATTTTTTATTGTATGCTTCATGTTTCTGTCAGGGGAATATGATAATTATAAACTAGGAACAATAACGAGGGTTTGAATATTCATAGGCAATTAAAATATGTCTCTATGCATTTTGTCAGTGCCCGGTGGGAAATGTTGCTCATTTTTTAGGAATAAATGGTTCACAATCCTTGGTGAAAAATATGGGGTGGAAATCAAAACACCAAGCAGGGCACAACACTAACAAAGTCCTGTTGATGATGGGGAAGGGAAAATAAATGTTACAGCATTGATTAAAAACAGATGAATGTGTAATTCCCTGTTCCTCCTGGCAGTGGATTATTAAAATTGTGGAATATCCTGATTTAGAAGGGATGCACAAGGATCAGTGTGGAATAAAAGTACTGCAGCTCAGGTTTTAGCAGGTATGGGGACACTTTCCACAACTCTAAATATTAAATATCTCTTTAGAATCAAAAATTAAATGCAAAAATACCCAAATATGGAAAAAAAAATCCTTGAAGCAGCACTTGAAGCCTTTCCCTGTCCGGGTAATCTTGGCTGTTTGAGGGGCCTGGAAAGGCCCGGAGTGGCCTTGGGGCAGCCCGCGTATCGAAGGACGAGAAGAGGCTTCAGTTCTTCTTTCGGTTTTTATGTTTATTAATTGTTTATCTAAAAGATGTTCTTTCAGCCAAACAAAGATCTGCTCAGCAGTCAGCCATGAGCACACTGTGCCGTCCCCCGGACCGCCACGTATCTTCATACCCTTTGTTACGTGTACAATATTTATCATTTTTCCCCAATACCATCTATTCTTATAACTCGGTGCACTCTCAGTAATAACCAATCCAAAGGTGCCACCGTGGCCAAAGAAGATGGAGGAGAAGAGGAAGAAGAAGAAGGACAGGACACGCCCCAATTCCTCCATCTTACTCCTCTAAACCCCCCTGTACATAAATCCTAAACCCTGTTTCTCACCCTCTAATTAGCTAATCTTTTCACCCTTCACCCCGGTGAGGCCCTCTTATCTTCATAAAGGTGTCGTCTCCCGTGTAGGGTCAAAGTCCTGCCACCAGACACTTCTGGCAACATTCCAGGGCTCCCGGGCCCCCCAAAGGTGGTCTCGGGGGCCCGGCATCCCAGGACTCAGATCCTGAGATCCCACACTTCCCCACAGTTTTATCTTGGTGCAGCTGAAAGCTATTGGATTCATCCCATTAAATGGACAGTTGGGCTCTCAGAGCCAGGCAGATGAGGAGCAGATGATCACTTTGCTGCTGAAGATGAACCAGCCCAGGTTTTTCAGGGATGCAGCCTCATTTTCCAGTGTTTTTTTTTTTCTAATATTGTGCTTATTTCTGATATTTAAACAGGGATTCCCTCAGAGTTGCTCCCACTTTGGAAGTGTTTTTCTCAGGAGATCCTTTTATTTCTGGTTTGGTGTTCAGGAAACATTGATGGCACATCCATGGGCTGTGACACTGAGCTGTCACAAGCCAAATTTTGCTCTCATGAACATCAGGGCTTGATGAGAACCTTTAGCACTTCCTCAGGCACTTTTCAGGAGGGATCCTGTGGCAGCAAGGCAGCAGCAGCAGGGACATTTTGGCAGGGATTTTGGAATGACACCTGTTTGTCATTCTGTTGCAATGACACCTGGGGTTCTCCTACAAGCAATTCCTGAATGGCCAAAATTCAATTTTGGCCACAATTCCTTGGACAAAAATGCCCAAGAAAGGTGAAATGTGTTGTCAGCTTCCCCTCAGAGCTGACTGATGAGCTGCAGAAGAGTTTTCCATGGCAGTGGTTCCAATCCACTTTGGAATGCTGCATTTTAATTTAGGAGGAGGAATTTTAATTCCATTTAAAGCTGTGTCCTTGCCAGCAGAAAGAGGTGAAGGAAATGGAAAAAAACAACACAGGCAATGTAGATAATTTAAAAAATTTAATCAACCCGAGGACTTCAGATGTGTCTTAGTTTGTGAGGTTGTAATTTGTACTTGAGGTGTCAGAAAAATGAGGGTTTTGTATTAACAATGTGCAATCTATGTACTGTTTTCAGCTTTCCTCCTTAACACAAAAAATATAGAATTACCAAAAAAATATAACCCAAGTCCAAACCCTGATAAACGGTTTAATTTTGTTCCCTCAAACAGTTTCCACCATTTATAAATAATAAGTTTCAAACTGTGGCCATTTGCTGCACAACTTTTGGGAAGTCATTTTCCAGCTCACCTTCCTTTGCCTACCACAAGCCTGAAATCATCTGCAAACTCAACATTTCCCATCTCCCTTCCAACTTCTCTCCTCCAGGAGAGCTCAGAGCAAACTCTCATTTTTTGTCAGCAAAAATTATATTGGCTCTCCGAGGAAAGGAACACAGAAACCCACCAGGGACTAATTTCTTTAATATATTAAAACCCATTTTTACATGCCAGGGTATTCCATTGTTCTTTGATGTCCCAGCATGTAGCAAATGATTATGGTTTTGTTGTGGCTGTTTGCAGGATGATGAGTGATAAGGTAAGCTCTGTGCTTTTCAGTTTTTTCTTTGCTTCTGCTTCGTGGGCCTTGATAAATAATTCATGGAGCAAAATTACTGTCCCAGAAAAAGGCAGTCTGTTTCATCAGGCCTTTCACACTTTATTGATTAACACATATAATTTTTTAATGTGCAACTTCCCTGGAGTTTTGAAGAATGGGGAGTTTGTTGTTCTCTTTCTCAGAATGCTCCAGCAAGGACTTCAGGAAAACTGGGACAGCCATGGAAATGTTCTTTTAGGCCAAAGGAGAACAATACAGCCAGCAATGGGATTGATGCTGTTATGGATACATTTAAAGTTTCACCAGGTAATAGGAGCGCACATGCAAAATTACACCAAATGGAGAAAGAATGATAAGGAAGAAAATTGAATTATTTTGAGGAGTTAAGTGCTGGATGTGCAGCTCCTGAAAATCCTCACTTTTTCTTTCCACTCAATAGCCCTGATGTTGATTTTTGCTGGTTGCAAATCTGGTGTGTAAAAGGAGTGAGATCTGTGCTGGAAACAGCAGGAAAATGGAGAAAACCCTTTCAATTCCTGCACATTTGCAAGACTTAACAAGCATTTTAAGAGTCTGTCCTTAAAAGCTGTTTTAAGGCAAAACCCCAATAAACCATCAGTTCCTAATCTTGTCCCTTAAAGCCCTGCTGGGTTTTTCCCAGCCCATTTTTCAGTTTGTTTGAGGCTCTGAGTCTCTAAAGAGCAAACTCTGTTCACCTTCAGAGTATTTGATTTTCTCTTATTTACAGTGGAGCTGTATTCCAGTTATTCCAGTGGATCCAACTCTTCTCCTATCACCTGTGTTGTTGTTTCCCCACCCCAAAAATCCTCCTGGAAGGTTTTTTTTTCCTCACCTGGCCCAAAGTTCTGTTGGTTTTTAATGATGGAACAAACCCAACTCCATTGGGCTTCCTGGCACTGAGCACTGGGCAAGTTCTGAGAGAAAAAACAAAATAACCTACTTTCAAATGTCTGCATTGTGTGAGAAATGATGGCAATTGTTCTCCCAGGTATTAATCAGTTCCTTTTGATGTGGTGGTTACAGTTTTTTAAAAGGAAATTTAAATACTTGGGAGTGACTGTCAGCAGGTAGGGTGTAACCCTGGCCAGGGATGTTCAATGAAGTGTTTCACCCAGAAAGAAAGGGAATTTTTAACAGGAGCATTAAGTTCGTCTAATGCAAAAATTAGAAATATTTTGGAAGTGTCAGAATAAGTGTTCCTTTAATTTTTGAAGCCCTATCCATACCTGTTCTGGAGCTGTTTTTATTTAAAATTCATACCCATAAAATGCTACTGAAGGCTGTCAAGATCATCAAGAAAAACCTTGGAAGAGCTAAAATGCTTTTCTCTGATCTTTAGTTCTTTCTTGCAGAATATTTTAGCACTTTTATTCTAGCATAAATACAATAATGCTAAATACGCCAATATTTCTTTACCAGTTATTTGAAATATTTCTGTGTATAAATGCTTGAATTTATGAAATTACTGTAGTGATTCCATTTTGATTTAGGAACTTTCAGAACATGGATTAAGACCCTTTCTTTTCCTAAAGGAAGAGCACTGATAGATTTAAAAACTGAGGTATTTTTCAGTTGAAAATGAGATGTAAAGCATGGATGGCCCAGCCCCTGTGATGTCTTTGCAGCTCTGTTAATATGGAATCACTGCTGTAAATTTTTACATCAGCAGTAAATGGGCAAAGGATGAAATTTGGGTGATGGCTGGTTTAAAAATGGGGTTTTTTTCTAACACAGCAACACTAAATTATCCTCTCTTCTTTTTTAGCCACTAAAAAAATGTAAAAATGGTAATCTATGTATCATTCTCTGTATTTTTAAGCAGATTCTGAACAAGGTTATATTTTATTCCAGATGCATCTAGGCAAGATTCCACTTAGGTATTTATTTAGAAGAAAGACATTTTATTTACAAGGCCTCCAGGATGTGTTCTGCTTTATGAGAAGAAATTAATGCAATTTTGAAAACTAGAGAAAATGGCTGTAATTGCAGTGTGCACGTAATGGGATTGCTGTGACAAAGCACCTGCCAGGTGATACAGAGCCCTGTGGAAAAAGAGAATTTTACTCAATTCACCAACTCCAGCCCAGCTCTAGGACTGAGAATAAGAATTTTCCCCAGGGCTATGGAGCAGCAGTGCTGCAGGTGCCTTGTTTATGTTGCATTTATGACTCGGTGATTCATTGGTTCATGGCTTTGTGTGGGATGTCAGGATCTCAGTCCTGAGGTGCTGAGCCACCGAGACCACCCTTGGGGGGCTCGGGAGTCCTGGAATGTTCCAGAAGTGTCTGGTGGCTGCACTTTGACCCTACACAGGAGACGACACCTGTATGAGGACAGGAGGGTTTCACCGGGGTGAATGGTGAAGGGATCAGTTAATTAGAGGGTGAGACACAGGGTTTAGGATTTCTGTACAGGGGGGTTTAGAGAAGTAAGATGGAGGAATTGGGGCGTGTCCTGTCCTTCTTCTTCTTCTTCTCCTCCTCCATCTTCTTTGGCCATGGTGGCACTTTGGGATTGGTTATTACTGAAAGTGCACCCAGCAATAAGAATAAATGGTATTGGGGAAAAATGATAAATATTGTACACGTAACTATGGGTATAAAGATAGGTGGCTGCCCAGAGGACGGCACAGTGTGCTCATGGCTGGCTGCTGAGCAGAGCTCTGTTCGGCTGAAAGAAAATCTTTTAGATAAACAATTAATAAACATAAAGACCGAAAGAAGAACTGAAGCCTCTTCTCGTCCTTTGATACGCGGCTGCCCCAAGGCCACTCCGGGCCTTTCCAGGCCCTCCAAACAGCCGAGAAAACCCGACAGCTTTGCAAGCTGTGGTCACATCCTACATCTCTCTTCCCCATAAAATTGGTTCCCCTGCCCAGCTGTTAGATGGTTTAGGATCTTTATTATCCCCATTATCCATTTGTTATTGCAGGGATGGGAGGGGGCTGCACTTTGTGCCTCTGCAGCTTTTGGCAGCAATTAATTCCTGCACCGCAAATTTCTTTTTAATTGTGTCAGAGCCAGCAGCAGATGAATGGCCTTTGCTGGTAAATATCTGTGTCCCAGTGCTGCATTGGCAGGAGTTCCCTTCCTGCTGGGGTTTTTTGGGATAAAGAGCTGCTGGTTTATTCTATCCTGTTAAATAACCCAGAGTTAGAAATAATTCTGGAGTGTTGTGGTAACTTTGGTTGCTTTGCAGTAATTTTGAAGAGCAGAAATCGGATGTTCAGCACCTCTTATTCATTATTTTATTTAACTCTGATCAGGTTCTAAAGGTGTGGCAAAATGAAATGCGAATAAAATGGGTTAAAGTAACAAATATTTGATGTTGGGATGCTCAGGCTTGAAACTTTTGGGGATTCTCTCAGGTTCCCCTTGCTGGGGGAATGGGTGCAGAGCTCTCTGTGGTGGCTGCTGGGAAACCCTGCTCAGAATTAAGCCACAGCTTCAACTATTTCAAGGATAATCTCAGTTTAAAAATTAATTTTTGGTACCTAACTTTTGATCCAGAATACTGATTTATGCTGTTCCACACACCAGAACGTTCAACCAGCTCAATTTATTACTGTAACAAACTTTTAAAAATTTTTCTTCACAAATTTCTAATATTTGGGATCCTTTTGATGTTTTGCTGGCAAGTTCAAATATCAACCAATTTCTACTGAGAAGCTTAATTTTGTTCTTCTCCTGAAGTTGGAAGATTTCTCCCCAAATTTCAGCAAAATTTATTGCAAGTGAGTAAAACATTTTTGATCTTTAAAATGCTGCTTTAACTCAGACTTAAGTGGAAACAAGGAAATGTTTTTATTTCAAATCTTGTGCTGTAACGACAGTAAGATGTACCAATAGGATTTTTGGTTCAAAGATGTTTTCCCTTTAAGTTTTGGGTTAGTTTTGGGTTTAGCAAATAGAAATTAATTTCTTCAAGGAATAGAAAAAACCAGAAAATTATTTAAAGATGGGAAGTGTTATGGGACTGGGTTGGTGTGTTGGTGACATCTTCCTTTATTGGGAAATCAAAATAATAATTGAAATCTGCTGGAGAGGACCTGGTTAAAAACCATGTGGATAAAAACAGTTTTGATGGTTATTCCATTCCTTCTTCAGTCAGAGGTTTTGCTCACCACTTGCCAGGTGGGAGCTGAAGACAATAAATATCTCTGTAGAAGATGATTTCTTTAAAATTAAGTGGGTTCAGAAGGCCCCATTTAATTGAGTAACTTTCTAAGCTTGTTTTATTATTTTTTTTTTTTAGTTTTGTGTAGTTGTTGGTGTTTTTTTAGTCTCAACATGATTTGACAAGATGAATTCTTACTTGGTAATTATGTCTGTGCTAAATTCATTTTCCACTGATCATAATTCTTCAGGGAAATCTACTGTGTCAGAAGGAGTTTTCTGGTTAACAGATATAACTGGAGCTTGCTTTGAAATGTGTGAAATGTTGCAGTCCAAAAACAAATTAAGAGCATTGTGGTTGCATATTCAAGTAACATCTTTAGCATCACATTCCATAAAGAGTTCTAGTTTGAAACCTACTGTCACTTGTGAAAGCAGATGCAAAAGAATGAGAAAATATCTCTGGCATCACACAATTATATCTAAATAACTAAATTTATCTTAAAAACATGAAGATTATAGTTTGCCATCTGTCATGGGCTCGTCTCTGTTACTGAGGGACATGTTTATTTTGTGAATAGCAAAAAGCTGCTGATGACCTGTGTTTGTACAGCATGTTTTAAGTGCTGGAGGTTTTTCTGGCCTTACTTTAAATTTTGATGCAATCAAATCCTGACAGGAATCTGTGATTGTCACCCTTCACCTCAGCTGGGGTTGCTCTCTGGGCTTTCCTCTGCTCATCCTTTCTTCCAAAATCACTTCCTCTCATCTTTCTCTGCTGGAGCCAAATCTAATTCTAAAGAACCTATCAAAGAGGGATCATTTTATAAATTGATTTATGTATTGGTGCTTATACATGACTATTTTAGCTGATACAAATGGATTACATAAATTTTACCTCTGATTTAATTTTCTCCCACCACCCCATTCATCCCCGATGTTCTTTAGAACGTGTCAAGCCAGCCAACCTGATTTTCCCATGGGTCAGAAACATCTCTAGAGGAGCTTTATTTCTGATATAAAGATAAAATATTAAAATATATAAATATTTGCTGTGTTTGTGACCCCAGTGAGCAGCAGCAGCCCTGCAGGGTGGGCTGGGCTCCAGGACAGGATCCCCAAGCCATTCCCAGCAGGGCTGAGAGCTCCCAGAGCTCTTTTGTCTTGAGCTGGATGTGGTTGGGTTTGGCAGGACATGTTTTATATCAGCTGTAAAGCCCTGTGGAGTGCTGATAACCTGCTCAGCTGTCAGGGAACTCCTATTTCACAGGGCTTTTAGGTGGCCAGAACTGCTCATTGATGATTTACAGCCCAGGGCTGGGGCTGGTTATGCAGGTTATATATGGACTCTCTTAGATGGGCTCAGTATTTCCACACAGGGTGGCTGAGATATCAGTGCCTGAACCATGCAAAATGACAGGGCACCCATCATCATCAGCGTAATATTTTGGGGATACTGTGAAATGTTGGTGTTTTTCACTGTCTGTGAAATCAGCAATGGAGAAAATCTCAGTTTTTCTCCCTCTTAATGGGACAGATCAATCAGTTCAAAGTGGGGACAGCGTTCTGCACAGCAGAGAGAAAACAAACGTTTGGGAACTAAATGGATGACAAATTTCTCTGCGTTTTATGGGCCATCATACACCAAAATGGAAGTTTTTATGGCTGGTGGTGTGGGGAAAGCGGCCAGCCCTGTTTGGGAGCTGAGGGTAAATCCAGGGGAGCAGAGTGCACACATTTCCAGGAGAGGGAACATAAAGAGTCTCTGCCTCGAAACACCAAATGCTTGGTTCAGTCACACTCTATTTTTGAAGCTTTCAGCTCCCACATTTTAAGATCTACTGTTTCATCACTGTGTGAACCAAAGAAGATTGTCAGTGTCTAGACTACATCTCCACCATCGTGTCTCTCTTGATTAATGACTGAAATGTGCAGATGAATTGCTTGGATTTTGTCCTTGAGAGCTGCAAGGGGAAGGTTGCCAGCAGGGAATGGTATTTCTTCCCGTTAGACACATTCCTTGGAAAAACTGATCCTCTGCTGTACTTACTGGAACAATATTTCTCTTGATGTTATCGCCCATTTCTGCCATTCCCCTGAATAAATGAGTGCAGCTCCCATTTGTCAAGGGGCAGCACTGGGAGGGAGGAGCAGCCTTTGCTGGGATCCCCTCAGCCAGGCAGAGCCATCCCAGCAGCCATCACACCCCCTGATTGCAATTTGGGGACAAAATCTCTCAAAAAACCCCAAAGATTTATTAAAGAATAAAATCCCTGAAGCTTCCAGCGTATTAGAAACTGGTACTGCACTGGTATGAAATGGGTAAAGATCACGTTGCCTTCCTTATCCCATAAATTTGTCCAAGGAATAGACCCTTCCCTGCAGTTAATCAGAGTTTTTTAACCACTGTCTCCATATTTTAAAGGAGTTTTTTATTCAGGATGAATATAAATCACTCTCCCAATACAAGCAGATTTCAGCTAAATGTCATGTTCAGATGAATTATAATGATCACTGAAAAAGTACACGACACGAAAAAAGTCTGGAGAGGAAAATTCATATAATGAATTCATTCCAGGCTTGTGTTTTGGAATTAGATGAATGAGTAGGGAGTAGGAAAGTTATGATGGAATAACTGGTATTTTTCCAGAAAAGCAGGGGAGGTTGTAAAAATAAATCCCTGAATTTCTAAGCAGAGAAGGGGTGTCTGTGTAAATCTGCTACCACTAATATTAGTTAACATTTTAGGGATGATTTGGTTCAGCCTTCTTCAGAAAAAAACCCAATTATAGTTGTTTTTTTCTTGATAAAGTTAACAGGCAGAGATCAATAATGTTAAGAATTATGGGAAACTTGGTTTTTGTAATTGTGTAACCAAAACCTCTTTCTGGATAAGAGATATTTCAGAGTGCACGCAGAAATACTCATCAGTTTGGACAAAGAATTAATTTGTAGCTCTTTGCTTACACTCTGGTCTTTTATTACTGAAATGTCACATTAAGAGACTTGTAATTCTTTGTGTTAAATGCATGAAGCTGAAGGAAAAAATAGGAGTTGGTGGTTTCTCTGTGCACCTCTGAGAATAAATTATTTTACTCCTGTGAGTAAAATAATTGTAACACAAGTGTAGAATCTTGTGCTGACTTCAGCCAAGAAGTAGTCACAGATATTTCCCCAAATATATTAATTTACAGTAATCATTTAGCTAATAAATATGGATAGATTGTTATTTACTTGTTGATTCTGGAGAGAAAACATTGTCCCACATTTCAGACGGGAATATTTTATGTAATACTAAAGGTTCAATATGAATCCATTAAAGGCAGATAACCGCAGATATTTCTGCAGATGTTTTGGTGTCAAACATCACTCAGTAGGAGAGCCAGGAAAGCTGCAGCTCTAACCAGAGCTCTCCTCTCATTTATAACATCTCAGTGTGTCAATTCCCACCCAGCAAACAGCAATAAAGCTCCCAGATAGAAGATTAATGAGCATAATTCATGCACCACTGGACTGGAAATGGGATGGAAACCTGGGGTTTGGGCACTGCAGTCACAGAAAGGAGAATTGTAAATATTCTTGGGAATGGTGCAGTCTGACTTACAAACTTTTACCGAAGTTGTTGCTCTTAAAAAAAAAAAAAAATAGAATATTTTAAGATTTCTGCTCATGGCTGATGTAGATTTTAATTCTCTCAATTATAGATGAGGGTTATGTGTGTGAAGAAGTGAGGACAGTTGTGCCTGTCACTTCATCCCCCTGAGCTCCCACGTCCCAGCCCTGCCAGGACTCCTTGCCTCCCAATCAAACATTAATGAAGCAAATCACTGCTCTGGAACTGCTTAGCACATCTGCTTTTCACTATTTCAAATTAAAAATAGACCAGAAATGTACTTTCCATGCTTCCTAATGGTGTTTTCCCTCATTGCCCCTCGTTTGGAGTACAAGTTTTGAGTGGGAATTGGAATAATCAGTGAAAAAAATTGGATTTTTGAGGATGAAATGCTGGAAGTGGGGATGTTTTAAGGGCTACAGAATTTTAACTGCTTAATAATAGAGTAAAAAGGTTGTAATTATTTTGTTAATTTTTTTGCTGTGTGTTGTTCTTAATCAAAATGATTTCCTGCTTGAAACATTAGCCATTAATTTATGCTTAATACTGAGAAGGATAAAGTTTTTTCCCTTGTCAAAATAAAATTTGTTTCTAATAATAATGAGATTGTCACTTCTCCTATTTTCCCTTTGCTTCCTCTTTTGTTTCTCCAAAATTAATGTTTTCTGATACCCTTTTTAAATACAAAATGGAGCACAGAGGAAAGAAACATCAATCTCATTAATTACATGGCAGCTTTGTCCAGAATTCATTAACGTTAATATCTTATTTTCCATTGTGCGTTTTACATGGATTATTTGCATTCACAGACATTCATCAACAAGTGCTGGCTGAAGTGGGACAGGGAACAAAAGTGGCAGTGACCTTGTCATGGATGAGAGAATTCAGACAAAGAAATGGTGAAGTCAACATTTAGGGACAGATCTGAGGCCCTCAGCTCCAGACTGGCAGGAGATCTTTGGCTTTGGCTTTGGGACATAAATCATGGGCTCATTTAGAGAATTCTTATTGGGATCCTTTGGACTAATTACCCTCAGCGAAGAATATTATATTTTTGTTGAGTTTTTTGGTGTGGTGCTTTTGTTTTCAGGCTGTTTCATTGTTTTGCAGGCTTTGTTTTTTGCACTGATTTTGACCCACAGCACTTGATATTTTTAATTAGTGCTTTTGTGAAATCCTGTGAACAGTGGTGGTAGATGTCCAAACCCATTTTACCCAGATATATCCAAAGTAGATATATTTCTCCAAAGCAGATTTATGTAATGTGAATACAATGATTTCTCTTAATTGTAGTGATTTCTTTAATTTCATACACTTTTGGTTCCATGTAGATGTGATTGTGGCATAAATGTTATGGACTCTTTCCCATCTCCAGAAACCAAATTCCACTGAAAACACTGACTGATATTTTGTAGAACCTTTTGTAAAACAGCTCCAGACACCACATTTTGTGAGACTCCTTCAAAGTCTTTCTAGGAGGAGAAAATTCCTTCCTCCTTCTTGCAAAGATGAGATTTTAGTTAATAATGATAATAATAATCACTAATAATGGCCACACATGTCCTTTCTTCAAATGAGTCATTTGGATTTAGAGACCTTCAAATTCTTTCATCTCCTGATTTACCCAACAGCCAGCAAGGTTAATGCTTAATAAAGTAAAATGCCCTTTTTATAATCACTTCATTAAAAGTGAGCAGCAAAAGGTACATTAAATTAAAGTGTTTGTGATATGGGATCAATTTGGTGGAATCCCAGAGGCCTCCCTGTGCCTCATAAAGAGCTCTCCACTTTGAACATATCCATAAGTGACCCATGGAGAATTTCTGTTCTCTTTAATTTGAGGAATTGAAATTGCTTTTATTGCCTCCAATGGTGGGAAGTACAGAACTGAGGGATAAATTGTCCTGGAAAGGAATTAGGCTGTGGGTGTACAGCTTTAATAATTCATACTCATTCAGCAAATGAGTTATTTATAAATGAGAACAAAATTAATAATCATATTCTTTAGAAAAAGTTTCCTTTTGCCTCCTATAAGTGGGTAGGATTTGTGAAGGTTTGAATGAGCATTTCCTGGATTATCCACAAATTAAAGGGGAAAGATAAAATCCTGATTTCTTGGCCCATTCTGAATCCTTACACCTTATAATTATGGGACTGAAGCTCTAAAAGCTTTTAGTGCCCTGCTGTTTGCTGATGAATTGCCTCCAGGTGTTGCAGTAGTTCTTCTACTTAACATAAATAGACAGCAAAACTAAAAATATTTTACACATCTGTGGTGATCTTGTGGCTGCCGGGTTTTTTTAAAAAAGTAATTCAAAGATGCTTGTAAATGTTTAATAGAACTAATGTCTGTCTTTATGGCTCTATTCTCAATTTAAAATATGGGGTTTTTCCTTGCAGTTGGGTCATTTTTGGAATATGGAGCATTAAAAGGACAAGGAGAGGTACAAAAGCATCTCTCTCATGCATGAACCAGGGATTTTCTCAGTTAAGGTTTGACATTTCTGTGTCTGGAGCATCAGGTTGTGCTCTGTCTCTCTTTGGGACACAGAGCAGAAAGCAGAGGGCTGTGGATACTCCACAGAAGCCCTCAGCTCATTCATGACCAAAATGAGCCTTTGCAGCCTCTGCTGCTTCCATCATTAACAGCCTGCTCTAATTACCGATGCTGCACATGAGCACTTCCATTCAGAAATGCAGAGGAATCCTTCTCTCCCCTTGTTATCACCGTGCAGCCCTTCATCCTCGTCCCTGTAATTAAAATTATTCCAGGTTCTGCCCCGTTTCTTCTGGACATTTCTCACTGGCAGAGCTGAATAACCAGACCTTGCTTTGGCCTTTTACATTTTCCACTCCCTCAGTTATGACTGGGAGCTGTAATTTATCAAAGGCACAATGAGAGGTTATCAAAGTCTTGTTTCAGGAGAAGAAAGAGGAACATCACCCTCCAGAGATAAATCTTTCATTAAACTTTACAAAGACCTTAAGCAGTTCCTACTCTATTTATCTTGCCTGTCTTTCTTCTCCATGCTCCAGCTGCCAGTGTTTAGAAAGCAGCACAGGGCAGAGAGCCAAAACAGGAGCTGATTTCCCAGCCAAATGCAGAAACTTCCCCTTCCACAGCTAACATTTCACTTCATGTTTAAAATTGGCCTTAACTCCCAAAATTCTTATTTTTTCATGTCAGGAAATTGTCCTGTACAAGACCAATATTTTTAGGATTCAAAGAGGGGCAAAGAAAATATTCATAGAACACAGAAGATTAATTTTGTCAGGAATAAACCCCTCTGGTTTTGTTTTTTAAAATTTGTCTTGATTAGGAATTTGTCATTTGCCATTTTGTCAGGTAGATATTGGAATATTAAGGAATTGGATGAGGAATTTTCTCAGGTGGATCACATTGGAAAGGAATTACAGAGGCAAAGTAGGCATTGAAAATAAAAACTCTTCTCAGCTTCTGGGAAAAGACATTGATTATTTTATAATTTTTTAAATTGCATTGCTTTTTTTCTCTTCCTTTTTAAAAGATGTTATTGAATAGGGAGGAAAAGTATAAATAAACTAGACGAGAACAAGGATTGCGGGGAAGCGAAATTATGGAGTTGTGACTTCTGTAATACCATGGTTATGATTAAATATTACTTTAATTCTTTGTAGGGAAAAAAAAAAGGACACAATATTAAAAAAAATATCCTAAAATGCAAATTTTATTTTAGATCTATGAAGTTTCTTGTCATCCCATGGACACTCTCAGCAGGGAAACAAGAACAGGAAGAGTTTCCTTGAGTGGTGGGGATGGGACGAGATTGGCTCGTTCCACAAGGACCATTCCTGATTTCCCTGATTAAATCAGATTTCTGTGGGGTTTTCCTGGCTCCCCTTTGCACTGAATCCCGGGGGATTGCTGTGGGAATTGCAGGAATTGCTGCTCTGCTGCCAGGTCTGCTCACACCCCCGATCTGCACAATCCCCAGGGCAATGACCTTCCTTTGGGAAATTCATTCTCCATCCTCTCCCAAAATGATGAAATATTTCATGGATCTGTATCTTACCCCTATATGGGCTCTGTAACAAGTGGCTGAAATTGTATTTAGCTGATTAATTAGTTCTGTCATGAAGCTGTATGAAATTAGGTTTCTTTTCAAAGTCTCCTCTTTTTCTCTGTGAAACAGTGATTTATTTAATGGCTGTAATGCACTCAGGCCAAATCCATTTAATGTTGTTATATCTCTATTGAAATCCCCTCATTTATTCATAAAAAAGAAGGTGCTCTCCCTTTTATTAAGAATTTCAGTCAGAAGACAAGTGAGGCTTGACCTCTGCTAATGCACTGAGCCTTTTCAAAATGTGTAATAAATGTTAATATTTAAATTCAGAAATATTTAGGGAAAATAACGTTAGTAAAGGTTAACGAAGAATAATGGATATGAAGTAATTTTCAGCACTGGTGTCTAAAATACCACATTTATTCCAGCAAGAGGAATTCCAAGGGCCACAGTTCTGATTTCAGGAACATTTTAAAGTGAGGGGTGTCCTGTGGGATTCCTCTGGGATCTCCATTTCCCCAAATTCAGGCTGTGACCCTGCAGGAGCTGGAGCAGCTCTGGGCTGGTTCAGGGCTCAGGGAGCTGGGGCAGAATTTGGAATTTGGGCTGGGAGAGGCCCAGGGGTGGGAGCTGAGGGAAATTTCCCTTCACGCTGCACTTGGTGATCCAGAGCCACAGGGGGGCTGAAATAATTCTGATTTTGTCAACAGGCAGCAGCTGCAGAATGGTTGAGATGAAGCTTTGCACTTTGCTTTTTTTTTCCCCTTTTTAAGTCGTTTTAATGCACTTTTAAAGTGTCCTTACATTAAAATAGCTTCCAAAATAGCATTTCTGCCCTGACTCCTGCTCTCCCTGCCCTTGTCAGGATTTTCCTGAGCTGGTTTTGGTGCTGTTTAGACAAAAACTGACATTGTGAGTTGGTTTTTTTCAGGTTTCCTGGCCAATGCTCATCTCCTGAATGGCACAGTAAAATCTTTTCTCTGTCAGTTGTTTTGGCTGCTCCAGAGAGCCTCCCATCCCAAAGGGCAGGTAGGAATGGGGATATTTCTGCTTGTGGGAGATCCTAGTGACAGATTTAGGGTTTTGGGAATGGCAGCTGAGACAACAGCGCTAAAATTCAAGGTACATTCATGTTAAGATCCATTCATGTTCAATTTCTAAAATGGAAGGAAACCAATTATCGAAGATCTTGGGAGGTTTTTCTCCACATAGTGCCCTGTTCCCAAACTCTTACAACAGCCCTAGGGCAAAGCAGGTAGTAGAAAACATTAAGAAATTTATTTTTAAATACTTTTCCAGTACTTTGGGAAATCAGTGGCAGAGCAGGGCTTTGAGCTGAGAGCTCTGAGATGTGGGTTTTGAGGAAGGTAACTCAGCTCCTGACATCAGGGATGGTGAATCTGGGATGTGGAGGGAGGCACAGAGTCCCACAGAGTCTGGCAGGGAGCTGTGAGTAAAGGGAATTTCTACAAATGGAAGGAAACCAATTATGGAAGATCTTGGGAGAATTTTCTCCACGTAGTGCCTGGTTCCCAAACTGTTACAACAGCCCTAGGGCAAAGCAGGTAGTAGAAAACATTAAGAAATTTATTTTTAAATAAACTTGACTTTGGGAAATCAGTGGCAAAGCAGCCCTGAGTGCAGCAGGAGTCCCAGAGCAGGGCTGGATTTTGAGGATTTCCCCCAGGAGCCCAAAGCAGGAGGAATCCATCAAAGGCAGCTTTGAGGCTGGGCTCTGGGAGAAGCTCCCATTGATTTTCCAGCATGAAGTGGTGGCAAGGAGTGAAGCTCTGGCTGCCACTCATTTCTGCAGCCACAAGAAATTATTATTTCCTTAGTAATTTCCACAGTTAATAAGGAAAAGTTCCTTTCCTTAATGACTCCCAGATAAACACAGAGCTCATTCCAAACCTGAGGACATCAGGGCAGTGCAATCACCCTCAGCCTGCCCTGAACCTTGTTCACTGATGCTTTGCTTTAAAGTTTGCTGCCTGGAAATGTTTTTACTGTGGAATTGAAGGTGTGGAGCTCAAATGAAAGGAATAAGTGATCACTCCTCAAAGCAAGCCGACAAATTTGCGTATTTTTCTTTTTCTTTTCAGCTGTAGTTTTTAACTGAAGTCTTTTTTGTCTTGATGCTGCTGCAGTGTACAGCACCCAGATAAGCTGAGAACAGCCTTATTAATCTCTGATTAGACAGGCAGCTCTTTAGTTTTTACCAGAAAGACTTAACAAGGGCAGGAAGGCAGCAAAAACTTCAGCTGAGCTCAGAGAACAACTCAGAACCTTCACATAATGAGCTGCTTAAATAATGTCACACATTTTGCCACTGTCAAATTAGGCTATTTTTATTTTTTCCATGCCTTATTTCAATTGCAGGTGCCTAAAATATTGAAGGCTTCGCTTACTGAGTTTTCATTTCTTTTTTTCTTTAAAATGGGGAGGGGATTTACCTAAAATAGGGTTAAAGATCACAACAAGGTTAAAGGTCTGGGAGTTAAAGGTTACACAAGGGAGTGAAATTTCATTTATATCAACTAAACCTTCCTGACCTTTGAGGTCAACATATCTATAGCCGTTTATTCCAACTCATGTATTTTATTAAATAATAATGGATGTTGGGATTTCAGACACCACAATTCCTTCTCCCTCTTTTACTTGGCTGAGGTTTAGGAGAGAAGGATAAGGATCAGCCAATCCTATTTTCAGGATGTTTTAGGAAGTGGAGGCAAAGAACTGAAATGCCTCTGCTTGGCTCTGAGCATCTTGGTTTAAACCATCTGAGCCCTGATCTTTATTTTGGAATTCCTGGATTACATCAAGCTGCTGCAGAGATGTGGTGCAGCAAATGTGGGGTTTGTTCTCCCTCTTGTGTTCACTCCCAACCCTGATTCCACTCCGAGCCAGGAAAGTTCATTTCTGAAGCTGTTCCCACTCGAATTCTTCTTGTCATGGGTGAGAAAAATCGAGTCAAATTCCTGGTGAGTTAGTTAAATTCATTTTGAAAACAGCACATAAAAAACTTCCAGGAGATTTCAATTTCTCTGCTGCAGGAAAAGAATGGAGAGGAGAAAAGGGAAGTTTCTCTCATGCTAAGAATCTGCTCTTTTCAAAATTTTCTTGCGTTTTTCATTTTGCTCATGCACCAGCGATGGTTTCTGGAAGTGAGAATTTACACAGTAAATGGAATTCTCCACTGAGCAATGTGCTGGATGTCCAGAATTTGTGATAAATAAATTTCTCCCACATAGAATTATCTGTATAATTCCAAGTTATTTCAAATTTTCCTTAATCATTTGGAATCTCTGAGAGTACCACTTTACCCTCATGTATTTTCTTCTGCAGAACCTGGCACTATCCTGAATAATTGTGGAAATGCAGCTGGATTTTCTTATTACATGACAGTGAAGGTGGCAGTAATAATAAAACAAAGGGTAAAATCAGAGGAAAAAGATAAGACCATAAAGACTTATTTTTAAATACTGAACTGGGTGTAGTTCCCTGTATTAAAATGAAGCACAGCCCAAACCAGTGAATGGTTCTGTCAGCAGCCTGGAAAATGCTGTGGGGTCATTCAGGATCCCTGTGCTCTCTCCTTGAGTCAGAACATGAATTTCTGCAGATCCTCCCATATTGCAGATCCTTCCCATGTTGCTTTTGCAAGCCTTGGAACATAATTCCTGTTTTCCCAGCTGGAGCAAATCCCATCAGGAGTGACAGCTGGCTTTACCCACACAGGACGGCTTTTCCTGGAGTGATGTTGCTGCTCTCATATCTGCAGCCTCCATCTCCCAGCGCTGTGTTTGGTGCTGCAGGTGCCCAAGGCAGCTGTATTTTCAGGAGATAATTGGGTGTTAAGATGCAGAGGTGAACTTGCAGACTGCTGTGGGAATTCCCAGCTGTTCCTTACCTGCATTCCTTCCCTGCTGGAAGAGTTTTGGAACCAGGCCTGTAATAAATTGTGCTGGAGTGATGGGAGAGCACAGACAGAAGGGCAAAGAGGGGGAGTTAAAAACCAGCCAGTTCATCAAGTTTTTATTAATGACATTTTTCAGGAAAGGCTTGTCCTGCTGAATTAAAGCGAGGTTTGATAAGCGCAGTGCAGTTGGTGTGTGTGAGGTTATTCTTACTCTAGGACATGGATGGGGGTAATTAATGACTCTGCTTCGTTACTGGGCTCCAGCAGGAACTCAGGGCTGAGCTTGCCTGCTTGGGCAGAGCACTGGAGGAAGAGGAAGAGGATGAGGAGCAGCTTTTCCTGGTGAATCATCACTACAGGTGAGGAGCTTGCACTGATTCACCTTCGCAGGTGAAACACAAACATGCATTTTCCTTGATCTTCATAAAACCATGGAATGCTTTGGGTTGGAAAGGCCTTAAATCCCACCCAGTGCCACCCCTGCCATGGCAGGGACCCCTCCCACTGTCCCAGGTGCTCCCAATCAGCCCCAGTGTCCAACCTGGCCTTGGGCACTGCCAGGGATGCAGGGCTGGAAAATCCATCCCAGCTCATTCCCACCCTCACAGGGAAGAATTCCTTCCCCATATCCCATCCATCCCTGCCCTCGGGCAGTTTAAAGGCATTTTAAATTGTTTTCTGTGTTTCCTGCTCCCAGGCTGTCTCAGGCTGCTGGCAGAGGCTGGACCAGCAGCATCCTGATGTCCAGGAAAGGCAAATTCTCCATTTCTCTGCATCCCAGCTGCTGGGATTGAGCTTCTCCTCCTCATCTCTGCTGCCAGGGGTGCCAAAATGAATGGCTGAGTGTTGGAAAAGAATTTCTCCTCATGGGAAGAAAATTTTAAAACCCATATTTCCTGAAGGCTGGGCTGGCTCCTTGCATAAACGCTGAGGTGCAGTTTGGAGCAGCCTTCAAGCAGCACTGGATCATCAAATCATGCTAAAACATGCAAATTGTCAAATTATCTTTCTGATAATTCCCCCTTTCTGATAATTCCCCCTAATTCAAAGCCCACACCAGAAAAAAACCCCATTATTAATCCTTTTTTTTCCTTTCACAGACTGATGAGATATTTTCTTGCTTTAATTGACAAAAATAGGTTTGATAGTTTTGAAGCATTTAATGATTTTGCTGCTATCTTTGATCTGTCATTTGCTTGATTAGCTCAAATTTTGAAGGGAAAGGTTGTTTTGAAATGGGAAATCTTCTCATTTTAATTTTGAAAATGCCAAAGAAGGTATTTTGGTAATTTTACCAATTTAGGAAATAATTAGATCTGCAGAACTTGCTGAAACTTTTTTTTCTTCCTGCAGGAGCTTTGGTTTTGAGGATTAATAAGAGTTCCAACAATAATTTTTCACTAAAAAGGGATATTTTTTAAGAATTGTTTTCCAGCCTGATGGCTTCCATTTTCCTGCTGAAGTGACAAACTGTCAAGTCAAGGATAAAGTTTTTCAGATGTCTTTAAGGCAAAAGTGGACTTCAGAGTTTTATCAGAGCCCAACTTCCCAACAAATTCTCTCTTTACAATATTTTCCTAAATTGCAACATTTCCATGCAGTTATCTGGTTTGCTTTGTTCTCAAATATTCAATGTACTCTTCGAACTCCCAGCAACTCTCATCAGATTGCTTTGCAGAAAGAACTGAGGAACACACAGAATTATTTTTGGAAGAGAAACACTTTCTCTAATTGGTGCTGCAGAAGGGTTTCGGTTTATTAGCATATGATTGCATTTGGGAAGTCTGAAGTGCTGCTTTAATTGGAAACTAATTTGACAAAGAGGAGGGCAGACACGTTGTTTAAATTAAGAAACAGAGAAATAAATAAGTCCTGCTGGTGTTTAAATTTAGTAGGAATTACAGAGATTTCCATCTCAGAACATTTCAAAGAGCAGGTATTGCTGTGAAGTCCCAGCTGCATCATAGAAATAAAACTTTTTCATAGCTGCACATCTCAACAAAGAGTGAGTTACCCAGAATGCAGAGGCTTCGTAAATTTGATTTTTAGAAGTAAAACTCACTTGATCTAGGAATAAAATGTGCCATTGCTATGGAATATCTGCTTTTCTGGCTGCTTACCAGGCACAGCCTGATCTCTCCTCTCCCTGCTGAAATCTCTGAAGCTGTTGTTGCCCGTGGGAATTTGTTGTTACCCAGAAATTTGTGGAAGAGGTTTTACAGCGACTTCTGTGAGCCAGAGAGAAGTTTGATAAGAGGATCCATGTTTACCCCTGAAAGAATTTTCTACCAAGGTCACTAAAAGAGGAGATGAGATTTATAGAAAATAAATCCTCCCATCCATACATTTACACATGGAGGGGTGTGCTGAGGGAAACTCCTCTGAGAGTGATTGAATTATTCTGATTTGTCATTTGTCATGGTGGTAACCAGGGCGCACAAAAACTGAGGGTTTCCTTTAATAGCTGAGTTAGCTGGGTTTTGATCAGATTGATATTTGATATATTTGTTTTCCAGGCATTTAAGACAAAAAGGGTGAGAAGCAAAATTCAGAGCAGTGCATAGGACTGAGGTGAATGTAGGGCAAGGTTCAGTGTCTGGCAGGCAGGCTCAGCCTCAGGCTGGGTTTGAATTCAGGAATTCAGGGCCTTGTGTCCCTCATGGCTCTGGAGTGGGCAACCACACTCTTCCCTCTGGTTTTAAAGCTCCCTGTGTTTCTGAGACCTGTATTCACACAGAGTTTCCTCAGCACTGATCTTCCATGATTTCCTCAGGAGAATGTTACCTCCTCTCTCTAGGCCTCATCTGGGTCCTACAGGAAGTGTTTTAAATTTTGGTTGATTTAAGTTGTTTAATGTGAAAAGCTAACTTTAAAACTGATTCTGATCTATCTTTTGTGTCCAAAGAAAACCTCTAAAATTATCTAAAAGTAAAAATAATTGCCTTCTGCCTTTCCAGGTCTGAATTCATTAAAGGCATGGATTGACTTTGAGTGGCTGTAGAGGTGGCAGAGCACACTATTAATAGATTCACTCTGCAGAGGTCCTGCTCTCTGTTAAATAACCACTGCTGCCACTGGATGGGAGCCTGGCAGGACAAATGTCACGTCAGCTCAGTAGTTGGGATGCAAATTGAGTTATTCCTCATAAAAGATGCAAGTTCCACCTGCCAAAATCAGCCTGGTGCTGCTTTTGTGGGGCCTCTGCTTTTCCTGCAGGGATATGTGGGAATCATTCCAGGTTCTTGTGCTGCTGGAGATTTTTTGTGATGTCTTAATCCAGTAAAGAAGAAGAAAATAACATGGAAAGGAGCTCCCAAGAGTGACTGGCAGAGGATAGGAAGGAAGAGCGTGGCCACCTTGGAAATGCTCGTGCTAGCATGAGGTTGGGCTGACCTTCAAGCTGCCATAAAGGTTTTCTCCAGACTAGGATCTGCAAAAAGGACTAAAAAAGTGACTCACAACCCTTTCTTTTCCTCCAAAGCAAATGGCTGAGGTGGTGTTCAGTCTCTTCTGCTCTGGCACAAGAGATGAGAGGAAATGGCCTCAAATGCAGGGGAGGTTCAGGCTGAGTTTTAGAAAAGGATTTTTCTCTGAAAGGTTGGTTAGATACTGGAATTATTTTCCCAGGGAGGTGGTGGAGTCACCATCTCTGCAATTGTTCAAGAGGTTTCTGAATGTGGCTCTTGGGGACAAGGTTTAGGGGTGATTATGCGGTGCTGTTCGAATTAATGACCTTGAAGGTCTCTTCCAATCTTGATGATTCTGTGCTTGCTGCTCATGTTTATTTTGGAAACCCCATCATGGAAAATATCCTTAAATAATTCTGCATCAGTGCCATGAATACAGAGCTTGACTGGTTAGAGCTTCAAGGATTTGACACAAGAGCCAACATTTTCCTGTTCCTTGTTTTCAAGAAAAGAAAGGTTTAAAATCTTCCAGATCTTGCAAACTTTAGGAAGAATGCAGACAGACACAGAATGCTTTGAACTCCCATAGAAGAAAGCTGTTAAAGTCAGTCTCTGTTATAAATTTATTCTGCTGTGGTGCCTGTGAATGTCCAAAGCCAGACTTGGACTAGATTTATGTGGAGTCATACATTATGTATCAGCTGTAAAAAAAAAAAATAAGATAGGGGAAAAAAAAGAAAGAAAAGGCTTTATGATTTAGCACTAAATTTTTAGAAAATAAAAATTCTGCTGAAAAAGGAGCTGTGCAACATTAAAAATGCCAGGCTTGTGATCAACACCTCCCCCTCCTTCAGCTGTCTTTGATGCATTTCTATTTGGCCTCATGCTGGTAGGGGTTGTTAAATTTGCATTTGATGTCAAAGTCAAAAGTCAACTCCAAAAGCTGTAGAATTAGCATTCCATTATGAAACAGTTAGAAAAACCAGGAGAAGTAGGATTTCAATCTCAGTAAAATGAAAGACTAAAATCAGTTGTGAAAGGTTGATTGGCTGGACTCTGTTGGAAAGCTGTTCAGCCCTTGGAATTCTACACTCCATGAACATCCAGGACCAGAGGGATGGAGCAGCTCTGCTGGCAGGAAAGGCTGGCACAGCTGGCATTGCTCACCTGCACAGGAGAAGCTTTGGGTGAGCTCAGGGTGGCCTGAGGGGGCTACATGGAAGATGGAGGGAGACAATTGACAAGGGATGGAGGGACAGGAAAGGCTTCACACTAAAGGGAAATAGGTTCAGATTGGATATTGGGAAGGAATTCCTCTCTGGCAGGGTGGGCAGCCCTGGCACAGGTGCCCAGAGCAGCTGTGGTGCCCCTGGATCCCTGGAATGTCCAAGGCCAGGCTGGACACTGGGGCTGGAGCACCTGGACAGTGGGAGGTGTCCCTGCCATGGCAGGGGATGGCACTGGATGAGCTTTAATCCCTTCCATCCCAAACCATTCCATAATTCTGTGATCTTTAATACTTGAATGCATTTTCTGACACAGATGTTTAATTTTAAATAACTGTTAGATAATTCCATAAAAATACTTTCCCAAATAGCAACAAGTGAAGGTGCTCCATACTTGGATCAGATAATTCTTTAAGTACAAATAAAACCAAGACTGCTCATTTTGAACTTCAGGGCAGAGCTGGAAGCTGCAATGAGGTTTGGAAAGAGAAAAGTGACTCTGCTGCTGGAGGTGTGACTTGGGCTCAGAGTTCCTAGAAATAAATAGAAATCAATCAGTGCTATAGGTCAGGTTTGACAGCACTAAAACTTAATTAAATGGTGTAATTTTCTTTTCAAAAATTCAAAAACCAGCCCATAAATCGGGTAATTGTAAAACATTTAAATAAATCCACCATTTAAATTTAATTTAAAAATAATTTAAATAAAAAAACCAATTTAAATTTTAAAAAAATTAAATAAATCCACCATGGTGATGAGAAAAGTGAATGCACGAAGGGATTTATTTTAAGTTGAAGGAAGAAAAGTGGAGAAGGATTGAGAGGACAGCAAATGTGAAATGTTTAGAGTGAGGAGTGGGATGTGTGAGACTGAGTAGGCTGTGGCTCCCCAGGGTTGTGTGGCTGCTGTGCTCTGTCAGCAGCACTTCCACGGGGTCATGGATCTGCCTGGCAAAACTGGGTAAAAATGGTTTTACTGTAAACACTGAAACTTGCTGTGAAAGCATGACAAAAATCAGCTTTATTCTGCAAACAGGAGTCACAACTCCAGGTTTTGCTTTGTCTCCACAAGCACACCTGGAATTTCTGGGCATTGTCGTGTCACTGTCCTTAAGGAATGAGCCACAGTCCCGTGGGCTGTTGTTTCCTGGTCATTTCTGGATGTCTCCTCTTCTGGATGACCCAGAAACACAAATCTGAGGTGGCTCAGGCACCAAAGTGCAACTTTTCCCTTCAGAGACAGAACCCTCACTCCTGTAGGAATATATGAAAACATCTCCCTTTTTTCTTTTAAAAAATTAATTTTATTTTTTTTAGTAGGATGGAACACAGAGATCTGCACTTTATATCATCTTGTTTGGATGATTTAGGTTCAGTACTAAAGCCTAAATCCAGTTTTACACACTGACCAGCCTCAGCCTGAGTCCCTGGTAGCACCCGGGTGTCTCCAACTGAGCTGCCACGGTTGTTTCACCCTGAATTTCCAATTTCACCTGGACCCACAACAAAAGGGTGGAAAGCTGTCTGGGGAAAACAAAAAAATGGTGCTGCTTATCTGTTCTGCATCTCATTTACTTCAACTTCAGGGGGCAGAAAACATTTCAGAGGCTCTGCACTTCAGGCCACCACCAAAATCCAGATTTCTTTTGAAGCACTGGGTTTTATCACTCTTAGATTAAAAGGACATGATCTTGCCATCTTTTTTTTCTGGAATATTTAATATTTATGCTACTTTTGGGGTCAAATGCAATTGAATAAGTCCAGTTTATCTTTGTCTCATATGTGAGTAGGTTGAAAGTTTTATTTGCATTAATGTCCCACCAGTTTTGTATATGAGGGATATTTACCAATAATGCATGTAAATAGTAAGGAGAGTTTAAGCAATTCATTGTGGAAATGCCATGAAAAAAGGAAATAAGAAAACAACCTCAGAATGTTATATTTGGAAGCAGCTTTCCATTGGGAAGGTCTAGGAATTTTCTCTGCTCTTTGTTTAACACAAAGGAAAGCTATGTTGGATTTGTGACTGTCTAGAAACTTAAACTAATGAAAATAAAGCTGTAAAAATTATGTTTCTCATATGTAGTTATTGGAAACCTTAACTAATTTCCAGTAGTTGTTGGAAAGTTATGCCACAGAGCAATTACTCCATAGTTTAATGCTTGGTTCTAATTAATTTGTACAAAATATTACTTTCTCAGCCTTTTTATTGGTGTGGCAAATTTGCATTGACTTTTTTTTTTTTTGCACCCTGTATATTGCAGCTCATGTAATTACTGCTCTTCCTGCTGAGCAATTAGTGAGAAGGAATCCCAAAATTAAATTTAACAGAGCTCTAGAGCTGCCTTTGAATTTCTCCTGGAGATTTTCAGCAGTGCCATACATGAAGACATCAAATCCTTCCTACTAAAGCTGTGCGCTTCACTTTTAGAGTTGTTAATCAATTTAAATGATTTAATAGGCTGTTAATTGATTTAATAGGCTAGTTATCAGCATTTTCCAAGCAAAACTGAAGTCAAATCACTGCATTTTCTTTTAGTGTCCAAAGACTGTGAGCATCTTGGATGGGTTTTTTACATCTTGCTCTGTACAGAAAATAAATCCGCTTATTAGACAGATAAAAATAGAGAGAGAATTTCATTTTAATGTGAGTCTTTAAAAAGCCTGATTATTCTCTGCATGTTTACCTTTCAGCTTTATGGTTGTGTTTTCCCCAGTTTACTGTCTGATACTCCACTGAGCATCTCATGCAAGGGATTTTATGGGTGCATAAAAGCAAAGCTGAACTCTTTCATTGGAGCTGGTTGTCTAAACAGGAGCTGCTATCTCCTGCAAAATTTCTAAACCTCATGTTTAAAAACAGATCTGTGAAAATCCTCGTAGAATTTATTCTCTTGTGTTCCCTGAGTTTTAATATGCGCAGAAATCCAGGTTTCCTTCTGTTCCATCACTCCATTCCATTTTCCAGCTGAAAGCTCCGTCCCCATTTGTGATCCTGGGTTTCCACAATGGGGAATCATTTTAAGGTAAAATCTACACTCTGAAGAAAGATCAACTCCACACTCCAAACTTGATTCTTCAGTGGTTTCAGCATAAAAAGAAATATTAAACCTCCAGAATATTTTAAGGCAGAGCTGCCAAACTTTTTCCTGGCTTCCTATAAGGAATTCTGCATCTCTGTCTCATGAGTCAGCCCAGCCTGGGTAAAAATTTCATAAAATGCAGTTTATATTTGGTTAAAACCAAGCTGTTATTTTAAAATTAATGTTGTTGAGTGAACCTTTAAGATGTATTAAAAGTGCCACCTTTATTTCAGAGCAAAACCATGCATGAAAGTAAATTTATAGCATTTATTTTTTCAGTGATAGTCACTGACATTGGATGTTGGTTTTGCTGGGGGCTGAGACTCAGGAATGTCAGGAATATCCATCCATTGGGAAGTGGCTGTTACAGAAATTTGGGATAAAGACCCTGGGGATATGTTGATTAAATCTTGTCCATGTTTTTGCTCCTTGGTTCAGCTCCAGCTCGGGAGTTTGCAGCCTCAGGGATGAGTTCACACCCACTCCTCTGCCCCAGGAGGGTTTTTATTTGTGGAGTTTGCTCTACCTGGACATTAAAAATTCATCATTCAGGCTCAGAGTGCTCACTAATGATCACTCCAAACTAGCTCAGGGTCTCCATGGCTGATTAGAAGGAATGTGAATTTTCATTCAAACCCCCTTTGATGCTGGGGAATTTGGGGTTTATCCCCTTCCCAGTGAAATCCTGGGGAATACAAAACACAACAGACAGTTCAGCATGGAGTGATAACAAAACAATGTCTAACCCAACAAATGATTGTTGTTGCTCTAGAAGAGGAGTGCAGAGGGACACAGACAGTTTTGGGGTGAGCTGACCCAAAACCTGGAGCTGTGCAGCTTTGGCATCCTCTGGGCAGTGTTTGCTGCTTTATCAGAGCGATCCCTGAATTCTCTGGAGACAAATCCTTGGAAATTGCCCGATTAGAACAGGAAATTGTTGTGTTATTGCCCCAGTTTTCTCTGACAAACTACTCTGTCTAATGAAAAGGAGCTGCTTTCTCACTTAGGAGGGAGTATTAATAACTCTAATTGCCACTTATTAGCAATTTTACAAGATGCTGAGCACATAAGTACACTTTCTAACAGTCTATAAAATAGAACAGCATTAAAGGTAATACGATCGCTACTAATTGTTTTCTGGCTGGAAAACAAGATTTTTACAGAAATATTTGAATATTTCACCTATGGGATGTGGAATGAGATCAGCAGCATTGGTATTTTCAGGACAGAAATCATTGGGTAAAACTAAAAATTCTCGCTTTATGTTCTTTGCAGCTTCACAAAATTCAAAGTCAAGGCTTGAGTGGAGCCTCATGCTCTTCTTGATAGAAGCAGTTGTACAGAAAAAAGCTGCAGCCAAATGTGTTATAATATTTATAAAAGCATTTTGGCACAATCATTTCTGCAGGGTAACCCCTCAACAGCATTTGTTCTTATTTGGGGATGTTCTGGTTTAATTTTGCACTGCCAGGTTCCAGTTTCTTCACAATTCTGCAATGAGGCTTTGCATACAAAACTTGGTTATTTTTTTTTTAAGTATGTTCTGGATTGGATAAAAATTGTTCTTTTAAGTTCAAATATCTAGTTTTTACTAGAACTGCCTGCTTTTGCACTGGAAAAAGGAGATATAATAACAGGTGTGTGTGTGATTATACAGAGAATCACAGAATCATTAAGGTAGGAAAGAACTGGTTGTGCTGCCCCTCTATTCCTGATACTCCATATTTATTTATTTCATAACAGCAAACTCCACAGAACAAGGTTCAAAGTGGATTAATAGGCTCTGATATAAATATTTCCTAAATGGATTTGCCATTGCAGGAACAGCAGGCTTGGGAAATTCCTCTGGAAAATCAAGAAATTGAAATCAACACTAAACTGCTCCTCTCCCACCAGGGAAGGTATTTTGTCTCCTGTTTTGTCCCAGACCCTCCCCAAACACCCCTGCACACAAAGTTTTGTGGGCTTTTCACACAAAAAATCTGATAAAGCCCTTTTATCATGTTCTATTGGAACAGAGCACATCAAGAACCACCCTTGATGGGCCCTGAGAAGTGATAATGTGGCAAAGGATCCTTTCCCATCCAAATGTTAGGGCTGTGTTATCATCAGAGAAAAATGTATTTTCCAACGCTCATTCAAGTCCAGGCCAAGGCACTTGTGCTCAATCAGATGAATAATTTATTTTGTACTGGCAGGGCTGCATTAACACCGGGCATTTCAAAGGGCACAAAGGAGGTGCAGATCAGGCAGGGAGAGCTGAGGGCCTGATGAATTTGGCTGCTCACATGTCCACAAGCACCTAAATGGATTACTTAGGAAAATCAGCAGTGCTGCTCGTACAGATAGGTAATAAATTCTGTTTCATTACAGCGACTGGTATTTTAAGATTTAAAATGAAGACTGATTAAATCAAGTGAAATATGCACGTAAATTGTCATTATGTGGATGGATACACCTTAGTCTATTAAAATTGGATTTTAGATTTTGCTCCACGCTTTATTTTGCAGCTCATTTTTGATGACAGTTCATTCCTCCCACTTCTCATTATAAATTCAGCTGTATTTTAGCTTTGGATGGAACAGGGCTGGTGGTGGGGAAACTTTATTTCTCTTTTCCCCCCTGTTTTCCTGTGTCAGTATTTTACACAAGGTCAATAACAAGCTCCAGTGTGTTTACAATTACCAAGAGGATGGGATTTGTTATTGTGCCCCGACAAATGTGCTGATGCTTCCATTATTTATGGAGAGGAGATAAAAATGGTGCAACGTTCTGAGACAGAAGTAAGGTGTGTGTGCTTTATATCTGTATTTTTGATGAGTTCTCTTAATAGGCATGGGCAATGCACAGACCTCTGACAGTGGGATGTAAATTTTGCTTTGCAGTAAAGCTGTCAATGCTTTGTGGGGGTTTTTATGACTCACATTTATGCAACTTGGAAAAAGAAAAAAAATCTGGTTTCCTGTAGTATTTAAACCCAGAACTGATTGGTTTGTAAAGGCTGTGGTCTCAATGTGAAAATAACACAAACATATTCACTCAGTACTCAGAGTATTTTCAGCAAAATTTTATTGTGGGAATTGATTTTTTCTTTTTAAGAAGGGACACAATTCAGGTTTTAAAACCCTCATTAATATCTGTAATATCTGTAGCTATTAATATCTGTATTCCTGTGGTCCTTGGTTCAGCTGGAATTGCTGAATTACATCCTGAGCCGTTGGGATGAGTCCCATGGAGAAGAACAGAATCCATTATTGGGCAAAGTTTATTGGGCAAGGGCTGTGACCCAGCTGTGGCTTGGGACTGTCACCTCCTTTCCCTGCTGGGACAAGGTGGGATCAGTGTCCTCCCACCACATTCCTGTCTGGGCTTTCAGGAGCCATCAATGAAATGGGGAAAAGCCTCATTTCTAGTGCTTAAAGGGGTTCATTCCAGCTCCTCAGGAGCTGGAAATCCCAATCCAAACTTTTTCCTGGCTTCCTATAAGGAATTCTGCATCTCTGTCTCATGAGTCAGCCCAGCCTGGGCATGAATTTAATAAAATGCAGTTTATATTTGGTTAAAACCAAGCTGTATTTTAAAATTAAAGTTGTCAATAGATCCTTTAATATGTATTAAAAATTCCACCTTTGTTTCAGAGCAAAACCATGTAAGAAAGTAAATTTAGAGCATTTCATTTTTCAGTGATAGTCACTGACATTGGATTTTGGCTGTGCTCGGGGATGAGATTCAGGAATCAGGAATATCCATCCACAGTGGCAAGTGGCTGTTACAGAAATTTGGGATAAAGACCCTGGGGATACGTTGGTGAAATCTTGTTGTTCATGTTTATTACTTAACGTTGTTGAGTGATTCTTGAAGATGTACAAATGCAGAATCCCTTTTCCCTGCGTCCCCACTGGTGACACCCTGGTGTGACAGCTCTGTCACTCCGTCCCTGCCCAGCTGCTCCCCTGGGAATACCGGAGGACAGGACTGGGATCAGGACTCACCTCCTGCCCCAGCTGAAGCTCCCATTACAGCAAATTATCCTTGCTAAGGGTGCGGTGGGAGGGGTTTTGTTTGGGGAGAAGCTCAGAGCACCTGTCTCAGATTTACATTTGAATTGCCCTCGCCCTTTTTCCACCATCCCAGGGGATGCTTTGGCTCCTCTGCGCTTCTGTAGAATTTGGGAGCTGTGGGTCCCTGTTCCTGTGCCAGGAGCAGCTCCTGGAGCAGGTAAGGGTTGATTTCACCTGCTGTCGTTGGCCGAATTTACTTGGATATGGATTTTTCCCAGGATCAAGGATTTGTTCCTTTATCTCCCTCCAACCCTCACCACAAGCTTCTGACTAAATCTAAGCAATGCTGCTCTTTATTGTGAGATGTAAAATAATTTGTCTGGTGTTTTTTTTTTTCTTGAGAGAATTGATTTTGTTCTATATTTTAACAGCTTGGTTTAGATGGAGAAATGTTTGAAAGTGAAATTTGATTGAGTTTTGCTTTATGTTCATCTCAGAGTCTCTTTATTTATTATTTGGCTAACCTGGATACTGAAACCACTTTTGAATTCCAGAACTGTACCAAATTCTGATCAGTCTTTAAGGCTCCCCTGAGTGTTTTATTCTCTGGTGAAAGGGAAGCTGACATCTTTGCTAAGCTGGGATACTCCTTAACTCAGAATGGGCCTTTATTAGGTGTGAACTCTTCTCTGCAGAGTTATTCTAAAGCTCCTGAGAGCAGCAGCTTTTCCATAATTGGGTGCTAAGTGTGCATTTTGTCTAGAACAAGGCTGTTTATGCACCTTTTTATTTTCTCTGCTGCCACTGCTGTGCAGCTTAGTAATTATATTTGTTTCAACACTGCCAAACTACTTAAATTTTAATTTTTTCTCCATCACACGCTTCAGAACTGCCTCAACCCCTGAACAGATTATTCAGGAGGGCTGGCAAAGTTTCCTGCTCACACACTCAGCATTGTACTGTGGATGTAGGAATGGTTCCTGAAAGCATTTTGGTGATGTGCTGTTCCTTTCCAGAAAACAATGAACTTTTAAATACCTTATAAATAATTTCTGTGTTGCTCTATGTGTGGTTATAGTTGAGACATGATGGGAATTCTCCAGCTAAGTTTCCCTTAAAATAATCTCAGAGAAAATTCTTACTAAGGGAATGCAAATCTTGATTTCCAGTAAAATTTCTACAGGAATCTTGGTGCATTTAGGACAGAGATAGAATTGGATAAGGGGAAAAAGTTGTGCCTATTTAAGCTTTGAGTGAGAGGATTCAATTCTGCCTGGTGTGAATGCGAAACACAAAATCTTTAATTGCTTTTTTTGGGTGGGTTTGGACTTTGTTTTTTCTATTCCTGGTTTAAAGTACCTAAATTAACCTGAATAAGAGGATAATAAACAAGTATCTCAAGGTTTAAAGAAAACAAATAAAAGTCAGAGGAAAATCTATAAATTTCTCTTCACGACAGAACTTTCTTCCCAAATTCTACTTTTGCTGAGCAGGGATGGGAAGGGGTCTTCAAAAACTGACACAACTTCCATGCCTTTCACTCTAGGAAATGCTATTTATTACTAAAAACATTTTTTTGTTAGTGTAGCAGCAAAAAGGGAAAGCAAATATTCACAGTAATGAACTTCATTACAACTCTCTCATACGTGGAAAACTTAGTGACAAACTGCCAGAGGTTATAAATATCTGCTTATAAATATTTTAAAAAAATCAGTCATTCAAGCATCTCCTTGTCATCAGCAAAGCAAACTCTTTAAATTTACAAAAGCAATTCCTGCAATAAAACCATGGTTCAGAGCTGCCACCAGCTCCTGCTGCTGCTCTGTCACTTTGTGCTGACTCAGTGCAGAGCTGTCACTGCCCCTCCTTGGGATGGAAATCTGCTCCTTTGCAGGCAGAAGGAACATTTGCAATGGATATTCCTCGCTCCTGGGGCTGGGAATGAGGAGTTTTGTCCTGCTTTGCTTTGTGTGAATCAGAGGCTGAGCAAGCTCTGCAAATCCCAGGGGTAGCAAAGCGTGTGGCACATCAGTGAGTGAGGTGGAATAAGGATTTGGGAGAGAAAAATTCTTATTTTTTTCTTTTTTTCCTGCACCTTTATACCATAATGAAGTTTGTGTGTTTCGGGAAAACAGGGAAATTGCCATTTATGTAAAAAGTGGATTGCAATAGTCAGGAATTCCACTGCTGATTTCCCACCCCCAGAACTCCCCTGGAAATCTCTGCTCAGGTGGAGTTGAGCCAATATTGCCATCACAGCCAGGTTAAAGCTTGGGGGGCGCAAGAAATAACTCAGAAACGTGGGAGTTAGAACCAGAAAACATCTGTCCTATAGGGGATCAATCAAATTAAATAATGGAGTCACCTGGGAGTTTCAGTCCCAAAGCAAAGGTGCTGGAGTCAGTCCTGTGCAGCTGCCCTAATTATAGAATTGTGCTCTGAATTCTGCTCCTGAATGTCCCCACCACCTGCAGCCCTTCTGGAGCACCTCTGTAACCAGAAATTCCCTCCTGCTTCCAGCTCCTGTGGCTCTTCCCCAAAAAATTTCAAGTGATGGCATCAGGGTGCTTCTGCATTCAAACCCTGTAACAAAGCCCAGCCTTGCCTTCAACCTGGGATTGTATAAAACACAATGAAATCTTAGGAATATTCTTCAATTTTGGGGGAAACTTCTTAGCAAAAAATCCCCAGTGTTGTTAAGAAGAGAGGATAACTCAAATCCATGGATTAATCCTTCAGTTTTAAAAGGGAGGGGTTGGCACAGCTGTACTAACAATATCCAATGTGTTGTTTTTTTTTATAAAACATCTTTATATTTCAAATCCTCACCGTGTTTTTGGTGTTATTTTAGTTTACCTGCTTTGCTCCTGTTTTCAGTTCACTCACAGGTGTGTTGGGGCGTTCCTTTTAAATTTTTAATGCAAAGGGACCTCCACATGCTCTATAAATGATAAGAGAGAATAATAGTAAAAAATGAATATCTGTTTGCTGAGCTTGGAAAGGACAGGACTATGAAACAAGGGAGGATAAAGATAAAATCAAACATTTTTGATTCCCCAAGTCCAATAAAACGAGGTGGAATTTGTGCCTTCCATTCAATTTGTGCTGCCAGAGCAGTTCTAGTGAGCTTTTCCTAAATAAAACAAATGAAAATTCTTGGTAAATACAGGAATTAAGTGCACACACGATAAGATTTATTTAAAAGCGAGGATTTTATTAAAAAAGTGTTCAGCAGCTCCTCAGTACCCCGGCAGAGGAGCTGTTTCCTCCTGGCATCACCAGAGGGCACTCAGCAATTGCATTTCAGCATCTTTTTCACCCACGTCAGGCAAATTCCGCCTTTCCCTCCTTCAAAATAAAAGACAACACGAGATTCCACACAAAGGTTTCCCGTGCGTCACTGCAGGGTGTTTGCTGATAAATAATTCTCAGCAGAAACGTAAAATAAACGTTGTGTACAAACAGTGCTGTGATATGGCACTTTGGGGAGCAAAGGAAGTTTTAATTTCAAATAACAGGTATTTATTTGTGTCTGATCAGAGACTGGATGCTCTGGAGTCATGGTGGTGCCTTCCAAACGTTCTCTGAGAAGGGAAAGAATTAAAAATCTGGTAGAAAAGAGGATTTTCAGGGTTTGGAAATGGGGAAGGATGAGATGGGAGAGGCAGCCTGGCTTTGGTGCTCTGTACTGGGAGGGCTGATCCCAAACACCCTCGAGTTCCAGCCCTGAAAATTCAAACTGTTAAATATAAACGTTTTAGAATAAACACAAACAGTTAAAATTAAGTATTTAAGGAAAAATACAAATAGTCAAATATAAACGTTTAAGAATAAATACAAACAGTTAAATGTAACTATTTAAGGGAAAACACAAATACAGACAGTTATATATAAATATTTAAGAATAAATTAAAGCAGCTAAATGTAAATATATAAGGAAAATACAAATAATTAAATATAAATGTTTAAGAATAAATGTGAATCGTTAAGTGTAAGTATATAAAGAAAAGTACAAATACAAACAGTTATATATAAACCTTGAAGCATCAATACAAACAGTTAAATGTAAGTATATTAAGAGAAATACAAATAGTTAAATATAAACTTTTAAGAATAAACAAAAATAGTTAAATGTAAGTATTTAAGGAAAAATACAAGTACAAACAGTTAAATATAAACACTGAGTATCAATACAATTACAAACAGTTAAATATGAACCACTTTGGATAAGTGCAAAAACCATGGGCTGTGTTTTCCCTTCTACCCAAGAACCCACTGAACCCTTGGTGTTGGAAAATAATCCAAGATCAGAGTCCAACCAAGAGGAAACAGTCAGGACAGAGGTTTGGCTTTCATGGTGTGCCTGGAGCTGTGTGTAAGTTTCTGTACCAACATTCTGTGGTGAGTGTGGAGCTCTCCAGGCACCTCCAGCTGTGGGAGCCTCAGGAAATCCAGGAGAGGTTTCTGAAGGACAGGACAGAGGATCCTGCAGGGCACTGTAGCTGGGGCAGCTCCCATCAATCCTGTGGCAGGACTTTGCCTGGACTCATCAATGAACCAATTATCTCATTGCAATTGTCTTATTGCAAGGAATTATTTATGGGGAGCACAGGCTGAGGCAGAGCCTTGTCCTGAGCCCTGCTGTGCTCCCAGTCCACTCTGAGCTTTCCATCACTCCACGTCCTTTTTCCAGCTAAGCATTGGTACTGAAGCCTTTGGAGCTTCCCTTATCTCTGGCTCCATGTGCCATAAGCTCTCTTGTTTAAATCCAGCCCCTCTGTTTCCACCAGAGGCTTTCCCAGTGCGAGAGCTGCCCTGGCATCCTCTGCCCTCCTCCTCCTCCTCCAAAGGGAGTCCTGCGCAATTCCAATGTTCTTCCCTCTGTGCTATCACCAGGAAACACGAGGTTCTTAGCAGATGAAAGGTTCTGAAATTCTTGGCTGTCCAAGCCAAAAGCCAGGCACACAAATCTCTGCACCTGCCTCTGAGCCTGGCTTAGCATCCTCAGGGTGGTGGCTCTGCTTTAGGCAAAGCTGGGGTCACAAACCCAGTGTTTTCTTACAGGAATGTTTTCTCCTTTTTTTAAAAGTCCATCATTTGGCTGCTTCCAAAATGGAATCTAAACTTTATCACAATAAGCCTGTTTTAAAGGAATTACATCCTTCAGAGGAGTGCATTCTAAAAAGACAGATATTGTGTACAACATTCAGAAAGTACAAAAAAATCCCTGGCCCCTAATCCTAGAAATGAGTGTTACTGTTTTCCTTCCTGTGCCATTCCTTCTGCTTTTAAATCAACTGTAGTGAAAAAAGGATGTGGTTTCTCTTTTTGGGAAAGAAAGGGGAGCAGGAAGTTTATTTATACAGAATCATGCTTATGACATAAAACATTTAATGTCCTTAAATGATCTAAAGTGTTCTAGCTCTGAGTTAGAGCTGCAGTGCTGTTTGGGGTCTCAAGTTTGTGCCATCCTAAAACCCACAGAACTTTGATTCCTGCACAGCTGCAGCATCACAGATGGATGAATACACAAAAGATTGTTGGAGCTGTGAGGTCATGAACCAGAAAAGTTGCTCAACAAGGGTGCAGGGAACAGTGGGTCCTCTTGAGAGCAGAAAGCCTGTGGTGATGGGGGGAAATGCCAGAGCTGTGATGGGCTCAGTCACGTGTGGTCACCCCACACTGATGGAGGATGTGTCATTTTCCTCAGGAAGGGAGCCAAAGGTCAGGGAGAAGAGCAATTCCAAGTGCTGAGTCATTTTCTGTTCGTTTGAGAGCAGATGCTTTGTGCGCTGGCTCTGTGGGTTTTGCACAGCACAACATCAAACACAGCAGCAAAGGACAGAATGGTGACACACAAAGGCAGAGAAATCAGGTGGGGAGCTGGCAGGGAAAGGCTCTTCCTTTTCAAAGGACATTTCTAGGAGTGAGCTCTGCTGTGGCTTTTAACTGGAAATAATGAGAAATAAAAGCCAAGCATCTGAATTGGCCAGAGGAACATTGCACAGTTTGTTTGGGAGATTTCTCTTTGTGACAGTGGGGAAACCTCAGCTGGTGGGTGAGGGAGAGTGAGGCAGACAAGTGTGGTTTTCCTGGGAAGAGGTTTAGTAAGAAGGTGAAGGTGAGAATGTGAGGGGCAAGAAAAAGTCTAATTTGATGGTTTGCACCCCTTGGCATCTCCCCATATCCCAGAGATCCCATGTGTTTGGCATGAAAAATGTTTAAAGTTTGGAGTGTTCATTTCACCCATGGTCTGTAACCCTCATAAAGCATTTAATGTCCTTAAATGATCTCTTTAAAGGAGATTATTTCCCTTTTTCATGGAATGCAGCAACTCATCAGTCCCTCAACTCTCTTCCAAAGCTGCCCAAAGCTGGATTTCCTGCCTGCTATAGCAAATAATCAATAAAGAAGGGCAAGAACATTGATTGGGCAAAATGCCTTATGGAGAAATCTTATTTAGGCATTTGTGCCTGTCTCTTCTGTGTGGGCTGGAGCTGCTAAAAATACCAAGATAGAAAACTAATTCCATGATACAGTAATGAAATTTTCTTCAGTTTTCCTAGGGATCTTGCCCAGATTTGACTCCTGTTGATCTCATTAGAGCTTGAGGTGTCCCAGCTTTGCTCACAGCCCCTGTTACACCAGCAATCTCCTGATGCTGCAATTTGGCAACTTTGGGCAGAGCTGTGGGAGCTGCTGGAGAAGGTCCCTGCCAGGTGAACAAGGGCACCCAAAAGTAGATATCCAAAAGGTTTTCCTAATCAAAATAACAGATAAACACAGTGTTAGATTGATTTAATAACTGCTGCTGGCAGCTCAGCTGTCCTGCTGTTAAATACAGCCTGGCAATGTTTAATGCTTTCAATAATCAGATATTTCTGATGTATTTGTGGTACCTTCTGCAGGTTGTAGGAACCTGGCTTCAGGTCTGCAGGCTCCAAGGCTTTGGAGCAGTTTCCAATGAGTAATAGCGGAGAATTTAAAGGAATATTTGCAATTACTATAATCCTCTCATTATATTTCGTTTTACGTCCCCCAGCAACAAATTCCAGTGATAGCAGCAATGAACCAGCTCAGAGTAACATTTCCTAATAAAGATCAGGGAAATGAAGATGACAATTGCTTCTCATTTTTCCTGCATCCTGGCATGATGTGAAAATTCACAGTAATTTCACTGCATAGAAATCTAATTAATCAATACATTGGAATTGCAGTCGCAGCAGCCACTAAAATAGGGCTCAGAATTAATTCTTTCAGCTCTGAGATTCCAACAGCCTTTCTCTTTAATTCTGTTACGTATTTCAGCACACAAAGTGCTGCATTTAAATAGGAACTGTATTATTTAATTATTCAAGTTGATTAAGGTGGGTAATTAAATGCTACTACTAATATATTATGTACTTTACATTTTATTTCCATTAAGAGTGGTTTTTAAGTACAAAGTAAAAGGATTATTTGAGTTTCCAAATCCACTTTTCTACTGCTTTTTCCGAGTTGCCTGATTGCTCATCCCCCAGTATTTCCAACATTGAACCAAGAATCAGAACAAGCACTTGTGGAAACCAACACAATTTGCAGTTACTTGTTTTAGTAACTCTTTTAATCTGGCATTTTAATTCCACCTTTTCCAGTTGCCTAAAACCCTGTGAGTGAATTATCCTCAGCAAGTCACCTCTATTTTATAATTCACTTAACCATCTTTTTGTATGCTGCTGATTTCTCATTTTGGTGTGGGTTTTTTTGGTTGTTAGTGTTTGGTTTGGCTTTTTTCCCTTCACTTTTTTTCTTTAGGGACAGAGGAAGTGCCCAAGGCCAGGTTGGACATTGGGGTTTGGAGCAGCCTGGGGCAGTGGGAGGTGTCCCTGCCATGGAGGGGTGGAACCAGGTGTAGCTTTGGGTTTATTTGGGTTTTGATGTATTTTCTCTTCCTCAGCTGTTTGAGGGGTGAAGTTTCAGAGCAGTTTCTGTGTCTGGTTTCCCTCTGGAAGTTGGGAACAACCAGTTAAAGTTGAGCAGCTTCCAGCCAGGAGTCTCCATGGCTACCAGAGGCTCAGGCTGTTTTCTAGAGACAGTGCAAAATTGGGATGTGAAAATATTGCAGAGATTGCTTGTGTTGTAGGCAGGGCAGTGAAACCCCTCCATAAAGAAATCAGCATTAAAAAATAATATATATATGTATATATATATATATATATATAAACGTAATTAGGCTGGGATGGGGGGGAGTGTTATAAACACAGATTAGGACCAGTCCCTGGATCTGGGGTGATGACATCTCCATCCTGATGTTTTCTGCTGGGATTTTCCTGCTCTGTCCCACAGCAGTGTGGTTTCCATGCAGGTCATGAGCCAGCTGCTCCTTGGCATGTGGTACTCAGGACCTATTTTGGGGAGAATATGGGAATCTGGCTGCTTTAATAGGATGTGCAATGATACCTTAGGATTTCAGCTTTGCTATTTTCCATCTATTTGTAATTCTGTAATTCTTTAGTGTGTAACTCCAAACCCCACACACAGTGTGAGCTGCTGCTTTCCCATTTGGGGCAGACACAACAATTCCTCTCCAAGCCTGGCAATCAAGGACACCTCACTGCCTCAGGGCCCAGAGATGGGAACAAAAGTGAGTTGGGGGCAGCAAATCTGGGGTGCATTACTTCATTAGCTGGAATTGGAAGATGAGCCCCCAGTATGTCCTGCAGAGCTTCCCCTGCACCTCCTTGGAACCGCGGCCTTGCCTGGCACTGCTGTCACCCCTGAGGCCTGCAGGGACAGGGGCAGCTCGGTGCCATTGTCCAGGTCATCCCTCACGCCTCAGGGTTCTGCTTTTTATATTTTTTCATCTATTTGTAATCCTGCAATTCTTTAGTGTAAAACTCTAGTACAGTGTGAGCTGCTGCTTTCCCATTTGGGGCAGACACAACAATTCCTCTGCAGGCCTGGCAATCAAGGACACCTCACTGCTTCAGGGCCCAGAGATGGGAACAAAAGTGAGTTGGGGGAGCAAACCTGGGGTCAATGACTTCATTACCTGGAGCTGGAATTGGCAGATTCACCCCCAGTATGGAAATGGACCAAACTTATAAAAGTGTGCAAATCCTGACCCATCATCCATTTTTGGGTGTAGCCCCTGGGGGGCTTTGTCTGCTCAAAATTGGACCCTTCAATAAATAGAACAGCTTTTTACTCCATTAATTCAGTCTGGCCCCTGTTTTTAGGCAGCCCCAAAAGGCATCAGCTGCAGGACAGGTTCCAGAGCATCCCAGCAAGGAGCTCTCCCTGCTGCCCCCAGGGTGTTTGCTCTGCATTGAGCAGGGATCACCCCGGGGCTGACAGAAGCCCTGGTGACAGAATGGGCCCCATCCAAGTTTTAGGGCTGATCTCCTGTGCATGAATTGAGTTTCTGTTTGAATTTTGGCCCTCTGCGAAGCTGGCTGCTCATTTTGCTAAGGCAAACCCAGAATACTAAACAGGTAATTAATTTCTGTTCTTTGCCAGGAGTCAAAAGGCAGTGTTCCCCAGGCATTGAAGACTGTTGAGGATTTTCGTGAAGCTGAGCATTTAAAAAATATATAAGTAACACATTGCTGGAATTTGTATGCAAATAACATAACCGAGTATCGCTGATATTCACAATTTATTTTATTAGTGCCTGTGTTTTCCTTCTGGCTTATTTAAAAATGCTCTTTGTGGCGCAGTTGTTTGTTAAGAGGCTACAGAGCTCTCTAATGAGGTTGGGGTGTCTGGCTCACTTGTACCAGAGCAGTTCCCTTTTGCAATAGAAAGGAGTGAGGCAAGCAGGAGGAGAAGGCGCTGCCCCCAGGGATGAAATTACCTCTGTGCTTCCCTGGACCAGTAACAGCAAGATGAACCAAAACCATGGTGGTTTTGGGGGAGGATTGCCCCAAAAAAACCCTCATGAGCTCATTCTGGCTGTTTGCTCTTGGCTGTATTTTCCTGTTGGAGGAGGAGAGGGAAGGGGCTGTGGCCAAGCAGCTCCGTGGAGAACTGTGACCGTGTTCACAGGGGTCTGAGGATGAGGGAAGGGATGAGGATCTGACTCCATGTTTCAGAAGGCTGATTTATTATTTTATTATATATATTACATTAAAACTGTACTAAAAGAATAGAATAAGAGGTTTCACCAGAAGGCTAGCTGATAATAGAACAGCAAAGAATGCTAACAAAGGTTTGTGTCTCGGCTCTCTGTCCGAGCCAGCTGGCTGTGATTGGCCATTAATTAGAAACAACCACATGAGACCAATCCCAGATGCACCTGTTGCATCCCACAGCAGCAGATAACCATTGTTTACATTTTGTTCCTGAGGCCTCTCAGCTTCTCAGGAGGAAAAATCCTAAGGAAAGGATTTTTCATAAAATGTGTCTGCGACAGAGAACAGCTCCTGTTCTCTGCTCAGCTCATGAAAGGAGAAATGCTCCCAGTCAAACACAGAGATCTTGGGGAGCTCCAGGCAGGCTGGGCAGTACAAGAAGCCCTTGGAAGCAGAGCAGGAATTTTTGAGCAATGTGATGAGGGAAATCTCAGGCTGACTCAGACCAAGGCTGGGAGCTGAGAAGTTCTTTGCTATTCCCAGCAAGAGAGTGGAGATAAATAAAGATAAATCACCTTGTTACATGGCCAGAGTGTGAATTAAGAACTGCAGCCCTCTGAAATGAGAAATTAAAGACCCTGGGCTGAAGGGGGGCTTCTTGTCCAACAGATAACATTGAAAACCTCATTAGGAGCTGTCCTGGAGAGGAGCTCAGCCCCTTGCTCTCATTCCCCCCGATCTGGTTTTCCCAATAAAGCTTCGTGAACATCTGCCTGCCTCTCACCATCTGAGCTGCTACAGAGCCACCAGGCATGTGGGATCTGAAGGGATAAAAGAGATTTGGAAGCCTTGGGCCTGCCTGTGCCCAACTTTCTGCAATATTTCTGAGCTGAGCGAGAGGATCTGACAAGACAAAGCTTCTTGGAAGCTCGAGTTGTCCCAGGGGGTCTGTGAAACACTGAGTTTTTACAGGAAAATCAGAATTAAGAGGACTCAGACTCATTTTGTTTCTCAATTTAGATTGCAGGCTGCTGTTTCTGAGGATGTGTTCCCACGTGCTTAACACTCAGGGTGGTTTTGACATCCTCCAAGTGTATCTGGGTATTTTTAGGGCTGTGTTTTTTATCCAAAAAAATGCTCCAGTAGACATTTGTCTAAATGTCTCCAAAAAACTCCAGCCAAAAAAGAAGGCAAAGGCAGTGCAGCAAGGCAGCACCACTCCAACCCCATGTGTTCAGGAAGCACAGCAGAATTTAAGCCAAACCCAGCTTATCTCTCACCATTTTAAAGCACTAAATGTCAGAGCTTGGCAGCTGTCAATAGAAAGCATTTCCCCTTTCACACTGGTCATTATTTATGCACGCTAAATTATTTATTAATTTGCCTTAATAGAAAGAAAATTGTCTTTTTAAACCCCCGCTAAATAGCTGATGGAATATATAAACTGAATTATGTCCAATATTGATCTGATCTTGTGTATATATACTGACTTCCAGTCACTTAAAATTAATATAATTGACTACAGAAGTGCCAGGCACGTTCCTGGAAGGCAGATTAATGATCTGGTGAAGTGATCAAGCACTCAGTGGCTTTTGGCTGATAAATCATTGCAGCTCCTTGATAGGTAGGGCATTTAATTATGGTCATTTAACCACTGTTGACTGTTGTGCCATTGTACAAACTAAAGCAATCAAAACATTAACTCCAGTGTGGAGTTGGAAATTATTGCATCCACAGCCTTGCAGTTCCTGTATGAGCCATGCTCTCAGTTAAACTGGGACAAATTTGGCTTTTTGAAGAAGTCTCAAATATTTCAGAGAACTTTTCTCTTATTTAGCTGTTAGTTTTAGGAGGGTACTAAATATTTTTTACCTATTTCTGTGCACACAAAGCAGAGATGCAGGGTTTTGTAATGCTACCCAGGAAAGCTATGGGATCAATCCCTGGAAAGGCTCCTAGGATCATGGTTTGGTGGTGGATTTGGCAGTGCTGGATTAATGGTTGAACTTGGTGGTCTTAGAGGGCTTTTCCAGCCTTAAGGATTCTATATTTATATAAAAAATTATATTTTATTTATATAAAATAAAGAATGGCATAGATTCATCCTGCTCCCCTGGAGCAGCAGGGAGGAAGGGCTTCCCTGGGGATCCCACATCAGATCCCCTCCAAGTGCAATTAAACCAGTTGTTCTCTGGCTGCTCAGGTATGAATTTGGGAGTGTTCCAATATTTTCCTAATATTCTTCTTAGGCAGGGTCCCTTGCAGTGAGAAACCCTTCAGCAGAACCACAGGCTAATCAGTTTTAGCCCAGAAACAGTAATTTAAACCTGAAGCCCCAAACAAGATTCTTCCCTTCCCACTGGAAATCACTTTTATCTGCAGAGCAGAGCTGGCAGCAGGTTTGGCTCTCCCCCAGGGAGAACCTGCCTGTGCTGGAGATAGAAAATCCTCCTTCCTCCCTTATTCCTGCATTCATGCTTGCAAAAATTGCCTGCCTGCTTAATTTTGCTGTTTTCTGTCTGCTAATCCCCACCTTGGAAGGATTTTTAAGGGGGTTCAGAGGAATGGAACTAGCAGGCTGAGCCAAGCAGGCTCTGATTTTTGCTGTTGTTTTAATAATAAATGAGATGAAATAGGGCTGGTGGCTGCAGTAGCAGCTTGGGGGGGTCAGAGGCAGCTTGGGATGATCCCATTGTTCCAGAACCTCATACCTGGGCATTCCCTAGCTCCAAAACCTTCCCTGCTCAGGGAATTGGGTGTGCAGGTATTGCCTGGGCTCAGAGGAAAGAGTGCTGGGTTTGGATGATTTAAAATCTCCTTGAGCCCAAATCATTGGGATTCTGCCCCTTTTTGGGTTTTGGAGGGACAGTCAGAGGAATTGCTGAGGCCAAGGGAGACTTTTCCCCCACAAACCACAGAGGTGCTGCTGAATTCCTTTGGAGATGAGACAAGGTTCATTCTCTGGGGGTTTTGGGGGAAATTATTTGTTTTGATGGAGTAACCAAGGTGACAGTGGGAAGCTTTTTCCATTGCCTCAATTCCCAGTCCGAGCCAGGGCTGGGAGGATCTCAGTGCTCAGTCAAGGACATCCTGATGGCACTGCCAGACTCCTCAGTGTCCCTTTGTGTGGCAGTGGTGGCCTCGGGTGACCCTCAGCAGTGGCACTGGGCTGTCCCTGGCTGTCACATCAGGAAGGGGAAGAGGGGCTGCTCCTCTCTGCAGGGACAGCAAACAGTGAGTGGCTGCAGCAGCTTCTCAAAGCACCCACTAATTCAATCAGATTTCATTAGTTATGAAATTAATGTCATACATTTTCTATTTTCATGTTCTATTCTGAGTGGGGAAATATAAATTTAAATACAAATAAGCCAGGGAGGCAATGCCACCATGAATTCTCTCAGCTTTGGGAGTCCAAAGCTGCTGAGGTTGGCCACGAGGTTTGGAGGGCACTGAGGAGGGGTGAGACCCTCTCTCTGGCAGTGAGGCCTCAAAATGGGTTTATTTGCAGATGTCTTCCACATTAAATCATGGATTTCTTTCCTTAACCTTTTGCTGAGTAAGATTTTATACCATTGATGCTAGAAATGAGCATTGGGCCATTTTATACCATTTATGCTAGAAATGAACTTGGCTCCTAGCGCTGTCAAGGTTATCTCTGACCCTTCTGGGGTCCCCACAGAGATCTCCCTGTTGGAGCTCATGTGCTGAGCTAAAGATTACAAATTACAATTAAGCATTTGATGATGAGGGGAAAAAACATCTCAGCCCTTGTTGTGGACTGAAATCCAGTCAGCCAGACAGGAACGAGGGGCTGTGTCTCCTTTTCTGCTGCTCAGGGTCAGCCTTTCATGGCTTCTCCTCAAAGGACTGGGAATTCCTGCTGTCAGCAGGGGGAGGAGCTGTGAAAAGAGCGTGACTTTTGCTAAAATGTCATTGCAGGCTGTTCCTGGAGGAGGAATGAGGGGAAACAACGCCGTGGTGTGCGAGGCACTGCGCTGCCTTTGTTCTGTGCCAGCACAGCTCCCAGGGCCCGAGCGGGATTTCAGCCCTGCTGCGGTGACATTTGCAAATGAGAGCATGGCAAGGCCTGGCCTTGGCCACGATAAAATGCTCTTTTTAAGGGTGGGGGATAAAAAAAAAAAAAAAAAAAAAAAAAAAAAAACCAACAAAAAACCCCCAACAAAACAACAAGTCTGGCTTAATGGAAAAGGGGAATCAGTCCAGAGGGGGGAAATATAAAAAAGGTTTAAGAAGCAAAACAGAATTAAGAAAGAGAAGAGCACGAATGCCAAATCACACAGGAGAAAGGGTCCTGCAGAGGTAGAATGAGAGGGGCTTGGAGGAAAGGGTTGAGAAGGACAGGGAGAGGGGGGAAACAGCTTCTGGAATGGCACAGAGGCTTAGAAAGCTAAAATGAAAACAAAAGGCCAAGGGGGAACATTCACATGGATATAAGGAGGAATGAATGGCTGAAAGGCATTTGAAGAATGCCTCTTACAGTGTCTGAACTGAGGATCCTTTTAAATTTGTTTGTTATGAATTTTATACCCTGTGTTCTGTTTTGCTGTTTGGTGCGAGGCTGTTGTGTGAAAAATGCAGCCCCATTTGAGGGAGCTGCCATCATTCCCTGGGATTTCATGGATCTTAGCACTGCTTGATGTCTCCTTTCATCCTGCTGAGGAAGTGACAGATTGACTGGGGCTATCTTTGACCCCCTGTTTGTGCACCAGGTCCCTCTGTGCTGCAACAAGGGCAAAGTCTGAGCCACAAAATTTAAAAAATTCTATTTGGAGACCAAGAGGAGCGGCAGAAACAACCCCTGTCCCAGCACAAACCCTCAGCAGCAGCTGCTCGGGGCTGGGGGCAGAGGTGGGCTGTATCACCTTTGTTTTTCCCTTTCCACCTCCTCCTGCCTAATGAGGCACCGGCTGTTTGTGAGCACAGAACTGCTCAGGCAGGGCTGGGAGGTGGCTGAGAGCTGCCTGCCTTGCAGGGGCATTGTCAGCAGGGCTGGGGGGCCATGCCAGCACATCCATCCTGCAGGCCAGGCTGGGTCTGAGCCCTCAGGAGCGGCCCCTGAGGTTCTCTGGGTTCCTCCTGAGGCTGTGTTTGTGGCTGCTCTCAGAGGGGCTTGCAGCAAGGAGAGGAGCCAGGTGACATTCTTGCCCTCAGGAATGGGCACAGGGGCTGTCCAGCAACCCTGGAATCATCTCCTGGAGGTTTGGCTGCTCCAGACATTCCTGGGCTGTCAGTCTTGAGCTGAGAATGACACAAGAACAGGTGGGAGGCAGTTTTGTAGAAAGAGCAAAGAAGGTTTTATTCAAGAGAACCACACGGTTTTATAGAGCGATACGATATCTTCTACTTGACTGGCTAATGAACAAAAACATCTTCCTCACACACTGTCCTTGAGAAGAACAGAAAAAAATAGAAAAACACCACCTGCAGAATATTTATACTTAAAAGTTATCACATCTTTACAACTCCCTAAAAGTTCTCACAAGCCGCTGTGAGAAATGCTTGCTGTTTATCTCTGTCTGTCCCATCCATCCACACTGGGCAGCCCTTGGTCCTGCTGTGCTGGAAGGACACGGGACACAGCTTCAGGGAGCCCTGCACCACTTCTGCATCCTTCCAGGCACACTGTCCCATGGTGGAGAGTGGAAGTTTAGATAGAAATGGAATTCTTGATATTTTTCTGTCTTGGTGGGGATGGGAAACCGTGTCTTCCAATCTTGTGGTCACCAATTGTTGTGTTGTTGGGAGGGTCCCCAGGACAAGGTGAGAGATGAGAATCTGACTCCAAGTTCTCAGAAGGCTGGTTTATTATATTATAATATTTTTTTTAAATTATACACTAAAGAAAGAGAAAGGAGACATCAGAAGGCTGGAACAAGAATGAATGATAAAAACCCGTGACTGACCAGAGTCTGACACAGCTGGACTGGGATTGGTCATTAAATTAAAACAATTCACATGCTGGGTAAAGAATTCTCCAAATCACATTCCTGAGGAGCAAAAAATGAAGAAGCTGAGGCTTCTCCTCTTGCCAGGAGAAGAACTCCTGGTGAAGGGATTTTTCATAAAATATCACAGTGACAATCTTATATTAAAAAAACAAAGGCTTTGACTGGCAATGTAATTACAGCCTGGATTGATTATTAAGTCATTGCATTTTCTGTCATCATTTGGTGTTTGCTTACAAGAGCTGGATGTGCCTTCAGAGGCTGGGAGATTTTGTAAGCAGTTCTGGCAGTTTCATTCCCGAGCTTTACACACTCACCCAACAATACAATGATTTCATTAAACAGGGCCTTTAAGTAAACCTCCAAACTGAAACTCATCTGCTCTGACATTAGAACCGTGCAAAAACGAGACACATGGAAAACAGCAGATGAGATTGGGCTATTAAGAATAATTAATACCGAATTTAATTGACAATTACTTAGCAAGAGTGATATTTGGCTTTCAAAGGCCATCTACATTTACGGTGCTACACAGAACAATAAAAGAAGCAATCTGTTTTGGGGAGATGAACATAAAACATAAAAATGCAAATGCTGGGCTCCTTTATCCTGGGCCAGTGCCTCCTGCAGCACAGCAGGTACTCGATGGGAAGTGCCCACACCTTCAGCACAACTTCAGAAGGCATCTCCTCCTTGTTTCCTGGATTCTGATCCTTTTGGGAAAGGAGAGGAAGCGTTTGGAGTTGGTGTTATTTACATATAAAAGATTCATCTGTTGTGGGAGTGTTTACCCACAGGCAGGTGACTCACAGCCCTGGATAAATTCACTTTTATTTCAATCCCTCTTGCTTTGTGATGCCTGGCAGTATTTTTCATGGTTTTTTTGTTCCTGTTCCTAGTTTGAATACTGATCTCCTACTCTCTCCTTTGTTCCCATGCTCACATTATCACTCCTTTCTCACTCTTTAGGTTTTTCCCCCCACTTTGTGAAGCCTTTAGATGTGGGCAGGAGGGAAAGGGGACAGAAATGGACAAATTAGTGAACGAATCTGTAATGGAATGAATGGAAAAGCCTCGGCACCATAAGGAATCAGTAACTAATGAGTAGGAAGTACTGTACAGTATGTCATTCATTTAGCCCTCCCTGCTCAGGGTAGCAGCAGATGGTGCCCTGAGGGACTTGGATGTTCCCATCCATGCTCCAACACTACTAAAGAGGTGAGATGAGAGAAGGAGACGAGATGGATCACACCAATCAGCCCAGCAGAAAAATGATTATGATTACATAACTAATGACCCAGGGAATTAGACAATATCAAAAATAGGAAGGATGCCAATTTGTGCTGTGACACGTCTGAGCAGCCAAAGCAATGTGGGGGCTGTGTAGTGAGAGTTGTGTGGTTAAGGAAAAAAGGGGGGGCTCCTCATCAAGCTTTCAAAAGTATTCCTTTCATTTGACAGCAGTTTCTCTAATGCTGAGAAAACTCCACCACTGGGTTTTCCTGCAGTAATACTGACTAGCCTGTGCACTTACAAGTTCTTTTTTTGCCATATTTATCTCAGCTAGAAACGTGTTAGAGGCTGGTTTAGCTCTAGTTTTGTTACACAGCTTTGCTGTAGGAGCAGAGGCCACAGCTGAGGAGCAGCAGCTGCTCAGGGCCTGTCCCAGTGGTTGCTGCTGGTGGCACAGGGAGTGTGGAGCTCCCAGCTCCTCCAGGAACCACTGTGTGCCATGGGAGTGTCCCCTGCAGGACCAGGCTGAGCTCTTGGTGTCAGGATCGTGGCCCTACAGAAAACTGAAACATCCCAGGGGAAGGAATATTGGATGAAATTTGAATTTAGTTGTGACGGTGTTCACAGGGGTCTCAGGATGAGGGAAGAGATGAGGATCTGACTTCGTGTTTTAGAAGGCTGATTTATTATTTTATGATATATGTTATAATAAAACTATACTAAAAGAATAGAAGAAAGGATTTAATCAGAAGGCTAGCTAAGAATGGAATAGAAAAAGAATGAATAACAAAAGCTTGTGTCTTGGACAGAGAGTCCGAGCCAGCTGACTGTGATTGGCCATTAATTAGAAACAACCACATGAGACCAATCCCAGATGCACCTGTTGCATTCCACAGCAGCAGATAATCAATGTTTACATTTTGTTCCTGAGCCCTCTCAGCTTCTCAGGAGGAAAAATCCTAACGAAAGGATTTCTCATAAAATGTGTCTGTGACATTTAGTTAGGAAAAGCTTTTGTTTAGCTGATCTCCCTCCCCCATTTCTGATTGGTTTTCTTCTCCACTTTATTGATTTACTTATTGAAATGTCTGGATTGAGACTGCAAACTCCTCCTGGCTGTGCTGTGATCCTGATTCCAGGATCCTGTTGGTGGTTCCATATGTGCCTGCCAGCCACTCAAATGGGAAATTCTGACTTTGCTGTCCCACAGCTCAGAGGTCTGGCCACAAAACGTGGAGCAGCCCAAAAATGACACAAAATGCAGCTTTTTGCCATCTGCTGGAAAATGCTAATGAGCTGATGATCTCATCCTCTATTTTAGACAGGTGTCCACATCCCCAAAAATGCGATGAGAAATGACATCTTTGTTGACAGTCTCATCAGATTAATTGGACTTCAGGAGTGAGCTAATTCTCACATCGAGAGGCTTGAGAACATACTGTGGGAGCTGTGTGAAGAACCTTGAACTCCTGCTTCTTGTGCTGTGCCAGATCATGGCAGCTTTGATGGGCTGGATTAGGAAATCAATATCCACACATTGACATGCTAATCCCTCCAGGGACACTCATTAAATAACGCTCCCATCAAGGGCCACAGCGGGATCTGTGCAATCAGGAGCTGCAGCACAGTGCCACGTTTCATTTGGGTGCTTTCAAAACACAAAATGTTTTTCTAAAACGTTAAAATATATATATTAAGCTCCCCAAACCATGAATTTGGGCATTAAATGGAACCTAAGGTATTAAAAGCAGAGGAAGGGTCAGGTTTTGGGCATTAAATGGAACCTAAGGTGTTAAAAGCAGGAGGAAGGGTCAGGTTTTGGTGGTACATGTAAATTATTAGGGAGAAATGCTGAGGAGTGAATGGGATCTGCTGGGTCATGGGTTCAGTCCTCTGCTCTGGGAGATATCCATGCCATGGAAAACCTTCCATCAGGTGCTCAAGTGCCACTTGAAAACCAATTAAATATTTCTCCTCTTGGGACTCTCTTCTGTAACCTTTCCGCAATAATGGGGAAGAGGCTGTAATCTAATTTCACAATAAATATATTCCTAGCTAATTTATATTAATTTTTTTTCCTATTTTTTTTTTAAACTTACAAATCCTTTTCCCCTCATCGGGTGCATTTACAAACAGGAATATCAACTCTCTAAATAAAAGGAGATTTTCCCTCTAAGGCTGGATTGCCACACTTGGCTTCCATGTTTCAGAAGGCTGATTTATTATTTGTGGTGTCATTAAAGCATTTTCTCATCTCTATATTCCATTTTTGCACCAATTCCTGCAGGATTTCAGGCTTTTGAGCATCAGGGTGATGCAGTGACACGACTTTTCCTGTGCTCCACATCACCACCATTCCCAAACTTCCATTCCTTGCCCTGCACAAACCTTCCAGTCCTGTTTTGGGACAGCAGATGTTTCTCCAAGGAGCCAGCTGGGGAGGTGGCAGAAATCCTGGCAGGACAAGTGTTCTGCTGGTGTTACATTTGCCTGAGGGAAGGTGGGGGAAAAATAATAATTAAAAAAAAAAAAATCACTGAAATCGCCTGAGTAAGCTCATTTATATTTTACTCCTTGGACTTGGTTTTCTGTAAGAAGTTGCTGACCCTTGTAATTAAATAAATAGAATTACTTTGGTTTTATGCCATTCTGGAATTCAGAGCAGAGATTCAGATCATTGTCAATAGTTAAGTATTTTGTAAAGAAGAAATAAAGCACCAGCAGCATTTCAGACTGGATATTTTAACCCTTTATGAACATAACTGTGCATGATACTGAATGCATCAGTTTTACTCCATAAATTCTTCACCATTCTTTCTTTTTTTTTTTTTTTAATATTTCTGTGGATAAAGGCATATCACAGCTCACCTGAGGTACCCAAGGTCCCCCAATGTGGTAATTTGAAATTTTTAAGTATTTTTGACCAAAAAGACCCAGTGGGGCTGCTGTTTAATGCTCTGCTTAATGCTTTGTCTGGTAAATTACTTCCTATGGGGTAATTACTATTGCAAGTCCCAGCTGAATGAAACAATAGGATTTAAATGTTTGGGAATCAAGCAGAAAAGGGAAGGACAGCAAAAAGATTTGGATCCTTCATTTCTGTTCTTTATCAAATCTCATGCTTGTGTTTATTGCTTGAAATGTATGATCAGCCAACAGGAATGATGGCAGAGGTTTTGGATTTGGGGTTTTTTTCATTGATTTTGGGGGGTTTTTTGGTTGGTTTTTCGGTTCTGGGGGTTTTTTTTTGGTGTGTATTTTGTTTTGGGGATTTTTTTGTGTATTGATTGAAATGTTATAATGACTCATTGTTCTAATTATTCTAACTACTGAAAAAACATTATCTCATCTATTTCGAAAAAAGCAGATTATCCCAAAACACCTAGATGTGAAGTGAAATAGAATAATATTTATTTCCAGGTTTATATTGTTTGTAGCTGGCTTCCATCAGCTATTCCTGAGTTTACAAGATGAAGTAAGACAAAGATACTTTAACTCTTTTCCTCAGTTGCTCCCATAACTTCCTTTTACCCCATCATGAGTTGCTGCAGTTTTCACAAGTCCAAGGCTGCTGTGCTCTGTTTTTTCCCCTGTAAAATCTCTTTTTTCAGTTCTTTTTTCTCAGACCACTGAACCCAGACCCTGCTGGGCTGAGGCTCACACCCAGTCCTGCCCTGAAGTTTTTCCCCAGCAGGAAAGGCTCGTCCTCATCCCCCAGGATGCTGAATTCCCTTTTTGTGGGGTTGTGTTATCAATTTGGACTTCAAATAAACATCTTACAGAGCTTCCCTGACTGCAAATTATAATATTTTTTCTTCATTTGATCTCCCTGCTCTTTCTTGATCCTCAAAGCAGGCCTTGCAAGGCTCTGTTTAATTGATTATTTGGCTGTTATCTGTTTCATCTTGCATGATTATCAAACACTTGGTGGGCTGGCTTTGGAGATTTGTTAGCAGAGGGATCAGCTGGATCAATGGCACAGAACAGAGATGTTAATTGCTTTAATTGCTTTGTCCACAGCTACTCTCACTTTTAGTCCCCCTTGTCAATCTTGCACCTCACCGTCGTGTGAACTCTTGAGAAACTCTCCAAATATGCTGTAAATCCAAATTAGTTTTGTTGTTTTGTGTTATACTTGCAAGTTTTATCCTCAACTGACACAACCTTTGGGAGAAAATCTGAAGTTTCTTTGCTGGTATAAACCCAGATTTGATCAGCCATTGCTGTTGCATTCTGTGTTATTGAAGTGTTGGCAGAATGTTGTATAGAAAACAGGTGATCCTTGCTCCCTGTAATTCCACCCTCTCCATTTGTACAGGTTCCACAAAATTGCTTTTGTAGGGTCAGTGTGGGTCAGACAGCCTCGATGGGTGGGAAACTCCTCTGACTCTGGGTTTAAAGTGACTTATTTGAATGAACAGCCAGAAATTCACACTTGTTTCCAACCTGATGGAAACGACAACATCAGCACCTCTAGAAAAGCTCTCTTGGTTTGAAAGAAAGTGAAAACTTGGAGGTTTAAATTAGCAAGAAATTGTTCCTGGGAGGGCGGGCAGGCCCTGGATCCCTGGCAGTGCCCAAAGCCAGGGTTTGGAACACCCTGATGGTTCCAACACCCTGATGGTGTTCCATCCCACCCTGATGGTGGGATGGTGGAAGGTGTCCCTGCCCATGGGGTGGAATTAGATCACCCTAAAGGTCCCTTCCAACTCAAACCATTCTGTGGTGCTACAACTCTACAACCTTCCTGCATGGATTGTGTTTGAGCCATTTTTAAAAGTATTAATTATATATATTTCATGTGAGATGCGAGAGAAAATTATCCATAAAGATTTTAGCAAGCTGCCATGTAAATCATAAAAGCTCATTGTTATCACTGGTGAGGAGCATCCATTTATGAAAGAGATTGTTTTATTTATTTCCTATTTTATAAGGAGATATTTGTCTGGTGAGATAGCATAATTGGGAGAAACAATAAAACCAGATTATTTTAGATGCAAGTGACAAGATGACAGAGAATTACATATCACTACATGACACAGAGAAATTAGTGTAAATATCAATGCAGAAGCAGAGAAAAGAATGGGAAAAGTTGAAGGGGGGAAGAAGAGCAGACAGGTGGGTCAGGTTGAGAGCATGGCAGCCTTTAGTGCAGTGCCAGAAATGTTTTAATGTGTTCAATAGTGAGGCAGTGGTGGAATCAAAGGAGAGGTGATGGAGCCACAGGACAGGAATTGGGACTGGTTTGTCAGCTCAGGGTTGGAGTAATTCCCTTTCTGTCTGAATCTCTCCTCTTTTACTCCCATTGCAAACTCAGCAGGAAGGAATTGAATTCTCAGGAAAAGTTTTGTTGTATTAAAAAGGATCAACTGATTTTGCTGCTGATGCCCTGTGCAGGCTGCCCTGGAGCAGAGGCTGGACAGTTCCAAAATAAAGCAGGGATTTATTCAAAGCATCTCCTGCATGGATCCACCTTGGGCAGCACCAGAGCCCAGCCAGGGCTGCACCCAAGATGAACCAAAATGGCCCCAAAATGCACGGCCGGGCACGGGCTCTGTCCCTGGGATCAGTTCTGCTCCATTTGCACCTTGCAGTTCATTGTCCCATCCCAGCTTTAGCCCAGGCAGTCCCACCCTGCTTGTTTTTCTCTCTCCAGCCCACGGGGTTTGTGCTCCTGGGCTGAGATTGGGATCATTTGTCCTTGGTGCCCAGCTGGAGCAGGAATTGTTTTGTCTCCCTGCTCTGTGCACAGAGCTCACCGTGCCCTGATATGGAGCTCAGACTTTATATTTTTCACAAATCTGAAAAATAGAAAAGCTAAACCTGAGGCATCACTACAAACCTTACATAAAACAATGTTACAATCTGATCTGACACCCTTTGGGATGTTGGCTTGGACTGAGAAATCCCAATCTTTGATCTTGCCTTCTCCTAACAACCTGGGATCACTGAGGGATTATCTACACAGGCAACACTGCTTGTCTTGTTTTGTTTGTGTTGTTTAACCAACTTGCATTGTCTGCATCCAGGACAAGAGGGAGCTTTAAAAGCCACATTCTCTTCCCTCTTTTTCCCCCTATTCTCAAGCCTTAGGTTTGAATAGAAATGTGTAAATAATTGGTCAATAACAGGAGGAGGCACTTACTGACAATCATCTGAGGAGCCTTCAAGGTCAGATCTGGAGAACAACCAGGGAGATCTCCTGTGAAGTTTGATTTTTCTCTGTTCCAGCATTTTTCTCCACTCATTTTTTTAACTGCTGTGGGAAACTAGCAGATTTAATGTGTTTATAGATGTATTTTGTGTGTGTGTTTGTGCAGCACAGGTTGTGCACACTGGAGACACATCAAAGGGCAGTGATTGATTTGGTAGATGATGACCAAACATGTTTAAAACACTCCTTGTTCTTGTAAATGATAATTGTTCCTTTTTTTTATCTATCCTGAATAAATTGCCCAGACACAAAGTGTCATTAAATGCTCCTCTTTTACAGCTTACCATTTCCCCATGTCCAAATTTCAATATTAACACTGTGTTCCTTTGTGAATTGCGCTTTTATTCATTATATTCCTTTTTAGACTAATAGTTATTATTATGCTGCTCATACTTTAACTTCAGAGCTAATTATAGTCTTTGGCTCTCTCCTTCTGGAATATAGATACTGATATATATTAATGCCACGTACCTTGCTCTGCAGCCAGCACTTCTTTCACAAGGATGCTGTGATTTTCTCCTCTTACACCGACTAAAACATCCCAATTTCATTTTTTTCTTTTATTTTTTTTTTTTAATTTGCATTATCATTTTGCCCTGCTGAAAAGCATTATCTGGGAGAAATCTCTGCAAAGAGAGATCACCCCCCTCCCTGCCAGGGTTGGAAATCCCTTAATACAGCCATGTACTGTCAACTCACACATAATGAAAATGTCAATAGTGCTCAGATTGGAGCAGTTTAAGGCACTGAAACAGATGTAGCTCCACACAACATAAATCTATAGAGCAGAGAGGGGGGAGCCTGCTTGGTCACAGCCATTAAAGAAATAGAAATGAAACTCTAACTGAAATTAGCCCTGAAAGCTCTGCCAGCAGCCACACTGCAAATAATGCAGTGATGAGGTCTGGCCCAGCAGAGTCGTGGTTTGGGTGCTGGATCCAGGGGGATTAAAGGGAATGAGATCCCAGTTCCTGCTCCTGCTGATGGGATGGCAAACCCTGCAATCCCCTCTTCAATCTCAGCTCTCCTGGAAAAAACTCTATAATTTAATTATAATTTTTAATAATTAAATTATAGGTTTTATAATTTTTATAATGTATATATATATATGTATATATACATAGATAAATATATAAAATTATAATTAAATATAGTAATAAAATATTAAAATATTTCTATTAAAATGTATATATTTTATATATTTATATATTATTTAATATATTTATATTGATATATTTATATATCAATATATATTTATATATTTAATCTCTATGTATTTATATAGAAATTTATATTATATATTTACATATTTGTATATTTATATATTTTATATATACTTATATAGAAAATTTATATATATTTATATAAATTAATTTATATTTATTTTTATATATATATATATATAAATTATAATTTTGTTCAACCTTCACCTTGTTAAACCCTTTGCAGGCAGGGTAGAAGGCAGAGAGAGAAGTTCTGTTACAATCCCAGACACAATTCCAGTAGAGTGATCTCTCTTTGCAGCGATTTCTCACAAATAATGCTGTTCAGCAGGGCAAAATGATAATGCAAAAAAGAACAAAAATAAAATTGGGATGGTTTAGTCCATTCAATAGGAGAAAATCACAACATCCTTGTGAAAAAAGGCTTGGATAAAATGATGGACTCTGTGGGATACACACTTTTCTTGGTGTCTGTCTCTGAACCATGCAGGCAAACCTGAGCTCTTCCTTTCGCTTGGCATTCCTGATTTTTTGGATTGGCCTCTTCAGGTTTAGGTGGTTCTCAATCAAGAGACAAGGGCAACATCTGGATCCACTCAGGAAATTTAATATCCTTTAAACAGTGCTTTAAATTTTCATTTTAATTTCCTGACAGGTCTTTTTAGATCAATGTGAGTAATACACAGTTGGTTGAGGCCTGCAGAACAGTCACAAAATGAGGTGAAAACTGCTTAATAATCACTGTTTAATAATCAGTGGGAAAAGAACTCCCATGAAAGCGAGTGACCAAAAGGTCACACACATCCCAGGATTTATGAGCAGGGTAGTATTCACACAATTTATGCAATTTAGAAATTTCAGGGAGTACAGAGGAGACTCAGAGGATGGTGAAGTGCTTGGAGAATTTGTCTGTCAGTAGGAGACTGCAGGTGCAAAGAGAATATTAACAATTCACCCAATGAGTCTGCCTTTCCCTGTAAGAACCCAAATGTGGATAATCAGCTCCTTCAAAAGTTACTGGGAGATGCTTGTCAGGGGAAAAAAGGAGTCATAGTCTCAGCAGGCAATTAACCATTTCAGCTGCTGAATGTTTTTGGGGGATTTTCTCTCCACAGCACTTTTCTTAGAGAAAATTATTCCACCTCCTATAAGATCTGCTTCTGTGAGGTGAAATTAATGACTGAGTGTAGATAGCAGCGAGGTTTCTAAACCACTTGTAGTGCTGGAGAACTTACCAGAGCTCCTGAAAATAGTTCAGGAAAGACTGGAAAGGAATCCTTTAAATTCAGGGGGATCTGAATAATGCTGTTGTACTGCTCATGCCTGTGTTTGCAGGGTTTTACTCGACAGAACAGAGCTGTGATCAGCAGAGATCTCCTAAAACAAACACAGCTCAGCCTCACATTAAAGGGAAAAGGGGGCACTGATCCCATTTTTCCATAAATTCATCATTTCCTCGCTTGCCTTGCCTGCCCACACACACAGAGCTCATGATTTCCCTCTACATTTCCTCCCTGAAATCTATAGTATAATCTCTTTGTATTTATTTATTTCAAATAGAATCTATTTGTATCTCCCTTCTCAGAGGCTTATTCTGTATTATATTCTCTATTCTGTGTTGTTTATGATATTTATTTACCTTTGAAATCGCTCTTAATTCAAAATCCCATTAATCCCATTTAAGGGGGTGAGCACTTTGTGTGGCATTGGGATCCTGCAAGGACATGGAGGAAGGGCATGGGCAATATCTCTATTAATGGGGGATAATCTTATTAATGAGTGAAAGGAAACCAGCCTGCTGTTCAAAAAGATAGCAATTAAATGGGGATGTAGCAGCACTCTTGTCTAGAAATTCTCTTTTTGAGGAGTATTTACAGGGCTGGGAGATGAACTGCCTGCAGCACCCAATATTTCAGTGTTGTGGGTGGGATTTGTTACTCTTGGAGCAACGTTGTTGTAAATTAGTCTTTGCCAGATGCTTTGTCTTGTGGCCTAAATTGCTGTAAAACCCATTAGGGTGTGTAATGCACATAAAAGGGACACTGGAGTTGCAGAATCACTGCGATAAGGGATTATGTGTTCCTTGATTGTTATCCATTAAACAAAAGGAATTTCATCATCCCACTTGAATCTTGCCTTTAGATGCTTGTGTTTGAATCCTTAATGAAGATTAAAGGCTGGAGCTGCAATCTGCCGATGGAATTTCTGCTCTCTTACGTTATTGTTCATGAAATTCCAGTTATTCCTTTGTGCTTCTGCAGGAGGAAGGTGCCAGGGCAGCACCTGGGATGTTTTAAATCCCAAATGCAGCTGTTGGGGCAAGGGGTGTCCTTGGCCCTGCCCTCGCTGCCATCAGCCCCCTCCAGGCTGAGGGGGACACAGTTTATTTATCAGCCCAGCAAAATGATGAATTTACTGGGGATTCAAGGCTCCAGCCTGGCATCCATCACATGGCTGCTTCTGCATTGCACAGGCTCCACTGCAGGTTGGAGTTATTGGGAATTACTGAGATTTAGATATTCTCCCAAGAGCTGGATCAGACAATATCGCTGCTAACCATGGGTGTGTGCACCAGAAAATTGTAACCAAGCAACAAGCTGCCTGTAGTATTTCATTTTTAGTGGGTTATTTTTATTATTTACACTCTTGGTTTATTTATCTGCTTGGTGTGGATGGAAATAATACAAAAGAAACTTTAAGAATATCTTTCAAAACTATTTCCCAGCACAATTTCTGTGGATATTGCATTCTTCCATGAAAATCCATGTCAAATACATCCTGTTATGAGTTTTGGCTCAGAGTTAACAGGCTCAAAGAATTGAAAATAAGTGACCTGTGATCCATTTGCCTCAGCTTTCCTTCCATCAGTTCATTTTCACTTGAAGAGCTGAAATTTCCTTCCTTGCAATCTTGGCACTGTGGCTGTTTGGATTGTCTCAGGGAATTGCATTTCATGTCAGCAGCTGCTCCAAGTGTCACAGCTGATGCTGAGCTGTCCCAACGTCAGCTGAGCTCCAGCAGGTGCTGATGAGGAGGAGATGAAGGCCTGGCCCTTTTCAAGCTGATTTTGAGGTCTTTTTTGGGTAAAAATTTGCTTCTGAAACTTGGCGGGCTTGGATTTAGAGTTCTACAGACTCTGCTTCTCCTGCGTTCTGGTGATGGTGGAGAGCTGCAATTTCCTGTTTGGGAAGGATGAACCTGTCCCAAACTCAGTCTGGGGAGGATGAACCTCTCCCAAACTCAGTCTGGGAGGATGAACCTGTCCCAAACTCAGTCTGGGATGGAGGAACCTGTCCCAAACTCAGTCTGGGAGGATGAACCTGTCCCAAACTCAGCCTGGGATGGATGAACCTGTCCCAAACTCAGCCTGGGAAGGATGAACCTGTCCCAAACTCAGTCTGGAATGGATGAACCTCTCCCAAACTCAGCCTGGGATGGATGAACCTCTCCTAAACTCAGTCTGGGATGGATGAACCTGTCCCAAACTCAGCCTGGGATGGATGAACCTCTCCCAAACTCAGTCTGGAATGGATGAACCTGTCCCAAACTCTGTCTGGAATGGATGAACCTCTCCCAAACTCAGCCTGGAATGGATGAACCTGTCCCAAACTCAGCCTGGGGAGGATGAACCTCTCCCAAACTCAGCCTGGGGAGGATGAACCTGTCCCAGACTCAGCCTGGAATGGATGAACCTGTCCCAAACTCAGTCTGGGATGGATGAACCTGTCCCAAACTCAGCCTGGGGCTGCTGGCTCCAGCAGGGCTGGAGTTCCTGGGTGATTCAAGAGAGAAGGATCCAGCTGGACCAAAGGCACATGGACAGACACCTGACCACACAGCCTGGAACCTGTGGGTGTTTTTCTGGCCTTTTTTCCTCCTGAAATCCCTGCTCTTGTTGTGCTGAAGTGCAGACACTGACTTTACCATCCTGGCTGTGTGTGCTGAAGGAGGTGAAATCTGCTTTTGCTTTTTCCTGGTTTGCTTTTCCATTACTAAATTTATAAATAATAACTGTACCCTCTCTGTACCTGTAGAGCCAGGTCTGCAGCTCTGACAGTGTCACCTGTGAGTCCTGTTGTGATGGTCTGGTGTCACTGGAAATGGGAAGAAAATATTGTGAGGAGAATGCAGATTGAGCCACTCTCCAGTTCTTTCAGGTAGAAAGCAGATAATACCTCAGGGCTTTGTTGTTATTCAGTTTTTCTGAAAGCAATATTCAGGGGAATGTCTGCATCTGCTGAACCCACCTCCTCTCCTTTCCCAAGCTCAGAACTCTGCTGCTTTGGGGAGACAACAAGAGTGTGAGGGTTGGTTTTAATATTAATTTGGAATCCCAGTGTGGTTTCCTTTCAAACAGAAAATTGCTCCCTGTGCTGAATGATGCTGATGCATGCAGGGCTCAGAAAGCAGCCTCGTGTCTTGTTTAGGCTTGGAAATTGGAAAAAACTCAAGATATGATGAGTGTGTAGATTTTGTGATTCTTTTTGTCGTGTCAGACCCTTGGAAGATGAGGTGTGGGAGGGATTTCATGCTGTGCAGTATCATGTCATTGCCAGGGTCTCTTTGGTAATGGAATTGGGAATTTCAAAGAACAGAGGCTGCTAAATCAGCCTGCATGGAAATCCAGGGTTTAGGGCTTGTAATTGTGACACTTCAGTGAGAAGAGCAAAAATTGATGTTAAAGGGAGTGCTGCTGCCTGGAACTGTCTCCCAAAGGTGTAAAACAGAATGGCCAGTGGAGGAAAAATACCTTAGGAATGAAATCTGGTTGTTTAGGGTTTAAATCAGTTCCATCTATAGCAGCAGGGTAAGATCTTTCACTCCATCTGAATGATTAGGAAGTAAAACTGGTGTCTGCTCTTTATTTCATTTTGCTGCCTATTAAAAATTCTCTTTTTAATACAAATGTAGCCTTCCTCCATTAATCTTTAGTGGGCTTTTTACAAAAGGAAGCTTTAAGTCAGAGTTTGGGTCCTTTATGATGAAATTCCATTTTGGGGCAAAATAGATTCCACTTCAATTTTCAAAAAGTTTGGAAATCTATTGAACATGGAGAGAGGTGACTTTTCTTTTCTAGGATTTTTCTCCCCAGTAAGGCACATGTGACTTTTATCAAAGCAGCAGAGAAATTGCTACAATCTCTCATTATTATTTTTGGTTTTGTGTTGATTAGTCATAGAATAATTGATTGGTTTGGATTAGAAAGCATCTTATCCAACCTCCCTGCCATGGGCAGAGACCTCTTCCACTATCCCAGGTCACTCCAAGCTCTGTCCAGCCTGGCCTTGGACATTTCCAGGAATGGGGATTAAGAGCAACCAAGCTGTTATTAAAACAACAGCCAGAAAATAATCACAATTCTTATGGATTTTTCCTTTAAACAGTGTTTGCCGTGCTTTTGAAAGAGGAGCTGAGGGTATTTGTAAGTGTGCTCATAATGGAGCCATGAGGCAGATCCTGAGTGTGGTTCCAATTAAAAAGAAAGAAAATTTGATCAAGAAAATGTGTATTTCTACCATTTTCAGGGCAATGGAGTTTAGCCACATTCTCTTAAATTAAAAAAAAAATACAAAAACAAAACCAACAAAACTACAGGCTGAATGGGACAGGGTTTGGAATGTTATAAAGATGAAATAGGTGTGACAGCTCTGGCCAGTTTTGGGGTGGATCCATGGGTTTTTGAGCCCCACTGAGCCTGGCTGAAATGCCCCTTCCTGTCCTTGCTGTTCCTGCAGCTGAAGCTTCTAAACTCTGCAGGTCCAGATTGCACCAGTTTGGGTTCGGGTTTGGGCATTTGCTCTCAGGATCAATATTTGTTATGGATCCCCAAGGCCTCGGCCTTCTGTTCCCTGCCATTAGCTGAGGCCGTGGCTGGAATTGGCCTTGTCCCCCTGGTGCAGCTCAGCTCCTCATCCCCTGAGCTCAGCTCCCTGCTCCATTCCCACTCCAGGCTGGGCTCAGCATCACTCCCAGGTGTTTGTGCTGCCCCTGGGCTCTGTTCCATCCCCCTGCTCTGCACACAAAGCAGGAATCCTGAGAGGCAAGCAGTGAAGGAAATTGCCATGCCCAGGGACACCAGCACTGTTTTAATTTCATGGGGTTTAACCTGAAGCAGCTCTGTGACTCTTTCTGGTGATGCATGGCTTTTCCCTAGGGGCTGTTTTACTTTTTAATATTTGATCATGTCCTGCAGATGGTCGTGTTGGCTTCCAAGGGATGGGCCAGGTGTTCTCCTGCACTCACACAGAGCATCCACTGAGAGAGTTATTGCCTCACACAGCAAATGGATGTGGCTGGGCTCATTTCTCCACTCTGCAAATGAAACTCTGAACTTTATTTGGGCTGGTTGTTTAGGCTGAAATCCTTCATGAATCCTTGAATTGTGGTGCTTAAATATTTTTGTAGAGGGCTGAAGCAGAGGTTTTCTAGCACATAGAATAACACTTGAGGAAATGATGGCACATGGTCTCTGCCCCTGTGCAGACAAGAGGGAGAGGGAGGCAAAAATCTGAGATATGGAATATTTCTGTAAAATCCTGTAAAAATAGGTTGATCATAGGAATAATAGAGCAGTTAGAGCTTCTCACTCACACAGGACCCTTCTCCCCTGGGCAGGAACTCTGAGAATGCGTGAGGACAGAATGATGGCAGCTTTGGGTGATAAAGGAAAACCCACTAAAACCCTTGAGTTCCCTCTCTCCTCCTTGCCCCTAATAATTTCTGGCTTGGGAGAAGGTTTTGGTAGATGAAGTTCTTGTTCTCTCTGTGTGCCGTGCTGGGAAGGGGGGATGGTTCATTTGAGATGCCCTCCCTGCGCTGACAATGAGCAGCTGAACGCATCAGTGGCTGCAAATAGCCTGGCTGCCTCATTGCTGCTCTGACAAAACCCGGCCTCGTTAGCATTTGTGGAGCTGGAATGTTGAACTTTTATTCAGATTTCAGGGCTGAGTCGGGAAGTCTTTCCCTCTCCTGTGATTCTGTTCACAGGGGTCTTAGGATGAGGGAAGAGATGAGGATCTGACTCCATGTTTCAGAAGACTGATTTATTATTTTATTATATATATTACATTAAAACTATACTAAAAGAATAGAAGAAAGGATTTCATCAGAAGGCTGGCTAAGAATAGAATAGCAAAGAATGATAACAAAGGTTTGTGGCTCAGCTCTCTGTCTGAGCCAGCTGACTGTGATTGGCCATTAATTACAAACATCCAACATGGGTCAATCCCAGATGCACCTGTTGCATTCCACAGCAGCAGATAATCATTGTTTGCATTTTGTTCCTGAGCCCTCTCAGCTTCTCAGGAGGAAAAATCTTGAGGAAAGATTTTCCATAAAAGATGTCTGCGACACAGACATCAGTTTGCATGCTGGGGATGGGTCCTTAAGAGGAAGGACAGCAGGTTTGGCTGCTTTAACTGATTTGTCACAGAATTATCAAAGTGACCCCCAAAGGGCTGGGATAACACCAATTTGGGGGAGCTGGTCCCATATTCCAGCTGCTGAGCTCTGGGGCAGAGCACTGAGCAAGGTACAGTGAAGGGGAATGTCAATTTAAATGGCTTCACACAAGACAGAGAGGTTTAATTTAGTGCAAGAACGTGGATAACAAACTTGCCCTATTCACTGGCAGTGTGATCCGTGGATTAGATGGATTTCATGTGTGACTAAATATTCATGTATGAATGGCAGTGGTCTGAAATCAGAATCCTGCCCAACATGGAACTACATCTGAGCCCTCTCTGCAAATCTGAATTAAATAGGAAAAGCAGCCTTGCACTCAGGGAAGGTGCTTGTTCACAAATCAAATTAAACATAAAAAGCTGAATAAATGCTAAAAATTAGGTTTTGATGAGAAAGCTTTTTTTTAACAAGGTCTGTGAGGAGTTTTGGGGATTGGGTTCCTACACTTCCTGTAATGAAAACATTCACAAATTGAGGCAATTTTTTGAGCGTGACCATTTATTTCAAATGAAGGGATTAAAAAAGCTTTGGGAAAGCAGAAGGTGTGAGCTGAAATGCAGAATGTCAGAATTGCTGCTGTGAAATCTATAATTCAATCTTGCTTTATCATCCTAAGCAAAAGATGGATTTCTAGTAATGGATTGTCAGTTTGAAACTGCGTTGTAGCTTTTTGTAATAAGCACAAGTAGATTCTTGTCAACCAGACATGCAATATTTTTATACATAAATATTTTCCCTTTCCTTCTGTCCTGGTGCCTGCATTTTTTACCATGAGCCCACTCTTTGTGAGGATATTTTTTCATCACCCAGCATGAGGGGTGAAGGACTGAGAGTAAAATGCTTTTGCAATTAAAATTATCCAGTTTCAGTTGAAATCGTCCTTATTTATGCAGGGCAGATGCTCATCATAATTTATTCAGTGATTTCTCTTTCTTCTGTACCTGAAGACAGGCCCTGCAAGTCAGAGGTTATAACCCTGCAAAAAGGAGCCAGTAATTACACCTGCCAGCATCTCCCCCTGGCCACTGGCACAATCACCCATCAAGCATAATTGACAAGTAGCTAATAGGATAAGCTTTTGTTTCTTTGGGTTGTTTTCCTGTGTTTTCCCTCTGCTTAGCAAGGGGAAACCCATTAACTGCCGAGGCTCCAGCAGGAATGTGCTGCTGGGCACACAAGGAATGAGTCCTTGAAGCCACGGGGAAGGGACAAACATCTTGAAGAGGGAGAAATAGACGCCTTTCATCTTCTCTTTGACATCTAAATTCCCAGCTCGCCGGCTGCTGGAGCTCAGCCCGTGCTGGAGCTGCCCCAAAGGAGCTGCTGATGCCATATGGGCTCCACCTGAGCTGGGCTGGGCAACAGGTGTGCTCTGGGGCCAGCTCAACAAGGCTCAGCTTGGGTTTGTGTCTGGGACAGGAGAGCCCTGAACCCGTGGGAAGCACAGAATCCAGAGTGAGGGTGGTCACAGGGGTCGTAGGATGAGGGAAGAGATGAGCAGCTGACTCTGTATTTCAGAAGGCTTGATTTATTATTTTATTATATATATTACATTAAAACTATACTAAAAGAATAGAAGAAAAGGTTTTCTTCAGAAGGCTGGATAAGCTAAGAATAGAAAGGAATGAATAACAAAGGTTTGTGGCTCGGATTCTCTGTCCGAGCCAGCTGACTGTGATTGGCCATTAATTAGAAACAACCCCATGAGATCAATCACAGATGCACCTGTTGCATTCCACAGCAGCAGATAATCAATGTTTACAATTGTTCCTGAGGCCTCTCAGCTTCTCAAGAAGAAAAAATGCTAAGAAAAATATTTTCACAAAAAGACGTCTGCGACAATCCATCCCCTGGGAGCTGAGGGGTGAACAGGAGCACCCAAAGGGAATCCTTTTATTCCCTTAGCAGGGTCTGTTCACGGCCTGGTCAGAGCAAGCAGCGCCAACTGCTCGAGGGTGTCACAGCAACAGTGTGAGTCCTGAGAGCAGGGAAAGGGTAAAAGTCATGGGGAGAGGATAAATCAGAGCTCAGGACACCCAGGGGGATGTGGGCAGTGAGGATATCCAGCTCCAGCACCGCTGAGCAGGTTTGTGGTTTACACCCCAGCCTGACCCGTGGTGCTGCTCTGATGGGTCAGGTCCTGCTCACACACAGGGGAAAAGGGATCAGGGAACTTTCCCCTCTCCTGGCCAGATCCATAACAATTTGTCTGCATTTCAGTCAATTTCTAAAGATGAAATTGAACCCGAAATTGCCCAGGAAAGGGAGACCTTTGTGGGTCAGAGAGCAGCATGAGTGTGATCAGTGTTTGCTGATGGCTGGCTCTAAACCCACCCTTCCCTCAGACTGGGGATGATTTTAATGTGCTTTGCCAAATTCCTGGTTCCCTTTCTGCATTTCCCCTTCTAGGGCTACCTCTGGTGATGCCTCAGGTTTAGCTTTTCTATTTTCCACATTCTGTGCTGCTTTAGTGAGCAGTTCTGAGCTCCATATGAGGGCATGGTGAGCTCTGTGCACAGAGCAGGGAGACAAAACAATTCCTGCTCCAGCTGGGCACCAAGGACAAATGATCCCAATCTCAGCCCAGGAGCACAAACCCCGTGGGCTGGAGAGAGAAAAACAAGCAGGGTGGGACTGCCTGGGCTAAAGCTGGGATGGGACAATGAACTGCAAGGTGCAAATGGAGCAGAACTGACCCCAGGGACAGAGCCCGTGCCCGGCCGTGCATTTTGGGGCCATTTTGGTTCATCTTGGGTGCAGCCCTGGCTGGGCTCTGGTGCTGCCCAAGGTGCATCCATGGAGGAGATGCTTTGAATAAATCCCTGCTTTATTCTGTGACTCTGCCCAGCCTCTGTTCTAGGGCATCACTGGCAGTGCAGTGCAGTCTGACATCCCTCATCTGCTCTTCAGACCCACCTCAGGGCTCTCCTGAGTGCCACATTCCTTCCCTGGGGATTTCAGGGATTTGCTCCCTTGTAATCACCCCCACACAGCTCCGTGCCTGTGTAGCAAGGTGTGTTAAAAGTTCTGAAGGGATGTTATTAACTTGTATTATTTGTGTGTAAAATATGCAAACCCATTCAGTCAAATCACCTGCTGGTTTCCTGCTGAATTTCGTTCCCAGACCAAATCCTGTTACCTTTGAAAGAGCACAAAAAATGGGGTTCTAAATAGCTCCTGGTAGAAAAAAAAAATCAAAATTATGAATAAGGACGTTTCAAACCCTTTAAACCATCTGCATGCTGCCAGCTTACCTATTGTGCCTTTAATTTAAAAGGAATGCTAAAATGAGTGCAAACACTGGAAATTATAGCTCTCTGTGGAATACTAATCCGTAATATTTGCATATTTCTGACATTTTAAAATTCCCCAGACTCTCATTCCTCCATGCTCCCGTCAGGGCAGTTTTGAGAACATTCTGTGGTTATGAGTAAAGAATGAGAGCTGAGAGGATCTCATCAGGGTGCTCTGCGTGACTTGCACAGCCTCCTGTAATTTTGGGATTTGGCTGACTAAAATCAATACTCCATCTTTTAGCATTTAGGGAGGCTGTGAGAGCCATGATTCCATCAGGAATGCAACAGGATTTTCTTTAATCATCCCGTTTTTATGTCCTGTTTCACATTGCCAGTGAGAAGGACATTTATCCTACAGCCAGCTCCCAAAACCAAACAGGGTCAGGATCAGGCTCAAGGTGTGCCCAGCCCTTTATAAAACACCTGGATAGGATGGTCTGGGTACCATAAGGTGAGAAATTTTGGAACAACTTGGAATTTGTATTTAAGGCTGGATTTTCCACAGATTTTGGGCCTCAGGTGGCTCTTGGCTAAAATAGCCAGAAAACATGGATTTTCTAAGAGGAATCCAGGGTGGACCCTGGGAAGGATCATTCTGCACATGGGAATGTGTTTTGAGGTGTGTTGCTGTAATCTGCAACTAATTTTGGTCCTGGGAACTGTGTTTTGGGCTGAAACCAGTGGTACCATTCATGTTTGGTTCTCAGGTTGGCCTTGCTTGGCTGCACTGAGGAATCTTGCCTAAAAATCAAGGTAAGAATAAATCAAGTACATAGGATAAAAATCTATGTACATCTATTTCAACTGCCAAGTTGAAATAAATGGATTTACACAGATGTAAAACCAAAAGCAAAACGTGCTGTTTTGGAACTTACTCCAGCACTAATTCCACTCTGCTGCAGATATTTATTCCTCATTTTACCCATTCATTTCCACTGCAGGATTACCGAGGCCTGGAACTTCTGCTGGGCTTTATCAGACCTTATCTCCATCACCCTCTCCACTAGTTCAGAAGGATGTGACTGCAAGCAATTAACATTTTGATGCACTTCACCACGCAATTGCCAGCCTTTATTTTCTTCCCATTAAAATCATTGGCTTGGTTTACAGCTGGCTTGGTTTTTAATCTGGTTTTTGCTATTCCTATGGTAATGGAATCCATTCAATTAACACTCTGGTGGGTGGAGGGGAATACCAATCATTGGGCAAAGCCTGTTTGCCCTGGCCAGGCCTGGAGGAGGGGTTTTGCTTTTTGCACTGTCAGGGGTAAAAATTTTGAAATTTGATGCAGCCAGGACTTCATTTTGTGCTGAATCCAGGTAATTATTGGGTTTCACTTGGCTGTTGGTGTGGGGAACCTCTGTGTTAGGATACTTGAGTGCAAAAGAGACAGTTTGGCTTTGGGCTTGGTGGTTTGGGTATGGTTTGGGGGTAATTTTGGAGGGAGACCATGTAATATTTTGGAGGTTTGGTGTTTTTCTTGTTGGTAGTGGGGGTTTCTTTCATTTCTTTTGGATTTTTGGAGTGGTTTTATTGTGTTTGTTTTTTTTTTTTAATTGAATCAACACTTTTTTGACAGCAAAAGAAGCCTGGAGAAAACGTGTTTGAATTCTGCAGCCCTGCATTGTGAGGAGATGAACAGCATGAAAGAATGGAGCAGGAACCAGTGAACCTGAGGTAGACTTGAACTTTCTGCACTTCTTTTGTCGTAGATTTCTTTTCATTGCCATGGGAGGCATCTCACTGTTGGCCAGTGCCCCTGAACAGGCACCTAGCGGGAAGCAGACCTTTAATGCTGCAAGGAAAATTGACACAGAATTTCACCAGGATAAGCAATCTTCCTGCCCAAGAGGGAAGAAATCCCAGGAAGGGAGTGCCAGCCCTGGGAGATGCCTGGAATTGGAGCACAATTATTTGGGAATCACTGAGCATCTGTCACTGACTGTCAGCCTACAAGTCTTCTCTGGCTGCCTCCACATCCTGTGCTTTTCTTCCCAACTGCTTCAAAAAGGATGAGGATCATGGCCAATGTCCCTTTTCCATCTTTAATAGTTCTGTTTTGCAGAGAAGGCAGATCTAGGGGCTCAAATATTCTGGTATGTGTTCATTCAATGGTTGGACTTGATGATATCAGATGTCTTTTCCAACCTCAGTGATTCCATGAGTCTGTGGAAGCAGTAATAGGCTAGATAGGAATAAATCTGCCCTGCCTGAAATCCTGTTTCAAATCATTATATGAGCTCCACTGTTTCAGTAATCATGTGGAAATCATGATTTTTTCTTTCCTGGGGAAGAAAAAAACAACAGACAATCTTAAAAAAACACGACAATTTAACATAAAATGCAAATTAAGTTTCGTTTTCCCAAGTCCTCTTCTAGCAAACCTCAGTGCATAATTCACAGCAGTTTCACACTCAGCCCCATTACACAACTGGTGTGTGTTTCAGGAGGAAAACACACCAAATGTTTCCTCTTTGCAAATCTCACAAAATCCAGGGTGATTTTCAGTTTCACCACAAAACAGGAGAGCCACACTCCCGTGGTCTTGAATTTTGTGGTTGGAATGTTTCATTGCCAGAGGGGAAAAAAAAAAAGGAAAAAAAAAAAAAAAAAAAACTGAACAGCCTGTTCAATTAAAATCAATGGAAATTTTCCCAGGGACTTCAAGGAAACTGAACGTGGGCACCAGATCTGTGAGGATGGCTGGAAATGGCCCGTGGAGAATTCCAAGGCAGGCGGCTTTGAACTGGATATGAAATAAATGGGAAACTGAGTGCAAGTGGCTGCCAGTGGGGCTGTGATAAGGCAATGTGCAAACACTTCCTCTGATAGCCCTGGAATTAGCTGCAATTAAGTGTGAATCTGATGAGGAACACATGGAATTTCCAGTTCATCACCATGAGCAATGCTCGTGCAAAATTGCTGCAGCAAACTGTGAGGGGCTGCAGGCCCTTCCTGAGCTTGGCTGTGTGTACAGAGCCTGTGGAATTTCCAAATTTCCAAAAACTGGAAGACATTGGGGCATACTGGGGTGAAATATTTGCCAAATTGGAGTTTGATGAGAAACTGGAAATGGAGGAGGCATTAAAGCCTCTGTGAGAAACAGAAATAAGAAATGTGTAGGGCTGCAGGCTGAAACAGGGGGTGTCCCAAGCCATCACCTCTCTCAGGTGGATGCTGTTTGCAGGGCAATCCCTGAGCTCACCAAGGTCTATTTTATTTTATTTTCAGAATTATGCTCTGCTTCACTTGTGCATACATCAAGGACAGCAATTAGGTAGATGCTGGGGCATTTACAGCACGATAAGGTTGGTGTACATTGTAAATGTGGTACACACAGTAAATATGGTGCTAAAAGAAAAATATTTTAGTATTTTTTTCTCGCTGTCCCTTCATTTCTTCCCTTTCATCTCTGTTATTTTGGGGTGGGTGAGGTGCTGTTTTGCCTCACTGCTTTAAAAACTGCTCTCTTTGCATGGCCCTGCTCAGGCAGTGCCTAACTTAGGGGATAGTGAGGATCCCTTAAGGAATTCCCTAAAAGGTAACCTTAATTAATTACTGTTTCCAGCTCTATGGAAATGTGCCTGCCCCTGGCAATGCAGGGGATGTTGCTGAATGGTGACAACGCTGTCCTCCACCTCCTGAGCACAATAACTCTTGATCTTTCCTATTTCAGCGCGTGGAGGGGCTGAGCCTGTCTCTGAATGTCCCTACGTGTGCTTGCCCTCATAAATTATATCTGTACAGAGCATTTGCTCTGTGATTTGGCTTCAGGAAAAGGCAAGAAACACTTAATAACAGCTCCAGCCCAGTACTGATCATCAAAGCTGTCCTGGTTTTTAGAAAACCTCACATGAAGTAACTGAGCCATGGCATTTGCAGGTGGAATTTAATCTAAATTAAAGAGTTGCAATATGCAGTGTGGACAAGGCAGGTGAGGGAGAGCAGGGGGAGCTCACCCAGCTGCTATAAACTGATTTCTGCCCCCAAGGAACTTGTCAGGAGATGCTGTCAGCTGCTTGCACTTTGCAGTGACAGGATTTGTCTATATTCCCCCCAAATAATGTGCCTGCCTGTGTTTTAAAGTGGGATAGAGGATTGTATTTTAGCTCACAAATGACAATTCTGTTCATTGTCAGGGTTTTGTTTGGATGAAGATTGCAACTAAAGCGATGCTGCCTGAGCCCAGATGAAGCCTTTAGACACGAGGTGATTTGGCTGTGGTCACACACCAGCCAGATCTGGGTTTAATGAACCTGCTGGCACCTCTGGGTGTCCTGTGGGACCATCAGCTCTTCACTTTCTCTGCTGCTGAGGCAAACTTCTGCATCTGTGCTGGTGCTTTTATTAGGGAGGGTATTGTGTTTGTGAGGTGCCCTCATGGCAGGAAGGAATGATGAATCTGACTGCATATTCTCAGAAGGCTGATTTATTATTGTATGATAGTATATTATATTGAAGAGTGCTATACTATACTACACTAAAGAATACAGAAAGGATACAGACAGAAAAGATAATAATGAAAATTTGTGTCTTTCTCCAGAGCCTCAACACAGCTTGGCCCCAATTGGTCATTAAGTCAAAACAATTCACAGCAGAAACCAATGAAACAATCACCTGTGGGTAAACAATGTCCAAGCCACATTCCAAAGCAGCAAAACACAGGAGAAGCAGATCAGATAATTATTGTTTTCCTTTTTCTCTGAGGCTTCTCACTTTCTCAGGAGAAAAATCCTGGGCAAAGGGATTTTTCAGAAAATATGAATGTGACGGGGAGGGTGCTTTTTATTGAGAATATTTGCTGGTTTATAGCTCTGTTTCTTTTTTCTTTGCCTTTCCTACCCATAACAGTGCCTGTCCCCTGTTCCTGTTGTGCTGGAGGTGAGCTCTTGTGTTGATTAAACAGGGGTCAATGCAGAATTCCCTCACCATTACCCTGTACATTTTTACAGGTTAGCAATTTATGTTTTGATTTACCATCAGCTCCAGATGAATCTGCTCCAAAGGTGGGAACTCTTTTTGCAGTTGTGCTCTTGAAGGGCTTCATATAACATTTGATTCTGCAAAGGGCAGAAGTGCTGAGGAATTTGGAGTTTGGGTGTGCCACACGTGGAAATCTGCATGTTTGTACTGGCAAAAGCCTTCATCATGTAAATGAAGTTATTCTTCTCCTATAACTTCATGTAAATGCAGTTATTCTTTAGTATAAATTAATTTGGGCAGCTGAGTGTACCTGAATTGGAGCTGGGATGAGCCATATCTGTACTAGCTGTGTTTTAGCGAGGTTTTGTATTTCAGACAGCCCTTACATAAAAATGATGAGTTAATAGCATTACCAGAATTTCATGCCCTCATGCCCACAATTTAATCTACAATTTATGGTGAGATCCAAACCCTGCAGCTGCTACAGGGAGAAAACTTTTGTTCCTGCTTTAGGAACTGCTCAGCATTTTCCTTTTGTGGCTCAGCAGGGTGAAAACCACTGGGGGAAAATTCCTTTTTAAAGGGCTGCAGAGCAGCGTGGTCCCTTTGGTTCCTCTCTGCAGGAAGGGAAGCAGGACCCCACATCTGTGGGGTTTTTGGAGGTTTTGTAAAGCCCCTCCAACAGGAGAAGGTCATGGAGGGTCCTCAGTGAAGATACTGAGGAGCTTTGTCACAAAATTCCTTTCAGGGATGTGTAATGAGGAGCTGGATCCCCCTGCTTTGAGGTTACTCAAGTGAGTAAGAGCTTTGAGATTTAACTTCCTTGCTTTTCATTTGCTGCTTCTTTAGGGCAGGATAAATTACAGCTCTGCCTAAAATGGTTCTGCCAATGGGAAAAATGTACACTGGTCACTGCTTTGACAAGATGGATGATAAATTATAGGATGAGTTAATGGTTTGTGTTGGAAGAGACCTAAAATCCCATCCAGTGCCACTCCTGCCATGGCAGGGACACCTCCCACTGTCCCAGGTGCTCCAGCCCCAGTGTCCAACCTGGCCTTGGGCACTGCCAGGGATCCAGGGGCAGCCACAGTTCATTGCCCTCACAGCAAACAATTTCTTCTTAATACCCCATCTAAACCCACTTCTAAACACCCACACCTTTCCTTTTCCACTGGGGGTATTGTAGAGGGTCCTGCTCAGAACCAGACTTCCCTGTAATGAATTTTAGAGACCAGGAGCTGGGTCTGTCCTGGGGAAGATGCTGAGCCTTCCCCTCAGAGAGGGAGAGCATTGCAGGTGTTTCTTACACTTCCTTTATTCCCTGTGCAAAGTCACAATTTTCTTCAAAGTTGCTGAGAAATTTATGGCCAAACCCACAAAACCCAACCCCAAAACGTGTGGTTTTGTGATGGTGTGGGGATGAGACCAGGCTGAGTGTGTGCAGTGGGAAATCCCAGCACTGAACTCAGTCACGCTTTACCAATGCAATGCTTTGGATTTCTTTAACATGAGATTAATATAAAAGACTTCTAGAGAAGGAAGATCAGCTGGTTCTCAAAGCCCCAGCACTTGGCATGCCAACAATTTGTACTGATAGCTCCAGGCTGACCATATTTTTTCTTGACAATTTATGCTGCTCAGCCCAAAGTAGGAGATATAATTTGTAGATTCATGGACAGAATGAAAAGTTGGCTTCCAGCTGGATCTCAGGGCTCCACAGAAGGACTCTTGCTGTGGTCTGGTGCAATGTTGTTCTTTTAGCATTGGATTTGAGCTCTAAAACTCTTCATTACAAGGGGCATTACTTCAATTCCATTTTCAATGTTATTTATTGTTATTTCTAAAGCTATTATTTGGTGCATAACATTATTCCTTCGCCAGTTCAGCAGGTCTGAACATGAAAATGTTAAGATGCAAATTGCTGATATCTGGCACTGAATATGTATGTTTGAAACCAAACTCTGCTACTTGTGAATAATCATTACTCTTAGCTCTAAAATCTCCAACTGTTTAAAAGACAAAGTTCATTAAGTTAATTACAATTTCTAGATGGCAAATCATCTTGTTGGCAAAGTCACTCTCTATAGGAAAGCAAAAAAGCTGCAATGTAATCAGATGCTGCTGCAGAAAATGTTTAAAAAGGTAAAATGTTAGAAATTGGTGCATTTTGTAACTCAGGGCACAGGCAGTGTGTGCCAGTCCCAGGTTCTCTATGTCTTTCCTTTTGTCAAACAATTGATTTTTGTGTATTGTTTTTAAGTCAGCCACTACAATAGGTAATTCATCATCACTGGGAGATAGAAACTCAAGCAGTCCCCAAAAATAATTGAATTTTTCACAAATTCTCTAAGGGGGTGAAAAATCCATAACAGCCATTAAATCCTGCTCTTTGTAGAAGGAATATGAAATATTACAATTATGTTCAGGAAGAAAGAAAAAAAAACCTCTTTAATTCCAGTTGCTGAATCTAGCAGCAATAATTCTGTGTTTTGTTATGCTGCTCTATGGTTTCAATGGAATTGGAATGGAAAAATGTGATAACACATATCAAAAGATGTCATTTATAAAGGGAAGAGAGGAAGCTGTTTAGGAATTCCAGACTGACAAATGCAGGAGATTACAGCCTTGATCTGGATCTGCACATGAATTGGTGCTCCACAAACGAGGAAGGGTTTGGCGCCCGCCCTATTCTGGCATTTCTGTGGGATCTTCATTTTTAGACCATCTCCAGACCTCCTTTGATCTCTGCCCAGCTGTGATTCACTGTGCAATTTCAGGCCATGGGAAGGAGAAATATCCACCTTGGAAAACCCATCTGCTCTTGGCAATGTCACGGTGCAGGAATGGCTCCAAGAGGATCCAGGTTTGAGCTCTACATCAAGAAATTTCAAGGCAAGGATTATCAAGAAGGTTTCCAAAACACATGGGGGAATTAAGACAACTTCTCCAAGGTGTTTTGTTCCTTTCCTCGTAGCTGTAGGATTTGAGTTGCCCATCATCTTAAAAAATGGATCAAAATTCTTCATAATTCTGGTGTTTATCCGTAAGACTTGAGGTCTAGTGGCCACACCCTGAATATTTGCTATCCCGGAGAGATATCACAAATATCTGTACTTGAAAATATTAAATAAGATTAAATATCCTAAGATTAAATATCTGGGCTCACAAAGATGAGGAGAAGGATCCATGTCTTTGGAAATGGGCCTACCCTGGCATGGGTTAAATGGGAAAGGAAGCAGATATTGAGGAGTAAATAGAGTTGTGGTAATTTATTACAAGCTGTTTTTTCTATATACATAATAGCATGCTGTAAAGCAATAGATCATGTGAGATGAAGCCATTGCATGACAAGATGGATCATTTAAGATATTAAATGATGCTTTTCTGTGTACTGTTGTTATCCAAAGTCTATTAAAAAAGTATCGGACTGGACATTTTTTCCCATCACTCTTGTGTGCTTAGACCTGGCTTAGTAAATCCACTGCATCATTAGCTCCAGCCTGAGTTCAGCTTTTAGAACGGTTTACAGTTCTGAAGCCATTTCATTGAAAATTGTCATTTTATTGGTACATATTAGGGAAAAAAAAACCATTTGGGAACAAAGGAAGGAAGTGCCCATGCTGCGTTATAGGATCCATACCCAGATCTAGTGGGAAAATGGTGTGATTTGAGTTAAGGTACCGAGATATGATTTTGTGTTGGCTCTTGAGATGCTTCCCCTGGCTGCTGTGGGGGTTTGTGTTCTCTCAAAGAGGGTTCAAACCCCAAACTGTGTGTGGGGCAGGGTGGGACACGATGCAGGAGCCCAAAGGAGGAGCAGTTCCTTTTGAAGTCCTCTGATGATGCTCCAGGCTTGGTTCTCAGTGTGAACACAGCTTTAAGGCAATAAATCCCAGAATCCCAGAATGGTGTGGGTTGGAAGGGAAGTTAAGATCACCCATTCCTCCCCCTGCCATGGGCAGGGACACCTTCCCATGTTGTCACCTTCCCACCTGGATCCCATGTTGCTCCAAGCCCCAGTGTCCAACTGGCCTTGGAGGCTTCCAGGGATGCAGCCAGAATAGGCCAGAATATTTATTTTAATTTAAACCCAGAGTTATTTCTGTGGTAGCCAAGAAAATCTTCACTGGGTTTGACATTATCTGTCAGATTTTATCTGAACCTGTCCCTCACAGTCACTCCCAGCTCTGGCTTGAGGGACTGTCACCAAGGAAGGGTCACTGAGCTGCCACCCTCACTACCCCCCTTGGAGAAAGGGAAGAGTGACTGCCAGTAATACCCTTGGCTTTATGAAGTGGAAACATCTTTATTTACAAAGGGCACTGGGATCATAAATTTGAGGCAGGGTTGATGGGGAATTGGGTTATAACCTGAGGGGAAAGCAGAGCTCACTTCCAGCCACCAACACCCAGCTGAGCTTGGCTCTACGACAGCAAGTCTTGGCTCTTAATTAAACTATGAGCTCTCATTTTTGGCTTTTCCCAAATTTTTTCAAGGGCTGTCTTGCACTTTTTTTGCACTTTTTTCCTTGCACTATTTTCCTGCTTCTTGTGTCTTTTGGCATTTTGTGTTTCCGTGGGGCGTTATGAGAGGTGGGATTGTCTTCCACTGAGGAATTAACTACTAGCCAGTGTAGAAAGAGGGATGTAGGATTTCATGGACCAGTGGGCTAATACGATGTGAAATCCTATTTTCCTATCATCCAAGTGTCTGCAGAATTCCAAGTTAATGTACTTTATATTATATGGTTGCCACCTGTTTATATTATCAGTAGTTTGAATATTTAAGCATGACACACTCCATTTCCTACCAATTTGTCTGTATTTTCAGAATGGATTTTCCCAGTGTTTCGATACTTATTTTTTTGTCTCCTTTTTCCCCCTAAAATGAGTATTGTGTCCTAACATGACTACATTTAAATTTTCATTAAAAAATGATATAGTCCACAGCATAGATTTAATTGCTCACACCCTTACCTGGCGTAAATCAACCCAAGCAGCATTAATCCTAACAAGATTTCTCACCAGCTGAGGATCTGCTCCTGTGGATTTTTGTGTTCTGAAAACCGGGGAAGAGCAAATCTTCAAAACCCATCTTTGAAGACGGCTCCCTTTGAGCTGAAAAATCCCATTTTGCCATCATATGCACGTTTGGGGAACATCATAAATCTCACGTAAGCAGCCCCTGGTTTGGGTGCATACATTTAAATATGTGATGATCCCGGGAGCACAGGAGGGTGGGTGGGTGGGTGTGAACACCCCGACCCACACGGGGTCGTTGGATCATTCCTGCATCTGGACTAATAAATGGCAAGTGCAGTTAATGGAGAACAATGAATCCTGGAACAAAGGGGGGAAATCTCAGCGCATCTGCTGAGGGAAAGATGTGCCGAATACTGATTAGGAAAGAGATCTGGGAGTTGTTGGGGAAAATCTCTAAAGCATTCAGCTTAATGTGCAACTGCAGAGAAAAGGGCAAGCAGAGCGCTGCCTTGTAGTGCTGGGGGAAGGCAATATAAATCAAAGCAGCTGCCTTTGTTTCCATCAGGCATTGTTTTGACATCACCCAAAGAACTGAACTTTATTTGCTATTGGCCACTCTGGCTTCAGAAGAATGTATTTCTTACTGGAGGGGATTTGCTGTGCTCTAAAGTAAATTACCATCTTCTGCATTTTAAGATAACGCAGAGGAAGAAACAGAACAAAAATCAGCTCATTAGGAAGTAAAGCGACCACTCTGATTGGGGCAATTGTTGTCAGAGAAGAGCAGTCTACAACTTGACCTGAGGTTCAACTCCAGGAAAAAGAGAGGATGTGGAAATATTACCTAAAACATGGTTAATTCAGATTGAGAAATAAGTGTTTTGTTGAAAATCTCATTTTGTGCAACTGTAAAATGATGTGAGTTATGGCTACAAAGACAGCAAACGATAGAGGAGGAAAATGTAACTGCTGGGGAATGAAAAGGCCAGAATAATGAGCTCAGTGCTCTTATCTGCTTACCAGCATTTGGATTTTGTCATGTTTTAATCTTACAAGACTCCCAGACCAAAGGAGGGCCAGTGCTTAACCCAAAACTTACAGCAGAACTGCTGCAGCTTTTGGGGGCCATTCTCTCAGGGCTGCCATCACAGCCCCTTGCATGGAGATGATGTTGGTTCAGCCATAAATAATCCCTGCTGGTTGGAAACCTGGAGTGCAAAATCCCAGCTCAAATTCAGCCTCAGGGGCTGTAAAATGAGACATAAAGGAGGTGTTTTAAACAATAAGAATTTGTGCTATCTATTCCCGCATTCGGTGGGGATATGGGAACCTAACACATTTTGTTATGGCCTCAATGTTCCACCAGGAGAATTTTAGATATTAGGAAAAATTTCTTCACGTAAAGGGTGGCCAGGCATTGACACAGCCTGCCAGGGAAGAGGTGGAATCACCATCCCTGGAGGGATTTAACAGATGTGTGGATGTGACACACTTGGAGACATGGGTCAGTGGTGGCCCTGGCAGGGCTGGGGGGATGCTTGGACTCAATGATCTCAGAGGGCTTTCCCAGCTTTAATGGCTCCTTGGTTTTTACTGGATTGGAAAAAAGATCGAGAATATTTATACTCTTTTCTTCTTTATGTACTTTGAGCTTTAAGTCCCTCCCTGTTCCCTCATCCCTGGGTAATTTTTCCCAGACTCACTGAAGCTGGAAAATCCCCACAGGACCATCGAACCCAAACTGCGCCTGATCCCCACATTAATGGGTAAGTGCCACCTCCAGCCCTTCCTTGGACACCTCCAAACCTCCCTGGGCAGTTCCAATTCCTGACCACCCTTTCCATGGGGAAATTCCTCCTTACATCCACCCTGACCTCCCTTGGGCCAACCTGAGGCCGTTCCCTCTCCTCCTGTCCCTGTCCCTGTTCCTGTTTCCGACCCCCCTCTCCTTTCAGGGATTTGGGCAGAGCCACAAGGTCCCCCCTGAGCCTCATTTTCCCATTTTCCATTCCTATCCAGCCCCCAAACCTCTCAGAACATCTCAGCATCACCAACCAGGCACTTCTCACCTCCCTCTCTGTCCATCCCATCTCAATTTCTGACTCTGATGTATTATTTTTTCAGAATTATTCCAATTGAAGTCAAACAACAGGAATAAATTAGAGAAGAGTGGTGAGCTGAACAGTTTTCACTTTAACAGTATTTTAATAATCAGCAAAGTCACCCATGTATAGTAATGATAAATTGCTTTGCTACAGGGTAATATAAACTTTACAAGTATAATAAATATTTCTGCTTGGCCAAGAAAACTGAAAAACTGGAAACTGCTTAAATATGTGCATCAGAATGAATGAAGATGAAAAACTGGGGTGTATTTTAAAAATAGCTTATGTTTTTTGTAAATTCAATCTCAACCTGTCTTTTCAGAAACAGGGATTTGGGTCACTGATGTGTTTATGGTCCAGCTGAAGCCAAGGAGATTTTGGTATCACATAGCTACAAAACCTAGATTTATTTCTTTTCATATTGCTGTTATTGAGATGGGATTAAAAGATTCAGGGTTATTTAAAAGAAATATGTCCATTTCAGGTTTTGAAACTAGAGATTTGCTGGTGGCACACTGTGTTGTTGAGTCAATAAAACCCACTTTTCTCATAGGAGAGCTCTTTTTTTTGAGAGTTACAGATATGATCCATATTAAAGACAGTATTTATTAGAGACAGATTGATATTTTAATAACAGCCCTGCAAAATTACTTGTTAGAAGTTCCCACTTCCCATCAGCAGCCAAGGGATGACAGAACTTCATATTGCACTACCAGGAATAGCCTGGTATGAAAATACAGGGAACAAACGCAGAAAATGGTAATAATTGTATTAGGTCCTTTAATCCCATTTATGGTTGGTTGGAAGTTAACAGGGAGGAAAGGAAGAGCTTCACCCCACTTGAAAACTGGGATTCCAAGCTTTGTTGTCAGTGCTTGTGACACCAGCCTCTCACTCATTCCTCAGAGGACATTTTCCAGCTTTATTCATTTTTCTTCCCAAAGTTATTACATTTCTCTCCTGCTAAGAAACATCGAACTTCAGTCAGAGCATCCAGCTGCAACAGCCTGGATTTCATCTGTCTCTTTTCCCCCTGGATGCTGCCAGTCACTTCCATCTCAGCAGCCCTTTATAGCAGATGTGTTTCATCCAGGCTTTCCCAATATTTTAAAGAGAGATGCAGGTTTTTTTATGACTTTAGAATAAATGCCAGGGCGTTCCTGCCTCTCCCTGTGCATGTTTCCAACGTGGTTTTCTTTTCACTGCCTGGTATTGATTTTTCCTGCGCATCTTTTGTTTTGCTTTGTTGGCAGAAGTGGTGGATGGGGAAAAAAAGCTTTCTAGTTTCTGCTTCTGGTTTTATTTCTTCATCACCTTTTCCCTTCCTTCTGTCTGCCTCCACAAGAGTGACAAGGCACTGCTGAGGGTTGATGTCACCAGTATTTGCACTTCCTCTGAGAGGGACAAATGTCAGGGAAACAGGTGCAGAATAATCTTCTGCCAACACCATAATCCCCATTGTGAAAGATCTTTGCAAGGTCAAATTATAACAAAGGATTTGTATATTTTCCAGATCTGGCCCTGGAGAAGTGTGGCATCATTCAGCTTATCCTCAGGACGAGGAGAGCTGGAAATCTGAATTGACCTTTTGATCTCAACTGTAAGTTTGAAACAACATCTTGCTGATTGTCTCCTCCAGTTCTGTTTTATATTTCCTTCTGTGTTCTTTGATATATGGGTATGACTCCTGGAAGTGCAATTCCTGTCAGGATTAAGCAGAATTCTGTCTTTGCCCCCAAAAAAGGGAGGGTGCTGTGCTGCAGGAGGGATTTGGGTGCCATTCTGGTTCACTGCCCTCTTCTCCTGACTTTTCAACTCTGCTGAATAATTTCACTCGTTTCTGATTTGTGTCAATGCTGTGGACAAAAATCCTTCTCTGAGATGCAGCAGCTTTTTAATTCCTGTGTGGGTTTGTGGCAGATCAGACACTCAGAGCTGGGAGGATAAAACTGGGAGCAGGTTTGTGTGCTGGGGTCAGAGCTGGGAGCACAGACCCCTTTCCATGGGGTCTCCTCTTTTGGGGAGCCACTGCTCAAATTGACTTCAGTGCAGGAAGCAGCACATTCAGGGACCTAATATCCAAACAAAAATGATTAAAGGGAACAACTGCAACCCATTCACTCCCTCATTTTGTAGGAGTACACACAGACTTGCAGCTTGATTGCCAGGGATGCTCAAGAGGTACTTGGAGCACTCTAAAATTGTCTGTGCACGTCATCATTGATGCTCTTGGGACCAAACCAGCTCCCTGTCCCCCTGGGCAGCCTGGGGGTGGCTGCAGGTGAACCAGGAGGTGCTGCCAGGTGTGGGGCACTGCTGGTGACCTGGTGCTGCCCCTTCCACCCAGAGCTCACAGCTCCCTCCTGCTCCATGAGAGATGGGGAAACCACTGCTCACCCTGGGGGGAATTTTAGTTTGGTACCCATTTGTGATGTGATTTACTAAGGACACGAAATTTCATCTTTTCTGTCAGGAAGAAGAAATGATTTTATGAAGTTCTCACTTGGTATAGAACCCAGGGAACTCCATTTCTTTATTTATTTTTTCTTAGACAAGGATGAATCCACAGATCTGTTGCTCGGAAGGGAGGTGAGTCCATACCCTGCTCTCTTTAGAAAGGCCTCTGATGATTTTCCCACTTGTTTTTCTGCTTGAAACACCCATTTTATTGCTTTTGCTGGTATTCCTGCTTGGCACAGCACAATCCTTTCCTGATGGAGCAATAAGAGATTCCCAGAAGAAGGAGCTCACAATTCCCACCCATGTTGGGAGCACCTCACGTCCCTTCTCTGTTTGCACAGGAGAATGGTGCAGGCAGTGGGGATTAATTAGGATTGATTCCTGCTGTCTCTGTGGCACACATGGATTCTCCTATAATTGAGAGAGATTCCAGTGATGGAATTGAGCTGATTAGGCTGAACAAAGTAATGTTGCATCCACATGCATCCTGCCTCCTTGTAATTAGAATTGTTGGTTTTCCAACTGGGAGCAGAGCACTGGCAACTAAAGGATTCTGCTCTGATTTAGGAGCAAATGGTTCCTTCTCCAAAGTACTCCTGGTCTAAAAGGAAAATTAAAAGGCGAGAACAGCAAGGGAGAGAAGGAGGTGAAGGATTTTCCTGAGATGACATCAGGATAGCTGCTGTATTGGGTAGAATGGAAATATCCAAGATTTCTGGTCCTGTGTTTTTCTCACTGTGATACATTGAAAGGCTTTAAGCCATTGGAGTACAGGCACCTTTTAATTTATTTTTTTATGTCTCTCTGCATTTAAAAGCAAAACTAAATCTACTGGCTTGTAAAGGGGGACTGAAAGGATGCCAAACACCCATGCAAGCGCATCCAGCCCTGCACGATGTCACCTGGCTTTGAAAATCAGCAAATTGTCAGTGGATCCATAGTGGAAGCACACAAAAGTTGGGATTTTATTTGCAATTTGCTGTCTAGGAAGATTCTAGCAAATCTATTTTCATTCTTTATTTTTTTACCCTGAAGATTGCTGTCCTTAGTCCTGGACAGGTGAAATTTCATGGCAAACCTCCTTAAAAGACAGATTTTTATTTTTTTTTTCCTCATGATTTATTGAGGTATTTGAAAGGTTTATGGCAAAAGGAGCTCTGCCATCCCACATTTACATAAGCTTCTTATGTCAGACAATACCTTTGTTTGTTCCTGAATATACCACGTATTTTTCCTCCATATTTAAATGTGGATTCACATCAGGGGATGATAAAAGCATTTGAAATTAAATGGTTCCTGAGTTAACCACAGCACCTTCTTTCAATTAGGCCTTCATACATTATAATAATCCCTATTTTGAGATTATTCCAGTATGTAAATGGAAGATTATAAGCAAGAATGCTGAGAAAACCCCTCTCCCCCACCCTGTTAACAACTTATCCTCTGAATCTTTTCATGTAACACCTTTCAGCCTACTTGGATCCACTTCTGCCTTTACCTCACTGAGCCTCACAAATGTTGCACACTGATAAGAAATTTCTGGGCACTGATTTTAAAACAGTTGGCAAAATTTTTCAGTCTTCATCAACACCTGGGATTCAGAATTCAGTGAGATAAACTGTTAGAGCAAGATGTGTAATGAGCCGCTGAAGGAAGGGGATAGGACTCCCTGAGGATGCTTTTATTTTATCAGTAAATTTCATTTTTTAAAATATTTTCTGGAAAATGCCACCAACTGAATTTATCCTCGATACAAAAAGGAGTTTACATACAATATCACTCTGTGTGTTTGTTTTGGTTCAAGTCTGAGTGATAAAGGCAAAAATACCTATTTGTTAGAGATGCTGCTTAGTCATGGCCTTTCAGAGCCTTGTGGAGAGGAATACTTTGCATCATCTCGGATTTCTGCTTTGTCAGTTTATTTATTTGCTGCATCCCAACAGGTTTTGTTGGAGCAGCTGTAGGCTGGAGACCGAATCTGCATCTCCTGAGTGGTGCACGTGAGGCTGGGTGTGCTGGAGGGTGAGGCAGAGGAAGAAAGCTCCAGGTGGGACAGGAAACTTGTTCAGGGTGATGAGAGCTCCTCGTGGACTCTGAGGGCGGCTGTGAGTGAGGAGCACTGGGGAGGGGATGAGACCTGAGAGTGATTTTTTACACGGGCAGGCAGTGATGGATAGCAGGAATGGGTTTAAACTCAAAGGGGAGGGATTTAGATCAGAGGTTAGGTGGAAATTCCTCCCTGTGATGGTTTTGTTCCCAGCTGTGTTTGCCCCTGGATCCCTGGCAGGGACAGGTTGGACACTGGGGCTGGAGCACCTGGGACAGTGGAAGTGTCCCTGCCATGGATGGGGTGGGAGATGGGACTGGAGGAGCTTTAAAGTCCTCCCAACCCAAACCCCTCTGGCATTCCCTGACCCTGCTCTCTTCCAGGTGTCTTGCTGGCCCAAGGACTGGCTGTTTGTCCGTGGTTCTGCTGCAGAGGGACAGCAGGACATTCGTGCCACGTCTTCCAGCAGGTTCTTGGAAAGGCTCAGGTCACTTTGTGCCCTCAGTGACACAAACAGCAACGAGCTCACGAAACACTGCACATCATAAAACACCTCCTTCATCTCCTGCACAGCTCTGCTTCCCCAGCCCTGGTACTTTTTCTAAATATCTATTTAATGGCAGCTTCATTTGTTTTAATTCACTCCAATATTGCAAACCAGCAGCAGCTGAAACACCTATTTCTGCAATTAGTGCAGTCTTGCTCCTGCATGATAATCTTTTCTCCAAGCTGCTGCCAGCTCTGAGAAGTGCACTTAGAAGAGAACTGGCCCTCAATTGACTTCAGGGTAACTGGAAGTGATGAAACCTTCAGGAGTAAATATTGGTCAAACAATACTATGTATTTTTTTTTTAGGTGGAGGGAGTAGAGTAGAATTCCAGATTTTTCCTTTTCTGCACTGAAATTGGAGGTCTGATGCAGTATTCAGTAACAAAAAGCTGTCTGTTCATCACAGGGCTTTGTTCTGTCACAGTGACCTAATGCTTCTCTTGTGAATTTAGGAGTTGTGATCAAGTTCTTAACTGACCTCACCAAACCTTTGTGTCTTCTCCAGACTCAGAACACTGCTCGAGGAAAGCTTTTGTGTATCCTGTAGGGAAGGACAACCTTTGCAAAGAAAGGTTTTCTCTAGGTTTTGTTTTATGTTCCCAGGACAGCTCTGACACTGATATCTGTTCTGAGGGTCTGATGAGTGTGGATTGATTTATTTGGGAAGCTCCCACCATGACTTCACCCATGGAGCCAGGCCTGCTGTTCATGAGACTCCTTCCACAGGATCTAGAAAGGATTTTTGGTTTTATCAACCTCAGGCAGTGCAGAGCAGCACAGAACCAGCCTGGAAGAATCCAGCTGGACATCCACAGAATTCGTGCCAGCTGAAAACCCCAGGATCCCTTCACAGAGCAGAACGTGTGGCTGTGGTGCTTCCAGAGGAAACAACGAGCTCCTGTGCCACTGCAGCATCATTGCCTGGCCAACCCTGGCACGGTGACACACCTGGTGGATTGGTCACATCCTTCTCTCCCAGTGTGGGAGCTTTGCTGGCTGAATTCAGAATTGTCACAGACACAGAAACATCAGCACCTGGTGTCAGTCCAACACCAGTGACCCTGCTGGGGTGCCACTGCCATGGAGAGGCTCTGGCACCAGGAGAGGGCACCACGAGCCCTGACTTGTGGTGTTGGGAGGTCCCCAGGACGAGGTGAGAGGTGAGATTTTGATTCTATGTTCTCAGAAGGCTGATTTATTATATTATTATATTATTTTATACCAAAAGAAATTATATACTAAAACTACACTAAAGAAAGAGAAAGGAGACATCAGAAGGCTAAACAAGAATGAATAATTAAAAAACCCCATGACTGACCAGATGGACTGGGATTGGTCATTCAGTCAACACAATTCACATGGAACCAATCAAAGATGCACCTGCTGGTCAGCAACCTCCAGACCACATTCCAAGCAATCAGATCAATATTGTTTGCATTTCCTTTCTGAGGCTTCTCAGCTTGTCAGGAGAAAAATCCTGAGAAGATTTTTCAGAAAAGAAGATGATTTTTCAGAAAATATCATGGTGACACTGATTCTGTCCCAGTGTGGCCCAGGGGTGGAATTTCCTGCGCTCCAACCCTTTCTCTTCCTTCATTCCCATGCCCAGCAGCACCTCATGACCTGACTGGAAGCACTGGGGTTTTACCTGCAGCATCCTGAGCCAGTCAGACTTTCCTGCAGGTATTATGAGTGGCCAAATGCTCCTCCAGGGGCTGCCATCCCAGGCTGGCATTACCCAGAGCATTGATCAGCATTTACAAGAGGGCTGAAGAGCTCCTTGAGAGGAGGGAGCTCAGACAACCCCGCTCCTGCACAAAGGTGTGATCTCCATTAGCCGGGGAATTTGCCTTTCCTCTCTGCTCCTGTGAGGCTCTGTGAATTGCCTTGTGATGGTTTTGTTCCCTGCTTGAATCCTGCAATCTGATTTACAGCCTTTGAGCGGGCTGAGGCAAACTGTGCGGCTGAATGCAGAGGGAGGGAGCAGCGAGGGAAGCGAGGATGCTGGGGAGAAGCAGAGAGGAGCTGCTCCATGCATGGACTGCAGAGAAGCTGGGTGGAAAGCCCCCAGAGAGATTCATCATCTCTTTTGCCCTTTTTGCAATCAGACACATTTTCCTGGCCTGCTCACACGAGCCCATGTGTCTGCCAGCTGCCTCCTGCAAGCTCTGAAAGAAGTCATTGAGTCTTTCTGAGAAAACTGCCTTGGCTCACGGGCTCAGAACATCAGACTGACTCCACACTGGGCTGCAGCTCCAAAAAACCACTCTGATCTGCCAAGGAGGGAGCTGGAAGCAGAGGTTTGGAGGATGCATGTTATCCCAGATAAAATAACACACTTGGAATTATTATGTTGGAATTATTATCTCCAGCCTTAGAGCGCTGAGAGTTGTTGGATTTCCTCAGGTGTCCTTCCCCAAATCACCACTGTCATCCTGGCATGGGTTTGTATCTTCAGGTCTTTGATCCTTCAGGAAATGAAGAAAATGAAATGGAGAAACACAAGGAGTGTCCTAACAAAACGTGCACCAGGGAAAATGGGGTGTAATGAGGCATCCCCTGAGGCAAAACCTCTGCCTTTCACTCAGCAGGGTGATGCTGCACATGGCCACAGGTGGGTACAGGAATTCACACCAGCAGCTTTCCTATGGATATTCCATAGGAAATGGAATTTCCATCCATTCCTATATTCCTATTCCATCCTAGCAATGCCTCGTGAGGGTGCTTTTGGCTCTCTGTGCTTCTTTAATCTACCTCCAAAATAACATCCTCATCTTTATTCAGCTCTGAAGCTGCACAGAGGGATTCCCTGTCTACCTGCCCTCCTTGCACATCCAGCATTCAGCATCCCTTGGACAGCCTGTTTCCATAACAACAGAGGAGGAAAAACCTGAGATTACTCAGTGCCTGCATGCAGGGCTGGTTGGAGTGGCCTCCAGAGGGGCTCCAGGCTCCTGAACCCCCCAGAGAATTCCCTTCTCCTCCCACCTCGAGGGAAACTTCACCTCTGTGCAGGTGGGAACTGGAATGAGCAGCTCAGCCCTGACCCTCACATGGGGCTGATGCCTTTTAGCTCCATCAGTTAATTTTTATCCATTATCCTCCTGCTGTGCATCTTCTTCCCCAGGGCAATATTGACTCAATATCCCTGTGCAGGCACCCCCTGCTCCCTGGGGACCCTGAGCTGTGTTTAAGGAGCACCAGGAGGTGCCTGGGAGCCCCAAGGACAAACCTCCCTGGCCACTGAGACCTTCTGAGTGCCAATCACAGAACAGAAAAAACCCTCTTTATTCCATAAACCACACATTTGTATTGCCAGCATTCCCCATTCCACTGTCGTTGTTTGCACCAGCCCCTGCCTGATTTCTGTGTTTTTGGGTTTTGTCTCAGGAGTGAGCACGCAGCCCACACAACGCTGAACTCGTGGTCATTACTGCAACAGAAATAATAATAAATGATTCTGCAAGCAAAACAAACCCTGTGCAAATTGGGCACTGAAGATGCCTCTCCAGCAGCTTTATTTTAAGGCAGTTTGGGGTTTTTTTTCCTGGTTCAGAATTGACTTGCTCACTTAATGAGCAGAGGCCTTGTTCTGATCAATGCATCCCAGTTTCACAGGCAATCACTCCTGATTTATCCCAGCACTCCAGCCATGCTCCTCCCTTACTCAGCTGTCTTTTTTTATTCATTCCAGCTTGTCTCTGCCCTTTCTGGCACCCATAACTCCAGAGGCACAAGCGAGAGCACTCACTCAGCACAGGTGAGGAGGCAGCTGCCAATTAACTCCCTGTAATTCATGGTCCTCCCCAGCCCAGAGAGAGCCCTGCAGTGGCAGCAATCCATTTATCCTCTCCTTGGCTCACACTCCAAGCCAATAACCTCATCAGGGTAAACACCCTTAAGCTTCCTTATCCCCTCCATCACACTTTAAGCCATATTTTACTTTCTCCTGCCTTTTGCATGGTGAACTTGCAGCTCCTCCATGGCCTTGCACAGCTCATCCCACCGACTCTGCAGCCACCCCAGAGAGAGTGGAACTCTCTGGAAGTCTCACTTTCCCACCTAATTACCTCATTTTCTTTGGTGGACCACAAATAGATTTTCTGGGAGGCACATTAGTAAATTTTCCCTGTTCATGAAGGGAAATAATGGTTAGGACAAAGATAATTATTTCTATTGAAGGATAAATACTTGCCATAAAACTTTAGGGAAAATATTGTATTTCACCTCTACTGTTGTCATGATCAGTCTGTAATGAGTTAATACATTATATATATTAGAGAAAACATAGTTCCTATCTAAAACTACTCAATTTTGAGCTACATTGGTCAATTAAAATGTTAGAAACCATCACAGGTGCCCCCAGGGGTTATCTTGGCTTTATTACAGCAGGATTTAAACCCAGCTTTGAGTGGTCTGTGACCACATCTAGGCCTGGTTTAAAGGAGGCTTTGTCAGCACTGGGCTTGTCACAGCCCTCAAAACCCTCTCTGGGTTTTGTTTTACAGCCATAAATCTGCAGCTTGCTCAGTGTTTTATATCCAAATAACATCTTTTAATGAGAAAACATGAGTCAAAACACTGAAGTGTGAGTATTTCTCACTGGGTTTTGGGTTATTTTCTTCCCCAGTGTATGAATCACTGGCAACATTCACACCTCCAACTATTGCTTTGAATATTTCAGGGATTTTTTTTTTTAATTTGAAGACATGATTTTTAAAAAATTTTAATTTATTTATTTATTTATCTTATTTTTTTCTCTCAGCTGCTTGTGATAAACATAACTCCCTATCCCATTTTACATTTCAATGTGGAATGTTAAAAGTGTGTTTCAGGTAAGTCAATACAGGTCTTCTTTTTAAACAAAAGAATTGCTTGGAAATTGGAGTATATTTCTAACTCTTAGAGCTTTTTAGCCAGCACTGCTAATATTTAATTGAAATTTAAATAACATTAAACAACAAATCATTCTCTGGTGAATCAACACGTCACCTTTGGACACGTGGTGACACTTTTTCAGGCCATGCTAAAGTGTCACCTAAGGGTGGCACAGTGGGGGAAAACAGAATAAAATAAATCCATCTGGGGTGCATTTACATATCCAGTCTGGTGCCAGGAGAAGCTGAAACACCCCCAAATTTTGCCAACTCATTGCCTTGTTTTGAGAGCTCGGAGCCGTGCCAGGGAGCAGCGGTGACAGCAGAAATTAAATTCCAGCGTGTCCCTCTGCCCATCTGGAAACAGCAATTCAGGCTGCTTCCCATTGACCTCACAAGATTAATTGGCAGCTAATTGCCTTTATATTCTAATTTTCCACCTTAGGGCCCTGCAGTGTTTCAACTGCTGGGTCTGCAGAAAGGAATCTTCATGTGGAATTAAAACTTGTATGAGTGAAACAATTCTGATCAGAGGGACCTGCTCATTCTGAGGTCTTATTTTGTCTTTTGATCCCTGATTATTCCAGCTTTGGAGAGACAGGTTAGCTTACAAGGATTTCCTTTCTCAGTGGTTTGTGTCAGGGGTTTTTGGCTTTGCTTTTGCTGCAGCTGCATTATTTAACATCCTTCTCTTTATTTTCAGTCAGTTCAATCTCTTGGCAACAAGGGTGGAGAACAAATTGATTCTCAAGAAATATTTAAGATTATATGACTGATTATTGCAAGGAGAGAAAATACAGTCTCTGAGTCCCTTATAAATTAGGAGATAATTAACAAGTAAATGCTGCAGCTGTTTAGATGAGAATGAGATGTAGCCAGGTAAAAAAGGCAGGAAAAGTCAAATTTGAAAGAGTTTTTTGTATTATTTATAATTTGAAATAGAATGGTAACTTCACCCTTCCTGCTCCCCCCACCAAGAAAACGTGTAAGGCTTTCAATGTATTTGAGATGGCACAGGGAAGCAAACTCATTTTAGCAAAGGTAAGAGAAACACCAACACTTTGAGTGTTCAGAGCTTTTCAGAGGAGTGAATATCTCTGTCTGGGAACAGCTCCTTTCAGAGGAGTTCCTTTGGTGCAGTGGGGATTGCTGTCATCCTGGGGAAATGATGCCTGGCTCGCATTCCTGCCCAGAGGTTGGGTGTTGGCATGGGGATTTCTTTCTCTGCTGCTTCTCTAAGGAGTGTGTGCGACTCCTCAGTGTGGATTATCTGCAGGGCTGTGCCATGGGCCTTGGGAAGGCTTGGTTTTGTCAACAGGCAGAGATATTTTTGGTTAAAATGTAGATTATTGGATCTGCCATTTTTCAATGGTTACCTGTGGCAGTGTTCACAGGGGTCTGAGGATGAGGGAACAGACAAGGATCTGACTCCAGGTTTTAGATGGATTATTTATTATTTTATGATATATATTACATTAAAACTATACTAAAAGAATAGAAGAAAAGGTTTCATCAGAAGGCCGGCTAAGAATAGAATAGCCAAGAATGATAACAAAGGTTTGTGGCTCGGCTCTCTGTCCCAGCCAGCTGACTGTGATTGGCCATTAATTACAAACAACCGCATGAGACCAATCCCAGATGCACCTGTTGCATTCCACAGCAGCAGATAACCATTGTTTGCATTTTGTTCCTGAGCCCTCTCAGATTCTCAGGAGGAAAAATCCTAAGGAAGGAATTTTTCATAAAAATATGTCTGCGACAGTTACCCATTTGTTTTACATGTGCATTTAGCAGAACACTTTCAAAATGTCCTTTTGGTGTTTTAGTGTGTTCTACAGAGCCACTGCCAGAGAAACTCGTGTGAGCCCAGCAAAAAGGGCAGGTGGCAGAAGGACTGAGAGAGCAGATTCACCAAAGCTGAAGTCTGGGAGCTGTTAGAGATGATAGAGACACTTAGAAAAGGATCCAGGATGAATCTCCAGCTGATGGGAACTGTCAGAGGCAGATTAATTTCAAGGAGCTGGAAGTCAGCTCAGCTTGGACTTCATGGAAACTTTAAATCATTAAATAATTGTGTGCTTTAGCAGGAACTCAACACAGGAGGATTTGACACATTTGGAGGTTGGATTTGGCAGAGGTTTTTCCCTGGTTTTGCCTTCCCTCCCTGCTGGAATTACCCAGACAAGGATGCATTTGTAGGATGACGCCTATCTCCTTTTGCTGTGGATTTCTGAGGGAGCAAATCACCTCCCTGAGTAATTTTGAAGCCCCCAAGCAGGACGTGGCTGCTGTAAGAGGATTTTTCCTACTCCATCCCAGAGCAGCAGGGATAGGATGTGCAGTTTGCTTTCAGAGTTGGGAAAGTCCCAGACCCAGTTTCCTTTTGCTGACAGGACTTGGATTGATGGGTTTCTTTTGAGGTCACCTTTGTGCATCCTTGGCTCATTGCAGGCTCCTCTTGGCCTGGATCTTGTGCTGAGCTGGGATTTTGCCACTGCTGAGCATCAACCTTTGTGATCAACTGACAGGAACTTCTCATGTTCTACATCTCCAATCCAGTCTTTTTGCTCTTGCTAAAAAGTATTTTAGAGAAAAATATCTGGTCTTGCTGTCATAATGGCCCATCACAAATGAGTTACCACCAGTAAGAAAATTTGGCTAATGCTGATTTTTTCAAAGCAAAGAGTTTAATTAACTCTCTGCTTAAAAAAAAAAAATCACAAAATACAAAGCTATAGAGACTTTTTATACTTATTTCATATTCTCTGCTCATTCAGTTTTGGATTTTGTAGCCCTCAGAGAGATAAGTTTAAACCTGTGGCTTTTAAACCCCTCTGATTTATGTCCCACTCAGAGTGTAGGATCTCTGTAGAGATCCCATGACTTGAATTCCTTGTCCTTGCTCCATCCCATTTCATTTTCTGGATATTCTGGAAGAATCTCCTGCTTGCTCACAGCCGGCTGACCAAGGGGTTAAAGTCACTCAGCACCACCTCATTTCCTCTTAGGTTTGATCTGAAAGTTTTAGAAATATTTATCTTTTGTTTAAATACTGAAAAAAAAGCTAGACTGCCTGCACAGTCTATTGAAATTATTACTATATATTAGCATTTGTAATAAATATAATTTGGAATCATATATATATATATATATATATATATATATAATTTATTTGGGTAATCCCCAGCACTTTACTTTCATTCTTGCAAGGATATAATTTTTGGCCCACACTCATCATCCCACCTTAGCGACATTTTCAGTATTTACTGGGTGATTCTTATTTTAATTAAAATTTCTTGGTTTCCCATAACATGAATTTATACATATATACATATATATATATATATATATATATGCATAACAGGTTGAAGGGTTTGCCTTTTTAACAGTGTTTTCCCAATTATTCTATTTGATATTCCCATTACTAGGGTTTTTTTCTGATTGAATGTCTTGTCTGAAGGACACTGAAGAGGGATGAATCATTCATGTGCTCTGTTACGTGAGAATTGCCAATATTTTTAAAGAAGCTTCACATTTTTGGTCAAGCTACCACTTCCCTGCTTGCATAATAATTTTGTATAACTGCTCATAGCCTGACTGTGCAAAACAAATTGCTTTAATATTGAATTATTTGTATGCTGTTGTTTCCTGAGCCCTCTAGACTTCCAGAACTTTGTCTGTCTGGTGGAATTTAAAATCAGGCTGAGTTGTAATTGGAAAATGTGTATCATAGCTTGCAGTATTTAGAGGCAAATTGTCAGGGCTGAAATTGCTGATGCAGGTGACCTATTGAACACCCTGCGAGCCACCGGTCACATTAAATTGGTACAGGAGCACAGGCAGCACCAACTGCTTCAGCAAACACCCATCTATTGTTTTGGGGGCTTTTATGTGGGTTTTAATGCAGGTCACTGTCATAAAATCAGCTCCATGGGTGTAAAAAATGGGGGAATAGAAATGGCAGCATTAGCCAAGCCCACTGTGTGTCCCTTTCCACTGCGTGTCCCTTTCCCATTTCCTCTTCTCTCATGAAAAGCAAATGAAGCCCAAGGCAATCATCCTGTCCAATTGGGGAGGGGGTGCCTGGTAATTCTGGTTTAGCTGTTTGTGTTCAGAACTGTGACTGCTGGGGTTCAAGGGTAGCTGCAGTAATTCTGTAAATGCCTGTTGTTACTGCAGTCCGAACAGGTTTGATTCTCAGCTAAAAACCTGCACAAACCGTTTCTTTACAATCCTTGCCTTTATTTTTTTTGTGTGTGATTTAACAGTATAGGGGGTTTTGCAGCAGAAATTTTGTGGAATTTACGTCAGTTGACCTTGACAGGAAGAAAGAGAAAAGAAAAATTGTCACAAAGCATTTTATTCAGCAGTTGGTGAGCAATGGGTCTCATCCCCATCACTGCAAAAACATCACTGTGCTCATGGATTGCCCAGGCACAGGCTGCACTCTCCAAACCCCACCTCCACACTGGGCAGGGATCACAGCAACTGCAGGACCTCTCTGCTGAGGGTTTGTCCAGCGAGCAGCAGCTTTTGTTGAGCAATAGGAAATCTTTATTCCTGGGCCCCTTTAATCTCTTCCACAAACGAACGAGGTCGATGCCGCTGTCCTGACGTGAGTCACGCTTCCATTTCTCTAAATATTGCAGCTTCCTCCTCCTGGGCTTTGTGCCAGCTCTTGCAGGGACCAAAGATGTGTTTTCACACAGCTGTTTTTGTGAGCTGCACTCGCTTTTCCTAATAAATGTCCTCATTCCTCTGCATGGATAGCCCTGGACAGGGGCTGCTCTCCATCCTTCCATGGGAGGATCTGGAGGGTGCCCAGAGAAGCTGTGGCTGCCCCCGGATCCCTGGAAATGTCTAAGATCAGGTTAGACAGAGCTTGGAGCATCCTGGGATAGTGAAAATGTCCCTACCCATGGACTGGATGAGCTCTAAGTCCCTTCCAACCCAAACCACTCTGAGATTCTATGGCAAATCAGGAATACTCTGTTGTGGCATCACTGGAGCTCAAACCATCCTTCCATAAATTCTGTAACAAAAGCGAGGCCCAGTTTTGCCCCAGCTTGGCTCAAGGGAACCTTCAATCCTGCTGTTTCTTCAGTTCCCCAGTTTCTGCTGGATGAAATGCTCTCCAGAGCTCGGTCTGTCTGTCCTGAAGCACAGTACAAACTTGTGTGGAGCTTGCTGCTCCAGCTGGGAATTAAACCTAAATCCCCATCCCCAGGCTGAGCTCTCATCTCCTGCTGTGCCTGTTTTTCAAGGAAAAGAGACCACGACCTCCTTTTCTGATGGAAACATATGGAAATATGCGCTTGGCCATAGGATACACGAGTCAGCCCACTCTGTGAATTGTTTTCCATCCTGATCTTTGGCCCTGAACCTGTGGATGAGCCCCCTTGCCTAAATGATCTCTCAGATGCACTGCTACCTTCCTGCTCTTAAATGTTGTGGAGTTGTTTGGTTTTTCTGGATTTGTTTTCCACCTAGATTTGCTGCTTTCTTACAGGAGGACTGTAGGAAACCAACTGGAAAATAAGAACCAAATATTTCCCTGAATTTGAGCCTAAATCTCTTGGTGTTTGCACAGCAGACAGGCAGCTCGCTGTATTTTGGTGTCAGATTTGTTATTACAAATCAGATCAATTGTCTGGCTGCAGCAGCAAATTCCCCCCTTGTAATGCACTTAGTCAGTTGTGAAATCATGGACTCAGTGGTGGGAAAACCAGAAAATTCTCCATAATCCCTCCAAGCAATCAATTTATGCCCTCAAGCATGAGATTTGATTACCATTGTTATTATCTTAGCTAGCATAGTTACAAATGTTATTAGCAGTCGTAAAATTATCCAGCCTTAAAAAAAATCAGATTAGGAGAAAAAAAAAATAAAATCCCAACATTTCACTCCAGGTTCTTCAAAGCCTGAATTCCTGGGATTGCTTTGAACTGTGCAAAGTGGTAGTTCCTTTAATTCTCTTTAAATTTGCTGTCCTTTGACCACGTGAATTTCTCCTGGACTCTCATTAGGAAGGGATGGATGAGAATTTTCTGGCATGTCTGGAGTTTCTCTCTGGTCAGAACTCATCCAACTTTCAGCATTTCAAAGCTGAGTGTTGATGAGGTGTGTTTACAATCAGATCTGTGTTTAATAAACCATTAGCAGGATGTGCATCATCCTCTTTCTCATCTGAGTTTTTCCTTTAATGGTCCAAATCTTTTCCTATGAATTCACTCTCCCAAAGCAGCTCAGTGCTTCTCAAGCTGCATCTCAGCTGGTATAACTTAAATACTTTAAAAATCCAAAAGTTAAGGAAAATACTGCAAAATCATGAAGCAGGGCATAATTTCAAAATTAACATGGCATTATATCAATTATTTTAGCCACTTAATTTGTCCAGGACCAAACCAGATTCTCATAAGCTTATTCTATTAATTTTTTTTTTTAGTCCATATCAAATTGTGGTTCTTGATATTCAAATACATTCCCCTTTTTTGCATATCTACCTATTCAGAAAATTACAGCATCTTTATTAACGAGCTCTGCTGATGGGATATGTGCTGGCAATTGCAAGCAAATTAATTTCCTCCACAGAAAACCTGGCCAATCTGTTCTTTTGTCCTGAGTGTTTCATGTGTCTTAAATGACAATTAGTGTAGGATTGGGAATCTTCTGAGCCTGCCACCAGACTCTGGAGCTGGGTTTGGGGTGGTGGGTGTGTCTTGAGGGAGAACACTCAGGAATCAGGTAACAAGTTACATTTGGGATTGGCAGAACGCACCTGCTGTTCCTCCTGACTCCTTCACACAATGCCTGAGGTAAATATTCTGAGGGGCTTCTCTCACACTTGGTTTCAGACAATATTATTTATTTAATGTGCGTTTTTAAATATGTGATCAGTACCAGCCTAGAGAGAATTAATTTTTTCCAGTGTTTCCAGCAGTGTTGCTGTCTCATTCTCACATCTAGCAGAGGGTCTGATGAAAAGGCCCCTTGAATTTCAGCAGGAAATCCCAAAATAAAGAGCAGTTTTGTGAGATGCAGAGAGGACCACACTGAGCTTCTCTGTCTTTATTTTTGTTTGGTGCAGACTTAAGTGCCACGACATTTGCCCCATTTCATAGCCCAGCGAGATGTGAGGCACGATTGATTTTGTCTATTTACACTTTACTTGAGGCAAACCCTATCCTCAAATAGATTTAGCTAGTGCCATGTTATTATTACTATTAGCAGGAACACATTTTATTTTATTTTGCAACTGTGGAGCAGCTCTGGGGATGCTGCTGCACTTGGGCTTTGCCATCAACTGGCTTGCTAGTAGAAGACGAATTTCGTGCATGATTCTGTGAAGAATTAAAACCATTTAATGCTTTCCATATTATGGCCTCAAACCTGAACATGGGAGAATCCCATTGACAGGGAGGATCTAAAATCTGTTCCAGCCAAGCAGGGAAATGAAGGGTGGCTGCATTCTGCAAGCCCAGCTCCCCTCCCTGTGTGGCACAGGGATGCAGGGATGGGCAGCTGGAAGCTGATTTTGGCAGCAGCCTCTGCAGGTCATGGAATTGGTGCCTCTCTTCTTTCTGCTGCAAAAATCAGCCTGAGGAATCCCGGGTGGGGCTCAGCACTGCCTGGGCAGGGGGATGTGGATGTTGTGTTCAGACTCAGGTGTTTGTTATTTCTTATCTATGTTACAGTCTTACAAAAAGCTACAAAATGGCCCTGTATCTATCTCTACAAGGTCTTTTAAGAAAAAAACTGTCCAATTAAGAAATGACACCCAAATTATTTTTGCTTTTAACTCAATAACTAATCCCCCATGTCTCACAATGTGGACTTTTCTGTCCAGTTACAAGATACCACCCAAACCCATGGAGAAGAAGGTGAAGAAAAAGGATCAGCCACCCTAAAACCTCCATCTTAGCTCTCTATATATTGCTATACTATAGCAATATATTCTATACTTCCCAATACTCAAACTTTCACACCCTACATCAAACTCTTCTTGATTAGGCCTAGTCGCTGTACTTTAAAACCTTATACCTTAATTTTTCTACCATGTGATATTACACACTTCTATTCAAACTCCACACCCACAATCCCAGATTTATCAATTTTGGAAGCCCTCTCCATGGCCTCAGGTCAAATGTAGTGTTCTCCTGAGGTTCAGTGCCTTTCAACACAGAAAATTTAAAATTCTCATCATCCAGGGTTCCAACAGGGTGAGTGAGAGTCCCTGGTTTTACTTTTCATGCTCCTGGCAATGGCAGCAGGGGCAATGCCAGCTCTCCCTGGCTCTCCCAGCTCTCTTATCTCTGCTCCCAGACAAGCAGCTCCCACCCTTGGCACTTCCAGTTACTGCCAAGGCTGCAGTGAATCTCCAGACCTCTGGATTGGAGTGAATCTCTGCTGGCTCAAATGGCTTTTCAATCCATGGGCAGCTCCCAGACATTCCTCTGGAGCTGCCTCCTTGTCCTTTATTTCCTGAGTTTCCCCTCACAGGGCACAGGTCTGTTGCTTGGCTGTTGGTTGCTTTGGAAAGCAATGTGCTGTAAATATAACATTTCACTGTCTTTGGATGGAACAGTGACTCAATTCAGGGTCTGGCATGGAGGGAAGGATCCCAAGGGAGGATTCCCAGTCCTCTGGTGTGCCCTGGGCTGGGTGTTTGCCACACAGAAATCTGCCCAACTTCAGAGCTTCCTCAGCACCTTCCATGCTCTGCTCCATGCATTTATATTGGTGCCAGCTCACTCATGCATAGGTGAATATAAAAATTCTATCTATTAATTGCCTGACTTTGCATGACTCCAAACTTACCATTGCCTGAACTGTTTTGCATTTACTTAACAAATACATTAAACTATTCTGCCCTTTTCCCTTCTACTTTTCAGATATTTTTTCTTTTACTGACATCTTTATAACGCCTTCCCTTAAATTTAATTATTTACTCCTCATCCAAAAGGCAAGCTCACCTACTTAAATCTGCAGGAGATAAACATCACCAGTTGGTCAGTACATCCACACAAATTCCAATTGCCACTGCCCCAAAAATCTTTAACCCAAATGCTAATAATCCCCGGGAGTGCCGCTGTGCTTCGGTAGGGTGAGTTTATGGTTTAATGTCTGTGAATGTTACTCTGTGATTATTGTTCATTGCATTAGGCAAGGCTCAGAGAAAAGAGGAGCACCCAAAGGTCAAGAAACGTCTGAGGAGTCCGAGCCCTCCTGAAAATGATTCTGTCTGACCTTCCCCACCTCTGGGACGGGGTGCTTAAGACAATGACTGGCAGGTTTGTGACGACTGTCTTTACCAATCACTTAAATATTTAGCGGGTTCCCCGCAGGGCTCGGGGCATGAAGCGCCCAGGCAGAGTCCGGGAGCTCAATCGCACACGTGAACCTGAGCTGGGTCTGGGGTCATGTACAGCACACGGGGGGGGTTTTATATTTGCCAAAATAAAAACCAGACAAACCGAGGAAAAGAGGGTTTTCCGAGGTTTGCTGTTGGGATGATGGGGTACATGACGGTTTAGTAGGGGTAAGGGAGGAAGGGCTAAACCCAGTTGCGGTTTTCTTAATCTCCATCCTTTCCTCTGAAAAGCAGCGACAATTCCGCACCCCAGAGAGGGGTGAGAGCAGGCGGGGACCGTCCCTTCCCCGGCAGCGCCTCGCTCTCCTCGCCTGGGTTTCGGCGGAGCCGCCGCCGCCGGAGCGAGAGCATCCGAGCATCGCGGGTCCCCTCGGTTCGGCCGCTCCGTTCTGCTCCTCCCGGCCCGGTTCTGGGCTGCCCGGCCCTGGGGGCACCTGCCGGGCTGCGGGACGGCCCCCCCGGGCTGGGGGCGGGCAGGGGCTCCCCTCGTTCCATCCTCTCCTCCCTCCCTGCATCCGCAGGTGCCGCCCGCTCCGGCCGAGGGGTTCGGATCGGGCAGGTGGGACCCGGAGCGGGGCCGGGGCCGGGCGGGGGTGGCCGTGGGGAGCGCGGGGCTCGTTGCCATGGCTGCCCGCAAGCTCCGCCGGAGGAGATAGCGATGCCAGTCACGGAGGGACCCTCTCCCTCCTCGTGGGTGTGGAGCGGGGCTGGCTTTGGGGTGGTTGCGTTGGGTTTTTCCGCTCCCCCTCCTTCCCTCCCCACCTACCTCCCCCTTTTTTTTTTTTTTTTTCCTTTCCTTTTCGGGGTGGAGCGATTAATCCGGAGCGCCGGGACGGGGCTGCGGAGCCGCCGCCGCCACCGGGACCCCTCGGCCCGCCCGGGCTCAAGGTACGGCGGGGCAGCGGGGAGGGCTCGGGGGTGTCCGGCCTCGGGGCCGCCCTGCCCGGCTCCCAAAACGCTCTTTAATTATTATAATCGCTCTGGTTTGAAAACTGCTTTTCCTGCTGCCGGCACCGCACCTGGTCCCGCAGCGATGGGAAGCGGAGCCGGGCTCGGGGCGAGCGGGGGGTTCTGGAGAGCCGGTCCGGCCCCTTCTCCCCGCACTGGGGTCCCCGGGCGGAGGAGCCGCTGCCCGCGGGAAGTTTTGGGGGCGTGGAGCCCTGCGGGGCCGGGGGACAGAGCCACGGACCAAGGGACAGACCCACGGACCAGGGGACAGAGCCAGGGGACAGCACAGAGGGTCCAGGGGACAGAGCCATGGTCCGTGGGCTCGGCTGGGGTTGCTGGCTCAGTCCCGTGCTGCTTTAGGCGGGCTCAAGTTTGCCATTCTGATGTCCTGCGTCTCGGCGAGCACTTGTTTCAGCTCCCCAAATGGTTTCAGAGGGGATTTGCGGTGGTTTCGCTGCAGTTCCTCAGTCATTCCCGAGGTGCCCAGGTTGATGGTGTTTTTTCCCTGGGAAGCGGTGTAATTCCCCGTGTAGCGCTGCGGGAACGGCTGGGCTCGGTGGCTGGGCTGTGTGTGTGTTATCGATTGCTGTTGCACGATCAGAGAGCATCGGCGAGCTTGGCAACGCAGCCCAGGGAGATTCTGTGCTCCTGTAGTCAGACACGGCAAATGAACGTGGGCTTTGCATCTGCCCCTCCATCCTCAGGGATGCTTGGCTTCCTTTGGGGTAGGATGGAGCTGAGCTCTGTTTTGTTGGATTAGGTGTTCAGCACTACCTGGGAATACCTTTGCTTGAAATGTGGGTTTGGAATATTTCACCAGAGTGGTGACAGGTGGCATTTCTGTGTCATTGCCAAGGGTTTGGTGTGACTGAGTTCATAAGTGCTGTGTAGCTCTCCCAAATCCCATTCCACGAGCAATAAATAATAAATGTTGTGACTTTCGATCCAGGTCTGAGGAAAGGAGAGGAGGTAAAAAGCTGTACTTTAAATAAATACGTATTTTTTAGCCATTTATTAACGTGAAATGTTACCTCGTTGGAGCTGTGCTTGCCATCCTCTGGCCATTGCTTCCCACGTGCCTCTGCTTATCTTCTGATAAGAGATACCAGAGTGCACAACTCCTGCTGTGTTAACACTTCTCCCTGCCTTAAAACTAATAAATTTTCATTGTGTTTCTGAAAAACCCAAGCCAAATAAAGCCCTTTCTCTCTCAGTGGGTCATTAAGAATTAATCAAAAATTAGGAAATTCTGGTTCAGAGTTTCTGGTGCTCATTTAGGCTGAGCATCTGCTGCCAGTGGAGTCTGGCTTGCAGAGGAACTGCAAGTCCAGATCATGTGACATTAAAACAAGATGCACGGGATAGGACACCGAGATTTGCAGGAGGTAATTTCTTTAGAAATACTGCCCAGTGTATATGAAATTATCATTAAATATCTTCAGTAAAAAAACACCTGCCAGCAATCAAGGAGTTGAAATGTTGCCATATGCAGCACACAGCTTGGAAACCAATTTGTTTTTAAACTCTTCCTGTTTAATATAGTTTTTTATCAAAATAGGGATGGGATGAATCTTGAATATAAGGCTGAAATAAAGAGACTTTATTATTTGTACATAGTAAATGTATATTGCTTCAGCAATATACATTTAACTCAGTGAGTGCAACTATTGTGGGCATTTAGCATGAGTTACTTCAGTAATTAAACTTCATGCATGAAAGTATAACAGTCCACTTCTTCACCCCAAGAAAGCCAACAGATAAGCCTTATTTAAATGAAAGATTGCATTATTCACAGCTTGCATGTGTACCTCGAGTGCCTTGGACTGGGGCCACCTTGTTTGCCAGTAAAAATTCACTTCATCACTTCTGTTTGGGAGGGGAAAATGGAACAAAAAGGAATTTATTCTTTACACGAAACGATGCTGGGGACAGTTGCTCCTGTGATCAGAAAGGATCTGCTCCTTTCCCCAGTGGGAGAGGACACGGACTACTTTAAACACTACTAATTAGATCAGTTTATCTTGCACGCATTACAATGCTGTAGTTAGTTAATTATAGCTTTTCCCATTAGCAGTACGTTCAGAATAATGGATTAACATATCACACAGATCAAAAGAACATCTACAAAGTTTATCTTGGAGGAAAGAAAGTGTTACTGTGTGTCAGGAAGTCCCCCTGGCTTTCCCAAGGCACAGATTTTGTTGGAATTCCTGAGCTGGTGCTTCAGAGCCCTGTGAATGACTTGAATTGATCACAAACAAGTGACACTGGAGCTCTTGGTTGCTTAGCAACCCACCAAGATGCCACAATTTCTTTTGGTATATTTGTCCAGTAAAGTAGAAATTCAGTTTTGTTACAGATCATGGGTTCTTTGCTAGCACAAAGCCCACCCTAGAACAACCCTAAATGGTGGAGAATGAAAATGGATGTCCCTGAGGACAGGGTGTGGGAGCAGCAGGGGAATGAAAACAGAGCAGGAATCTTGTACCATATTCTGGTGGTGATGTGCTCAGTGTTTTATAATAAGTTTCAATTGTCCTTTCTTGGTTAGACTCCTAAAACCCCCAAATCATTAGTGGGACGAGTTCTATCAAAGAAATTCATCCACCTGATGCTGTTTGAATGTGCTGCCATGAGCTGTGAGATCCTGCAAGGTCTGTGGGGTTCCCCTGAGCTCCACTTTGAAATGAAACCTGGAATGTGTGCTTTGATTGGGCCTGAATTATCCCATTGCCCACAGGGCTGGGGAGCTCTGCTGGCTTCTCCTCCCAGCAGACTCTGGGTCCTTAGCAGATCTTGTTGGGTAAGGGAATAACTCAAAGAGCAGAAGGAAGATCGATGTTATCGTGATTATCTACCTGGAGTACCAACATGGGCTTCAATGAATTCTAATTTGGTCAGAGGCTCTTTTTTGTTCCCCCTGGTGTGCTGCACCTTGGGAGGGAATCCTGCATCACCCCATGCCCACTCTCTGTGCTTCCCTTGGGGCTCCGGGGCCAGGGAACCCCCAGGGTGAGTTTGGATAATTCAGGAGCCAGGATAATTCAGGAGCTCCCTCTGTGCACTGCAGCTGCCAATGGCTTTTCATCCTGAGCTGGAGCAAAGCTCTGCAGTGTGGGTGGGTGCACCTGGGGCTCCCAGCACCCTTTTGCTCTGCTTATCTCCACCCTTCTGAGCTCTGCTCATTCAGACAAACCCTCATCCTGCTCAAAGTGTGCCTAGGAAAAGGCTGCTGGGGCTGGGAGAGCTGCAGGGTGTCATGGCATTCACTCTGATTAAATAGCAGGGAAGATTTCTTCCCTCTGAATGGCAAAAAGGAACCCAGGTACTTCTCTTTGCAGAACTTGACTATTGAATATTTTATTGTGTGTAGGACTAGAGGGGGCTTGTGGCAGTGCCCACAGGAACTGCTGAGACCACACTGAACCAAATCCCAGCTCATGGTCACTGTTCCTAGGCTAAGATTATTGTAGTTCATAATCTTGTAACTAATTGCCCTTTTAGGCTCAAACAGAGCTTAGGTGAAGATCTGTGAGCTTGGCTGCCTTTGCTGTGGGTTGTTTTTCCCCCTGTTGTTTCTGCGTACCAAAGTCAGTGCTCAAAACTCAAGGTTGTTGTATTTAGCATCTTTTTTTTCCCCTTAGCTACTCTCTTCTGTTTTATTCATTGACCTGTGTAAGTGCATTTGCATTCCCAGATGCTGATTAGTGATTGTAATAAACAGATGAAGGTGCTTGGTGATATTTGGTGCCTCAGGTTTCTCCTCCCAGCGTGTCCAGGCGCCCTGCATGAAGCACACAGTGAGGGATGCTTGGGCTGATGTTATTTTCTGGGGTTTCAGCACTCCCTAGCAGATGTTCCCTTCTTCCCTCATTGCACCTGGACATGTGAAGATCAAAAAAAAAAAAAAAACGCAGATGGAGAACAGTTTATCATTAAAAGTAGTGATTATTGTTACAGCTTAACTAGCTTGTGGTTTTCAGTGTGATTTCCAAGTGCAGATCCTGGTCCATGTAAGAAGGACACAAAGTGTGGCTCCAAACAAGGCAAGCAGTGAGAGCATGAGGCTGCAGTCCCTAAGAACTCTAAATATTGCAGTGAGCCAAAGCCCTCTGACCTCCCATTACAGCTTAGCTCGGTGATTTTGGTACTTTCAGAAATCTCATTTCAAGCTTCTCTGTTTTTTGGGAGGCCCATGGGATGACTCTGCAAGGTTTGAGTCACTGTTCAGAACAGCATCCTGGCTGGAATGAATGGGAAAGGCAGAAATCCACTCAGAGGAGTAGGAAAACAACAAAAAGAGAAAAAAAAGGAAGGATTGGACCCATGCACCTTTCAGTGTGTGTCTGCTTTGGTGACTTTTGGAGTGTGACACAAGCAATTCCCTGTCAGCCTTCCCTGCTGGCTGACACTGAAGAGGTGCCTTTGAATGCTGCCTGCTGTGCTTGTGTGGCACTTGAAAGGAGAGAGGGCTGCCTTTAAGGAGAGTCTTCCCACAGCTTTAAAGGAGATTTGAAAAATGCAGCTCTCCGTCCTGTCACGTGCTGCTCCAGCATTAAACCCAACGCAAACCTGGAACAATGTCTCAGGAAAAAATGCCTGGTGCCAGTGTGCACCCCCAGTGCTTCCAATAAAATCAGTGCTGATGATGAAAGATTGCTCTGCTGATAGGGAAAGGGGAATTATTATTATTGGGGAGCAGATTTTTTTCTCTGTTAGAAACCCCCAACAATTCTTTCAGCTAAAGGAGTGATTAACTCAATGGGGTTTTTTTAACACATGCATTTTTACAGAATGCACCATTATTTTGGCAGTTTGCTGAAATCAGAGAAAGGTTAATAAGAAGAGATTGTAGGTTTGGAAGCAGCCACATGTTTTTCCCAAGGCTGATGTTGTAGGTCTGTCTGTCCATCACTGAAATCCTTCCCTCTGGGCAGTTTGTGTTGGTTGATCCAGGTCTGTACACTTGCATCCATGGATGTTTGTCTACTTTTGTTGATTTTACTTCTTTGTAAGCAAAATACTCCAAACCACAATATGTTTGCTGAGTTCAGTGAACTTATTACCTAAAATTTGGGTTATTGCTCAAGTGCCCTACTGAATAAGGGCCCAATGTTTTATTTTTCACTTTCACATCGCTCTACCAATGACTTTGTTCCAGTGAAACTTTATTGAGAGGATAGATTTTAGAGGATTTCTGTTGTAAGTCAGAGGAGGTCCTGTCTGATTTTTTTTATTACTCAGTTTTACAGGAATAAGCTGTATTCAGTTTTGCTTTGAGTTCTGCCAAGGCATTGGTCAAACTGCAGTGATATTGGTCATTATCATCCCCATTCCTTTGAGATAAATATTCCTTTTGTTGCATCTGGCCAGAGGAAAATGGCACAGAACTGAACTACTGCTATCTGCCAGTTCCAGTGGCAGGTTTTATTTAACATATTTTTAGGATGATCCATGGTGACTTCCAGGCTGGACATTGCCTGGGCAGAGCACTGGTGAAGTCGTGGCGCCGCTGAAATGGATGCTCAAACTCCCAGTGACCTCAGCAGAGTCAGCTTTTTGTCCCAGGAGTGATGAAAATCTCATTTACAGCCTAAGCAGTTTGAGGAGGAGGTGCAATGGCTCAGGCCCTTGGCTGATACAAATGAGGCTGCTTCAGCTGAGGGTGATTGAGTTTCCCTGGCTGGAGCCATGTGGGATTTTGGAGACTCCTCCATCCCCGTGGGCTCTGCAGGCAGCAGAGCTGGGAGCTCTGTGACTCCTCTCAAGTGTCCCCTGGTTTGGCTGGGAACAAATACCCAGCAAACAGCCCTGAGTATTCTTGATTTCTGAGCCACACAAATGCCAGCAGTGGCGTGTAGGGTGAGGAGGAGCAGTGATTAAAGGGCTGTCCCAGCTGTGCAGAGCTAAGCCGTACCTGCTCCATTAAACTGACAGGGTTAGCACTGAAATCCACAGTAATTGCTCAGGGTTTACCACCTGCATGACAAATGCACCTTGCTGTTATTGGCTGCGTGGGGCTGGACTCACCTAAATCTGGGATTTTGATGATCTCTGCTGAGCCTGTGGAATTGCAGCCTCCCTGCTGTCTGTGTGTGTGTGCAGAGCTCAGCCCAGGGCTCTGCTCACCCTGATTTTTGCCTAATTCCTGTCCAGACAGTGCTTACCTGCTGGGAGAGGCTCGGGCTTGCCTCTCCAGCTCTGCATTACATCCCAGGGAATTGCTGAAAATGGAGCTGTTTGAGGGGGATTACAGAACAAAGCTTTGCTAAAGGTGAAGTGCAGTCACTGTGGTGGCACCAGATAGTAATCACAGAGGGACAGCGTGCCTTGGGGTGGAAAGGACATTAAAACTCATCTCATCCCACCCCCTTGCCATGGTAGGGACACTTTCCATTATCCCAGGTTGCTCCAAGCCCTGTCCATGCTGGCTTTGGGCATTTCCAGGGATGTGGCAGCCACAGCTGCTCTGGACATCCTGTGCCAGGGAATCACCACCCTCCCAGGGAGGAATTCCTCCCCAAAATCCCATCTAAACCTGCTGTTTCTGTTTGAATCCATTCCCTCTTGTTCTGTCACTACATGCCCTTGTAAGTAGTCCCTCTCTATCTTTTTTGTAATAATAATTTGGTGATGCAGATTCCCTAAAGAAAAGGGAATTTCTGCCATCTCCTTCCCCGCGAGCAGGATGCTGCCTTTTGGATCACTGTACCTCATTATCCTGCCAGAGCTGCACATTTTCCCTGTCAGCCATTCCCCCTGTCAGACATCCCTGTGCAGTGAAACCTCACAGAATTCCAGCTGCATAGCAAGAGGAAAATTTCATCTCTGGTGCATTAAATTATGCCTCAGTGTTCATTAATGAAAAAACAACCATGAAAACCACAACAGGCAACAAACCTGGAGGGTTATTCACAATCTTATCATGTGTACCACAAAAAAAAAAAAAAGAAATTGGAATAATCTTTGCATTCAGCAGATAAGCAGTATTCTCCCTACAAACCTATTCCACTGTGATCCTCCAAAATGTATGCTGAGCTGGTCTGTGCACAAAGCTCCCTAAAATGACCAAATTTTTTATCCCTGGCTAGGATATAGTCAGGAATGTTGTGTATTTTCGCTGCTAATTACATAATGCACTCACTGAAAAGAATAATGTATGCAAAGTTTGGATGCTCAGGCAATGACAACCCATTTAACCATTTATAGCTTTATGTATTTTATAATCCCTGAACCCAAATGTCCCCGGAGAGGGAACGTGCCCTTAAAAATTTTAAGCCTTTAAATTAAGTGAATTTAAATGTGCTCATTTGCATATTTTCCCTTTCTTTGTTCTGCCTGAATGAGATATTGCTGCAGTAATTGAACTGTAATTTCAGGGCAGGTAAATGATGTCAGACAGGCGAGGCTGCGGGCGCTGCCGGAGCCGCTAATCCGCGATTTGCAGCACACCTTGGAGAGGGGAGCCTGTCCAGGCCACTCAGCATCACCCAGCCAGGGGCTGCCTCTGAAATTCAATCAGTTCCTGATCCTAAATGTGCTCCTGGGGGCAGGGGATTCCTGGGAAACAAACTTCTCACTGATGTCATACAGAATTCCGGAGGGGTTTGGGGTAGAAGGGACCTTAAAAATGTTGTTGTTGTAGCTAAACCATGTGCAATCTCTCCTTGGGCATTCTCAGGGATGGAGCAGCCACAGCTTCTCTGTGCCAGGGCCTCCCCAACCTCACAGGGAACAATTTCTTCCTGATAATCTCACCTAAATTTCCTCTCTTTTCAGTTTGAACCCATTACTCCTTCAATTTGAATCCTATCACACCTGTTTTGGATGAAATACATAGATGGGTCAAAGCTGAATTCTCCTATAAGTAAAATTCCACAAAAATTTATAAAATTTACAAATTTTTGCTAAAAAAGAGCACTGAGGCTTCTGAAATTTTTCCTGAGCAGGCTCTGGTGCTGGCTTTTTGGTGTGTGTTGCTCTCAGCCCATGGAATTGGCATCTCCGTACCTGTGGGACAGCTGAACTGGGATGGGTGGGAGGGAGAGGTGACACTGTCAATATCTGTTGGGAGAAGACTTGGTTATGGTTTTTGGGAAAAGCTGGGTCATACAACGTTGGCAAAGTGGTTTTGGCTCCATTATCCTGTGTGCCTTCTGCAGGAATGCAGGAGAAGCCCATGAGCAAAAGGGGAAAGCAGAAGAGGGCAGAGATGACTGTCTGGGGAGCTTGGCACCAATCCAATAAAAATAATGGAAAAGTTGATAGAGGGTTGAATTAAAATAAAGAATAGAGATAATTTAGGCCTCTCTGGAAAGGGAGGAGTTACAGGTTTGATGAATGAGGATAAGTGAGGTTTGTGTCAGGGTTTCCTGCTGTTGGATGTGGTGTGCTGTGACACCTCAGTTAAACCAAACAATCCCAGCAAAGCTGGTGTGTGGAACTGGCAGCAATCTTGTTTCACAGAATCATGGAATGGTTTGGGTTGGAAAGGACCTTAAATCCCATCCAGTGTTCCATGGCAGGGACGCCTCCCACTGTCCCAGGGTGCTCCAGCCCCAGTGTCCAACCTGGCCTTGGACACTTGAGGGATCCAAGGGCAGCTCATCAGGCTGAAGGACAAATAGGATCCTTTCACACAGGGATTTTATCTGAACCCACAAGAGTGCTGGAAAGCCGGGGTCAGCTGTGGTGTCAACAGCTGAAAGAAAGGGTTTACAAACCTGGAGAGTCGAGGAAATAACCACAATATTGATTTGAAGAGTGGAGGAAATTCCCTGCAGTGAGAGATTTAGAGCTCAATCTGCTTAGCTCATCAAAAAGAGGATTGAGAGGGGACTTGATTACAGGGACAAGTATTTTCATGGGGAAAGCATATCCAGCTTTTTAATCAAGAAGAGAAAAGAAAAATCAGATCCAATAGCTGCAAGCTGGAGCCAGACAATTTTAAATTAGACATTAAAGACTTTTTTTGTTGTTGTTGTTTTATCTGTGATTAACCACTGTAATGAACTGTGATGTGTTCAGATGGAGACTGGATACCTCGTGTGACAATCAAACATGAGTTGCTGGATATGTTTTGTGCTGTACAGAAAAGTGCAAAGGCCTTAAAATGTGTGAGCATTGAAAGGGCAGTCAAGGAAGAAGAAAGAAAAGGGATATGGGAAGCACAAAAAGGAGGAACAGAAGCACTGAAAGGACAAAGAAAGGAGTTTCAGAGCTTCTGTTTCGGAGTATTGCGGCATATGTGTGAGCAAAGTGAGTTTTGGCATTGGGAGCACCTTGGGTGTTGGCAGAGCTGGAGTCATCTGTCTCCCAGTCAAAACAGCAATTTTGGATTCTGGGCTTTGTTAATGATGATAAAGAAACCTCCTCTTTGTGGTCTGGGCTTTTGGCAGTGCTGGGGGAGAGGATGGAGCTGCCAAGAGCAGGGATGGACGCAAGGGTGGGGTCCCACCAAGGCTGTGCCACCCTCCCCTGGAGCAAAGGGCACGTCCTGTGTCCCTGGGCACTGGTGGGATGTCCCATCCATCACTGAGGTGTCACTGGGGTGTCCTGAGTGCCCCCACTTTGCTGCCATCAGTGTCACACACACAAGAGTTAAAGGAGATTAAGAACTTTATATTTCTGCCATTGGACCAAATTTTCGGGATGATGCCTTGAGAGGCTCCCTGGAACAGAGTTAAAGGAATAAAGTAGGGATTTATTAAAATAAATAGGTGTAAATAGATAATTTATTTAATAAAATAATAGGATTTATTAAAATAAATAAATGAAGGTGTGTCCTTCAAAGGACACAGCTTGGGCAGTACAGGAGCCCAGCCATGGCTCCACCCAAGGTGGATCAGGGTCGCAGGTTCTCACACTTTTATCAGTTTTGGTCCATTTCCATTTTGGTGTCAATTGTCCAATCCCAGCTCCAGGTGATGCAGTCCCACCCTCCCAGTTTGCTCCCCTCCATTCCCTGTTTGCACTTTTTGGTTCTGGGCTGGAAAAGGATTGTTCTGTGTGACTGTGAGGAGAACTGCTGACACTTGATATGCAGTTCAGAAATAAACACTAACACAGTGCAGAATCTGGAAAATATGAAAGCTGAAACTTAAGGCACCAAGGAAATCCCACAGGGAAACCCCAGTGGTCTCAGGATTTTTGATGTGTTCTCTTTGTCTGTCTGTCCTCTGAAGTTGTTTCACCAGAGCAGTGATTGAAACTTCTTTTTTCCAAGAAACATACCTCTATTACAACTCCATTACTCTATTAATAATGAGATAATCATTAATTTACACCCAATATTGTGTATTTTCTGTGGGGCAGTGCAGTCATGCTCCAGGTGACTTTGTTGCTGTTTTTTATTTCCTGTGGATCTTCATCTATAAGGGAAGTGAAACAGATGCCTAAACACTGTCAGTGATTTTGCTATCATGGGAGCTCTTTAGCCGGGACTGGAAATCCCTTTTCCAGAAAAATTTCCAAAACTTTTCTTTACCTGCAAGCAGAGAATATTGTGTCATGGTTATGTGGAGGGAAATCACTCACATAATGCTGGATTTTTACAGCTCCATCCCAAAGGTGTTTCCTGTGCTTAGCAACATTCCCTGCATTGTTTTTGGACTGGAAGAGAGTCACTGTTTCAGGATCTTTTCAGTGGAAATAGGTACAGGTTTTCTTTGGACTATTTAACAAAACCATCAACTCTTTGGGATAATTAGAGCTCCAATTACCTGCAGCTCTGTTTCTGCCTTGGACATTTTGCACTGAGTACCAGAGTGTGGAATTGGGCTGGTTCTGACTATATTCTGCTTGGAACTAGGAAAGCTGCTAAATGGGAATAAACTGATTTATTGGGGGGAAAAAACCTACAAAGCAAAGGATGAAAGGGTGTGTGTCCTACCTGTAAGAACTGGCTGAGTGGGCAGTAATTATTCCCAAATCCTGCTGCAGTATATCCACCTTGATGATCATTTTCTTTCTCAGTGGACATCCCAATAATTGTCTTTGCCCCACGATCCCCTGGAAGCTGCTCTCAAATCAGAGCAGCCCTTCAGCATTTAACTCCTGCCATTGTGACATCCATTAGGAATGCAGAGAGGTAGGAATTACCCTATTCAATCCGATTAAAGATCCAATTAACTTGGAATCCTCTCCCTGTTAGTAACCAATACCACATGACTCAACACCCTGGGAAAAGCCCCAAACCTTCCTCTCCCCTCCCCTGAACCCTCATCACAATTAAGGGGCAAATTGTCCCTTTAATATTATTTTAATTTAATTTTAATTTTAATTTTATTTTATTTTATTTTTATTTTATTTTTATTTTATTTAATTTTATTTTTTTTAATTTTTATTTTTATGTTATATTTTAATTTTTTACTTTTTATTTTATTATTTTATTATTTTATTTTATTTATTATTTTATTTTATTTTCCCTTCTTCCCAAGCACTTCCAGCTTCACTTCCATCCTGAAACATGAGATCAATAGCCCTTATAAATTCTTCTCCTGCCTTGGGAAAGTATCATCACTAGCACTTGAAATACCTAATCATTCTCCTAATCATCCTGCCCTTTGTATCAATAACTTTTCCTGTGTCAGACAGGTCACAAAGGTAATTATGGTGATTTTCTCTCTTGTTCTAAACGTGCTGTGTCTTAATTCCAGTGTGATCATTGGGGTGGCTCCTTGACCTTGTCTCACCTGTTTTCATAAATACTTGTGTCTGTCATGTCCATTCCTTGAAACACTTCATCTGTGCATGAAATCCTGGGGATTCTTCTCATTCCTTTCTTAAAGGGACTTTTAATATTTTCCTTTCTTTTTTTATTTAGTCCTTTTTACATCTCTAAATTTGAGTGCAGTTCTGCTTTGTGTTCAAGGCAAAAATAAATCAGCGCATCTGAATTGCTAATAATTATTATTAATAATTCTTGTAGCCCTTTCTAAGGCATTCTGTACAGAATCCTCATCTCAGTTGCATCTTGAGCACCTTGGGCTGCTGAGCAGATGCTTCCAATTGAAGTGATTTTTATTCATTTTTGCAGAAAGCAGAGAATCCAATTGAATCCCTCTCCTCCTGAAGGCCAGGGGCTATTTGGGGAATTTAACTTCAGTTACATCAAATGAAACAAATCCATTCTGACCCTTGAGGAAGCCTCATGTTTTAGATCATAGGTTGCTTCTAAATATAGGGATGGGAAATTAATGTCTCCCTGGATGGATGATCCTGTAACTGTCTCCTGCAAGGGTTTTCACTGTTTGCTTTGAACTGAGTGGCTTGGTCATTTCTGAGCAGGCTGAAATTTGAGTGGATAAAGTGTTTATAAAATATTTATTTATGAATATATATTTTTATGGTTATATATTTATGTTTTTATATATGTGGAATACATATATTTGGATGTGGAATATATAAATGTGGAATACATTTATATATTTGGAATACAAGCATTTTGGGTTTGGGTCTCAAGGTTGTTTTCTCCAGTTTCTTTGAAAAGTCTCTTTAAACTGGGGCTTTTATTGCATTAATTGTGCACACAATTAGTTAAATTACTATATTTGCATGGTTTTGCACAGAATTGTTTAACCATCCTGGCAGGACATGGAAAAATAAAATCATTTGGGAGATACATCTATAGATATAGCTTTGTTTTTGTTTCAAAACCATTTTGTGCAACAGGCAGTGGCTTTAGCCTTGGGCTCCTGAATCTGATATCACATTTATCTTCCCTGGAAATAATCAGAGTACATCAACATCTGATGTGCCTGAAAGGGAAACAAACACAAGTGAAGCAGCTCAATGTGGAGCATATGAAATGTTTCAAATTATTCCTGAGCTATGAACTTTGAAATTTGATATTACACACCTAAAATGTGTTTTCATGAATGTTCCCATACAATTACTTTTATATCTTCCATTTATAAATAAAGATAAGGGTTTTTGCCTTGTGTGGGCACATGAGAAGTGCTGGAAAGCTCATACACTAAAGTTTATTTCTTCCTAATAATTAATAGTTAATAATTAGGTGTTGCCTGAGAGGGGGTTCATATTCCTTCTGTTTTAGGATATTGTTTTATTTGGGTGCTCCTCTCTGAGGAACAACTTCATCCTGTCTTTGGCACTCTCAGTGGCAGATGTTACCACTCAGAGCAGACAAGAAGATTCAGATATTTTTTTTATTTTTTTCATAAGTGACTTGCCCCCCAGGCATTTTTTAACAGGGAGGATATAATTTCAAATTAAATGTGAATGTGGAGGCTTTCCAAAGCTCCAAATTGCAGAGATTTCTGAGCATGGCTCAAGGAGAAGTAAAACTCTCCAGGCAGATGGGCAGCTCTGGTACCAAAGCTTGAATTTGCCCTGTACAAATTTGGACTCAAGAGAGGTTTTGTGCATCACTGAGCTGCTTCCATTTACTTTTTAATAATCCTCTCCCTTCTGGAAACCTCAGAAAGGCCAAGCTGGATTTCCCCTTCTACCTTTTCCCTTTCACCTCCAGATGGTGACTGATGCTTTAACATCTTATTTATCAGGTGAGTCTCCAGCATCAGTGAGCACAGGTGATTTTAAGGGGAAGAATTTGGTGTCCAAGCAGGAATTCAGAGGGCCAGGAAGGGCTTTTGTGCCTGCCAAGGTGTTTGCTCCCATTTTGGATGGGGAGAGGTGCAATGAGGAGAGGATGTCTCTCTTCATCGTGGTGGGGCTTTTTCAGCTATTCCAGGAAATTGGTGTCTGAGATTTGTGTGGCTTTGGAAGGGGAAAAAAAAAACCCCTTAACACTCCAGATCTAAAACATGAAAGGATGAAAAACATGAAAGGATCTAAAGTGTGAAAGGATGTCTCAAGTTTAAGAGCAGAACTTTCCTCCTGATCAAACAGAGCACAGAGGAACCTCCTTGCCTAAATCTCCATTTTCCTGTCCCAGCCCTGACAAGGTCAGGTCTGCCTCGTCTGGAGCTGCTCCTCTTTGTGTGGGCTCTGCCTGACTGAGGCCATGACATCTCCTCACCGTTTGCCTTTCATTTTCTCACCTTTATTCTCTTTTTCACCTTTTGTTCCAGCAGTTGGCCTGTGTTTCACCTCTTGCTCTGCTCCTCCATCTGCAGTGCTCCTGTCCCCAGCCCTGATGGCTCTCAGAGCAAGGGGTGATTCTGCAGACCCCAGAACTTTCCCTTCCAGGATGTTTTGGGGTCTCTGTGGTTTGGTGCTCCTGTCCTGAACCCTTCTGCCTCTCAGGGGTTTTTTAGCCCCTGGAATTTTCCCATCCAGGATGTTTTGGGGTCAGTGTGGTTTGGTGCTCCTGTCCTGAACCCTTCTGCCTCTCAGGGTTTTTTAGCCCCTGGAATTTTCCCATCCAGGATGTTTTGGGGTCGCTGTGGTTTGGTGCTCCTGTCCCCAGCCCTGCTGCCTCTCAGGGGTTCTGCAGCCCCTGGAATTTTCCCATCCAGGATGTTTTGGGGTCAGTGTGGTTTGGTGCTCCTGTCCTGAACTATTCTGGCTCTCAGAGGTTTTTTTAGCCCCTGGAATTTTCCCATCCAGGATGTTTTGGGGTCAGTGTGGTTTGGTGCTCCTGTCCTGAACTATTCTGGCTCTCAGGGGTTCTGCAGCCCCAGAACTTTCCCAGTCAGGATGATTTGGGGTCAGACTAGTTTGGTGCTGATCAAGGACTGTTGCCACCTGACATCTGTTAATTCATACATCTCTTGGAAATAATGAAATTGCAGAAATGTGTGTGCAGGCAGGATCTGTCTCCCTGCACCAAAATCTCTCCCTCTGGATCACCTTTTTTTTGAGACGTGGCAACGAATTTCCTTTGTGCCCTCACATTCAGGTGGTTTTTCCTTCAGCGCTGGGCATCCAGCCTCGGAAAGGAGCAGAGCCAGCTCGGAGAGCTTTAACCCACGATAAGTCTGATGTCCTCGGGGAGAAGGGAGATTAAGGAGCCCAAATTCTCCCGGAGATTGTCGCTTGGCTAATGATGATCGTAGCCCCTGGCAGTGGGGGATGATAGGGCTGATACTTAGCAGGGGTTGTGAACCAATTAGTCTGCTCGGCAAAACACTCGGTCCATTGGGTGCAAATGTTAGGAATATTTATAGGGCTGGCTCCGCAGCCAGCTAATCAAAACTGGAGAAAGCTCCTTAAGAGCCTGTCCCAGGCTCTGCAGAGGCCCTGGGATTACACAGCTGACAGATAAACAAATGTTTGCCCGTGTAAACATTAGGACTCAAAGACGGTGTTTGAACTCTTTCTGGGTTTGCTGGTGGTGTAAAATCAATTAGGGGTGATTAGAGCAGGCTGGAGCGCGCTCCCCCGAGGAGAGCAGGCTCTGGAGGTGGGAATTCTCTGTCCATGGGAATTCTCCTCTTGGCTTCTCCCAGCCTGGATTTTGGATTTTGTTTTAGGATTTTGGGGTGTCCCATCAGCTGGCCAGGTGAAATGGCAGCAGCACAATGAGAGTTCAGGTGCTTTGCATTCATTCATGCTGCAGCCCTGAGTGTTCCTATCAGCGCCTTAACCCATCGACTCCCAAACCTGCTGATTTTCCAAAGCATGGCACTGTTGGAAATAAACTTGGGTCTCTCAGTTAGAGCTGTCCAGCACCTTGTGCTGCTGAGGCAGAGATTTCGTCTTTGCATGAAGTCGAATGGTAGAGTGTGATGGTGTTCACAGGGGTCTGAGGATGAGGGAAGAGACATAGATCTGATATAGCCATGTTTCAGAAGGCTGATTTATTATTTTATGATATATATTACATTAAACTATGCTAAAAGAATAGAAGAAAAGGTTTCATCAGAAGGCTGGCTAAGCTATGAATAGAAAGGAATGAATAACACAAGTTTGTGGCTCGGACTCTCTGTCCGAGCCAGCTGACTGTGATTGGCCATTAATTAGAAACAACCACACGAGACCAATCCCAGATGCACCTGTTGCATTCCACAGCACTAGAGAACCATTGTTTACATTTTGTTCCTGAGGCCTCACAGCTTCTCAGGAGGAAAAATCCTAAGGAAAGGATTTTCATAAAAAGATGTCTGGGACAGTAGAGTTTGAGAGCAAAGGATTCATCTTAATTTACAGGCTGGCTTAAATGTTTCCAAGGGTTTCTCTATTGGCTTGTTTATTTATTTGCATTTCATTTCAAATTTTCAGGATATTTTCCCCTCTGATCTCAGGCCTCAGTTGCAGAAACACTTCTGTAAAGCAGACAGGAGTAAGAAAAATCCACAGGCTTCCCTGGAAAAGCTTTCTGGAAGCTGAGAGTATTGATTGCTGAGATTGAAGGCATAAATGTGGTTGTACATGTCTTTACAGAGAATCTGCAAATAGAGAACAGCTTCTAACCCCCCTGCTCAGCTCCCTACCAGAACATTCTGCCTTGCTGCTTTCCAGCTGTTATTTTACAGCAAGTGATCATTTTGAAATACAACCATTTTGGGTTTGGGGCTCAAGGTTGTTTTCTCCAGTTTATTTGAAAAAATCACCTTAAACTGGGGCATTTATTGCACTTGGCAAGCTCCACACTAGGTCTTTACTTAAAGAAAAATCAAATTTCAATAAAAGCCAGGTTGTAGATTGTTCTGGTGAGCACAATGTGATTTTATTTTTTTATTATTGTTATTATAGTTTTTTTACACCCTCCTGTGTGTAAAAGCTTTCTTTATGCTGCTGCTACTCTGGCTGTAAATGGCTTTAAGTGCAGTGGTTTAATACACAGATGTTCTTTCTGATGGCTCCTATGTGTTAAAAATGACATAATGTCTTTTTTGAGCCTGAGAAGCACCATTCTCATTGGTCCTGGTCATTGTGTTAATAGTGCTCTTTATTTGCAGGTTTTCTTCAGGGCTTTTTTTGCTTTCTTTTTGTTCATGCGTGTATCAGAGGCACAACACACTGGCAGTTAAATGGGGTAAAAATGATCTTTTGGAGAGGACGGTCCAAGTCCATGGAGACTCTCCAGGGATCTCATTAAAGCATTCTTCCCTAATCCAGTGTACTGCAGTATCAGCTCTCTGAATCCCCACAGTGTGCCTTCCTGATAGGTTAGTTTACACAGAATTAATTGTCTAATTTCGCAAACAACCAGTACAGTGCACATTGATTTTTATTTATTTATTTATTTAGCTGTCTACTTTTAATCTGGTCTGCTGCTCTTGTGGATTCTGCTTTGTATTTCAAGGTAATTTTTACAACCTATCTCTATTTACACCACTTTGTTGTAGCCTATATCAATAGGAATCATTATTTATTTTTATCATTCTTCTTTTTGTCCTTCCAATATGTAAGAATTGCTGGTAATTTAAGCCATAATTTTCTGCATTAAAAAAAACCCAATTATAAGGATGTTTCAGAAAAGGAAATTCAGATTGTTTAAGGCTTCAGTGATTTAGATGCTCCAGAGACTGATCCTAAGTGAGGAGCTTGGATTTTCCTTGTCCTCAGAGGTCACCTGGCTGCTTTGGTGGCACTGGAATAGCACAGGGAAAATGAGCCTTGCCCAGAACAAAGGAGAGCAAGGGGAAATCAGTTTATATAGAGAACAGAAAAATACATTTGAATAAAATCTCATGGACTGAGCTGCAAATTTGGCTTGAATAGTTTTTTAATATATTTGGAGGATCTGTTTTAGGGTAAAGTTCTTGAAATGTAACTTGCACAGAGGATTTTTGTATTAGAACCAGAGGATTATTCAGGTTCACAAAGACCTTTAGGATCATCAAGCTGAACTTTCTGCCTGTGGTTTTTAACCACATGAGAAAGATGGATTTACTCACAATATCCCTCAGCTTGCTTTGGCCAGGGTGGCTGCTAAAAACCTGCTGCTCCCAAATACCTGCTCCAAACTGCTTAGCTCCTCATTCTGCTGCACTCAGGAGACAGATTCCCTTCCCTTCCCTTCCCTTCCCTTCCCTTCCCTTCCCTTCCCTTCCCTTCCCTTCCCTTCCCTTCCCTTCCCTTCCCTTCCCTTCCCTTCCCTTCCCTTCCCTTCCCTTCCCTTCCCTTCCCTTCCCTTCCCTTCCCTTCCCTTCCCTTCCCTTCCCTTCCCTTCCCTTCCCTTCCCTTCCCTTCCCTATAGGAGTAAAAGATGCAGAAATGAGATAATTTGGTTTATGTAAGTAAGGGAGATTGAGGCAGTAGGACAAGGTGAGAGAAAGGAAGAGTCAGGTTAGCTTATTTGGAAAGCAAAAAAAAAAAAAAAAAACCAAATAAAGCAGCAAAATTATCCTCAAAGTCTGTTGTGATTCAGGAAATGTGTTAACGCTAGGATTTCATCTTCTGTTTCTCATTTACATACACAAAATATTTTCCAGTGAAAACTACAACTTGTTGTGGAAGAAGTGAGCATTTTGGACAATGTTCATCTTCTCTGTGTTCCCTCCTTTGCCAGCATGTCTAGGAAAACAGAAAAGAAGTCAGGGAAAGTTTGCTTTGCCACCTCATTTATTGTCCTTTTGGCTCTTGCTTCTATTAAAGAAATTCAGGAGCAGTGGGAAGTCACACTGGGAATTTACATTGCCCCAGCTGTCCCAAACTCCTTTTGCAGAGAGGATTGTGTCTCCCTGGGTCTGAAAAACTGAAAAGGTAAATGGGTTTTCTCCATCACCCCAAAGTTCCCAGCAACTGCACACTGGGTTTGAGCAGAGCTGAGGCTGTTCCCTGCTGGGAGGGAATGTGGGACAATCCTGCCTGGCCCTGTGACAGGGATGTGACAGCGAGCAGAGCCCCCAGAGCTGTGTCCCCCCACTGGCAGCGTGTGCGTTCTCCTCCTGTCAGCTGTTATCTCAGGACGGTGACATCATACACTAAACAACACTTAAGGCAGGTCTCTTCCCATTAAAAGATGAATTCCCAGCACAACTGAAACCTCTGGGGCCTTTGTCACCAGCTTCAGTGGGGCTCAGCTCCCACCTCGTGGCTCCATGGGAGGAGGAATAAATTGCGACCGTGAGTGTCGGTGCGGTGCATGGAAAGGATAATTAGCAGCCAGTCAGTCATGGAGCTGCCTGTCTGATGAATAATAGAACTGAGTACCACTGAAATGTTGCCTTCCAAGTGGGTAAAGTGATTTTAGCAGATTAACATGAGTGTAGGCAGCCAAGAAATATGGCATGAAAACCAAGTGTGAGAGGAGTCCTAGACAGAAGACATCAACTTTTCCGTCTGTCTGGCGTCCAAAGCATGCTGTGGATTTTTGTGTAAATACTGCACCAGGAAGTTGTTGTTGTGTTAATTCTGCACCAGGAAGTTGTTGGGGATTAAGAAGTCAAAGTCTTGTGTAACTAGGATTTGTTTCTTAATTTTTTGTGGAAGTGAGTTGATGTTCTTAGAGGATCATGAGGGAGATTTCAGTGACGCTCTTCTCTCCCTTTTTGCTTCTTGACAAAAATCTTTGGAACTTGTTAGAGGAGCTCCTTTGTAAGGTGTTCAGGACCAGCTTGGATGGGGATTGGAGCCACCTGGTCTAGTGGAAGATGTCCTTGCCCATGGCAGGGCCTTGGAAAGAGATGAACTTTAAGGTTCCTTCCAAACAAAACCAATCTGTGATGGCACAAGGATGATGGACCGCGTTTTATTGGAAACCCTGGCTTGGAAACTCTGATTGCTGACAGAAAGATGGTGAGACCAGCTGGTGCAGAGAACCTGTGGGACAAAGACAGGTGCTGGCTTTGCAGATCTGCTACCTCTGAGCAAAGCAAGCAACAATTAAAGCAGAAGAAAGGCAGCCCAGTGTAGTTTTAATCATTAGTCTCAGTTTGTCGTTGGCCTTAACGCTGCGTGAGGCTTTGTGAGAGCATAAAGGCAGCTCTGTAATGCTGAGCCTTTTAACCAGCCCTGTTTGTGGATTGTGATTGGCAAAGCCATTGACTTCATATTCTTTCATGTTCTTTCTGTTCCCCCCTGTTTTGATGTTATCCTGCAGTCATCTTAGCTGCGTATTCAACAAGAGACTGCTTCAATATCAAATGATCAAAGGGCTGGGGGAACACAGGCCCATAAAGAATATATGGAGAGCTCGGGGAGAATGGTGAGTTGAATTTAAAGGCTTTTTCAAGCTGCTTAATTCCTGCTTAGATTGCTGGTGTCACCAATAGGCAACAGTCCCTTTCTTTAAATCTTTCACTAAGGATTGACTGGCAGAGTCGCTGTTTTACATGAGGTTTAAAGAGTAAAAGGCCACCCTGAAGGTCAAACCCTAGGAGATTTCCTCTAAGAGCTCATTGATTCTCCTCGATTTTTGACTAGGAGAGAGACCACTCCTTCCTAGATCTGCAGCTTGGATACAAGTGCCTCAGTATGTGCCAGCACAGAAGGCAGGAGCCAAAGCGTAAGGGCAGGAAAAAAATCAGAGAGAAAGATGCTGTGGGGCAGACAGACAATGATCTCAGTCTTGTATCATTCAAACTGGTGACATTATTAGCTACTGGTCCATGAAAAAAAAAAGGGCAGTATTATTTTATCTGTCTCAGAAATGGATTATGTTAACAATGAAATTGGGCAGGATAAAGATTTATGGCCCCATCCTCAGCCTGAGTAAACAGGCAGAGGACCTGAGTGTGTGGGGATGGAAGAGCTGGGCTGCAAATGCTGGGGATCTGGTTTTCTTCACACACAGACACAAATTCAAGGGTGCTGTGACTGCACAGGCAAGTAACTGTCTCTTTTTTATACCAAAAAAATTCAGATGAGCATGTCTTGCCTCTCTAACCTCATTAGAGTGCTGGCTTTGTGAGCTGCCCAGTGCTGTGGTAGTGATTAGCAAAAGCCTACCCCATAAGCAAACTCTGTATTTGTGCTATTACCTACTCCTGTGATATTTCAATCTGATTCATTAGAGAAATTAGCATTTTTATGGACTAATTAGGGGAAAATGTTGCTCGTACCCTTCCTGATATACAGGGATTTTTCATATAACAAAGCCACATAGAAGTGAAGCATGATTCCACCCCCCCAAAAAGGGAGAAAACAAAATTATTATTCTAATTAACACAGAATATTGGGGAGATTTAAACTTAAAACCAGGAATTAAGAGATGGTTAGATTGCTGCACTACTGGCAGTTTGTCCAGTCTTTTTGAATTTGTAATTCCAGCTCTCTTTCAGCTATTTTGGTTCTTGAGGCATAAAAATATTTTAAAAGCTGTCAGTCAGTCACTGTATTTTTTGTGACAGTTGCAAAATGCACAGTAATGAGAATGAATAGTAATGAGTGCATTATTCAGCAGCTATAAATACCAATTGATTTCCACTTTAAGTTTATATATTTCAGTCAACATGCATTTTTAGCCTTATTTTTTTCTCCTCTTTAAAACCAGGCTCAGGTTTTATTAGGCTGTAGCTAACAATCATTCAGACATGTTGTGGTTTCCCTAATGAACCACTTGCTTTTGAAGTTTAATTTTAAATCTGCCTGTGTGTCACTTGCTCCTGCTCACGTTTTCTGTTTGCCAGGAGGGTAAAAATGGGTGTCTGGGACTAAACATCTTCGCAGAGGAAGTGGTTTGGTTGTTTTTTTATTTTCTGAGAAGGTGGAATAGCATTATTTTAATCAGTGCAGACATCTCCTGTTCTGATGGTTATGTTCTGATAACGATCCTGCTTTGCAGAGGCTCAGAGCAGCAAACCCTTCATTCCGGGCTTCTGTGCAAAAGGCAAAAATCTCCATCTTGCACAGAGGGGAGAAGTTCAATTAGGCCTTGTGGTGTCAGGGGAGGTTGGTCAGGCTGTAATTGGCTCCAGCTGACTGGCTTTTGGGCCATGCTGGTGCTCACCTGCAGTTGGACACTTCTCAAATACGTATGGAATTTTGTATTGCGTTTGAAAGCGCCGCACCAAGTCAGAATAATTATTTAAAATTATACTTTGCAGTGAATGCATTGTGATGAGCAGAGTGAAGTGAAGAAAGAAGGAGATACCTTCTCCTTCACCAGAAGTGGAGAAACCATTAAAGTTGTGGAAGATATAAGTAGGAAGGGGCCTTTGGGGCTCCTCCTGTTGAACGCTGGTGTTGAACCTAATGTTGTCTTTGAACTTAAATCATGCATTGAACTTCATGTTGACTTTGAACTTAAATCTGGTTGCTCTGGGCTTCGTTGGGTTGAAAACAGGAATTGGGCTTCTCTCTCCATGCTGGACAAACCCAGTTCTCCCAGCTCTCCTCCTAAGTTATGTGCTGCATTATTAGAACCCTAGATAGCAAGAATTTTAAACTTCCTGTGTTAAAAAGCACAGACCTTCACCTCCACCTGGGATTTGATTTGCTTTTCCTCCTTTTTTCCCTGCAGTTTGGGCCAGGTTTCTGTCGCTCTCCTGGGCAGTCCCCACTCCCACCTTCTGTTCCCTTTCTGTGTTGGAGCTCACTCAGGGATCCCATGTGCAGCCAAGCCAGCCTTCTGCCACGTCTGCTCCACTTCCCACTCACTGGGATTGTGGGTTGTTCTTGTACTTTGGGGAGGTTTTCCATGAGGATCAGGGAGTTTTCCTGTGCCCTTCTGCCCCCAGGGCCATCAGCCATGGCCTGACAACTCCCTCCTCCCCGAGCAAGCCACACTGCTCCCGAATTTCAGTGCTGCCAGGAGATCTCAGTCATCTGTGGCCACATTTTCTGAAGGCTGACTCAAGTTTTATCCACTTCCAGTTCTTAACTGGGTGATGGGCAGCAAAGCCCCCTCCTGGATGGCCTCTCATTCTGGCCTCCAAGAATTAAATCCCAACAGCCCTGTTTCCCAGCATAACATTCCTGAGAAATAATTCTGATTCACTAATCTCTTCTGAGGAAAATTCTGTTGTCTTGGCACGGTTTAAACTTCTTTTACTCCTATAGAATTCATTTTCCAGCAGAAACATGTATTTTTTTCTGATAAAAAAAAGAAAATCCTATTGGACCCTAGTACTTGGAGTACCATAATAAATTGGTCATTTTCTTGATGGCCTTTCTTGCTGAGGGGTTGCTGGTGTGGAGTCTTGGTGCCTGTGTGTGGGCAGAAGGAGTTAACAGCACCCTTGAAGCCTGGAGTGCCAGTGTGAAGCACTCCCAACAAAACTGTTCAACAGCATAAAATTCCTGAGGAATAATTCTGACTCAATAATATTATCTTCTGAGGAAAATTCTGTTGTCTTGGCACGGTTTAAACTCCTTTTACTCCTATAGAATTCATTTTCCAGCAGAAACATGTATTTTTTTCTGATTAAAAAAAATCCTATTGGACTCCATGTACTTGATAATACTCCATAATAAATTAAACATCTTCTTGATGACCTTTCTTGCTGAGGGGTTGCTGGTGTGGAGTCTTGGTGCCTGTGTGTGGGCAGAAGGAGTTAAAGCACACTTGAAGCCTGGAGTGCCAGTGTGAAGCACTCCTTGAATTGATGACTTTTTTCAGTTGCACTTTCCTCCTTGTGCTTTCAGCAGAGCACGAGTTGGGATGCTCAAATTGCCCATCCTGACCTCGGCTGTCTCCTGTGTTAATCAAATGCCCTGTGCTGCTGCTTGGGCCATTAGCTGGGACTCGGAAGTTTTATTTCTGGCTCTGCAATTATCCCCCTGCTGTAATTTCCTTATCTGCATTGGGGATGAATAACAAAGCTCTCCTTCTTCGCAGAAGTCTCTGAGATTTGATGATGAAAAATGCTATATAAGGGTTCAATGTTGTTATGGGAACAAATGTCACTTTGTTTGCATGGCTTGACCGTCTTAACAAGCAAGCAGGGAGTTGATGACCAAATCAAGATAAGAATTGAACAAATGAGGGATAATGAGCAACTTCAGACTACAGACTTCATTTTTTCCTTCTGCTTGAAAGTCATTCACTTTTTTATGTCTGTCTGTAGAGGATTCTTAGTCTGTAAATTATTTGCCAGTTGGTGTAGAAATCTTAATTTGCTTCCTTCGTCATTTGCTTATCATTTTAGATGCCAAATAAGTTACTTATTAGTTTGTGTGATAATTAGCAATCTCAGCATAGAATCACATATTATAGGGTTCAGTTTCCAATTTCAATATTGGAAAATTTTCAAGTGCATTTAAAGGGCATTTCCGGGGAAAAAAATGTGAAAATTATAGTTTAACAGTGAACTATCTTTGTAACAGGAAAAAAAATCATCCTTCATTAAAACTGTGCTCTACATCTGTTATGAAAAGGGCAGCAGAAAACAGATCATTTAAAAAACTTTCAAACTTCTTTGCCTGTTATTTTCACTCAGTGCCACGGGTTAGGTCCTTGTGATCTTTCTGAGTTCATGCTCATGACAGCTTGTATGAGACTTGACTTGTGATTTGTAGAGTGAGAAAAAAATCCTCAGTTCAATTTGCATACAATTTTTAACCAGGAAACATAAGAAAATGGTTTGCCAGGTGGGTTAAATAAATTTAACTTCAAAAACTTACACTGATTTGAGTTGAATGCTATTTACCTTCAAACTGAGAGATGGTTTAAATGGGATATTGGGAATTAATTTCTTGCTGGGAGGGTGGGCAGCCCTGGCCCAGGTGCCCAGAGCAGCTGTGGTGCCCCTGATCCCTGGCAGTGCCCAAGGCCAGGCTGGACATTGGGGACAGTGGGAGGTGTCCCTGCCATGGCAGGGATGGCACTGGATGGGATTTACTGTCCCTTCCAACCCAAATCTTTTGTTGATTCTGTTTCTCTGTGCTGAGAGTTGCTCCAGAGTCCCTGAGAACGACCATGACTTTGAGTGTGAACAGCTGAAAAATTAGTTTTTTGAATGTTTTATATCTTCAAAAATACAAGGCAAAGTTTTCTGGCTGCTTTCATTCCTGAAACCCCAATATTGTGATAACCTTCCATGGGTCTCCTGGAAATGCTGGCTATTTCCCAGCTGCTGTGCAAACTCTTAGGGTGCTGCCTTCGCTTGGGGAAATCCTTTTTTCAGCCCATGTGCTGTCGGGTTTGCACATCCTCCGTGCTGAGGAGCTCACAGGGAGGCAGCTTTGAGCATTAGGAGCTTGTTAAAGCAGCGTGAGCGCTGCCTGAACCTCGGGGCCATTAGATGCAGAATCACTCTGACTGATGGGCAGGTGCTAAATTTGCCGAATTTTGCCCCAAAGTGCTGGCAGGCTGCTGGGGCTGTCGGTTTTGCTCGCTGACTTTTATGGACTCTCAGGATTTATTGAGCCAGCAGGGGAACAGTGACAGAGGTGATTCTGCCCCAGTCCCAGGTGCCCTCAGGGGGCAATAAGAACACCAGGTGCGCTCTGTAAATTTAAACTCAACTCATTCATGTCCTGACGCGGGGTTTAAGTGCTGAGCACTCACTGGAGGTGTGAACATGAAGCCTGGGTGATTCTGCACAGACCTTGACATTTTCTTTAGGGAAAATATGGCTCTGCTGTGGCAGGGTAATGACAGGGCTCAGAGACAGACTGTGCAGCAATGAGCCTTTGCTGGGTGCTGGAGCCAAGGTGATTTTCTCCTGGTAACTATTCTAACAGCTTTTAATGCCATATATCCATATTATTAGGTTCAGCACCTGAATTATGTACTGGCAAAGAGCTATAACATTTCTTATGCCTGAGCAGTCGAGGACCCAAATCTGGCCCAATAGAATTGATTTACAAAAATGTGTTCATGGCTGCCTTCTTTTACTGGTGCAGTGAATCACAGGAATTGTCAGCCAGCATCATGAGGGGGGCCCAGACAGCTGGGATTAGTATTGCAAGGCTCTCTTCATATTCTTCATATTCCAGTAATAAATAAACAGTTGTTTGAGCAACTTGTAGCACTGAGCTTGGAGTAATTATGAGCCACCTTATTCTATATGTCCCACAGAGTACAAACATATTTTTATTAATTTCTGTTTCCTGGTGAGAAAAGTTGAAATATAGGCAAAGCATGTCTACTAAACTAGAATCCTTAATTTTATTCCTGTACAATTAATATCTCCTACTGTTGCTAAAAAGAAAATAATCATATTATTTAAGGAACAGAAAAATGCTTGTGCTGACTCTTCTCAGCCCACTGCATCTTTGCTGGTTGTGTTCAAAATGCACACGGGTAAAATTACATCGAGGACATTTATTTCTTTATTAAAGAGTTTCTTTTTTTTCTTGCTATTCTCAACCCATATTAATTTAATGTACTTGCTGTTAGTCAGACATCACTGTAAATGCTCCCCTTAGCACATTTGCATTGCTGTGGCATCCATAAGCTGTAAGGACCTTGACCTTTTGCTGGCAAAGTTTATCCACTTCACCCTGTGCTATTTTCCAAGCTGGTTAAAGCATCTTTTTATTGCTTGTCAGAACCTTCTCCTTGCAAACCCTTCAGCTGTTAGCATGCACAAGGGCAGCTCGTGCCTCCCGGATGGGGACAATGGATGGGGACAATGGATGGGGACAGTGCCCAGCCCTGGGCGCTGGGATTTGGGTCCTTTCCTCCCTTTGCCACCCACAGGTCCCTGAAATAGGATCAGCCTTGCTGGAGTGCCCCGAGAGCAGAGTCAGGGCAGGTTTGATGTGAGAGCAGGGCTGGGGGAGCAGGCTGGCTCCAGGAGCAGCCAGAGCTCCATCCTGGCCAGAACCCCCCTCCTCTGATGCCATTCTTCTTCCTCAAGTCCTGCAGGACAAATCTGTGAATTACCTTGCTCTGTTCTGCAGGGATCTGCAGCAGGCACAGCTCAAGTGATATTTAAATATTTATTTGTCATTTCCAGAGCATTGTCAGAGGCTGACTGGCAGGTTCTGCCTTTGTCACTTGTGTGTGTGTGTCAGGAGCGATGCATGGCTGGGATGTGAAGGTCACATTGCAGCAGGGACTGCTCATCCCTCTTTGTTTGCTCCTCCTGTGCCAGCTGGAGGTGCAGGAGCCTGGGAGGCTGCTGGTGCCATCTGTGGCATGGCCAGGGGCAGGGGGTGATGCCAGCCCTGCTCCTGCTCCTGCTCACATGGGGATCAGGGATCTCTGGCAGCCCCAGAATTCCGGAGGGAGCCCCTGAGGGGCTCTGAGCTGCAGTGGGTGCACTTGGGCACAGAAATCAGCTCTGCCTTTGTCATGGAAAATATTTCCAGTGGGTTTTGGGGAGCAGTGAATTCTTAGTGTTTAGACACAGCCTGAAACCACGACACCTTTCCTTTTCCCTTTCCCTTCCTGGGTGGAAACACCTGGATCAGAGGCCTCTGAGTCACAATTTTTCCTTCATGTTGTAGAAAAGTCTTGGGCAAAATACTGGATAATCTTCCCTGGAGAATTGCAGGATCCCTGCAGGAATATTGGGTTGGGGGTGCAGGGGGATCCTGGTGATTCATGGAGTTCTTAAATGAAGGCAGTGGAAGGTGTCCCTGCCCATGGAAGGAGGGTTGCAGTGAGATGATTTTAAAGTCTGTTTCAGCCATTCTGTGATTCCACAATTCTCTGACAGCCCCACAATTCCGGAGGGAGCCCCTGAGGGGCTCTGAGCTGCAGTGGGTGCACTTGGGCACAGAAATCAGCTCTGCCCCTGCTCTTTGTCATGGAAAATATTTCCAGTAGGTTTTGGGGAGCAGTGAATTCTTAGTGTTTAAACTCAGCCTGAAACCATGACACCTTTCCTTTTCCCTTTCCCTTTCCCTTTCCCTTTCCCTTTCCCTTTCCCTTTCCCTTTCCCTTTCCCTTCCCAGGTGGAAACACCTGGATCAGAGGCCTCTGAGTCACAATTTTTCCTTCATGTTGTAGAAAAATCTTGAGCAAAATACTGGATAATCTTCCCTGGGGAATTGCAGGATCCCTGCAGGAATATTGGGTTGGGGGTGCAGGAGGATCCTGGTGATTCAGGGAGTTCTTTAAGTGGAAGGTGTCCCTGCCCATGGAAGGAGGGTTGCAATGAGATGATTTTAAAGTCTGTTTCAGCCATTCTGTGATTCCACAATTCTCTGACAGCCCCAGAATTCCGGAGGGAGCCCCTGAGGGGCTCTGAGCTGCAGTGGGTGCACTTGGGCACAGAAATCAGCTCTGCCCCTGCTCTTTGTCATGGCAAATATTTCCAGTGGGTTTGGGGAGCAGTGAATTCTTATTGTTTAAACTCAGCCTGAAACCACAAGAACTGCTGTAAATTGGCTGGTTCTAATAAAACCAGTGCTATCAATCAGCTGATTGATACTTGTATAAATCTTGTATTTTTCCCCCAAGTTTTCCTACACTTTTCAGTGGAAATGTTTTTGATATAAACCCTTCAATCTGACAGCTTTTTTTGCCTGTCTTCTGTCCATACAGTCCACTAATAACTTCAGCCCCACAGACCTTCTCTCCAGGAAATGCCATTAGGATTTTCTTTTAGCAAAAGTGAGCAGCCCTTCAGAAATCCTTTATCAGGCCTGCTTTTTCCTGTTGTGGTTTTCCTCTTGCCTTTTTCTTTTTTTTTTTTCCATGGATAGCTGTAATTTAAAGCTTACAAGATCGATAAGTCCAAGCTGCACAGCATAAATGGGAGAAGCAGACAAACAACTGGTAAAGATAGGAGACAGCTGATGGAAATGAATTCAGCTATAAAGCATTTGAGTTACTGTTCTCTGCTGTGATTTCTGAGAGAGATTAAAAAATGGGAGGAGGGAGAGATACAAATCATCATTTCCTCCTCCCTCAGAATCTGAGGTTGAAATAGTGCTGAATTTCTTCTTTTTCTTCCTATGTCTATAAACAAACAGGAGATTTTTTTTTTTTATTTGGAGGAGTGTGACCGTGTTCACAGAGGTCTCAGGTTGAGGGAGAGATGAGGATCTGACTCCATGTTCAGAAGGCTGATTTATTATTTTATAATATGTATTACATTAAAACTATACTAAAAGAATAGAAGAAAAGGTTTCATCTCAGAGGGCTGGCTAAGCTAAGAATAGAAAGGAAAAGAATGATAACAAAGGTTTGTGGCTTGGACTGAGAGTTTGAGCCAGCTGACTGTGATTGGCCATTAATTAGAAACAACCACATGAGCCAATCCCAGATGCACCTGTTGCATTCCACAGCAGCAGATAACCATTGTTTGCATTTTGTTCCTGAGGCCTCTCAGCTTCTCAGGAGGAAAAATCATAAGGAAAGGATTTTCATGACAAGATGTCTGCGACAGGGGAGAGCTTTTAATCAATTGCAGGAGAATTGGCTTAATCCAGAGCTAACAGGGGGCAGAGCAATGGCTGGAAGCCTGGCCCTGATGTAATAACAGCATCTTGTCCTGAACTCCCCGAATCCAGCCCTGTGACAAACTGAAACCCTGAAAATGGCCTCTGTCCTGCGCTGCTTGGTGGCAGAAGGATTTTTCCACTCTGCTTTGCAGCCCTGGTGATTCTGCACGGGGCTGGGTTGGGGTTTGCTCTCTTTTCCAGCCCAGGCATGTCTCACAAAGCTTGGGCCAGGCTGGCAGAGCTGGGCTGGGCTGTGCCCAGCTGGCACAGGCTGTGCCTGAGGAGATTTGCATTTGGCATTACAAATTGCAGTCACATTGCTCTGGGGAGGTGCAGGCTCTCTGAAAGGCCGGGTGCGGTGCCAGCAGCACAGCAAACATTGCTGGGCTGGAGTCTCAATAGGAGTCAAGAAGGATTAAGGTGCAGCTGAAAGTAGAGCTGCGGTTCCTAAATCACCACGGAGCTTTAGAAAATGTTTTGTGTTCACACCAAAACCATAATTTATCGACAGAGGGGTCAAACTGTAAAATATATGTGCTAGTGAGTTGTGTTTCAGTGCAACTGCAAACTTCTGTTGATGGGGAGATTCTTGCAAATGTTCCCTGTGTGCCCATGGCCACAGAAGCTCCCTGAAAAGCCAAAGCTGTGTGTGCCAATAAGCACTGACATTTTATGTGTTTGCATCTGTGTGTGCTGAGGTTGGCTCTGCTTACCCCAAAAGATCAAGGGCACTTTGCAATATGGATTTGAAACACTCTGGGAAAGGAAATCCAGGTGCACGTGGGCACTTTGGGAGAGGGATTGGCCCCGTCCATGGGGAAATAAATAACTCTGTCCGCACCTGGTGAGATGAGAGCAGATAAAGAGATTATCAAGCAGTGACAAGAAATAAAATAGGTTAGATGAATTCCTCTTTATCACTTCTTCTCCCTCAAGACTCTCTGAATATCTTGTCATTCACACGGAGAGGTTGGAAAGAAAATCACTTTTAAAGGTGACCCAGAGAGGTAAAACCAGGCCAAAATGGTGTTTGTGTGCTCCTTCTGCCCACAGGGATTGGTGTGGTGCTTGCACTGTGTGAGCTGTAACATTTGGGAGAGCAGGAAAAGTGAGATTAGAGCTCCAAAATATTTTCCAGGCTTTTGCTGCTCCCAGCACCCTGTGGAGCATCCTGTGACCCAGCTCCAGGTGGGAATAGTGAGGTCAATGGCAGAGATGAGTCCTGTCCTTGTAGTAAAATACAGAATTGCAGCTTTTGGTCAATGTGTTTAAAACAGGTGGAATGTATTGGAAAATAACCCCAGACAAACAGTTAAGGGATCTGTTTCCTCTTGGATGCACTTCTCTCCCACAAGCTGTTTTTATTCCTTTTCCTTTAAAGGAAGGTAACTATTGAAAATCACTTTGAAACGGGTTTCATGTTAGGAGAGCAATAGTGTAGGTGGTGATTGATAAGATTTATTGTTTCTGGGTTCGTGTTATCTTGTGATTCTGAGGAAAGCTGAATCTTATCTGTTTGGTGCTGTATAAACACCTAACAGGCTTCAGAGAGCTTGCAATGTAAGCAGACAAGAAAGGCAAAGCAAGAGAGGGGAAATGTGCAGAAAAGTGCCTTGTTCCAAGGCCACAAACCAGGTTTGGAATAAAAATCAGATCTTCTCACTTCAGCCCATTTTTTCCTCTATTCCATGGGGTATGTTGCTTCTGTTATTTAAATATGGAAAAACCTCTCCTTTTCCAGGTAAATGAAGGGCAAGGAGAATGAGATCAGACAGAAACTCAGCTTACAGGGGAAAAAAAATAAAGCAAAGGAATTGTACTGATAAAGGTGCTGGTTTTAGATAAATTGAACATATGACATGCCATTACACAACTCACAACTCTTTCTTTATTTCTAGATGCAGTAAAGTGGGGAGAAGGATTCAGATGTAGAACTACAGCCTGACCATGCACTGATGAGGAAGCAGCCCCATGTACTGGTTAGAAATGCAAATTTTTCTTTTTAATACACTATTTTTCTTTTCAATTAAATGTTTTGGATGTCGCTTTGATTTGCCTCTCTGTCTGAATGATGACAGTTAAAGTCATTTTAATAATTTTGGGCTTGTTTGATACCATTTCTGTCTGGAGAAATCTCTTTATAAAAGCACAAACACGTGTGTGTGTGTATGTGTTTGTGCAGGTAGGCAGGCTCTGGAATGCTTCCCTGTGATTTTAATTCCCTGGAGGGTGTGGACATGCTTTCAGAGCCTGACAGCTCCCAGGTCAGATGGAGCTTGTTTGTCTTCTCTTTTTGCAGCTCAAGCAAACATTCATTTGTTATTGTGTGTGGAGCTGAGCCCCAAGCCAGGCTTTATCCTGTTGTACCAACTAATTGGTGAGGAAATTGTGATTTTACATTTAAAAAACACCCCTCAGCTCTGGAGAAAAAGGTGCTGTGATCATTCTACCCTGATTATTTCAAGGTCAGTGTCCCATTCTGCTCTCAGGGCAGGGAAGGGCTGGATGGATTTCCTTGGATTTCCTAAAAGTTTGAAGAGAAATAGCGGAAGAGCAGGGGCTTGATGGTGGCACTGCCAGCGACTGTTCCCAGGGAAAAAAGCCTTTGGAGCCCTGGGGTTATTTATGGCTTGGGCTTCTCCAGGACAGTTTGTTTCCATGGGATTTCAGTGCCCATGGGCCCTTCCTGGAGGGAGATGTGCCTGGAGGAAATAATCACACTGGCAAGGGGGTTCTGTCTGTTTATTTAGCTATTTTTAAATCCTATTCAGAAAAAAGAAAAAAAAAAACCAACCAAACCAACCCGTCTGTAATTCTGTTTTCTTTCTGTTTGTGGCTGCTAAAAAGGGAGTCTTGGCTACCAATATGTGCATTTCCCATGGACTTTTACTAACAGGAGCTTCAAGGTGAAAGCTTTGCCTATAATGGCAATTATTTACACCATAACTTCCTTTTGAGCTGCCATTTTTTAGGATTTTGTGTTCAGTTCGCTGGCCTTGACTACTGTAGAGAGCAGGTTTCTTATGCATCTGCTGCTGAATTTAATTTTGTGAACTTTGATGGGTTGTAAAAATCAGAATGATAAAGTTATTGACAAAATGTAGTTTGTCTGAATAGCATTTAAAAGGTTTTAGGATTATTATTTTTTTAAAAAATTCTTTTCATATACCCACTAATAAATGGATTTTTTCCATTACAACCAGCAATTGTTCCAATTAGAAAATAATTTACTAATTTCTGATTAACCCCAGCTAATCAGGCAGGCAGTGGGATCCAGCTGCTGTGTAAGTCCAGATCTCCATAAAATGTGGTTATATTTTCATTTATCTCATTGTGGGGGCAGCTCTGGCCTGAAAAGCTGACTTCCTTGTGTGCTTGTGAGCTAACTGATAAACTTTCCCTCTTTCAAGCCCATCCAGCTGGAAAGGCCACCATGAAAAGCTGGCTGGTTTTTGGGTATGAATGAAAAAGAAGAGGGATTTACTCTGTTTTTCTTAGTGGACAATCTCTGTTGCTTCTTCTTGCACACCTCCAGAACCTTCTACCTTTTTTCCCCCAAACCTTCTCCTGAAGGATTTATTCTGTTTTTCTTAGTGGACAATCTTTGTTTCTTCTTGGACACCTCCAGAACCTTCTGCCTTTTATTCCCCAAACCTTCTCCTGAAGGATTTATCCTGTTTTTCTTGGGGGACAACCTTTGTTGTTTCTTCTTGCACATCTCCAAAATCTTCTCCTACCTTTTATCCCCCAAACCTTCTCCTCAAAGATTTATTCTGTTTTCCTTAGAAACAATCCTTGTTTCTTCTTGCACACCTCCAAAACCTTCTCCTACCTTTTATCCCTCAAACATTCCCCTGAAGGATTTATTCTGTTTTCTTGAGGGCCAGTCTGTGTTGTTTCTTCTTGCACACCTCCAGAACCTTCTGCCACCTTTTATCCCCAAGCTCATGGTGTCCCATGAGCTGTTCCATTTCCAGGGATGAACTCTGGCCATGCAGGCACAGCACTCCAGGTGCAGACTTGATCATGGAATCACAAAATCATTGAAGTTGGACAAGAGTTGGGCCATTAGATCTGACTGAGTGCTGCAGCACTGCTGAGGCCACCGCTCACCCATGTCCCCAAGTCCCCAAGTGCCACATCCACGTGGTTTTTGGATTCCAGGGTGTCCCAAAATGCTGCAGCCCTTAGAGCTGGGGCCTGGCTGTGCCTGCAGTGTGGGTGTTTGGAGTTTGAGTGTTTTTCCCCTTTGCATCCCAGCTCCAAGCACCATTTGTGTGTTTTTGTGCCTTTTCCTCTCTGTCTGAACCCATTTCCCAGGGCAGGGATCAGCCCTGTGACCTCCTTGCCCTGAATGACCAGAGAATGAACCCAGAGCCATTCAGATGGGGCTCCAGACTGGATTAATCTGTGCTGCCCCACAAATAACTGCATTTACTCACACAGGGGCTTTTTATTTAAATGCATTTCTCCTCTTTGTCAGAGAGAGGAATCGTAATTAAGATTTCATTGTGTGATGAGCTCCCTATATTTAGAGCGTTATTGGTGAATCTTTTCCTTTCTGAAAGCTTTTAAAATCTGAAACCTTTTAAAAGATATTTAGCAGTCGGAAAGTTGGTAATCGTTCATTTTCATTTAAAATTCAGGGCATGGTATGTGAAGCTGTGTTTATGAGGAGGGTACATGGTCCTGTCATTTTCTACTTGCTTAAAAGCTGCATAAGTGGTTGAGGAAGCTCCCAACCTGAGGAGAAGAAAGGGCTCATTAAAAAGATTAGCTCATAGAGAACAAATTAAACTTCAGTGCCCTGCATAAAGATTATAATAACTGTAATAATAAATGAATTAATAATGCATTAAAGGAGAATTCCTCCAGTCAGCTTGTCACACGCTTATCCTTGAAAATTGACTTTAGCGAGGTGTGTCACATGAGCTAATGGCCTTAACTGATGGATTTGGGGTTTTTCCACACTCCAAAATCCACTCAAACTCATATTTCTCAATTTTTGACAGTTAGTTTGCTGGATAGACAGGCAGTGAGTTGGGCCATGTGGTGCTGTAGCTGGGGAGGAAGCTCTGGTTTTAACCTCAGGTCATCAGAATTGGGAAATCCTGAGTTCTTGGAAGGGGAAAATTTGGCAATCCAGGGCTGGGGGCTGCACAGCTGCACCAGAGGGGAACATCTGGGGCTGATGTGGGATGCAGAATTTAGATGGAACTTGATGCCGAATTTTGCCCCAAAAGGCGAGAATAACTGCCTAAGAGACTCAATTTAAGTCAGCATAGACAGGAGGTATTTTATTACGACGCGTCGGAGAAATCACAAAAGGGATTTCTAAATATCTCATAACAGAGGCAGGCTTTTTATACAGTTTTGGGTGCAGGGTTACATCATATCACATACATAATCATGTCTTTGCATGCATATTCATAAGAGGCGTGGTGTAGGCGGAGCGTGGGCGGAGACATCTCTTTTGAGGATTATTGTGGTGGTCGTTCCGGTTGCCTTCATCATGGGCAGGGGTCTCCTGATGAGTCTTCCTCTTTAAACCTTTGAACTCCCATCCTAATATGGTCAATTCCCGGTGTACTTGGCTTGGTCCCCATGGCTTGGCACGGCTCTTAGGGTCAGTTTGACACTGGCACGGCTCTTAGGGTCTGTTGGACATCGTTGGCTCTGATCATGCTTAGCTTGTCAATTCCCCTATCCCTATCTCTCTCTCCTGTTTGCCCTGCTTACCAAACTTCAAACAGAAGAATCCACCAGGATTGCTTTTGGATTAATGAGTAACCTGGAGCACAGCATCATCAGCAATTCCTGAATGTGGATGGGGCGAACCCCCCGTGAGACCACCCGCCAGTGATATGGGATATGGCTCCAGCGTTAGGGGTTGCATCAGTAGCTAACTGTGGAATGGGATAGGACTGTCTAGGATTAATTCTCAGTTTGTGGCGCTGCCCAAGCATTTTGATCAATAATGCCCTATAAGTACCACTGAAAACAAAATTATGTTCCTGTGCAGTAGCAAAATGCTGATTGGAAAGGCAGTTTGGGGCTTCAAACTGACAGAGAGGAGGTTTGGATCAAATATTTGGAATTAATTCCTCCCTGTGAGGGTTCTGAGGCCCTGGCACAGGTGCCCAGAGCAGCTGGGGCTGCCCTGGATCCCTGGCAGTGCCCAAGGCCAGGCTGGACAGGGTTTGTAACACCCTGACATAGTGGAAGGTGTCCCTGCCATGGCAGGGGTGGGATGAGTTGGGCTCTGATGTTCTTCCAGCCCAAACCATTCTGGGATTCCATCTGGGGATCTTCCATAAATCTGAGTGTTTTGTTCCCACTGTAATCAATATGAGATCATCAGGGTTTAGGAATTAGTTACCAAATTCAGCACTGAAATAAGAGGCATCCAGAGGGGTTGAGTTGAGGAATTGGGGGTGCTGAGGCATCTCCAGACAGCAGCAAAGTGAGAGTTTGGAGATTTCTGCAGTCTCCCCTGGGTAAGGGCTGAGTTTCTAATGGTTATTGCACCGGGGAAAAACTGAATTAGGGGAATTGATTATCCAGACATAGTAAGGTTGTAAAATGCATCTTTAGGCAGCTGGGTACCTTTAAAATTAATCCATTACTCACTCCTGAAACCCAAACCTGCTCCTCCAAACCCAGGCACTGCTGAAGACGGAGTTCACATGAGCCATGAGATGATTAATTTTTAGAATCTTGAAATAATTGAGGCTGGAAGGGACTTGGGGAGGTTCAAAGAGGAATCTGTGGGTTCCAGAGATTATGGGGAACACTTTCCCTGTTCCTACAGAATCATGGAATGGTTTGGGTTTTAAGGGGCCTCAAAGATCATCCCATTGGCATTTCCCACCAGCCCAGGTTGCTCAGTTTATGATGATTGTGTCACACTGGTGCTTCTCTGTGTCCTCAGTTACACTGCAAACTGGTATTTGTAGGGGTTGATTCAACACTGAGCTTTGCCTGTGAAAGACATGAAAGAAAATTCCTTCTGGGATGCTTTTTAGTTTTAATTTGAAAATAATTGAAAATGCATCTCTGGTGTTTTGTTGCTTTTATTGGAAGGGTATTTTTTAATAAAAATCTCATTCAGCATAAAAAGGACAACATCAATGGGGTTCTTATCAGTGCTTTGCATCATGTTAATACCAGAGCCAGCAGTGAGTTGTGCAGGTATTATACCAGAACAAAGGAAATGATTCCAGGGATTTTATCACAGAATATTCGGAGTTTGCTTGTCAAGCCCTGCAAGATGTGCTCTGCTTTGTTTGCTGGCTGCTGTCAGAGCACTGAGCAGTGGCTGGAGTTTGCACAGGGATTCTGGTTTGCTTTGGCACATCATCGGATCCACGCTGGGAAAATAGTGAGATATCAAAGAAAACAGTGAGATGTCCATTAGTGCTGCAGCTCTTACAGCTCAGAGCAGAGTTGCCTCTGCACATTTAAAGTGGTCACTCAGGGTGCTGGAAGTACAATCCCTTTTTCTAGGAAAATTAATCCACAAACACGAGAGGTTTAGGTCCAAAAAGGAGACAGAGGAGTCATATTACTTTATTTGAATAAAGAGGGAGGCCATGGGACATTCCCCTGGGATCTCTCAGATTTTTGGAGGACGCAGCCTCCTTTTTATCCCAATTTCCAGCCACATTTCCCTCTCTCTTTCCCCATTTCTGAGGTGCTTGAGAGTTCAGACTGTCCAAAACACCTGATACCAAAGATTTCCTTCTAATGTATAACCCTCCCTTTTCGTTTTCAATTCTTATGAAATTTAGGGGGTTTTCCCCATTTCTGAGGTACTTGAGAGGTACAGACTTCCCATAACACCTGATACCAAAGATTTCCCTCTAATGTACAACCCCCCCTTTTAATTTCTAATTCGTATGGAATTTAGGGGGATTTTCTTCCCCATTGTTTCTTTTATCTCCCAGTGCTGGTTTATCACCAGCAGACCCACAGCTCGTTTATAAAGACAAATCCTCTATTCCTCTCACTTTTTTCAGCCTTCCCCCAATAAGGCCTGAGCAGTGAATTCTGAATTTTGGAGCAGAGCAGGGGGCTGGCAGTGGGTAAGGAGGGAAGCACAGCTGGGCTGGATCTGCTCCTCCAAACTCCCAATTTCTGCTCTCAGGGCAGCACAAGGAGCTAAGTGCTGAGGTGTTCTTAAATTTCCACTAATGAGGCCGGGCTCATTAGCACTCTCATCAAATGGCTTTCAGTTGCTATCAGTCTGACTTGGATTTGAATTGATGACCTTGAGATAAAAGGCTTTTTATTCTATTACCCATCTCCTGAGCCATCAAGTCTTTAATATGCCGTGTAAAATCAGTTTTCAGATGGTATTTCTTTTATATAATATCGTCATTTGTTACTAATGATGTCTGATTTGGGGTGCTACAAGCTATAATTGTGCACAATAGTACTTTTGTTATTCCTATTATTTCAGATTTATCTGCTGTATTACCAGCTACTTGGAGACACAGAGAAAATAGATTGGTAATAGAGTGTAATCCAGTTTTATATAAACGAGTTAATAAAATCACATAAAAATACCAAGTTAGGTTCAGCATCAGCAAAGCTCATCTGTTACTTCAGTAAATTGAAGTATAAAATTCTGCTTTGATGCTGAAATTTTGCTTTACTTCAAAATGCTATATGGGACCAGCAAAGGTTATAAAAATGAAGGGAAAATGAGTGAAAATATGTAATACAGACATCGCAGTGAAGGAAGTTTATTGCATGGCACCCTTTTCCTCCTGAAGGCTTTTCCCTGAGGATAATATGGAGAAGATCATGTTAAACCCCAATGTACACAGGAGGGTCAGAAGTGTCACCAGGGAGCTTTTCCTCTTTTGGTTTTATGTCAGTGTGTTTGTTTGGAAAAGATAAAACTGGGAGCACTGGGATAAAAAGCTGCCTTTAGGGGGAGATGCTTTGGGAGCTCCCAGGTATGGACAATTGTCCATAGCTGATCTGGCTTGGAGGTATCCAATGTGAATTTGAAAATGAAAATATTCCAAGGTTGGTGCTGCAGCAGTTAGTTGTGCCAAATTAAATGGTTTTCTTCCAGAGGAGATAATAACGTTTCTATAAGATATTTTGCAAATCTGACACAAATTTAAGCGGTCACCGGCTGAGCCCCCTGGAGCCCCGGGCATCCCCTGCCTCCAGCAGAGGTGGTGGTGCCAAGGTCATTGCAGGAGCTCCCAGAAATGAGAACTTTTTGGAGATAATGTATGGAAATGATTAATCGTGAAGCTCAGACAGCTTTCCATCCTGTCTGTGCTCAGTGTCCCTCTCGGTGGATTAAGGCAGCCACTGGTGGTGCTCCCAAAGTACAACTGATTGGAGCCTTCTTAATGAAAGCCTGTCGCGTGTTGGAGTATTGGAATATTGGTGCCATTTCCCTCTGCCAGCCCCTCTCTCTTGGATGAGCAAAGCTCCTCCTCTCCAGGCCAAGCTGCTGAATCTCACATGGATAATCCCCTCCTGTGTCCTGTGCTTAACATCTGGGAACATCTGGGAACATCTGCCCAAACACCGCTTGTGTCTGGCAGCAGCCTCTCCTTGCTGACTCACGCTTGGGTTTTATCCTTTCCAACCTTTGTTCCCACTGCCTGTCTGAAAAAAACCCCATATTTGAAAGCTTGCCCTTGGTTATGCCCAAAATAAGTAGAAAATATAGATATTTTAATTAAATTATATATATTATTATATATACATAAATATTATATTATATTACATTACATTATATTACATTATACTATATTATATATTACATATTATATTTTATTATATAATATAATATATAATATAATATATAATATTATTTTATATTATATTATATTATAATATATTATTTATTATTATATTATATTAGGCATTATATAATATATAAATGACATATTTTAAAATACTAATAATTATTTAATTATATATATAAATATTTATATATTTTAAATTACCTTTTTATAGATATCCAATATAATATATCATATATATTATAATATATAATATGTAGTTAATTATAATTATAATTATTTTGTCAGAAAGATAAAAACCAATCTGAAATAATGAAGATAATTTAATTGAAAATATTTATAATTATTTAATTATAATATATAATTAATATATCACATTATATTATATTATATTATATTATATTATATTATATTATATTATATTATATTATATTATATATTATTATTATTATATTATATTAGGCATTGCATAATATATAAATGACATTTTAAAATAGTAATAATTATTTAATTATATGTAAATATCTATATATTTATATATTTTAAATTACCTTTTTATAGATATCCTATATAATATATCATATATATATTAATATATAATATATAGTTAATTATAATTATTTTGTCAGAAAGATAAAAACCAATCTGAAATAATGAAGATAATTTAATTGAAAATATTTATAATTATTTAATTATAATATATAATTAATACATTATATTATATTATATTATATTATATTATATTATATTATATTATATTATATTATATTATATTATATTTTATTATTTATTATTATATTATATTAGGCATTATATAATATATAAATGACATATTTTAAAATATTAATAATTAATTATATATATAAATATTTATATATTTATATATTTTAAATTACCTTTTTATAGATATCCTATATAATATACCATATATATTATAATATATAATATATAGTTAATTATAATTATTTTGTCAGAAAGATAAAAACCAATCTGAAATAATGAAGATAATTTAATTGAAAATATTTATAATTATTTAATTATAATATATAATTAATATATCATATTATATACAATATGTAAATATATAATATATTATATATACAATCTATATGATATAATATATCAATACCATATGTCATATATATCATATGTCATGTATCATATATATTATAGAATATGTATTATATAGAATTTTATTATATATTATATTATATTATATTATATTATATTATATTATATTATATTATATTATATTATATTATATTATATTATATTATATTATATTATGTTATATATTATTATTATATTATATTATATTATTTATTATTATATTAGGCATTACATAATATATAAATGACATTTTAAAATAGTAATAATTATTTAATTATATATAAATATTTATATATTTATATATTTTAAATTACCTTTTTATAGATATCCTATATATCATATATATTATAATATATAATATATAGTTAATTATAATTATAATTATTTTGTCAGAAAGATAAAAACCAATCTGAAATAATGAAGATAATTTAATTGAAAGTATTTATAATTATTTAATTACAATATATAATTAATATATCATATTATATACAATATGTAAATATATAATGTATTATATATACAATCTATGTGATATAATATATCAAATACCATATATCATATATATCATATGTTATGTATCATATATATTATACAATATGTATTATATAGAATATATATTCTATATATTATATATATTTAGTATATTATAGATTTTATATATTATATATTATATATATTATATATATTATATATATTATATATATTATATATATTATATATTATATATATTATATATATTACATATATTACATATATTACATATATTAGTGTGGGCTGAGCAGACTGCCAGGATTGTCCCTGCCTGCCCAGCTCAGCCCTGGCAGCCGCAGGAGCTTGGGAGTCACTGCAGCTCCTGTTTCTCAAAGCTGCTGTCCCCGTACAGAGCCTGGCCTGGCAGAGATGTCACAAATGACTTGGAGCTTTTCTTTAAATGCTGCTGAGCTCATGGCCTGTTCCCTCCAAACCCTTCCTGTCAGGCCACATCATAAATTGCTGCAGCAGAAGTTACTCCTGAGCAGCTCGAAGATGGATGGTTGCTCGGTTGTACCGACAGCCCGTGGGTTTTAATCTGTTTATTTGGCTCTACCATCTCCTGTGGCTGCCTGCAAATAGGATTTCCATCTCCTGGAGAATTCTCACTTCGCATATTTCCTCACTACTCCATTTGAAAAAAAAAAAAAATCAATTTTTTCTTAACACTTCCATGCCAAGCTTAGCATTATTTATCCTACCTAGAACAAAATCCTTGGTTGTGTGTGAGCGTGGCAAAGCAGGACAATGAATTCCTGCCTGATGCACCTTTTTCCCTCAGTGCAGTTGCCAAACCCCTGCTCATCACACAGGACTTTCAGGGCTTATGTTTGAGTTTTTATCTGCAGGAATGTTGGTGACTTCCTGGGAAAGGGGTGATTTTGGTGTCTCCCAGCACCTCTGGGTGCTGCTGCCCTGTCCCTGGGGCCGGTGGGTGAGGATGGGTCAGAGATTGGATAATTCAGCATTTCCAGCAAAACTCTGGAAACCCAGCCTGGAACAGAGTAAATGATAATTTCACCCTGAAGATGCCAACAGAGGCGTTTTTACTTTTAAAACCTGTTCCTCTGTCCCTGCACAGGGCTGAGGGTAAGGACAGGACAGGGGCTGGAATAATTTGGATGGAATTTATTTTCATTAGCAGGAAGGGCAAAGCCAGTTGCCACAGTTCACTAAAAGGGAATTATTCCATATATTTAGGGCAGAGATTGGATAATTCAGCATTTTCAGTAAAACTCTGAAAGCCCAGCCTGGAACTGAGTAAATGATAATATCATCCTGAGGGTGCTAACAGAGGGATTTTTACTTTTAAAACCAGCATTTTGGGAAAGAGTGGCTTTACCAAACATGAGTGTTGTTGCCACATTAAAATTCAAGCACTTGGGGTCCTGTTGTGGCTCTACCAGATTCACCAGGCACAGCTTTCCCAAAGACTTCTTTCCCTGAATTTGGGGGTTCCCAGAGGAATCCTGGGGGGATCCTGCATGGGCTGAGGGCACTGGGATGGGGCCAGGGAGGATTTTCCCTGGGAAGATGTTGGAGATTTTTTCAGAGATGGCTTAGAAAGCAGCTGTGTGGAGCAGATTCTCACATCCTGTTTCTGTGAACAGCAGAGGTTCTCAGGTTATTTTTAATTACAGGTAAAAGTGACAAACATGAAGGCCTTGAGAGCCTTGCACATCAGAGTTCTCAGGCAGCTTTCTCATAACAAGTGGATGTTCTATCTTTGGCTGTTTTGGGAAAGCAAGAATAATTTTGAGAACCCAAATCTTGGTATTGGAAACATAAGGAGGAGTTGGTATGTTATCTCTGACCTATTGTGGGCTCAGATTTTGCAATATGCATGAACTTGATTAACACTGTTATAAAAGGTGATTGATTGATTAATAAATCGGAGTCGATGCTGACCAATGCAAGGTGGGTCGTCTCCCTCCAACTTCAATAGGAAGAGGCTGCTGAGGAATGACCAGGGCTCAGGACAGGGCTGAGGGGACGCCACTAACGAGGGACTGAGCCAGGAGACAAAGGGACACTGTCCGTGCTCATCATCCCTCATTTGGGAATTAATGAACTACACCAGGGCTGTGAAACCTCTTCCAGTGGGCAAGGAGAGCTCTCCACCCACTTCTTGCTGCTTAATGATTTCATTTTGTGTTTTAGGGACTCTTTGTTGCCATGCAATCTTTCTGGGCAGCCTGTTTGTATGGAAGGGACTGGTATTTTCAAGGATGCTTCATGCCTGTGTTGTAGAGAAATGCTTATTTTTCTTAATTCTTTCATGGAATCCTGCAGATTAATGATGCAAAAAGGGCTTTTTGATCATCTGTTGAGCTGCTGTGCCCCCACAGGGTGGTTGTTTTCATTAAGCAACTCGGGTTTACAGTTCTACAATGCAGATTTATGTTAAAAAGTTAATAATAACCCCGGAGCACAAAATAACAGGGAAAGCAACTCTCTCCAGGTAATTAAAAATGGAGCCTTTCTGACAAAATGAGATATTCTGTAACCTGTGCACCTGAAAGGCTGTCTTGGTTTCCTGCTGCTGCCATCCCCAGTCCTGTAAGGGGCAGGGCTGGTGCAGGCAGGAGCTACTCCTGGGTTACTCACAGCCCTGAGATTTGCCAGTCAGCTGCTCTCAAACTGAATTTGCAAAATGTCTTTTATTCCTCAGTGGAAGCACTGGCTGGAGTTTCTTTCTCTTGCAGCTCCCCTGGTTGCCAGTGGTGGAGGGGTTTGGAGAGCTGGGACAAGTGGCAGGAGCCTCAGTTCCTCAACAGGCTGTCCCAGAAAAGAGCATTTCTTTTTTTTTCCCTTTGCCAAGGAAAAAAAAAAAAACAAAACACAAAACTACCACAATTCTCATGAATCCAGTCCATTTCAACATTATAACCTTTGTTCCCCCAGTCAAGATGTGCAGGCTTTGCCAAACCCCTTCTCATCACACAGGATTTTCATCTCTCTGAAGGGTTTATATTGAAGTTTTTCATCTCTGAAGGGTTTATATTTGAGTTTTTAATCTTGAAAAATGACTTCCTGAGAAAGGGGTGTTTTTGAGTCTCCCAACACCTCTGGGTGCTGCTGCCCTGTCCCCAGGGCTGCTGGGTGAGGATTGGTCAGAGATTGGATAATTCAGCATTTCCAGTAAAACTCTGAAAGCCCAGCCTGGAACTGAGTAAATTGATAATTTCCCCCTGAAGATCCCAACAGAGGCATTTTTTTACTTTTAAAACCAGCATTTTGGGAAGGAGTGTCTTTACCAAATCTTTCTGTATTTAACCTTGCCAAGCCTTTGGACTCCCTGAGCATTGCTGCCATTGGCCAGCCCTGAATTATTGGATTTATTGAGGATCAGTGAGAGAAGTTTGCCTGGTGTTAGGATTAACCTGAGCTTGGGTTTCTCGTGGCTCTGGTTCTGCTCAAAGTCACTGTCCCACTTGCAGAAATTCAGAGCTGTGCCTGAGGGAGGTCAGATCCTCCTCTGCATCCCACAGCAGGCAAGAACCAAGGTCTGGATGCTGCTGATGGAGGGTGATTGTGCCACGAGGCAGCACAGGAACGTGTGCCACTGTTTTGGGGAGAAATACCTCAGGAAAGGATCAGGGTGTTAAAGGAATCGGGGTTTTTCTGTGCGTGCGAAAGGGATTTGCAAAACAAGTGATTGTTTTGCTGTAGAGCGGTAGAACTGCGAAGAGCAGAGATTTGAATATTAAAATATCTAATTAATATCACTGATTCTTCACCTTGCTGTGATCTAATTAGATATTAGACCCTTTGCAGATCACAGATGTGGGTTTTTATGCAGAAAGAATAAATCTGGTGTTCCCCGTGCTCAGGTAGGAGCTCTGACCTCAGAGCACAACCCTGATCCTAAGGGACCAAAGTTCATCCCTTCTCCATTCCTGGAAGTTCCTTTTGGAATCTTATTCTGGTATTAATCCCTCCAGAATTCCATCATACCTCATTTCATTGAGAAGTGTACCATAAGGCATTAGCTTAATTAGTGATTAGTTGTTAATTTGTGAGTCTTTCTGTGCAGGAGGTTGTGCAGTTCCCTGCTGAGCTGTCCAGATTATTGACCTGGATGCACTGGACATTATTTATTGTTTTACAGCAAGATATGGAACTAAATCTCTTTCATTCCTCTTCCCTTGGGTTTGGATGAATCATCAGATTTCTCTGACTCAGTTGGGTTGGGTTTTTTTTGTCTCCAAGTCTGCCACTTTCACCCATCTGCAATCCATTGAAAAGAGGGATAAAAGAACTCGCAGGCTTTTATCTCACCAGGAAGTTGCAGAGGAGCAGCAGCCTGGTGACGTGGCACAGGCAGGTGCACACTGACTTCTGCTAGGAAATCCAGAATAATCAAAAACAATTTACTGTTGGGAAGTGTCATTGATAAAAAAGGTGCCACACACCATAGATTGGTGAATTCTGGGATCCTCCTGGAAAGAACCCGGCGCTCTCTGTTATTTGTAGGTTTGGGGTGGAATAATGAAGATGTAGAAATATTTCATGATGATCTAAGAGAAATTGTGTGAGAGGCCTTCATAGCCTAGGCTGGACTTGTTGGAAGTCATCTCACTTAAATGCTAATTGTTTGCACACTAATTACTCAGAGTTTGATGTTACTTTCAGTAATTTGGCTGCATAAAATTTATTGGTAAGCTGATCTTAACAGAACCTCCCAGGAAATGAAGGCAGGTGTAGGGGAAAGGTGCTGGTAATTGCAAAAAAACCCACCAAAACAAACAAACAAAAATATTTGGAAAAGTTTCAGATAACTCTGAAAGTCAGAGACAGAAATGAGCTGAATCAAGGAATTAATTAAAAAAATATTTAAAATATCATTGCTCTGCTGTAACGGAAGATAGAAATTATGCATTTCTTGGCCAAGTTCAGCTGACTTTTCTTTAAAAGAGGAATTAATTGAGATAGGGCAGAAGGACAAACTCAGATATTTTAGGATCACCCTTTTCAAGTGCCACATACAGGAAAATCTGGTGCTAAACGCTTTTCCCCTATAAAAGTGGCTCTGGTGCCATCTGATCCATATTCCCAGCTCCAGGATGCATCACCCTGCAAATTGCAAAACTCGGGATTAAGAAATGTGCCTTGAAAATGTGCCAGCCCAGCTCCTTAAAAGGCTCCCAGAAAAAATGAGTCACTGCTTAAATGGCCACTGGGAGCATCTGCAGAGCAGCTCAGATTGAATCCCCTGGAATTGCCAGGATCCCCTGGGGAGGCTGCTCAGGAAACCTTGGAGGGAAGGAGGTGCCATCAACCCAGGAGGGGCATGAGGGGACAAGAGAGGTCCCAGAGCCACCCAGAGCAGTGAGGAAGAGGAGGAGGAGGAGCACAGAGGCTGCCCCAGGAAGGTCTGGAATTGCTGGGCTGGTTTGGGGGTCTCAGGGCTGGTTGGTGGCACCAGAGAGGGGCAGGTGTGAGATGATGTTTGGTTCAGGGTGTGCAGGGCAGGCTCTGGGAGCTGGGGTGGTGTCAGAGCGCTGTGGGGAGATGTTTGTGAGGTGTCCCCACAAAACTCTGTTGGTGTTTTTTGTTTTTGTCTGTCTTCCTTGGTCTCTTTGCAGTTGTGCAACTCAGAGCCTTGGTTATTGCACATCTCGGTGTAAGGTCAGGATTTTTGTCTGCAAAGGCAGGATTCCTGAGTTCCTGTCTGAGCCCAGATCTTTTGTGGGTTTTGTTGTTGCTGTTATGATTTTTCTTTTTCTTTTATCTCATAACAAACCCTGCTTTCTCAGTCTCTCAGCTGTGCCTGGTGTCCCCTCAGAGCTGATGGGCAGAGCTGAGACATCTCAGTTTATTCTCAAGTGTCTGGTACTTTCTTCTTCTTAAACACATCTAAAACAACCTTTCCTGGAATAATTCCTTTTACCTTTTCTGTCTTCTGGCTCATAAATGAGATTTTTAGCCACATGTTTGCTGACCAGATGCACTGGGGTTCCTTTGCTGAGTGTATTTCTCATGCATTTGAGCTTTGAAAAAACTCAGACTCAGGTGCTCTGTGGGGACCTTGCAGAAAACTCTGCCTTCCTCTGCTGAAAATCAGATTCTCTCCAGCTCTGCTTGGGTTTTCAGAGTGTCCCACCACAACCATTTGGAAGGTTGGACATTCCCAGCTGGCACGAGGAGGTGCAGCCCAGGGCTGTGCAGAGTCCCAGCTCTAATGAGCTCCAGATTTGGCTGCTCTGGGATGTGCCAGGTTTTGCCTGGCAGCTTTATTTTTTTTTTTTTTCCCTTTTCTTTTTGGCTCCTTCTGAGGGAAAGCAGCTTCTTTCTGTCTTTGTGATAAATGGGGACAGCTGCACATCGAGGCTGTGCCCTTCCAGATTCTGAGGATTTACCCAAACTCTGCTGGAGTTTCCTGCAATTCCTCCTGCAGGTGAGACTCAAACTCTGCTGGCATCTCTTGCTGATTTTGATGTTACTTTAGTGGTGATTCTGCCTTTGCCTCTGTATGGACAGAAAGAAAATCTCAATTATTTTTTCAGACAGAGATCCTTGTAGGGATAAAAGTTTCTGATTTTCATCAGGAAATAGCTGTGATAGGACAAGGGAAATGCCTCAGGCTGAAAGAGAAGAGGGTTAATGGGATTTTGGGTGGGAATTGTTCCCTGGCAGGGTGGGCAGCCCTGGCACAGGTGCCCAGAGCAGCTGTGGTGCCCCTGGATCCCTGGCAGTGCCCAAGGCCAGGCTGGACATTGGGGCTGGAGCACCTGGGACAGTGGGAGGGGTCCCTGCCATGGCAAGGGTGGCTCTGGAGGGGATTTGAGGTCCTTCCAACCCAAACCATTCCAGGATTCTGTGCCATGGTTAATAGGACTCCTTTTTGTCATGAAAGCTCGGACTAAAAGAATATAAAGAATATATATATATTTAAAATATTTCCTATATCCTTCTTAATATCTTGTTGTTTTTTTGTTTCTTTTCCATTTCTTCTCCAGTGTTATTTTTTCTCCTTTTTACTTCCTTTTTGTTCCCTTCTCTTTTTTTCCCCTTTTACTGCAAAGTCACAGGTTTCCCTAATCTGTGAGGTACACACCAGAATTTTCAATCAATTTACTTTCCTCCTTTGACAACTCCATTTTTTGCCTCTCCAAGTTTTGCTCTTCCTCTTCCCTTCAACCTTTGCTCCACCAGAACTTCCCAGCCCATGCAGAGCATCTCTGCTTTATAATTACTTTACATTTCTGTATGGCTTCTCTCTAGGCAGGGGAATTGCATAAGTTAATGTGAATAATACTAATTATTTTGGATCTGTCACTGCACGACTGATGATGAATAATGCAGATACTGCTCTGCTGCTGGGTTCACTTGTTGGGGGTTTTTGCCTTTTTCTCCTCATCACCTGCCTTGAAGTATTGTGACATTGGGTGACACAGATAAACTGGGTTCTGTAATTAAGGTTTATTTTAATGAGCCTGGAAAATACTCCGTTTTGCATGTTCTCATGGTTTAAATGTGGTTTAATCAGTCCTCCAGTTTTGCTTTCTGCTCAGTCCTCTGCTGACATTTCTCCAAGGGAATAACAGGATAAATATTCTCCACAGGAATATCAGGAGGCTAAATCTCCAGAATGCCCCACATTGGCATGTTTAGGTTTTCCTATTAATGACAATAATTTTGTGCATTAGATCAATGAATTTTTCCCATCTATCTGTGGAATGCCTGGCAAATACCACTGAGGGGGGAATTTTAGTTCTTATGGATTTGGCTTTTCTAATAGAATTCACCTTATTTTCCATGAGCATTGGGGTGATTGGGATTTTTTCCACTCCTGCTCCCATAAAAGAACTTTTAATTCTCCTTGTGCAGGCTTTTTCAGCTGCAAAAATATGAAATTTGAGGAAAGCAGTGACTGAAACCAGGGGTTCAGTTTGTTGATCCTTCCTATAGGAGAATCCTTTGAAATTTAGCAACCCAACTTCCCAAAGTCACAATTCCCACCCAGGGGTGATGTCTGCTGCAGTAAAAACCACCTTGGTGTTCCCAGAACATAATGAGCTCAAAATGTATTTATTGGCTGTAAGGCTTGAATTCAAAGATCTTTAAATGGGAAAGAAAGCAAGAAAGAAAGTGGCCAATTTTCCCAGCAGAAACATTTATAGTGGGAAGAAATAGTTTGAAAAATTTGATTTTTTAGCCTGAGGCCAAACAGAGCAATCACATATAGGATGAATCAGATGGATTCCATATACAGAATGCTGGGAAATCTGCTTTGAAGCATTAATCAACACTTTCATGTTATGATTTTTAGCTTTGTAATTACAATCATGCAGTATTTACCAAGTGTGAATACTTCCATTGCAGGGATTTGTTATCAAATTGGATGTGGGGCTTAATTTAGATTAAATTCAGGAACTTTGTGTCTGGAAATCACTCAGTACTTTGTGCCTGGCAGGCAAAAATTCAGGGGAAGAACGTGACAAGGAGGAGAGGAAATAAACCCCAAACTGCAGAGACAACAATACACTGATTTTTGTCTTTTAATTAACAAAAAGGGTTCAGGTATGAGAATAGAGAGAAATCAGCTTGAGGTAAATTCATTGCAAATCAGAGGTGCACTGCAGATACCAAGAGATTAAATACTCCTGTGAAAGCTGGGTTTAGGAACTGATTATTGTGAGGCTGAGCCTAAGTAATAAGCATGAAATATTAATTAGGCTCCTGGTATCTTGTGAAATAAAGGTGCTTTAGCATTAAGAAATGAAATTGAACCAGATTTAGAAGAAATATTTCAAATTATTTTGTGCAATAGGCTAACACAAATATTGACTCCCTGCTCCATTAATACAAATAAATTAAATTATTAGGGATTAGTGGCCAGTTTCAACTGGAGAGAACCCAAAGCAGGAAGATTTAACCTTTTCCCTTCTCATCCCTGGTACTTGGGATAAGCAGCAGTTGGGGAGCATTGCTGCTCTCCAGGGAAGTCTTTGGTCAAATTACCCCTAATCTTTGGTAATTTGCTCTCCAGGGGCTCCTGGGGCTCAGTGCTGGGATCAGGAATGGGATCAGGAATGGGATGGGCAAAGCAGCTCTGCTCTGGTAGGGCCTGGATGTAATGAATGAGGGAGTTACAGCATGGGAGGTGAGACCTGGACTGGTAAAAGTGATCTCTGAAAGTCAGGTGTGTCCCCAGGCTTGGTTACACACACTGGTTACACACACTGCTGCATCCTGCAGGGATGGATGGATGGATGGATGAGGGATGGATGGATGGATGGATGGATGGTGGATGGATGGTGGATGGATGGATGGATGATGGATGGATGGATGGTGGATGGATGATGGATGGATGGATGGATGGATGGATGGAGAGATGGATGGATGGATGGATGGATGATGGATGGATGGATGATGGATGATGGATGGATGGATGGATGATGGATGGATGGATGATGGATGGATGGATGGATGGATGGATGGATGGATGGATGGATGATGGATGGATGGATGAATGGATGGATGGATGATGGATGGATGGATGATGGATGGATGGATGGTGGATGGATGATGGATGGATGGATGATGGATGGATGGATGGTGGATGGATGGATGATGGATGGATGGATGATGGATGGATGGATGGATGATGGATGGATGGATGGATGGATGGTGGATGGATGGATGGATGGATGGTGGATGGATGATGGATGGATGATGGATGGATGGATGGATGGATGGTGGATGGATGGATGGATGGTGGATGGATGATGGATGGATGGATGGATGGAGGGATGATGGATGGATGGATGAATGGATGGATGGATGGATGGATGGAGGGATGAATGGATGGAGGGATAGATGGATGGATGGAGTTTGGTTGTCTGAGTCCTGCAATGAGAGAGGGAAAAGCACCAAAGGAATGAGGAATAGGGACAGTTTTGACTCTGAATTTCCTGGCAAATCTGGGACAAATGCACCTCAAAGTAAGGTTTAAGTAGTACTTTAAGGCTGTGGTTTAATGTACTGTTATTATAACAGACCTGTGTATCCATGGGAATTCCAGGGATTGCTTTCAATGCACACAGGTCCCTTCCTGAGAATGGTATGAACACAAGCAGGTGTCTAAGACATGGAAAAAGAAGGAGCATTGTGACATAGAAAAGTTCAGTAAGATCATAGGTAAAGTCTGTCAAGGCTGGAATTTGAATTCCTGAGAATTTCCAAGACCATCTCCTTAGTTAAAGACACCACAGTGATTTGGGAAAGGGAAGGGCTGCAGTGACAGGGTCAGATCTGAGATTTGTAATCCACATCATCCTGCCCTGAGCTCTTGTTCCACCTTCCCAGAGTGCAGAGAAGTTCTGGTTTGTGGCTGAGAGTCCCAGCCCAGGCTGCCATGGCCCTCAGCTCCCCATTCCTGCCTTGCTTTTGGCCCAGCAATTTTCCTCGTGCACCACAGACATCACTAAGAACCACTGGCCCAATTTCTCGTTTCATTATGGATGACAAAATAAAACATTAATAGGCTTTTTAATATGAGCTGGGAGTTAAATATTCATTATTTCCTATTACTTCAATGTCACTAAGCCTTTGATGTGCTGGAACTCCAAAACTCTTCTCCCTGCTCTCCACTTTACCCTTTTAGCTGCTGAGTGTGAAGGGCACTGGTGCTTTGCTGGTGGATCAGCAGCTCCTGGGGCTGGCCCTGGTGATGGATGGGATCTGGGATGCATCCTGAGCCCTGCCTGGCTCCTGCCTGAGCTCTGCTCTGGGCTCCCTCCTCCCTGAAGGCCCCTTGTCTGTCACTGCTCGATTCAGAGTCACAGAACCATGGCTTGGGCTGGAAGGGACATTGAAACCCATCCAGTGCCATGGCAGGGACACCTTCCATGTCCCAGGCTGCTCCGAGCCCTGTGCTTAAAATTCATGGAATATTGAGATTGAGAAATTGGGGTATTTTTTGTTTCGTTGGTTGGTTGCTCATTTATTTATTTGTTTATTTATTTATTTATTTATGTTATCTGGGTTTTTTTGAGGGTTTTTTTTACTAAGTCTTGATCATTCCAGCTGTTTCTCCAAAGGTTCTTCGGCACGGGTTTTTTCCTTTGAAATTAGTTTCCTTGCAGTATTTCAGTTCTGTAAATTGCTTTGACTAACGCTGCAAAAAAAAAAAAAAAAAAAAAAAAAAAGCAACCCTGGAGGATTGGAATTTTGGTGTGTATTTTATACATCAAATCTGAATGCAGGGGTTAGAATTCCTCACTGGGTGGATTTTTTTGCTAAGGGCAATGAACAACTTTGGAAAATGCAATAGGTACTAGATCACCAAAGGAAGCAGAGCATAAACTAAATGAGATTATTCTGGAATTAGAAGTAGAAAAGGAAACATCTTAATCTTACATTCTGGATTTGTACATGCATGGCTTTTCCAGATAATTTTAACTTCATAAATTCATAGCAATTAATGCATTTCAGTGTTGAAACTCAAAGGTTTTCCAACTCCTTAGAAAAACCTGTTTCTGTTGTCCTCATCCCCTTTCCCTGTTCAACTCTAAATGCAATAATTTATTTGGGAGCATTCTGGATTCCAGCAGTTGGTGCTTTATTCAGTGACTCTGCAAGAAGGGCTGGGATCAACATTTGGACTTGAGAGAGAATCCAGAGGATTTTATCCACTCATGGAGAGGAGCACTACACTCCTTCCTGGAGAGTTGTTCTGGGAGACATTTATAGGAAAAGGTGTTTGAAATGGTTTGGAAATGAGGAGTGTGGCAATGGGGGAAGGGATCTGAATCTCTGGGAAAAAATTCTTTATGAAATGGCACCCAGTTTTGTGTTCCCTGTTTTCTCTGCTGACCTGTTTTAATTTCGTTTTAATTCTGTTTTAATTTGTTTTTATTGGTCGGGGGGATGTGTGGTAATGGAGGCGAGTGTTTGGCAGACAATAAACCGTGTAATGACAGTGATTAACATTCACAAAAGGTAATTCAGGTGGGAAAAAGCTCAGCAAGTCTAATAACAGCTTCCACAGGACGATCTGCCTCTATAGTTCTTGAGGGAAAATAAACAAAAAGAAAACCTAAAACCCATTCTGCGATTTTCAAATTACCCCTGGAGATTGGGCTCACAGATTACTGGTGGTATTTAATGTGAGCAGAGCATCCAAATCCCTGGAAATGCTGGTCCCAACCATGGCAGGTGCCTGGAGGAATTGTTCTGCAGGGATTTGGGGGACTTTGTGCCCTGCTCTGGGCTTCAGCTGCTCAGAGCTGCTGAGTCCCAAGGTTTGCAATGAGCTGAGTGAAAGCCCCGGATTGGGAGTGAAACAGAAATCAGGGAATGTTTCTTCTGGGCTGGGGAGCTGGATGGGGTGTGACGTTCAGACAGCTTCCAGCAGGACTGGTCCTGGGCTGGCTTGGACAAAGTCACCTCTGATTGTCTGTTCTGGGCATGTCAGTGTCACAGCTGCTCTGTCTGCCGGCCATCCACGTCCTTCTGGGCAGATTTATGTCACTCCCCATCCCTGCACCGTGACCAATGTCACAGGAAACAATGCAGGAAGCAGATGCACATTATTTCTTAATTATTATTACTTTATTGCTATCTATAAATAATTTCTTTCTTTTCCCCCTCCAAAACCAGGCTCCTATTTGTTTTCTTTTTTCCTTTTCTTGTTGTTACTCTAATGGGCTGTCTCAGCTCCACAGCTATCAGAAATCTTGGCTTGATGAGGCTGCTATGAAACATTTAAAGATTTAAATTATAAACTGAGAGGGAGAAAACCAGTGATGCATGATTAGTTGAAAGTTTTAAACATAATAGTCGTATTTTTCATATGCGTGTACAGAAATGGCTTGTGTCAACTGTAATGTGATTTTTAATACATATTAATAGAGTCTGTTGCAATGTGGATGGTTTGAACACCTTTTGGCAGATGGCTGTGGTATTAGAGAATGCACAGTATAAATTAGTCATTTAGGGAAAGAAAACAATGCCTGAGTGCTAACGTTGGCTGTGCTCAGAGATGTGGTTCCAGCACATCACTCCTGCAGCCAGCAAGGTTAGAAGCAGGATTAAATTTGCCAGGGAAATGAGCTAAATGAACAGATAAACTCCTGTGTCAGAAAGGAGCTCGCTGTGGTTACAGCTTGTTCACGTCCCTGGCTGTGTCCCTGCTTTCAGCTCCTGTCCCTGCAGAGGTCAGAGGGTGCAAAGCCAAGGTGGGCTCAGTCCATCCATCCCTGGAGGTTGGAGGGGAGCAGCATCTCCCCCATGCAGCCTCAGGTGTGGTGGATGTGAGGGATGGAGCAGCTCTGCTGGGAGGAAAGGCTGAGGGAACTGGGATTGCTCAGCCTGGAAAAGGCTTTGGGATGATCTAACTGTGCCTTTCAGTGCTAAATGGGTTCCAAGAGAGCTGGAGAGGGAATTCTGTGATGGCCTGTAGGGACAGGAGAGGAGGGAATGACTTCAGACTGAAGGAGAGAAGGTTTAGATGGGATATTAGGAAAAAATTCTCCTGTGCAGTTGGATCCCTGGAATTGTCCAAGGCCAGGTTGGACACTGGGGCTTGGAGCACCTGGGACAGTGGAAGGTGTCACTGCCATGGCAGGGGTGAAACAAGAGGTATTTTAAGGTCCCTCCCAACCCAAACCCTTCTGTGATTCTCTGTAACCGCTGCCTAAAAACCGATGTAAGACATGAAAGAAGTCGATGGCTGAGCATTGTCTCATTTTTGCTTTGTGCTGTTCAGAGAACAGAATTAGCAGGTGATGAATCTGTGAGTTCTGTAAGTGTATTCCACATTCCAGGTAGTGGCCTGACAAATGGCAGGGATTTTGCAGGAAATCACTTTACAAACGCTAAAGGGCACTCATTCTGAGCCAGGGAGCAGCAGCTGCCTGGGCAATCTATTGCTGTGCTCAAATTCCTAATCGAGGAGCTTGTTTGTAATCACTGCCTGGTAACCCTGGCATGGCTGGGGGAGCCTAGGAAGAGACATTTAAAAGCAATCTGCATTTTCTGCCTTGCAAATCTTCAGAGGCGTTCTCATTGCCTGAGTCTGCGGCAGGAGAGGCAGGAGCTGTTGGCTCCTGCTCCATCAGGATGATTGTCGGGGCGCTTAATGAGCTTTGTGCAGAGGCAGCACTTTGAGAACATATGTGTGCAATGAGAACCTGGGCAGAGGCTCCACAGGCAGCCTGCCCCTCCTGAGCCTTGGAGCATTCCAGTGTTCCCAGACACACACTGGGAGTTAGGGCTGATCACCATCACCTCGTGTGCCGGTGTTCACAGGGGTCTGAGGATGAGGGAAGGGATGAGGATCTGACTCCATGTTTCAGAAAGCTTGATTTATTATTTGATGATATATATTACATTAAAACTATACTAAAAAATAAAAGAAAGGATTTTTTTCAGAAGGCCAGCTAAGAATAGAATAGGAAGGAATGGTAAAGATTTGTGGCTTGGACTCTCTGTCCGGCCCAGCTGACTGTGATTGGCCATTAATTAGAAACAACACATGAGCCAATCACAGATGCACCTGTTGCATTCCACAGCAGCAGATAGTCATTGTTTGCATTTTGTTCCTGAGGCCTCTCAGCTTCTCAGGAGGAAAAATCCTAAGGAAAGGATTTTTCATAAAAGATGTCTGCAACAACCTCAAGCTCATCCCTTTGAACGTTGCTCTATGGCAAAACCAAAGTGGAAACAAATTTTAGCGTGAATCACAAGATGTGAGCAAACTGCCTCTTTGTACTGGATAGGGCTGTGTTTGCAAGGGGAATTGTGCTCCAAAGCTTTGAAAGGAGCTTGCTGAGGTGAGCTGGTGGCTGCTGGGAGTGCACATAACAGGCTGACAGGTCTGCTCTGTGCTCTGACACGTCCTGTCAGGGCTGCTGGAGATGGAGCCCAGCTCCTTGCTGGGGATGCAGCAGTTGCAGATGGAGTGATATGTGATTTACTGAGCTGCTTGTTAATTCTGCCAGGTGATGAAATCTCCTGGGCATATAATTACTACAAATGTTTACTTGACTCTACCACATAGCTTGACATTCTACTCCACAAGTTTGTACCTCACTGAAATTACGGCCGGGCTATAAAACACCACGATTAAGCAGCAAAATATTAAAGAAGTACGGATGAGAGCAAAGACATTTTAAAAAAGCTTTTTATGCTTTGGAATTACAACCATTCATCCCATCTCCTGCTGGTTACACACTTTGTAATAGCTATTGTTTCCACGGCTGGGGTTTAATTTTCCTCAGCACGTTGGCAGCGCTGGTGATCTCAATAACAATCCTCCCAGCAAGGCTGTGAGGCCAGCAGGGAGCAGCCTGACTGACAGATATTTGAAGCCTTTTTGTGCTGCAGGATTAGTGAAACGTTCCCAGGCAGAGCTGCTGGAGTGGGTGATGCCGTGGGATGCTGGCTCTGTCACCTGCAGGGGAGCTGGGCTGGCGTTGGGGTCAACTTGGTGTCGTTCCTCCATGCAGGTGACACTCCTGATCCCTGAGGAGCTGGGGCAGAGGAAGTGCCAGATTTCCAATGAAATTCACCCAGATTTCCAGTGAAATTCACCCAGATTTCCAGTGAAATTCACCCAGATTTCCAGTGAAATTCCAGCCAGATTTCCAGTGAAATTCACCCAGATTTCCAGTGAAATCCACCCAGATTTCCAGTGAAATTCAAGCCAGATTTCCAGTGAAATTCCACCCAGATTTGCAGTGAAATCCACCCAGATTTCCAGTGAAATTCCAGCCAGATTTCCAGTGAAATCCACCCAGATTTCCAGTGAAATTCCAGCCAGATTTCCAATGAAATTCCAGCCAGATTTCCAGTGAAATCCACCCAGATTTCCAGTGAAATTCCAGCCAGATTTCCAGTGAAATTCAAGCCAGATTTCCAGTGAAATTCCAGCCAGATTTCCAGTGAAATTCAAGCCAGATTTCCAGTGAAATTCACCCAGATTTCCAGTGAAATCCACCCAGATTTGCAGTGAAATCCACCCAGATTTCCAGTGAAATTCAAGCCAGATTTCCAGTGAAATTCAAGCCAGATTTCCAGTGAAATTCCAGCCAGATTTGCAGTGAAATTCACCCAGATTTCCAGTGAAATTGCACCAATCTAGACCTTTTCTGGAGTCCTGGATTGTCCCTTTGGATAGGAGAGGTGGTGCTAGAGACAAGATCCAGCTCCTGGGATGGTTCCTCCTCACCTGCAGATTCCTTTCTCAGCCCTGCAGCTGATTCTGCAGCAGGTGAGAGCCACTCCCAGACGCCTGGGATGCCCAAACTTGTCCTGGATTATAGAAGCTTAAAGTATTTGTTGAAAACACTGATTTCTCTGAGTGTGACAGTGCTATCCTTTGTGCCCAACAAGCTTCTGGGAGCCCCTTTAAACATTAGCCAAGCTGAGAATGGAAACAACTTTCACTCTAACAAAGCCCAAGTTGCACAATTAGAAATGCTGTTATTACAAAAGAAAAGCAGACACAATTATGAAACAGAACCTTCATGTGTAGCTGGATTAGGAGCTGCTGAAGGCATTACCTCCAAAGGAGGAATCCTGTTTGTCTTTGCTTTGGTGAGTGCAGCCTGACAGTGCTTGGATTTTGGAGAGGTCTCCTGGAGATTTCACTTTTTCTTTTTTAATTTTCTGGCTGCTCCATAATGTGAGGGGCATTTTAGAACAGCTCTCAGGCTTCCCTGATTCCTGCACTGTCTGAAGGATCTCTGTGTGTTCTCAGCTTGGATTTACCTGCCTGGTAAATAAAACATTGATAGGTTTTTTGGGTGCCCAGGAGAGTGCCAGTGACCTTGGTTAATGGTGAATGGATCCGAGGGAAGCAGAGGGAATCGGGATCCTGCTGTTTTCTGTAGGAAGCAAACAGCATTGCACTTCTGTGGTGATATTTATGAACACGTAAATCATATTAATGAATCCCCCCAAGGAAGATTTTCCTGAGACAGGTAACAGAGAGGAGCCCCAGCCCTGTTTTTCTTCACCAGTTGCTTCTGTTCCTGGAAAGGCAGTGAGGTGTTGTGGTGCATGAGAGGAATTTGACAGGTTTCCCATGGAAACAGAAACTCAGATTTTTATTTCTTCGTTGCCAGTGAAGCTGATGTCAGTCAGGAGCATCTGTGCTGTCCTCAGAGGATACACCCTGGAGTAAATGAGGGCTGAGCCCTCCTGTGCCCAGGTACTGAACAGTTTATACAGTCTTGTCTGCCTTAATGTATCTTATTTATATATATATTTTAAAATTGCTTGGTGATATGATACTGGTATTTCTTTTTGAAATGAATCTCCTCTGTGGCTCCAGCCTGGGGAGTTCAGGCAGGTTTGAAATCGTCTCAAATGCAGAATGTGCTGCTTTGCTCTCTGGTCCCCCCAGACTGGCACTGCCATCACAGCTCCCCAGTTCCCTGCTCAGGGATTGAGATCCAGACTCTCTTTCATTTCTTCCCCAGTGAGTTCCTGTTCCAGCCTCACAAACTCCCCCAGGTCCCTGTGCTGCCTGTCTCTGCTCAGCACTGCTCCCTGCCCAGCTGCATTCCCAGATTTGCCAGAGCCATCCCTCTCCCAGGATGGGTTCTTTGCTCACAGATGTGGAGCAGCAGCTGCTCCCAGCTCCCTTTGCCCCCCAGCCTGGTGTAGCTGCACCAGCCTCCTCTGGTGCTGCTCTCATTTTCTTCCTTCCTCCCTCTCTCCATCTCCATTTCACACTCCAGATCCTGTGCTCCTCCCTGCTGCTGCTTCTCAGCACTTTTATCCCTTCAACCCCATGGAATCCTGGAATTTGGGTTGGAAGGGCCCTTAAAGCTCATCCAACCATGGCAGGGCCACCTCCCACTGTCCCAGGTGCTCCCAGCCCCATCCAGCCTGGCCTTGGGCACTGCCAGGGATCCAGGGCAGCCCCAGCTGCCCACTGGAAATCTGGGTGAATTTCACTGGAAATTCCATCCCAACCCCTCCCCACCCTCACAGGGAGCTCATCCCTTGCTGCTTCCTCATTTCTGCATGGAGAAGGGACCCTGAGTGCCTGTTGAAACAGCTTTGCTCAAAAAGCATCACATTTTTGTTTCCTGCCTCCAGTGCCAATCTGGCTCTCATGAGGATTTTGTATTTGGGTTTTTTCACACTGACTTGGCTCTGCTGTTTCCAGTATGGAAACAGGTGGGAATCCCAGTCACACCTGGAACAGGTAAAAATGAGTCAAGCCACCTTTGCTTTATGAAACATCAGCTGGAGCTTTTCCCCAAGCCAGTCAAGCTTTGCTGGCATTGGGTCAGGGCATTGCCTTTAATGCTGTTCCCAGGGTTACCTCTGGCAGAGTGAACCCAATGCTTCCCTTATTCTGGTTGGGAAACACCAAAAAACATCCCAGAGGCATTGCTGGAGCTGCCTGCTGACTAGGAAGAAATTCTGAGAGCAGCAAATGTGTAAGAAACCTGTTTGAATTCCGTATTTCTCAAGAATTCTCTCATTCACGTCATGAAACTCACCTCCATTTCCTGCCTCTGTGTAAACCTGCTTAGTATGGGCTATGATATCATTTACCTGATCTACTCCTCTGTAATTGGTGGGAGAGAAGGGAAAAAAACCCCAAAAATCTCTTTATGAAGTGCTCTGCCAATTTACCATGCCATAAAGGAGATATGCCATAGTTAGTGCTAAGGTCTAATTATGTAAATGACATCATTTAATAATCATTATTAAATCCCAGCAAGCTTTATTTCTTTTCCTCATTGTTGATGGTTGTCCTTGATAGGAAAATGTCGTGATGCCTATCATGAAAATTAATTTTAGTGGGGATTTCACACCATTGCAGGGGCTTGGAGTGCAGGAGGCCTCGGAGGCTGATTCCTCTTATCTTTGCAAGAACAAATGTTGTCCACAAGGAGAGCAGGGAGGGGAGAGAAAACTCTCACAGCAGCAAATATTTAATTAAAAAAAGCTGCTTGGGCCAACTAGTTGTGGCAGCAGCTGCTTAAACAGAGATCTGTCCTCTAAATAACTTCAGCTAAATAAAGGGAGGAAAAGCAGAGTGGAGGGGAAAGCTCTGAGGGCTTGTGCTGTAATTGCAGGAGTGGGTTTCATTTCTGCATTTTGGTTCCTCAGTGCCCATGAGCTCCTGCTCTGCCTGTCTGCAAAAACAAGATGCTTCAAGCTCTGGGAGTTTTACAGAGGAGAATGTCAAGAAAGCCAATGCATCACCTGCTGCTGTGTTTGAGATGTACAGGGTCTCATGAGGAAGGCTTTTCTGCCTTGTAGAATAAATCAGAGTTTGGTAGGTACAGAATCAGCTCTTTTCTAGCTTCAGACAACTAAAGGAGAGATATCTGTGTGTCTCCACTGCAGCAGGGCATAAACTACACCAGATTATCTTGGGATAAGGAGTAAAGGAGGAAGCATCATCATCTGAGATTCTGGATTTATACATGCGTGACTTTTCCAGATAATTTTAACCTCATAACTTCATAGCAATTAATACATTTCATTTGAAACTCAGAGGTTTTACAGCTCCTTAGAAAAACCTGTCTGGTGCCCTCACTGCCCCAGCCATGGGAGATTTCTGCATTTAATACCAGAGCCCTGGTGAGTTCCCTTTGCACTTTCTGCATCTGCCATGTTGTGTCCTGGGCTTCTAAAGGCTTCATGCCATTTATCAACCATGAAATGTTATTTATAATGACTTAATAACATTTTTAGGGAGTACCTCAGAGCATCCCACAGCTCCCAGCTGCAGCTCAGCTCCACAATGAATGTTTTTTGATCAAGCAGTTGGGCTGGGCAGGATGAAGGGTGTGATGTATCCTTGCATGGTCTGTGCCAGGAGAACTTTTGAAATGCTCAGATCCATGAGAGGTGAATCCATCAGTCTGTGCCATGCTCTGGGGGCATTTCCAGGCTCAGGGCTGCAGGGAAGGGGCAGAAGTTCAGTCAGAGACATTTCAGACACAAATGTATATATATATATATATATATATATATATATATACACACACACACTTGTGCATAACTGACTGCTCTCTGTGATATTTTTAGGGTTTTTTAGCCACTTTCTGGTTTGTCTTTATAAGGAACATAATTCGTTTTTGTGAGATAATTATTAGAGGGCATTAAGTTAATGCATGATGTGACACAAATGAGATATAAGCAATTTGACAACTTATTGACAATTTCTTTAATTTTTTTAAGAAGAAGGCAGAGCAATGTCTGTGATGCTGCAGGTGAGGTCTGTGATGCAGTTTTCATGCATGTGGCATGGAAAGCACTTCTCCCACCGTGCAAATCATTGATTCTGCAGGTGGGCTGGGGTTAAAGCCACCCTTGTTCTGAAGAACTTGGTGTTGTGGACAGAATGGGCGCTGAAATCCTGGTGCTGCCTGTTTGACATTCAACTTGAGGCTTCCCCTTGCAGTTTCACATAATTTCAGCAGATTTTAATTGTTCATGCAGAACTTTCCACTCCTGATATTTACTTGCTGTATTTCTGATTTGATTTTATTTACTTTAATTCCCAGCAAGGTGGAATGGAGTTTTTTTCCAAAACTGGGGGATGATAATGGGTTTATGCTCAATGTTCAGAAAGTCACATCATGGGGAACCAGCAGCAGCTCCAGCTTTTGAAACAAAGATGTCATATTTGGTGATGGGATTTAGGTGGGTGGATTTTAATGTTGCCATTTGTCCTGGTTCAGGGCAAATTTTGGTTTCTTCTCTCCCCCCTTCACTCTCTGGAACAAGTCTTAAAGGTGCAAAACTTATTATTCAGCAAAAACAGAACAGAAAACTGGGGATAAAAGGATCATATAGTCAACCCAAGACCCCATGGAAAGAAAAAACAGAAGTAGAGGAAAAGCAGGCACCTAAATTTCCCTTTAGTTAGTGGGATTTCCTCTGGGTTGTTTCTAAACCTTCTTGTGTGTTCTTGGGAGATACTTTACCAACCCCTCAGGAGCTGAGGGAATAGATTTAGTTCTGCTCAATTTCCTTCAAAACATTTTCCCTGGGTTCTGGGTAAACAGGTAAATCATATTTTTCCCAAGCAATCCTGTTTTCCCGAGGCTTTCAGGCTGTTTGAACAGTGTGTTTTGCTGCCTGTGTTGCTTCCTCATTGTTTTCTGCTCAGCCACCTAGCTGGAGTCAAATTGTAGCTCTAAAAATCAACTGTGCCTTAAAACACACCCTGGGCTTGTGGTGTGCCTGATGGAACCTCTCCTGTGATCACCTGAAGGCACTGACAGCTGCTGCTCCGCACCCTGCCAGTGCTGAAAGGGATGATGAATGTGGATCCCAAGGAGAGAAAAGCAGAATTACAGAGTCTCTTCCCTTTCTTTCACAGCTACAGCAGATATATTCAATATATTGTCAGCCAGCTGTCTTCAGTGTGCTTGATGGATGTTTTGATTTAGTGCCTTGGAAAAAAAGAAAAGGTATTAATGGAGAAAAGCAACTGTTGCAGCTAGAAAATCATTGGGGTTTGGAGTGTTTTGAATGATGCTTTTCCCTTACAATGGTAAAACTACCAGAGCAAGTGCAGAAAATTGCTGCTGTGCTCAGAAATAATCCTCACCTTATCAACAACTTGATTTCCCTGAAAGCTTTGCCAAAAAACATTTCCATTAACAGAAGCTGTAGGAAGAAAATGATGACCAGATAAATGGCAGCATTATGCTGCTTAGGAGAATGTCTCAGGCACTCCTGGTATGATTCTGAGCTCTTTCCTCCCTGCAAATCCTGAGGAAAATTTGTCCCATCTTCCTCATGAGCCTCTAAAAATGAGCTCCTAAAAAATGCAGGTGAACCAAGAGTGTCTGAGCTGGGTTGGCTCAATGTGTGTTTTTGGGGGTTTTGTTGAGCTGTGAAGTTCTTCATGGGAAAAGGAAATTGTTGGAGATTCCAGGTGAAAACAGGGAAAGTAGGAAGTGCAGAATCAGATGAATTATCCATGAATCTCTAATGCCATCCTGTTTGCCCAGCTACTCAGATTCCTAATGCACAAACTGGGCCAAACCCTACAATTATTGCCATCAATCAATTCCTGTGGTGTTACTGCCGTGTGAGTCCCAAAGGATCCTCTTGTGGAATCAGAGCAGGATTCCCAAAGTGGGAGGTGCTGCTGGCTGCCCACAGAGGCACGTCAGGATCTCAGAGTGTTGTGGGTGGTGTTCCACTTATACCTTTAAACACTTCCGTGCAGTGTTTCTGAGAAATCACTACATTTCACTCAGTTTTTTTTCTTTTCTAAGTAATCCCTTGTACCTCCGGCAACGCAGAAAATGTTGGAAGCTTAATGGCCTTGACTTATCAGGAGAAGCAAGTGTGGGGAGATGCTCCAGGAAGCTGCAAGAGCTAATCTCTGTTATTACAGAGGAGGAGGAGAATCAGAGGCAGGCAGAGAGCACAGAGCCTGCCTGCTGCGAAACTCTCCCTGGTCACGAGTCACTGGCTGCAATTTAAATTAGGAACACGCAGTGTCCCAGTGACTTTCACTGCCATTGTGCTGAGAGGCAGGGTAAAACTGAGAGAAGGGGTTTGCTACACTTTTGGGGTCAGTTTTTCTTGGGGTTTACGATTTTTTTGTGTGAAGCCTGCCAGGATTTTTCTCTCGAGATCTTGGGAATCCACCGAGCATCTCCTGAGTCCCTGAGGCAGAGAAGCTCTGTGAGCTCTGTGCATTTTTCCTGGCACAGATGTGTCGCAGACATCTTTTATGAAAATCCTTTCCTTAGGATCTTTTTCCTCCTGAGAAGCTGAGAGGCCTCAGGAACAAAATGTAAACATTGATTATCTGCTGCTGTGGAATGCAACAGGTGCATCTGTGATTGGCTCATGTTGGTTGTTTCTAATTAATGGCCAATCACAGTCAGCTGGCTTGGACAGAGAGCTGAGACACAAACCTCTGTTATCATTCTTTCCTATTCTATTCTTAGCCAGCCTTCTGATGAAATCCTTTCTCCTATTCATTTAGTATAATTTTAATATAATATATATAATAAAATAATAAATCAGCCTTCTGGAACATGGAGTCAGATCCTCATCTCTTCCCTCAACCTGAGACCCCAGTGAACACGGTCACCCAGATGGAGCCGGGAGCTCAGATTCAGGGGCTTTGATATCTGACAGTATTGCCAGTGTTGTTGTACATCTGAGTGAGTTCACCTGCCTGGGATGCAGCAGGAAAAGATGATCCCTAATGGACTGAGTGGGAATAATAGCTGTTTTCTGCTATAGAGGTAATTTATTTGCAATTAAACCCCTTTCCCCCTGCTCATTAGCAGCACAGGGTACACAAACCCAGGCTGTGAGAATCAGAGAATCCCCAAGTGGAGCCCTCGGTGCCCTGCAGTGGTTTCTGCCATTGTCAGGTGATTTTCCTGGCACTGGGATGGTTCCTGTGCCTGGACTGGAGCCCATCAGGGGCTGGGTGTGTAATTTTTCCCCCTCCTTTGCCACCTGAGAGAGTTCAGGGTTCCTCCCATGGCAGAATCCCTGGGAGCCCTTGGCTGTGGTGCCTTTGGAGGGTGCTTTGTGCTGTTCTCCCTGAGCTTTGTGCTGACTGAACACCCTCAGCAGCCCCAGGCTGGCACAGCCCTGCCTGGCACCTCCCTGCCCGTGTTTCCCAGGCAGTGCAGCTCTCCTGGCTCTGGGTGTGCCCAGGCTGTGCTCCAGGCAGGAGCTGGCATGGCTCAGACTGGCTCTGGCATGTGCTGGGCTCCAGGAGAGCCCTTCCAGGTGAGCCAGGGCTGCTTCAAGGAGGTGTTGCTCTCCTAGAACTCACGTTTGTTTGTATTAACAGGAGAAAGCTCATGATTTTCCCATTATTATGTGTTTTGAAAGGGGCAGGATGAGAGTACAAGAAGCAGGCACCTTTGCAAATTCATGTTGAAATTTTGGGGGATTTGCATCACCTCTGTTGGCAGAGGCTGTCGTTGGCAGTCTCATCTGAGCAAACTGCAGCCTGCTTTTATTTCTTTTTCTTCCCTTCCCTTTGTGCCTGGCTGCCACTGCCTCATCCCCATCACCCACCCCACCTGCTGCTGTCCTTTGCTTTGTGCTTCATGCTTGACCTATGAGCTGAAATGCTAATGGCTGTTGAAAATCTCAATTAATACAAACCCAGTTTCAGCCAGAAATGTGCTAAACTCGTTTAGGAGATGTAGCATCTCCAGGAAATGCAGGATGGCAAAAGCCTCAGACAACAGCTGAATTTTTAGCAGGCTGTGCTGTCAGGTGTGTCTGCAGAGCTCAGATCTGGGCTGGTTTGTGGGCAGCAGGGAGGGTGATGGTCACTGTGTGTTTGTAGGTCATGGCATTCCTGTGCTGCAGCGTTATCTCCTCGTGCTGGAGGAATTTCTGTGTTTTCATTGGTTAAAACAGGAATGATGTGTGGCCAAGCCTTCAGGTGGAGGGGATAAACCAGACACACGAGGGGGGATTAGGCTGCTCTCACATCTCTAAGTGTGCACATGTAAAGCCAGACCCTTATTTTATGGTGGCTTGTCCAGGAATTATGCAAAATGCACTTTATAGTGCAGTGGAGGAATACAGTCTAAAATTTCAGCATGGTACTTTTAATTCCACTCTAAATACCTTAGGAACTTGCTAATTAAATACTTGTGGGTTTCTCAGAAGGCTGCACAACATCTCCACAAGCAATTTGTGCTGCAGGATGTGGTACATCCACCTCGAGTACACTACATTAAATCCAGATTTTCCCCTGAAAGAGAGGTTGGTGCCACAGTAGAACTGGAAGAAGGATTAAAGGAGATGAATGTAAAAATATGGATTAATTCCCACTCAGGAAAAGATTGTGTCTAGTGACCTAAACTTGTGTGTCACAGGAGCTGCTGTGGTGGCTCAGTGCTCAGAGCTGCTGCCCAGTTAACCCAGTCTAAAAATGAACTGGAGAAGGAGCAGTTTTATGTGCAGTGAGGATGGGCAGGGAAGCAATTAATTAAAATAAAAAGGTACTTAAATATATGGAGGAGAGGTATTGGTATTAAAGAGCAGATCTGGTTCAGAAAGTCCCCAGACAGCTGCAGGAGGACAGAGCATTTCTGTTCTCCTCCTGGCCACTGTGGGGTCACCTGGTGTCCCATGTCCCAGCTGTTCTCCTCAGATCAATCCAGATGTTGCTGTTTACTCACCTATTGGAGAACTTCCATCAGGGCAGAACTTGGTGCAGGTTTGTGTGCTCCTGCTGGAAGGAGGGACCATGGGGTTATCTCAATTTTCTGGGAAGTGCCATGTCAGTAATGTCATCACTAAAGTTTAATGAGGTGTCCATCAGCAGCAACAGCCCATCCACAGCTCACATTTATTTATTCTTTGGGCCATGAAGGGGTTAAAGCAGGTATTGATTTCCACTCTGGGGTTTTGCAGGAGTCCTTATTGCTGTTCAGAGGCATTCTGAGGTTCCAGCAGGTCTGATGGGGCTGGCAAAGCTGAGTTCCTGTGTCTTTGCAGGTTACAAACCCCATTTCCTCATCTCTCCATCCGTGTGTGTGTAAAATCCAGGCAAAGCTCTAAGAAATGTGGTGCCTGTGCTCAGCGCTTCGGCTGCCAGATGGACAAAACCAATTAAATCAGCTCTCCCAGGTGCTGGGCCATTATGTGGGCACAGATATGACCAGGAGAAATCATTTATTGCTCCTTTGAGCCATTTCAGAGCACAGGCTGTGATCTGATGAGACTGGAGGGGATTGTGCCTCAGGATTTTGCTGGGAGCGGGGAAGGCAGTGTTTGTGGGATTGGGGAGCTGCTGCTGGCTGCCTTCTCCTGGGGTCACACCCTTGGATTCCAAGATGCTCATGCACCTCTTGATTCCCCTCAGCTCAGGGCAGATCTGCAGCACCAGAAATTGGGTTTACACAGCATCAGTGCAGCCAGGGGACAGCACCATCTGTCACCCTGCCCAGCCCCAGACAGCCAGCACCTGGCAAGCTGGCCTCCCAAATTCCTTGTTTATTCCTTAAAACTTTGGCCATGGGGAATTAATTATATCGTGCTCCTTATTGAATTGAATGTTTTGCTGCTGCGTTGTGCTACAGCCTTGTGTACATATTTCTTTGTTGATTATGTTCATTCTATTTTTAGAGTGGTTTTGGGGTTTGGAAACTGGAAGACTGATGGATTACAAAATTGGGGAGGCACAATAGTTGCAATCACAGTTGAAACACATACATTTTGTGAAATACTGTTGAAGTTGTGTAATTAGACTGCAAACTTTTCCTTTAGATGTGCTGTCCAATAATGCTTGTGAAGTCCTTGGTAAGATAAATAATGCATGGACTTTTCTCACTAAACCTCCTGAGAGTGGGATTGCATCTAAACCAAAAATATCTCTGTGCCTGTTGTGTGCTGCAGTGGCTTTGGAAATGCTTTGCCATGGAAGGAAGAGCAGCTTTCTGATTTGGGTGATTATTTTAATCACCTCCAGCATATGCATGGGCTGCTTTTTTAAGAACTGAAAACATCCCAGAATATGTGACTGGGGAAGAGTCAAGTGAAGGTTATCCTCACACTGACACTGGGATGTCAAAAAGCTTTTAGGGGAAAAGCAATGGGTGGCATTGACACCTGAACTAAAATGGGGTCCTTATGAATATTCCCTCTCTTTTCCAAACTCCTGAGTGACTCTGCACATTGGGGGGTTTTCAGGGGGAATAAAAGATCTATAGCTGCATAAAAACTGGCACTGGAGCAGCATTTCTAGCAGAAATGCAGCAGAAATCTCCACATTTCCCAGCTCATTGGTGAAGTAGGGAGATCCCTGAGGTGTGGAAGAGCTCTGAGGTGATGGATTCATTCTGTGAGCTCCCTGCCTGGCTCCCAGGGCTGCCATCCCCCTGCTGGGAGCTGCTCTGGGAACTCTTGGGAGCACATTTGGAGACATTTCCTTTCCTCACCTGCTGAATTTTCCATGCCCCAATTGCTGGAAAGCTTGGCAGTGGAGCCCCTGTGCTCTGTAGCACTGAACTCATCTTTCCTCCCTACATTAATGTTGATTTATTTCTCTTTTAATTTTAATTTTTTTTCTTTTTTTTTTTTTTTTTTTTTTTTTTGGGGTTGGGATTGAAAGTTCTTAAGTTCTTCAGACTGTATTTTGTGTATGGACTTAGATGTTTATTATTTCTTGTTTATATTACAGTTTTATAAATTGTGAGTTTTACGATATTTTATTCACAAGCTATAAAATGGTTTTGTATTTATTTCAGTAAGGTTTTTTAAGCAAAAACTATTTAATTAAGAAATGACACTTATTTTTACCTTTAATAACTAATTACTTATGTCTCGTAATGTGGGCTTTTTTGTTTAATTATAAAATACAACTTAAACTTTTGAAGAAGAAGGTAAAGAAGGACTAGTTATTGTTTTAAAACTTCTATTTTAGTTTTACATATATTATTATATTTTAAAACTTTTAGTTTTCTATTATGTGATATTACACACTTCTATTTAAATTATACATTTATAATCTTCATTTTATTATTTAATTTTGGAACTCTTCTCTATAGCTTCAGGTTAAATGTAGTGTTTTCTTGAGGGTCTGTGTTTTTCTATACAGAAAGTTTAAAATTCTCTCTCTTAAAATGAACAATTTCATGTGGAATCATTAAACAACAAAACTTTTATTTCTTCCTACCAGAAAGAAATGGTTTTTTCTCCACATTTTTTCCTGTGCTTCCATAACTGCGGCCACATGGGAGGCTGTAATTTCTAATCACAAATATTTACCAGTCCTGTAACATCCATGTCACTGAGAAATTAAACTTGCTTCTAGCTAATGAAAAGCTCAGCCAGGGGATTCACCAGTGTTCAGCTGTGGGCATCCATTACTTTCCTCAAGATTTGTGTGTACAGGACTTAAACAAGGAATATTTGAAGAGGGAACCAAAGAGCTGAGGTTGATGCCATATTTAGTAGTGCATTATAATTTCTCTTGGAAGTGGCAGACCAGTAATCTGGGAATTTTGGCTGTCATCCTGATACTATTTATGAGCAATTTTAATGCAGTAATTACATGTAGGGGAAATTCTTCACTAGGTTGATGAGATAAATGGAAATTTAATCTTTTTTTCTTGTTTGGTTGTCTGATATTTTTATGGCATCCTTCTGGAAGCAAGGGGATGTAATAAAAGAATCTGGAACTCCATTGCTCCTTGGAAATAGTGATAGTTTGAAAGATTTGCTCAGTGTAAGTTAAAGGCAGCTCATTAAACAAACAAATGAGCTGTCCTTAGAGCAATCAGTATTTACTATTAACTGAACAGCACAGTAAATAATGAATTGCAGGTAAGGAACTACAGATAAGTATTTGCAGTGAATTCAAATTACTTGACTTAAGCCTGAGGCAGAGAAAAGCAAATAGAAAGCCAGAAAGAGAAGGAGGAGAGGGGAAAGAAGAAGGGAGAGGAGGGGCTGCAAATGTAACATTTGTTGTAGAAATCCGTGTTCATTTGTGGTGATGAAGAAAGGTTTTCCTGGGCAATCTGGTGCCCCCATCCCTGGTGCAAGTGGTGCTGCAGTGAGTCCATCTGAGAGCAAAGGGGATGTGGAATTCCTGGGGAAAAGGAAAGGAGGTTGGGAGAGACCTTATCAATTTTTCCAGTACCTGCAGGGGGGTTGCAAGAAGGCTGGAGAGGGATTTTGGACAAGGACATGGAGGGACAGGACACAGGAGTGGCTTCCCAGTGCCAGAGGGCAGGGCTGGATGGGATATTAGAAATTAGGAATTATTCCCACCTGTGGCTGCCCCTGGATCCCTGGCAGTGCCCAAGGCCAGGTTGGACACTGGGGCTGGAGCACCTGGGACAGTGGGAGGTGTCCCTGCCATGGCAGCAGTCGGAGAAGATGATTTTTAAGGCTCCTCCCAGCCCAAACCCTCCTGTAATTCTGTAAAAAGCAGGACTCTGGGCCTGACCCAGATCAGAGAGCAGGGCTGATGCTGTTCCCAAGGTCAGGATTTTGCAAGTGGGTCCCTGGCTCTGTCCTACCCCAAGGACAGAGCTGTGCTTTGGCACCAGCGAGATCAAAACCTGCCCATGGCTGCCAAGTGCCTGCACAGCTCCCTCAGTCATTTCTCCAAATTACTTAGGCAGTGAAATTGTTCATTTGCTGGGAGCTGGCACACGTTGAGAAGTTTGGGTTTGGAGTTTAATCATGGTTGGAGTGAGAGATTGTTCTGCCTGGAGTTTGGGTGTGTGGCTGTGTCTGAAGGCAGGATGGATGAGCTGGCTGGGGGATATTGCTCATTAAGGAAGGGGCTTGGGGTGTGTTGGGTGCTGGAGGTGAGAGGGAAGGTTGGGGATTTAATCAGGAACTCTGCTGGGACAGCCAAAGGCGTGACAGGTGTCCTGAACACCCAAAGCTTGGCAGCCCTGTGTAAATGTCACCTTAAAAAGCTGAAGAGCTTGGCCCAGGTCTCTGCAGGGAGGATGAGCCTCACCTGGCTGAGCACCAGCAGAGCACAGAGCAGGGAGCAGGGAGTGGGGCAGGTCAGGGAGATGTGTGTGAAGTGTTGGCATTCCATGATCCCTGTCACAGCCTCTGCCACTCCCCCAGGGATAACAGACATAGGAGCACCAGGTTTATCTTGCTGGGAGGTTGTCACAAGGTAAATATCTCCTCAAAGAGCCTCTTGCTTGACTCCCATCACCCCAGGGCTGCTCCTCATGGAATCCCCTCCTAAAAATCCAACAGAGATCCAAGGCAGCTGCAGGGAGGTCCCCAGGTGGAATTACCTGCTGGGTGTGCACAAGCCCATCCCTGCTGCTCCCCCTGTGCTGCCTGCTCCCAAATGCTGCTGCTGCCAGCCCCCAGCATTAGTATTCAAGCCAGGGATAGGAGTGAGGTGCTAGACAGGCCGACTAATTACAGCAGCCTGCAGAGGCAAGGCGGGCTGTGCCACATGATGAAGGACATCCTGCTTCCTTGGAACGTTGCTGCTCTGCTGTGGCACTTCATTTAAAAAAATAAGAAAAAAATAAGGTGTGAGCTAATTGGTTTGGTTAAGGAATCGAGCTGTGCTCTAGTTTTTGGTTTTTTTCTTGGATTTAATCTGAATTTATACAATGCTTTGTGACACTCATCTAAAATGAAACTTGCTGTGACCTTAGCAAGCTGCACACCCTGTGTAATCCCAGCTCTCCTGCCTCTGGCTGCCATCCTGACCTGCCTGCTCCTGTCCCCAGAGCTGTCAGCAGATGGAGGAGAGGAGGCTCTCGCTGCCTCCAACATGCCATCTGCAGGCAGCAAGGCTGGGCAGGTTTTTATGAGCCTAAATTGCAATTCTGCATCCAGAGGGTTTTCTGTCAGAGCATCTGTTTTACTGCCATGACACAGATCCGGGGCTGAGCGTGTGCCAGGAGCAGGTGAGGAGGGGGACAGCCCCATCCTGCAGTGACAGCAGCCATCAGGTGGCTGCTGGCTGGGGCTGCTGCATGTCCTGTGTGTCCCCTGTGCTGTCACACAGCCCAGGTTTGGGCAGGCTGAGCTTTGGAAAGCTCCACTGCTCACAAATCAGAGCCAGGAGAACTGAAACTGAGGGAAGAGAGCTGCTGGTGTTGCCTGATTCTGGCTGATTTACACCCAGGATGGCCTGGGGGTGCCAGCTGAGCCTGTCCCCTGTCCCTGTCCCCTCCAGTGCCCTTCTGCAGAGCGGGGCCCTAAGCAGATTAGTCAGCTTCTTCCATCAGCAAATACTCTGGGCCTAAGATACTTAAAAGACATCTGGTTTTTAGCCTCATTTCTAAACAAATGAGGCTTATGTGATTATGGTGTCTGTCGCCTGCCCCTCGTTGGCCAATTGCAATCCCCAGCTGGGGGTTTTGGTCTCACAGATGTGAACTTCCAGCAACTTTCTGTGGGCTGGTATGAACAGAACTCGTCCTGGAGGGAGGGCCACAGCACCAGCTGTGAGAGGGAATGTGCTGGGGGAAAACATCTCAGTTTGCAGGGCAAAGCAGCCATGAGGAGAAAACCCCCATGGACTGGAGGGTGTGCCTGTGGGCTGAGCTCGGCCTCTGCCCCAGCTGTGCTAGGCCAGCCCAGCCATGCACGGTGCCACCTCCTGCTGTCCCCACATGCCAACTGCTCCTGTGATCCCGGGATTGCCTTTCTGATCCCTGGATTAAGGGGCTGGGATGTGCAAAGATACCAGAGCTGTGTGTGAGGCAGGCTCAGCTGGGCTGCCAGGGCACTGCCCTGGTGAGCTGTGCCCATAGAGCAGAGCAGGCCAGGCCATGCCAGCCCGGCCTGCCTGGTGGATCCATGGCTGCTGCACTGTGGCCTTGTCTTCAGAATTGTTCTTTCACAGTTATCCCGTCAAGTGAAGTCTGAATTCTCCTGAGACTGATGTCCCTTAGTGCTGTGAGAGGTGAACACAGCTCATGGTGGTTAATAATTCACTCAGGGACTGTGGATGGAGCTGGTGATCAGAATCCTCTGTGCACCCACTTTTGCAGAATCCCAGAGTGATTTGGGTTGGAAGGGGCCTTAAAAATCATCTTCTCTCAGCCTCTGCCATGGGCAGGGACACTTTCCACCATCCCTGGCTGCTCCAAGCCGCAGTGAACTGCCAGGGATCCAGGGGCAGCCACAGCTGCCCTGGGCACCTGTGCCAGGGCCTGCCCACCCTCCCAGGGAACAATTCCTCTCTGATTTTTCATCTAAATCAGAATTCTCTCCTTATCTTCTCTGTGAATTTCACTTAGAGCTGTACCTGTCTCCTCTTTGCAGCTACACAACATTTTTGCCCTGTCATTCAGAACCTAAAGGTGTCCAATGGAATGTGTAAAACCCACATAGAGCAGTTCTGGGACTGGGAGGGAAAAGCAAAGGTTTCATGTTCTGCTTCCTAGTAATGAACTAAATGAGATTGTGTCCTTCTTTGAGCATAAATGAAAGATAAAAGACAGATGAGATTTATGAACAAGGTCATTAGTGTACCAAATTTCTCTCATTAGATCTGTTACATTACTTTCCAACTTACATAACTCTCATTAGAAAAATTTATGAACTGGAATGATTACAAAGACACCCTATTCTAAACCATCCCTACTTTTAATTGCCAAACAGCAAAAAAAAAAAAAATTATATTTCTGTGCTACAATAGAGCTGTACTTTTGTGCATGTGTTTTTTTGTTAGAATTTAAATAGAGGTTGCTCCTGAAGCCAGGGGATGGGACGAGAGGAAAATGGACCATTTATTGCAATTTAGCTGCAAACCTGAAGCATTGCTTTAATTTTATAACTGTGTCAGACCCACCAGGCTAATATTGCTGTTTGTTCTCCCCACCAGACTCCCACTCTCACATCCCTGTGCCTGATTTGAAGTGACAGTGAGCAGAAGCATAAGGTATCTCTCATTCTGTTTGGACTCCTTGTTTACAGAAGAGTGATGGAGATGCTATTAAGCACAAAAGGCATCACCATATGCCTGTTTTTCTTTGTATTGAGTTTGGCAGCAGCTATTGAAATACCATTATCAGGTGAGTTGTAGTTATTTGCTGTGCACTTTGCTGGTTTTGTTTGGTGTTCCTTTGCAGCTATCCCTGAAGGAAAAATACTAAATCCTCCTTTCCAGTTGTGTTCCATTTGGAATTTAATCTTGCCACAATGTGGCCTTTGGGAAATTCAGCTCTGATCAAAAGCTAAGCTGTCCTGTTTGGGCCTGCTTAAATGGAGCAGTAAAGTTGTCTAATAACATTTCTCTGGTGTTTGCCGTCCAACACAACGCTTAGCTCCGAGGGTTTGGGTTTGTCCTTCACTTAAATTCCTTATTTTGGCTCTGAATCCCCCTGAAGCTTGTTTGATGTGCATAAATCCCTCCTTCCTTGCCGTGCAAGCTGCCATTCCTGCCTGGGGAAGGAGCAGGTGGATGTCTCAGGGCCAGCGTTGGTCCCCAGAGGAGGATTTCACACTCTGTGCCCTGCCCTGGGGAGCAGCTCCCGCGTCCCTCGCCGGCTGGGATGAATTCAAACTGCTTGTTTTACATGGATCATGAGCTTCCAGGACACGTGTAAAATATGGGATAAGGCTCACAGGGAGCAATCCAAGGAAAGCCAGAGGACCCCTCTTCCTGGAGTACAGCCCAGACCTCCCCAGCTTTGCATTTTTCAGTCATAAATGGACAGGAGGGTTGTAAACTGCATTTTACTTTGTTATTTTGGTTGCAGAAAACCAAAAAAACAATCCCAAAAAGCAAAACTAAACAATATTAGGATTTATTAATTATGGTGGGGAAAAATAAAGAAGTAAACCTAAGGAAGAATAAATTTAGGCTCTTTTCAGGGTCTCAGAGTAGGACATGGGCCAGTTTCAGGGCATCCTGTGGATCTGCCATGAGCTCTTAGCACTCTGGAGCCTGCCAATAGCCCTGGCTGCTAAGAGAAAGCCAACCAAGCAGGTTTATAGGATATTTTTGTAAAACTATCCAAATTTGCATTGGGAAGTAGAGGTTTTTGGGGATTCTTTTAGGAAGGAGCTGCAGTGGCTCCTTGTGTTTCAGTAAAGTCAAAATGGAGCTGTGACTGCAAGGCACAGGACAAACTCTCTGGGCATCCACTGCTTTTATGAACCTGCCCCAGGGAACCACCTAAACCTTAATTAGCTGTAATGAAGCATTTTATACTATAATAAAAAAAGTTATTTCTGATCAGTGGAGCTGGTGGGCTTGGAAGTGTTCAGCTTTGAGGCCATGTGATATGACAAGACACCGATTTTCACTCCAGCTTTGGGCTCCCTGCACTTAAAGCAGCACACAAAGAGCATTTTAATTCTCTTCCTGGCTGTTTATAACAATGGGGTGATCCTATTATCCCAGCTCCACTGCAGGGAACATTCTCCTTCTTCTGTTACACAGGCTTTTGCAACACTTTAATTCCCTCAGAAAGACCCAGAAGTTGGTGCAGCCTCGGTGTGTGACCACGCAGCTGCACCCTGGGGCAGGCATTAAACCATCCTTGCAGTCCATGGCTTTTCTGGCAGTTTTATCCAGGATGGAGGCAGCAGTTTGCTACTTCATGTGTGTGCATCTGTGTCTGGATTAAATCCAGTTTCTGACTTCACTGTGAATACATTTGCCACAGCTCCGTGCTCTGCCTTTGGCTCTGGCGTGGTCGCAGCTCCCCTGTGCCCTGGGTGGGTTTGGAGGGGAGTCAGGGTGGGCACTGTCCCTCTGCCAGGCCTTTCCTTGGCCATGGAGGCAGTGACAGTGACCAGAGGGTGATGTCCATGATTATCCCTTTCCCAAGGCAAGGCTCACTTTCTGTAGGAATAATGCAATATTACTGCATTGTCCCTCTTCACTCGAGGGCAGCCCAGTTTGGCTGCAACTCTGTTTTAACCCAATTCCTCTTTGTGCTCAGTTTCCCAGCTTCCAACAATCACAGAGCAATCCCACACCCAGGTTGCCTACCCCTTTGATGAGGACTTCACCATTAAATGTGAAGCCAGAGGAAACCCCCAGCCCACGTGAGTACTGCTTGGAGGAGCAAACAGAAGCTGGGTTTGCTTTTAACCTTTGCCAAACATTGCTGTGTCTGTCAGGAGCTGCTGCACAAAAACCTGCTCATCATCCTCAGCAGGGTTAAGGTTTGGCTTTCCATTCAGGCCATTCAGCTTTTGTTGCTCCATCACTTCCCCTCACCCTGTGAATAGGTATCAACATGGTTTTCCTTGCTGGGGGATGTTTGATTTCTCTGCCACGTGCCAAATTCGCCCCCTGGTTTTAAAAAAAAACCTTGTCTGGGTTGTGCTGCAAAAGATGGGCTGTGTCATGGTAATCAGAGGGGCCCAGCTGTTCCTCTGGCTCTTCCACAGCAACCCTAAAAATCCCAACCACATAAAACTGTGTATTCAAACAGCAATTTGCATTTTATCAGATACCTTGTTCGTACCTAACCTCAGCAGGGCCGTGGTGATGGTACAGACAGACACAGAAAGAGTTATTCAGATAAATATCCAAAGATAAGCTCTGTGCATTTTACACCAGTGTGGAAAAAAGAAAGATTTTTAATGAAAATGTGACTAACAAGAGTGTAATAATAACACAGTAAAAACTCCTCCTGAGGCTTTCACCACTGAATGGTGTTTGGGCTAAATTAATAGCTGGTTTGAATGTCATTTTTTCTCTTTAGTCCTTCCCTTCTCCTTTCTTTGCAATACAATTTTAACTTTAAAAGGCATTCTTTTATTTAGATCAAGACGATTTGGGTAGTTTTTAATTGAGCTCTGAATGGGGATTTGTAGCGTGATAATAAATTCCCTTTGTTCCACTGTTTGTCAGTGCATCAGTGGAAAGTTTCCTGGTGTATTTAAATGATGTGGTAGTGCCTGTTAGGTGAGGGGATCCCATATTCCCTCATTCCTGGAGCAGGGATCCCATATTCCCTCCATCCTGGAGGATCCCATATTCCCTCATTCCTGGAGCAAGGCAGTTTTACCAAGACCATTGAAGTGCCAAAACAGTGGTCTTGTTTTTAATTATTTCTTCTCTTAAAACCAAAAAGAAAGGCACATCTGCCACTAAAATGATGTTACTGCAATTTCCAGCTGTCTGATTTAGAATCAGTTTAGGCAAATTTCAATCCAGAATTGCAGGCACAGGAAGAGCATTTATCAAAATCACCCCCCAGCAGCATCACAACTACAAATGGATCTGTGGCAAGGAGAACCTCAATGGAATCATCTCAATTTCTTCTGGTTCAGCCCTGGTGGAGGGTGGGAAAGCTGTTGTGGATCTTTGCCATTCCAAAGCAGCAATTCCATGACAGGCACAGCCTTTGCCAGCCTGCAGGTGCTGTGGGTGTGTGTCTTTCCCAGATGTTCTGTCTGTCCCTGTCCTGGCAGAGCTCTGTGCTCATGGCACAGCCAAGAAAAGCAGAGTGGAAGGAGGGATGTGCCCAAGCACGAGGCAGAGGGGCACAGTGGGCACTCTGCCATTCAGCTCTCTCCTCTTCCATCCAGCTTTTCCTTTTATTTTGCTAAAACCCTCTTGGCCTGATATTTACCCCTCATTAATACCACAATGCTGTCCTGGGGCCTGCCCACTGTAACATTCCTTTTCTTTTTCAGCTTTAACTGGACTAAGGATGGAAAACCATTTGATTTATCATCTGACCCCAGGATAGTCACAACTAACAACTCTGGAACTTTTGTGATCCAAAACCGGGGAATCATCAACAATTTCCAAGGGAAATATCGCTGCTTTGCCTCCAACGTGCTGGGAACTGCCATGTCAGAGGAAATTGAGCTGATTGTTCCAAGTAAGCCCTTCATTTCTGGTTTAAATTTGTAATTTTTATTTTATTATTAAGATGAGAACTGTCTTTCCTCAAAGTAAATGGGAAAGAACCAGCTCACATGGCAAAACATGAGTTGTTTGTTATTCAGTGAACATTCAGAGAAAAAAATGGTATTTTCTTCTTGGAATAATTTAATTAAATTCCTGGTTTTGAGGACAGAAACTAAATCTGGATGTAGGATTTCAGACCACTGAACTATCAACTCCCACAGGTTATTACTGCAAAATAGCAATGGATGCAAATGTTTGAAAACTCCAGGGGAAGTGATTTGATCAGCTGTGAGTTCATTAATCTGATGTCAGCAGCATTCAAGGTCTGGGATAAATACTGATGGGGAGAAAAGTAAAGCCCTGGAACTGAAATAGAAAACAAGCTTAAAAATAAAGCAGGGAAAATTACTGATCCTAGAAGTTTGTGCTTTATTAGCACTGAGGAAGGGCAGAGAGGGAAATGAGGGATTAAGGACCAGGTTTGTAGAAGTAGCATGAAATTTGTGGATAGAATCAAAGAATTATTAAGGTTGGCAAAAAGCTCTTAAAATCAGAGTCCAACACTTAGCCCAGCCAGGTTCAGCATTCAGCCATGTCCCAAAGCTGAAACAACTGGTTTGTACCAATCCATTTAATCACCTGTAGCTTGGAATATAAGCACACACTTTGGTTCTAAATTCAGGATTGAAACATAGGAAATGAGAAGAGAAAAATCAGAAGCAGAATCTTCCCAGAGAGAGGAGAAAGGACAAGAAACTCCCCCAGCTCCATGTTGGAGCAGGGTGGGAACCTGAAACAGGTTTTATGATGCAGTTCAGTGGCAGAGATGGAGAAAAGCAACAGTGCAGTGGATTTTTTCAGAGATCCTGCATTTCCAAGCTCCCTCAGTATTTTGTTGTGAAATATCTGACAGCTCCATGCTCAGGTGGAATCCATGTGGCAGGGGATGCATCCACAGCCTTCCCAGCCACACCGTGACAGGAGGTGGCTGCTTTTGTACAGAAAACACTTCTGGCAGATGAAATGGGCTATGAGAAACATGAATAAACATTTTTGTCCTGTCTTCAGCATAGGAAATAATCCTGAGGAGCATTCCAGGCACAGCCAGGGCTGGGAGAGTCCTGGTGCTGTGGGTACATTAAAAACAAGACATTGCAAGGGCTGGGAGGGTTCCTGGGAGGGAGGAAGCAGCTGAGGCTGCCATGTAAATGTATTTTATGAGTGCTCCTCATGAAAGACACATTTATTTTCCTCACATCCAGCTTTATGGATTTATTTTTCCTTGGGAAATCTATTTTTTGTTGCAATGTGCCACGCAGCAATCCCTGATGCCAGAGCTTGGTGTTGGGTGAGGAATTTGCAGCATTCCAGGTGCTGCTCTGTGGGTTAGTCTCTCTACCTTGCAGCTGTTTTAGGGAAGAGCTTTCCAGAGCAGAGGAGAGTTGCAGAAAGCTTTAGGACACTGAGCTGAGGTTTATTGAACTGCTGACAGGGTAGGATGGGCAGCTGATGGCAGCTGGAGTTTCAGGCAGGGACAGGAGAGTGATGCAGTCAAACTTCAGACACAGTTTTTGACTTTGGAATCCATTTATGTCTGTTGACTTTGGGCAGTGGGGTTAATGCAACATCTCTAAAGCAAAATGTCTCAAACTCATTACATTTGAGGGGACTTAAAGTCCTCAGTGTTGTTTGTACCTCCAGCAGCAGCATATTCTGATATTCAATTGCTACTGAACTAAAAAAGATGGAAAGCAAGGAGTTGATGTCTGTATTTGGGATTATTGAATCTGTATTCAGAGAGGAGATTTTTGCTTTTAATGAAGAACAGTCTGGAGTAGCTTAAGTAGATATTAAATATATTGGGAGTGGATGGCAACAAATTTATGGAGAGGTTACAAACATGGTTGTTATCAAAAGCAAGAGGAATTTTAGTGTTAATATATGCAAATTCCTAAACCCAGCAAAAAAAATACATGGTACAGATAATGTATTAGAGGGATTTACCCAACTCACACATCTTTTGAAGCACATTTGCTGTTATTAGAACTCTTCTGCCATCAGTTCTTTCATTTACTGGTGCAGTGTAAAAGCTGCAAATTAAATGAGGATTCAGAGAGGAGTAGAAGGCACCTTTGATTTTCTAAAGTGCTCTACAACTGTGCCCCAGTGGAAGAGCTGCTGGTGCACAGATCCTCTGTAAATCAGAACCTGCCAGGGAGGGGCTGGGGATAAATCACCTCTATTCACCCCCAGGTTTTGGAGCGCACACTGGTACCTGTGAGATCACTCCCTGCATTCATGATGATGATGCAGAGGTGGCAGAGCTGTGCCAGCTGCATTCAGGGCAGATGTAAAGCTCCTTGGCAAAGTCACCGTGCCAGGGAAGGGAAAAAACCCCAGTGAGGCAGAGCAGGGCAGTTTCTTTCATAAATTACATTTCCACTGCAGAAGCAGAATACTGGGTCTGTGAGGCCGCTGCTGAAAAGGAGAACAAAAGAGTGTTTACTCACAGTAGTCATTCCAGGGAAGCAATAGAAATGTCAGCAGAAATGATCATTAAATCTCACCTACATAATGAAAACACCCCACCTCCCCTATGTAGGATGACATTAAGGAGAGGGGGAAGAATGGGCTCGGAGGATCTCGATGTGTTTGCAGCACTAACAAAGGCCAGATTGTTACAAGATACATTCAGCATGAAAATGAATTTAAATGGTGAGAACACAGACTTCAGCTCCCCTCCTCCAGCATTTCGGGAATCTGCTGCTTGAATTAGTGAGCAGGCCCAATGCCAGAGGAAGGAGAAGAAGTACACTTTAAACTTCTTTAATTAACTGTGCTGTGAAAGACTCTTCACGGCAGACTGAGTTAAGATTTATGCTTGGTATTTCTAAAGCTGCTGCTCCAAAAGACCAGAGACCTGAGGATGGAAAAATTGGCTGAATGTAAAATTATCCTGTTGCAAGCTGTGCTCTGATGTGATGTTAGAGCAAGAACTCCCAAAGAAACCAGACCTGAATTAATATTCAAACACTCAGGTGTGAATATCCTGAAATCAGTACAAGATGCTGAGCTGATATTGAAGGAGGAGGTTTTGTGAAGGCTTTGGTGTAGCTTTAATGGAAGAGAAAACAAAAGAGAGCAATTCACTGAGACTTTGCAGGTGATGGAGATGAAATTTAACCCTCTTTCCTCCTAAGCCAGTGACCTTCCCCTATGGCCACCTAAATCACGGAGCTTGCTCTGATTCTTGCCTGTGGCCATCATTTGGGAGAGGATAGCAAAGATTTACACAGAAAAAAGCTGTCACTGATTCCATTCCACATCTTCAGGAGTGAGTGGACTCCCAGCCAGGCTCTCCCTGACAGCCAGGCTTTGCTAACTTTTTCAATTTAGGGCAGCAATTAAAAAATCCATAAACAAGCAGGGTCGTATCTCATAACCAGTTCAAAGGCTGCAATGGAAATTACAGATGTAACCACTGCTCCTGCTCCATGGATCAGAATATCAATTGAGGCACAGAGATGAGCGCTGGAAACCTCCCAAGCTTCACTCAGAGCAGCTCAACGTCAGGGACTGCAAGTCATGGTTCAGATTCCTTAAAATGTTGGGTTATTTGCTGAACAGGATACAGATCTGTATGAAAAATCATAATTAGATACTAATTTAAGTGTCTATGGAGCTGGAAGTTTTTAGGTTGTAGAAAATTCTTGACTATTTCTGCTTTGCCTCACTTTTACATCCTTTAAGGGCTTATTTGCAAGGAAAACTATGAGACTATCCATGATGGATCAGGCTAAACTCTCCTTTATCCCAGGATATATTTAGTAGAATCCACAGGGAATGTTATAAAAGCAGACCTGAGTTACAGTGATGCTTTTCTGAACCAGACCTGGGTTACAGTGATGCTTTTCTACAGTTATTTTTTCAATGTATTTGCTAATTGCTGATTTATTATCCTCAATTCACTCCCATTTTACACCTGATATTGGTAGAAACAAGACACAGAGATCTCAAGGACAATTTACCTGGAGAAATTCTTTTCCTTTGTTCCATTTCTCAACACTTGACCCCAAAACATGAAAAATACCTGATGAAATGGATTCCATTCTCACATAAACTGGAATAAATTGCCATAATTGATACAGTTTTAGTGTGAAGTCACTGTAATCAGCAGTAGGGCAAAAATTGAGCTGTAGGACAAAAACTGAACAGTAGGACAAGGTGTCCTAAATGGATCCCTGAGTAAATCTGGAGCTATGTTGGGGACTGGAGTTCCCAGCTCTGCTTGCTGTATTTCTGAATCTCTATTTCTGCTAAACTCAAATTAAGCCTTTCTATTGCACTGTATTGGTTTCCCTCCTATTTGCTTTAGGCTGAGAAACTCCATTTTCTGAAGGGATAAGGGGGAGAAGCTCAGGAATCTTTCTGGATTTTTTCCCAGCCCCCCAGATGTGGTGCTCCAGCCTGGTCTCAAGCACAGCTCAGTCATTGAACTTTGAGTCACCCCAGGGATTAAACAGATCCTGGCTCCTTGCACAAATGGCTCTGGCCACTGATAATCTTCTGTTTGCATGGTTCACACACTGTCAGAGCACTTCAGTTCTGGTTTTTGAGTGCAGCCTTGTCAGGGAAAAACCCTTGGTCAGCAAAGCCTTTCCCAGGGGTATTTGAAGAGGTGTCATGGTGGGATTTTGGGAGATTCTCCATAGGTGGAGCTGGGAGTGCAGATTTCCACCCTCCCCATGGCTGTCCCACTCACACCCCATGATTTGTGCGTGGTGAGAGCCCTGCTGGGGCTTCCTCAGAGTCACCAAATCCCTCTGCTCTCCCTCTGTCCCCTCCCATCACATCCCTGTGTGGGGATTCCATGGAATATTGATGGAGCAGTGTCACTGCTGTCACTGCAGAGACATCAGCTGGAATTCTGTGCTGCCCTGAGAACTCTGTTCAATATCAAACACTTCCATGGCACAATTTATTTTGTGTTTATTTTATTATGCTGTAGAGTTGAACTCAGCTGTGATACTTTCTGTGATCAGCCACAAATCAGTGGTGATTGATTCTAGAATATCCTCTAATTAGAACATAGCAGCCCTGCGAAAATATCCAAAATATTGCCTACATAGACATTCTGAAGATTGATGTGCAAAAGGCAAAGTCTAATGTGACAGAAGCTTTTTATTTTTAATAAATGGAATTCAGAAGCAGGTATTTTTTCTAGTCTTTGAGACCAGTGGGACCCCAGCAAAAAAATTATGCTTGTCAGAGAGTTTGGCTCAGGAATTTATCATGAGTTTTCATTTCTTGCAAAGCTTCAAGGATTAAACAAGTCAAATTCATCCATTATGAGGATGAAAATCAAAGTTTTTCAGTGCTTTTCATGGTGAACTGAGCAAAAAAAAAAAAAAAAAGGGCATGGAAGGACCTGTGGTGCAAATACTTGTTGGAGGTGGAGGACATTTGGGGTCAAATTGCTGCTTCCCCCAGTGAAGTCCAGCTGCCAACATCTGGGCCCCATGTTGGAGATGAATGTCTGTGCTGCCAGCTAGTGACACCAGGGCTGTGGCTTGTCACTGTCTCCTGGTGGGACTGAGGGAATTTCTGTATAATTCTGTAATTACTGGCCACAGAAATTCACTGAGGAGCCCCGTGGTTATGGCACCCAGCTGGGACATCAGAAACCCAGATTCTGTTCTGCTAAATGAGGCAAAAAATGGGTTTGAACAAGGGGTTCCAATGTCCTAAATAAGTGGTGCCATATTAGTCCATTTGCTGATCCATTGGTTTGGTCAGAAATCCCTTTATCCTTCCCTGACCCAGCTTATTGAAAGTTGTGTTGGGAGTGACGTGCTTTGGGGAATAAATAAGCTTTAGATCAAGAAATTGGCTTTTTCCTGCTGGAAAATATTCCACCTCTGCCGTCAGCAGATGCATTTCCCAGGGCTTGAAGTGTGCAGGCTGCTGAAGGTACTGGATATGAATATGCAGCTCCTTTTGTATACCTGAAATTTCACCTACAGAGTGGGTGAGTGATGCTCATCAGCTGCATTTTGCCTCTCCTAAGAATTCCTAACCTATTAATAACCCTGCTGGAGATAAAATCTCTGCAGAGTCTGCATTCAGCACTGGAGTGATTGCTTCTTTTCATGTTTACCAATCCTGAGAGGTGTGAAGTGTCCTCAGAGTCCCATCCCTGCATTTCTGCCCTCTCCTTTCCTTTGCCCCCTGCCCTGGGATGTTGCGGGTTCCCTGCTGGACAGTTGAGGTCTCAAGCTCTGGAGCTGCTCTCAGAGCTCCCTGTTGTGACAGGGAGGTGATGTTGGCTGTGCCAGCTTGACTCTGCACACTCAGGACCTTCTCCATCTTTTGCTGCTTCATTTAATTTAATTAAGCTGCTCATTTTACTGCTTGATGCTGGTCTGAAGTGAAACTTTGGCCAGTTGGAACTTGCCTGAAATGAAAGCAGGAGGCGACGTCAGCCCTGAAACTGCCTCAGCTCAGTTCCTTCAAGGGTGGTTCCATCTTGCAGGCTGCTTTTCCTGGGATCACCTCCAAGCTGAGCCTCCTTTGGTCTGGGGTGGGCTCCAACCCAGCTTTGCTCCTCATTTTCCCACATCAGCTCCAGTGGCGTTTTGGGCATCCAAATTTGCCCAGGTGTGCCAGGCTTGGAACAAAGTGCTGGCATCAGGTGCTGTGGGTGGTGAAACATTGATGCATGAACAATTTATCCTGTGTTTGAGCCCAGCTGGAGCAGCCCTGGTACAGCCCTGTGAGCTTTGTGCCAAGCCTATCCCTGCAGCCCTGCAGGAATCCAGGCTGAGCTTCCAGGCCTGAGGAGGCAACAGAGGCTTCAGAGCAGCCTTCCTCTGATCCTGGAGATGGAGGAGAGCTGTGACAGGAGCCTGATGCTTGTCCTCACCTGCAGGGACTTGCAGTGGGTCCTTGGGAGCTATGGTTGATCCAAGGATTCCCAGAATGTTCCAACTCCCAGGCTGGTTCCTGATCTCCTGCTGATGCCCTGTGCAGGCTGCCCTGGAGCAGAGGCTGGGCAGAGTCACAGAATAAAGCAGGGATTTATTCAAAGCATCTCCTCCATGGATGCACCTTGGGCAGCACCAGAGCCCAGCCAGGGCTGCACCCAAGATGAACCAAAATGGCCCCAAAATGCACGGCCGGGCACGGGCTCTGTCCCTGGGATCAGCTCTGCTCCATTTGCACCTTGCAGTTCATTGTCCCATCCCAGCTTTAGCCCAGGCAGTCCCACCCTGCTTGTTTTTCTCTCTCCAGCCCACGGGGTTTGTGCTCCTGGGCTGAGATTGGGATCATTTGTCCTTGGTGCCCAGCTGGAGCAGGAATTGTTTTGTCTCCCTGCTCTGTGCACAGAGCTCACCATGCCCTGATGTGAATCCCAGACCCACACACTAAAGCAGCACAGAATGTGAAAAATACAAAATCTAAACCTGAGGCATCACTGGGACCAGCTGGGGCCCCACCAGTGCACAGCCCTGGGTGCCAGGCTTGTCCTTAGGGACCCTCTGGCCTTGACTGGTCCCTTCCAGACAGCACAAAGGAGCTAAAGAAAGTGTTTGAAAAGAATTGTGTTAAAGTAAAGCCAAAGCAAAGCACAGGACATCACAAACAAGTGTTAAACATCTCCATTCAGGGCCTGGCTTTGGATAGGATGCTCCAAGAACTTTGTGAATGAAGGGAATCTTATTGTGAGTGTTCCAGAGTGCAGGGATTTCCTACTCTGAGTAAAACCCATCATTACTCTGTGTAAATTAAAATCAGTATTAAAGGCAGAGAATGCAAAGGATGATGTAAAGGTAAATATTTTATTAAAAATGTATGAAATGGAGAGCAAAAGGCAAAATTTCAAAAGTTACCAGTAATAGGGGAACTTCTTTGCTTTTTTTTGTGCAGGTGTACCAAAATTCCCCAAAGAGAAAATCGAGCCTCTGGATGTGGAGCATGGAGATTCTGTGATCCTGCACTGCAACCCCCCAAAAGGCATCCCCCCTTTGCATATCTACTGGATGAATATTGGTGAGTAAATTCTTTTTGCACAATTCATACAAGGGGGCTCAAAGCATTTGTCTTCCAGAGCAGCTTCATTGCAGATTTGTCATGGATAGGAATTGTAATTGTGCAAGTTCTTGGGAGAAATATCTGGATATTGAAGAATAAAATTAAAATATGGAGGGTGGAGATCTGGTTTGGCATGACCTAAAGTTAAATTGTTGAGTGCATTGACACAGCATCTCATTAAAGATGAGATATCAAATAATTTATATATTGCTGAATCTATCAGTGATGAGGAGTCCTGCATTTAGAGGAGAGAGGATATGACGTGTCAATATGTTATTTCTATCATTATTGTTTTCCTCTTTCCCTACATTGATGATTGATTTATGATACTAAGGGAAAAATAATCCACCAGGTTTATATGATTAGCTCCTGGTGGGTTGCTGTCCTATTATTCTGCAGCATTTCTGTTCTGCAGGAATTTCTGGCTTTTGGAAAGCAAAATAACTCTGTTTTTCAGTTATCAATTTTTCCTTATCAGTTATATTATTATATATTATTTATATCAGTTATATTATTATATATTATATCAGTTTATATATTTATATTTTATATATTTATCAGTTTATATTTTATATATATATTTATATTTTATATATTTATCAGTTTATATCAGTTATATTATTATATATTATTTATATAATAATGTATATAATAATATACATTATTATATAAAAATATTTTTAATCACTTTCTTACTGAATATTGGTAAATAACCCATTGCCTCTGCTGGATTTTCTGCCTCTTTTACTTCAGAGTTTCATTCTCTGTATCTGGAAGGCAGCACACGAGGGGAGCATTGGGTGAAACAGCCCTGTGTTTGTCCCTCCTTATCGTTTACTGCTAGAAATGATGGGATGAGACTATTTTCAGGCTAAGAACGATTTATTGCTCAGATAAACATCAGTCTCAGAGGCTGAGAGGTTTTAGAGGAGCAAGAACTCGGCCATAGCTCAGGGAAGTCACAGGTTCTTTGCTACAAGGCAATACAGAATTTCTAACCCAATGGACAGTTGCCACAGGGTTTATTTTGCTTTTCTGACCTATCCCATTTACTTAATTTTGCTGCACTGTGGATACTTTTATCCAATGGGCAATTATCACATGTACACATATGCTTCTATCATAACTTGTAAACTCTTAGTTTATTCCATACAACCATGCCCCTACATTATAAACCCTTCACCATCTTATCAGTACAGTTTCTCATTTACTTAAGCCATATTCTCATCTACAGCTATAGAAATATAGGTTTATGATTTTTCTGCTTAATATCTGTGTATTATATTTTTACAATAATCCAAGCATCTCTCAAGCCTGCAGATCAAACCCTTCAGTGTCTGTATTTCCAATTCCCACACTATTACAGTGACCTTAGACGGTCACTGTGGTGAGAGAAGGACGAGAATCTTGTTCCTTGATCAGAAGGCTTGATTCATTGATATAAGATATATAATACATTATAACTATACTAAAAAGAATAAGAAGAGAAGTTGCAGAGAGCAGCTATGCTAAGAATAGAATAGAAAGAATGAATAACAAAGTTCTGTGTTCAAGGAATCTCCCCTGCGCTGCTCCTTTGATTGGCCCTTAGTTGGAAACATGCAAAATGAGCCAATCACAGGATCACCTGCCACATCTCACAACAGCCGATAACAATTTGTTTACATTCTTCTTCTGGGGCCCTTTGCTTCCCAGAAGAAGGACAAATCCCAAAGAAAGGATTTCTATGAAGAAATGTCTGCGACACCACACCACCTCACTATTACTTTCCCTTGCCAGATTTGCAGCACATCCCACAGGACGAGAGGGTCTCCATGAGCCTGAAGGGAGATCTCTACTTTGCCAACGTGGAGGAGAGTGACAGCAGGAGTGACTATTGCTGCTTTGCAGCCTTCCCCAGGCTCAGGACCATCGTGCAGAAGATGCCCATGACGCTCAAGGTTTCCCGCTGTGAGTGTGGGGCTGGGCTCTCTGTTTGCTGCTGCTTTCTGAGCTCCCCAGGCAGCACTGCATGCAGATGGGTGGCTCTCTCAACACAGGGCACCTTGCTGCGTTTATTTCCTGCATTATTAACCTCGTTCTTGGGGCTAAATTTCATTGAGAAAAGCTTCTTGCTCCAGTCTGTGCTCTAGGTGGCCATCCCAAGGCATCAGTTTCTCCTGTCCCATCTGGGTCACCTTGGGATGGCTGCATCAGAACAGAGTTTAGACAAAATTAAGAGAGTAAAATGGGTATTTATTGAAGGTCTTTGATAGACCTTCAATAGGCTCCCTTGGGCAATAAGGAGCCTCCCAGAGGCTACACTCAAGATGGACAATGGCCATGAGTTTTTCAGACAATTATAGGTTTGGTCCATTCACATATTAGAGGTTAATTTTCCAATTACAGCTTCAGTAATGAACTCATTTACACCAAGTTTGACCCCCAAATTCATTGCTGTTTACATTTCTCAGGGCCTGAGGCAGCGAGGTATTCTTGTTTCCCAGGCCTGGAGAGGAATTGTTGTGTCTGCCCAAAATGTGAAGACAGTAGCTGACACTCTATATTGATTTCAGTTATACACCAAAGCAGTATAGGATTTGAAACATTTAAAAGCTAAAATCCTAAGGCATCACAGTCAGACCCCAAAAGTGCCCTGTCCTTCCTCCTGCTGCCCCACAGTGAAAGCCAAGGGTGCATTAGGGAAATCTGCTGCTCTTGAGTCCAGCAGCTCCCCCAGGAATGGGGCTTCACTGGGATTTGAGGACTTTGTGGCTGCCTCTTCCCTGGGCAAAGCCTGGTTTGCTCCAGCCTCAGCAGTGAGGTTGCAAAGTTGATGTTTTCCAGGTTTTTTAGGCAGCTTGGAGCATCAGAAACACAAGAGGTGTTTCCAGTTCCCTGATGAAATGATGTGTAGGGAATTTAAGATTTCACTTGTTCGTTGTGGATCTTTCAGACTTACACAGCCCAGAAAGCCAAGGAGAATTTTATCTTCATGAATGAAACCCTCATGTTTAATATATGATTTTTTGAGAGTTTTCTTGTTGGGATAAAAATAAAAAAGATTAATAGTGGCTTTGTGTGTTTAATGCTTGCTTAGACTGCATCTTGGGGTAATAATTGTGAGAAAAACATCCAAATTAAATGTTGCTCTCCGTGGCTTTTCAGATGGGTTCAGTCCCCCACACATGCACGCAGAGATTAGAGAAAAACAAGATGGGTTTTGGCTGCTGGTAGCCCTGGAAGTGGCCCAAAAAGCCACTTCAGTGTGTCCATCTTGTCATCAAAGCCACAGGACCTGGGCCAGGAAAAGATGAGAGGCACGAACTGAAAGGGTTCTGTAAACTCAGCTGGACATTGCCCACTCCTCCCTGTGCCAAGGGCCTGGTGAGGGGCTGCGTGAAAAATAAATAGGACAAAAATAAGCAATAAGAAACAGGAGAATGAATAATATTTTATAACATTTCTCTTTCTGGATACTTAATGATTTTTATTACTGTACATAGCAAGGATGAAATTCTGATTATATCACCCATAAAGTACGGGTGTATTTTTCAGAATAACACAAATCTTTAAAGCATTTTCATTGTATTTTCAAAACTCAGTTGCTCATCTGTTGCTTTCTTTTATATTTTTCATTCTTTCTTTCTTTTGGGGCAGAAATTGGGGGGCGGGGGGGGCATGGTTTTGTTTTGGTTGATTTATGATTTCTTTTGATTCTGTCTCAACCCTGCATGTTTGTTTGGTTGTCATTTTTATTTATTTCAGTAAAGCATGCTAATGACTCAGGCTCACCTAACGCTGCTGTTACTAAGGGTGAGTTGAATCCATCTGTTTTTAGCCTTTGAACTGAGACTCCACCAGCTGAGGTGAAATGGGAGCTGCTCAAAACACACATCACAAAAGCCTCTTGATTGTGATGGGCTGGATTTAAGCAGTCCAGGGAGCACAATTGGCTCGTCTTGTAGTTTCTGAGAGCAATCTGCAGGGCTTCTAATGAAAAAGGCAGTTTCTTTACTTGAGAAAGGAGCTTTGTGAGGGGGTGGAAGTGAGGACATTGATGTTCAGGGTTTCCCATGTTATCAATTCAGAGCAGGAGCCAGAGCTGGATGCTCCAAATCTTTTTTCTGGCTGTTAAAAGAGCTGTGGGATGAGACAGCCAAGGTTTGACACCATGAATTCACATCCCAGGGGTCACCCTGGGGCTGCATTGCTCCAGGATGAGGTCAGGGTGTGGATTTATGGAGTCTGGGTGCCCTGTGGTGGCTGTCCCCATCACCTCGATGTAGATAGGAGCTGGCTCTGGCTCTGTGGTGCTCTGTGTGCCACCAGCACAGGTGACACTGCAGCAAAGCCCTTCTCATCCTGTGCATTCCCACTCCCACTGCTCTGCCTGCCCCTCTCTGTGGAGCAGATCCTGGAAATACCCTGCAGGCAGCAGGTGCCCATTCCTGCCATTCTCCACTGGCTTCCTTTTGTTTCAAATACATGAAATTTAGCCTCTGGAGCTCTTCACTCTCCACTTCTTTGGTTAAATACCTTTTAAGAGTATTTTTTTTAATGCCCAATTATAACCTCCTCTGGGAGATTTTTTTTTTTTGCCAGACAAGCAGTGAGGTTTCTGAGAAGGAGGTTATCCTGGAGTGTTTTGGGATGGAGCAATTCTCCTTCTGCTTCCTTTTGTTTCAAATACATGAAATTTAGACTCTGTAGCTCTTCACTCTCCACTTCTTTGGTTAAATACCTTTTAAGAGTATTTTTTTCTTTTTAATGCCCAATTTCAACCTCCTATAGATTTTTTGCCAGACAAGCAGTGAGGTTTCTAAAGAGGAGGCTATCCTGCAGTGTTTTGGGATGGAGCAATTCTCCTCCTGCTTCCTTTTGTTTCAAATACATGAAATTTAGACTGTGTAGCTCTTGACTCTTCACTTCTTTGGTACAATATCTTTTAAGAGTCCTTTTTTTTTTGTTTATGCCCAATTTTAACCTCCTCTAGGAGATTTTTTTTTTTTTTTGCCAAGCAGTGAGGTTTCTGAAAAGGAGGTTATCCTGCAGTGTTTTGGGATGGATAACTCAGAGCAATTCTCCTCCTCCTTCCTTTTGTTTCAAATACATGAAATTTAGACTCTGTAGCTCTTCTCTCTCCACTTCTTTGGTTAAATACCTTTTAAGAGTATTTTTTTAATGCCCAATTATAACCTCCTCTGGGAGATTTTTTTTTTTTTTGCCAGACAAGCAGTGAGGTTTCTGAAAAGGAGGTTATCCTGGAGTGTTTTGGGATGGAGCAATTCTCCTCCTGCTTCCTTTTGTTTCAAATACATGAAATTTAGACTCTGTAGCTCTTCACTCTCCACTTCTTTGGTTAAATACCTTTTAAGAGTATTTTTTTTCTTTTTAATGCCCAATTTCAACCTCCTGTAGATTTTTTGCCAGACAAGCAGTGAGGTTTCTGAAAAGGAGGTTATCTTGGAGTGTTTTGGGATGGAGTAATTCTCCTCCTGCTTCCTTTTCTTTCAAATACATGAAATTTAGACTCTGTAGCTCTCGACTCTTCACTTCTTTGGTACAATATCTTTTAAGAGTCCTTTTTTTTTGTTTATGCCCAATTTTAACCTCCTCTAGGAGAATTTTTTTTTTTGCCAAGCACTGAGGTTTCTGAAAAGGAGGTTATCCTGGAGTGTTTGGGATGGATAAGTCAGAGCTCTCCTCACTGCCCTGACTTTGCTGTGGAGCTGAGCCCTGGGGCAGCACAGGCAGCCTTTGTGCACTGTGGCTGCCCACCAGGAGCAGTTTTTCCCTCCAAGGGATGGCTGAACTCGTGCTGGGAAGGAGCCTGGCTGCCTTTGGCAGCAGGAGGTGGAGGGCAGATGGGAAATGTGTGAGAGTGTCCAGAGGCACCAACCAACGTGTTCTGCTGCACTCAGGGCTCTTGTGACACAGATCTGCACAGATACAAAGCAAGGGGAAATTAAAATTAAAAATGAGAAAATGGTTCAGGGAGATCTATGTGGTCTTTTACCAAACCATCCATAACTGGCTATTTTTTTAAAGAACTAGCACCATTTGGGGACTGATTCATTAGTGTGCTAATTGTTATGATAGTGATAACTGGGCAGCCACTGAACCCTGCATTTTTCATCCTAAAACCCTTGTTTGGCAGGCTGGAACAAATGGGCTGTTGGAATCAAGTGCAGCTCAATCTTGTTTTATTATTTTTACAGTCTCCCTTACAAATTATATCTCCATTACTGTAGATTTAATAATTGGAGCAGGAGGGACAATTCTGTGGGATGCTCAGGTCAGGAAAGGTGAGGTTTCACCTGAGGTTTAAAAGATGATGGAGCCAGTGCAGAAGAAAGGTGCTAAGAAAGGAGATGTGAACCTAAAGATCAGGAATTGAGAGGATCAGAAGGGTGATAGGAAGGGCCAGTGCTTGGAAAATTGGATATAAAACTGTAGGAAAAGGGTTTTCCCATCCCTGCCGCCTGTTGATATCACTGCACCTCCCTTCTGACTGTTATCAGGGCTCTGGATTAGTCTCAGAGTAGATAAATAAAAAACCCCCACACAAATGGCTGTCAAAAACCTGCCAGCAGTGATATTTGTGGCATTATTGAAGAATATCTGAGATTTCCCACCTAACTTCTGTTTTATTTTATCTTTCAGCAAATTTTATCAAGGAAAGGAAGCCCAAGCTGCTGATCCCTCCTGAATCTGCTGGCAGTAGCTCATCAGTCACTGTCATCAAGGGAGGTGTCCTGCTCCTCGAGTGCATTGCTGAAGGGCTGTGAGTAATGAAAATGATGCACAAACTTAATCACCTTTGGAGGGAGAAATGAGCAAAGAAAAAGGGATATTACAAATTATGCAACAGTTGTAAATGCAACTGCAGTGCAGAGCTTTCTGTACCTGTAAAGCAGCACAGAGTGCAGGCAACAGTATTGAGTTTGTTATTCCTGTAGCTTGTAAACAAGTCATTAGAACCATGGTGTGGTAAGTATGGATTTATTTTTAATTTTTCTATCTTAAAAACTGAATTTTTTTCACTAGTGCTGCTTTTGAGATGTCAAGAAACTAAATGATGTCAGCATCAGCTTCAGTGCTTTTGTTCACAACCTGTAATTTTTTTTTTCTGGTTTTGCCAATTCAGTTTTGCTTCAATGCTCAAAATTTAAGATTTTCCAGGTGTAAGATCTCAGTTTTCTAAGAACAAAGTTCTTGAATGAATACAGTGAACAAGTATCAGATGTATTAGTGTGATCCTGACCAATCCAGCAGCAAAGGGCAGATCTCAAACCTTGGGCACTGCCAGGGATCCAGGGGCAGCCCCAGCTTCTCTGGGCACCTGTGCCAGGGCCTGCCCACAATTTTTTCCTAAAAACCCCTCTAAATCCCCTCTAAACCTTGTCTCAATTTGAAGCCATTCCCCCTTGTCCTGTCCAAGCTTTTTAAAATAATCTCTCTCCACCTTGCTGAGTCCCTTCAGCAAGGGAATATAGGGAAGGGTTAAACTAGCTGCTTTATGATGGGATATCATAAAGGACAATTTTTGTGGGAAATGAATTTGTAGAGAAGTCTTAAAGCTTGACGAAAAGTTCATATAGTATGTATTTGTATACAAATTTTGAGATAAGAAATACTGATTTAAAAATATTATAGAATAAGATAGATATTGCTGAGAGAGAAATGGAGCTAGAAGTAAATTTTAAAGGGTTATTTTGTAAATAAGATGAAGTATTTTAGAGAAATAGAACTATGAAAGATGCATTGTAGTAGGACCTACAAAGGGTAATTTTAGATGATTGACTTTAAAACATTTATAACATAATGTGCTAAAAACCAATAAGCTAAGAAAAACTTATAATGTATCACTTAATCCAGCAAATTCCTTGTAAATAACACAGGCCAAAATGAGGGTAAATAAGGAAAGGGATTTGGAAATAAATGATGAGTTCCCTCCTGACAAGGAGCTGTGATTCCCTTCTCAGGGCTGCTGCTGCTGCTCCAGCTCACTCAGCCATGATCCCTGCTTTGCTCTTCCCATGTCCCAGTTTGTGCCCTGTGCCTGTCACTGCAGAATTTGAGCTGCCAGCCCAAAAGCAGAGAATCTGTGCACCCCCTGAATCCCCAGTGAGAGCAGAGTCCCTCTGGTTTGGCTGGGACAGGGCTTTGTGTGGAGCAGAGCTTTAAATCACCATCCCCTGGTGCTGGACGTGGAGCTGCCGGCTCTGCTTCACACCCAGATAATTCCCATTAAAGGCTCTGAGATTCTCTTCCCTCCATAAAATTCCAAAGTCAGGATATTTATCTGCCTGCACATGTTTGGGGCATTTTGTTTTTTCCATATGGGCTTGAAAGGGCATTGCTGGTGGAAGCTGGCAAGGAGTTGAGTTGGCATTCCTGAAAGGAGGTGAATGACTCGTCTCTGTTGGATTCACTCCAGGTATCTGCAGTGAGTTTTGCTTCCCTGTTGCAACGTTTCCTTGTCTAATTCACTCCCCACCAACCCCCAAAGCCACAGCTCTGATTTTAGAGGGTTTTCAAGGGGTTTTAATAGGGAAATCACCTTGGGAATAATCAAATATGAATTTTGATGTGCAAGCATGAATATCTGATACAAGAAGAGAAAGCCAAAAAAGTCTTTCTGTTCCTTTGGAAAAAGGTAAAAAGAAAGAAATATTTTTGTTTCACTCTAAATTTTCCAGGAAACTCTTTAGAAAATTAATTTTTTAGCAAAAAGGTGGGGTTTTTTAAGCAGTCACTTTTGAAAGAACACAAAGTACTTCTTTGTCTTATCACCAAGCACACCTTTTCATTGAAATCCTTCAAAAATGCCAACTCTTAGAATAAAATGTTATTTTTCTTTGCTGAAATTCCCATTTTCAGCAGAAAAACACTCAGCTTTGCCTACATCTCTGCCAGTCCACCCTGCCAAATGTCCACAGACCATGGAAGTGGATTTCAAGGAACTCAGCTCAGGGGCACCCAACTGCAAAATAGGGAATTAGGGACATTTCCAACCTGTCACTTTTTAAAGATTTATACCCTGAGCAGTGGCAGCGTCAGGAGGGCATGGCCTGGGAGCTGGCTTTGGGACAAGAGTGGGATGAGGGCTCTGGGAGGGAATAATGGGGTATTTGCAGGGCTGGTGGAACAGCAGAATTTCTGGGTACCTGGGCATGGAGCCACGGGCACAGATGGGCACAGGAGGAGCAGCTCTGGTGCTGTGGCCACCTGTCCTGTGAGTGTTGGGGTCACCAACCACGTCTGTCCCCAGTTCTGTGACACTTCTGGCTCTTTCTAGGGATGGGAAGAGCATTTCAGCCACCTCCTAAGAGGCCTTTCAATGGATCTGGCCCTCCTGGCTGTCCTCAGGTGCCCTTTTGGGGCAGGAGGGGATGAGCTCTGTCCCCTTTCCCACTGTCCATGCCAAGGCACGTCCAAGGAATGCAGCTTTGCCCTGCTGAAAATCCCACTCACAGGGGTTGTGCAGAACAAGGAGCAGCAGAGCAGCTGGATAGTGTAACCCTTAGGCAGCCCCAGAGTTTTCAAAGATTTAAAAGCTCAAAATCCCCTAAAAGCACCTCCCAAACCCTGGGTGTGAGCAGCAGCTCTGCCACGTGAAGCATCACAACAGCTTCTTGTGTTCAGCTCAAAATCTTCTTTTTCTTCCTTTGTTCTCAGCCCAACTCCTCATCTCAGCTGGGTCAAGGTGACAGGAAACATGCCCAAGGATGAGCCGGAGACAGAGAATTTTGGCAAGACCCTGAAGATTGACCAAGTGACAGCAGCTGATGAGGGGAAGTACGAGTGCACGGCCAGCAACCCCATGGGCAGCGCCAAGCACGAGTTCCACGTGCATGTGGAAGGTGCTCAGTACTCTTCACTAAAATTATTGGTTTGGGACTAAAAGGTGGGAAAAGGGAGGTGAAGGAGGATCTTTGTTAATATGACTCAAGCAACTGCACCAATTGATGCCAGTCCTTTGGATTTGGGAAGGTTTGCACAAAGTAGCGCCTCTAAAACAAAATGTAAATAATGCCACTTGTTTTTTTTCCCCTGAACCATGAAGGCCCCAAAAAGCAGGGAACAATATAAAAATGTGAGCAGGTTCAATAATCTGAAGATGAGAGGGAGTCAAGCAGAGAGGTTGATGCAATGTCTTGTACTAAGCTGAAGGTCAGAAGATCTAATTATTCTTTCTACTCTTAAAAACTGTGAAAATTATTATGCTGGGCTGGATCAGAGGGACATTTAGCTCAAGTCCCTTTCTTTGGTTTCCACCAAAAGTAGGCTCTTAGGGAGGTCTGTGAAAATTCAGTGAGCAGACAAGGTACCACCCCTTGCATCCTTCACCTGTTCCCTTGCTGTGATTTTTGTACAGGCACAACCTCAGTGGAGAGTGTTTTCTGGAATCCCTGAAAAGTATCACAAAACCTGTGAAACAATGTAAAAAAAAATGCTTTCTACTATTTTTTAGCAGTTAAAAAATGGAAATATGGTCCTTTTTGTCACCTCAGTGAGTACCCAAGGCTTCTTTTTCCCTTCTCCTCCTCCCCAAGCCCTGAGGTGAGCATCAGGTGGAGATCCCCGTTCCCAGGAGCCAGCAGAGCTCTCAGGAGTTGTTGCAGAATCAAGAACTCTCCCTTCCATTTTTTCTGCCCACAAATAGCTACAAACTGAGAACCCTGAGGCCCAGCTGAAAAACTTGCTGAGAACATTTGCCTGATGAAGAACGCTCCAACCTCTGCTCAGCACTTAAAAAATAGAACAAACGCCTGGCAGTTTTACCCTGTTAACCTTCCAAGGGCTTCGTTTTCATCAGGGCTCCTCATCCCTCTGTGGTCACCGGATTTCTGGTGGGAGAGGAGCACTTTGAGCTCCCTGCTCTGTATTTTCTCCCAATGGCTGTTGAATCCTCTCCATTCCCCCAACCCAACCTTGTCCCTTGCACTCCTCTTGCCCTTGCTGGGATTGTGGCAGAGGAGGATCCCAGGGCATGGCAAGTTCTCAGCTGGGGTGCAGGGGAAGTGCTGACTCCTAGAAATCCTTCCAGATGGTTTGGAGCATCTCTGCTGTAGCAGAATATTTTAACAATCTGGCGATGATTTTCTCGGCTGCAAAAAAAATTATCGATTTCCTTCAAAGAAATTGCAGGAGCTGCAAAAACTAAAATACCGGAGAAATAACATTAATTTTGCAGTTTAGAGTGTTGACCTTCTTCTCCCACAGTTTCCAGAGGAAGGAAAACTTCCTGGCAAATTGTTATTTTTGCTTGTTAACAAATAAGAACTTAGGGAAAAGAAGGAAATAATCCCACTGCAGCCATTGCAATGTAAAAAATCCTTTTCCAATTGGTATTAAATCCATTTGTGTAATTAAAGGTGGCTCCTGTCAGCAGCAGGGGTTTTTCCTATTAGGAGTCACCTCACATCCAAGGTATGAAGGTAAACCAGAGCCCAAGCCCTGCTGTGTTCTGCAGTTGCTGAGCAGCAAACGTGGCTGTCGTCGATCAGAGATGGGCACAGCTCCTGTGGGCACACCAAGGGCACGTCCTGAGCATTCATTTCAGGAGGCTTCAGGGAGCTGGTGCTGCTCTTGGGCTCCTCACACCTGACAGGTTCCTCTCACAGGATGCATGCAGAGAGGAGAAAATTAAATATGGAAGAAAAATTAATGTGTTAATAACCTGCAGCCATCCTCAGCGGAGTGCTGGGGTGTAAATCAGGATTTTTCTGTCGCTGTGCCATGTTTTCTGCTCTGCTTTCTGGTATTTGACGACCTCAAACCAACCCACCCTTCTAAATACCAGTTTTAATGATATTTGCATGCAGCCCATTTCCTAATCCTACTGAGTCTGAGGGCAAAGATTCAGGCAATCATTACCAAGCATATGAAAATATTCAGCAAGCAAATTGTTTGACTGTTTGAGCATTTTAATCTCTCTTTGCAAGGGAGGATGTAGCCTGGAATACCTGAGCAGACACAAAATCCCCACTGTTGTTATTAAAATGAGAATTATTTTTAAAAAAACAGCAAAGCAAGCCCACAAATTGTTTTGTCTTCAGGTGTTTATTTGGTTGTGGTTTGTAGTTCACCAAACCCAACAGAAAATGAACATATAACCTGCAAACCGTGCAGGATCATAATGATCTAAAGTTACTTTGATCTCGACTGAGGCTTCTAGGTGGGGTTTAATAGAAATAATTGTTACAATATAATGATTAATTATAGTAATAATGTAATAGCTAAGGGCCTTTGCAGTTATGTCTCGTAATACTTTTATTACTCAGCCAGAGCAAAAGAAAAGAGATTAAATTAATGGGAAGCAGAACTGGGTGTTTTAATCAGGCTCAAGCTTTGTGTTTCACTGGAAAATTGCTCCAACAGGGATGCAGAGCCCAAGGTGGCAGCAGCAGCTGCTGCTGGCCCTGGGCTGGGGTGGATTCCCAGCCTTTGGGAGGAGGATTTGAAGTGATAAATTGGAGTAAGTGGTGTGGGATAGAAAGGACGGGTTCGGTAAGCACAGAGCAATTCTCAGCAGGCAGCCCTGATTGGCCTCACCAGCACAGGCTGGGAAATGCCTGCTTGGGGGAATTGGGAAAATCCTCTGGATGGCAGGAGGAACATCTCTGGGATGTGTTAGTCTGGCAGAAAAGGCAAAAATCATCCTGGAAAATAGAAGGAAAAGTGTTGTTGTAAGAGATGGCTGGGAGCTGAGATGGTCTCACCTGAAGTAAGCATGTTTACAATTCACCTTCTTCAGGAAAGGTCAGGGGGAGGCAGCAGGGGCAGTCACAGTGCGCAAAATCATGGCATTTGGGAAAAAAATATATATATATCTTTAATTTAGGAGAAATTAGACCTGGGGAATGTACAAGAGCCTTGAGAGGAATGGAAGATTCTCCACAAAATTCCCTGGGGGTGATGGAAAACAGGGGAGAGTTAAACTGCAGCAAGGCAGAAGCTGGTTAGATGTCCCAAATTTGTTCTAATCGTGGGAGAAGCTGAGGGGAATGTTTGGATGCTTTGTGGGTATTTTGGATTCTGTTGGAGATGCCCATTTTAGATCCTTTTCCTTTCTGGATCTGTCAGTATTTCCCATAAAGACATAAATCAATCAGGAGGAGCAAATTGATAACTCTTACCAGGAAGAATAAGTGATGCAGTGAAATATTTGCCATTCTAGATGCACTATTTGATTATCCAACCCCTGGATTTTGTAGTTGCTAAAAATATGTGTATATTTTATATACTTTAAGTGATATAGCACATCTGCCACGTGGAAAAGAGGTTCTTCAGCCTTTCTGTGAAATTGCATTTCACACCTGGCAAAATCTCATTGCCTCTGACTTCACAGCCTCTTCAGTTGCTTGGAGCACCCACAGCAATTCCAGAATGGAGAGAGGAGAGCAGTGACATCAAATATCAGCTCACAGCTCCAGGGTGTGGGCACAGATAGAGATAGGAAGGGATCCTTCAGGTGGTTTTTAATCTGCCTGTGCCTGTTGTCTCCAAACTAAGGCAATATCCTGTCTAAATTTGTGGCAGATTTAGAGGAAAAATTCCAAACCAGTAATTTAATCAGGACTGCTGCAAACCTTTTCACCTCCATGCCTTTGGCTCATCTTTTCCTGGTGAAATTATGGTGTATATGAGAGAGAAGAAAAAAGCTGCAAAACCAAACTATTCTGGTGTTTGCAGAGTTTTTCCCTGGAGCCAAATACCAGGAAGATGAACAGATGTGGTCATGTCACTGTGGGATGGGAAGAAGCACTGAGTGAGGATGTTGGTAGAAAAATCCCTGCTGTGTGAAGGAAGTGGGATGATTTTATCATTTTAAATAAGTTTTAGTGGTTTGAATTTGACTTTAGTCTTTATATATTAATTAAACCATTCCTGGGTGCTCTCCTGTGGGAATACTGCTCTGGGTGTGGAAATGCACCCCACTTTAGGGGTGTTTTTTTTGTAAAATATCTGTGTGAATGTGAGCAGTGATGTTTTGCTTTAGCATATCTCACTGATAACATCTGTTGCTGTATTCCCAGGCAACAGCTCTGTTAATCTTCAAAGCATTTCATGAGCATTAACTAATGAATCCTCAGGTTTTCCCTACATTACCTCACCTTTTTAGTAGGGAAAGATGCCCAGTGATCTTCCCAGCACTTGCAGAAGAGGCAGTGTCAGGTCTGGTGTTAAAATCTCGAAGTTTGGTGCTTTTCAAGGGGAAATGATGAATTCAAGGCTGTGTTTTGGGTTGAGGGCTCAGGGACTTGTGTTCAGTCAGAACTAAGCATTTATGAGATAAATTCCCCTTTTCTCCCCTTCATTTCCCTCCCCTCACTGTGGATGTCTGTTCCACACGAGGTTTGGGTACCTGATGCTCAGGGGCTGCTCTGCAGAGCTGAGTTTTCCCAGAGCTTCCCTGGAACATGGGGAATGCAGCAGCACATGGCTGCTCCTCTACCACCACCGTGTGGGCACCCAAACCACTCATCTCCATCCATGAGAAAACATTTCACCACTCCTAAATGTGGTATGGATCAGCCTCTGGTCTAAGTACAGCACGGAAAAACAGGAAATCAAGGTGATGGTGCATTTCCTCAGCCCAGGGAGAGGGGCAGGTGGATCAAAGGTGGGTCAGTGCTGTCCTGGAGCTCTGTCAGCTCCCAGGGAAGGTGAGGGGAGCCACTTGCTCATGCCTATGGAGGGGAATTTGAGCTGGACAGATGTTCCCACCTTGTTTGTCTTGCTGCAGTAGCCTCACCTTAATTGATAGATCACACTCACATCTGAGGGTCCTTGCGGAAATGCCGACCCGTTCCCTCCCTCCCAGCCTCTCCTTCCCTGTGCATTCATTTCCCACTTGGATGGGCACTGCCCGTTCCTCCACCCTGCCTGGCACCCACCCAGCCTGCAGGACAGCCCTGGCGGGTGCTGATGCCAATTTCCCCTTTCCTTTACCCGGGAAACACAAGGAATGCAGCTCAGCCATTGATGGATGGACTGTGAGCAGCGGCTGGGAAGTGTTGGTGGCGTTTGCCATCTCCTGGAGAATCCCAGCAACAGCAGAGGGGCTGAGACTGCGGTGCCTCAGGATTTCAGCTTTTCTATTTTCCATCTCTCTGTAACCCCGCAGTTCTTTAGTGTGTAACTCCAAACCCCACACTCAGTGTGAGCTGCTGCTTTCCCATTTGGGGCAGACACAACAGTTCCTCTCCAGGCCTGGCAATCAAGGACACCTCACTGCCTCAGGCCCAGAGATGGCAACAAAAGGGAGTTGGGGGAGCAAACTTGGGGTGAATGACTTCATTACCTGAAGCTGGAATTGGCAGATTCACCCCCAATATGCAAATGGACCAAACTCATAAAAGTGTGCAAACCCTGACCCATCATCCATTTTTAGGTGTAGCCCCTGGGGCTGCCCTAAATGTACCTGAGGGCCCTTCAATAAATATCACGGCTTTTTATTCCCTTAATTTAGATTAGCCTCTGTTCTTAGGCAGCCCCAAAAAGCATCAACTGATCCCTGCTCTGTCTCTTTCCCCAGAGCCTCCCCAGTGGCTGAAGAAGCCCGAGGGTGGGGTCTACAGCGTGGGGACAAACCTGGTGCTGCTGTGCGAGGCCATCGGGAACCCCGAGCCCAGCATCCAGTGGAAGCTCAACGGGAGGCCCATCGATGGTAGGTGCAGGGGCCAGGCTGCTCCTCCAGGCCCTGCTGGGGAATTTTCGGGGTTCCTCATGGCAGGAAGGGATGCTGAATCTGACTCCAGGTTCTTAGAAAGCTAATTTAGTATTTTATTTTACTATATTATTAATATTATATTATTGATATTATATATATTACGTTACATTATGTTACGTTACATTGTTATATTATATTATATAATATCATATAATATCATATCATATTATATCATATTATATCCTATACTAAAACTATACTAAAGAATAGAGAAAGCATACAGCCAGAGGGCCACAAAGAATGATAATTAAAAGCTTGTGATTCTCTCCTCATAATCCTGACACAGCCTGGCTGTGATTGGTCATTAAGTCAAAACAATTCACATGAAACTGATGAAACAATGACCAGTTGGTAAACAATGTCCAAACCACATTCCAAAGCAGCAAAACACTGGAGAAGTGAAACGGATAATTATTATTTTAATTTTTCTCTGGGGCTTCTCAGCTTCCCAGGAGAAGAAATCCTGGCAAAGGGATTTTTAAGAAAATATGGTGGTGACAATGTGTCTCTGTATCACCCAGTTTGAGGGGACCACAAGTCCTAACACACAAAATGATGTCTGGTTTGGCACTTCTTTAGATATTAATTGTTTATTTACTTAAATAAACTGATGTTTAAATAGGATTCTTGAAGAGGGTGATGGTGAGCATTGCACGTGTGGAGCTGTGGTACCTCTGAGGTGCTGCCCTGTAACTCTCCCATCTTTTGGGGATCTGGGACCCCTCAAGGGCTCCTTTGTGCTTCTGAGTAAGCCCAGGTGGCTGGGGAGCACTGGTGTAGCAATATTATAATGTCAAAAATCTCTGTGGTGAAATTACTGGAATTTGGTGCCCTGGAGCGCTTCCCTCAGGCCAGGGGACTGCTGGCAAAGGCAGAGCCCTGGAACTCACCAGCTCTTGGGTATGGTCTTGGTTGGAACCTCAAGATGTTCTTTCCTTTGCCTTCCAAGCCGTGAGGAGAGCCTGGGAGCTTTCCAGTCATGGTGCTGCTCCAGCTGCTGACGCAATCTGGTGTTTTCCAGGCAGGACCTTCCGAGGGAGAATCTCCACCAGGGAGATCAGCCTGACCAACCTGCAGCTGCAGGACAGCGCCGTGTTCCAGTGCGAGGCCACCAACAAGCACGGCACCATCCTGGCCAGCGCCAACGTCAACGTGCTCAGTGAGTGCCCCGGGCTGTCCCCTCCCAGAGGGCACATCCACAACCCCAGCCTGGGGCTCCTCACCACCTCATGGGTCCTTTGGGTTTCATGGTTTCTTTGGCTGGTCATGGGCATCTCATGGGTCCTTTGGGCTCCTCATGGGTCCTTTGGGTTTCTCACGGTTCCTTTGGGCTCCGTGGTTTCTTGGGCTGATCATGGGCATCTCATGGGTCCTTTGGGTTCCTCATGGTTCCTTTGGGTTCCTCATGGTTCTCTTGGGTTCCATGGTTTCATTGCCTGGTCATGGGCATCTCATAGTTCCTCTGGGTTCCGTTATTTCATTGGCTGGTCATGGGCATCTCATGGTTCCTTTGGGTTCCTCATGGTTCATTTGGGTTCCATGATTTCTTTGGCTGGTCATGGGCATCTCATGGTTCCTTTGGATTGGCCCCAGATTTTTAGAAATGTTGTCCAGATTTTTGCAACCGGTTTTATCATGGGCAGTGTGATGTGCTTAGCACAAGCACTGCTGAGCTTTGGAATATTTTAAAAATGTGGTTGTGGTTGGGCTCAAAGACTTGAATTCAAACACAGTCAAACCACTGTGTCTGGGGACTGAACTGTGGCCACAACGCTGGTTTTGAATTATTAAGTGTATTTTTAATCTTTTATTTCAGTTGTGATGCTTAGTCTGTTCTTTGAAGAAAGGGAGTGAGGGGAATTTATTTAATAAAAGACATCTCTGGAGGCAGCAGAACAGGGTCTATTTTCTCTCCTGGATGTTTCAAATTCTGCCATGTCCAGCAGTAAACCCAGGTTATCTGTCAGTGAAGGTTCTGAGATCTCAGCTGCTCAGTGCAACTCTTCCAAACAGCTGTGAAATTCCCATTAAACACCTCAGCCTCTCACCCTTGCTGGGAAAGGGCAGGGTGCAGGGCCAATATTTATATTCCTAGTTTTGACATGCAGTGCTGCTCACTCTGAATTCTCTCCTGCAGATATTGCCCCCCTGATACTGACCCCAGATGAGGAGAACTATGCCACGGTTGTGGGTTACAGCGCCTTCCTGCACTGTGACATCTTTGCCTCACCTGCAGCAGATGTCAGATGGTAAGATACTGGAAATTGGGTTTTGTTTAACGTGAAACAAGTTCCTGCAGGCTTCCCCACCTTTGAAAAGTCTGCTAATTATAATTTCTATGGAGTTCAGAATAGAAATTTGCAACAAAACTGTATATAATGTAAATTCTCTGTGTTTAAATGTGCTTTTGAGAATTCTGAAGAACTGGTTTGGAAAAAAAGAGTTCCTGGAAGTCCTCAATATATTTTTGAGACAAAGGCCAGGTCATACATTAAACAAAACCATGCTGTTTATAGCCAAATACTGCTGCAGCTTCATCAGTTTAAACTTGAAGGGTTTGCTGACAACCCTTCAATTTTGGACACACTATTGAGGTGGAAGTGCAGTGAGTGCAGTGACTTACAGAACACATTTACCTGGGCATGCATCCATAGGCTTGGAAATCACAGGATTGTCACAGCAGGTGACAGGGGCAATAAAATTGCAGGTGGCAGCTGCAGATTAAAGACAGAGCATTTTAGAGAACTTTTTAGACTCTGTCCCTGTGGGCTTGATGTGCAGAACTTCATGATTTGCTGCATGAAGTATCTCACTAATCCTGACTTAAATTGCCCAGCGGCAAAGCTGAGTCCCAAAATTCCCCTGCAGTAACCCCTAACCATGAACTGACTCTTCCTGCAGTAACCCAGGCCTGTTTTCATCACCTTTAGGACTAAGGATGACAGCATAGAGCCCCTTTCAACGTTTCGCTATGAGGTGAACAAAAACGGCACCCTGGAGATCAGGAACACAAAGAAGGAGGATTCCGGGTCCTACGCCTGCTGGGCTGCCAATTCTGTGGGGAAAAGAGCAATCACTGCTAATCTGGATATAAGAGGTGAGAAAAGAAAAAAAACTTTCACAGCTGCTAAGATTTTATGTTTAAGTTTCTGAGAAAATAGTGAATATTCAGTCCAGGGTACAGATTTATTCTGTGACTTCAGGAATTCTCTGTGACTTCAGGAATTCTCTGGATATTCCAACCTGAAATTATCCACAGGTCTCGTATATGTGTAGCCTTTAACTTTTCAGCTGGATTTCTCCGTGCTCTCACATAGTGCTCATTTTCTTCTGGATGCTTAAAGGAGCTGCACAAGCCACCAAAAATTTGCATTTACACATTATCTGGAAAGGATTTTCCTTCCTTTTTGTCACTGCCCTGTTACACTCAGGGCAGGCTCTTGGCTCCTGGGCTTGGTGGGGTCCAGATGTGTTTCTGATTCTCCCTCAGCTGTGGGATTCCCTTCCCTAAAATTCCTCCCCTTTTGTTGATCAGAAGGTACATCCCAAACTGGATTAACTCCCACCAAACACATTGCAGGGTGCTGCTGCTTGAAGGATTTTGCACTGGATTTTTGCCTGTTTGTTGATAAATATTTTTAAGCAGAGCAAATAAAAATCCTCGGATGTGTTTACTTATAAATTTGAGATCCGTCCCTGGTGCTGCAGCTCTGCTTTAAGGGGTTTGTGTGGTTGCTTGGCAGGAGGGGTTTTCCCTGGAGGGTGTGATGGCAGCGGGCAGCTCCTGTTGGGCACACAGGTGGCATTTAGTGGGTTTGCTACAAATTTGCTTAGGATTTAGGGCTTGCCAATAAAAACACAAAACCCTTAAATACTCAATTAGCAAAGCTCTCTGATGTAGGTTTGCTGTGACAAACTTGAGGAAAAAGCTCACTCATTGTGTTCCATTTCCACCCACTCCCTTGGCTTTGGGAATTTTACAGTGCTAATAAACACGAAAATGTACAATGAAATTGTCACAGAGCAACATTTCACTGCAGAAATAAATTCAGCTAAACGCTTTCTTCTTACTTATTCATCTGTTTCCGCATTCAGATTATAGTCAATTAAAAGAACAAACTTGATTGCAATAATTTTTTCTCACTTGACTTTAATATGCTTGTAATTTTTCTTGGATCATTGCCAAAGCTTATTTCAAATGGCAATTAGACATAAAAATCATATTCAAGCCTTTTCTTTTTTTATCATCCATTTCATGACAAGCTGCTAACAAGGATTTTCACCTGTAACTTTTTTTTTTGAGGATTTTTTTTTTTCTGGAGCTCTTTGGTTTGGCATGAGCTAAAAATGTTTCAAGATAAAAAATGTTTGAAGATAAAAAAAATGTTTCAAGATAAAAAAACCGAAATCTTGGCAAATATCTATTTCAAACTCCACCATCTTTCACTTGAAATGTTTGTATATAAAACAAAAAAAAAAGATGTGGTTGTTGCTCCTGAGGTTGATTTGTGTAGATGAAGTGCTTGGTGAAAATTTGATGTAATAGCCCCTCTCTCACCTAATCAAAGTGTTTTTCTGTGATCAATCAGATGCTACAAAACTTGTTGTTACTCCGAAGAACCCCCGAGTGCTGAAATCACACTCCATTTTATTGAAATGCCAGGCTGAGTATGATTCCCACTTGAAGCACAGTTTTAAATTATCCTGGAGGAAGGATGGAGCTGAGCTGCCAGTCAACAGCACAGAAGGTGGCAGGTGAGTGGGGAAGGAACAAGGCTGTTCTTGATCTCAGCTGGATAATCTGGCGTGGTGCTGGAGCTGGAGTTTCATTAAACATGAGCCTTAATAGCTTGAAATGCAAATTTATGTCTGCACAGAATTCTCCATGTGATACGTGAGTAGATCTGCATTTTACACACATCTGAATGTAAATGCAGCAATGTGAGTTTTGAGCCAAATGGGTTTGGGTTTATTAACTCTGGTACCATCATAGCAGCATATAAAGTTATATATTAATATATACATAATACATATCTGTATTTTTATGTATAATATAAATGTTGGCCCAACCCAAAAACACAACCCTGACCCCAGAGCAGATTGTTTCTCCACTTTGGTGGAACCAGTATTTTCTTGTAGTTTGCACTTATTTAGCCAAAACAAAGTCTTTGCAATGTGCTGGTTAACAAGTTTCAGGGATTCTTCCATGAATCTTTCCTACCTATGAATTTAGGATTTGCAGGCTGAATTTTGCCCTATTTTTGGATTTCCATTGACCTCAGGGGGCTGGAGCTCAGCCTTTATTCTATAGAGGGGTCCCAGAGGGGGAAATCAGATGTCTTTATTAATTACCACAGGAGAGAGATAATTCCCTAAATATGGAGAGGCTGAAAATCCTGCTGGGCCCTTGTAGGATGGTGAGGCAGTGCCATGGAAACTCCATGTCTGCCATGGAGCCCATGGCCTTGGATTCTTGGCAGCTTCCCTGCTGCTTGGGACATGGCACAAGTGCCTTGGGAATGCTCAGTTTCCCTCAGTCTTGCAAAATTTCCATCACAAACCCCATATATTTGTCTCATTGATGACGTGCCAAAATCCTATGGCCCAGACGCTCATCCAGTGTTTCTTTTCAGAGCAGGATTGACAGGCCAGCCTCCAGCCATGGAGGCTAAATTGCCACAAAACACAAATAATACTCCTCAGCACAGTGTAGGGCAGAGCCACAATTACATTTAATGCAGCAGGCCCAGTGTGCAGCTATTTGATGAGAGTGCCCTGTGCCAAGTTCTATTATGAACAATTTTTCAGAGAACAACATTGTGTGTCATACTCATCTTACTTATTTTTCTCATCCTTATTATGTTTCTTTTTTTTTTTTTTTCTTGCAGGATAATTCTGGACAGGGATACCCTGTTCATATCCAGTGTTCTCCTGGAGGATCAGGGAGTTTACAAGTGTGTGGCCAGCACTGCCCTGGACACTGCTGAGGCAGAGGCACAGCTGATTGTTCTGGGTAAGGTTGATTTTCCTGCTGCAAGGAGTTGCAGCAGGAATTGCCACTGCAGCACTTCTTTGCTTCCTTTCACAGAGCCTCAATATCCCAATTTCACAGAGCCTCTCACTCCTTAAGCTCAGCTCTGCTGTCCCTTATCTCTGGGAATGGTGATGCTGACACAAACTCGATTTATTTTCATCTTTGCTGTAGAAGGTGAGGCAGCATTTTTGCCTCAGCTCAGAGGCTGCAGGAGTTGCCCAGGCTGGAAGGTGTGAGAGCATTCTAAGGATGGTTCTGCTGCTGCTTTGAAGTCCTTGGCCAGTCCTTCACAAGAACTGGACTGTTTTTGAAGGCCATCAGGCCAGTGTCTGGATGTGCAGCTCCTCAGAAGATCAATGCTGGTTAAGCACCTCAAAGGAATTAATTCTATCTGTGAACTGAGCATGAATGATTGTCCAGGGGCAAAGAGAGGAGCCTTGACCCCCTGGTCAGAAGCTTGGCTTTCTGAGAGCATCCTCACCACCTGCATCCCTCCCTGAAGGACCCTTGGAATTAAAAGGATGAACTTGTGGAGTGCTGTGCACCCATTGCAGCCAAAATTCTGCTTTTTGGTCACAATTTCAGCCAGCCTGGTCTAGGTGAAGGTGTCCCTGCCCATGGCAGGGGGCTGGAATTGTATAATCTTCAAGGTTCTTTCCAACCCCAACCATTCTGTGATTTTATGATTCTCTGTCAGCTTTGCATCATTTTAATTACATTTATTTTTGCTTCATTTTGCATTTGTATTTCTTGCTGGTAGTGATTGCAGCAAGAAATAAGTCAATCTGCCCTTCAAGATGTTTTTCCACTTTAAAGGAGTGATATTTTTCAGTAAATAGTAAATTAGGAAGATGCTGTGCACATTATTTATGGTGCTGTGTCCTTCAGTGCTGTATAATTCAAAATGTTTGTAGATGATTCGTTACTTCACTGATGAAAATTTCATAAAGCATTTTATTCCTTTTTAAAAAGGTGCAGAAGAAGAAAAACATTTTGTGCTCTCATATTGCCTATGAGAAAGGTCTTGGTGAATTAACAACATTCTATTTTCCAAGTGAAAAATTCAGGTTTTTGCAATCAAGAACTGGTGGGCTGACTGAAGAACTACATAGAGACATCAGATTGTGGGCAACTAAGAGTAAAATAAATATTCAATTAGAATAATTTTAAGTATTTGTTGTGTATTTAATGATCAGGTAGAGGGGTGAGAATATTTAAGATGCACCATCAGCATCTTTAAATTAATATATTGAATTTTAACCAGCTGTACTCCGAGGATAGAGCAGCAACATGCCTGCAGATTCAACTCCTGATATTTTCCCAGGTACAAGAGAAATAGGGAAAGAAATACGAAGAAAAGAAAAAAATCCAAATATAAACTTTTTAACTTCTTGATGTACTCTGAGATAAAAACTCAGTATTGCAAATTTTAAAAAATCAGTACAAACGCAGTGAATTTTTTTCACAATGACAAAGACCATCATGGTGGTGGAAATCACTGGTTTTTCTGTAAGAAATTACATTGCCAGTCAAAAGTTTACTTGGGACAGCATTAGTTGAGCGGGCAGGTAGTGAATGTCCCAGTTCCCCATTAATGCAGATCCCATGGCGGGGATAATGGATGTTCTCCTTTCCCTCACACTCTCTAAGGCCAAGTTCAGTGACTGCCAGAGCTGAGGCTCCGTCTCCCTCTCTGATTTTTCCCCTGGTAAATCCATGTGATGCTGGACCTGCCCAGAGCAGGGTCAGTACCCATTAATGACTGAGCAAACCTTGGGGTTGACTTGGAAAGAAAAATCTGTTGTTGCAAGCAAAATAATGCAGGTAGGGGGAAATGAATTCTAGAAGGATTCTATGTTTAAGGCAAAATTCAGCACCTGAAGATTCGAGGTCTTTCCAAGCAATTCCCACTTTCCCCAACCTGTCCATCTTGAAATCAGGAGGAGTTTCACCATCTTCACTGACTGTGCTGTTCCAGCCCTCTGGAAAATGCCAGGACAAACAGAAATAACTTGTGCTCCTGACACTTCTCCTTTCTTTCTCAGATGTTCCTGACCCACCAGAAGATCTCCAGCTCTCGGAAAACCAAAACCGGAGCGTTCGACTCTCCTGGAGAGCTGGGGCCAGCCATAACAGCCCTGTGAATGGTAGGAAGGGGTTTCCAGCAGAACTTTTTAGAGCTGTTTAAAATTCTGGCATGTTTTGGTTGTCACAAACCCTGCTGATGGCTAGATTTAAATACTTTAGCCGTGGCAGTTCTTTTGTTGCAAGGTCATTTCCACCCGCGCTGTTCACACTAAGTTGGTTTTTTATCTTTTTTTCCTTTTTTTTTTCTTTTTTCCTGCTCAGAGTCAATTATAGAGTTTGAAGAGAACCACTGGGAGCCGGAGATGTGGCAGGAGCTGATCAGAGTGCCAGGGAATGACAGCACAGCCCTGCTGCCCCTGTCCCCATATGTGAATTACCAGTTCCGCGTGGTGTCCGTCAACGCCGTGGGCAGGAGCCAGCCCAGCAAACCATCCCTGCGCTATGCGACCCCTCCAGCTGGTAAACCTGGCTCTGCTTTCCTAAATATTTGTATTTTCTGTGCTTTTTTTGGAATATCTGTGCCCCTCCCATGCTCCAGAGGGTGTGAAGGAATCAGGGGAGCTTGCACTGCTCAGTGGCAGCCTCAGGGATTATTAAAAGTAGATCTTGTGGTGAGAATTGCCCCCAGCTGGTTTGGTGGACTGGAATAACCCTCAGTAATTTTGGTGGGGCAGATGACCACTTAAATTGACTTTATTAACTAAAACAGTGCATTTTCAGAGAGGTAAAATCATCTGGAGGACGTCTCGTGACAAGCTATATTCTGATACTGTAGATATTAATGAGATGGGAACCCTGCTGGGGTGAATTCTTCAGTGATTGGTAAAAAAGAGCAGCCCAGCAGTTGCACATCAAATGTCCAGGCGTTGTTTTGAGCATTTGATGTGCAGTTAGAACAAATCTAAATTTTAATGACCCAACTTGCTGTGCTGCATAAAATTCCTGAGGGTGCCAAAGGGAGGAGTCCATGCTGCTGAGTTTTCCTACACCTCCAGCGCCTCACTCTGCTGATTTTCCACCCTTTGCAGACCATCATGGACAAACAGTTCCTGCAGAAGAGCTGGATTTAGAAGGAGCCTTCCAGGAGCAAAAATCTCCATTTACAGAGCATTCACTGGGGCAGAAAATGTTGTCTCCCTGAAAGTCATTTTAGAGGCCAACTGTTCAGCACAGCATTTGCATTCCGTGGCATTTTCTCTCTTTTTTCCCCCCATTTGCACCAATTTCAGTTCCCTCCTCAGCTTTCCAGCTGTGTGTGCACCTCTGATGATGCACCTTCTGTTTGCTATCCCCACAGGGAGAAAAATCTCTTTCTCATAATCCCCCCACATCTGGTGCTTTCAAATCCAAAAGTCACAGTTCCATGTTAGCTGGTGGCTCCAACCAACAGGGACACTTAGGAATCCAAACTGCATAAACAACGTGCTTGGGTCCCATCAGCTTTGCTGATCCAAGCCATTCATCTTGTGAACGTTTTTTGTTTAAGTGTCTGTCACTAACAGGGGAAATTCCCATCCTTTTTGGCATTTGAATGCGAAATGCAAATAAACGGGATGTGCAAAGTGACCTTGTCACCTGTGTGGTTTCAGCTCCAGATAAAAACCCAGAGAACATCCGAGTTGAAGCTTCTGAACCCAATGAAATGGTGATGAAATGGGAGGTAAGGCAAGATTAGCAAATCCTATAGGAATGATCCTTTATTCCTCTGAAAGATGAATTTGACTTAAATTTATTCTGCATTTTCAACCCCGCTATCATTTTTAGTTCAAAAGCCTGGTTTTTATCTGACTTCAGAAGATATTAAAAAAAATATAGAATTCCTGTAAAGCATAGTGAGAATTCACCAGAATTTGTTCTTCTCTGCTTCTTTTATGCAAGAAACTACTTCTGCAATTAAAATAACCAGCCAGGCCCAGGGAGGGGATGGGAGGCTCACGGCTCCTGCCCTTGCAGCCTGGAAGTTTTAAAACACCACAGATCCCTTGCCCAAGAGAATGTGAGCTTGAATTTTTACACCAAGAACTAAAGGAATGTGGATAAACCTCCAAAGCCTGTGATGTGCATCAAAGGAATTATGTAAAAGTCTTGAGGATGGTTTCCAGGCTTCACATTTCCTGGGTTTTAAGCCTTGAGCTTCTGTGCCAGCAGTTGAGTTATGTATTCCTTCATTTAGCACAAATATCCACAACTGTGGAGGGAAGCAGGTTTTTGTTGAGGCTGGAATTACACACAATTTGCATGAGATTTACTCCTCAATCTGCTGCTCCCAGTGAAGAACAACAGATTTTTCCCCAGTGGGGTAGAATTGTGTCCAAAATTAAATGGCCCTCAAGATCCATGGGTTTGGACTTGAATGGAATTTTTGCCCAGGGTCAGAAGAGACAATTCTGCCTCTCAGAAAAGCTTGGGTTTGATCTTGGAGGTCTTTTCCAACTTTAAGGAATTGAAGAAATGCAGAGTTTTATTACCCAGTATGTTTACTGGGAAATACTGAGATTTGAGCACCAGGAACTTCATAATCACTGCTCAGACAGGGCAAAAGCGGAAGTGAAAGCTGAGCCTGAAAGGAGAGAATGGGATGGAAGGGCTTGGTTAAATCCTGTTGAATCATTAAAATGTTGTTAAACAGGATATTCATTTATTTATGGCATTTCCTGTGTGCTTTTCGGAGGGACTGCTGGGCACTGCACAGGCTGTTTCTGACAGACAAATGCTGCAGAATGATGTTAATCTGCCTATTTTGGATTAAGAGACCAGCTGAGCTTTAGTAACTGGGATTTTCAGGCAAGGATTTGCAGCTTGAAGGGAGATCAAAATAAAAGTCAAGCAGTGCTGCAATTTATATCTATCCAAGAAATCAGATTTTTAGGAGGAATATTTACTTCTCCAGCTTTTCTTGCAAATCCCATTCCCTGGGATTTTTGCTGTGGAGGTGGTGCCTGTGAGAAAGCTGCCCAACCTCCCAATTCCTTTGCCTCAGATATCCCAAAGGTCCTCACAGCAGAGCAGATCAGTGGGAATTTTTGCAGATCCCCCAACTTTAGTTCTCCCTGTGCATGGGGAACATCAAAGGGAAATAACTTTCTACTGGTATTTGATGCTATTTCCTGTCAGACCTCTTGGAAACAAACCAGCTGTTATATATTTCATATTTGCCTATATTTAAATATTATTAAAACCAGCCTATATGGTGGGAAACACCCACAGCTGTTCCAGTGTTTAGCTTTTTTGGTAGGGTAGGTGATTATTTAACTTTCTTAATTAAAGTAGTGCATTTTCAGGGAAATAAACTCAACTTGAGGATGTCTCATGACAAACTATTGCTATACATCTCCTAATATTTTATAAATTCCTGTTAATTAGCTGGAAACCCTGCTGGGATGAATTCTCCAGCTGATTGGTAAAAGCAGAGTGGCCCAGCAGTTGCACATTAAATGTCCAGGCGTAATTTCAACCATTTGGTGTGTAGTTAGAACAAATCTAAATTTTAATGACCCAACTTGCTGTGCTACATAAAATTCTAGGATAAAATGCAAATTTTATCTCAGCTAAAAGGCACACACAGCCTTATGCCAAACTGTGCAATTCAGTAGTGCTGAAGGCGTGTGGTTTTACCTCACACAGGAAAACCTGTGGCAAAACAAAACCTGATGTGTGTAGGAGGCAGAAATACGGCTCCTAGCAATTAATCCGGATTTTAATCCAAGCCTTTCGCTCCCCTTTCTCTTGAAGTCATGTTGTTGTTGTTACAATCACCCTCAAATTAAAATGACAGCAAAAAACTCAAAGCTTGGGGGTTTTGCCCCTTTTCTCTCCCGGTGTTGAAACACACATTCCAAAACTGCCACCCTGTTCTTCTAAGTTCTTCTAAACCTTCTGATGTTTACATTCTTGTAATGAACTTCCTCAGTCACTTTATGTAAATAATTATTGGTTTTACATTCTTCTCTGGAGGAGGAGAAATTTGATGGACTGTTGTCTTGTCCAGTGTCATTGGAGAGGTGGCACTTTCATCTTCCAATCCACTGTCACTTTTGAAAGTCTATAAATGTTTGGGTCAGAAAATAAACTTCCCTTCTTTCTACTTTGGAGGTTCCAGCGTGCATGTTGTTTTATTTCATGTCCTAGAATGTCACAGACACATTTTATGAAAAATCCTTTTATTAGGATCTTTTCTCCTGAGAATCTGAGAAGCTTCAGCTTCTCCATGTTTTGCTGCTTTGCAATGTGATTTGGAGAATTGTTTATCCAGCATGGGAAATTGTTTTTATCTGATGATCAATGACAGCCACCTGTGTCGAGGCTGTGAGCAGTCACAAGATTTTATTATCATTCCTTTCCTTTCCTTGCTAGCCTTCTGATGAAATCCTTTCTTCTATTCTTTAGTGTAGTTATAATATGTCATTTCCTTTAATCTAATATATATCATAAAATAATAAATCATCCTTCTGAAACATGGAGTCAAGATTCTCATCTCTTCCCTCATCCTGGGACCCCTGTGAACCCCACCACACTAGAGTGACACAAAACCATCCCCTCTCCCCTCAGCTGCTGTTTTGTGATTACAACAAAAGCAGACAAGATCTCTTTTGGTTCTCCCCAGCCACTGAAGCCCATGGAGAGGAACGGGCCGGGGCTGGAGTACAAGGTCAGCTGGAGGCAGCGGGGTGTGGAGACGGACTGGAACGAGGAGCTGGTGAAGAAGCACTCCCTGAGCGTGCGGAACGTGCCCACCTTCGTGCCCTACGAGATCAAAGTCCAGGCTGTGAACAATTTAGGATCTGGCCCGGAACCAAACATCACCATTGGATATTCAGGAGAGGACGGTGAGTGGCAGGAGCTTGGCTGTAAAAATGGGGGTTTCTTGTGCTCTGTCGACAGAAGGAGACCAGGACATCCAGTTGATCATCACAGGCCCAATTTTATTGATCAGCACAGCGGGTTAAATACAGTTCGTAATTAACTTCATGCATATTGCAAAAGTTGAGCTCAGGATTGGTTAGTTACATATCAGCAGTTACACCTACTTTTACATTCCTATGGTCCTACTTTTGATACTTTCTACATATTCTTAGGAGATATTCAGGACTAATCTCTACTCCCTTTCTCCATGTTGCAGCAAGGCCACTGATTGCAAGCTGCTGACATCTCCTTTCAGCTTGCTGACTGCTGATTTCTCAGCTTGACCAGTGGCAATATGTCAGCATGGCCTTTCTCAGCTAACCAACTATTAATAAAGCTCTCCACATTAAAGCTCTCCACAGTGCTCGGGTGTGGGGTGATGGATTGGGCAGCCCAAAGCAGCTGGAATGCCATGCTCAGCCTGATGGGCTCCATGAGGCATGGACATGACCCATGCTGGGTGCCTGGCTGCCAGCCTGCTGGAGTGTGAGGGGTTTTTTGGAAAGGTCACTTGTGCTCTCATTAATCTCAGTTGTTGGCTTAGTCTGGGCACTTGTTTGAAGGCCACAGTCCATGAGAAGTCTCTGAAGTGTAGCAGTCGGGTTGTACTTGGTAGGGAAAAAATGTTTGGGCTCTCTGAGGCTTGACCCAACAGTTTAACGCTATCAGAAGTTAAATACTCTGACAATTAGGGACAAACTGGCAGGCACTGGGTGTTTGAGTGAATTTGCAGACAAAGCCACATTCCCATGTGTGCCGGTGTTACCTTGTCCGTGAGTTCCTGCAGAATGTGTCATCCTCTCCAGCCTGGCTTCTGCCCCATTGTTTTCCATGGCTCCCACATGGAGTTTCAGTGCTGGAAATGGACTTGGTGGTGGTCAGACAGGAGAATCCCCACTGCCCACCCAGAGGTGGCAACAGGAAGGTCTGGTGGTGCAGAAGAGGTGGTGAATAGTGAGAACAAGAATAAAGAAACTCCGCAGAATGTTTATTTTCTTTGTCTCTCTGTGATGAGTCTAATTTTGCATCTAGCAGTGCAAAATCTTCCTCGCAATTCAGTTGTCAATGGATCAAGGCCTCCTTTTTTTCAGGCACTGTAATAGCTCTCTGTGTTATGCAGTGATTAAAATCCTACTGTTTAATGAGCTTAGTTGTAAAATGAAATTGATTATAAAAAAACCTTTATGATTGCCTTCTTGAGTGCCGTGTTAATCATTTTTTTTATTCTTCTCACTGCTGTAAGCATTGCTTGAAACAGGAAATCATAAATACTGGTGTAGAAATTCATGCGTCCCAGTACACATGTATCTCAACCCTCAGCAGAAAAATACAGAAAAATAATGTTTATTGGCCCATTCCACTCACTGGATGCAGGTGGAATGGCTTTTTGCTTGCCTGCAGTGAGACTGCATGAAATGGCACAGCTGGAGCTGGAAAGCCAAGCCCTGGAGCTGGGAACAGTGTGAATCTGGGCTCTTGGAAGTGTTTTTAACACCTGAGACTTTTGTTTTTACAGTTCCAGATGCTGCTCCTGCGCGCGTGTCGGTGGAAGTCATCAACAGCACCCTGGTCGAAGTCTTCTGGTCGGGGATACCAAGGGACAGAGTTCGTGGGCACTTAGGAGGCTACAAGGTTACAAATCTCTCTATAAATATTTGTATATAGTTGAATAAATTATTAAATGAGTTCCAGATTGCGATCTCTCATTTTTGGGCCGGTGAGAGAGATCATGATCATGCTCATCCCCGTACAATATAATTTGTTAATAGAAATCCCAACCTCCTGGCAGGTGAACTGGTGGAAGACAAGAAGCATGCTGGATGGAAAGAGGCATCACCCAGAGAAACACTTCCTGACGTTTGTAGGAGACAGGACCTCTGGGATGATTCCTGGCCTGGATCCTTTCAGTGAATTCCGCTTGACAGTTTCGGCTTTCACCTCCAGAGGAGACGGCCCTGAGAGCTCCCCTGTGTTTTTTGAAACTCCAGAAGGAGGTAAGACAAGAGGAAAATATGGGATGGAGGGACATAAATTGAAATTGTCCTTGGGACAAGGTGAGTTGATTGCCTTATTTAAGGTGATAGTAAAAACTCCACCATTTGTAGAGCACTTCACTCGAAAGGGGAGCTGTGGGTGTTGAGCTAAATTATATCCTCATTTAACAAGAATTTGTAGGGACAGACCAGTTCACTCTCCTCTGAAAGCTCATCTCTGTGTCTTCCAGTCCCTGAACAACCACGTTTTCTCAGGATCCTGAACTTTGACCAGGACTCAGTCACTCTGTCCTGGGGGCTTCCCAAGAAGGCCAATGGTCACCTCACTGGCTACATTCTGCAGTACCAGATAAGTATGTGCCTTGTTTGCTTTGAGTTCAGAATTGAAGCAGGATTAGTTAAGGAAAACTCCCAGGTGTGATGCGCACAGAGGCTGCCAGAGGGCAGGCTGCAGTTTTGCATGCAGTTTTCCATGCACTTTTCCCATGGAAGCTCCCATTGCTGCCATCCCCTGTCCCACATTTATGGGCTGATTCAATTATTTCGTATTGGCAGATTACTGCTAATGTAGTGGCTAAAAAGACCCATAAATTGTAGGTGAACATTTTACTGGAGGGAAGCTCATTTAATACACAGTGCATTGTGACGAGAGCCCTCTATGAAGCCACATTAATGTAGCTCTGCACATTCTGTCAGGGAGTTTCTCCCCCCTAAGGTGCCTCAGAAGAAACACAAAGGATCACCTGAGTCATGGTGTTGAGTAATCACACTGAAAACAACCAAATACCAGGCAATTTCTTTCTTTCTTGCCTAGGAAAGAAATGAGAAACAAAGACAACCTCAGGCAGGACCCAGTACTTAGCCCAGACTGCCACAACACCACTTGTGTGGTGTGGTGATAATTCAGTGTATTTTACACATTCTTTGAGGGTGGTAAAAGATGAGTCTCTGCCCTATTTAAAAAAAAATAATCACCCATGTACTTTACACTTTTCCCTGCTGATAGCAGAACTGCTCAGATGCCTTTGCATCCACATCTTCCCTTTGGTTTTGGTGATTATGGGCAAAGTGGATCTATCTACAGAATTCCAGATCCTTTTTTATCCCTTTCTCAAATACATATGCAAGCAATTTCACAACAGGTTCATACATATTCATTTTTACAGATTTTGTGTGACACTTGCTGCTAATTTTTCTTTATCAGAAATAATTCCTGGGGCAGGTTGACCTGCTCTTGTAGCAGTCTCTCTGTCTTTTCTCTATTTATCTCTGTCCTTTGGCTGAAGTAGTTTCTCCCAGCCTAGGCTTGTTACGAGGACAGGCAGTCAGACTAAACAGCTGCGTTTTCAAACTACAGACTTAACTCAAAGATGTACATTTCACCTAAATCAAAATGTATTTCCACTCTGGAAAAATTCCACTCCGTCCCAGAGTCAGCTGCATCACTCCTGCTTTTGCTGGGGCATTTCCCATCAAATACAATCCTGACTGAATGCTCTTCCCTTGCAGTCAACGAGACGCACGACGTGGGCGCCCTGAGCAACGTGAGCGTGGCCAACCGCTCTGCCCTGAGCTGGCACCTGGCAGGGCTCAGCCCCAGCACCAAGTACAAGTTCTACATCAAAGCCTGCACGGCCAAGGGCTGCGGGAAGGCAGCCACCGAGGAGGGGCTGACGCTGGCCCAAGGCAGTAAGTTCGCAAAATCCGCGTCAGTGTGGAGGAGAATAGCGGGAAAAATGCTGTGTGTAGGTAAAACCTTACAAAATTAGGGTGTTGTTACCCTTGTGAAATCATGGTTAGGGAGGGCATACTGCTTTGGCTAAGTGGAAAAGGACTGTGGGAAAGTGACTTGGTTGAATTGGAGCTGACGCTGGCCAAAGGCAGTAAGTTCACAAAATCCGCGTCGGTGTGGAAGAGCTCTGAGAATAGCGGGAAAAATGCTGTGTGTAGGTAAAACCTTACAAAATTAGTTACCCTTGTAAATCATGGTTAGGGCCTGCTGCTTTGGCTAAGTAGAAAAGGACTGTGGGAAAGTGACTCGGCTGAATTGGAGCTGACCCAAGGCAGTGAGTTCACAAAACCCGCGTCAGTGTGGAGGAGCTCTGAGAACAGCGGGAAAAATGCTGTGTGTAGGTAAAACCATACAAAATTAGGGTGTTGTTACCCTTGTGAAATCATGGTTAGGGAGGGCATACTGCTTTGGCTAAGTGGAAAAGGACTGTGGGAAAGTGACTCGGCTGAATTGGAGCCGACCCAAGGCAGTAAGTTCACAAAATCCGCGTTGGTGTGGAGGAGTTCTGAGAATAGCGGGAAAAATGTTATGTGTAGGTAAAACCTTACAAAATTAGGGTGTCGTTACTCTTGTAAAAGCATGGCTAGGGCCTGCTGCTTTGGCTAAGTGGAAAAGGACTGTGGGAAAGTGACTTGGCTGAATTGGAGCTGACACTGGCCAAAGGCAGTAAGTTCACAAAATCCGGGTTGGTGTGGAGGAGCTCTTAGAATAGCGGGAAAAATGCTGTGTGTAGGTAAAACCTTACAAAATTAGGGTGTCGTTACTCTTGTAAAAACACCTTACAAAATTAGTTACCTTTGTAAAATCATGGGCATGCTGCTTTGGCTAAGTAGAAAAGGACTGTGGGAAAGTGACTCGGCTGAATTGGAGCTGACCCAAGGCAGTAAGTTCACAAAATCCGCGTTGGTGTGGAGGAGTTCTGAGAACAGCGGGAAAAATGCTGTGTGTAGGTAAAACCATACAAAATTAGGGTGTTGTTACCCTTGTAAAAGCATGGCTAGGGCCTGCTGCTTTGGCTAAGTGGAAAAGGACTGTGGGAAAGTGACTCAGCTGAATTGGAGCTGAAGCTGGCCCAAGGCAGTAAATTCACAAAATCCGCGTCAGTGTGGAGGAGCTCTGAGAATAGCGGGAAAAATATTGTGTCTACCTAAAACCTTAAAAAATTAGTTACCCTTGTAAAATCATGGCTAGGGCATGCTGCTTTGGCTAAGTAGAAAAGGACTGTGGGAAAGTGACTCAGCTGAATTGGAGGTAGGAAAACAACTTCTAGAACCGTGACGTGCTCACGTTGTGGTTTATGGTGGTTAGTTGAATTACATTTGTTGTGCTTAAATGGAGCGCAGCTGATAATGGCCTAACTGCTTTAAAGGGCCTGGTTTTTGCAGTGAAGAGCTCTCCTTTGCACCTGCCTGGGGACTCTGCATTACTCTGCTTTGCAACAGAAAAATCCATCGGGAATAATCCAGGCTTGACATTTCCTTTGTAATTAGGGGAAGTAAGTTTGTTTTCCTTGCCATGAGAGCAGTCAATGGGCTTTTTAATGTGGCCATGGAGTTCTTCAGGGAAGCAGAGCTCATCTGTTTCATTTTGCTGTGCAGTCCTGTTTCTGTTCCCACCCATCAACTCCTTAAGCCATGCTGGAATAAGTGAATTGCATTCAGGCACCAACAGAAAATTGGAAATGCAGATAATCTTTTCTCAGTAATACTGTAAAAACAAATTCTGCCCGTGCATGAAGATGGGGGACTGCCAGCAACATTAGGGTCAGCTGTTTGACATGGAAAATCCAGATAAACATCAAGTTGACTGCATTTGCTCCATTATTTATGATTATTTTATCAGAGACCAGGAGTAAGTGTTTGTCTGCCACTTACACCCTGTGCTGAAACACTGATGTTCAGTGATTTAGAGGAAAATCCCAAGCAGTCTATGATAGCTCATCTTTCACTTTCAGCTGAAATGAAATAAAATGTACTGTGCTCAGCAAGTCTGAGAACTCCACAGCACTGAGGAGCAGCTCCTTGCTATTAATCAGAAACCATTGCTCTGCACTTACCCCAGGGAAGGAGGAAAGAGAATGTGATAAGCAAAAGAGTCCTGACTGCATCATTTTTAGCAAAGATAACAGTGTGCAGCAATGTTGATGGAAAATAGAAAAATGGCCCATGTGCTGTTGGACTTCTAAGTTGCAGAATTCTTTTCAGTTACTGGTAAAACAGGGAAAAATGTGTTTTAGACCTTCATGTCCCAGTTCCACATCCAGTCAGGAACTGCCATTTGTTATCCCAGGTAGCAAAACTCCTTCTCAACTCTCTTTTGGCCTCCAGTCTCACTGTAGGATACAGGTACTCACTGGTAGCAGCTATTAATCACCTTGATTTATTACTCATTAAGAAAAGAAAAATACCTCTTTTTTTTTCCAAGATAAAAATACCCCATTTCCCCTCATTAGCTGCCTTTTTTGGCCTTCATTGGGCAACCAGAATAATGTGTTTTGACTCCTTGAAATAACCTTGTCATGGTTTAGAGATGTTGACATTCATTTTGTTCTCATTCTCTACTTTCCTAAACTCTGTTTCAGTGGTGGCAACACCTGATTCTTGTGAAATATTTCTTAGACTAGAGCAGTATAATTAATGAAAGCTGCAAGGGTTCAGTTCTATGATTTATGTGTGCTCCTTGCTGCTTCTCGAGCCACCCTAAATTAGGGCACTGCATCTGTCGCTGAGATGCCATTAGAGTTCTGTGTCATTATTTGCTGGCTAAATTGTTCAGATATTTTTCACCTAAACATGATAGGCTGAAAAAAAAAAAATTAAAAATCACTCTTTTCAGTGACCTCCTTGGGGTTTTAAGCTGTGGTTTGGGGACTGAGGCAATTGCTCAAAATTAAAACAATCTCTCTTTTTGAAGGAGGGGAGTGATTTCAGAAGTCAAAGTTTATCATTTCAAATGACCCACGTAAGTGACAGATATAAAATGTGGTGCCCTCTGAAATGAAACTCTGATGGAGCACTCCAGGTTTCTTTGGGGGTTGATTCAGTGATTCTATAACCACTCTGTTCCAGTTTAATAATAAACCCATAAAGCTCTCGTTGTTCATTTTAAGGCTTTGGAAACTTCCAGTGCTGCAATTCACCCTTTGCCATGGGTATTTCAGAATTGCACAATGCAATCTGCCAGGAAAGTGGAGATGTTGAGGTGGCAGCTCTGGAGTCATTCACATTTTATTTTTTTACTTATCTCCATCACTGCTGTTCCTTTAATTTAATTGCAGCTATCCCTGCTACTGTTTTCTGGAATTAGAAAGAAAAGGGAATTTCCTTATTTAATATATGTGAGGATTCATGTGGCACCACTAAAAACAAATCTATACAGGGAAAATAACTCAGAAATGAAACCCTTATAGGCAACCTAAGGTCTTTATCATTTCTTGATAAAATGACTCTTGAACCTGAGCAAAGGGGATTTGGATTGTACTGCACAATAAATAACAGCTTAATTTGTGTGGTTTCATTGCACAGAAGAAAGTATGTTGTCCTTAGAAAATGACTATAATCTCTGTCTTCATATTTTCAGGCAGTATGTCTTAAATGACCTCCAAACTAATTCATTTTCCCCTTGAAAATGTCAATTTCCCCAAGATCATTAGCCCTCAGAAACATAACACGAAATAATGTTCTTCCAGAAGTGAAAAGATTAATTTAATGTAGCAGCCCTTCTTTAACACAAAGCTCCTTTTCATCCAGTGCTGCTTGGGGATTACCAAACACATATTACATGTTGAGAATTATCATTGTGTGTCCAGAAATCCAAGCATTAACGAGAAATTCATCCACATGAAGCCACACAGTTGTAGGTTTATTCTCCAGAGAAGCCAGGAAATAAAAGTTCACCAATTTCATTACATTCCAGTGGCTGTTGGCTCGTAATTCCCAAAGGCTTTTGGAAAATCTTAGGGAGAGGCTCCTGTCCTTCAGGACCAAAGACATGTGGGGTTAGCTCTCCTTTGCCATGGGCACAGTGGAAAAGTAATAATAAAATACTTTTCATGTACGTAATACACTGCTGCTGTTAGCAGCAAACCTAATTTTTAATTCACAATCTAGAAAATCTAATTAAATCAGTGCAAATTTCTTGATCATCATCTCCCCTATAAATTTTTCTCAATAAACTTTATATACAACAGGTTTGCTAATCTCTGTAGTACAAAATAATCCAAATTTAACATGAATTACCTCCTTCACTGAAAAGCCCTGAAAATGAAGGATACTTGTGCTGCATATTTATACATTTTTTTAACAGCCAGGCAGCAGGGGGAAATTAATGGACGTTCAGCTTTGCATTTATTGCAGCAGATGTATTTAGACAGGTATGGTTATAAATTAAGATGCTGCCCACAATTAGTATTTAGCTCTCAGACTGCTAGGTTTTTTTCATATAAGTGTATTTTATAACAGATGTGCTAACTTTTGGAGAACACTCTGGAAAGTCTTCGGGGGTGGTTTCTATTGTTTTTCCCTTTATACCATAAGCTTCTATAAAAAATGTGTGATCTGTTCTCCTCATAAATCTTGGTAGCCCAGTAGGAATATTGTAAAATTGCAGTTCAGTGTTTAATGTTCATGCAAGTCCCATGGTGTGGCTGATAAATAGTGGGGGAAGATGAGAAGTGCTGGTGATATGCCTTTATTACTAATGCTCCTTCTCCCTTATTGGAGATTAAAAACCCAACCCAACTGCTTTCAATTTTCTGCAGCTAATTCCTGCAGCTTTCAGGATGTTCCTGGCCTTCCAGAATGTGGAGCTTTGCCTTATCTGGGTAACTTTGCTTTTATTTTTCAGGAGGCCACACTGCTTTTTCTATTCCAGCCACCAAACCCACCCCATTAGCAAATCTTTCTGCTCTGTAGGGCCCCTGTTGGCTGTGCCACACAGACCAGGAGGAAATGGCATGCAAAGAAACCTCATAATCACCCAGCTCTGGACACTTTTCTGTTTTCAAGGAAAAAAAAAAGAGTATTTTGGGATAGGAGATGCTAGATGGAGAGCTGTTGGTAAATCCCCAGTGCCAGGTTAGGCTGGGCTCATCCTTATCCCAAGAGCTCCATCCCAGCCCTGGGCTGCTCCATGTGCCAGGGCAGCTGCAGCATCAGACAGAGCTGAGCAATGAGTGGGCAGAAAAAGGGATTTTTTCAGCCATCTCACTTCCCTCTTCCTGCTTCTCTAAAGAGCTGATGGTTCAGAAAAGGCTCCCACAAGCTGGGAACAAATAGGAGGCAGAGAGGGACTGGTAATGCTGGCTTAAGAACATGCACCACAAACCACCTGGCAGGAGCTTAAGGTTTAGGATTTGCTTCCCAGGAATTCAGGAGAAATTCTTCCTTAGGAGGCTGCTGGTGTGAACACTTTGGGTCATGTAGTTTCCATGCCATGCACAAGTGTTAGAGGTATTTAACAGATTGAAGGTTGAAGGTTTGTGTTCATTCCTGTTCCTTTATGGATAATATCCCCAATTTTCTAATGCCTTGATTTTAGAGCATGTAATTAAAATGTACCTGTGGTATCCTGTTGCCTAATTTTCGGTTTGATTAAAAACTATAGCTGGGTTTCACATACTTCATTTAGCAAAAGTTACCCATAGATGGATTAATTTATGCTAATGAGCTGTGCTTCAGTATCAGCAGTGTTTCAGCTGGATGTGTTCTCTCTGGTCCCAGTGGTCTGCTCATTTAACTGCTTATTGTAATATGTGGAGAGTTGCCTTAAAAACTTATCCTGAACTGCTGCTTTGACTGTGCTTGGATTTATCTTAATCTTTTTTTTTTCTTTTTTTCCCTTCAGCTGTCAACTCAGCCTTAATCTCCAGCAGCTTCTTGCTTTGCTTATTTACTAGTTGAAGTATTAATGAGCATTGTTCCCCTGTCAGTGCTAATTGGCCCAGCAGTTTTCAGATTATACTTTGTGCTCAAGCCTTAGTTTAGATGGTTTTGGACAAAACAGGCAAATCAGGAGACTGAGAACAATTCAAGAATTATTTTTATTAAGTGCAGCCCCCCCAGATTTCTCTCCTACCATCTCTTTCCATGTTGTAAGAGATCCCTCCATGTCACACACAGTTCTGAGTTAGCTGAGTGGGCTGTTCATGTCCAGGCAGTGATTGTCAACTGCTGTAATGCCCTTTCTCCTGCTTTCCACAAAAGCTGTTCTGAAAAATCTCATTTAATGCCCACAATCTGAATGCAGATGGGGTTACAGGAGGTGTTTTGCAAATAACAAGGTTCCATTACCAGAACTAGTGGAATTTACCTTTTCCTAATCAAATATTAAACTCATCAGCAACACTTAAATGCCTAAATGTCCATTTACAGGCAAATTGTCGAGTTGTTTCTAAACCAGTGCTTTGTGCAGTCATTGTGGAATTTAAAAGGACACAGAAAATCACTGTCAGGAGAGAAGCAAGCACAAATCCCACTGTTAATTTTTTTCTGGGAGACATATAAGGATCCATATCCTGCTAACAAGCTGTCTGTGCTTCCCTGCTGAGTTCAGTTCAATGGGAGAAGCATCAAACCCCAGATTATCCATACAAAGCAAGTCCATTTGCAAGTTGTAATTTTTTAAGCAGGCATTAGTTCAAGCAGATCCATAATCCCCCATCAATATTAACTTTCATCCTGGGAGATGTACAAACCCCTTCCTGAACATCAGGATTACTCCGGTCTGCCGTTGATTTCATCTGACGGAACATCAGAAATCAGTGGGGAATGTTTGGGGAATGTTTGGAAAATCAGATTGCCCGATGCCAAATGTTTAAAATTCCTTGTTGTGTTTGTGTGTTACTTGTAACTGTGCATTTCCTAGGCTCCTTGTCCATGAATGCCATTAACCCTGTGCCTTGGCTGTGTGCATTCCGTAGGTAAAGGCAGCGGCAGGATTTCAGACGCAGTAAAGCCCACCCCAAAGTTTCAGCCCAGCGAGGCCCTTGAGCCTGGCACTGAGTACACAATCCGCCTAGTGACTAAGAACTGGGTGGATAACAATAGCATTTTTGAAGATGTAATTGAGACCAGGGGGAGAGGTGAGACACGAAGCCCTTCGAGGCACTGAACGTTTGTTTTTCCATGCGAATCCATGCTGAGGTTCCTGTGCACTGTGAGTGTCCCAAACTCATCGTTCCGTGCTCTGGGGTTGAGGTTGGCCCTTTGCAGTTGAATCCCATGGCAGCACAAACACATCCCAGGCTCTTGGCTGAGCCCTGTGCTTTACAACAGCCTGGAACAATCCCAAACCTGTGCAATGTGAGAGGGCAGTGGGATAAAACCCATAAGTGGCCAGTTTGGTGATCTGCATGTACTGGGGGCACTTTTACCTCTCTGTCTTTCGCAAAACTGCTTTTGCATGAGAGGCTTAACAGCTCTGTGCTCCGCTTTCCTGTGTGGTGCTAATCCTGTGACTCAACTGCTCTCTCAGAGCCACCTTGCCAAGTGTCTGTGTTGTCCCTTGTCCCCCACACGCTCCCCTCCAGTCCCAAACGTCTCACTCTGGACATTCCTGTTGCAGCTGAGCACCATCAGCAGCCATAGGCTGATTCCATTAAAATCCAGAGAGGACCATGATGTGTTTATGTTATTGTGGGGTGCTGCCCTTTCCCTCTGATTGATTTTTCTCCCTTTTTGCTCCTCTCCCATCTCCCCAAGCCTACGCTGGCATTTATGAGGGGATTTCCACCCAGGGCTGGTTCATCGGGCTGATGTGTGCCATCGCCTTGCTCACCCTGCTGCTGCTGACAATTTGCTTTGTCAGAAGAAATAAAGGAGGCAAATATTCAGGTAAATGGATTTATTGTCCTTTCCCTCTGCTCACATGTTAATAACTAACATCCTTCAGAGGTTTCTCTCTGGGGGCCGCAGGGCCGCGAGCACAAACATCCAATTAGGGTTTGTAGCTTTTGATAAATATCCACGGAAGGGATTGTAATGAGTGTAAGTGGAGCTGTGCTGTGTGCTGCTCACAGAGCCTGCAAAGGCCTTTCCCAGCACTCCTGGAATATTCCAGCATTTAATCCAGCAAGATCCTTGCTGGCAGGACTCCCTGCCCACTTTCCACCTGGGAACTGCTGCTGGACACACGGACAGAACTTCCACAGGCACCTTAACAGTGGAATATTTTGCTAAAAATTACCTCTGTCACTTTCCAGGCAGTGAGTCAGGATTCAGGTAAATGTATTAAGGTGGAAATCCGGTTACCCAAAGAGGTGGTGCTTGCTCCATCTCTGAAAACATTCAGTGCCAGGTTGGACAGGATTTGGAGCACCCTGAGACAGTGGAAGCTGTCCCTGGTGGCACTGATGAAATTTAAGTTCCCTTCCTACCCAAACCATTCCATGATTCTATAAATACTGGCTCATAATAAATCAGGGAATGGTCCCAAACTCGTGGAAGCTCCCAGGTTGTGTCCAGCCAGCTCCAGCCCAGCCTGGAGGGGAGTGCAGATTGTTTTCCCATTGCCCCTGGGAAAAGAAAAATCCATGGCAGAACACAACACAGAGATCTGTCCTTTATTTTATTTGCACAGTGAAAGAAAAAGAAGATTTGCATCCAGATCCCGAAGCTCAATCAATAAAAGATGAAATCTTTGGGGAATATAGGTAAATAGGACCTGCTTTCACAAGGCTTTGTGTTTCTTGGGGTTTTGTTTGTTTCCAAATCATTATTCGGGACATTTTTATGGCATGCAATTAATGCTGTTTTTCATTTTCAAAGCAAACCTCATAGGAGTGGATAAGAGTAGGAATATGAAGGTATATCCAGTATATTTCAATCCATCCAAGCTGGGATATAAGGAAATGCTGATGTATTGGTGGTTATTTTTCACTTTTTTGTTTTTTTAATTAGCATTGTATGAATAATGTAAATATATATGATAATTTGGGGTGCTGCTGAAAAGCCCACTGAAGTCAATGGACTGAATTCTATGTCTTCAGTGGGTTTTTGAAACTCAGACCCAAATCATGTAATATGGGGAATTTTGGGGAAGAAAACAAAGAAAAGTTTGGAATGTGGTAAAGAATATTAAAAAACCAAACATCTCTCTACAGAAATCCCTGTAGGAGAATTGAAATAACCACTTTGGCTGCTTTAAAATAACTAAAACTTCTAGCAATATGTAATTGTGATATGAAGGAAAATACATAATTATAAGAACCATGCTGGAAAACTGGTGTTGCTGCCCTTAAGGGCATAAAATTGCTGTTGAAATCCCACTTATATATACTACATTATTTGTACTGGAGTAGGGCTTTTTTTTTCTGCATAATTTCATCTTTATTTAATTTTTAATGCTTTCTAATGGGACAAATATTTAGAAAGGTAAGAAAGCCCTGAGGTTAATAACTTTGACCCCCTCCTTTCCCCCTGAAATCCAAACTTGTCTTTTTTTTCTGAGGAGAAAAGCCCTGTGCAGAAAAGTAGTGATTTTTTTTCTGTGTTGCTTATGCACGAAGTATATTATTATGTATTATTACCTATATTGAGTCCATCCTGAAGAAATGAAGCTCAGGTTCATTTCTCTGTCCCTCCTTGGATAAAATTGCCAAAGATTTGACCCTGAGTTGGCATTAGCAGCAAGGGCTCTCCTTGAGTAATTATGTCCCTAAATCAGAGGCCTAATTTAATTTTTTTTATATAATCTTTTAATATTCCCTCAATCCCCCCAAATGTCCTGTTCTTGTTCCTCTTCTGTGGTGCCATTAGGAGGAATGGCTACTGAAATTCCACTTTTTTCCCAGAATTTTTGTGGTGGGCCTGTCCTTTTTTATGGAATTTTCAGTGAATAGAGTCTGCAGGCATTCATTCTGCTTTGGTTTTTCCCAGTTCTTCCCCTTTTCCCTGGAATTTTCACTGGACAAAAACTGCAAAGACAAAAAGATGAAGACATTCTTTCTACTTTGTTTTTTTTCCCAGCTCCTCCCCCTTAGCAGGGGCAAACTCCAGTGAGATAAACTCTGGTAAAATAAAATAACAGCAGGGAAAAAAAAAGGAGGAAAGCACCTTATTGGCCATTTAAACTCAAAGGGGTGTTCCCAAAGCAATGAGATGTTACCCACTGAAGTGATATCACTTAACCCACCCACTTCAAAAGGAAAATTAAATAAATAGGCCCTGAATGTTGTCCAGTGTTTTGTGAAATGAGAAGTGAGGTTCCAAAGGTTTGACATCAGCCCTGGTGGCTGGAACAGACCCCTCCAATCCTTTCCAGCATTCCTTTTCCTTCCCCCTCCCTCGCTGTCCATTGTGTCTGCCCAAGGCAAAACGGGGAAAAAGCCCAAATAGATGAGTACTGATAATTCCCAGTAACCAATTAATTGGTTGGAATCGTGGCAAACCCCCATGTGGGTGAGCTCAGGTGTGTGAGGAGCAGGGCAGGACTCCGAGATCAGACCATCCTCACTGTTCCACCCACATGTCCCTCTCCCTCCCCTTCCCAAGGCAAGAGCATGTCCCTTGAGTGTCCCTCGAGCGGTGCAAGGCAGGATTTTGGAAATCAGATTTTTGGAAAGGCAGGTTTTTGGAAAGGCAGGTGTTTGGAAAGGCAGATTTTTGGAAAGGCATCTCTTTATTTTGTAGTGACAGCGATGAAAAGCCGCTGAAAGGCAGCCTCCAGTCACTTAACGGGGACATTAAAGCCACTGGAAGTGCTGATAGTCTGGTAGATTATGGAGAAGGGGAGCATGGCATGTTCAATGAAGATGGTTCATTTATTGGAGCTTATTCTGGATCTAAGGAAAAAGGATCAGTGGAAAGCACTGGGAGTTCTACAGCGACTTTTCCTCTCCACGCCTAAAATTGGTGTTTAATTGTGGTGTTTGTCCTGGTTAGCTCCCCACAGTTACCTGTGTGCTGGGGAGCTGGGTGCCAGTTGGGCCAGCCAGGAAAATCCTGACATCCAGGTAATACAAAAACCAGTCACTGCCACTAAAAGATGATTTTTCCATCCTAATTTCTATGTGTTTTCTTCTGAATAAAACAGAGTAATTCTTTTTTCTACACGATGTGTTAGTCTGAGCAGAGTTTGCTCTGGTGGTACATCTGTGTCCTTGCCTGCTGCTCCAGGTTGGAATATGTTTCTCTGTGTAGTATTTTTGCCCTGTATGGCTGTTGTCACAGGTGTGTGTGTAAAATTCCCTCATGGCCTTGGTTACAACCTCGAGGTTATGGCACCAACAAAACCAGGTTACTCTGCAAGGTGACACAACGAGGAAAATTAGGATTTAAAATACCAGAGAAATATATTCTGTATATTGTGTAATTTTTTCCTAAAGAATTAAACCCCTTTGTGTATGATATTAAAAAAAAAATGTTTTAGTGGTTACAGCTGACGTCAATTCCAATACTTAGAAATGCAGCTTTACCCACAGGAGAGTGTGGGTGAAGCTGCTGCCCAGTAGCTGGCACTATTTCCTTAAATATGTTAAGCTGCAGCTCTTTCCTGTGGCAAGGCAAAACAGGGTTCCCATCCACCATCACTCGAAATATTTTTAATTTTTCCCAGCTGCAAGCTGCATTTCTAAGCAAACTCCTTGGTGTCTGTCTCATATCTGTATATTTGTGAGCTAGCCAACATTTCATGGAGACGTTGTACATATGATATTAATATTGACACAAGTCCAGAGCAGCCTGGTTTTATTTTGAACTGAGACATGTTGCTAGCATGGGTCTGTATAGCTGTGTAGGAATGAGTAGATTTGCTTCTCAATATGGATTTGGACCAGCAGAATTCGTTTCCAGGAGTTTGTGTATAGGATTCATCCAAACCTCTCACCATTCAAGCAGCACCTAAACTAGACCTACCTGAATTTCAAGAGTTCATTTCTTTTCAGCCTATTCATTGTTAAATAAACAAAAAAAAACCAACAAAAGCAAAGAGAAAATATTATGGTAGAGTTTGTTTTCCTATTTTGTTGACTGAATGCTGGTTTAAATCTGGTTCTTTGCCTCTCCAACACTAACTCAGCTGAGCTGTACAGCACATTTTTTTGGTCTTTTTGTATTGGAATCTCCTGAATCTCTTTTTAACAGCATTTGTATTTTTCAATCTGCTTGCTTGAGTAGAGCATCAACGTGGCTTCATTTCTTCTGTCACTCCCATTATAAAAGTTTCCCAGTAGTTCCTGCAGGAGGAATAGACCCTAAAAGCTGTTTGGCATCCTGATAGCAATTAGGCAAATATCCCCAAATGGCTCCTCCATGATTTCAGTGGAAGAAAGAGGAAGCAAGAATTGCTCCCGTGGTTCTGAGTTTCCAGCAAGGGCTACAATTAA